>NC_084760.1:54233366-55483366 GCF_028858725.1 Colius striatus | reverse complement strand
TGTCTACCCTTCCAGTTACAAGTTGTCTCTGTATCAGCATCCCATTCATGCTCTGGAAGACGTCGTAACAGAAACATAAAGCTCTGTTCCACTTCTCAGTTCCAGGGCAGCTTCCCTTTTTTGTAGTACTGTTTATAAGGACAATCCTCCAAATTTTTATTCATATAGCAGCAGAGAATCTCCAGTACTCCCATTTTTTAAATTAAGATGAAGTGCCATATGACTGCTCAACACCTGCCAAAGCTAACAATGCTATCCACAACTGGCTAAGCCCTGAGAAATGTGTGTACTTCAGGTATTAAGCAAACCACAATCTTCTACTTGGTACCATGGGGGAAATTCTCATTACATTTAATGTCCTATTTTCAGAACTGCTTGTTGACTCAGAGACAGAATTTCTAGACATCATCTTCCTCTTTTCTGATTCCTTTAGTTCTCCTATCTAACCAAATCCTATCCACAAGAGAGAGAAGAGACCTCTGAAGGTCTTCACATAAATACTTAGAGGATGAATCTTAACAACACTGTTTAATGGAAACTGTCCTAATCTAGCTAGCAACAGGACAAGGGGTAATGGGATGAAGCTGGAACACCAAAAGTTCCACTTAAATATAAGAAAAAACTATTTCACTGTGAGAGTGGTGGAGCAGTGTCACAGGCTGCCCAGAGGGGTTGTGGAGTCTCCTTCCTTGGAGGTCTTCAAGACCTGACTGAACATGTTCCTGTGCGACCTGATCTAGGCGGACCTGCTTCTGCAGGGGGGTTGGACTGGATGATCTCTAAAGGTCCCTTCCAATCCTTACCATTCTATGATTCTATGACTCTAGTGATGGTAAAATCCACCTTTGTAGATATGAATTGCTTATGAACAAAGTGTACCACATGTTGCCCAAGAATTAAAGCTATTTTTGATGAGGCAAAGGGAAGGCATAGACTCACTTTAATGATTATCTCTTTGGCACCACACAACAATATGTCATAGAGCACTTTCATTAGTTAGTATGAAATACATAACAGATGACAACACTTCTGCTTCTGTCTGAGCAAAAGCAAGATATTTTGTAATGATGAAATTATAAATAACAATGGGTCAGGTGTTCAGTTAGAGGACACAAATGACATAAGATTTAAAATTAGGCAAAATAAAAATTAAAGAAGGGGTCAAACCTGAGTAAAAGGGAATACTTTATCCAGACAGAATATATACTCGTGTGAATATTTAATACTGGTCTAGTATCACAGCCTCAGCATTATACAGAGATCACAAAATACCACACTTACACGTGTTTTCTGTAGTGTACATGTACAAAAGCCAGAGAGCTTCCATGTAAATACTCCTAAGATACAGGATAACTCCAAAGTGTTTTCTAATCAGAATATATTATGTCATGAGGAAAATGTACATGTTTTCATGAAATACTGTTCTGAAACTATGACAAAGTCGCACTGTTAAAAGCTCTGGGCACACACACTGAAACTTCCCTTCTCCCCAGTTCTCCTCATTTTCATTGTTGTTGGTTCCTGTTTTTTTAAGGCATATCACAGACGTATCACTGATTTGTTTCTGCAACTAACTCAAAATACTGTTAAGCGTATCTTGGTGATATTACCTCTCTTGGTGATATTACCTCTCAACAAGTCAGCCTGCTCCATCAGGAATAACAATCACAAAGGCCAAGCCCAGATATCTAAAGGCATTTGTGTTTGCCTTGCAAAAATACTGCTTAATCTGGATTAAAGAAGGAAAAAAAGCAAGTGCTCTCTGATCTGCAATTGTTTCTCTGGGATCTTCCTAAGGACACCACATAAAATGTTTTTTAATTAAGAGCTGCATCCTTGCAGCACAACCTTGCAGCACAGAGCTGTCCCCACCTCTGAGGTCAGTGTGGAAAGACGTGGATTACAAACCAAGCAAAGACATGCAGAAAAGCTTCTGCCACATCTAGTCAGCATTGACTGTGCTCTGGGAAACTACAGCTGAACACCCCCTGATCAAACACCTCATCCTAAATGCACCTGACACAGCTCCACGCTCAAAGGCTGCTCAAGGTCCATGTCCTCCCATGTGCAGCACAAACCTGACCCAGATGGTAAAACTGTCATCTCCCTTCACTGACAGGTTTTTTTACACTGTAGGCAGGACGTGCTGCCTCAGCCACAGCTGAACCCTGTGAAGGGCTCTTGCTCTGAGCCCAAAGCTGCTGAGTTTCTCATCCCAGCCCACCCTCCTGGGGCTCTCCTCTCTGCAGCATGTCACTGCCCTTCTTTGACCTGCCAAGGGCATGAGTTTGCATACTCTTTCCAATCTGTCACAGTGGGTCAAGTTAAACACTTCTGCAGGAAGTCTTTTAAGATCCCTTGAATGTCTCTTAATCTAAACACACTGGGTAGAACCTATGTATGCTGCTACATCCCACTCCCATTTCTGGAAGGGATGCAACTGCTGGTGAGGGGTAGGGGGTGAGGAGTAGGGTGAGAGTTGCCTCAAATCAGCTGGGCAGCAGCCAGCCTCGAGTGCCTGATAGCAGCTCCCCAGGGCACAGGGAGAGCACGGGGGGGCTGCCAGGAGGGGCCAGGTCCTTGAGGCGGGGAATAAAGGATGTTTGGCTCCATCGAAGTGCAAGATGAGGCAGGGCAAGATGTTACATGAGCATGTGTGCTTGTTCATAGAGAAAAAGACATTCTTGCATGCCTACTTCCTTCTCTTGCTGGTGTAAACCGGGAGACTAAAGTCAAAACGTAATTGTTATACAAGCAGGGCACCTCATCTTTAACGACAAATGCAGGCTTTAATAACACAGAAATGATTTCCAGAAAATGTAAAGATAAACCTAGTGCAGCTTGAATGGAGATTAATGCTGGTTTTTTTTTTTAATTAACATTATTCACTAAATACTTGACTAAATTGCTTTCATTTATTTATGTATGTTCATTCATGTCCTGACATGTCCAGCTGATACAATTTCTACAATAGGGAAAAAAAAAAAGCAATTCAACTTACTATACTGTTAAAGCGTTCTAAAAACCAAACCAAAAAAACAAAACAAACCACTCAAAGCAATTTTTTAGGAAGGTAATGAAAGAGAGAAAAAAAAATAAGTGTTGTGGTGGTATTAATGTTGGAAAGACACGGAAGGAGAAAATAGGCAATTACCCATAAATACAGCTCTTAGTTTAGTTATTTAACAGAATAAAAATCAACAACCACCACTTAAAACTCAATAAAAGCATCATGTACTTATAAAAGACTTGCTAGATAAACTCACAATACCTTTTTATATCTCTCCTCCATTATCCTTCCCCTGTCACGACACGAGGAACTATGCAAAAAAGCGCCCAACCAGAAGAAACAGCAATGGAGGCAGGAAGCAAAATAAAGTCCAATCAAAAACTTGCAAGCAATTCCAAGAAACTGACTGTGGGAGAAAGTAGGTTTTATTGTGACCAGTGTAAGCGAGCGCTTGCACTGAGTCAAGGTGAGAAAAGAAAATTATTGCCCTGTAAGCTATTAACCCTGTATCTAGAAATATTAAACTATGAGCTAGGAAAGCAACATGTCAGTTTATGAAGTTGAGGAAAAACAGCATTTATATATATCTCATTACCAGACATCTCAGACAAATAGAGCTTATTTTGAGGGAACTATGGAGGAGAAAAGGCATGGGCAAAATTTCTAAGGTTGCGTGCTCCCAAGGACAGAGAAATTGAAAAATATAATCACCAAACCTGGAAGTAGCAACAACTATAAAGTTCAGCATCCTATGGAGCACCCACACAAACTTTCTCATGTTTGATTAGTTGAATGCTTGCTACAGCTCTTCTCTCAGTGGGGTCATCAACCTCATCGCTCGATAAGAGAGGTTTGTAAGAACTTTATCACTTTGAAATCTCTTCTATTTATATTGGTTGAAATCATAGAATAGAATATGATCATACTGTTTCAGTTGGAAAAGACCTCTAGAATTGAGTCTAACCACTAATCTCACACTGCCAAGCCCATCACTAAACCATGTCCTTCAGTATCTCATCTATGCATCTTTATCTCCAGGGATGGGAACTCCACTACGTCCCTGGGCAGCCCATTCCGCTGCTTAACAACCCTCTCAGTGAAAAACTTTTTCCTTATCTCCAATGTAAACCTCCTCTGGCACAACTTGATGCAAAATGATGCCCAGGGGTAAAAAATTATTCCATGACAATGAGGGGGACTATCAGTTGAGATGGTGTTATTATTTTACCTTCATCTCATTATAAAACCAAGTTGAAATTAATATAGTCAGGACAGGGGAAGAAACAACAAACAGAACTCTCTAATGTGAAAACCTTCTAAATCCAGAATTATTGTCAAGTACAGAAGACATTACTTCACATGAGGAAAGTCAGAATTTGGAGCTTTTCACAAACAGATGACCACTCCTGACTTTCTAGGATTTCTGCTAAGCTATGCTCTTAGGCTGCAATGAAAATCTGGATGATCCCTTTGTAAAAAATGTAAACATTGGAATCTAACACAGATGTTTGACCGTCTAAATACTTCTACCAGAAAAGATGGCTTGGTTTTCTTTTTGTAATTCTCCCCTTTCAGTGATGGGACTGAGTTGCCAGTCTGGATACCAGAGAGTGGAACAAATCAAGCCATCAATCAAAATTCATACATCGTTTCACTGCTTCCAAAACCGAGAGAATGAGGGGCATGCTAGGGAGACATTGCAGAGTCCATCAAAGTATGCAGAGAGCACAGAAATTTACCTCACTCTTCCCCCAAAGCCAGTCAAGAGGGAGCTATGCCCAAAGAAGTGAGCAAAGTCCTTGAGCACCTTCACCAGAAAGAGAAATCAAGGAAGACCAGCAGAAAGACTGGCAAGGAGTTCAGGGAATGTACAGTCTCTCGCTAGAGTAATCATTAGCTGATGGAGAGAAGCTACACATACAATTCCTCACAGATTTTCATCCCAGGTTTTTCGAAGCAGGTATGTTTTGAATGATTCACTGAAAACACTCATTGTTATGCTAACAGAAATTATTATTTGAATGAGATAGACCAATAAATGTACTCAAGGGAATGTCTTTACACTTCCAGGCAGATCAACAACTAAGGTTCTCTGCATTTCATGATTTGCATCACTATTTTTTTTAATTTGTCATTATTTTGAAGCTCATGTATATTTTTACAGCATACTACTGTATGTTATGCTGTTTTGCATCAATTTGTTACTATCACAACATATCTAAGATAAAGTAGGTTGACTTCTGTTCCAACAGTGTACGTTTCAAACTCAATCTACAGAACTAAACCTTCACTCTAATGGTACAGTGACTGCTTTAGTAAGTTGCTTGGAGATGTTTCTAGTGAAGTTTCAATTTATATTACTTCCATCCAAGTAGTTTTATCAACCACACTGTAGTATTTCACAAACATCATAACATAGACATTTAAATTCAGCATTTCAAAGAGAATATTAAAAAAAGAAGTAAAAACTCCCACATTTCTTCAGTGAGGAAAGGTAAACAAAGTCGTGGTCTTTCTCTCAAGGTCTCCATTCTGATCAAATGCTTCATACAAACTGGTTTTTCTAGCTAGAAAAGGTGACAAAGTTACACCATGTAAATCAACAAGCTGTATATATTTTCAGGTTCGTCAGTCCTAACCACAGTGCCCGCAAAAATGGCTAGGATTGTCTTGAAATTACCAAAGTCTCATTATTTTTCAAAACTGAAGACTTTAAGAATTTGGTGTGTCTGCACCAATCACTTCAGAAGTATTCTGAATACTCTTTTTACTGCTTCCTTTGCTAACAGTACTTACTTGCCTGCTCTTCACAGTCTACAAATAACTTTTAACAAATGCAGAGGAGCTTCCATCATAACCAAATTAAGAATAAATTCTCTTATTGCCAACGTTTTGTTGCAATCAGAATGAAAAATACCTGCCTTGTGAGTACAAGGACACTCCTTGCAATCATGGAAAGATTAAAGTCAATGATGCATTTTAACTGATTTCCTAGGAACATCTTTTGCATCAACAAACTACACATTAGTTGTTCATTATCTTGTCCATTCAACTTTAATTATGGACTTCATGCATAAAGGTAATTTTCCAGAAATGTATTTTAACATAACTTACACGGTGACATTATGTAAATAAAGGCAGTATTTTTACTCTCTACTCCTCATGCTCTTAGCACTGATTAATTTGACCATACAAACACAATTTCAGAGAGGAACTGTAGATTAAAATTGCACCTGGAGCACTTCTGATTGCTCTTCTGTTGCAGGAAAAGTCATTTTACTTTCTTCCTGACGAGAGGAAACCTACTTATGGCACTCACTATCAGTTTCCCTGAGCACTTCCTAAACGCATATACCTAACGTTGATAAACATTATACGTGGTCGGTGAGTGGTAGGGAGGCATCCTCGGGCAGGGAGGTACGAGCAGATTATCCGTCACTTAACAGAGCACCTGGGATGCGGTCGGACATGGCCCCTATGTCCTCAGCAGCACCCCTGACAGCTACCTCCTCTCCCTCAGCATCTGAGCTACACGTCCTCTGCCCTAACTTCTCCCTTTCCCCAAGAGCGTGTGACGCCGGTCAGGGGGGTAACCAAAGCAGAGGGCGGCTGTAGTGACTGCGGTAGCGGGGGGTCCGGAGCTGGGCGGGACGCGCACCTTACCTGAGCGCTCCGCGTCGCCGGGGCTCGGCCAGCCGCGAGTCCTCCCGCCGCCCCACACGCCGCCCAGCGCTGCTGCTGCCGCCGCCCCAGCCGGGTGTCCCTCGCTGGCGCCCGGCCCGGCGCACAGCACACCCCCGGCGCCCTCGGCCCCGCCGCGGTGCGCCGCTCCCCCTCCGCCCCCCTCGCCCACCGCCGCTTTCCTCACCCGCCGCCGGAGGTGCCGCTCCCGCGGCCGGCGGCTCTCTGCCCTCGGCCCGCGCTGCGCTGGGAGGCTGTGGGAGGGAGACAGTGAGGCGGCGGTGCTGCCCTGCCCGCCCCGCGGCCGCACCGCCCTCCCGCCGGCGCGCCTGTCCCGGCAGCGAGCGGCGCGGGGGGGCCGGGGCCGCGACTGGAGCCTCCCCCTCAGCGCATGGAGTGGCCGCAGCGGGGCACTCCCGAGGGGTGCCAAGCCTGCAGGAGTTGGATCGCTTGCCCAAGCTGGCCCCCGGGGCACCGCTCCGCACATGGGGCGACGCTCCCCAAATCATCGAGTGAGGGGTGGCCCAGCTTGCTCTCTCCCCTCCCCGCCGGCTTGCCACTGCATCCGGGAGAGGGGACCTGGCCGGGGACCTTCTCTCACTTCCAACAAGCATGGAGAGATGCCTCCCAAGAGTTTCCGTTCCCTTATGGCCCTCGCAGAGGCACAGAGCTGTCCATCTGCAAACTGGTGGTGGTGAGGAGAGCAGATCACAGAGCCGGTCACCGTGAAATAGTGTGGAAAAATACAGCTCTTACCTGAAGCCTTGCTCGGTTTGGTCTCAGTTTGTTGTGTTGCACAGGGTTTTTTTTGGCCACAGTCCTTCAAACTGCACCAGCAAAATGACACAGGACATCCTCCTGCTCCTGCCAGACGCAAGCAGCTAGCGTCTGACAAATCCTGGTGTGAAAACAATGCAAAAAGTTGGCACCTGCATGCAGCCATATGTGACCCTTTTTGGCCACAAGCTTTATTACATAGCACAGGGATAGGCTGTAGTGCAGCTGCACTAGTCTGTCGTAAGACTTCTGGCCTCTGGGACTTGCCTTTACACAGGACCTTGGAAAAAGCCGACCTGGGCCTAAAATCAGCAGCCTTTGCATTTTTCCTCTTAAAATATTACGCTGTAAAGAACATTGCAAGTCCTCTGTGTTAATTGTTGTGTTTCAGTGGAAACTCAAAAGTTAACATCTCACATCTTTGAGCATATCGAGGCACTAGCGCATTCCCTACAGTTGAGTGCAGAGGATCATATTGTACCAAAGTGTCTTTGAAAGCTTTCTAAAAGATCTAAAAATTTGAAGCATTGATTTTTGACATTGCAGGGTTTTTGTCATTGTACCACAAGGACTCTAGACTAGTTATTTTTAAATCTCTAGTTTTGAAAATCTCACTGCAGCCAATCTGTATATGCCTGAGCCTTTATCCAGCCATTTCTTTAGATCCAGTCGTAGCCACATGACGGGGGAACCTGCACAGAGATTTTCCATTTATACCTGATATTTTGAGAACTGGATAGATTCAGGTAAGGATGGGTATCGCACCTGTTTTTTTCCAGTGCTTACACTACAATCATGTTAGCAATTTTGTCATGTTTGTTTATGATTACAAATAAAGGGAGTCAGAGGGTTAGTATTTTATTTCATTTTGAAACCGAAGTTAGTGTTCCTGAACCTAAAATCCCTTGGTTTTTACTTTCTACATTTTTTCTAATGTGACCTGGAATACTTAGGATCTATTTTTAAGACTAGTTAAGCCATGTTAATACAGTAATCCAATTTACAATGGAGACTTTAAATACTTAATTACTCAGGTGATGGCTTACAAAAGGTTGATTATCTTGTGTTTTTATTAGCTCTTTCCAAATGTCCTCTTATAAGAGCTGAACTTTGGAGTCATGCCAATGCTCTCTCTAAAACATATTTCTTAAATTATAATTTACTGTATCTCCTTTAATGGTTAGTCTTTTTGTCATTTATCATTTGGGCAGACTGTTGGGTTACTCGAACAACACTTATGACTAATATTTTTAGCTTAAGATTGAAAATAATTGGCAGGTGTCTTTCATTTTCTGGGTTATAAGAAAGGTTTATTCAGAAGAATGAACCTGCAGTTATTCTCCCATTAAGGCAGTATTTATACTATAGATTTGCATTCAGCAGCTCATTTTCCAGCAGAAACTGGAACTCAGTGTGCTGGCCACCTACAGTGCCTAGTCTGTGTAAGGTTATACAAGGGAAGAGGAATACACCCAACCAGCATGTATGTCACCATTACAGATACTAGTGGCAAGATACTGTCCAGTGCTTAGCTTGTTAATATTATGTGAAGCCCTTGACATCTTTCTAGTTCATCTGTCTGTCTTCTGAGGAGAAATTCAACCTACATATTCCTTCAGGCTGACATAGTGATAGTACTTCTGAGGTAGTATGAGATGCTGCTCACTTTTCCTCATACAGCTGGTGTCATGTGGTGTTTGGTGGGGACCGCTTCAGACACCAGTTCTAAATTACACCCAACACGAATGTCTGGAAGAGCTGCAGATGCCAATAAGTGAGATAGTTACCATATGATTACTTCAGGGATGTGCATGTTCACACTGTGGTACTGAGTGAAAAATCCTGTCTGCAAAGGAGTGAATTAGTTACCTTAGTGATGTTCAGTAGTGGAAAGCTGTTTCAAAGCATCTGGGATCAACTAATTTTCTGCTGTAAGTATGCCTTAACTGAAACATGGTGTATCCCACAACAGCATTTGTCTTTCCTTTCTTTATCACAAACTGCTATTTCTTTGATTTATTTGGTTGGGTTTTGGTTTTTTTTCCCTCCTTGTAGCAAAATCAATGTCACTTGCAAAACAGATTTCCTGTCTGTAAAGCTTGCTGAGAAACTTTTTTGTGTTATAGCTATATTTTTAGACAACTGGAGGATTAGGAAAAAATCCTAGTGTATTTCAGTAATATTCATGTCAAGCCTTTCTTTCTTTATATCTACATTGGACATGTTGTTAATGTTTCAGATAGAAAGTAGGATTAAATCACATGGAAGCTTCTAATGAAATTGATTGCTAGCACAGGAAACAACCCAGTGAGGAAAATACAGTATATGTCAATTTTTTTAATTCCATTTGAGAAAATGTTTTCCTGTTGTAGTTCCTTAAAGACAGGGAATGAATTCAGTGGCCCAGATCCTTGCTAGTCTTGTGGCTATGTTTTATGCTCCACTTGGCATAAAAAAATTTTGACATAAACAGGATATAAATAAAAATGAAACAAAGGCAAAATGCAGACTTCTGCAATTATTTTGCAATAATAAGTGGTGATGCCAGCCAGGAGAGGTCAGGGTCTACACCTGGGGAGCTATGGGAAGCTGCGGAACCAATGTCCTTCTCCATTGGCCATCTCACTGGATAAGTCACATAGTAAACCTTTACCATAGTAAACCTGTGAACGGCCTTTCCCTGAGCTGGGGATAAAGCTCTGCTAAGCTGGGTTTTCACAGGATCGGAACAGCCACAGTACTGGATGTAGCAATGTAGCAGGGGCTCAGGCTGCCTTTTAAACTGGAGGCAGAGTCTTGCCGCAGTAAAGGCTTCTGAACTCTACCCTTCTAGAGAGCTGTCCTTGGAAAGCTGGCATTTTGCCCTCCTTAAAAGAATTATCTTAAGAGACGCAGAACAAATGAATATTTCTTATATATATATTTTTTAAAGAGTTCTTAGAGGGCTATAAATAGCATGACAGAGCTAAATAGAAGAGGTCTTACCTGAAGGTAAAACACGTTTTTCAAAATGTGGAAGTTGTGTGAAAACAAAGGAGCTTACATAGATCATAAACCCAGACAAATTAGGCTTAAAAGTATACACAAAGATTTCAAAGAAAGGCTTGCTGAAGTCAAGTGTAAATGTTGCTAATAAAATCTAAGATCACAAGAACTATGAAGTTTCGCAGACCTAGAGATGATCAAGGAGCAGGAGAATCACAAAGGCGGCCATGGAAGAAGTGCTAATGCAACTCTGTTGCAGTGTTCACTACCAAAGAGCTTGGAGACATTCATATCCATACTCTTTCTTTACAAAAATCAGGTCTGAAGAGTTATCTCAAGTTAGAAGAAAAAATTATCTGGCCTAAGTCCTATTCACCCAGAGTTCCTAGGAAGGTCAGATAATGAATACCTCTTCCATTAACTTAAGTGTAAAGTTACCATTCAGATAGTTTTGAAGTCAGACAATGGAAGGTATCAAATATTGAAAAAGGCTCCAGAGGCATTTGTATTTGAGGCAATCCCCTTCAAAATATCCTAAAGAACAGTATCAGTTGGCACATGAATAAGTGAACTAAGGGGGAAGCATCAACCTACCTTCTGTGGAAGGAAGCCATGCCTCCTCACTATCTGTTGAGGGCTTCATCAAGCTCCTTCAATATGTAAATTATATGGTCTATATGGACTTTTAAATGCCATTAATCCTTCTGTCAAGGTCTTTTAGGAAGGACCTGTGAAAAGCTTTATAAAGAAACTCAACCATCTTGAGATGAAAAGGACTGATAACTACTTATATCCCATCATGGGATATTGAAGAAAATGACCCAGATGCCACTTCTGTCTCATGACGCAAGAAGCACTGAATTAAAACTTCAGACATTGGGTTCAAAACAAATAAAAGGAAGTACTAGTTTAATGTGCCACATTGTTAGATAACATTTTGCCCATATAATCAGAGAATGACAGAAAATAAAAAATCATAAACAGGTAAAAAAGTGCAAATTATGGAAGAAATATCCTTTAGGTGCAATAAAACATAAAAATTCATGTTTCCAATTTCTTTATATGTGTGAGGTCTGTAATAAATGACCAAAAAGCTTATAATTTGCTGCAGAAACGGAAAAGCGAGGGCATCATCTGTATCTCAGCTCCCTGCAGCTCAAATGCCTGCAGTCTTCATGCTTACTTGAGGAAAGCTTAGACTCTGGAGACATTCAGAAATCTTCTTGGGGAGAATGATAGTTGGAAAAGTTGTTTCAGTAGGAATACTGTTTTTAAAATTTACTTATTTATCAGTTTTTTCATTAGAGTATAACAACATGAGCACTGTGTGGAGCCTTTCCTAGGTTGTGTAGTAAAATCACAAGTGGCAACACCTTTTTCTTGTTACCACCACAATCTAGTGTTGATCAAAAGCAGGAGAGGACCTCCAATGTATAGGCCTCCGGGAATTGACCTCTAAATTAGTGTTAAGCATGAGTTAACTCCACAGAAGCTGAAAGCAAGTATGACGCAAAAATCGAGCTTCTGGTTCATAAGATTACACGCATGCATCCAAATACATGCAAACTTCCACAGGCAAGCAATCTGCCATCTGTGATACAGCATCAAGGCTTCGTATGCAGCCTAGAGCAGAACTGACAGCTATATATGTGCATTGAATTAAAGCACTCTAAGGAAAAGGGAGGAGATTGCCTATATTCAGCAATGTCTACTCAGAGGATCTGCAGCTGAAATGTGTGTTTGTGTAAGAATGACAAAGCCAGGGTCTGAACAGAGATGCTGCTTTTTCAGCTCAGAGTTGGCCCTGATAGGTTGCATGTGAGATGTGCCCTGCAGATACCCAGCTCTTGCCTCCTGTCTTTCCTCATCTCCGGGCTCCCACACATATTCATAAGAGGATTAGAGCATTTAAATAGCCTGGTTAAAAAAATTTTATTGAAACATAGATACTGATGCAAATTGTACAGCCCATTGGCACTGTATGAATCATGCCAGGCCCAGAATGAGTCTACATTAATTCCAAGTGTGCTGTATTTCCATTTCCAAACTAGTTCTCTTTTGATATTCATATTGCGGGTTGCCTTCATTTAGATTATTTTCTCTTTGCAATTTTCCTTTGCATCTCTACTAATGCTTTTGCCAAGTTTCTGTATACATAGCTAATTTCCAAAGCTTCCTTCATCCCATTATATGTTTGTTCTCCAGTTCTTCCAAGGGAATGTGCATTAATGGTAATCAGAAATCAAGATAAAGAAACAGGCGTCTCTTAAACTGGATGTTACCAAAAAAAAAAAGTCCATGTTAGAAACAGATTCAAAAGAATCAGGAGGTATCAGGAAGATACTACAGTTCCTATAGAATGTTTAAACTGTACCAAACAGGATGATTCAAGTGCTAAAAGAATTTTCAAGGAGATGTCTTACTTCTCCCTTGGAGGTAGTGCTTGCAGTTCAGTTGAAAGTGTTCGAAAAAAAACCTTGGTATCAGAGGTTGGTGTTCACAACAGAGACAGAGGAGTCCTGTAAACTTTATTTGAATAAAGAGAGACCCCCCACAGTGGGCTCTCTCTTTGTTTTAATAAAGTTTACAGGACTCCTCTGTCTCCATTGTGAACCCTGATCTCCGGTCACAAGATTTTTCCAAAAACGCTTAGGATATAGAGGGGATGGATAGTGCTCAGACTGAATTCTCATTCATCTTGCCTACAGTCCATTCCCACTGTGAAGTTATGGTTCTTTTGCATCCCAGATATCCACATAGTGGATTTGTGTCCTACCATTTTGGTCATTCACCCTCATTTCTTTCATACAAAAAGCATGTGCTAACTTTTGAAGCCTGTTCCTGCTTTCTAAGGGAAAGTGAGCTGTTTCTGTGTCACCTCCATGGAGAACATGGGCACACACGCAGCCTCACCAACAGCACATACACCATGCCATCAACAGCAGTCCTCTCATCAAAGAATGGAGAAGAGGAAGATAGGTCAGGCTGGTCACCCTGCCACTGAGGAGACTACTTCCCATGATGATGGGAGGAATGGCCATATTCAGATGGAACATTTGAGAGTAGCTATAAAACGTCTGTTGTTAGAAGTTTGCATTTATCGGGTCAGACATAACTTTGTTGTATCTGGTACCTGTGGGAATTAACAGGCAAAATATGTGCAAGTCTGTGCAATGCAGCTTCTACCAAAAAGTCTGTACAATTTTATTTGATCCTTGCTACCAAAATTTACAAAAAAGTACTTGTAACAAATACGGTTGTTCATAAAACCCTGCCATAGCCTGCTGGGTGAAAAGTTCATTAAAAGTCACATTCAATTAACAAATTACTGTCATTGTCAGATGTGTATATGCTGAGGTACCATTTAATGTATGTCAGACACAGCCAAAATGATCAGATAAATGATTAATGTTTAGCTGACAGTTCCACAAAGCATCACACTAAGTAAACATCCCTCTGAAACAAATAACCCTATCTGTGTAACTGGGGTGAAAATATGAAATAAGTGGAAAAAGATGATGTCCAAAAAATACAGAGAATTGCAATGTGTTTGCAGTCATTTCCAAGGCTATTCTTCCATGTTTCGCTCAGCTGGGGAGGAAACATCTCTTTTTCAGATCAATAACTAGACGAACATTTTATTCAGAAGCAATAAACTACATCAAGAGATCTCTAAGTCTGTTCCCCAAAAGACAAGAAAGGCAGGGTAGAGTCTCAAATGTGGCTGTCTGGGCTTCTGAAGAGAAACACTGTTGCTTGTAGGCTCTGAGGACCCAAACTGGTGGTGTTCATAACCCTTTCCAGAGCTTTGTGGAACATCTTCCAGGCCTCACACATACTACTGTGATGTTACAGCTGAAGTACAGGCATCTGAGACTGTTTTCATTATGAGTGTGCTGGCATCAACACTGAATTAGTCAGTTCTTCTGTCCTCCACACCTGCTTCGCAGATGGTCATTTTAACTCCATGAAACAGTGGACCATCTCCTTAGTTGTCCTGTACAGCTGGCTGTGGGGTCATGCTGCAAACTGGACCAGAAAATGAGGTGTAAGGTGAGTCATGGGCACTAATAAATATTGCCAGTGGTGCTATGAAAGCAGTCTCCACTCCAGCTCTGCCACACTGCAGCCATCTACACATGCTTATTAGGGAGGTGGGCCTTGAAGAACTGGGTTGACCATGCTGAGCTATGCATTATTGGATGGAGTATGCTCAGACATTGCCTTTTGCTGGGACAAAATGTCCAGTTTATGCGCTACCATTTAAAAAGAACATATTTTAATCATACAGCTCTAAGTTCCTAGTATAACTGAAGCAGTGCAGAAAACTGGCTAGGCCATTACCTGTCTACTAATAGTTGAGTTTTTCAGCATGAGGCACAGGAAAGGTACAATGCAGGCACTAGAAAATTGCTAAGTCAGACAGTGCTCCTGATGTCAAATTAACTCCACCAGGAGTACGGACAGACCACTTGTATAGCATCGTACGGCAAGTCAGTTGCAAGAAATAAGGCTAGAAGAGTTTCAGTGTGTGATGCTCTCTGATAATCCCAAAAAACTGCATTTGTTTATTTCCTTATGAAATGACTGGAAATAGCAGGCTGTCATTTGTTTATGTTATGAGTATACAGGCCATAGTGATATCTTTATCGGGTCTTACTTATCATGCAATTTATAATGTCTTTGATACTTCTGGAATTGTTTTACAACATTGTTCTCTCCCTTTTCCCTTTAAAAGAAAGCAAGTAAAAACTCTTTCAGCTCTAAACTCCTGGGGCTTTGGAGAACTGCTCTTTTTAGAGTGCCTGTCCCAGGTAAATGAAAGCCATATTAAGGTACCCAGTTTACCTTTGTCTCGTCTAGAAAGCCAGGTTCTTCCTCAGACTATTGTTAATTAGTGAGCACTTTTTGGTAAGCGCTGAATAGAGGAGTCAAAGTTTATAAAAGGATATGAACCAGCCTAGAAGAACAAACAAGCCCTGAGATGCATTAATAAGGAATGAAGCACAAATCAATAGAGAGACAAAAGATGAGAAGAACAGCATTGTGAAGAATTACCTGCACATCATCACAAGGTGATCAGAGAACTAGAATTATTACAGGCATCCAAGCACATGACTATCTATTAATTTGGCATTAATTGTAATTTTCATTTGGTATCTGAGTAATCTGGACTAAAAAGTTCTAAATAAAGAAGACATTTAATGCAAGCAATTTGGCATTAAAAACATCAGAGAATAGAATGGACTTGAATCTGAGTTTTTATTTCAGATGTAGAGATCATTAAATCAGGGATAATGTAAGCAGCAGTAAACTTGCACTGCATCTTTCTAGGGGGTACTCATTTCATGGCTGGCTTAGAGAAGTCTCCAGGGAGATATCACATGGATACTGAAAAGCAGCAAAAAACAGTAAAAGGACATTTTGTCTTAAAATTTTAACAAAAGAAATGGCTGAAAGAAGATGTTTCGTGAAAGAACCTCTCAGAATGAATCAGCTCTTTGGAGTGCATCAAGTTTGCTTTACAAAACAAACTGTTTCTGTGTATTCACCATTCAGAAACCTTCATGAATCAGTGAACTAATTTCTTTTGGGAAGTTTCTCAAAAGTGCCTTGCTAATATTATCAAAGAATTAATCTTTATAATTCAGCCGTCAAGCAGTGTGACTGATCACCTACAGTCTTATTCTTGCTCCTTCATTAAATGGTCTCCTCTTTAAAAATACTCTTTCCTTAAAAAAAAAAAAACCTCGTCCTGTCACAAAATTAATCTCATATTTCAGCAGCCTTGAAGATCAAAGTTCTTAAGTTTGTGCTTATTAGTCTCAGCCAGAATTACAATTGTCTGGAAATACTAGGAAAGCAAAAGTTTTGTTCCTTAGAAAGCTCGTGGGGAGAACGTAAATAGATCATAGATGATAGACTTGAAGATATAGGCCGACTCTCTTAAATAACCTTGTACAAGACTCTCTGGGCTTTTGTAAAATGAGAATATTAATAATTCAGAAAACCATTAAGAGAATGATCACTGTGGATTTGGAGGTCCAAAACATTATACCAGGTAATGAGGCTGTAGGGGAAAAGATTAAGGATGTACATATCTGAGATTTGATCATTTCTAAGGCAGTCAGTTTGAGCAAGAATCTAGCAGACAGAAATACTGTCAGTGAAAGGCTGGGAAAAGAGATGAGCTTTTAGGAAATAGAACTGAAATGTTTTCCCTCCATGGTAATTAAAATGTGAAATGTTAATCCAAAACTACTGAAACAGTTGCAACAAAAATCGTATTCATATCTGTATGTAGTTCATGGATGTAGTCAGCAGGTACCAGTTAGAAATCATATTTTCATCCACAAACAGTGAATGAATGTATTTAAAATTTATTCATACGTTATTAAGGATGCCACAGTGGCACCTCTGCTTGAAGACATTCCATGATTGTGAGAACAGCTGTAATCACACAAAAGCTCAATGACTATAGAAATGGTATGTGTGGGCTTTCCATAATTCAAACTTACTGTGAAGTTCTTGCCATGACAATTTAGCAACAATAAAGAGCTTGGTTATTGTAGAATACAAAATTTTCAAATCATCACTATGTAGAAGATATACAGCCTGAGTTTTTTTCCACTCTCATAATCCCTGAAAGATACGTTTCCTCTAATTGTCCACTAGAAAATGTTTCCTCTTCAGAGTTCTAGACTTATCACAGGACAGTTCACAAAGGCTGCGTGAACTGGGGCTGTTTAGTCTAGAGGAGACTGAAGGGGGATCTTATTATCATTTACAAATATCTAAATGGTGGGTGTCAGGAAGTTGGGACATCCCTTTTTCTGTTGAATTCAGTGACAGGGAAAGGGGTAATGGGATGAAGCTGGAACACAAAAAGTTCCATTTAAACTTAAGAAAAAATTATTTCACTGTTCAGGTGAGGGAGCCCTGGCATAGCCTGCCTAGGGAGGTGTGGAGATTCCTTCCTTGGAGGTCTTCAAGACCTGCCTGGACACATTCCTATGCGACCTGATCTAGGTTGTTCTGTTTCTGCAGGGAAGTTGGACTAGATGATCTCTAAAGGTCCCTTCCAACTCCTACCATTCTAAATTAATAAACCAAATGATTTGGGGGGCTGTCACAGGAATGTTTATTTGCTACGTTGTGTAGAGTTTATGCAATGTTTACTCACTTGAATGTGCTTCTAAATTTAATAGAACTGCTCCTATAAGCAAGTCTTCACCTCAAAGACAGACAAAGTGAACCTTGCTATATGGAAAGTGATGAATATTTGACTTACTTTTTTTCTGTTTTCGTTTCATGCAACACAACAGAATGTGAATTTCTCCTACTATGCTACAGATGTTGATTGGCAAAAAGATGTTTGCGAATCAGAAAATCTGGATTTTGTTTTAGATGCTGTTGTTGTTATTTGTTTAGTTGATTTAGTCAGTTCAACTTGATCATGGGAGAATAATATTTGGAAACAGAAAGTGAAAACAACAAACCCCATAAATACTGCAAAAGCCTGATACTATAATGTTGAAATATGGGTTTGAGTATAAACTGATGCTAGTACAGCATTCATACTAGAATAACAGAACATCCTAGGGATCTCCAAACATCATCTGGTCCAACTTTTCATTGGAAAGGGAATTCATCAATTACTACCAGTTATGTGTAGACTCCTTTTGTAATTTTTCATGCCTGTTGATTTAGTGAGTTCCATGCAGCAAAATTATGTTAAGGCTGGCAATATTAGATACAGAAACAAAGCATACAAAAGCAGAGATTTCAACCATTGCATCTTATGCTGTTATCTTTTCAGTTTTCATAAGATAACAACATCCTTAGTCTATACTCTTACTGATAGGGCATGAGAAAATGGGCTCAAATTGCACCAGAGGAGGTTTAGATTGAATATTAAGAAAAATTTCTTCAGCAAAAAGATTACTAAGCATTAGAACAGGCTGTCAAGAGAAGGGGTTGAGTCACTATCATTGGAGGTATTCAAAAGACCTAGAGATGAGGCAGTGCTAGGTTAAAGGTTGAACTCAATCTTAAATGTCTTTTTCAACAAAAATGATTCTAAGATTCTGTGCTATTTATAGGCTCAAACCACCTCACACATACTAAGACATGAGTATACACTTGCTTGGATATCCAAGTCTGAATTCACTCCAACTGATTGTACTCTTGCAGACTGCTCTCTACTTTCATTCTCCATCACCTGGGTTCGGATATACAAGTAGGAACGTGACTGCCTGTATCATGAAACATATCTCTATTCCTGAGGCTTGGAGTCTTGTCACCAAGATGCCAGAATCCAAAGCCCTCTTCCCCTAGGCTCCATGATTAAATCAATGAGAAAAACAGCAGAGGGTTAAATATCATCCGCTCACTGACTTGTTTATATTTATCTAGGGCACATAATTTAAGAAAGCCTTAAGAAAGCATTAGAATGGCCTTCAGTTTGGCATGTTATATCAGATAGATGAGGGCGTTTCTGGGCCTCTCATTTAGCCAGTGGGATGGGCATTAGATCCACCTTTAGACTTTTAATCCACTTCCAGCACTACTTGGACCTTTTTCTTTCCCCACCCATATTGCCCTGAAACCACCACTGACCTCCTTCAGACCTGTTGTATCACCTGCCTCACTTGACACCGGCTGTCACAGACTTTACCATCCCAGAAAGAAGACAAATTACATTTTATTCTTTATCTTAGAGCATTAAAATTGAAATGTGCCTCTGTTGTTGAGTAGCCTGGAGCTGGCTCTTCTCACCTGGATATCAGGTGGATAGATAAGAATATTTTTTGCCCCTAAGTTCTGATTCACTGCTTAGAGGTGGCAGAAAACCACACTGTCTTTTTGAAGAGACTTGAAAATAAGTCCCACCTGAAATAAGTTTACTACATGCGGATAGGAAAATGCTATTTGTAGCTTGGTCAGCTTTTGCCAAATTAGTTTGCAAAGTTGTGCTTGGGGAATTCCAGAAACAGTGGGAGGGTACTGAAAACTGTAGAGCCAATCCCCACCAGGAGACAGCTCACCATGTTTGCCATGAAAGTCAAGAGATGAGATAAGATAAATATTTTTCAGGGTGGATCTGAAAATATATCCATACAAAATAGCATATTTATATGAAATATAGAGAACATATCATGAAAGTTTGATATAATATGCTGGAAAAGCCTGGAAAACCTAAGAAACCAAAGCTAGATGAGGCAACATTTATGCCCCCTTGTTGCTAAGTTGTATCTTCAAAGCCTTGTCAATTGGTCAGAATGTTTTCCAGTAGACCTCAGTCAATAAATAGTTTATTTGTATCGAAGTAAATACCTCAAATATATTTACTTTTAGCATGTGCTAGTACTTAGATCTTTCTTGATAATGTCTCCCGGGTCAATGCCTGACCATCAAAAGTGGTCATAAGTCATGATGCTGGTAAATTATCCTTGTGTATCTTTGTGAGATTGCTGCTCAGATGAGTGGGAGCAGGGCATGTCATCAAGACTGAGATCCAGGCTTCCGAGCTTCATGGAGCAGTCTAGTTACCTATCAGTTTCACCCACCCATCAACTTGGGCACCAAAAAGGGGTTCTGGTCTGATCCCTCAACAGCACTTAAGCCTGTTGATAGAAAGTCTCTATTACAAGTGAGGACAAAAATAAACCAACAAACAAAGAAAAAAGGAAAATTACCGAGATTCCTGTTTTTTCATTATAACAAACTTCCAGATTCAGAGCAGTAAACCAGATGCATGCAACAAAACCTTGCTGTGCTCGAGTAATTTCATACACATAAGGAGGAAATAAATGTTGAACATATTCCAAAGCAGTTATAGAAATACCAGTGCTTTTGAATGCTTCCTCTAGCCTGTGGCTTTTCCATCATTACTATAAAGCAGCTGCTCCAATACCATTACTCTGGTGCAGAATCCCATGAATGATGAGGCTCAGATTTAGCAGTGAAAAAAACACTGTGCTTCAAACCAACCTGTCAAGTCAGAGGAAAAATGGCAGAAGGAGGCTTATGTTGCTCAATGTGGTTTTTTTCTTTCATAGTACTAAATCAGTTTAACTTCAGTTTCTGCAGAATAAGATGCCCATCATCAAAAATAAGCGATTGTTAAAAATTTATTCTGGCTCTAAGCATTCTCTAAGGTTTTTTTTTTTTTTTTTTAATTGGGACCTAAAATTAGGCATGATTTCTGGGTGGCCTGAATGATCTGCTAGCTGCAGGTCCAGAGAATCAGCAAATTCAGCTGAAGTTAATGGAACTGCAGAGGACTTATTTACATATTAATTTAGGCATTCATCTCTGAAAACATTACTTCTTTTTCTCTCTGTTTAAAAACTGATTCCATGTGAAGACAAAGGACTCTGAAAATAAGTACTGATTTATTTCTTTGAAACCATTGATCAGTATATCCCTGGTGTCTTTTACTATTAGGATATACTTGCACACAGGCAATTTGTTCCACTCCAAAACACAGTAGTCAACTGTTCTAGCTTGCCAAGAGATCATACCGACAGCTTATCAGACTGAGAGAGCAATTTGACCGTTCAGTACACAGACATAAATCTTTTGTCTTAACAGCTTTGTCTGAGGGACCGGACTGCTTGCCTCTACACCTGAACCTGCCACTGATATATACATGGCCACATCGGGAAAGAAGTTACAGCAAAGGATAATGCTTACATTGACAAAAGTTTACTTGAATAGTGTTGCTCACTCTTACATGAGTTCATACAGGTGCACAGTTCCTGTTGCAGTCCGAACTTTCCTCATAGCCAGTGCTTTGGTGTTCATGCCTGTGTGAGTTACTAAAGCATAGCGATGTCAAGCACACTTCTACAAATTCTGCCTCGGATTTCTCTACTCAAGGGCAGCTCAGGTTCAAGGATTACATCTGATGCATGTCCCTGACAGTCTCATAGGGCTCTACAGAGGAGGTCTCTCATCACAACTCACCAAACTGCAGGAACCACATTCATTTTTCCAGAATGTTCTAAAGCTAGTTCTAAAGCTAGCCTCCATAAAAGAAGATATTGTTGTGAAAATGACTGCTATATTTTTAAATTAAATTATTAAGTTACATAAGGAAGAACCCTTTTAATATTAAAAAGAGGAGACTATAGATACTTTCTATGACTTGGTGCATATGGCACTTAGCTAAGAATCTCGGAAAGGCTGCACTAGGTCAGGGTTAAAAACCTTCTTGCTCAGCATTATGTCCCTGACAGAGGCCAATAGCAAACGCTTCAGCAAAGAGTACAAGTGAAGGACAAGCAGGTGGTGATAGCTTTGCCATCCCAGTCTCAGTAATTACCATTTTAAGGATTTCCTGAACAGAGGTTGCAATTGGACAATTATGTTTAATGGTCCTTGATGGATCTTGCTAGCAGCTATTAATTGAAAAGAGAGCCTCTTTTGTCATTTCATGACTGATTAGTTGCTTTGAAAGCCATTAGAGAGGACCTTGTGTTTTAGAAATCCAGGTACACTGCAGAAGCCAAATCACCCTTATTCATATGCTTACTAACTTTTTGAAAGAATGCTGTTAGGTTTGTGAAACCTGGTTTCTAGGGAGGCACTAGCTGTGCAGGTGCCCCTCCGAGCCTTTGGAAAAATTGGGATCACATTTGTTGCTCTCTGTCTTCTGGGACAACTGCCAGACCTAGTTAAATAGTAGCTAGTGGTTTAGCATTTTTATATTTTAATTTGTTTAAAACAGTCAGTGAACAGCATCTGATGCCATCAATATTACTAATTTCTCTGAAATTAGCCATAGTGCCTGAAATATCAGACCTAAAAGTAAAATGATTCCTAGCTGTTGCTTTACTGTTGCTGCAACAGGTGTTTTTTTACAGAGCAAACCCTAAAATCCTACACCTTTACCTTCTCATGATTATATTTTAGAGAAGGTTAGAACTTCTTAATTGCCACTCTTGAGTGAGTGGCAAGCTTTATGCTTAGCCAAAACTTGCAAATGAGGGAAATACGTCCTCATTGCCTTTGAAAATGGTTGGTAATAATACAGGTCATTAATAATACAGGCCAGGAACAGCTGATGTATATCAGCATAGCTCCAATAACATCCCTATATAAATAAATAAATAAATAATTTCTTCTCTAAAATAGATTCCAACTTTCTGTAACAGTTTTTGGTTTTTTTATGTATGTGTGTATTTTAAGGGTTATTTTAAAAGAGTTATTTTCATAATTAATTGGATCCAGATACTGCTATCCAGAAGAGATTGAGCAGTTCCTGTCCAGACCATCTTCTAATCTGGGCAATAACTATGAGGTACAAAACTCTGAGGCCATTTAGAACTAAGCTGTCTCATTTAAAACTTGTTTGTTAATCCTGAGATAAAAATATCTATATTTCTTGGTTTATTTTAAGATGAGACAGTAGTTATATGTATTTGTCAAAGGAGATGCAATTAACAAAAATGTTACAGCTCATATAATTATATGTGCTGCCTACTATATATATAAAAATCATCATTTTAGTTAGTGTTGGAGCATATACACCTCTAGCAAATTCAGTGGTAGAGAGGAGATGCTGTGACAGTTAAGGTTCTGGCCCAGAAATAGATTTCACATTGAAGTTAAGAGGCATTAAGAAAAATTCAGGAGGATTTGTCTCCAAATTAGCCATTAATAATAAAAAGAAATATGTAAAAAATAAATGACTGTGTATCTACAGTGGCAAAATAAAGAAGAGTCAAGTGCCAACAAATTCATTGGAAGTTCTGGTACAGCGTAAAGATCCATGGCAGTTCAGTTCAAGTGATGTAATGAATGCATTAAGCACACGTGTGTGTGTGTATACATATACGTACATCAGTGTGCAACATGCAGATATGTAATTGCATAAAGATGCACACATTTACATGCAAAATGAGAAACAAGTATTCCCTGTGTGTCTGTACCTATAAGGATAACTTCTATAACAAGACAGATAGCATGACTTTGAGTTGAGAACCAGTTTTTGTTAAATCTGCTCAGAGTAAAAGCTAAGGAAACCAGGCCTTGTCTGCAAATGAACAACAACAAAAAAAACCAGTGAAGTGAGGCAGTTTACCATCTAACATAGATGATGCAGGAAAGATTTGTGGGGACAGCTTTCACAGCAATTTGTTTGCTCTGTTCTTGTTAGGTTGTGTTAACTCTAGGCCAGAGGAGCAGAGCAGTCATAGCCAGCCAGCGTGCACCCAGCAATCCCTTAGCATAAGCCTCTCTCCAGACCTGTGCTGAAAGCAGCCCCCAGCAAAGCCACTGCCATCAGATCTTTGGCACTGAGGCTTGAGACTGGAGGTAGCCTAATGCAATGCCAGTTATGTGCCCTCAGGTCCTCTCAAACAGATGGGTGAGACCTCCAATGCACAAGACAGGATTGGTTTTAAGAACACCGACAGACTCAGGTCTTCTAAAATCTCACTGTGATGAAGAATAAGGGGGAAAGAAAATAGTTCCTTGATGAATTCCACAGGTTTCTTCAGACATATCCCTAGGATTAATAATAAAAGCACAAAGCTTCTCGTGGCTGGACCACTAAGCAAGATGAAATAGATTGAAAGTTGTCAGTACTGGGTTTTAAAGGCATCCATCACACACTGGTACAATGCTAACAGTGGTATCAAAAATGACAATTATTCAAAAAAGCTGAACCATACTGTGCTCCACAAATTGAGGGGGTTTGATTTTATTGCAAATATTCCTTACTTTTCCAGTTGAGAACGTAAGAGCGTTATGTAGTAGTGGGGAACTATCTTGTTAATTTTCTCCCAGAAAGCATTTCTTCCAAGCAAACAGTAACAATAACAGGGTAGAAATTTGTTTTCCTCTCTCACTTGCAATGACTGTGATGGGGCTTAATAGGAACATTAATTACAATCTTGACCCAGTCTGCATTCCATCTTCTGTTGCCATGAATGGAGTGACAGCAATTTGCACAATCTGATGATTTTCTGTTCTTTGCTTCGTGACAGTAGCTGTATAAAACAGTTTCGGATTATTTATTCTTTTCTAAAGAAGGATTAAATTCACACATATTTACAGAAAAATGCGTGTTGTTCATCAGTTTCTAGTCAGTAATGTGGGTTTTGAGATGACAAAACATAATTTTATAAACATGCACAATAATGCTTTACCATTTAAATACATTGCATCGTTTGCTTTTGATCTACATAGATTGGTATTGTTAGAACAACAAACAAAACCGAACCCAAAACTTGTGAGAGAGAAAGAGAAACATTTATTCTATAGTCCTATCTACTTATTTGAATCGATATAAGGTTTACATGTGGGTCAGTCCTTAAAAAATATGAACTCTGAATTCAATTTATATTCAGATATCTCTATTATGAGTCTTTGCATAGTCCTTCAGAAACAAGAATTTTATTCTTTTGTGCTCCACTTCTCTCTCACAGTAGAGACATAACCCTGGGTATTATAATCTGTTATCACATGCATTATTCCAATATTGGGGGAGGGGGGAGGACTTTTGTAGATTTTGCTAAAATGCGGCTTAAAGTGAGTGAAATGCAGAGTCGTACTGTGTACACAGATTTATTCAAAAAAACCACGTCCCTGGAGACTATTTTTCTCTTAACATTGTTGAGATAAAAACCATTTCTGATTTCCATTTAAAGTCGTCCACGGAGAGGCTTCCATTCTTTAAGTTGCACTGCCCTCTGGGGGACATGATCTTCAGACAGATCTGCAGGTCGAGAGAACAAAAGCTTTCCTCGGTTTTGTCCTTACATTTTGAATGCCGAGCATTTTGCTTCCTCCAAATTTTATGCCGATGCTCGATATGATTTTGGTAGGCCTCATTACAGACACCTTTTATTTCCTATTTTATTCTCTTACACACTAGAGGTGCCTTTATATTTTTCAGAGAGTGGTGGATGTAATTAATCTATCCCTGGTGAAAAGTCTGCTGCTGTTGTACCATAGTACTGAATACTTCACCAAGCAATGCCCAGCATCCTGGAGCAGCATACTCATGGCGTCTGCCTCACAGCTAGAGGTGGGCACAAAACACCTCAGATATAACACTTTTCACAGGACTTTTGACACATATATGTGCACTGCCTAACTATGTAGACAACTGCTGGGCTTATGGTGCATGTGCTTCACACATGATCACTGTACATATACCAGGTGTAACCCCGCAAGCCGTAGGGTTTATTGTGTGTATGCCAGGCAATACAGTATTCTATTTGAACTGTGTGCCCAGCCTCCTGCTGGCTTGTTCCTTCAAAAAACGAATGATAACTGAATGACCAAGGACGAGAATTCATGGCAAAGAAGGGCAGCCTCCCTCACCGTGTGGCAGGCAGGCAACTTGTCTATCTCCTGTCCACAGTTTTTTCCAGGATTCTCCCTCTCATGCTGTTTACCAGTGTGTTGAACCACTAACAGATTTGAACCACTACTTTTCCAGATTTGGAAAAGTCTTGCCTAAAGCAGAATCCTGTTTAGTGTATCTTGCTCTGTCTAGCTCTCCCTTCCACTCAGTAGAAGAGTGTGTCTAGCAGGTCAAGGAAGGTTCTCCTCCCCATCTATTCTGTCCTGGTGAGGCCCCATCTGGAGTCCTGTGTCCAGTTCTGGGCTCCCCAGCTCAAGAGGCACAGAGAACTTCTGGAGAGAGTCCAGTGCTGGGCTACAAAGATGATCAGGGGACTGGAGCATCTTCCTTATGAGGAAAGACTGCGGGAACTGGGGCCGTTTAGTCTAGAAAAGAGGAGACTGAGGGGGGATCTCATTAATATTTACAAATATCTAAATGGTGGGTGTCAGGAGGTTGAGGCATCCCTTTGTTCTGTTGTACCCAGTGACAGGAAAAGGGGTAATGGAAAGAAGCTGTAATGCAAAAAGCTCTGCCTAAACTTAAGGAGAAACTTCTTTACTGTAAGGGTGAGGGAGCCCTGGCACAGGCTGCCCACAGTGAGGTTGTGGAGTCTCCTTCTCTGGAGGTTTTCAAGAGCTGCATGGATACATTTCTGCATGACCTGATCTAGGTTGACCTGCTCTAGCTGGGAAGTTGGACTAGATGATCTCTAAAGTTGTCTTCCAACCCTACCATTCTGCAATTCTGTGATTCTCTCTGAGGACACAAAGTCAAGAGACAAAATGGTCACCAGAGCTTACCTGATAAAGGTTAAAATGTGTGTAGCTGTATTTGGGATCTCCCACAATGCAGCTCTGAGCTCTCCACAGATCTGGTGTTCACTGAAGGAGCAGAGAGAAGCTGCTTGTGAAGACCATGGTATTGACAGGTGGTCTCTAGTCTGGAAAAATCCTTATTTTCTAATAAGCATCTTACAAAAAAAGCAGGTTTTAGTAAAAAGCTCCTTAACACAAACAAGGAAAAAATAATCAAGTTAATTCAGCTATTTGGAACACACAAAGTTCCACTTAAATATAAGAAAAAAATATTTCACTGTGAGGGTGAGGGAGCAGTGGAACAGGCTGCCCAGGGCGATTGTGGAGTCTCCTTCCTAGGAGGTCTTCAAGACCCGCCTGGACATGTTCCTATGTGACCTGATCTAGATGGACCTGCTTCTGCAGGGGGCTTGGACTAGATGATCTCTAAAGGTCCCTTCCAACCCTACCATGCTATGATTTGAGTCCTCTTAAGAAACCCAAACCAACTAACCAGCTAAACAAACAAGAAAGCTACTCAAATAATTTACAACAGTCCTTCTCATATCACGCAAGCTCAAGTGGCTCATAGCCAAGCAGGAAATCACACTGGGTAAAGTACTTCCACTTCACACACCTGACTTTGACAGAGACTTTCCACAGCTTGCTTAACTTTTTGGCAGGGACAGGCATGCTGCATTTTATTTCAGTTCAGCATTCACTGTCCACTAATTCTGTCTATTTACCTTTCAAAGTAACAGCATTTTGTTAATTATCCCCAATCCATAAAGAAGGTCCTGTAGGCTCAATGCTCCTTAGTACTTGTGAGAAATGTGGTCTCCAATGAGATAGTGAAAAGACTCCTAGTGTTTTATGGGTTTTGTTCGGTTGTTTTTTTAATGGGATGAAGCCCAGCCATTAGTATTGTCATGTAAGGAAGCCTACAGCCAGCCAGCCCAGCCCGTTAGCTGATTTCAGGTGTTGGGAAACAGCAGGGTGAGCACCTGGCACCTGTTGCAGGAGACTGGCTAGTAGCCTCTGGCAACATCTTTCCTATCTTCTGGCACTCCTTGCTCTGAGAACATGTGGGAAGAAGCAATCAGGCTGTTGCTGAAAGCTGGTTCGGAAGAGATTAACAGCCAATTTAGTGTTAGAAAGCAGGTATTACAGCTGGGTGCATGAGGGACCACTCCTCCTAACACACACACCCCCCAAGAGATAAAAGAACACTCCTTATACATATTTTAGAAAACAAACTCCTTGCCTATTACCACCTATCCAAGCGTGCAGGTGGGTTTTGAAAACCTCCAAAGGAGACTACACAACCTCTCTGCACAGCCTATGCCAGGGCTCCCTAACAGAAGTTTGTTCTTGTGTTTAAGTGGAACTTTCTGTGTTCCAGTTTATGTCCGTTACCCCTAATCATGTCAATGGGCACTACAGAAAATAAGTGACATCTCATCCTCCTAACATCCACCCTTTAGGTACTTTTAAGCATTGATGAGGTCCCCCCTCAGTCTTCTCCAGACTGAACAGCCCCGGTTCCCACAGCCTTTTCTCATAAGGAAGATGCTCCAGTGCCCTGATCATCTTGGTAGCCCTGTGCTGGACTGTCTCCAGCAGTATCCTCTCTTGAGCTGGGGAGCCCAGAATATATCACCTAAACAAAGAGGAATAGCACGTAACTTCTTCTCTACCCCGGTAACACAGGGAAGCAACCAAAAAGCACTGGCGACGCAGGCAGCTACACCCGGACGGAGGGAGATAAGAAGCCGGCAATCAGATGGGATCCCGTTCGCAGCGAAAGGCTCAGGGAGCTGGGCCTTAGCTTGCTAAAGCTGCGAACTACGGCGAGAGGGCCGCAGAACCGCCTACAACCCCCTCCCGTCCGCCCGCCCGCCTCCCTCCGGAAGCGACGTGGCCGCTGTGTCACTGCAGCCGGAAGCGCCGCTCGGAGCAGTAAACAACCCCGTCGAGAGCCGCGGCCGCCGCGCTTCCATCTTTGAGGAGCCGGAGTCCGAACTCCTGGCGGACCATGGGCGGCGTCCTGGGCCTGTGCTCCATGGCGAGCTGGGTAAGGCGGGGGGCGGACGGTGTGGTGGTCTTCTGCCCCTCCTTGCGTGCCGCAGGCCCGGAGCTGGCGGCTGGTGCTCTGTCCCCCGTCACCCCCCCCCGCCCACCAGGGCCTCGCCCGTCGCCTCCCCGGGCCTTTGTGTGCTGAGGACGGTTGCGTCTGTGGCGCTGCCATCCCGTCTCCCGAAGCAGTGGGCTGCTTCATGCCCCCTTCCCCGCTCCCGCCGAGATCCCCCCTTCTCGGATCCCTGGGGATCCGCCGAAGCCGTTTCACTGGAGCGATGGGGAGCTCCATACTTGCTCAGGCAGGCCGGCCGCCCTGCCGTGCTGCCGCATCCACCATACTGGGCGGGAGGTGTTGCCGTGGCTGCACGAGTTTACTCTCCCCAAGTCCGTAACGGTGTCAAAATCTAACTAAACGCTTTTAAGATCGGTATTTCTTCCGGAAAAAAAAACCCCAAAGCTCGCGTGTTTCACAGATTCCCGAGGATTGTGTTTAATTCCCCTTCCTTACGGCTTTGTCTTGAGCAGCTCCACCCTCTATAGCATCTTTTGTCTTGCCGAGACATCATTTTCTCACTGCACGGTAGTCTGTGGTGATGTGTCACCACCGTGCTGAGCATCGTCAGGTGATTTGTCTTAAGGAGAAACAGTGGTTTGAGAGGGTTTTTAAACTGTCGACAATATGCAGAGAAGTAGGTGGAAATCCTGCATGTCAGTCCTTGCCTCTGGTGAGCCATTGCTCGTTTATTGTCAAGTCATGTCAAGTCTAGTCTCTGTGCAAATAGATACAATCAGGTGGATTGTGAGTCTTGAGACATTTGGCTTAAAATTGTCAGTGGGATTGTGAAAACCGGAATTTTCCGTACAAAAGTATTGTACCACACTTCTTTGGATTAAATGAAATTACACGTATTTAAACAGTTCATGCATATAACTTAGTGGCCTAACAAAAATCTCATGTTGATTCAAGCTGCTGGTTTTTGTTGCTGTCAAAATATATGGGCTCTATTCCCTTATTAGAGTGGGTTATTTAGAGACATGATACTTAACTCTGTAATATCCTGTATAAATTCTGTGAAATGATCCTAGAATTGGTAAATTTTCATAAGCTGAGCTTGCAGGCTCATATGTATGTAAACAAGAGACTAGAATGCTGATAGTATTCTGTTAATGAAGTACTGTAAGTGTTCATTTTGCTTTAATTAAAGTTTTAAACACTACTTAAAGGGTTAGCCGTTTAGGCTTTAATTACGAGATGAATATAGTTAACGTAAACATTTTTAATGATTGGGAAATACTAAGCAATGGCCAAACTGTTGGTTTTTATTCAAATGCTTGAATTAATATGTACTGCATTTCCAAGTGTATAGGCAGCCTTTCTGATAACTCGAGCATATTTGTAGTGCATAAAGAATCCCTGTATGCTTGCACATGGTTTTCAGTGCTTGTTTCTGTTCAGAGAAATTCATCTAATGGTCTTTTAGATAAAATTATTTCTGTGAGCTTGTAAACTTCATGAAGTCAGATGAACTGTGGGTAACTAACCTCCATACCGTCCTTTAAAATATGGGGGGTTTTGTGTTTGTGTATACTTTTTTGTTGTATTGATTGGTTTATTTGTGTTTTTTTCCCTCTGATGGCTTTGAAGTATTGATTTTCTTTCCACATTTTAAACCACTATTTAGCTCTTCAGGCCTGTATGATAGTTCTTATAAGAGGAATCAGTCTATGAGGATCTCTAAGGATACTTCAGTATATACACCATTTGTATCCCTGAAAGAGAAACAAACTGTGAGGGTGAAGTGCCAGGAGAACCAGATGTAGCAGAGGTTGTGCTAGTGTAGACTGTGCCCCAGCCAGGAAGGCTGCTCCACTTTTGTGTGGGAGGATGCTGCTGCTGGCATGGCGTTGCTTCAGCTGTGTAACTGCTCTGAAAGGCCCTGTGTTGTGGAGCTGCTCTGGGCAACCAACCTCGGCATCTAGCCTTCTTACTTTTATTTCTTCTGGATTTTTTGTGTTTTTGTGTAGTGTTACTGATGGTTATAGTTCTGCCCTGCAATGTGCTGATCAGGCAGTGTTTTAGCTCAGCGTTCTTAAAAGCAAAGATGAGCCTGTTAGAGATGGCGGTGGAGTGGGAGAAGGCCTTAAGGCACTGTCATCTCACCAAAAGTGCTCTGATTCTGGTGACCTAGATTGGGCAGACAGTGCCACATTTAACTCTGCTGGGTCTTGCCTCTGTTGCAGAGTTCTCTGAAATAGCTCAACCAGCTGCTGCTGTTTTGCTCACTTGAATATGTTCTTTCAAGTCAAAGATCTCGATTGAATTGGTTTCTTTGAGTAGATGAGTTCGGATGATGTACTTAAAACCTGACTAGGCCCAGTGAGATGGGCTTAGTATGTTTGCAAATACTTAATTCACTGTATAATCATTTCATTATTACCCTAGTAAGAAGATTATGTTTGATGTTAAATGTGTTCTGTGCATATCAAGGGCAGCAACACTTGACTTTCAGTGATTTTTTTTGTGGCATTTTCACTCTCCTTCTCTCTCCTGCAATACTCGTTATGCGTACCTCCTGCAACTTCTACTGCACTAGAGAATGAAGTGACTGGTTTAGGAGGCATGAATTAACTTGTCTGCGCAGCTGACTGCTCCAGGATAGATATGTGGTTTATTTTTTCTTATTTTGGCTCAGTGATCACCGCCGAGCTTCTTATTTTTCTCAAAAAAGTGCACGGGTAGAGCTGGTTGTTAGGTGCCAGAGTTACTGGATGGCAACAGATTTATGCAGCTGTGACACAGTAACTGTTGGCAAAGCTTCCCTATGAAAACAAGCTCAAAACTAGTTGCACAGTAACTTTGCATCTATGACTAAACTGAGTTTCACCTGGGAAGTCAAGCTTTTATCTATGTAGTAATATCTGGCTGTTTGCACTGTAGTAATTTTTGTAGGAAGTGTGTTCTGAGTTTAGGAAGAAAGTGGCACAAAGTGCCCTTATCTCCTCTGCTGATAAACTCAGTTCCAAGGGCAGAATGTTGTTTTATTTTTGGAGTCTGTTACTTATTAGAAGTGATTTTGCTAATATTTTATTGCTAGTAGTATACATTTTATTTTGTCTTGCTGACAGAGAGATTTGAACTATGATGTGTTTTGTAATAGAAATGATTGACTTGTATAAACATTATCAATTGTGAATCATAGAATGGTAGGGGTTGGAAGGGACCTTTAGATAGCATCTAGTCCAACCCCCCTGCAGAAGCAGGTTCACCTAGATGAGGTCACGTAGGAACATGTCCAGGCAGGTCTTGAAGACCTCCAAGGAAGGAGACTCCACAACCCCTCTGGGCAGCCTGTGCCAGGGCTCCGTCACACTCAGAGTGAAATAGGTTTTTTTTCTTATGTTTAAGTGGAACTTTTTGTGTTCCAGCGTCATCCCATTACCCCTTGTTCTGTTACTATCTACTATAGAAAAAAGGGATGTCCCAACCTCCTGACACCCACCCTTTAGATATTTATGAATGTTAATAAGATCTCCCCTCAATCTCCTCTTCTCCAGCTAAACAGCCCCAGTTCCTCATATGAAAGAGCCTTTCCTCATATGAAAGATGTTCCAGTCCCCTGATCATCTTGGTGGCCTTGCACTGGACTCTCTGCAGCACTTCCCAGTCCCTTTTGAGCAGAGGAGCCCAGAACTGGACAGAGTAGTCCAGATGAGGCCTCACCTCTAGTTCAGAAATGTAAACATTTGCAGCATGTAAGGTTGAGCTGTTTGGAGGCAAAATGTTTTTAAAGTTGATGTTGGCTCTCAGACACTTTAATGAGATATATTGTCTTGTTTGAGGCATATTTTTTTCACACTGAGGTGGAGATAGTCATCTTTATTTCAGGCACTGTACCTCTGGAAACACATTCATTTCTCTGTGTTTCCCTTGGTGCACTCAGGAGGAGCTGTTTAAATTACTTGGGTGTTTAACAAGCAATTTAACACTGGGATTTGCAAGACAAGTAACTTTTAAGCCAGATTGTCCCTGCACCAGTATTTTTCTGCAGCAGGTGAGCCTAGACTTGTATTCTACTCTGCCAAACTCGAGCCTTTATTCAACAGTATCTTTAATGCAAATAGAATTAGTTCAAGAAGGTAATATTTTTGAACAGAGAATAGGAATATTCTTCACTAGAAAGGTTATTTGTGTGTGTGGAGGAAATAGCATGATACACTAGTACCACAAAATCCTGAGGCATCCTGAGCCAAAATTTGCCATGCGTTTTCTGCTTACTGAGCATGGATCCCCCTAATGCAGTTCCTTGCAGTCATAGAACAGCCTCGAAGGACCATCTGGTCCAGCCTTCCGTGGGAAGGGGAGCCTAGATGAGATGATCTAGCACCCTGTCCAGTCGCATCTGGAAAACCTCCAGCCATGGGGATTCTACCACGTCCTTGGAGAGGTGACAGTCACTGATTGTTCTCACTGTAAAAATATTTCTTTATCGATATTGAGAAGAAACCTTTCCTGGAATCTGGCACATTCGTGCTGCTTGTGTTGTAGTGATGGTGAGTGGAGGAGAAAGGGAAAAAGTGCAGTGTAATACGTTTTACATACCAAAATAGTTACAGTGAGAATCTACCTTATTTTCCCTTTTTTTAGCAAGACAAATTTAATAGTGAATTTTGCTAATTTAAAGGTGATTCTGTGGTACAGTGGAGTGAAAATGCTCATCTCCTCCATCCTTGGAAGGGAACACAAGTGTGGAAGAAAATAAACACGTTAGTTAAAGGACCCAGTGTATGGATACAGTGTGTGGATCTGGTTGAACCTGTAAGACACATAATCTGAGCCTTTTCCTGAGGCTTCTCAGGAGGCTGCTGAGGACCACAAAGATGATTAAGGTAGTGGAGTGTCTCCTTTATAGTGAAAGGCTGAGGGAGCTGGGGCTCTTCAGCTTGGAGAAGACTGAGGGGTGACCTCACTAATGTTTACAAATATGTAAAGAGTGGGTGTCAGGAGAATGGAGTCAGGTTCTTCTCAATGATGTCCAGTGATAGGACAAGGAGAAACAGGTACAAGTTGAAACATAAGAGGTTTCAAAGACATATAAGGAAAACCTTCTTTACTGTGAAGGTGACGGAGCACTAGGATGGGCTGCTGAGATGTATTGTGGAGTCCCCTTCTCTGGGGACATTCAAAACCCACCTGGATGAGTTCGTGTGTGACCTCCCCTAGGTGGCCCTGCTCTGGCAGTGGGGGTGGACTAGATGATCTTTTGAGATCCCTTCCAACCCTTAAGATTCTGTGATTCAGGGAGAGTGTTGCAGCCACCTGGCTGCTCTTCCCTTCAAGCCCTGAGTTCTTCATGGCAGGGACACACTGCTGCCATTTTTGTTTGTCATTTGACTAAACCTTTTAACAACTCTCCCTGACCCATGCCAGTTGTACTGGATGATTGACATGCCCTGGTCATGTGGCTGTGTAAACAGTCATGTCCTTATGTGCCTTTCCTGGGGTGATTCAGGTCTGTGGCTTTTGTCATGTGGCAGAGGATACCTACACATGTACTGAGTGAGAAGCTGAGTTCTGCCATCATTCAGTACCATTGGCAGAGGTTGTGTGGTCTGTTGTAGCTCAGACAGGGCAGCACTCACTTTGTAACTTCACCTTAGCTGAAAAATGTGGCCTCCAAAACTTAGCTGTTAACAGCGTTCTGGAATTTCCCATGGCTTTTGGACAAAATAATTGATTTGTAAATTAAAAAGGAACCAATGCAACACACAAAACCAAAACACAACAAACCCCAAAACATGTTGAGTGTATCTTCCCTCTTTTGGCTTATGTTTGCTTTTGGAACCTTGTTCTTCTTTCGCTTCCTGAATTGTCACTCAGCAAGTGGCAGAAATTTGTGAAGGGGTGAAGTATGTTTCTTGTTTGCCTCCTGGTGAAATAGTACCATTTGCTTCTTTCTTACCATAATTTTCTGTTAAAGAACTAGATACAAGTTAATTTTGTCCTATTATTTCCCTTGTGGTATTACAGCTGTACAGTGTTCCTATCTACTTTTGCTGTTGGTGTTTGGTAGCAATGATAATACATGTACAGTGTGTTTCCTTTGTTCTTGTGGTTTGTAACTTCTGTGTTAGGTAAGTTAACTTTTCCAGCTGACAGAATTAGGTGATATGTAAGCAGCTGATAATTTTGCAAGCTAAGCTTTAGGCTGTTGTACCTATTGTTTGTGCTTCAGTAATGAGTATGGCCTCGATGAGGATTGTGGCCCAATCCTGATTGGCCAGATCAGGCCAATCCTGCCAGATGCTGAAGGTGTACCTAGATGGCAGCCGTGCTCAGTTTGGGTTTGGTTTTTTTTCTGTGGTGTATTTGTTTAATCTCTGCAGCTGTGGGAGGGAGGATGTAGTTGTTAACTAAAAGCAATTCTTCCTTCTCCTGTGGCTGAAATAAAATTCAGGATAACAAATGAGCCGGAATCCGGCCTTTATTTCCTCTGAATGGATAAGTGATTACTTTTGACATAGCACTAATTTCACTGCGCAGTGGTGCGTTGGGAAGCGCTGCCAGGATCGTCGGGGGGCTCTGTATCATGTTACAGTGCCTTAGTCTGCACTAGTGCTGAGATGTACAGGATGAGTCATTTCCCATCATAACTTCTGATGGCCTACGCAGCTTGATGAAGCATTGAAATCTAGCAATGCAAAAGTTTTTAAAGGTGTTTTATGTTCTATCTCTCCGTCAGATACCATGCTTATGTGGAAGTGCCCCGTGCCTGCTCTGCCGATGCTGCCCCAGTGGAAACAACTCCACCATAACTCGTCTGATTTACGCATTCTTTTTACTACTTGGCGTGAGTGTTGCCTGTGTGATGTTGATACCAGGCATGGAAGAGCAACTGAAGAAGGTCAGGTTACTTCTTTGCTAACGAGTTTGGTTGAACAGATGTTGCAGATAATTGTAAATGATGTTGTGAAAGCCTGGGTTTTATCTGGAAATACATAATTGTGCTGACACCTGTGCTTCACAGCCACCAGTAATGTGAGTGTAGGTCAAATAAACAAAGAACTCGTAGTGCAGACACTGCACAGATGAAAAACACTATTCAGAAATAAAGTTGTACCTCTTCTTTAGTAGCTCAGAGAAGAAAAAGTAAGATATGTTGTCTAAATAAGACAATATAATTAATGTGTGTGAAGTTTTAAGTTACTGAGATGCTTGTATTTGTGGCACTTGATTGATTTTGATTGCCATTAATAACATAAAAATGTAACCGCAACCTAAGGAGCTTTCTAGTTTCATTGTGCTCTACTATTTTATTTTAAAGTGCAAATGTATAGCAAAAATATTTTTCATTAATGATAGTAGCATATTTTTCACTGAGGAAATTAGGAAGCCCTTACAGGATTTTACAGTTAATTAGTTACGTGAAGATACGATAGTACATGTAAAATTACAGAGTGACAGAGTGATGGGAGAGCTTACAGATTCACCAAACTTGGGATATGCATGTGCTTTGGTTCAGTTAGTCTTTGTTTCGCTGTCTTCATTTTTTTTCTGTGAGCAGTTTTCTAGTAACTTGTTAGACATGCTTCTGATGTTTCTTCCCCACAAATGATTCGTCTGTAAATGTTTATTTGTGTGGTGCAGTAACCATAAGAGAGCTTCAGTGAGAGCCATGTTAGTCACCTAGGAAAGAAAATGACAGCCTTCTGGAGGATGATTTGGCTTCTAAAGATGTTGCTCATGTCCTGCTAGTGACTCTAAAGGATGTTCTCAGCTGTTTCATATGGAAGTTACTTCTAATTGATGGTGGTGTTACTTTTTGTGGGGAGTCTATTTCTGTTCTAAGGAGATGTAAGCAGTCTGCCTTCTAGTTATGTCAGGAGCCTGACAGTAACTGTCAAGTTTACCAAATCCCAGGTCTTTTATTTATCTCTTGATTCACATCAACAAGTGAAAACTGCATTTCTTTGAGAAGTTCTGAAATTGCTAGTAACAAAAAACATCCCCACCCCACTGTTTAAAAAGTTAGATTTTTTGGTTTTAGAATTTGCGTGTGCAAGATTTTTGTCCTTGAATGTGTTAAACATTCTGGTTGGGCCATAGCTAACAACACAGTCCTTTGGTGTCATATTTCCTAGCAAAGTTAACATTTGCGTAATAGTACAATGTTAACGAATGGAAGGTTCATAAATTGCTAGTAGGTATTTACTCACATGAGGCCTCTTACAGATCACTGAGGTATGTTGTATTTTTCAGATACCTGGATTTTGTGATGGAGGGATGGGAACAAGTATTCCTGGTGTGCACGGCCATGTGAATTGCGATGTGCTGGTTGGTTACAAAGCCGTGTACCGTGTGTGCTTTGGTATGGCCATGTTCTTCCTTCTCTTCTCCTTACTGATGATCAAAGTGAAGAGCAGCAATGACCCAAGAGCAGCAGTGCACAATGGGTAAGATGCAGAAATGGGAACTGAGGTGGGCAGTGTGTGCAGATGAGATACAGCTACTGTGGAAATGACAGGCTGAGCAAATCTACTGTTCCACCAAGGACGTTCATAGTAGCTAGAGGAGGATTGTTGCAGTGGAAGGCATTCAGAGTTATTCGAGTTCTTTGACATGGCAGATTAATTCTGTAAGAGGAAAAGATACACATGGCTGTCACTTTACAGAGCCTGAACTGTGACAAATCTGTCCAGAGGTTTCTCAAGATTAGAGATTCTGCTTTTGTCCAAAGGCAACAAATTCAGAGATGAATAATGGTACCAAGTTTCATTCCACTGAGATATTTTCAAGAAACAGAAAGATTAAAAAGCTTCATCTGTCTTCTAGGAATTATGTTCCTCTTAACTTTGATATAAGGGCTTGCTCTTTTCTTAACAGTTTTATTTTAAAGATTATAACAGTTATATATCTTTATAGATACGTATCTCTTGTTTCTCTGCTACTTTGTCTTCAGTCTCCCCTCTGCATTAAGAAGTTATGTATACAGTTTTCTGACCTTCCCAGTAATTATTTCTTCTGTGTTCCATTATAGTTAGGATTTTTAGATGGAAGATAATAGTGGAATTTCAGCTTGTGGGTTGACACAGGTGTCGGTTTTCATCCAGGCTCAGCCTACGTGTAATGTAGCTTCTTGAATCAAAGAGATGTAAACATTTGTAATAGGGCATGGCACTCAAAAGCATAAAACTGTTTATAGTGCCTAGTCTTGGTGGTCATTGTGATTGCTTAGGCCACTACTTTTTCAAGGTGGTTGTATTTAACAGAAGCTGTGCCATAAAAATGAAGATTTAAGTAATCCTACTTTACATTTCCTGTAATAAGATTAAACATTTCTAGCATAAAATGAAAAAAAAAAAACCCTTCAAATTATTTCTGTAGGGAAACAGAAAATAATTAAGACTGAGCAAAATATTGCTTTATTTATTTCTTTTGTTTGTCTCTGTCTGAAGAAGAGGCTGGGTACAATATTAAGATGCATTGGCAGCAGTATCTCAGTTCAGCCTTTCTTTCTACCCAGCTTTGTTCAGGAAGTATACTTTTTACAATCAAGAAGAAAATGGTTCATGTAAATTCTGTATCAACACTTTGTGGATTTTTTGCCATAAAAGATCCCTTTTACATGATGGGGAATATTTTTACCTAAGACCGTTTCTTAAGTGTTTAGGATCTTCTTTATAACCCTTATCGGGAGTTATGCTCTCTACTACAAATGTTGGTACTATTTAGGCAACCCATAGCAGTTTGCTCTTCTGAACCAATCTAGTGTCAGCAGTAGGATAAAAGGAAAAATGATACCCGTTAACTGCTGCTGGTAAAACATTTAATAATGACACTTCCAACGCTTCTGTAGTAATTGGTTGCTTCAATAGTACACGTTGTAGGTGGCTCTATGAAAACCATGGCTTTTGGTTTTTGAAATTGTATGTATCTCCAGTAATACTTTGCAATATGATTCTTCTGTCAATGATTTGAAATATTCAGAGTATTGGGTTTTCTCCTGTATTTGTTCAAACTTTTTCATGCTTGCCTGCAAGTTAAGCCTAGTAGTGTGGTCCACTGTCAGTGCTCACCTTTTTTGGTTTTGTAACAGCAGTCAGAATGATTTCTTGCCTGTGATGGGTTGCATCTGGCTGGATGCAAGAAGCCCATCAATGCCAGTCTTATCACTTCTCTTCAAAGGGGTGGGGGAGAGAAAATCTAATTAAATGCTTGTGGGCCGAGATGAGGACAGGGAGTTCATTCAGCAATTACTGTCATAAGTGAAACAGATTCAGCTTGGGGAAGTTAGTTTCATTTATTGCCAACCAGAACAGAGAAGGGTTATGAGAAATAAAAACTGAATTTTAAAACACCTTCCCCCACCCCTCCCTTCTTCCCTGGTCTCTACCTTCTCTCCCCTCTCATGAGCACAGAGGGACAGGGAATGGAGGTTGTGGTTAGTTCATCACAGGTGGTTTCTGCCATTCCTTCCTATTCAGGGAGAGGGCTCCTTGCACTCTTTCCCTGCACCAGTGTGGTATCCCTGCACAGTCCTCCACAAACTTCTCCAATGTGGGTCCTTCCCTCAGGCTGCAGTTTTTCATCAACTGTTCCAAGGTGATTCCCCAACGGGGTCACAAGTCCTGACAGCAAACCTGATCCTGTGTGGGCTCCTCTCTGTCCATGGGTTCACAGGTCCTACCAGGAACCTACTCCAGTGTGGGCTTCTCACAAGGACACAGCCTCCTTCAGGCATGCACCCGCTCTGGTGTGGTGTCCTCTGTGTGCTGCAGGTGGCTCTCTGCTCCACCGTGGCCTCCATGGCTGCAGGGGCAGGGCCTGCCTCACCATGGGCTGCATCAAGGGCTGCAGGGAAATTTCTGCTCTGATGTTTGCAGCACCTCTTTCCCTTCCTTATTCACTGACCTTGGTGTCTTCAGAGTTGTTGCTCTCACATTGTCAGTCCTGCTGCAGTTTGCTCCTGCAAACAGTAACTTCTTCCTTCTTAATCAGATCTTCCCACCATTGCTTATGGGCTTGGCTTTGGCCAGCAGCAGCTCTGTCTTGGAGCTGTGTGGCATTGACTCTGTTGGACGCTGGGAAAGTTTCCAGCAGCTTCTCACCCACCCCTGTAGCTCCACTGCTACCAAAACCTGGCCACATGAACCAAATACATTGTCTCATGTTCATAGAAATAGAAAAAAAACTGTATGCAGAGGATTGTTGCAGGCTTGCACAGAATGTATGGCAACTGTAGGTGTTATTTCAGGTGAGTCTAGTTTTTTGCTGTCATGTATGTCAGTATATGGGTAGAGTCTAAATATCCCTTTTAAAAGGCTGGAATTAGAGATTAAATTTATACAAATTGAGAATAGCGTTGATTTAAAACAAATAAAATTCCATACGTGGACTCTAGACTAGCTTTGGTGGGCTATGTTTTACACTCCAAATGACTTGAATTATTTCAGCTTTCAAATTGGATTTAGTCTTTTCTCTATCCCTGTCTCTATAGTCTGTTTTTCCCATATTCTGGACTTCTGTCATCCCATGTAGCTTTTCTCTTGATTCCACTGAGCACCATCACCTGATTGTAACAGCCACAAGGAGAGAGTAAACTTGTTCAAAACATAGAGTAAAAACAGGAAGGGACAGAAAACTTGTAAACCATGTAAGTGTGTGACATTGTGGGGGCATGGTACATACCTTTGTGCTACATTTAGTTCTGAAGCACATGTAGATGGTACCTTGGCCATGGAGCTGCCTGTCATTGTGATCAGAAAAAAGTGAGGTGTGAAGAGTCCAGGCTTTTGTACATCTCGCCCTGTAGGAAATGCATTGCATAGTAGGGAACTCCAGCATAATGTTTCCTGTCATTGTAGGCACCAACCAGATCTTCTACCTTTTTGGTTTTGATAATAAAAACAGGTAGGGATTTTTTTAAGCTCATTTTTCTGATATACAAGCAGTTCAGTAATCTCACTGCTCTAGTTAAAAATCTCCTTAAAAACCAAACCAAAACAACTCACAGTTGTTTTTCACTCTGCCTTCATTTGTAATACGTGAGTGAGATATCTCTGGGAAATGTGTCAAACTCTGTCAGTCTAGCACACTTTGAGCGTATTTTATCTTGGGCAGATAAGATTTTTATCCTACTTCAAAGTAAGTAAGTTAAGAATGACTGAATTAAAACCTGACTCTTCAGGATGTGTGTGTTGCGTACTTCAAAGTTTTTGTGAGTTAGATCCAACTTCAGTAGTTGCCTGACTTATTTGTTTTCATTTCCCTTTAGATTCTGGTTCTTTAAGTTTGCAACAGCACTTGCAATTAGTGTTGGAGCTTTCTTCATACCAGAGGGACCATTTACAACTGGTAAGGGATTATTGCCTTCCACTATATCGTGGTGCAGTTGTAACTGGGTTTAAAACGAAACTAAGTGCATGCTAGTGTCTTACAGTTTTATTTGTAGCTGTGTAACTATACCTGTGTTTAGGGACATTAAGACAGGGTGGTGAATTATTTATGGGTCTGAACTGGTTTTGTTTTATTTCTCTTTTAGTGTGGTTTTATGTAGGTATGGCTGGAGCATTCTGCTTTATTCTTATTCAGCTGGTCTTGCTCATTGACTTTGCCCACTCCTGGAATGAGTCTTGGGTTGAAAAAATGGAGGAAGGAAACTCGAGATGCTGGTATGCAGGTAAAGGACTGTACTGCCATCAAGTTTTACATTTCATCGTGCATTATGTGAAGTTACTCACTGACTAGTGCATTTTACCACTGTGCAGAAGGGCTGCTTTGTGCCTAGTATCTCTTTCTCAGATGATGTAGTTCAGTGCTGTTGTCTTGCTGCCCTTTTGATGTCAAGTTAAATCAGGAGGAGGAGGCAGGGAAAGGGGCAGCTGCCCCTGAGTAATAAGATGCGATCCCTGGGAGCAGGGCATCAGTTTATGAGAGCAGACAGCAGCAATTGCAGGTTTTTGGGTTCATTTTTTTGCAGCCACATGTTTTCTTACAGTTTGGCACTGATGAAGAACAAAGTAGCCTGTTGGTGCTTCATGTTGTGTACAAGCATCTCAAGTAATTGTTTTTCCTTTCTGCCAGTTGGTCATTCTTCAGAGGTGTATGCTGAGTGACAGGCCATGCTAGTGAAGCAGAGTACAAGGCATCTCACTGGAGAAACAATGCCTTCATTTTAATAAATGATCACATCTGAAGTGCTTTAAGTGTTTCAAAAGACAGCACAACCTGTCTTCATGCAATGGCCACTTCACTCTGATGTTTTTAATAGGATGGAATTTGGAAATAAGGTTTTGGTCTTTCTTCTATGGGAGAAGTAGTTATTCAGTTTCTTAAGTTTTTAGCCAAAGTGTGTGTAGTGTAACTGTATTCCTTCGTACTTGCTCTTCTCAGTTGCTATTAGAGCAGTTGGAGAATCAAGTATGGCTTCAGACTTCCCATTTATTGTGTTCTGTCTTTTTAGCACCTCAGAGTCTTGGGAAGAATTCACTTCCTTCACATTTCAGTGCCCAGCGCTGCTGTCTAAGTCATTGTATACCAAAACCTGATAACCATGCAATGTTATTTCATCTTTTAATACTCTCTGTTATCAACCAGTTTAACTGTTTTTGTCTCTTTTACACAGCTCTGCTGTCAGCTACAGCTGTCAATTACCTGCTGTCTCTAGTGGCTATTGTGTTGTTTTATGTTTATTACACTCACCCGGAAGGTTGTTCTGAAAACAAGACCTTCATCAGTGTTAATATGCTGCTATGTATCGGAGCTTCTGTAATGTCAATTCTGCCCAGGATTCAGGTAACTGTTCTATTTTGGTTTGGTTTGTTCTTTTTTCTCTATATCATCAGTCCCAGAAACCTAAAATACAGTCATGCCCAAGATCTTTCCATTGCCTAACTTTACTGTTTTGTGGCTTCTTATAGGAATCTCAGCCAAGATCCGGTTTGCTGCAGTCTTCTGTGATCACTATTTACACGATGTATTTGACTTGGTCAGCTATGACCAATGAACCAGGTAGGTGTAATAGCAGTTGGTGGCTTTTAAGGCAATGAGTTCAGCAGGAAGTCATGTCTGCACCTTTTTGCACAGCACTGTCAGAACCGGGTACTATGAAGCATGCGAGTTAGAGGCAGGGCTCGTTAGTTTGTGTTCTCTTCCCCCACTCTATCTTTCTGTGACAATGCTGAAGAAATAGTTCCTCCAAATATAACATTTGTTTTTGTTCCCATGCTCTTGTGTTTATCTTATGGAAGAATTTCTGCCTGTTACTGGCAAGATTGCAGAATTTATAAAGAATTTAGAAATTCTTACACATATTGCAGAAAAATAAGGCTTAAATTTGCAAATTATCACAACTTTTCCGAAGTGTCTGAAAGGCTCATCTCCTTACCAAGCTTCAAGTTTTCTTACCTGTTGACTGAGATGCTATTGATTCTATTGTTCCAAACTGAGGATTTTTTAAAGATTAATGTTTTCAGTGTTTCTTATGTGTGAGAACAGCTGAACATCTCTAACAAAAAAGAATTTTTAATAAATACATTCCAAAATTCTGGTGATTAATCTGCCAAATAGATTTTGGTGGTTCTAATTGGGTCTTTCATCTTAATTTTGGACAATCTTCTGTGCTTCTGTGTAACAGTGTACATATAAGTCATATCTAATTCCTGCAGTAGTTATGGGGAAATGAGATTGCCTGCAGCTTTCAGCTGTTTCATCTCTGTTACCTGTAGACTGGGAACTGTTGGTAATATGAAGCTGACTTTGTAGCATGCTTTTCCAACTCTGAGATGACTCTAGTGCTCCATCTGTAGAGGATGCTTTTGTCAAACTTGTTTCCTAGTGGTGGACTTCCAATAAGCAGAGAATTTTTACTTAACGTTGAGTCTAATTCTAGGAGACAGAACAGTAAAGAAGCCAATGTGTGTATTATATAAGTTTGAACTCCTTTTTTCTGCTCAGAGACATTTTTATGCCACATACTGTCATCTGCCTGCTATAGAGAGGCTCAGTAGACTAAAATTAGATTGAAAGCTTTTTTTACTTCAATACTGTTGGTGTCACAAAGCTCCTTTCCATAGCCACGCGTTCAGTGTGGAAATGTGTTGTTAAGTACTTGCTCTGTTCTTGTTTTGTGTAAGTTCTAATATGACTATTTTTCCCCCCCAAGACAGGCGCTGTAACCCGAGTTTGCTGAGCATCATAGGTTACAACAGCACCACCACTCCGACCCAGGGGCAGGTAGTTCAGTGGTGGGATGCACAAGGAATTGTAGGACTGGTTTTGTTTTTGCTGTGTGTTCTCTATTCAAGGTAAGACAATTTAAAAAAATGATCCTGTTAAGCTGTGTTACTTGTCATTGTCGGACACCAAGTTGTGTTTCTCTGGGTAACTGTGCTGCGGCTTCTCCCCTCAAATGCAGCATCCGCACATCCAACAACAGCCAGGTGAACAAGCTGATGCTGACCAGTGATGAGTCGACGCTGATAGAGGATGGAATGCCCCGGAGCGACGGCTCTCTGGACGATGGGGATGATGTTCACCGAGCCATAGATAACGAGAGGGATGGAGTTACCTACAGCTACTCCTTCTTTCATTTCATGCTTTTCCTGGCATCACTCTATATCATGATGACGCTTACCAACTGGTACAGGTATTTACATTTGATAGTATATAGTGCTCATTGCAAGGGCACAAGATGCTATCTTTTGCTGGATGAGGAGGTACAAGTTGTGTGCTGTAAGTCTGGAAAGGAACTTCTCAAGGGAAATATACTGTTCAGTCTGTATTTAACAAATAGTATTTTAAAATTGGAGTAGCCAGCCTTTTTCACAAGTTACAGTCATATTTTTAGGATAGTTCTCGTGACCCAGTGGACTGCTGGAATATGTCCCGCTGAAGTGAACAGGATAGGCTTAAATTCTGTAACAACTAAACACCAGGGCCATGTCTGGTACAGAGGACTGGAAAAGAAAGAGAATCGGGACATGTTGTATCAACAGGTCAAGGGAGGTAATCCTTCCCCTCTATTCAGCACTGATGATACCACACCTGGAGTGCTGAGTCCAGTCCTGGGCTACCCAGTACAAGAGACATATGTCCATACTGGAGAGAGACCGGCAAAGGGACACACAGATGATGAAGGGACTGAAGCATATCTCATACGAGAAGAGACTGAGAGAGCTGTGGCTGCTCAGACCAGGGAAGAGGGAGGCTCAGTAGGATCTTATCAATGTATATTAATACCCTAAGGGAGGGTGCAAAGAGGACAGAGTATTTTCATTGGTGCCCGATGACAGGACCAGGGACAGTTGGCACAAACTGAAACACAGTGGGTTCCTTCTGAACATCAGCAAACATTTTTTCACTGTGAGGGTGAGCAGGTGCTGACACAGGTTTCCCAGGGAGGTTGTGGAGTCTCCATCCCTGGAGATATTCCAAAGTCACTTGTCTGTAGTTCTGGTTAGCTGGCTGTAGGTGTCCCTGCTTGAGCAGGGAGGTTGACCCAGATGTCCTTTAGAGTTGCCTTCCAACCTCAGCCTTTCTGTGATGGTCTGGTGGAAGGAAATTTAGGTTGCTTGCTCCTTCAAAAAATCCTCACAGTAAAATAATCCTCGGATGTGTGAATTGCCATTATGTAACAGCTTGAACAAATGTAAACTGTGGTCTCTAGTAATTTGATAAAGGACCAGCATCAAAATAGCAACACTAGAAAGGTGTTACCTGCAAACGTAACTCAATAGATAGTCCTGCAGTGTATTTGGTTTGTGGCCTTGCCTGGGTCTATATGATGTCAAGTTAAATATTTGCCTAGGTGTTGTCTTTTGGCAAGGTAAAATGCATCCAGAAATGCTATCTATTTCATGCGTTTTCATAGATTTGCTCAGAGATTCCTTGTAAAACAGGTTCTCTTAATAAATACATTTTGGGCTGCTGCTGTTCTCCACTTTCCTGTGACACCAACTCACAAGTGGTGTTCTTGAATGGGTTGGTGTGAACTGCCTGGAAGAGGAAGGGCAGAGATGTCCTTTGAGGCATGAAGCTGAAGTGAAGAATGAAGTTGATGAGTGGTGTAATTACACAGGTGTGTCACTGAAATGAAACCTACAGATTACCTTTCTTTCTTTCCCTTCTCTCCCAGTCCGGATTCTTCTTACGAGACGATGACCAGCAAGTGGCCATCGGTCTGGGTGAAGATATCTTCCAGCTGGATCGGCATCATGCTGTACGTGTGGACGCTGGTGGCTCCACTCGTTCTTACCAACCGTGACTTTGACTGAGCTGTGCTGCTCCCTGGGGGGTAGGGGGGCTGTGGTGGCTTCAGCCCACCTGTGACACAGCGTTCCTCGTAGCAGTGCAGCTGTAACACGTGTGCGTGTGTCCATGTAGCATACCCTGCTTTATTCTGCATGATTACCCTGAATCATGTCTCTTGTCATTTCACTAAAGGACTTTTTCTAGCTGAGCTCAGTGACAATTGCTATAGTGATGGTTTTCATAGGATTACACCTAGACCTAAGTGCTCCGGGAGCATTAGATTAAGATCAGGACTTTTTGGAAGTAGGATTTTTTTCCCTTCAGTGGCGTTAAATAGCTGTAGGAAAAAAAGGTGCAACTATTAATTAGGGTTCAAAACAGTATTAGATCAGGTTTTGCAAGCAAAGGAGGGGCTGCCTTTGATCCCGGTTGCCTTGATTCCAAAGTCTTGAGAAAGCGCTGTTAGATGCAGAAGCGTCCATGTTGGAGTTCACTGGACATCTTGCTGCATTTGGGAACCAATGGCCTGACCTCTCCCAGTAGGGGGGGTCAGTGGTACCTTATGCACAGGTGTTAAGTAGGGAAACTTGTCCCTACAGCTGCAGAGGAGTTGCAGATGTCCTCCTTGGTGCTGGTGGGTTCCATGTGTCCCTTTGCAGACACCCTGGGGAAAAATGTCCTGCTACTGGATGCTCAGAAGCATGTTTTTGAGGCACCTGTTTACAATGTGCATCTATGTATTATTTTTTCTTTAAAGTAGTTTAAATGGGATAGCTGTGCTGTAATTTATTGCTGTTTGGTGTGCCACTTTCTCTCTTGGCTGAGACTCAATCACTGAGATTGCAAGGAGCTGAGTGGTAAAAACTCTGTAAGCCCTTTAGAGGAATTTTTAGAGTATTGTTTAAAAAAGAAATGGGAAGAAAAAGAGCACTAAAATTGCAGTAACTGAAGGAGGTTTGCATTAACTGACACTTCAAGAGTCATTTCTCAGTGTATCTAGGGCTCTAAATATTTGAAACCTTTTAATGTATCAGGTATTTTGCTTGTTATACATGGCCAGAGATGGAGTTAGGCCTAGAAAGTCTAAATCTAGGCAGGAGGTAAGCAATTAATCTGTCTGATTACCACACTGTATAGTTCTGTGCTGTTAGGAAATCTGAAATGCTTTTGTACTTGCGGCTTTGTGATTCAGTAAGCTGCATTATTTCTGTTACTTGCTACAACATGAGCCTAGAGCAGCCTGACTGGGAGTGACCCTGGAGCCTTCAGCAGATGTCACGCTGATCTGTTACTGTGGCATTTATACTGTGACTTCCTGTGGCTAATTATTCTCTAAGCTTTTATTTTAATTCAGCACCTAAGCACATTTACTGCAGCAGTCTGACATGTCAGTCAGACTTGAGGTGGTAATGGAATGATTAGTAAAGGCTCATAATAATTTGGAATATGTTGTTACCTTATTAATAAATCAATCTGGATGACATCCAAGGACTTTGTCTGCTCCTTACTGCCGCCAGGCATAGGCGGCACAGGGTTTTGTGTCGTGTTGTCACCTTCTGTGCGAGGGAGGTAAGGCAGCCGCCCCCTGGCTCTGGGTGCCATTGCTGTGTCCCCCTGGGGGGGTTGTTTTTAGCAGTTCTTACCCCCCTGCCCTTTGCACCCATCTCTCCAAAACACAAATGTGCTTCACACTTGCAAATGCATCCCTGCCTCAGCCCCTGCTGCTGTGCTCCCCAAAGCTCTGCCAAGGGTGGGTAAAACCCTGAGCACTGGCATTCAACTGCCAGTTCCCCAATCCTGTAACAATAGGTGAATGGATGAGGAAGATGAAGGGCTGCCTGTGCCTTTGGCCTCGGCTCCTTGCACAAGGGCTAGACTGCTCCTTAAAAAACAAAGGAAGTTTTGAATGCAGTGCTGGAGCCGTTTTTCTGTTGTCATGTTAAATTACTAAAATCCTCTTTCTCCCTTCAGTGGTCCATCTCACACACTGGAGCTTCTCCCCTTTCTTCAGCTACAGCTTCAAGGGCAGAGGAAAGAAAACTTGGCTTCCATGAGGGTTTAACTTACTGCTTCTGTTAAAGCAAGGAGCTTAGGGTGAGATGACTGACTTAGCAGTGTGTCAGCTGCACCCACCCTGACCCCCCTCTGGCACTCAGCTGTGCACTGCACCCACAGTGAGGACAGGTCTTGGGTGTAAAGGCAACAATGGAAACACCTTTTCAGTGGGAGTAGAGCTCTTCTCCTGAAGAGAAAATATTCCTCTCTGTAGCACTAAAGGAAAACACCGTTCATTTGCTGCATAAACACCATTTGCTGCATTTGCCACCTAGGGAGGTTTATAAATAAACTGTGATGGTTGGAGATACACCCTTGTTGGAAAAAGTATGAGAGCAGCACTTTTTCCAGAGCCACTCATATGAAAAAATACAGGCTCCTAAATGCACACCGGCTTGGTGCATGGATTAAGAACCAGCTCCTAGTAGTGATTATCACACTTAAGTAACATTTATTTTATTGGAGTAGATGGTCCAAGTTCAGAGTACTCATGCAGTCAAGGGGCCTGGCGGCTGTCAAGGTCTCTTCCCCAACCCTCCCACCCTCCCCCTTTGTGCTGTGTGAGCACTTCCACTGCAGTGAAAGTAAGGCAGAACCATGATTGAGCAAGGTACAGGCACTTTGTTCCCAGTTCAGGCAGGGAAAAAAAAAGCCTACATCAGGTCCTGGTCCCCCGCTACCCCAAAAAAGCCTCATGTTTGTTAAAATATTGTAAAAAATAGAAAAAAACCCAAGATACAGAAAGCCAGTGCTCCCTAACCATACACTACTAGTTTACGTCATCATATGTAAGACCAGAAGTATAAGAAACCATAAAGCTTACTACAAACACGTGTTCAGGTGCCCGGGGTACTTAGCAATATGTATGTGACAGCAGCAGCAGCGCAGGAATAGTCAGACGTGGTGTTACCAACCGTCCCCAGCGGCTCCCTCTAACCATGGTGTTACAGGCGCTTGTAGGAAGTGGCGTAGGAAAGGTGTTTTGGATTCCACGTCAACCTGGTTACAGAAACCAGCGGTTTACAAAAAAAAGCCGTCATATACCAAACGATATTCTAAATAAATAGTTCATGACTATGTACAGTGTGCCCAGGACATCAGTTATCCAAGAAGGGCATGTCCGTATCCATGGGCGCCGGGGCGAGTTCACATAGATAGAAGAGGGTGGCCTCGCTCGCCTCGGCCTCCGTCAGTGGCTCCAGCCGCACCAGCTTGCTCTGGGTGGGCTGAGGGTCCAGGCTGCTCTCCAGCAGCTCGTCCACCTCTGGGGCTCTGTCGGTAGCTGCCGTGCTCCCGCTCTCCACAGCGGAGCCTGCGTTCCCATCGAAGAAGGCGAGGAGTGGGAAGGCCGTGTACTGTATCAGCTGCTTGTCTAAGGGGTAAAAAAGAATTCCCCAAGCATCAGCAGAGCACGTGCAGAAGTAACAAAATCCAGCCCATAAAACTGATTAAAATAATAATTAACAGAAGCCATGGTAGAGATTTGTTTTCACAGAATCTCAAAGGCTGGAAGGGACCTCAAAAGATCACCTAGTCCAACTGCCCTGCCAGAGCAGGACCTCCTAGAGTAGGTCACACAGGAACTCACCCAGGTGCATTTTGAATGTCCCCAGAGAAGGAGACTCCACAACCCACCTGGGCAGCCTGCTCCAGTGCTTCCCCACCCTCACAGTGAAGAAATTCTTCCTGTATTTCTTAAGAACCTCTTATGTTCCAGTTTATACCCGTTGCCCCTTGTCCTATCATTGGATGTCATTGAGAACAGCGTGGCTCCATCCTCCTGACACCCGGCCTTTATATATTTGTAAACATTAATGAGGTCACCCCTCACTCTCCTCTACTCCAAGCTAAAGAGCCCCAGCTCCCTCAGCCTTTCATCATAAAGGAGATGCTCCACTCCCTTTATCACCTTTGTGGCCCTGCACTCAACTCTCTCCAGCAGCTCCCCGTCTTTCTTGAACTGAGCAGCTCAGAACTGGACACAGTATTCCAGATGCAGTCTCATGAGGGCAGAGTAGAGGGGGAGGAGACCCTCTCTCAACCTGCTGCCGACAGCCCTTCTAAAACTCCCCAGGATGCCACTGGTCTCCTTGGCCACAAGGGCACATTGCTGGCTTGTGGTCATCCTGCTGTCCCAGGACTTTTCAAAGAGCAACTAAAGAATTGTATTCGTTCATAACATCGTTTGTTCAGATTTCTCCTGCAAAAAAACCTTAAGTTTCTCTGCACCTGGTGCAGTGCCAAAAACCTAAAAAGCAATCAAGGGCAAGTTTTGTTTCAGTTCCTTGCAAATCGGAATGACACAGAACCAGGTAAGAGAACAAATAACCAAGATGGTTTTTAGAACAATGCTTGTTCAGCTGTTAAATTGTTTCAACAAAACCCAGCAACTGACCTGATTTGGGCTTCGACTCTTGGTTTTCCTGCGAAGATGCTGGAGCAGCATTGTTCTTAGTAGTTTCTATTCCCTTTGCCTCCACCTAGAAATAAAGGAAAACCTTAAAATCGTGCTCAAAGCCTGTTCTGGTGCCACTAGAGCACAGCTGACCAACCGTGAAAAAAAATCCAATTTGCCTTCGTGAAGGGATGCAGCAGCATCCGTGACCCACACTCACACACCTTGGCTGAGAAAACGGGACATGGAAGCACAGGCTCACCCAAGCAAGAACCAAAATGAATGCTCATGGATGGACAAGACAAATTAAAAACACAAGATCTTTGCTCTGCTGCTTTTCTTGTGTTACTTTTCCTGCCAGACAAGACAGATTGAACAGAGCTCTAACAAAGTCTGTTGTGCTGTGTGTGCAAGTGCTAAAACCTTAGAGGATACAAAAGTCAAGAACCTAGTACAAGGTACAGCTATCAGTTTCAAGGTAAGGAGAGTTTTAAAGGACGTTATGGATTACACTTCTCCCTTTTCTGTTTGAAGCCTAACAGACAGGATGAATTCGGCTGCGGGCTTCCTATTCTCAGGGAAGCCGTCAAAGCCAGAGTATGAAAAAAAAAGTACTAATACACCAGTGAGGAAAACAGAAAAGGATGAGTGATGTTTGCATCTCTCGCTACGGTGTGTACATCAAGCGATGGAGTCAAGACTTACTTTGCTATTAGTGATATGATCTGTGGGATTCATCTGCACGGAGCTTGTAAAAAGCTGAATAAGACAAAACACATCAAGTTTTAGGTATCTCAATGTCACCACTGAGAATACAAGAACGCTGTGTCTGCATGTGTGAGAATAATCCCTGTACTTCATGCTTTCACCCTCTATCAGGACTGGAGTTTATTTACTCGCAGTTACCACTTTTGGGAAGCAAAGCCTGGTTAAGAGCACAATGGCTTTGAAGTCCATGGCCCTCAGTCACAAGGGGAACAACTGTACTACATCCAACCTGGTTTGCTGCAGTCCTAAAATACCAACTCCTTCTCATGTTGGTGCACAGAGAACACCCTGTACAGTGAGGAAGAACAGTCCCGGGTAGAGTCACCAGCAGGAGGGAGAGGAGAGCCATGAGGTGAGGAGGCAAAAGAGCAGCCAACAGGCACTCGCTCCTTTGGGGGTTACAGGCTGGGTGGGGAAAGCCTATGCGTACCTCAAGGGGATGTGATTTTAGGTTAAGAACAGCCAATGAATTGAATTGTTGATTACTGCAGATTAGCACTTCCTTGAGGGCTGTATGCCAGCCATATCAAGGCTATTACAGTGAAATCGGTGAGACTAATGAAGAATGCATTCTGATGTAACCGAGCAAGGTTGCAGTGATGACAGAACCAGACAAGCATAGCAGGGATGCAAGCAGAACTGGCTTCAGCATGCAGCAGCCCAACACCACATGCCATCCCACCTGCCCTGCAGGACTGTTATGGCTGATGAAGCCTCAAGTCACAGACTGAATGAACCCAACAAATGTTTTAAAGGGATGGTCCATAGACTATGGGAGTGATAGCTGTGTGTGTAGATCGAGAGATGGGAAAGGTGGTGGGGACTGACTGGAATGCACTGGAAATGTGGGACCTGGCATGATGTAAACAGTATAGAAAAAGGGGTGGATAGTGTCTTGGTTTCAGCTGGGAGAGAGACAATTTTCTTCTTAGTATCTGGTACAAGGCTGTGTTTTGAGTTTAGCATGAGAACCATGTTGGTAACAAGCTGATGTTTTAGTTGTTGCTAAGCAGTGCTTATCCCAAGTCAAGGACTTTTCAGTTTCTCATGCTCTGACAGTGAGGAGCTGCACGAGAACGTGGGAGGGAGCATGGCCAGGACAGTTGACCCCACCTAGCCCCATACCATAGAACATCATGCCTAGTATAGAAACTGGCAGGAAGGGACAGATCTCGGCTCAGGCAGCAGTCAGCATGGAATTGAGCAACTGCATTGGGTATCACTTGTGTTTTCCTGGGCTTTCTTCCTTTTTTTTACCTACCTTTTCATCACTATTGTTATTACTATATTTTATTTCCATTACTGAGCTGTTCTTAACCCACAAATGTTATGTTTTCCCTTTACAGCTCTCCTCCTGGTCCCATGGTGGGGCAGGAGGAGGCTGGGTGAGCAGCTGCGTGGTGCTCGGGTGCCAGCTGGGGTTACACCATGACAGCAGATTTAGTATGCAATAACCTCACACAGTAGCCCAGGCTAGGGAACAAATGGACAGGGAGCAGCAGCTCCAGAGAGAGGCAGGAGTCATGCTAGAAGTCATGGCAGACACCATCCTTTCCTGTGCCATAGCAGGGCCTTACTGCAGGGGACTGCTCTGCTTCAGGCACTGCACTGCCAGGAGGTCAGGGGAAGCAACCAATCATTTGTCTCTGCACAGCCCCTGAGGACACTTGTCGAAGAGTGCCCAGTTTCAGGCTTCCCAATACCAGAGTTTTCAAACCCAGGGGTGTCCAAGGAGACACATATGTTTGGGGGCTTATGACATACAAGAGGCCAAGACAGATTGGCTAATCTTGTCTGGAGAGGGCTGAATAACTGGAGAGGGAGAACAACTGCACTCTTCCATGACTCCTGAAGAGGTATTGCAGAGAAGACATACTACACAGAGGTGGACAAAGGGCAAGAGGCAAGAGCTACAAGCTGCAGCAGGAAAATATAAGAATATAAGGAAATTGTTTCTTAAAAAAGAAGAGTCAAGCATTGGAACTGACACCCAAGAGGTTGGGGAATCTCCCATCTTTGGAGATTTCAGCATCTGAGACAACAAGGTCCCAAGCAACAAGATCCAACATTCAAGATGGCTCTGCTTTGAGCAAGAGGACTGGACCAGACAACATGCACAGGTTCCTTCCAACCTAGGCCACTTTACTTGATATAAATCTGAAGGGAAACTGAGAACACGTACATACTGAAGTAGCAGAAAAGCTTGTGAAATAAATGCCAAGAGCCTTTTTAACCCCAGCTCACTGAGGAGACAAGTAATGATTTGCTGGACTATTTCAAAGCAATAGCATTGATCTAATTGGTGTGTGAGTTCAAGTAGCAACAAATAAAAGCATCGTTTCATTAGAAAACCATTCTTCAATAAAAGACTTATGCCTTTGCTTGAGCAGAGAATTGCAACGGTGCCTCAGAAACACACATTCACAAGTATTTATAACTTTCTTTTTTAAAGGAAAGAAATAAATTTGTCATGTTTTAAATCTTTTTGAAACAGTTAACAACCCACACAAATATTTTCTGTAGTGTATCATCAAAATACTTAAGAAGTGAAAATTACATCGACCAGGAGATCTGGGTCTATGCTGAACTGTCGTCCTGATAACATAGCTTGGAAGTCCTCCAAACTGCAGTCGATACTGTCAAGATAATCCAGAAGTTCAACCCTAGAAGACAAACGATATTTTATTGCTGTATCCCTTAACAAAACGAAGAGAAATCCACAACTGAGCTTTACACAGATGCACTACATGCATCTAAAAATCTTCAGCAGAACTAGAACAAACTGTCTTTCATTACAAACAACCTCTGGAAAAAAAAAAATGAAAACTTTCAGCCTCTTTAAAGAAGGCAAGTAAAGCAAGGCCGGTGCTCCAAACCAGGTATCACATCAACATAAACATCGTGACGTGACATCAGCAGAGATGCTATTCTGGCATCCACGTAGCCCTACTGAGACCCATCCACCTGCAAGAGCCACACGGGTAAATCCTGATTACACTGTCAGATTATACACCTCACCCAGTGACTTCATGATGAAAATGAGAGGTCCTATCTTAAAAGGATCTTCGGGAACTGCTTGTGTTAAAGGTAGCCTATAAAGTTCTCAATAGAATCTACCATTCAGTTACTTTTACTTCAGTCAAACAATCAGTTCTAATACCTGAAAAAACATAAGACCCGGCTACTTACTTTCCAAGAAGATTTATGTTCTGTGGAATTACTCCATTCTCATTGAGTATGGAATCCATCATCGAGACTGGATCTTCTGCAGTTAAAGTTGACTGGTTATTCAGCTGTACAGCACTTGACATGAGTGGGCTTGTACCATCACCGACAGGGCTGAGGGGATCATTAGCTGGGACAGCAGCTGACTCTGTGACTTTATCCTCTTGAATTACAGGGGCATATTCTTCCTCATTATCATCTTCCACAATTACAATATCAGGAGAATGACTACAGCTATAATAGGAGAGATGAATTAAAGCATTTAAAAGACACTCAATTTAAAATGTTACTATTCTGCAGGTGTAGTCAAGCTACTATAAGGAAATAAACTTTCCTACTGTTTTTCAATATGAAACACAGCAAGATATTCTAAACATCTGGTTTCCATTGATATGGTGCTGTAATGCCCAACACTTACTGCATCTCAGCTGGCAGACACTATTGTGCTATGTCACTACTAAAAACGATACAGGCATGCTGGCTGTTTTCCATTAGAACAACTATAAGCCTGCATATAAATGTGAAATATCTACAAAGTGGACAAGGCATATGAGATCAAAGTAAACAGTCGATACATATTGCGCATCTTTCCTGTTGAACAGAATCAACTCTAGAGCATCCATAACGAAGTATTTCAGTCAACAACGCTGTAGATAATTAACTTTATTACATACACTAGGAAGGCAACCTAAAACCCCCCAAAAAAATCTCTCAAATAATTTGCTTTCATCCATATTCTAGTTTTCTTAACCCTCTAAGTAGCTGTTAGTCGTGCTGCCTCTCTATCATAGAATGGTAGGGGTTGGAAGAGACCTTTAGAGATCATCTAGTCCACCCCCCCTGCAGAAGCAAGTTCACCTCTATCACAGCCTTATCTTCACAAAGCTTTTCTATCAGAGAATGCATTCCCAGACCTCAGCTGAACAAGAGCAATGGTACTAGTTCATTCTTCCCAAGCAATGGAGCTTGGGAAGAGCTGCATTTCGATCTGTGCATCAAATTCCAACTGCTCACAGACAAAAGATGAGCTCCTTCTATAGTACAGACAGGAAGGAACAGTCACAAATCACCTGGGACTGGAAAAAACCTACCTGAAATTAACTGGCTTAATAAAGTTCAAAGACCACACTAACACTTGACAAACAGCACGTGCAAATTATTATCCATTAAAAAAAAACTGTAAAAACAAGGCAAGTAATTTCTGTCTGTATCCATAAGACATCATTTACTCTGCCTTTGGACCAGTAGTATATTTAACAAGAATGCAATAATATTGATTGCTGTTAACTAGTTTCTGTCCTCAACATATTCAAAGTCCAACAGCCAATCAACTACCTGGAACAAATCCAGGTCAATAAATCAGATCCTAGCTTGAATTCACACATGAAGCTTCTCTACATGCAGGAGTGCTGAGTGTTTCTGTCCATTTTCTTAAAAAAAAACCCCATCAGCTAAGACACCTGAATTATTGCATATTACACAACACCAAAAGCCAATTATCTACGTGGACTTCTAGAGACTTCTTACTTGGAAGACTCTGAAGTCATATCCTCATTTGTTTCTGGTGTAACAGGAAGACTTTCTTCATTGTCCACATCATCGGTAACATCATAAATAATGATGTCATCTGAAATCTGTTCCCTTTGTTTTAAGCCCTCATTCCTGTTGAGAGGTACCTGAAAAAAATTTTAAAGGGTCAAGAGACAGAAGGTCAACGAGCTTTGGCATTCTTACAGTTATTACTGTATCTTACAGTGCTTCAGCTCTAGAGAGGTGCAAGAGCTCTCCTACACCTCAGGTATTACAAACTGTTTGTACAGATCTACAAGTAATAGAAAAAGCAAACAAATAAATGGACAATCTGAAGAACTGCAGCTATGGAAAAAAATGTTTGGCAAATACCATAGGCATAGAAATAAAAATATATTAGCATGTCAGCAAAAGCAACAAAAAAGCTGCAACAACAGGACTACACAAGAACTAAAAATTGAAAGTGACTGCTATTTAAATAGCACTTTGTCATAAAACCATTCTAGCACCATGCCACAGCACTCATTAGAATGATTTCCCCAACAACTGTTATTTGGACAGTAAAAAATAACTTTCAGTGGCATGAGACATTCAAACAGCATAACAACTTGGCATGATTTTGCTGGGCTGGATGCAGCCTTGGAGAGCAAGACGCTAGATTCTTGTCCCTGTAAGAGGCTTGAGGGGCCTAACTCCCAGAGACCATACATAGGCTATTTCTAACAGCACTATTGCTAAAAGCAAACTGCCTTTGCTAGGATCACATTAAGCTGTATTTAACACACAGGTATTTGGCTGACACATCGCTATATTGAAAAGTGAATGGTGATTACACAAACGTGTCTTCTGAATAAAACACAAGGTAGTACATCACTTCTACAATTCGACAGCTCTCAGCACACAGCTATGTTTTATTCCCCGCATGACAAGATACTTGATCTGTCTGCCCCCCTTCACTCCTTTCTTCATCATAACAAAGGGTACTCAAAAGAAAACTTACATGGTGGTTACTGTCAGCTGGCTCTTTCACAATTTTTTGAAATACATTTGACTTTGTAGGTCCATTAGTGTTCAGAAGTAGAGGCCTAAATTAGAAAGAGTAAAGGAAGAAAGCCATCTTGAAACTAATCCTTTGGTTTTGGTCAACAAAGCATGTCAGTATATTGACTGGACAGCAAGTTGTCAAGAGCATATTTACCTCTTGCGTTTTAAGCTCACTAGTTGGTTGTTTTGCACCAAAGTAACAATAAATTGTACAATCTGTAAAGAAAAGAACACTATTGTTAGTTGCTCTACCCTGTAATTGTTTCTCTATTTTAGAGTACCAAGACACTTTGTAGCAGTAGAGTTCAACAACATAACCTATACATAAACAGCAGAACATTGATTTTGTGTAGCCCTCATATAGAACCGTTTGGAAAAGTTAAAAAAAAAAAAAGTCATGGTAGAACAGAAAACACTGCTGGTAATATCTAAAAAAAATTAAGTTATTGGGTTGTCTGAGAAAGGCTTTTCACATAGCAGGCAGTAACAGTAGACTTGAACACTGCATCACACGGTACACAGAAAAACACCCAGTAACTCCCAACTATTAGAATTCTATTAAGCAAAGAATGCGCTACCCAGACAGGCAGTTGAGTCTCCTTCTCTGGGGACATTCAAAATCCACCTGGACGAGTTCCTGTGTGAGCTAGGACATTCTCTCTAGGTGGTCCTGCTCTGGCAGGGGGGGTTGGACTGAGTGATCTTTCGAGGTCCCTTCCAAGCCTTTATATTCCATGAGAGATGATGTATAGTGACGCTGAGTGTACATTAACCTGTGCCTGTAAATACTGTTCTGGGAAAAGTAATTTCTGACAGATTCAGAAAAAAATTACATGTACACAACAGTATTCATTACCTGCCTTTCCTTTTGAAACGTTACGCTATCTTCCCTCATGTTAAATGTAAGGATTAAATGCACACAAATGACTTGAACAAACTGAAAAAAAAAGTAACTGGTTGCTATAGGGCTACTTTCAGTGTTTGAATTTACATGAGTTTTGGCAGATCATAAATCTGTTAAACTAAACTAAGCTAAGCTCTTATCAATGGGTTCCACTCAATTTCTTGTTCTGATAACTTCAGAAATTCACAGTCAGAAGGTCAGTTAAGTGGGACAGCAGTGAATTTCCAATACAGAACTTTGTAATGCTGTCTCCTGAGATGATCCAAAATGGAATACTGGCCATCTGACTCCTGAAGTAATACAAAATGGATAAACCATCTTAAGGATGGCTTAATGAAAGACACATGATGTTCTTCAACTTGTTTTTTTGAAAAACCTTTACAAGAGTTTGTCCTTATCTTCTGCTTATGCTGTGAAATACACTGAATGTTTGTTTTCACAAAGGATCTGCTCACCATACACCACTCTGCTGCTTCTCCTATCAAAGAGATATTTCACACGTTGTAAAAAGAAAAAGTGTGGACAAAGCAAGGTAACAAGTGGCCCAGCATTCCTCCAGAAGCACCCACATTCACCCACAACAGTTGAATGAAACCTTACCTTCCGAATAACTTGCTGTTGTTGCAAGTGTTTTGCTCTCAGTTCTGCCACTTCCCTCCAAAGGGATTCATTCTCCCTGTTTGAAAAGAACAATTTGGAAGTCAAGCTAAAGCTAAGTTTTAAAATATTTACACTGATAATTTTTGTTAAAAAGACTAACTGGTTTCATTAAAGCTCTTTGAAATGTGTTTTAAGATTGGAGGGAAGGGGAAGTCACACAGCTAGCAGCCTTGGCACGGCATTACAAAATGAAGACCCAAACACAACAAAGAGCCCGCAGGGAATTTCCAGCCTGCTTAAGAAAAAAACTCAGACCTTTAAAATTCTTGAATTTGGCAATACTTACTACACATACACTCAGCATTTAAAAATTAACTACTTTGTCTCCTTTTCCATAACAATGTTATCTTCTCCTCTTGCTTCCTTCAGTGAAATCCCAAGGAATTAAATAAATAATAACAAAACCCCCCAAACAAACAAGCACATAACTGGATCCTGGCAACAGCAAAGGAGTGAACAGCCTAAGAATGCAGTTTCCTCTCACTGGTAAAAAACAGAGTTCACCTGTATCAAACCTGTTTACCTTCCCTCACACATCCCTTGCTAGATGCAAGCCACCTGTCAACAGCAGTACAAGACACTGAGGTGCTGGGAAGTGTCCAAAGAAGGACAGCAAAGCTGGTCAAGGATCTGGAGCACAAGTCTTCAGAGGAGTGGCTGAGGGAATTGGGGTTGTTTAGTCTGGAGAAGGCTTTATCCACCTACATCCACCTTGGAACCATCTTTACAGAACAAGCTCTCAAGTCACACATACAGCAGCAGGCCAACCTAACAGTCCAATAAAGGGACATGTTGAGTGCTAAAATTAAAAGCAGGACAGCAGAAATGCCAGTTTTCATTAAATTCTGCCATTTTATAAACCCTGATTATTCCAGTATTCATAGGAGTCAAGTTACTGAGACACTATAAAAACCTGCTGTAAAAAGTCCATGCTATAGCATCCATGAACCTCATTGTTTCCAACATCATAAAGCACATAAAGAGGTAGGTAAATGAATACCGAAAGCTTCAATGAATAAAGAAAGACAATATACCACCATTCTCTCTTTTGCAGTTTAGTTTTCAACAGATGTATGCCAAAAACCAAGGAAAATCTCTCCACTGATATTTGGGTTTTAGGAAACCTTAAGCTGTTTTCAGAAACAACTGTTTATATGCAGTGTGATAACACTTACTACTCACTCTTCAGACTGCTCTTACGTCCAACATAAAATCTCAAAGCACAGTTCCATCACAAATTCAACAACTGGAATTGTGTTGATTTTAATCATAGAATCATTCTGGTTGGAAAAGACCATTAAGATCATTAAGTCCAATCACTAACCTAACACTGCTAGGCCCACCACTAAACCATGTCCCCCAGCATCTCTTCTACACAGCTTTTAAGATATCTCCAGGAATGGTGACTCCACCACCTCCCTGAAAAGCCTGTGCCACTGTCTATCAACCCTCTCAATGAAAAAATTTTTCCTAGTGTCCAATATAAACGTCCCCTGCTGCAATTTGAGCCCATTTCCTCATGTTCTATCATTCGTAACTGGAAATTGACCCCCCCTTCACTCCAATCCCCTTTCAGGCAGTTGTAGAGAGTGATCATATCTCCTCTCAGCGTCCTCTACACTAAACATCCCCAGCTCCCTCAGCTGTACCTGATCTCCAGACCCTTCACCAGCATTGCTGCCCATCTCTGGACACACTCCAGTACCAAAATGTCTTTCTTGCAGTGAGAAGTGAACACACTATTTGGCATGCGGCCTCAATAGCATCCTCCATCCAAGCCATGGGCAGACAGTTTCTTGGGGAGGATGCTGTTGTGTCAAAAGACCTTACTGAAGTCCAGCTAGACCACATCAACAGCCTTACCCTCATCCATTAAGTAGGTCACCTTGTCATAGAATGGATTGGTCGAGCAGTACTTTCCCCTCATAAAGTCACGTTAACTGCGCTTGAACCCTTGGTTGTCCTGTATGTACCTCATGATGACGGTCAAGATGACTTGCTCTGTAAACTTCCCTGGCACCAACGTCAGGCTGTCAGGCCTGAGGTTCCCAGGATCCTCCTTCCAACCCTTCTTGTAGATAGGGGTCATGTTTGCCATCCTCCAGCCGTGTGAGACCACACCTGCTGAGCCAGAACTGCTGGTAGATGATGGACAGTTGGCTCGTGAGCACTTCTGCCAGCTCCCTCAGATGGATTCTGTCTAGCCCCATTGACTTGTGAATCAAAATGGAGCAGCAGATCATACACTATTTCCTCTTCCACTAAGGGGGCTTCATTCTGCTCCTCATCCCTGTCTTCTGATTCAGGAGGCTGGGTGCTCAAGAGAACAGTTGGTTTTACTACTGAAGACTGAGGCAAAGAAAGCATTAAGAATCTCAGCCTTTTCCTCATCCTTGACCACTAAACTTCCCCCTGTGTCCACTAAAGGATGAAGATTCCCTTTAGCCCTCCTTTTGTTACTAATATTTACCAAAACATTTCTTATTGTCTTTTATAGCAGTGGTCAGTTTAGGTTCTAGTTGTGCCTTGGCCCTTCTGATTTTCTCCCTACATGACCTCAGAGCGTCCTTGTAGTCCTTTTGAGCTGCCTGACACTTCTTCCAAAGGTCATATTCTTATTCCTCCTGAGCTCCAGCAGAAGCTCCCTGTTCAGCCAGGACAGGCTTCTGTCTTGCTGGCACATCTTGCACAAGAGGACAGCTTGATCCTGTGCCTTTCAGATTTTCTTCTTGAAAGATGTCCAGTCTTCCTGGACTCCTTTCCCTTTCAAGACTGCCTCCCAAGGAACTCTGGCAACCAACCTCCTAAACCAGGTCAAAGTCTGCCCTCTGGAAATCTAAGGTAGCAGTTTTTCTGACTCTCCTTTCTTGCTTCTCTGAGGATCAGCAACTCAAATCATTTCATGATCACTATGCACAAGATGGGCTCCAACCATCGCATCTCCCTGAAGTCCTTCTCTGTGTACAAATACTGAGCTGAGCAAGGTGCTTTCCTTTGTTGGCTCCTTCATCAGCTGTGTGAGGAAGTTATCTTCCACAGACTCCAGGAATCTTCTGGACTGTCTCCTCTCTTCTGTGTTGTATTTCCAGCAGACATCTGATAAGCTGAAATCCCCCATGAGAATGAGGGCCAGCAATCTTGAGACTTTTCACAACTGCCTAAAGAACATCTCATCTACCTCATCATCTTTGCTGGGCAGTCTGTAGGGACTCCTACTGTGACATTCCCCTTGTTGTCCTTCCTCCTGATTCTTATCCATAAATATTCAACTCTATCCTCACCATCACTGACCTCTAAGCAGTCAAGACACTCCCTAACACAGGGCTACCCTTCCACCTCTCCTGTCTTGCATACCCTGTCTGAAGAGTCTGTAGCCACCCAGTGCAGCACACCAGTTGTGTGACTCATCCCACCACGTTTCCATAACAGCAACTTCCTTTGGTGCACAGGCTCTTCATTGTCTGTGGTGCGTGCATTGGTGTAGATGCATTTCAGATGGGTTACTGATCTGGTCACCTTTTAAGGATGGGAATTTCTGACCCCATGTTACCATTTTAAGGTGTTTCTGTGACCTTCAACACATTAACCTTTGCTTCCCTGCTCCCACAAGGATCTCCACCTCCTGTCTCCACTGAGATGGAAGACAAAAGGATGTTGGCAGACCATCCATCAAACACTGGTGTGCTGTTCCCAGGTTCACCTCTGTCAAGTCTGGTTTTACCCTTTTTCCCCTTCAAATCTTTTTATCTTTAGCTTTTCTAACATGTTTTGTATGACTAAATCTGATTTAGCTCCGGTTTCAACTTCAACCATTTAAAATTCATACGACAACAATATGGATGCCAAAGACCAACCATTCTATCTTCTCAATTCTACAAACTGCCAGGTCATTAGCAACTGGATGTCATTTCAGCCAAAGTCAGCCCTCTAGGCAGGGGTTGGACCCAACAGCTCTCTGAGGTTTCTTCCAACCCAAAATCATCTATGATTTGAAAACAGTGAGTATGAACATTTTCACTCTAGACTGGCCAGATTCTAAGAAAAACTCTTCCTCAACAAAATAAGTTTGCCCACAAATATTCTGCCACTGAAGTAATTTAAAACTTGAACTAGCCCCTGCCACAGAAGTAAACCATTTACATTGTCAAAAGTAAGTTAAGGAGTCCTAAGACAGACTTACTGTTGAGGTGCTGTGACTTATGCTCATATATCTCTACATGCTTATGCTCATACATCTTGTCTGTACCTATACACTGTAAAGGATTAAACAGGTGAAACACACCTGTCTCACTGTTGAGAATGAGTAATTACTAAAGAGGTAATAATGCAAATCAAAAATACTCTATTTACATTTGGATTTTAAGTTGTGTACCTCTGTTGCTGAAGTAACTAATGAATTTCCAAAGGAGATTTCTGAACAGATTATCAGAGGCACTAACTCTTCTGCAATTTTATAGTAGTGGAGGAAATGAAGAAAACAACAGGAAATGAAAAAGCAACAAGCAAAGGCATTAATTGTAGCAATATGCCAAGAGCCTGGCTGAATATTCAGCCTCAGCAGCATTATGGAACTATTACTAAAGGTATTCTTTAATTGCTCACTAATAGACAGTTCTTCAAACACCAACACTGCCTATTACTTTTTGCCATAGCACAATATTCCATTTTTAATGTAATTCTTTTATTGAAACTTATTTTCCCAAAGCAATATTTTGTTAGGCAATAAGAAATCAAGTAACATGTAAAATTAGGTCTTTGTATAGAATCTATTATCATAACTACACAACTTTAGAGATCATTTGCTGACAGTACAACTTACCTCTTCAAAGCAGACAATCGAGATTCAATAGTCTCTTGTTTAATTTGCACCTTTTCAGCATTACTTATTATTTTGGAGAGATCTTCCTGACTGATCTTGTTTTCTTCAGGTTTTGAGGAAACCTTTAAAAGATTAAAATCCAGAAACAATACTTTCCTTTACTCAGTTCACTTTCTTTGGGGATCAAGTATATTTTCTTCTAGTGTTGACAAACTATGCATTTAAGTTAATAATAAAGCAAGTATCAAATAAAAAAAAACACAGAAACACATGAAAAATTTCCTCTTACAGCTGTCACCACATTAGCTTTAGTTGTTACAAACATTTGTGCACATCCACATTCTCCAGGCAGTCTCTTAAGTGCTCTATTTCATCATAACTGCTTCACACAGAGCTTAACTTGCTGTATTTCTATTTGGTATCTATACTCACAATAACATCAGAGCATGTTTCAGAATCGCATTTAGCAGTCCGATAAACATGTTTATCGGTTTGCCCCGTTCTTTCTGGTGGAGTATTTAATGTCTACAGTAGCTTTTTTTACCAAAACAAGCAGTTTGATAATTAACAACAGTAAAGTCAAAGCATACTCGGTATTACTTCTAACAAAGTGTCATACTAGCCTAACTCGCTCATTTTTGCCACCTGTGAAGCTTACTATGATAACAGCAAATCAGGTTAGATAAAGAAGCCTAGTCAAATCCCTCAAAATATCTTTAAACAAGATATATGACAGCAGTGCAGTTTGCTTATCTAAACGTAATTTACACTTAAGAGTCCCGCAACTAAACATAAGGTGAACTTTGGTATTCATTCATACTTACAAGTACAAGGTTCTCATATGCTTAATTTTCACTAACCTTCCTTTTAATGTGCTCCAACAAATCCTCCCGGCCTTGCTTAAAATATGGGTGCTGAAACTCTACGGGACCATCTCGCTCCACTTTCACAATCCCGGAATCAATAGGGACAACTTTACGGAAGCCATCTTAAAAATAAATAAAAAAATCAAAACAATCCAAACCAATCAGACCTCTCAAAACACACTAAGAAATTCCAACCATGCTCTTTCAACTATCCTGCTACCAGTCTTGAGGATGAGACAGTGTCCTAGTCTCCTGGTTTTGGCAGGGATAGTGTTACTTTTCTCCTAGTAGCTGGTACAGGGCTATAATTTGTGTTTACATTGAAGAGAATGTTGGTAACATAGGGATGTTTTGGTTATTGCTGAGCAGTGCTTGCAGTGTCAAGGCTGCTTCTGCTTCTCACCCTGCTCTGGCAGTGAGTGGGCTGTGGGGCACGGGAAGAGGCTGGTATGTGCACAAGAAGCGGGAGGGAGTGTGGCCAGTACAGCTGATCCCAACTAGCCAAAGGGCTATTCCACACCACAGGATGTCATGCCCAGTATAGAAACTGGGGACGGGTTGTTGGGGAGGGGCTGATCACTGTTTGGGCATTGGTCAGTGGGTAGTGAGCAACTGCACTGGGCAGCACTTCTTCTTAGGTTTTGTTTCTCCTAATTACCGTTATTATATTTTATTCTTTTTATTGTTATTATATTTTAATTTAGTTATTGTTCTTAACTCATGAGTTTTGACTTTCTTTTCTGATTCCCCTCCCCAATCAACAGGCACTGTGGGGAGAGGGAGAGAGTGAGTGAGTGGCCGGCGTGGGGCTTCATTGCTGTCTCAGCTTGAACCACAACACCTAGTTGCCGAGATCACAGGGTCACTGCTCAGAGGAAACATTGTCTATAACTAAACAATCACAGGATCTAGAACTATGCTAGAAAGCAAAAATCCAAGAACTTACACATATTTAACTGCCTGACAAAGCTTGCCATGTTGTTGTGCTTGAAGTACTTGGGAAGAATCTCTTTTGCGAATCTCTGTTCATCCAACACCAAAAAACTCTGGCCATTCTAAAATGAGAGACACATTAAGCTACTTAAAGATCATTGCAGAAAACACGCTAGGCTTTTAGCACTCATCACCAGATAGGAATGTTTCCTTTGTGCATGCAGTATGTAACTGATCTGCTTGCCTACTACTTTCCACAACAAAAAGCATACAAACCTTGCAGCTGCAACAGGGTACTCTCAGTTTATAAGCCCTATCCATATCTGAAGGGGAACATCTTTATTGTTATTCATTGCTTCCTCAAGAAATTAATTTTTTACCAGCAATTATCAGTTTCAATACAGGAAAATACTATCAGTTTTGTATGTAGCTTCTAAGTATTGGGAAGGAATCTAACAAAGACACTGTGCACTGGGTCTCTTCTGCTTTACAATATAAAAACATTATTCGTTTGATAGGACTTGTAAAGCAGATACAGCTGCCAAAGACCTGATAGAGTTCAGTGGGTTTTGGAGCTTCTAAAAAGATAACCACCCCAAAAAAGTAACCACCCAAGGCAATATCCTCCTCCTCCTGGGATGCCAATTGAGAAAGAGGACTGATTGACCTTTTACTTTATCCACGGGTTTTGACTAAAATGGAAGGCTCAGCTCTTTGTTCTTCAGTGACTCTGTTCCATTACCTAAAGGATGAGTAAGTAGCAGAATCTAAATTAGGTACTTCAAAATGATTTAGGTTTTGTCTGTGCATCTACAGTACTCTCACCCTGTATTTCATAAGTCTATCACCTTTGACAAATGTCAACACTGATATTGCATCCTCTTAGAAGCCCCTTTAGTTCACATTTGTTGCTTCAAATGTAAGCAGTTCTACCACCCAAAGAAGCTTGAAGAAGCAACCATGAGACCACGTGAAGAACCCTGCCCAAGAGTTTGTTTCTCACAAACCAGCACAGAAAAGGCTCACTACTTGATGAGGAGCTTAAGACCAAGGTGGGTAGGGAAAATGAAAACATACCAAGATGTTTTGAGGGATGGGATGGAAGGGAAAGAAGGAAAAGAAGGGGCAGGAACAGATCACTTTAGCCAATGTGTTTACTCCAACAAGCGGCACCATGGTGACCTGTAAAGCCAACAGACAGCTTTCATGCAGCGCCTTGCTTTATTGTCACTCTGACATTGCTCAGGCCCAGCACAGAAAATCCCAGGAAACACATCTCCTAGTTCTTGTTGCCCTGGCAGTCATTTACTACAAAGCTGCACAGACCTTAAGGCCTGACTTGAACTCAGTGACGCATTATCACATAACTAAATACTGTTTCCAAGTCCTAGCGTTACTGACTGCAGCAGAAAGCAAACTTCCAAGTGCTTCAATGTGGTACTTCCCAGACGCGTTTCAATAGACAACAGGGACCCATGGCTTCACTGAGATATGTAAGCAAGGAGAAAAAACTTGGCTGTTAAGACTTCTGATGGTACTTACTCTTACAGTGGAAGGATATAAGCTTGTACAGGAGCACACTTGGTACACTTTCTGTACCCCATAATATTGACACAACATATTTCTAAAAGATGCCATCAATTGTGTACCAAGTGACCTCAATACCTTCCTCCACAGGAGAGGTACTGAATGCTGATAACATTAACGGTGATTAACAGCCCTTCCACCACAACCAACCTTGCAGAATCTCAAACTACTAGTCTTTATTTTTAAGCAAATAATACAAGGATACAAGCCTTGGAGGGCTTACTTGAGATAAGCGTAAACAATCAATTTGGAAAGTCTACATTAAAAGCATATGGTGGCAAAAATGGTACCTCTTACATTAGACAACATCTAAATCCTCACAGAGCCCTTAGTATCCTCTTCCAGAAAGTGTTTTAAAATTAGAAGGAAAGCTGCCATAACCTGCCAAGTCTACCTGTTTCCTTCTTAAGGAAGGTTTGGATGAAGTTCCTGGTAACTCATTATCAGTGGAATGTTTAAGATATATTATCATTACTAGAGCACTTAAACTCAGCTGAGAGCTGCCATCTCAACACCACTTGAAGATGCCAATACAGTCCGAGACAAGAAATTTTTTAATATAACTTTTTCTCAAACATCCGAGATGCAAATATTAATTTTATTTTAAAAAGAACTGCTTACCATTTATCACAAGAGTTAACGATGCTTATTGAAGCAAACTTGCTAGCTCTTCATTACACTGTAAGAAGGCAGTGACTTCCTGCCTTACAATGTTTTCAGATACATATAAAATCTGTACTCTGATAATGCTTCATTATTATTCACAACAGCCTGCATTGCAATATAAAGGACTCAAGATGACAGGACATCCAGCTCAGGTTTTCCTTCTTAAAAAAAAAAAACAAACAAAAAAACCCACCCAAAGTAGATGTGTATCAACATGGCCACCGCATACCTTTTACCTGCGGCCGCCAGGCAAGGGACTTCAGCTACTGAAATGGGCACAGCCAGTTCAACACGTGGGTGCGCGCATGTGTGTGTGTGACACCACTACCGACGGGTGCCCATGTGCCCTTCTCCCGCGGCGCCGGCGCCCACCCCGGACGGGGCAGGGAAAGGAGCACCGGCTCCAGCAGGCGGAGACAAGACCTGCAGACCCCCCGAGCACAGCAGTAGCTGGCGCCGCGTGCCCGCCCGGCCGGCCGTGAGCGCAGGCGCTGGCAGAGGCCACGCCGCCGCCGCTGTACACGCCGCGCGGTCCGCATCGCTGTTACGGCCCTGGCGGGCGGGCGGCCGGGCAGCGGCCGCGTTCGCTTCGCGTACGGGACAGGCGAACACACCGCCCTCAACCATTTCCCCCCTCTTCTGTTACCCCGGAGCTGGACACTGTCACGCGGCCTCTCAACGACGAGCCCTGTTATTTACGAACTCTCCAAGCCGCGGGGGAAAAAAATTCCAGCGCAGCTTTGCCTTTCCCCCACTACGGACTTAGTAAAAACCGCGTGTCAGTGCGCCCTAAAACCCGATCGCTCTCGGATCCCTGCCCACTCCCCGCCTTAAACTGAGGGGCGTCTGGCGGGCGCCTCGCGGGGAAGCCCCCGGCCTGCTCAGTGGGAGGCGGCCCCCCCACCCGCCGGGAGTGGCGCGGGGCGCGCTCCCCGGCGGCGCCCCTACTACCCGCAGCCGTGGCAGGGGTTCGAGATTGGCAAAGAGAACCTGGGTTCCCCTCGGGATCCCCGCCCGGGCTGGGAAAGCTGCAGCGGGGAAAAGGGGCTTTGCTCCAGGTCGGCCGAGGAGAGCCCAACCAAGTGAAACCCGTGTGTCCTGTTTTTCCGCCCTCCCCACGCGCGCCGAGGCCGCGGTTACCCGCCCGGCTGGCCCTCCGCTAGGACGCCCCGGGGGAAGGGGGGGCTCACCGGGCGCGGGAAGGGCCGCCCGGCGCCGCCGGAGGGGATGGGGGCGGGGGGGGAAAGCAGCTCCTGCAGCCTTACGCACGCGGGCGGGGCGACCGACCGCCGCGGCTGGCGCGCACCGCACCTGGCTCCAGGTGATGAGCTGGTTGCTGGGCGCCTCGCCCACCAGCGCCCACAGCTTGCTGAGGAAGGCCGGGACCCCCGCGCTGGAGGAGAACAGCGGCGGCTGCGGCTGGGGCGGCTGGAGCTGCTGCTGCTTCATTGTCGCTCGCGAACCTCCGCCGTCTGGCCGGGGGAGGGGTGCAGGGGCAGCAGAACCAGCCCGGCCTTCCCCGCCCCTCCCCGAGGCGCCTGCGCACCGGGCCTCTCCCGCATGCGCGGCGGCCGGCCACGCGCGCGCGTGCGTGCCACCGGCCGCCCCCCCGCCCCCGGCTGCCTGCGCTTTACATAACGGCCCCACGTGCGCTGCCCTCACGTGTCACAACAGCGCGGCGCGGCCTGGCCGCCCGGCACGGGGAGGCCGGCGGCGGGCGGGCCCCGCCCATGCACGTGTGGGGAGGCCCGGAGCTGTGGGGGCGGGGCCCGGCGGGGGTGGCGCGGCGGTTCCCGCCGGGGCACGGGGCTGGCGGCGGGAAGCTGAGGCTCAGGGCCTGCATAAAGGCTGCAGCCGCCAGGGAGAGGCCCGCCTCAGCCCTCACCCAGAGCAGGCGAACGCAACCGCCCGCAGGAACTGCCGCACCTCAGTCTCAGGCCCGTAATCTCAGGGCATGCAGGGGGTGGAGCTGCTGCGACAGCGCGTTTTAAGAAATAAATCTCTCTTCCCTACTTGCCATTTCAGGGGCCATATTAGCAATCAAACGCTGTTAAATTTAAGCACAAGTTTATACTAACTGGCCAAGTGATTTTTCATCCTGACACGCATGGATCAAGCTTCTACTAGGTGCCATTTCCATAGCTACAAATGCTAAGAGGGGCAGAGAGAATAGGGGTGTGACTAAGCCTGGACACCAACACACATTTGAAAATAGGCCTCGCGAGGTGCAGAATATTGTTGGACAGCCTTTCAAAACTCTGTAAATGTTAAATTATTTCAAAAGGGAAAACACTGTATCATCTTTTGCTCAGGGAGGAAACCATGCATTTAATAGTTTTGCATGTCACTAGTAAATTTCCTTTTGTATTTGCATTTCACTTTGGATTTCAATAGTTTTGCATTTCACTAAATATCATCTTGGTGAGAAAGACCACTGTGTAACTTCCAACCTCCTACAGTTGAGGGAAGTCTTTTAATCTTTCTTGATAAGCTTCAGTTGAGGAAATATTTTTTTTTCAGAAGCCTTAAGGCTTAAGAACTAGAATTTATTAATTCCTGTCACAGAATATCAGCAACATACAACAAGTAATCCTACAATTAGGCGTTTCTTTTAATTATCTTAAAAGATCTGAGCAGAAGGTAATTCCTTGCCCAAGTTCATAAAGCTTCCTGTTAACATTATTTTACAAGTCAGCAATTGTAGAACTCAACAGACTTTAAGCCCATTGACTTTCCAGCATCTTCATGAGCAGTGCTATCAATCATCTTTTTCCACTCTGTGGTAAGATCTTCCTCCATCCATCTTGCAGAAATCTGGTAATTATCTGTTCTGAGACAGGGCAAGCTATTCAACTCTTTCACAATACAGTTCACATCTTCCCCTCACTAGAAAAAAAAAAACTATAACACTGTAAACCCTTTTGGCTATTGTGAAATGCTGGAAATTGAAAGAATATATCTCTTCCCGTATTCCTCAAGTTACACTTCAAGCCCCAGCAGATGCTGTTCCTCCTCAGCCTCATTCCCTCTCCCTAGGACCCAAAGCACCCCACATGCAGGGTTCTGAGCAAGGCCTAGTGCTTGGGGACTAAGAGAGTGCTGCCCCCAGGGAACATCTCACAGAACAGTAGGGGCTGAAAGGAACCTCTAGAGACCATCTAGTCCACCTCCCCTGCTAAGGCTGGTTAGCCTAGAGCAGGCTACACAGGAATGAGTCCAGGTGGGTTTTGGAAACCTCCAGAGAAGGAGACTCCACAACCTCCCTGGGCAGCCTGTGCCAGGGCTCCTTCACCCTTACAGGAAAGAAGTTTCTCCTCATGTTCCAGTGGAACTTCCTGTGTTCCAGCTTGTGTCTGTACAACATTACTCCCAATGACCTTTCTTACAACTTTCATAGAGGTTTTATAGGTAGCAGTACCCTCAGATCTGGACAGGAAGCCAAGGGAATAAAGCTAGGTATCTGTTTATATCACTACCTGTTTGACACCATGTAGACTTAGAATCACAACCACCCCTAGTCTCTTCCTCTGGTGCTAGAGCAGCAGACAAGACCCACAGCAGTCCCATACTCAAAGAAGCTTTGGCCACTGGTAGTCCAGTTTTTATGTGATTTAAGAAAAAAAAAATACTTGGGATGGGGATTCTTTGTTTGACAGCATAAACAGAGGCCACAGAACTGCCCTCATCTAACAATGCTTTTCCGATACTAACTTTACCTATCCTCACTCACATTTCTTCTACCACAGTGGAATATATGGCAAGAGTCAACAGTCAAGCTTTCCCTACAGGCTGTTACTTTGGCTCTTTTAAATCTGAAATCTGTGTGAATTCCTGTTACATCAGACCCTGAGTAAAGTCTAAGTCAACTTTCCTGAGGGATACCCATCTATAGATTTTCCTTAAGATAAACAGCATTATGCAACACACACAACTGAAAATGACAAAGGAGCCCAAGGTAGGGTGACTGATTTCAAGGCAATATTCTCCTCTTTTTTTGACCACTATTCATCCTGATCAAGGTGCAGGACATTTGAAGGCTCTGGCAATGAAACTGTAGTAAAGAATAACACTGTTGTCCTGTAGCTCTCGGGCACACTATAATTTGTTTCAGATCCAGTTATCTCTATTGATTTGTCTACATTGATCCCTGTGAAAGCAAAGATAAATCTGTCACTGATCTTGTGCATGTTGCCCCTGTAACAAGCACAGAAGGCCACAAGGAAACCATCTTGGAATGTGTGTAGCACCGTAACACTGCCACAGCATATCACAGCCAAATTTAATGTAAGCCTTTCACCTTTAAAAAAGGTATTATGTCATTTAAATACTGGAAAGTGTCCCTAGGAGTCCCAACTTAGGATCTCCTTGAATTAAGAGTGGTCCTAAAAGGCAGAGCTTTAAATTAATCCTCTGAACCTGAGACCGGCTTTGAGATTTCTGGGTTCCTCATGAAGCCAGCTAGAGTAGGGCAAGGTAGATGACATTTCAGAGAGCTTCTAAAGAAATCGGTCTTCCTTTCATGTGGTTTTATGCTGTCCTTGTGCATCCAATTCAAGTACTGTTCAGTTTTTTGGACAGCTAAGTATTTAATTCTCCTTCTCCACATGCCCTGCAGGCACAGTCAGCACACTAGTAGACAATGATACAATAAAAACTGGCGGTAAGTTTGAAAATTATGATAAGTGTTCCTCCCAGTATATTTAAGATTAAGCTATAACTGAAACCCATTTCTATTCACGATGAATTTTTTTTTTCTTGAAAGGAAGATTCAGGCCTACATTTATATTTACTACTAACCCTTCAAGACAGCTTGCTATGGAAATGGCACTAAAGTGGTATCTATTTCTTATTTGCTTATGTAAAAGGAATACTTGATTTATGTTATTCCTAATTAGACAAGATCTTTTACACTGCATGAAAATGCTCACTGTATCTTAAAAGATTGTTTTCTTGTACTATAAGGAAAAGAGTTACAAACTTGGAAAAAGTATATTTTAAACAAGGTAATACATCATTCAATTCAATACAGTCAGTTTCTTTTAAAAAGTCCCAGTCTTAAAATGCATGAAGCCATAAAACAAGCCCCTAACTTTAAAAAGATGATAAAAAAAAGAAGTCAGAGTCCCTCAAGGGTCAGTACTGTTCAATCTATTCATTATCGACCTTGATGAGGGAACAGAGGGCACTGTCAACAAGTCTGCTTACAATACTAAACTGGGGGGAGTGGCTGACACACCAGAAGGCTGTGCTGCCATTCAATGAGACCTGGACAGGCTGGAGAGTTGGGCGGGGAGAAATCTAATGAAATTCAACAGGGGCAAGTGTAGAGTCTTGCATCTGGGAAAGAAAAACCCCATGTACCAGTACAGGTTGGGGAGCGAACTGTTAAAAGAGTAGTAGAGGGGAAAGGGACCAGAGGGTCTTGGTGGACTGCAGGATGAGCATGAACCAGCAATGTGCCTTTGTGGCCAAGAAGGCCACTGGCATCCTGGAGTGTATTAGAAGGGCTGTGGTTAATAGATCAAGAGAGGTGGTTCTCCTCCTCCTCTACTCTGCCCTCGTGAGACTGCATCTGGAATATTGTGTCCAGATCTGGGCCCTTCAGTTCAAGAAGAACAGGGAGCTGCTGAAGTTCAGTGCAGGGCCACAAAGCTGATGGAGTGGAGCAGCCCCCTTATGATGAAAGGTTGAGGGAGCTGGGGCTCTTCAGGTTGGAGGAAGCTGAGGGATGGCATCATTAGTGTTTACAAATGTGTAAAGGGTGGATGTTAGGAGGATGGAGCCAGGCTGTCCTCAGTGATGGCCAATGACAGGACAAGGGGCAACGGGTACAAGCTGGAACATAAGAGGTTCCAAAGAAACATAAGGAAAAACTTCTTCACTGTGAGAGTGATTGAACACTGTCACAGGCTGCCCAGATGGGTGTTGAGTCTCCTTCTCTGGGGACATTCAAAACCAACCTGGACGAGTTCCTGTGTGACCTACTCTGGCAGGGAGGTTGGACTAGATGATCTTTTGAGGTCCCTTCCAACCAAGAAGAAAAAGAACAAAAAGATCCTGTGAATCTAAACCCATTTCTTAATATGCTAAGAACGTGTTCCAAATTCAGACCAGATAATCTGATCTTAAGGGCTTTCCACAAAGTTAATCATCTTCTTAAAGCTTTTGGAAGGATGATAGATTTGGGAAAAAAGAGAAGGCGGCTTCATGGGCAGCATGCTTGACAGAAAATTTTACATTAGTTTTAGAGCAGGTTGCTGAGAACATGTGTTGGTAACTGTGGAAAAACACTTCCTGTGGTAAAAAAAAACCCCTAAGCATATGTACTCCTTTGGTCATCCAAACTTAACACTGGTTTATTCCAAAATGAGAAGTAGACACAACGAACTGTTAGCACATTTTTTCAAGATTTTGTTTTTTCAAGTTGGATTCATAACAAAGTTATGAGTATTATGGCAATGAAGAGCTCATAAACCAAACTAAGGCATGAAAAAGTGCTGAACCTAGTTTAACAAGCACGTAACACATCCATGATTTAGTTATTCAAAGGCTCCATTCCATGCTATTTCACATTCCAGTCATTAGTTCAACTTGAGAGTCTGGGAAAGCTTTCTTCAAAGAAGAACATCCCTCGCATTGGTTTACTCTTTTCAAAAGCATAAGGACAGTAGAATTTCTTCACAAAGCACCAGTGACAAACTTTAACTGTATACTTGACATGTAAAATTAATGGTGTTCTTAGAGTTTTAAAACGAAGTTTATTTTCAAGAATAAATGATATTTAATTAGTTTTCTGCTCAAAGCCATTCAGAGATATGATCTGAATGGACAAAATCCACTCGCTCTGTTGTTGTGGAGTCTGTCACGTCATCTCTCTCCTCATGCTAATGCCCATTTGTTCAGATTCCTGTAAGTTTTTATAAAGGGAAAAGAAAAATTTACTCCATTTCCAAAAACGTGACCAAATGACTAATTTTCATGCATTGTGAGAGATACTAGAGAAAGTACTGACTTGCTGTCGTTTTCACAGGATTCTGCTATTTCCTTCCCAGTTTGGTTAACAGTACTGCTGTAGCAGCCACACATCACGGTTCAGTAGATAGCTGATGGCTGAAACACTACCTGTGCTCCAACTGCAGCTGTCACCACCTTTGTTTAGTTAGTATAATGTAATCAAGCTATTTTTGTATTTGCATCACTGTGTTTTTTTCCTTGTTAGACTGCCTATTCCTCTCCATACAAATTAGCCATTTATGTTTTAAAAATAAAAAAAAAAGGGTGAAGCTGCCAACAGTCTTCTGTATTTTGCAGATGTAAGGACTAAATATAGACAGAGCTTCTGGACTTCACAGCTTTGACAGGTTCTGTCTGTGGTTAGCACACGTTTGTAGCCTTACCCTGAAACTTCAACGAAGGCTCAGCAATGTATCATCACTTCCTCTCCCCTACTCTAGATAAGAGCTACAATCATATCCCAAAGTCACCTCCTTTAGCAACACTACACCTATCAAATTTCTTAATTTCGCTACCTATCATTAAGGTCCATTACTCAGCCCTGAGGAATGAATCTCAGGCTACGATGCTCTGTATTACTGACAAGGATTATGAACCAGAATCTAAAGCTACACACTAAATTATTTATCAAGCCAAGTTACACACAGAGGACCAGCAAGACAGTCCACTTGCAGATTTACTAGTTATATTACTAAAGAAGCCCCATAAATATAATAATTTTTTCCCCTCCCAAAGAAACAAAGCTTTTCCCCCACATCACAGTTCAGAAACTGTGGTCCTCTAGTTCTCTTCAGCTAAGTGCTGCTCCTTCAAAACCAGGTAACACTGAAAGCAACATCAGGACATAAAAGTCTCTAGTTTGATAACATTTTTCCCTATCTATCTCCCCCTACAATGCCACCTGATTCAGTTCTTTCCACTCCCTGCTGCAATTATGCTGCAATAATTATTAGAAGACAGCAAACTGGATTAAAAAACACCACGGACAAAGCACACCTTGGGGAGAGTAAGTTTCTAACCTGTACCAGGTTCTATAATCTAGTTTAGGTAATTCAAATGCAAAAACAGTTGCATCATCCCAGCTGAAAGGATGGTTTAAGAGCAGAAGTGAAGAGCTAGGAAGGTTGAGTTAGAGCATATTTTACCTTGAGATTCTTTCCACTCAGTGGAGGATTTATGAAGAGAGGTAGATGTACAATAAAAGCAAGACAACACTGTTTCCAAATACTTTAAATCATCAGATGAAGCACGGATTAAAGCATATTCCAAGTGCTTGCTATTTTCCTGATCACAGACAGGTGCTGAAACAAATTTTATATCAACAAAAAAAGAAAGTATTAGAAACAATGTAGCCTTGGGTTACAAGAAATCTACATAAACAAACAGCAGGCAGATAAGAAGAGTATTTTTTCATACTAGATGTTCTTCATTTTCACAGCTTCTATTCCAATGCCCGAGTAACCAATCTGTATTGGACAGATGTGTTCTGGTAAGAGAAGGTAAACCTGGGTGAGCTGTATGTGGCATCACAGTGCAAAATTTCAGACATGGAAAAAAATCCCATACTTTAAAACAGTTTTAAGTTTTTTCCAATAGTGAAAATAAATGCAGGAATTAAATCCAAACATACAGTAACTCTTAGTGGACTAGATGATTGCTTAAGGTCCCTTCCAACCCCTAGCATTCTATGATTGATTCTATGAAAACACTTTAAGTTGCAGAAAACATCAGGGGTATTTTCTGTAGAGCGTATCCTTGCCCAGTCTTAAAATACCGCTGTGTGCTTATAATTTCTTACCCCTGTGTGCTCTGTTTCTTACATACCTCCCCTACCCCTTCCAGGGAAGTTGCATCTGCTCTGAGAAAAAAAATTAATTATTAAAAGATTTATCCAGTCCCATAAATTGCTTCTTTAGCAAGCTTTTACACAGAGATATTCTGCCTTTTTAGATAGCCAGTTTCTCTCATTCTTAAAAGTCTTGGTTTGGCAAGATACTATTTTCTGGTTAATGAACATTTTTATTGCAGTTTGTTTTATTCTGATCCTGACTACAGCAGACCCCAAGTTTAGCAACTCGATTACAGACACTAGTTTATTTTCACAACTGTTCAGAGAATTCCAAATCTAATCAGGCTTGTTTTAAAAAAAACCTTTAAAAACAGTGAAAATTTTAGGATTAACACTGTAAAAGCTGTATTTTAAGACAATCCAAATGGCATTATAGAACTAGGATACTGTTCCTGTATACATTTCTGTTGAAGCCTGTAGGAGATATTGTGGAAGTAAAATGAAAGCATTGTTCATGTAATAAACACTAAAGAAAAACTAAACCACAAACGCAGTCAAACATGCAGCCAGAGTAATCATCAACAAAACACAAAAACCCCAATGTTGCTGTATGCCTGTAGACCTAAAATAACAAGTCTAGTTATATTTCATTTCAAGTTTATGAAAACTTGCTCTTAGATCTGTGGAGTTTCTCTGGGAAAAAAAACAAAACAAAACAAAACATCTATAACCTGACAATAGCTGTTTGTAACTATGGCTAAAATCAAGATGACGTCACTTGAAAAGAGAAAAATCATGTGCTCTCGTATTGTGTACATAGTTGCCAGGTGACCAAGAAGCGCAGAGCTCTCCTTTGGAAGGCTCAAAGGCAGGGAAGGCCAGAAATCTGACATGGGGACTCAAACCACAGTATACACAGGATGACTTACAGGATGTCTTTTTTTAAAATGTTCATTGTAAAATGTTCATTGTAAGGAGCAGTGTTTCTACTTAGTATCTACAGGACAGTGCTACCAAAATTAGCATCAGGTGTGTGACTGTTACTCCCTGCTCCTGACCCCTGGTCATATGTTTAACATAACTAATGCCATTTTATAAGGCAAGCAGCCATTCTGTGACTAAGCGGATCACGTTTTTGTCCCTTTTCTCTCGTTATCAGGCCTTGAAGGTCCTGTGAACCAAGTAGACAAGACAAACACATTTCTTTGTCCTCTCCCTCCCAGCCTGAATGTTCCTGGGCACCAGGCCGGTAACTCCCCTCCTTGCCAGCCTTGAAGGGCCCAGGCACACAGCCAGCAAAGTGCTGTTGATGCTCCCACCACAGAACAGGGAAGTGTAACAGTGTGCACAGCACTGTCTGTAAAACCAAGCTGATACAAGCCCTAACTGGGGAAGAACTTGGGCCTGAACCACTGCTGGACAGTGAGACCTGGGGCCCCCAGTGACCAGGGACACCTGCACTGCTGTCTGCTTCCACCCAGCACCGAGGGAGTGACTTGTATGCTTTATTATGATGTTCAAGTCTAGATTACGGTTGTTACTTTGATACAGCAAAGCATGCCTTAAGGTTTGACCTGACCTGCAGAGGGTGCAGGTGATTAGAAATTGTAAATTAAGTTGTATTACAAATGCTGGATTATGCTACTCACAAGTTGTACTACGTAAGATTCTGCTTGTAGAAATCCTGTGCCCTTCTAATCATAAATTCTGTGCTATAGTAATCATAATACCCTGTTAAGAAAATAGAGCTTGAATTTTAACTACAGCTTAGTGCCATCATCATTCTGCCCAGGGTTCCTAAGGGAGCCTCTCTTTGTCCTCTTCGTGGTGGATGACACAGGTATGAATACATCAGGACTGAATATATGAGCTCCTTACTTTCCCAAAAATACCAGACTTACCGTTTTTTCAAAGAAAATGCACAAAACGTTCATTGCACAACCAGCCTAAGAAGTTCCCTCTGAATACTGTTTCTTCTACCAGACCACTGTCAGCCCACTTGTCCTAGAAAAGATTGTTTTTCCTATCAAGTGTAGAATAAAACAAAAGACTGAGATTCTCTTCTTTTCCCTGAAAGATGCTGGCAACACTCTGGAAAGGCTGCTGTCACCTCAGTAACACACGAGTCCGCATCCTCCCCCAGGTTGTCAAATCAGTTATGCTAACAGTTGAGCCTTCCAGATTTAGTGTTAGTTGTAGGACTCCAGCTTCTGACTCATCCTCAATGACAGGACAGCTGGAGAGGTTAAAGACATCTGACAAAGGCATTCTGAGTCACCCTACCACCTAAAGTATAGAATCAGTTGACTTTTAATCAGAGCCTAATCCTTTAAATATCCACTTGAGATTAACTCATGTAAGCTAGACACTGCTATACTTACTAGCACGAGGGTTTGAGGAAAAGGCTGTGTCACAGGAAATGAATATAAACAGGAGGTAGACGAACATGTTTGTACAAAAAAGTTTGGTTAACCCACAAAATTTTGCGTACTGGTGTGCCAGAAGTGGCACGTTATACACAGGTATTTAAGACTCCCTTTCCCAAGCACTCTACCAAAGATCCAAACCTGGTTACAATGCTTATGTGATTGTTGAGGGGCACTAGGCGTCCAGCTTGTTGATCCAGATGAAGTGGCATCAGTTCTGTGCGTTTCTTCTTTCTTGACGTAGTCTAGGTTTGTGCCAGTGATATGGTGGTTTCTGCTCATCCCGGAGCAGCTGCTGCTGAGAACAACATGCCCATTTATGAGTACAAAGCTGTCTATATGGACTCAAGCACAGCACAGAATTCTCACCTCAAACCCTTTTCCACCTGGGGGAAAAAAGTGAACTCTGTTAAAAAATGTTGATATTAAATACAAAAGTATTACTACGTACAAGACTGTAGGTGTATGCTGCTCTACTATTTAGATACTAATCTGGAACTGGCAAAAAATAGAGAGATATTGCTATGAATCAACTGTTTACTCAAGATTGTTTTTTGCAAAGTTACACATAGGCGTTGACAGACAGCACTAATTTACCTACAGTGTTACTGAATGAAGCATGCCACATACTGACAAATAAAACAGGTTTCCTTTTTTTTTTTTTTAAATAAACAAGGAATAAAAATGTTTGTTGCTACATGAATGAGTAAAAGAAACTCTTACACCCAAGGATTTAGACTGCAGATGGCTGGAGTCAGAGCCTGAAATGCACTCCATATGCCTGATGAGTTATATTTACAATTTTATCTCTTTTTTTCTGAAGAGAAGGCTTCCTAGGGTAAGCTGTCAGAGCACTGGTAAAAAATGGAAAAAAACTCCATTATATCTAGCTTTACCACCTTTTTCCACTGTGGGATCACAAGATCTGGGACTCCTGATAAACAGCAATTTAAGTTAAGGCTTCATCACAGCAAGCATTAAAGTACACTCAGGAATCCTGAGGAGCCTACTGTGACAAATGCAACTTGTCAACTACAGGCAATTGTAAGTTTGTTAGTAGTTTTAGATAAATAATCATTGAGAAGCGGTGGCTGCTTTGCAAATATGCAGTGTTTTATACTACAAAATCTCAAAATAATTGTTCTGCTTTGGATAAAGATTATCCAATGCCGATCACCCACCTCTCAGAAAATGTAATTGACAAGCTAGAAAGTGTTTAGCAGGCACATATCCTCTTTTAGGCTCCTTCATTTCATGGTGACTTGGAAAACCCATTCTGTCTCAGACTTGGGGAGAATCAACTTCTCATTAAAACAGACAGTGTAAAACAAGCAGTCTTTCGATCTTCCCTCTCCACAAAACACTAGGTATTCTACAGGAAAAAAACATCAGATTTTCTCCAAAAGATGCTCTCAAATCATGTGGCAAATGCTGACTTTAGACTCAAAGCTTCCAAATAAGAATTTAGTTAAAAAAATAGAGGCTATATGATTTCGGAGTGGTGGTGAAATGTGTTTGGACCAAATATACAACAAAATTTTATGCTTGATTTTTACTGTTAATGACTTAACACATCAGTATTATCATTCGATGTACTCTAAAAACATTTACAGGCAGATGGACTGCAAGGAATGTGAACAAGGAAAGCCAGCTCACGCTGTAGGGAGGAACACATAGTTCTGGCACACTAAAAATAAAAAGAAAGCATTAACACACCATATGCCATGCAACAGCAAACAGTGTTATTTAGAAGTGTTCCAATAAAACCTAACAACAGGAAAAGTTCAGAACTATTAAAAAACCCTGGAGGTGACTTAAGTCAGCTTCATTGCATAAAATAAACATGACTGATCTAGCAATTTAGAGTTTTGGGTTTTTTATTTTATGTTTTTTACAGAAATCCTAGCATAACATACCTAGTTAAAGAGTCTTCCTTGTTAACAAAGTTACTATCCATGCCAGATAGGAGATGAAACACAAGTGGTGAAGCAATTTTTGGTTTGTACACAGCCCATGAGTATTTTTTCTTAAATTACTAACTTGTCTTGCACCTCAGCTGAAGTATCTGTCTATGGAGTAAGTTCTGGTTTAGCCTATATATTAGTACTACTATGCAGATACACATTCTCTCTAAAGCTGTATGAATAAAGCTTTTAAAAAAGGGAGAAAGTCTTTAACACAGCAAAATAACTTTTTTTTTTTGGTAAGTAAAATTCTTTATTTTCGCAAAGCCATATAATTTTAACTCAAGTAATGTTCATTGTCAGCCTTTTTGGAAGCCAGAGGCAACACGGGTACAATAACATGGAATCAAAACAGGACACCTTTGCTCAATAGCTTAGTAACTCCAGCCAATTAGAAAACATAGAGGGAAACATAGAGGAACTTAATCCGTATTAAAATAACTAAATTAACATTTTGCAGTTGAACCCGTGAGGAAACCTCACATCAACAAAAAACATGTCAAAGATTAAAATACTCGTAAGCATTTTCTAGAAAGGCACTCTTAAAGCCTGATTCCTGACACGTCTCAAGTATTACTGAATTGTCTAAAAGAACTTCAGTTCATTCAAAGCAGCAAACAATGACTTTACATGGCTTGGTTTTGTTCCAGAAAATATATTTCATTAGCACCTCAGATAGAAGTTTCCGAGTCCACAGTGCTCATACTGGTATACCCATATGCCGAATACTACTTATATTGCCTTCTAAAAACGTAACTGGAACATTTGTTCTTATTGCAACAGAGGAGTTGCACTAAGAACTGCCACTTGTCAAAGGGAGCTGAAACAAAAACAACACTCCCACCTCAGACCAACACCAAACCCAATCTGCCATTCTGAAAGTTTTTGCCTTTGCACCTGGCAGAACTCCATTTAAATGCATCATCAAGAACTAAAATACAGCTATCTCTCACAACTCATTTGGAGCTTACATTCAATAGCTTACACTAGCTTACATTCACAGAACATTCTCCCCTCACCACTGCCTGCTTCTGCTTTAACTCTACTTCCAATACAAACAGAAAACCCCTAAGATTCACTTCTCAACTCATAACTTCCCAAGTGAAAAAGAACAACAGACTGAAAATTAGCCTGAAAAAAACCAAGAAGTTTCCATAGAGACAGAAAAAGGGTCTCTTTTCTCACCCTTGTTGCTGTCAACATAAGAGACTATGCCCTCATATTTGAATGGAGCTTTTACAAGCTCCATTTCTTTTCCTTAACTGATGCATAGAGTGGGCCAGATAGTTCAAAAAAGTGTGCCACTCCCCTATCTCATTCTTCCCTTCCCACATTCAAACATACGGAATGTCTACTAACCTTTCCCAACATACTCTCCTGACCCACATAATACTTTCTTTCTCCTACCACTTTACTCTTTTTAGGTTCAAAAACCAGCTAACACAAGCTAGCTTTAACCAGAAGCTAGAACATGCTGAACCAACTGCCATGAACCACAACAACTTCAGATACAGCTGGAAGCAAATAGGAAACAAGAAGGAAGGATATTAGTTCAACTTGCTTACAGAAAAAATGTCCCTCAGTGTAACCCAGAGACCAACAATACTCAACTCCAAGATGAGTCTTTCTCCTTGCTTAGATAGGGCTAAGAATTCTGGTACTCTTTTCTGCTTAAAATTCAGCGCACTGCTGTTACTCTTCAGCTGTCCTCTTCTATGTGACACATCTTTCTCCTCCAGTCCTTTGTTGATTGAGGATACCAACTCCAGCTTCAATTTTGCGTCCACTTCCTGTCCCATCACACCAATTTTCCAATCTCTGAAAGATAAAAAAGCTAACACAGTGATTTCTTGTATGTAAAACCCCCTTCTGCCCTATACCAAACTGACTTAAAAAAAAAAAAACAACACCAAAACCCACAATGTTTGTTCAGTCAAAACTATACAATCTTATTTAACTTATTACACAAGTTATCCAAGTTTAGGTTATTTAAAACTATGAGGAGACTGCTGAAGGCTCAAATAGGGTGTCGTGGTTCAGGCCCATTAGGGAACAAAAGACCATGATTAGCCTCAAGTACCAAAGAGGCTGAGAATTGCCAAAGGGCACGGAGGGCTTAATTGCCGCTTAAGGATCAGGACAAAACAGACCAGGCCACTCGGCTTGGGGAAGAAAACAGAAAATAATTTAATGCAACATCAACTAAAACATAACCTTAAAACCCCAACACATAACCAAAATAAAACAACACAGAGTAGTACAACAATGAAGAGTCCAACCAGCCTTTTTAAGAACACCTTCTTGCCACACCTCCCCTCTTCCCGGGCTCAGAGCACTGATCCCGCGGTTTTTATCTCCTCCCCCCCACCCCCACCCGAATGGCTCGAGGAGGGGCAGGCAGTGGGGGTTTCGGTCAGTCTATTCCCGGTAGCTTCTGCCTTTTGTCCCTCCTCAGGACAGGTGGGCTCCACACCCATCCTCCCTGCAAGTCCGTGGGGTAGCTCACACATGGCAGCCCTGCATGGGCTGCTCCGACGTGCACCCATTCCAAAGGCTGCAGCTCCTCTCTGCCTCTCGTGTGGGGCTGCTCTGCGGCGTGCAGGCTCTCCAGCACGGCCTGGGCCATGGCCGTCTCCCCACACAGTCCCTCGCCCGTCCGGGCTCACTCACACGGAACTGCTGGTAACCCTCAGTCCTGCCATAGATCTCTGTATGTTGCAGGGGTACAGCTTGCAGTCTTGCTACGGCTTGCAGAGGGGTCTCTGGTCTATTGCTTCTCCTTCCTTCCTCCTTCTCTCTCTGAACGGTCCGCGTGGTCGCCTCCATCGTGTATCACTCTTACACCTCCTCCCAGCACTTCAAATTCCCGTCCCCTAAAGTGATGGCAGAGGCACCAGATTGGCCCAGCTGGGCTGGAGGTGGGTCTGGACCCAGGAGCTTGGGTGAGAGTTCACAGACTCTTCACTGCAACCTGCTTCCCCCCCCCTCCCCCAATTACCAAGCAAAAGCTGCTCCTCGCTAAATCAGAACATAGGGAAACAAGAATACCTGATGACAGTATTGAATATCCTCTAAGATGCCCTTGCTTCAGCATTGTTAAAGGACAACAGAGTGGATGGATCTCCACCAGTTTGCTTGTTCTGAGCATAGATATTAGTGCATAAGGGCCTTGGACTCCACCCAATGATAACACAGTTTTGGTGATCAACATTAACGTCAACAAGGATCAAGAATAGGCTTCCTAAAACTATATTTTGGAATTCATAACGTCAATACATTAAATTTATCAAAATTCCTTCTGTAAATTTTCCATGACTTTTTCATCATAATCACTGTATTTAACTCAATAATTTTTGTCCTCTTAGTTTTCAGTGTTTTTCATGGGAACTTTTCAGGCAAACTATCAACCTCACTATCCAAACAGCTTGAACAGCAACAGTTTAATATCTGTCATGGAAATGAACATGGTCCTCTGATGACTAGAGGTGTGAGGACACCAAATTATTTTCTACACCTTCAGCAAGGCACACTATTTTTATACAGTACCTCAAAACCCTCTCCTGTCTCCAAACTCCATTTAAATAAAGCTTTTCAAATCATAGAATGATTAGGGTTGGAAGGGACCTTTAGAAATCATCTAGTCCAAGTCCCTGCAGAAGTAGCTTCACCTAGATCAGGTTGCATAGGAACATGTCCAGTGAATCCAGAAAACAGATCTGGCACTTCATTAAGGAACTGAATAATTCCAGGTAACAACCCCAACAATATAAAAGAAGTTATTTTCATTTAAGTACACTCCATCCTTCCTTGCTAAATTACAGACTCATACAACTAGTATATAAAAGATTAAACTCTAGCTACACAATATACTTTCTCAGAATTTAGATAAAGCATTAAGTAGCATAGCTATACTTAATGTAGTATGTCTTTCAGGACGTGGATATTTTTCAAATTAGTCTAATAATAAAAGCTAACTCCACAGTTTCCATGCATTGCAATTACTGTGCTAACAGTATAGTGTTAAAATAAAGACACAGTAAAAACTCTATTATCTGCATCAGTGGCATTTTAAGACCACAAGAAGTGATGATGAGATTTACCAAGTTGAAAAACTAGCGTGAGTTAAAGCTCAGGGTAAAACAATCTCTTAAGGGAATTCTTTTTCTACAGGAAAAGTGCTGAGGAATTGCTGAGTAGTACTGACTCTGTACTATTTTAACTACTCATTGTTACATCTGTCAATAAGCTATGAATTCAAGCTTAGTCTGAGTGTAGCTCCAGCCATGACAGGGCAAATATATGCTGAAGACCACCAGTTAGAGAAAAGCTGTAATTTCTTGAGGTTTGTGAGAACACAGCAGAAAAAGAACACGAGAAACCTTATGGAAGTTTGAGACCAGCTGTTTTGAAGCACTGTCTCAAGTGCATGGATCATTAATTATTTTCAGGGACTTGCAAAAGATAACTGGTAAAACAAGCCTAAATCTGCTAATTTTGAAAGTGATGTATGGGTGTGTTCTTTTCCATTACAAATCTTGAAGGAGTTTCATTCAGAAGCAGCCCTGAAACAGATTTCAAACACTACAAAGTTTACTATATATAGTGGTTTTGCCTGGGAAGGGTTTTTTGGTAGCAAGGGGGCTACAGGGGTTGCTTCTTTAAACAAAAAGAGTTGCCAGAAGCTTCCCATGTACCTCACAGGGTTAGGGCCAGTCAGTTCTAAGCTGGACCCTGCACCTGACCCAGGCCTAACTATTAGTGATGGAGGTAACGCCTCTGTGAATAACATATTTGAGAAGGACAAGTTGTTGCACAGTTGCAAAACTGCAGCAACAGGGAGGGAGAATGTGAAAACATCTCTGCAGGTACCAAGGTCAGTTGAGAAGGAGGGGGAGGAGGATGCTTAGGCACTGAAAAGGCTCTCCTGTGATATGTGGTGAGGACCATGGTCAAGCAGGTTGTTCCCCTGCAGTCCATGGAGGCCACTGGGGAGCAGAGACCCACTATTCGCAGCCTGTGGAGGAGCCCACACTGGAACAGGTGGATGCCTGAAGGAGGCTGTGACTCCATTAAGAAGTTAATCCTCGAGCAAGTTCCAGGCAGGACCTAGGAGTTCATGGGGGGAAGTGCCCATGCCGGAGCAGGTTTGCTGTCAGGACTTGTGATCCTGTAAGGGACCAGGGCTGGAGCAGTCTGTCCCTGAAGGACTGTTCTCCTGGTGGGTGACTCACGTTGAGGCAGGGTGTGAGGAGCTGCCCCCGTGGGAGGCCCCATGCCAGAGCAGTTCGTGTGGAGCTGCAGCCCATGGGAAGAACCCACGCTGGAGAAATTCATGAGGGACTCTCACATGAGAGGGATCCCACATTGTAGCAGTGGGAAGTGTGAGGAGGCCTCCTCCTGAGAAGAAGCGGCGGCAAAGTCCATCTGTAATGAACTGACCACAACCCCCATCCCCTGTGCCACTGGGGGAAGGAAGGGGAGTCTCAGGAAGAGGAGTGGGTCGAAGTGTTTTTAAGATGGTTTTATTTCTCATCTCCCTCCTCTTATTGTTTCTTTAATAAATCAAACCCTTTTCTCCCTAAGTTGAGTCTGTTTTGTCCGTGATACTAATTGCTGAATGATCTCTCTGTCCTTATCTCAACTCATAAGCCGTTTGTTATATTTCTCTCTCTCCTGTCCAGTGTAGGAGGGGGAGTGATTTTTTGACTTGGTGGATATTGGGCTAAACCACCACACTGTGTTAAAAAAACAGTTCTAAAAAAGGTCTCCCTCATTTACAAGCACTAGCATAGAAGTAAAAAATTTAAATCACTCAAATAGCAATGGAGAAAATCCATGATTTGTAATCAAAAGGCCTTTTATGTGTGTATTTTGCAAAGGGTATAAAAAAACAACTACTATCATATTTAGATTACTTCAATATTGAGAAGAAGTATTTTCTTGGTCTGACAAAAAGAGATTAAACCTCTAAGAGAAATCTGTAGGAGATACCATTTTAATGACAGCTCAATGCAGAAAAACCACCCAGGTCACTTTTCAGAAAGTTAAGTTTTACCATCTGTTTCACTTACTGCTTTTGTGGCAGGGCTAGAGTTTGACTCTACGACCATAATGCCACATGCACAGGGAGCATGTGAACAAATTCTTCTTTCAGTAGCCTCTCTCTAGATGTTCACTCATAACCAAGACAAGTCAAAGTTACTCTTTGTAATCATTAGGCAAAAAAGCAACTCAAAACCATGATGTGGCATCAGTCATATTAAATTCCTCTTTCATAAGATTAAGGGTTAACTTCCAAAACTAAAAATACCTTGAAGAGGCTGTAAAGCGAAAGAAGAGTCAGAGTACCAATACCCAGTGAAAGTCAGGAAAATCTTCTGGTAAGTGACCAAAATTCGTTTAACATATTGTCTTCAAGAGCCATAATAAAAACCTATTGCATTTGGAGAAGGCTACAGCTAGAAGGTTATCCAATACTCCCCTATTCTTCTAAGAATAAAATATCGTAATTTCAGTAACATTGAAAGCACACTGAAATGTTGCTTCTTCAAATAATCATTAAAAGACCTGGAGAGTGTTTGTACATTTTGCTAGAAAACTAAACACAAAGAGTTTATGAAAGTGCATACATTTGGGCAATGTGACTATGGGGTTTTTTTGCTCTTAAACAAAAATAAATCAGTTCTCAATAACTAATTAAGATTACAGATAGAAAAAATATAATCAACTTACTGGAAAGCCACTAGCCATTACATTGCCAGCACACAACTTTTTATTGCTAATGGAAGAGACTGTTAACAGTAGAAAAATCATCATGGCAAACATTCATAGCAAAGCAGCCTTGCTGACTCTATTGATCATTGTAGCTGCGTAGATATATGTCATTCATACAATTTATATACACACTCATTTATGAGAAGACATTAAATATTCCACCTGAAAAGCCTCAGAGCAACCAGGTGTAAGGAATTCTGAAGAGGAGCAATATAAACCACTATTAGATATTCTTCATTGAGCCAAAATGTTTTAGAAGTCCATACAGCTGACAATTACAGGTGGACATCAGTACATTGAGTGTTAAAGGTACACATAGCTAGACATATTCACACAATTTTAAGTTACTTCAAATTTTGTGTTTTAGCACCACACAGTAGCTATGGTTACTCACTGCCTCAAGCGAGTTGTCAACATCTAATTTGCTTCCATTTAAGGTCAATAACTTCCAACGGATTTCCCTCTCTCCCCTTTCAAAAATTCAAGGGAAATGTTTCAGTCGATCTTCAAAAAAGCCCAAAAGGGCAAGGGAAAACTGGAATTTTGTATGTAACACTAAACTTCTCAAAACAATCATCAAGTGTTTTCTTCCTCGTGAAGTAAAACCAATTTGCATGAAAGCAGAGATCAGAGATGAAATAAGGCAAGTGAAGAGATCATTACTGACACATCCTAACATTTTATTAAACTGCTTTTGGGTTTAGTTATCTCAACTAGGAAGTATATCCTGTGTAAAGTAGCATCAGAAACAAGTTTCTAGTATCGTTCACTTAGCAAATGAAAGGTAATAATAAATGTCATCCTATTGAGCATTGTGTTGCTTATGAACACAAGTTTTAAAGCAAACAAACATAATATAGTGATAAATTAGACATGCTTAGACATGAAGCATGGATGACCTTTAGATTCCCAGAGTTATAAACCTGGGTGTCATTTATTAAAAGCATGCACCAGAGTGATGCTGAAAGGTGCCAGAGGCACTGCAAAGTGAAGTTTTCCATTCCAATTTTGACAAATTAAATGTTGTTTCACAATTTACTTAAAGATCACATTGATTAAAGAGGACTTAATCACATCTTGACTAGAGAAATTGTAGACCTGAAAAGCAAGTATTGCAAACAAGAGAAGAGGGAACTGGAAATAGTACATGTCAGTCAGCCTCAGTAATGGCTGCATGTTGTGGCCTCCCCAGATCATGAAGTCATGCAAGTCAGGCAATGTTTCTCTGGAGAGGTAATACCTTTTATTAGACTAACCAATATAGTTGGAAAAAAAAAAAGACTTGATGTGCATCTGGGCACATAAGCCCTTTGAGGTCACTTTGCAACCAAAACCTTGTGTGACACCCTGTCTCATTAAAAGCTGGTCTAATAAAAGATAATTACCTTACTCCACAAGCCTCATCTGATATATATTATTATACCATAAGCAGTCTCTGCAAAGAGATGACAGTAGAAAATCAGGACACTGGTTTAGCAAGAGTCATGTACCATCAAAATGGTATACAGCCCATAATGTCTCAAGACTGTTACAGCACTTCAGAATTTCATGAGCAGCAAAAAAAAAAAAACCATGCCAAACAAGCAAAAAAAGCCTTCCATAGACAGAAAAATAAGTACATTTAAGGAACTCCCTAGATTGAGGGAGCAGCAACATGCTTGCTTATTTTAAGTTTGTAATGTACTGCTGTGGAAAAAAAATGTTAGAAATAATTTAATCCTTGATAAGAGGGAAGAACTTAATTATCACAGCTGTATTTATTAAAAGGAGTTCCTACATTTTCGGGAGCTGTTTCATTTAGAAAAAATGAAGCAACATGGGAAAAAAATACCTCACAACCCTGACCACATGAAGACAGGTAGTACTTCACCTGGAGAAAGAGAGATTATGTACATCCAAGCTACTCACATTGACAGGCTCCTGAATTACTTTTAAATGTCAACTCTTCAAGAACGTACTCACAAGCCCTGAAAATATCTCAGTGAGGTACCCTCAGTCTTCAGTCAGCAGCTCCTTGGCTTTCTCCACCAAGAGCTCTCCCAGAGCAGCCTCAAGTTGCACAAGACCATGTTAGGCAATTTAGGTTTCCCAAGTTTCTTTTACAATACAGAGTTTAAATCGCTGCCTAAGAAATACGTTCTCATAATTCAATTGCACATCAGATATAACTAACACTGAAACAAGCATAAGGCACTCCAGGCATACAACACTTCTGCCACCTGAAAAGATGATTTCTAAACTACTGACTCCAGATTCAGGAAGCCAAAAGCTAATTTATTCCATACTAAAAGAATGTGACTTAAGAGATCTTTCAAACTGGAATACCTCAGTTCAGCATTTATATTTCTTCATTGTCTACTCTGCCAGATATATGAACACAATTATTATTAATTTGGTGAGTACTGAGATCCTAAGGACACAATTTAGGAATGTGGTTCAACACTTAAAAATGACAATACTTTACAGAACACAGATGCAATGACCCACTCTATGATGAAAGGCTGAGGGAGCTGGGGCTCTTTAGCTTGGAGGAGATTGAGGGGTGACCTCATCAATATTTACAAATATTTAAAGGGCGAGTGTCAGGAGGATGGAGTCACGCTCTTCTCAGTGATGTCCAGTGACAGGACAAAGGGCAATGGGTACAAGCTGGAACATAAGAGGTTCCAAAGAAATACAAGGAGAAATCTTCGGAAGCTTTCCCAGTGCTTCTTCAGAGCACTGGAATGGGCTGCCCAGATGGGCTGTGGAGTTTCCTTCTCTAAAGACATTCAAAACCCACCTGGACAAGTTCCTGTGTAACCTCTCTATGTAGTCCTGCTCTGGCAGTGGAGTTGGACTAGATGATCTTCCGAGGTCCCTTTCAACCCTTAAGATTCTGTGAAATTTACTGCAGAGTAGGCTGTTGGCTACAAAACTTCATTATCAACTCACTCCAAACCCATTAAGCAGGCCCCTTTAGCAATGGATAGATTGTCCTGCCATTAAACCATGACACAGACAGAAAATGCATAATGGAATAGCTTTCCACAACCAAGATAAACAGAATACCTATTTCCCAACAGAACCCAAACAGAGAAAGATTTGTAATGTTGAGAATGGTGGTACAGAAAATAAAAAAACCCTCCCACTCATAAACCAAGAAAGAACCCACATGCTCAGCCTCGCTACATACCAGCCTTAGAAGGATTCAACATACTGTTTTAATGATTGAAGTATGGAATTAATTACATGCCATTACATTGCATGCCGATGAACAACTGCTAACACCTTCTTGGTATCTGGATCCTGCTTACCAATTCCTATGCAAGGTAAAGTACATTAAAACAAAATAGAACACTGAACAAAAGCAGTGAGAAAGAGATAAAATGACTGTCAAAGAAGTTCTATTTAGCATCTCCCTCATATTCTCAGAAGGTTCCTGAAAAAGAAAGAAGAAAGTTTATGTGATTGATACCCCCATGTCATGTGTTTAACATAACTAATGCTATTTTATAAGGCAAGCTGTGACCAAGTGGGTCACATTTTTGTTCCTTTTCCCTCATCAGGCCTTGGAGGTCCTGTGAGCCAAGTAGACAAACCAAACACATTTTTTCTTCCTCTCCCTTCCAGTCTGAACGTTCCTGGGTGCCAGGCTGATAACTCCCCTCCTCACCAGCCTTGAAGGGCCCAGGCACACAGTCAGCAAAGTGCTGTTGATGCCCCTACCACAGAACAGGGAAGTGTAACAGTGTGCACAGCACTGTCTGTAAAATCAAGCTGATACAAGCCCTAACTGGGGGAGAACTTGCACCTGAACCACTGCTGGACAGTGAGACCTGAGGCCCCCAGTGACCAGGGACACCTGCACTGCTGTCTTCTTCCTGCCAGCACTGAGGGAATGTCATGGTTTGACATGACAGCCTTTTCTGGTAAGGGGGAAGGGGCTATAAAGATGGCTCCTGTAAGAAGTTGCTCACAACTCTCCCCAGCTCTGAGCCAGACCCACTTCTGGGGTTGAGCCAATTAGACGCCTCCACGACCACTTTTTAAGAAGAAGCCGGAAGAGGAGGTGTTTTCCTCCATCTTCCTCCATCTTTTTCTTTCTTCTCTGTCCCTTCATTTTCTTCTGGCTGGTGGTGGTGCAAGGAGTTAGAACAGTGAGAGAAACAACCATGCGGACTCCAAGGTCAGTGATGAAAGAGAGGAGGAGGTGTGCTGGAGAGACTCCCCTGCATTCTATGGAGAGAACTGGTGAAGCTGAGATTTTAATTTCTTTAAAGACCCCACATCAGAGGTAGAGACTCATTTTGCTAAAGCTGGCCCCAGACCTGGGGCAGTGATTCACTTCATTAAAGGCCCTGAGCCAGGGACAGTGATTTTGGCCGGAGAAGGCTGTGTCCCATGGGAGGGAACCAATCACTTCACTGCAGACCCCAAGACAGGGGCAGTGATCTTCTTTAAAACTATGGCCAGAAGAGGCCATGTCCCGAAGGAGGGACCCTTTATTACTATGGCCGGAGCAGGCCAAGTCCCAGGGAAGGGACCCAATATCCACAGCTGTAACTGTGGGGAGGAACCCACGACAAAGTAGCTCATTAAACTTATGCCCAGAAGAGGCCTTGTCCTGAGAGAGGGACCCTGCAACTGCAGAAACTGCAACCATGGTAAAGAATCCACGCCAGAGGTATTCACCAAGGACTGCGTCCCATATGAGGGACCCTGTATCAGCAGAAGCCGCGGCTGTTGGGAACACCCCACACCAGAGAAGTTTGTTAAGGACTGTGTCCCAGGGGAGGAACCCCGTGTTGGAGCAGGGGAAGAATGCCAGGAGTCGTCCTCATCTGAGAAGACAGAATCAGCAGAGCCCATCTGTGAGAGACTGACCACATTCCCCATTCCCTGCCCCTCTGAGCCATTGAGGGGGGAGGAGGTAGATATCGGGAGCAGTGAGCTGGGCCTGGGAAGAAAGGAGGGATGGGGGAGAGAGATCTTAAAGTGCTGGTTGTAATTTTCTCATCATCCAACTCCCTTTTTGCTTTTATTCCGTTCTGTTTCTTGTGGAATAAACTTTCCTACTTTCCTCTCTAAGTCGAGTACTGGAGTCTGTTTTGCCCAGAACCATAATTGGCAGCGAGCCCTCCCTGCCCTTGTCTCAATCCACAACAATCTTGCTTATCTTTTTACTCTCATTTCGCTGGGGTCTCCGTCATCCTAACAAGGGTGGGGGTGATTGGGGGCACGAAGTAAGACTGTCGTGGTGCTAGCTGGGCCAAACCACGACATTATTGGCTCCCAACATGGGGCTCAAACCCACAACCCTGAGATTAAGAGCCTCATGCTCTTAAAAGCATACATGACTTGTATGCTTTATTATGATATTCAAATCTAGATTATGGTTGTTACATTGATACAGCAAAGCATGCCTTAAGGTTTGACCTGACCTGCAGAGGGTGCAGGTGATTAGAAATTGTAAATTAAGTTGTATTACAAATGCTGGATTATGCTACTTATTGTAGCAATGTACCTGAAGGAAAAGGGACATGTGGCCCACCCAGACTTTGGTTATACGAAACTGTAGGCTGCAGTAGGTTCAGACACAGGCCTCAGACTTTGGCTATATCAGACAGTGAACAATGGGCCTAAAGAATAGTCAAGGACAAGCTGCTTATTAGAATGTAGATATGAAGGCAGTGGGGAAAAAGAAACTGTGTAAACTTAGAATATAAATTACATAAAGAAGGAATTAGGTAAAAGAATGCAGAAACTGCTACTATCAAGATACTAACACAGTTAAGCTTAATAAATCATATTTTGCTATTAGGCACGTGAATAGAGCATGATAGACTAAGCTATCTGATCATAACATATATAATGGAATTGAATGCTAAAATAAACAGCTTCTGCATTGATCATATTGGCCTGATGCATAGTCCGTGAATCCCATCCCATGAGGTGGTCCTTGCAAGTGGCGACCGACAGGGACCCCAACCAACTTCTTTAAGGTTCATATTGAACTTACTAAATCATTAAAAGAAGAATAGAGCGGGAGAAAAATGGGAAAGACCAGTAGTGACAGACTAGTAGTCTAGGAGTCGGAGGGAAACAGCCAGGGAGTGACTCAAGAAAAATGCTGCGCAGCGGAACACCCAAAATAGAGGTGAGCGGCTGAGAGGGAGGTATATGGGAACACAATTAAGTAAGGAAGAAGAAGCAGTAGTAAATCTCCTCCAATATATACTCTCTAAGAGAGGACTTGAATACAACGAACCGGCTTTACACAGATTGTTGCTATGGAGTCAGGAAAGGGGAGTAATAATTGATGCGGCTACAGCATTCATCTCGTCAGCTGGGAAAAACTTGGCAGTGCTCTGTGGGATGAGGTGAGCCTAGGATCAACGGGAGGCACGGTGCTTTGCTACCACTTGGCGATTAATCAAAAAGACTCTACAAGAGTTAACGGCTGAACACAAAGTTGCTGCTGATGCCTTTGCAGCTGTAACTTCTGGGGAGAAAAAGGAAAGTGCGTTAAAGTTTGAGGAGGTTTGCATACCAGTACTAGCAGCCCATGTCGTTGCTGCTGCTCCCTCCACATTACCGGTGCCACCATTCTCTTCCCCGCCGGGAGAAACGGAGTGGTGTCCTCCTCCTCCGACCGCACTAAAATCTCCCTCTGATCCCAAAGTTCCGCCACAGGGGAGGAAAAACTTACCAAGAGTAATGACTCTAATAAATCCCTCTTGCGACATACTACTGACAATACAAGTGGGGCGTCAGTTGCTTCAGATTCTGAATTGCAGTCACCTACTTATTCCCCCTTAACGCCACCATCAGCAACAGTGCGGGTATCAGGGCCCCTCCGCTAGCCACCTCCCCCCTCCTCGTCCCGTCTCGCCGCCATTTGAGAGGAAACCGCCTTTGCCGAGCGGACAGTGCGCTTTACTAATGACACAGCGCCACATAGCGCCTTAAGTACTGATGTGCCTTTACCACCCTCTACTCCACCGACTCCGGTTACAGCCTGCCTTAAGGGAGCTCTGGAGGGATGAGTGGAAGAAATTAATTCGAAATTGCAACCATTACAGGAGAATATCGAAAAAGGGAGATTACAAGCTGCTCCAGCAGCTCCAGCTCCGACACCTTTAACAGCACCGCTACAACAGGAACCAGTTTTGCCTGAACCAGGACAAAAATGGAGAGAGGTTGTTAGAGGTGCTTTGATAGAAGGGGTTATGTTAGCAGAGGCATTTCCCGTGATTATGGGGGATCAGAATTAACTAAATTAGTGGGTAAATCTTGACTGGAAATTGTTAAAAGAGCTTAAACAGATGGCTACTCAATATGGTTTAAATTCTTCTTATACTCAAGAATTTTTGCAACACATATTCCTGGATATGTTGTTAACTCCATCAGATACTAATCACATAGTACAGTTATTGCCAGCTCAAAGACTTCATTTTCTTAATGACTGGAAGAGTCTTTGTCATGAAGCTGCTGTGGAAAATTTAAACCAAGGGCAAAATGATCTGTTATTTGATATAACACACAAAATGTTAATAGGAAGATGTCCTTTTGCAAATGAACATGTACAGGCTAGGCTTGTTGTTCAGGCCTTGTAGCTGTCTCAGCCACTAGCTTTTCAAGCGTTGAAGTGTGCCAGATCTAGGAAAGACAGTTCTGCCCTACAGCACCATCCACCAACAAGATAAGGAGCCCTATGGGTCTTTTCTAAACAGGCTCACAGAAGCCTTGGAAAAACATCCAGACTTAGATAATGAGGTGAAAGAGAAACTTTTAGTATTGCTGGCACTGAAGAATGCTATTCACAATGCAAACATATTCTTTATACCTTGCCTAAATCTGCTATGCTTGCTGAGATGTTGGAAGCCTGCTCACAGATAGGGTCTAATGAGGAACAAGTGGAGCTTTTAGCCAATGCTTTTGTTGCAGCAGTAAAGCCTGTAGTACAGCAAGGCCATGAAGGTAGAGGATTAAATGTGGAAAATTTGGTCACACTAAAGCTCAGTGTGAAAACAAAGCAAAAGTTTCAAACTCGACAGAAATAAAAAATATTGGCTTTGCATAAATTTGTGATCATTGTGGAAAGTTTAGTCACAAGGTAGGAGATTGTTGTTCAAGATTTCACAGAGATTGCAGGGTGTTGGGAGACTCGATAACCAGTGCCAATGTCCCACGCTCCACAACTCAAGTACAGGGTGCCTGGGTTGCCTCTCCTCCGCAACCTTAGATTAAGGCCTCACATATCTTACAACTTGAATATGATAAACCAAATGTTAAAAAAGAGAATGTATCTGTGATCCACAGGATATCCTAACTAGAAGTATAGTATTTCTATTACTGTAAGTATATTATATTATTACCTAGAAACATAAATGGAAGTTACTTACTTTCCTTTTTCTTTCTTGACTTTTTTTTTTTTTTTGAAAAAGGGATGTTGGTGCTTGCCAGAACCATATTGTATTTGCTTAAGCAAAGCCCAACTCATATTGAATGAATTTATGAATGTCATTTAAAATGAACAACAAGCACCAAGTTTGGGTTCAGAGGCATCTCTTTGTGTCAAAAGGCAAAACAGTTCAGACTTGCATTAGCAAGGACAGCTGCCAAAACTGGGACGTGTATTTTGCCAAAGTTCTTATGACCTTCTGTGAAAAAGACAAGCAAGCTGAAGTTTTTTCCCCCAAAATGGGACTGGGAGGTGGGGAGAAAGGGGAAAGGAGAATTTGCAGAATTAGAATTTGGGGCTCCTTCACAAATACTCTAAAGTTTAAATGACAATTGAGGTTTCCAACTTTGGCCAAAGCCTAAGAGTGAAAATACCAAAACATCACCCACTGAACTCCCACCCACAAAAACATGTCCATAAAACCACTGGGCTATACTCTCAGCTTCCATAAGCAGATACTACTCAGATGCTCAGTGAACTGCACTACACATCTTGATACCCACTACTATAAACACAAATTCAGTAATACATAAAAGTTCTTCAACTTAAGACTAAATGACTCTTGTTAAGAAGAGTTCCCTTGTGTACCCTTCCCATACCCCAAAACTACAACTGAGGAAGCGAAAAGGACAGCAGCTGATAGCAAAGAAAACTTACAGAATATTATCTGAGGGCAGAAAATAGTGAGAGGAGAAAGTTAACAAAGGAATTGAAAGAGGAATATATGACAATTATAATCTGTCAATATCAGAAGAGCGTGTATTATGTAAACATACACATCTATTATTTTTCTTCCCCCAAAATCTTAGTTTTCAATAAGTACAATTTCTTTATCTTAATTCGTTCCTAGCTGTTTCTAATGTCTGCCACTTAATTACCAAGCATAACAGATAATTTTTTTTTCTGTTCAGCTAAGATGAAGGCAAGACTAAGGAAAGAATTAGTTGAATGCAAAAAAACCCCTCACACCCAAAGACTAAAATTTTGTTGCTGTTTTAGGATAACTAAGAATATTCATGAAACCTGTAATAATATTTGGAGTAATTTTTTTTTTTTCATTAGGATGTGACAGACTGATTACTCCAACAATTTGTGCAAAAAGAAAACAGAACAACAGTACGTTCTTGGAATGTATCTATAGAAAAGTTAGTAGAAAAACTTCACTTGCAGCTTAAATATTTGAGATGCTTCTATATTTCACTCTAACCAAAAAAGAGAAGCTAGTTAGAAAAACTAAAGTGGAAGGGAATTCTGACAAATTATCATAAAATGACCAAATTACAATCTTTTAAAAAGGGACACCAGGATAAAACAAAACAAAACAAACTCTGACAACTGATAAGACAGGTCTTGCCAGCTGTAAAGTTACCTATAGTGCATTAATGAATTACACGGCAAACATGGTAGACTAAGTTAGAAACCACTATTTTTCTGCAGAAAAACAAGGAACAATCATCTCATTTGACAAGTTCACAACTCGAGCCTTAAGACCAAAGCAAGTACTTTTCAAACCAAAGGTAGCTACACTTTAAGTATTGGGTCTGAAGCTAAAAAGATTAATCCTGCCTTTGCTTCTAAACATCTCCTTTATCTGTGCTCTGAGATACAGCATCAGACGACAAACAAGCAGATAAAATAGAGTCACAGAAAATCTGGAAGACACGCAACCAAGACAACCCAATGTATTTTTAGGGCTATAGGGACAGACTTTCACAAATTCAAAAATATTTCAACATGCATAAGCTCAATCTTTACACAGATAAAAATCCAAACTACCTCAAGAGTGAAGCAGAGGCAGTAGCCAGGTGAAGCTTAACATATATGGAAGATAATGTAGAGAAGACTAATTTTTTTAAACTCTTCATTAGTACAAATTATTTGAAATACCAAGTAATATAAACAAAAAACTCTAGGCAATTTTCAAAACTGAGATAATGACATATTTTCATTCTTGCTCTGCACTTGTCAGAAAGCTTAGCACAGCTTTCCAAACAACATGCTGCTCTTCCTGTTAATGGAATGGCTGAGCTAGTATTACAAATACCCAGCAAGGCACACCACTAATGCAGTATCTTGAGCATTTATTTGATATCTGCTTTAATAAACACACTCTGTTTTCAGTCTTTTGAGTCACAAAACCAGACTTAGGTTTGTACATCTTAGTTTCTCAAAATAATGTCATGGTTTTGCGAGGAGTTGCTTTTGTTTGGTAACGGGGAGGGGGCTGCAGTGCAGATCCAGTAAAGAGTTCTCAGACTTTCCCCTGCCTCTGAGGTTCGGACCCTCCTCCGACCAGGCCAATCTGGCACCGCTGCCATCACTATTTAAGGATGGGAATGTGAAATGTGTGGATAGAGATGGAGGCAATGGAAAAGACAGAAAGAGTGATGCTGGACCAGAGACATCCTTGCAGCCCATGATAAGAAGTAGAGACCCCGTGACAGAGGGGCTGAGAGTTGGAGACTCTGGGTCAGAGGGAGTGAGCAGTATAGACCCCAACCCAGAGAACATGAACTGGGGTTGCAGCATCCTGTCAGAGCAGCCTGTGCAGGGCTGACTGGTGTGTGGGAGACCTTGAGTTGGAGCAAGGGAGCTCTGGCGAGGAGCACTTCTCCTCAAGAGTGCAATAAGTAACATCAGGAAAGGACAGACAGCACTCCTCATTCCCTGTCCCAGGCACTGCTTATGGGGGGAGGAGGTAATGACACTGGGCTCAAAGCTCTGAGTCTGGGAAGAGAAAAGGGGTGGAGGAAAGGTGATCTTAAAGAGCTGGTTGCACTTCCATAATTTGCCCTACTTTGTATTATTTTTCCATTGGATATTTCTGTTATGTTTTAGTTGGAGGCAGATTAACTTTGTTTTCTTCCCCAAGCTGAGTAGCCTGGTCTGTTTTGTCCAGGACCATAAGCAGCAATTAAGCCCTCCCCGTCCTTCGGGAGTTTGAGGGTCTGTGGTACTTCAGTCTAATCACAGTCTTTTGTCTGGATAGGCCTAAACCACAAGAAGTAACCATCACCATGTAATCACATAGTCTCTCCACGTAACTGCATTCCATTTCTCCCTCACGTCCCTTGGCTTAGAGTCAAATAGATACTACAGGCATCCCTTTCCCATGGAAGATTTCTCATCGTAGGTCATAATTCCTGAAAAGACAAAAGCAAACTAATTCTCATCTTTTCAAAGTAAGATTAAACCATAAGGTTAAATTACTAGGCTGTGCTTTCAGTCTTCTTGACATTATACTCCAATACGAGATGATTACTTCCACCTTTATTTAGTGTTCCTGTTGAGAATGATGGTGTAGAAGCAGTGAGTGCTTCCCACACAAGGCAGTCACATAATAAATACAAGGGCATCCTGGGCGTCTTAGACTGTCTAGGAACTGTTATGTACAGAAAGAGGAGGGAATGCATAAAATTAAAGATGTGTTTTTTAAACTTAATCAGTAATGCTGCCAATAGTCATGATGAATGTACTTTAAACCATGGCAATAAGGGTACCTGTTAAGGCTTTTATAGGAACTTGAGTATGAATAATCTTGTTTGATAATTTTAAACTTTCACAGAAATACTACCATCACTAACCTTTTTATTGTTTTGTCTTTTTAAGCATGCTCTCACAGCAGAACATTTAACTCAAAAAAGGTATATCAGCCAAAGAGTGATAACAGACATGGATCAGCTCCCCGATCTGTTTCTGTATGTGGCTGGCAGACTCTGGATGACCGCACAGGGTCAAGAAAATGTACATCAAGTCAATTTACTTGCCACTCATCTGCCTGCTTTTCAGCTCATTAGCAAGTGGCTGCAGGTCAGAGTACTCTCAGGAGCCCATTCTGTCACTAAGAGGAGCCAAGCAGGTTCTTGAGAGGTTAAGAGATGAAGCTTTAATTGATCCTGTCATCACAAATTGCGAAATAGTAGGAAAGTGAACTCTGGTCCCAGAAGCTCATTTGGGACACACTATTATAAAAACAGCAAAACACAAGAGACACACAGCACAACCTCAAAACTACAAATAAACAAACAAACAAACAAAAAACCAACGACACAGAGAAAGGAGGTACAGGTTTGGGAATGAACTCTTAGAGACTAGTGCAGGCGAAAGGGACCTGGGGGTCTTGGTGGACCAGGGTGAGCATGAGCCAGCAACGTGCCCTTGTGGCCAAGAAGGCCAATGGCATCCTGGGGTGTATTAGAAGGGCTGTGGTGAGTAGGTTGAGAGAGGTTCTCCTCCCGCTCTGCTCTGCCGTTATGAGACTGCATCTGGAATATTGTGTCCAGTTCTGGGCCCCTCAATTCACGAACAGGGAGCTGCTGGAGAGAGTTAAGTGCAGGGCCACCAAGATAATGAAGGGAGTGGAGCATCTCCCTTATGATGAAAGGCTGAGGGAGCTGGGGCTCTTTAGCTTGGAGGAGACTGAGGGGTAACCTCATTAATGTTTACAAATACATAAAGGCCGGGTGTCAGGAGGATGGAGCCAGGCTGTTCTCAATGACATCCAATGATAGGACAAGGGGCAACGGGTATAAAGTGGAACATAAGAGGTTCTGAAGAAATACAAGGAAGAATTTCTTCACTGTGAGGGTGATGGAGCACTGGAACAAGCTGCCCAGGTGGGTTGTGGAGTCTCCTTCTCTGGAGACATTCAAAGCCCACCTGGATGAGTTCCTGTGTGACCTACTCTAGGAGGTCCTGCTCTGGCAGGGCAGTTGGACTAGATGATCTTTCCAGGTCCTTTCTAACCCTTGAGATTCTGTGGGACAGATGAAAGACTGTTGATATGAAATGGATATTCTAGGCAACTTTGTATCTCTCCAAAGAAGGATTCACATTTATCCAGTGTATCTGTTACAGGTCATGGTGTTCTATACTTGTCATATTAGCTGCATATTTACATGCTCTGCTGAAACTACCTCAATGCCACATGAGACGAGTTTCAAAACACCATTAACTCATAATAGACATTTTCTTTAAAAGACACTGAGGGATCCAAATCCATTTCATTTACAGAATATGCCACACAGCATTTTAAAACCTGAAAAGCTTTTAGTGATTCAGTATTTCATAACTCTAGCATTTCAGTAATGAATGACAAATTATTTTCCACAACTTTTTCAGAACCAAAATTCCTTATTTCATGTATTTTAATGGAATACTGTTAATATTATTTAAACCCACACATCTGCCATCATATGTCTTGGTTTCTGGAATCAGAGTAACTGGATGGCAGCACTCCATGAAATACCTGTTGGTCAGAGAAGCTCTCATCAGCAGTTCTCAACTACACAGCCTCTTTAAAAAAAATAGTCTAAGTACTTTGATTCTTCCCCTCTAGCATACAAAAGTCAAAGACAGGGATTGCCCTATCAACCTAACATAAATGGTTAGAGAGCCTGCCTTTTTAGTTGAAAGTGGCAATTCTGAAAGTTACCAAATTAAATAAACCTCACACAATCTAGCTGTAAATACACCGATACACTCACCACTTACTGTCTCAAAAGACATCTAAATAGTAATCTCTTATACTTCACAGGTGTTAGGGTTTTCTTTAATTATACAGAGACATTAAAAAAAAATCTTAAAACCTTGACATCTAAAGCATCACAAAAAGCTCTCATGAGTAGTTATCAAGTCTCTTGGAGCATGCGGAGCAAGCCCCCTGTGTGAAGTCTTGCTCAACGAGACATTAATTCAACACTATCCTAAAATAATAAATGCACAAACTCAACCTAACCCATTTAATGAACAAAATAGTGATAATGCGCAGTGAGATTATTTACTGATACCATTGTCCTATCCCTGCCAGGCATGGATTAAACAGCTATTTTCAGTCATGAGCATCAGTTTTAACACTCGACAACCTAAACCTAGCACAAACTTGTAAGGTACAGATTTCATACAAACAGAAGTTCCACACCCTCTCCTGATGGATCCAATTCTTCCTGTGAGGGGCCTCAGCTGAAGCCATTCATTCTCTTACACCATTAAGTGGTATGCCGCAAAAATGGCTGGGCCTGACAACCACATGAAGCTTCTTTGTTGCCTCAATTGAGCCAACCCCTGCATCTAACAGATCAGACAGAATCCATGCTTTTCTGGACGAGGTTCCTTACAAGGAGCTCCTCTTCAAGTTCCTACTCTTCCTCTGTGTCCTTTACTTTGCCACAATTCTTCCCCCAGCTCCCAGTTTCCTTTATCTATCCACCTGGCTTACAGGCAAGATGTGCTGCACCCAAATGGAAGGCACTGAGACACTGAGGTCTGACCAGCATGCTCCAGGTGACCACCCACCTAACTATTGCTTCTTGCAACACTGAAACCGTTGAATTCCTTTCTTGGGTGGTATAAGTAATCTGTAACTTTCTCTTCCACAACTGCACTAAATTTTGTAAGATTTGGAGAACTCCATCACTTTCAGGTGTCACAGGAGTAAGACACATGCACATATCGATTTCATAAAGGCATAGAGCCTTTAACAGATCAGCCATTACTCATGACTGCCAGCAAAACTGATCAACCACAGTTGCTGTTGATACCCTTGACACCAAGAAAATTCTGAAAAAAACATCCCAAAACAGATGGAGAAATACACCAAGATTTGTATTGAAAAAGGAGTACCAATTGCTGCATTTCATCCCGAGTACTTAACTCAGATGTTTGGCTTATAGTTGATTTGTCAAGACACAGCTGAAATCAACCAACTCCCTACCACTACCACCCAAATTGCCTCACTGTCATCTTTTCACCTAAAGGAATCACATAAGAACACAAAGAGCCCTTTCCTATTTAAGGCATTGGAAAACAGTATTTAATTTTTAAGAAGAATTATCAGTGTGGCATTATTATTAAACTGACACTTCACCCAAAGGTATGCAGCAGCCTCAAAAAGATTTGTATTTCTTTATTAATTAATTTCTATTAATGCTCTGGAACTTTTTGTGTTCCAGCTTCATCCCATTACCCCTTGTGCTGTTGCTAGCTACAATAGAAAAATGGGATGCCTCAACCTCCTGACATTCACTATTTAGGTATTTGTAAATATTAATGAGATCCCCCCTCAGTCTCCTCTTTTCAACAGCCCCAGTTCCCACAGCCTTTCCCCTATGAAAGATGTTCCAGTCCTCTGACACAGGAGTATATAGAACCCACAGCACTACCCAAAGACAGGCATTATTAAACACTGTAGTATTCTTGTACATCTTTCCTTCTATAAGTTTATCTCTCTTTACTTGGGAAGCCACCTCCTAAACTACAGCAAGGTGATAAGGATTAATGGCAGGCCCTCCTATAAACACACCCAAATCTCTGCTGCTCTTGCCACCTGTACCAACTCAGCCAGGTGTCACCTGGGACCACTATTGTGTCAGCCATAAGCAATCTAGACACAAAGCAGAGGAACAATTTGTTACCGAGGTACCAGAGAACCAGTTTTGAGATCCAGCCGAACAATGTGACAGCGCTTCAAGCTCTCCCCTGGCAGGGGGCCCCTCGCATCACTAAGAGCCATTAAGTCCCCACGGGCTGGCAGAAAAAGCGATTTAACGTGTGGCAGGGCAGAGCGGCCGAAGGCTCAGCTCTCCCTCACCGACCAGTGCCACCCTGCTCACCTCAAGGGGCCAAGGGAAAAATATGGCGGCACTATACACAGCCACCCGCGAGCGGCGGGGCAGGGGCAAGGAGCAGAGGTCGGGCCCTGTGCCCCGGCCGCGCTGCACTTCTCCGCCTGCAGCGCTGCCTGCGCCCCACGCACGGAAGCCAACGGCCTATGGATCGCACAGCCCGCCGCGGAGAAGGGCAGGGCCGCACGGCCTCAGCCCGCCTCGTTGCCTGGCCGCGGCCCGGGTGACTCCCGCACCACCGACGCCAGGCGGAGCAGCACGGTACAGTGCCGACGCTCCTTCCCGCGCGACGAAAACGAGGAAAGCGGAAAAGGACGCGAGAAAGCAGACATGTTACCTTCGGGCGGAAGTTCCTCGACAATGGCTTTCTGAGTCGTTCCCGGAAGAGAGAAAGTATTGCCCTTAACCAAGATGTCGGCGGAAGGGAGGTGACTGGTGGCAGCACCTCTCTTGCTCCTGTACCGTGACAGGCGTTTCTTTATCGCCACCTTCTGTCAGAAGCTGGCAAGTGCTTGTACTTGCAGTGATTTCCTCAGTTTCCCGTGTAAAGAAGCCCCACTGTTTCCCCTGGAGATGGCCATTTATTTGTTACTGTCATAGAATCATACAATCGTTCTGGTTGGAAAAGACCTTTAAGATCATCGTATCCAGCAACTAATCTAACACTGCCAAGCGCATCACTAAACCATGCCCTTTGGCACCTCATCTATGTGTCTTAATTAATCTCCAAGGGTGCTGACTCATCTCGTATGCCCCTAGTGCTGGATGGCTGCCAGTCTGGCTGTCAGTTTATAATTTTTCTGTCTGCTCATGTGTGTGGTTTGAATAGCGTTTCTCACCTTGGTGTCTAGATGTAAGCAACTGATTAATGGTAAAAAAATAACACACAAAAACCCCAGACAATGACTGGCACAACACTTCCCTCTTTGCTGCTTGAGGGAGGTTGCCAGCCCAGCCCCGCTATGGGCTCAGTTTGCAAGGGGTGGCCTTGATACCAGACTTCAGATATTTCTCATTTATAGACCCCAAATCCTTATCCTCACTTGCCATTTTATACAAATATGTTTTGGACTTTAACTGAATGATAGCAGAATCACAAGCAAAGGGCTGAAATGTTAAAGTGCCAGTACTCACTTGACTATTGTGCAGACACCAGTGAGCTAGAGGCCTTCAAAATCATAATATTAAATTCAAAACCAGCTTTATAGTTATATTTTGGCTATAAATTGTGGGACTGAGCAGAAAACCAGTTTCAGCAAAGGCCACAAAACAGTTTCAGCAGCAAAACAGTTTCAGCAAGGCTGCAGTGTTCAAAATAATTTAATTGCTTCAGCAAGGCCACAATGTTCAAAATATTCCTTTATTTTTCTGTAATACATATAAGTAGCATTCTTTCATTTTTTGGTGTGCATGCATTAGGAGGAGAGATCCACAGGCATCAAGTACTGAATAAAGTAATGCCTGCTTTCTAACACTAAACTGAGTGCTAGAGAGTTTCTTCTGGACTGGTTTTTGGTAACAGCCTCAATAAGGCCCATGAGGAAGTTAGAAGGAGCGCTGTGCTAGGCCTGTCTGCCACAAAGCCTCTGCTTTGCATCCCTGAGGCTGAGCCCCCAGGGGAGGGCAAGCAAGCCACTCTGTTGTGAGTTTGGGGGCTGAGGGAAGCACCTGGTCTGATTTCAGCTTGTGTTGCATGAAATAGTGTACAGACAGACCTCATGGTGTCACCTATTAGCATCCTGTGTGGAGCTAACGCCTGTCTAAGCTGTGTTAAAAATCAAACATTTGTGAATGATAGTGCTACAACCTGTGTGCGAAGAAAAGATACACAAGATCCATTAAGCAGGAATACTGTTTGTGCCATCATTTTCTTGAATTTAAATACTTTCATGTAACAGAAAACCATACCTACGTATGGCAATTAGGAATCTCAGTTCTTCAGCTTTATCTGAAAATGAGGATGTGTGGTTTTTTTTTTTTGCAGAGTACAGCTGGTGGATGGTGTCCATTGTGAGGGTGAAGTGAGAAAAGAATTGAATTAGATGTCCTCCATAATTTGTCAAGATGAAGAGTCCTGCTATCACATTAATATCTTTATTTAAATAAAATACATATTTCCCTGGGCCTGGAAGAAATATGTAACTATCTAATGTGTGTTTTCCAGCTTAAGTCAATTCATCAAAATGGTAGCGCACAAAGGCAGAGGTGGAAGCTCCCAATGAGTACTTGTCTTGTGTGGTGATGTGAAGCATTCTAATGTCAAAAAGGGTGCACAGTTGACTCAAACTTCTTGCACCTATTAGAGTAAGGTAGCAAGGAGAAAGAAAATTACACTGATGGCAGTCAGACGATACGTGATAAAATACACATAATGCAATGTTGAGATGTTGGATGAGATTACAAAAAAAAGGTGAAATGGATATATTTTTATACTAATGTAAAGGACCAGAACAAAAAAAACCCCTCAGAGATATACCTGGATCTCAAAGCCTTGAAATGGTGGAATAGCAATAGTGAACTCTTAAAGACACAGAATAACATGATGACACACAAAAACGTTTTGCTGTTCAAGGAAGTCAAGAGTAAAGACACTGCATAATGGTGAGGTACTACTGTATGCTGAGGTTGTAGCAGACTTTAAAGGAAGAGGAGAGGAACTGAGCAGGTTTAAACTAAACAGTCCATGCAGAAAAAAAAAAGAAAAAAAAAAGAAAAAAAAACCATGCTCTGTTGTTTCATGTTTGCTAGCTTCTAAGTATTTTGACTCTCATTTGGTTAGGGGGTGTCTTGAGTACAGAATATTATTAGAAAGAGAAATTCTCTGAAGCAATTAGTCATGATGACTGGATTTAATTTCCAAGCATAGGCTGGAAAGCAAAATTATATAAAAAACTAGTGAAAGTTAACAAATGACTTCATGAAAGAGTCTATGGTCTGAGAAAAACAGTATATTTTGTTAAAAAAGCTTTTAAAAAGCAGTTAGGACAGTGTAGAAAACCTGGATATACTAACTATGAATTTATTCACTTGAAAAAAAAATACATTAAGAAACAGGCAAGTATTCAAGGCCATGTATTGAGGGATGAACTGCAAAACTCTCCTACAAACTTAGAGTTCATTTGTAGGAAATGAAGGACCTAGATATACTAGACAAACACAGGGTGACTGGGAGTTGCTGACATTATATGGGCCAATATTAAGACAGTGATGCATTTCTGAGCCTTACAGAGATGCTGAAGGTGGTTATGTATGGGAATATTCCCAAATGAATGAGCTCGTTTAAAAGACTGATCTGATCAGTTGTGTTCAAAGTCAAGTGTATTAAGATTGCAGGTTTAATAAAATTTGTTTCAAGACAATAAATCAGAACCATTTCTGATTTTTGTCTGCTCTTTCATTGCTGAGGAGATTTTCTCCATTTTAAATATGTGAAAATACATTTTCTTTCTAGATTTCTTTCTTTTGAGGTACAGAAGATAAGCAATGAAAACATACATTTTTTGCAATTAAAAAGTGTTGGACTAGATGACCTTTAGAGGTCCCTTCCAACTCCTACCATTCTGTGATTCGGTGTTTGATGAAAACGTTAGAGTACGCTTTTGTATGAGAAATAGCCCTCAAAACCATAGGCGAGAAGGAATCGTCTTAAACTAGAGGAGTATAACATAGAGACATTTTCAAATGGAAGTATTTCTGGGTAAAATGTGTAGTTTTAATATATACCTCTAGGTGGTGCTGACGTTATTTCAGTGCTCAAAATCGCAGTTTTGAGACACATTTCAAAAACCGGTGAAAACGTTGTGAGCACAGCTGTTGTGTAGAGGGAGGGATGTATCCAACAGATGATATATATTGATGATTTGAAACTAAGAATTCACACACTTAATTTCTTGTATATGTATTACCCATAAATCTATGTTTAAACAACATTTAAAGATCTTCTTCAAACCCACAGAATCAAATTGTTTCTGAAGTAGAGTTAAATCCCAGTCTTTAAACAAATGTTAAAGTTTGCTCACTATTTGGAGCACCAACTTTTGCATGCAGTATTGTAATGACTGAGATTATGTTTATATAATATTACAGCCTGCAATTTTTATTTTACTGACATGTAGCAAGTAGTGATTCTCATGTTGTGGGATCTGTAGCACTAGAGTCATAGTTCTGTCTGCCAACAGTTCTCAAGGCCTTTAGGAAAGCAAACCCGTGTAAGCCTTTAAATATTTTGGTGAGAAAGCAAAGCAAAACTTCCTACTCGAAGAGATTTGTGATTGTTGCACAGTTTGCAGAAAATGGAAGGAGCTGGCATTATTTTATGCCTACTGTAAAACAGTATCTGTTCTTTGATATTAAATAAATGCTGATTTTTCATCCAGACATGTTTCCTTTGGACTGTAGTATAAAATTTCTGCATAGTTCAGAATACTTTTCCTCCTGCCTCATTCACACACACTTCCCTTGGCAACCTAGGTTGCTTGGCATCCTAATGCTTACTTAGAGCTTTTAAATACCAAAAATTCGGAACTCACTTCTGAGTCATTGTTGCTGATTGGTAATTTCCTTTTTTAGAATTGTGATTACCATTTGAGGCAAAGTCCAGAGACAGGTTGTCCCATTTATCACTGCACTTCTTTATTAACTTAGAAAGAAATCTATCAGAAGCAGTGGCTCATTTTTGAGATGATAGGTGTGCAGCATAGCTTGGTGAGAGAGGAGGTGGCTGAATGGTAGGGATGGATGAGCCTCGATATGTTTTATCACCCCAGGAGGCACTTTGTCCTCAGTACTATGCCTGCTTGAGGGCAGCAGGGTTGAACTGTGAACCTACTCCCTTCCTAGCATGCATTTTGTTGCGGTGTTGTATTACATCTGTTTTGAGTAAGGATGAGCACCAAATGACCTCATGGATTCTCCTGGGACTTGAGTGTACAGTGATGTCAGGGGAAATCTTGGCTTCACTGCGGTAATATAGTAAAACTCCACAAATTTCTCCAAATTTAGTCAGAAAGGTCTTTTAATAAGGAGTAGCCAACCTTTGCTGACCTACAAATTGTATGTGGAAGTTTTTGTATGAATGAAAACCACAATCACATACTAAAGAGAACTGAGGAAACTTTGGGAACATGTCTCTGGGCAAAATGAGACATTTTTCTGGGAGTCCCAGGGTGGAGTGGGTGCAGATGAGGCATGCAGGCATGTGTACAATCAGCAGCAGTATCCACTCCTGCAGCAATGTTTGTCCCAACTCCTTCAACAACAGATGATTCTTGTCATTTTATGAATACTGAACAGACAGTAAAGGAAAATCATTATAACCAGAACATTAAATATTTAACTGTGCTCTGCTGGGGCTCAGTTACTTGAATTTGTCTCTTTCTTTTATTTTCTTGACTGTTTTATTTTCTAAAGTACATTGTTTTAGGGCATCTGGTCTGAAATCCAGCACACTTTGTCATCCCTTAGGAATTTCTTTTGGAGTAGGTGTTGTGTGCTGTTGGAATAACAATAGGACTTGAGGACAGGGAGTGCCTTGCAGGGTTGATCCTTTAATTTGTAAGGCAACACAGACATGTGCAATCAGCATGGCACTTAGTGTGATGTGCTAACCACATAGGTAATACAAATTACTCACTGCTTATGGGTAATTAACCTGCTAATTATTCACAAAACATTTTGCTCTGTGGTGGTTTCGTAAGTTGACAGGAATCATCCAAGCTGAAAGAAACCTTTAAAAATTCTTTTTACCATTGCCTCACTTCATGTCAAATCACATCATATCTTAGAACAACGATTTTGTATACACAATGAGGTAATAGTGATAAAAGAAACTCCTTTCTTCCATGTGAATGCCAGCTGTCATTTCAAGTAACCAGAGATACACATCTATGTGAGGAATAAAGGAGTACACAGAGTGTGCCTTTGAAGCCATGTATCTGTTATTGATTCAAGTTTTAGGATTCGGATAAGTTTTTGCTAAGTTCTAAGCTTTTTATGACATTTGAAACTTAGATTCTGATTCTGCCCTGAACAATTATTTTTTAAAAATAAAAATCTCGTAGTGCTTGTGTTTTCTCTGGCCATTTTTTTCCCCTCATATTATTCTTTAGACACTAACCTGTATGCCTTGTATCACTGCACTCTTGGTATATGCAGGTGCAAAAAATGATGGGCAATACCTGAGTCTTCTATAGTAAAGATGAAGAAAAGTATACAGCTACACCTAGTATTGCAAACTAGACCACATTCCCGGGTGCTGAGATCTGAGACTGTTCGGGCAATTGGGTTTTATTTTCTTAGGGCTTCAGACTACAGTGGAGATGGCAGCTGTGAGTCATTCTAGGCTTGCTAGGACTTCATTTTTATCCTTTACCCTGAGAGGAATTAGATTTATCTCTGTCATAACAATCCCCCTTCTCTTCTCCCTAACACAGCAGACCTTTTCCCTGCCCCAGAATTACCACCTTTTCTCCTTCCACTGCTCCAATATGTAACCTCTTCTCTAGTCCCATTCTACCGTTTTAATAGAAAGGAGAAGCACTGACAATGTGGTCTGTTTTGAACTCCCTACCTTTAGGCTTATGAAATAGATGGCATAATTATCTCCAATATGTCACTACTTGAAAAATAACTGTACTTTGAAAAACACCATCCTTTCCCTTCAATGACAGATTGTGAATATCTTTGAATATTTCTAGAAACTGAAATGGTATATGCACTGTAACTAAGCCATAGGGACAACTCAAAAGCTTCTTAGTGAAAGGGTGAATGAAGGACAGGGCAAAGCCTTTTAAGATTTGTCAGTTCATACTAGACTAATTATATATCATTCTTCTGATGCTTTTGAAAATGGCTATTGTCTTGATATGCAGGAGTAAGGACATTCATATCACTTTGGAAATTGTGAGACGCGATGAATTAACAGCCATGGGGAGAAAAAACATCTTTCAAGACTCTGTGCTCATTACATTTTCTGTGGCAATGACAAGGTACCAAAATTAGCCAAAATATCCTGAATTTGTTGGATGTGTGTGCTTGCCTTATGCTGTTTTGGTATATCACTCATGTGCTCAGGATCTTATTAAATGTGCTTTTGTTATGGCCATGCTGATTGAGTGATAATATCTTTTCTGATTGAGTGTTAATACCTTTTATAAAAACATGCTAATCAATGTAATGGATATTTTATCACTTAAATTGCCTTCCTTTATCCTAGATTTTGGATTGCTCTTCAATTAGTGATTGTGATAAAAATTTCTGAATTATCACCTCTATGCTTTCTTTTTAGTGACAAAAGAACTTCCATGTATGAAATGGTACTGTATTTCAACTAATTTTTATTTTTGATCCCATCATTTAACACTGTTTATTTGTTTTTACACTATAGTGTGCCCTTTGAATTATACCTTCAGGTGAGGAAAAGATTTGGTCTGCTGTTTCATGAATAAACAGGGAAAGGTTACTTATCTTTACTTTTTCCTACTGGTTTTAAGAATATAGGGATTAATAATAGAAATGTTAAGACTGACATTAATGAAAGTGTCTAGATTTGAAAGTACTAGAAAAAAATAATTACAAATAATAAACAAGGAGGAGGGATAAAAGAATGATGTGTGTTGATGACATCCAGATTAGCAGCTGGTGAAGAACAGAGCATATTTACTTCCACCTTGTCAAGGCATCCTGGAAAACAAAGGACGGGCTAAGATAAAGAATACACTAAATTTGGAAATGGGTTGCAAGGAACAATGAGGAAATCAGCCCTGTCACTTAACAACTTACAGAGGTATTAACAAGATGGAGAAGGCAAAATATCACCATTCTTGTCAAACCCTAATGGGTACAAAAGGTACATCAGAAAAAACATCACATGGTTGCCAATCTAGGAAGACAGATGATGTGATGAATAACCAGTGTCCTTTGTCCTCCTTGTCACTGAAGTGACCATAGCCAGACTACTTGGACACATAAGAATATGTGAGTATGAGAGAACACGTCAGTGAAATGAGTTTTGTTTCAGTTACCATTGCTAATTATAGTTTCACATTGAGCTTTGTGCAACAAGAATATTGAAAAAAAAACCCACCTAAGCTGTGGCTCTGCTCAGATCCATAGATGTCCAAGAGATATAAATGAAGCACAAAAGCTATTATGTACTGTTATTTGTACATTAACTTTACCATTGTATGATGTGACCTTTGTAAACACTACTGTGAACATTTCAGCTGCTTTCTAAGTTAAACACAAGTTATCTCAGAACATCACACTGACTAGAAGGACCATGTAGAGAGTGGAAGTGTAAAATCCAGATTAGGTTCTGAAGATCTAGAAGATCCTCAGTCTTTTTACTGCACATTTGGTAGGGGTTTGCGTCCATCATCTATTCAATTTCACTTCTTTGCATGTATCCTTTGCTTGTCTTTATGCTGCAAGGATCATCAAATATATTGTAAACTTCACTACTTAACATGACAGAAACTGAAGATGGAAGCTCAACAGAAGTTTAGTTTCTTCATAGATAAGTCTACCAAAGACTTCTTAAGGAATCAAATAGCCAAGCCAGTTGATAGCTTAAAGATGAATAACCCAGAAGATGTCTGTAATGCATGCCATTCTAGAGATGCTTTGCATTGTGCTGCTAAAGGACACTAAAAGTTTTCAGAAAATAAAGGCAATTATTCTATCACCAAAGTCCTCATAAAGAAAGTCAGGGTCACAGAAAATTCATTTTTTATATAGAGTACTTTGAGAACTTTGAGGAAGTTGTTGCGAGTAGCAGTTTGCATTTGACAGGTGTACTGGGTTTTATTATCTCACATTGCCAGAAGATGAGAAAAAAGTCACAGCAGTGATCTCACCATTCTTTCAGTTATACACTATCTGACACAAAGTAAACAGGTGAGATGGAAAAGCTGAAAACAAATTTCTGCAGAGAAACAATGGTTTGCTTTCCTTCCCACATTCTTTTCCCTCCTTCAAGACAAGGATGAACTAAAAGATACCAACTGAGAATACTTTAGGTTATTTCTTGCTAGGTGGATGGCCAATTACTGTGGATGAATTTATCCATTTTCAGAGATGGAAAACATTTTGCCTTTTACTGCGGCTGAAATATGGTCTTCATTTGGTCTTCTTGAAGGCACTTGGCAATGAGGCTTAAAACATAATATAGAGATAAAATACCAAGCATAACCACATTACAGTACAGTTGTTGACTTCTCTGCTGAATGAATAACAGCTAAAATTTCCCTTTCTTTTGTTTTGAGAAATGATATTACCTTCAAAGCAGGCCTGCTGTATTCATGATTTACGACCCCTGTAGTGTGTAATGGTGATGCTTATCAGAGTTCAAGAAGTTTAGTGGAACACTGTACTGAAGGGCATGGGTTACTCATACAGAGTAGGTTATAAGAATAAACAAGAGATTTATGATCTGACCTTTTTAGCATAGGTCATAGTCTGTATTTCTTGATGCAAGACCATTCTTGTGATGAAGTGAAAATACTGGATGACCTGAGAGTTAATTTGTACAATGGGGAGAAATTAATCTCGTATAAGTGTAGGTATTTACAGTACACACATCTACACCTGCCTTGATCACTCTCTCCTTGTAGAGAATGGAGGATAGTAAACACTTCTAGTATGCAAATAATCTGATTTATTTCAGTCGGAAGACTTGGATGAAATGAGTCATTCCTGAAGTGAATGGAGTGTAGAGAAAAGGCACACTGCCAGGTATTAACTTAGGCTTGAAGTCTCTTGCCCACAGTGTAATCTATATGCCAGTCATCTTCCCTCACATAGGGAGATTGTTGTCAAAGGTACCTAGTGACATTTTAGATGACCTATGATGACGTCTCTGGAGGCTTGGCCTGTTTGGAACAAGTCCTACAGGATGCTCTCCTGGACAGGCAGCTGAGGCCAAGTGGGATAAATTTTTTTTTTTTTTTTTTAGGGCACCTAAAATTGCATTTGAGAATAAATGATTCCTTTCCTATTTGTTTCAGTTTATTCTGCTTTTGAAAGATTTACTACGTCTACCCTCAATTTATCTTCTAATTTTGTCCATCTTCCCTAGCCAAGGGTGCTTTCTAGCTCTCATTGTTCTTGTTGCCCTGCTCTACACTTGTCTGGTCATTGTGCATCTTCTTTGAATTATAATCAAGAGCTGTACTTTATACCAAAGCTCTTGTTGATGTTGGACAGAACAGAAAGATCGCTTTATAAATCTTGCAATCTATAATCCTAATTAGAAGTCTAGTGTGTTGTTTGCTTTTTTAATATTTATTATGGCAACAGCATGGTGTTGTTAACTTGTGTTTAACTTGTAATTCTTTATAACCTTCCAGTCAGTTCCAGCAGAATTGCAACTTAGCCAGCAGCATCCTGTTCTTGGTTTTCCAAGAAATTATTTTTTGCATTTTTCATACCTAAGTAACATGTTACTTTTCCTAAGCAAGAGAATTTCTAAATTGGTATTTTTTCCTTTAAAATGGTTGCAATCCCCTCCAGCTTTATGTTGCTGGTATTTGTATTAGGTGTATTCTGTATTACATCATTCAGGATGTTAATTTAAAAACTGAATATATTGCATTCAGGGCAGACTCAAAAGAACTTTAGTTGACACTTATTTCCAGTCTCTCAGTGCCACACTAGAAAATACTCTGTAGGTATGGTTTTCTACCAATGCTCTTGCATCCTATGGACATTTCATGTAGAATATGTTTAGTAGGAACAAGTAGGAAACAGAAGCTTTGCTAAATTCTTTATATAAGTTTTATAAGTTATTATAAGTTATATAATATATTATAAAAATATAAATAGATAATGATATATACATTAATTATATAAGTTATTACAAGTTAGAACTATAAGTTATTATATTGCCCTAGAAGAAAAACTAGAATGGCTTGAAAGAGTGTGTTCTTCTAGGTACTTCATTATAACCAAATTTTGTTTGATCTCTGAAACAGAACTGAAATTATACTGACTTCAATTTTTATTTCCTTTTTAAAGATAGGCACTATTTTTGTTATTTTTCAGGCCTCCAGGAGTTCTCAGAGATAAGTGCCAAAAGGCTGCAGCATCCTGCTCTACTGGTATCTTAGAAACAACTCTGTTTTGAAAATATGTAATTAATTTATATGAACAGAATTTCAAGCTCCCCATCCCTGACCTTTTTTGTCTATTTATTTATTCTGAGGATTGCAAGCTTTGCTTTTTCTCACCTTTTCTACCATATATTTTGATTGGTGGTATCTTTAATTGAGAGACACTTCACTGGGAGTCCTAGAACAGTATTTCCAACTTTGACATTTTCTGCTAACAATTTTGATTAAGTAGTATTACTTTTAGGTTCTGTTTTCTGATGTTTCTTTATCTGGGTAAGGAGACTCCCTTTCTCAATGTGTAATGTTCAGCATCCAAAACAGAAACTTTGATGAGTCCCGGTTGCTGGGGTTCTTCTGCATTTATTTTGTGGAAGATAAAAACTCTTATTCTTCAAGTTCTTTACAGGCAGATACAAACAAGAAGGTTAAGATGAAATATTTAGAACTTCAACTGGACTTTCTGAAAGATGATCAGAGAAATTGGTTTAACCTCAGTAGGGCATCTTGTTTGTATGTGTAGAGTTGGCCTCAGCATGCCACAGTACCCACACAGCTGCTCCCTCACTGCCCCAGCAACAGGACAGGGGGGTAAAAATAGGGCGAACAAGAGAGTGAGAAGATTGTAGGTAGAAACAAATGCAGGGAAATAATTTACCAATTAATCTAAATATTTGAGTACTGATTTGGTTATTTGGAAGCAGATATAAAAAAGGCAGACATTTAAAACACCCATTGTCTCTCATTTGTAGGCTCAGCTGCAGGTTCCTGTTATCACTGCAGGTCCCACTCAGTCCCTTTGGTGAGGCAGTGAGCAGCACAGGAAGCAATTGTGGTCAGTATGTGGTAGTTTCTCTCTACTGCTCCTTCCTACTCACTCACTCACTCACTCACTCACTCACTCACTCACTCACTCACTCACTCACTCTTCTGCTACACTAAGGTGTGAGACTTGGGTTTCTTCTCAGTTTTTCAGGGACGACACCTGTGACCTGCACTGATGTAACTGGGAGCAGAAGTACATCTATAGACAAAACATTAGGATCACTTTGATCAGGGAAACAAAAGATGAGTGTGGGGGGGAATGTTTGTGTTAGTTATAAAGACAACAGGCCAATAAATATTCAAAAGGAGAAAAAAATGTGTAAGATGAATGCCAAAGTGTGTGAAAGAGCACAGATAGACTCATCCTGGAATGGAGAAGGCAACCTCCCGCCATCAGAGCACAATGCTTTGGGAAAACCTGCTGGGAAAATTAACACAGACCAAAACCTACACTGCTTTGGATTGTGTTTCTGAAAAGAATAATATGGCAGGGTGTAATAGTAGATGTTTGGACCTCAGGCTTCCTTTCTGAGCTTTGTCTTTTGTTGGCTGAAAAAGACTAAGAGCAAAAAGGAGCATCCTACGTCTCTTTTTGCAAAAAAATGGAGTTTTCACATTCACTCAAGATAAATGTCTGTCTAGATAACTCCTTTCCAATGCAAGTTTCTTTTGTTTCAGATTTTCAGTGCTGTCATCACTATCTTTTGTGTTTTCGTAATGAGCAGATGTTGCATTTTTTGTGTAGAACTTGTTTCTGTACAGATAATTCCTGATCACGCAAGCTGCTGACCTCTGCTTGATTTTGGTATTAAATCTCTGAATGAGATTTCATGTAGGGCTTACCAGAAGGAGCTTTTAGTTTCTTGGTAAACTGGCCATTGCATTTCAGAAGTGATTGATGTATCTATAGTCAGTCCTTTAAGACAGATTGATCTGAACCTGGACATTGTAAATAATAGGACTGCTTTCCTAATGGAGATGACAATTTCTAGTGGAGATTTAGGTATGATTTAGGAATCTAGGTATGTCTTTGAAGAACAATAGGTCACACATGAAGAGTTTGCATTTCAGTTGCTGTCGTCAGAACTGAAAGAGTGGGAAGAACCTAAAAGCTCTGCAGATTCAGCCATTAGTGTTTTAGACCCGTGAGAGTTAATTGTATCATCCATTTGTCAGATGCTTACTATAGCTACACTGCAGAAATAGCCAGCGTGCTGCTAAATTATGATAATTTCTTGCACTACAGGTTGTGCAAGTCAAAGAATTACATTTGAATTTATCAATCTACATCTGGTTAGGGCAAGAACAATGAGAGCCTAAAGGCTGATAAATTATTTGCTATATCCCAGAATCTCAGACCAACATCTTCTAGTTTCTCAGGTGAATCTCTATGCATGCAAATTTCAGTGGAGACCCTCAAAATAGAAAAGGTGTATGGATATTAAAATTGTTCTGGTCACACTTTTATGATGCATAACTTTGCTTGTAAGCATTGACCAAAATTTACTTTATTTTATAGTTGCATGGCCTTTTCATATCCCATTTGTCTGCCTGCTTTCTTCCAAGCAGTCTTCATTTCAGTGGTGAATATTTTCCCATTTAAAAACAAAAAAATCCCCAGACCCAAACCCCGAAACATTTTGGGATCATTCATGCTGAGAAACGTTGTAAATATAAAAGTGACAGCTATTTGGCTGTGATGAGAAGATAAACAAAAACATTTGAATACAAAGTATTCTCAGTGACATAATTTCCTTTCAGTATGAGGACAAAACTAATTTTTGTGGTCAATTATATGCTCTTATTTTAAGTCTAACTGGATATAGAATTATGCAACAGAAGTCCTTTTGTCTGATTTTTCCCAGACCTTGGCAGGAATAGGCTTACTGGTTGCAATCTTTCAGTGGGCCAAAAAATCCAGTGAAGTGAAAACAAAATGCTGCACCTATCTACTGAATACAATGGATTAACAATAAATAAAATAGAGCAAGACCCTTTCTGGGGAAAAAAAATGAAAAACATATTTGAGTGTGAATCGTATTTCTTTACTTGTCTCTTCACTGTTTTCAACAGAATTCAGCAGAGCAGAATGTGCAGTAGTGCGTCTCATGGTGTATCACAATTACATAAATGAAAGTGTTGCAATATACACATTGAAGGCTATACACTAGTGAATATACACTACGCACTCCAATGGTGCCTAGTGTTGCCCCAGTCATGTTTCTTTTCCCGTGTCTTCTAATTATCCAGTTAAAGATTCATTTTCATCCTTCCCAAGATAACAATAATCCATAATATATTACTTCTCTTAGGATGGTGTGGATTTAAAACTCGTTTTTTCCAGTCACTTGAGCAATAGAAGCAGCTCCGAAGAAAGCAGGCACACTGTGACTTTGGGTCTTTTTCTGAGCCCTACTGCTTAGATTTTAGAAGCCACATAGACTGAAAATAATGTTTGTGACCATGTTGTGAAAGTCTTTTTTTAAGATGAGTTATTTTTGGGAGTAAAGGTGTTAAATGATGATAATGATAAACTTGATGAACTAAGAAACAGTGTAACCTCACTTTTGAGATAAATGAAATTAAGATAACAAACTTTCCTAGCACATTGCTTGTTGCAAAACCCAGAACCCAATTCAAATGCCATTCCTGGTGAATCTGGTCACTGGAGAGAAGAGTTTCATTGAGAGAGGGACAGCATCTCCTTGACTTCGTTTACTCCACTGGGCTGCTAGGGTGATTTTCACTGATTTTGATGACCAGGTGTAGGACACAGGCTGAAAATAGCCGTAGGAAGAGAATGTTTATGCTTGTCCAAATCAAAACTTTACATAATGGGTCATCAAAAAGCCTGAAATATACAGCTACTTGTATTTTGGTTTTACTTATAAAACAAATGTTGACAACCCAGACTCTCAGGACCCTTACCCACTCTGCAGCAGCAGCAGCAATAGGAGTAGCCACTTTTTAAAGAACATTAGGGAAAGCAGTTAGGCAGAGATTTCTTCCTATACTCAGTGTTGTTCCCTGTCACTTTCTGATCCTTCTTGTATAAGGATTGTCTAATCTTCATCCTGAAGTGTTTATGCTTTTATTAAGATTTTATGCTGACAGATCTCAAAAGTTATTGGATAACTTGCCAAGACATATGTACAGTTAATTAGAAATGAATGTGATATTACATCAAAAGGCATCAACTGTTAAGTTTTAAATGGCTATAATTAACTTGCTCTTTGATTCTGAGCTGGATTGACTAAAGAGACAATGAAGGTCAATTTCCGTTCACTTGAAAAAATAAAAAAACAGAATAGCCATTGATTTAAAAAAAAATCCAAACTTTCAATTGTGAAGCTGTTCAGCTATGCTGTGCTGCCTTGATGTGAAGGCAAGGCAATGAAAAACCTTTTAATAGGCATTCCTGTTATCCTTTGTTATAAAAATACAGGGTCTGAATCACTTGATATAGGAAACAAAAAGGGGAGTCCACTCAATGTTATTTAGTTAGCTTTGTGCAGATTTAGATTTGACTTGAAGACACCCAAGATAGGCAAAATTATTTCAAGTCAGAATCCATACTAAACTTTTACAATTTGCAAATGTAGCTAGTGATAGTGGTTTTATTTTTTAAAAAGTACAGATTTTCAGTGTTTCAAAACATTACTATTTTATTATCTAAATAAACATATAAAGTAGTTTTTAAATGTGTCTTTAAAACGGAAAACAGTCCACCCTCAGAAGCCCCATTCACCATCCCTTATATGTATAACATTCAGTTATTTCCACTAAAGGAAATAGGATGCCTGGCCTTTTGCATTTTCCTAACCATCTCTTTTGGATATATTTATTCCCAGAGAAGTAGTTACCTGCGTTTGAGATTTGCTTACTGTTTTATTTAATCCTGAGGATGCCATTAGCTCCTTTGACATCACATGAAAAGGGCAAATGCAACACATAATCACATCATTAGGACAAATACAAACATAGTTATTCCTCAACAATGCAATGGAAGGAAAATAATAAAGAAACAAAGACTAAAATTCTGACTACTTATCAAAGTCCATGGTTGGCTCTAGATCTGGCAAAAGCTTGGTTGTTCATCCTTCTTTGTTATTCCTACTCTCTGAGTAATATGACAACCAGAGCATCTCTGTGGGTGGCAGCAGCACTAAAATCAACAGCACAGGCTGATTGCCCATGCCACAAATATTTTTAAGACTGTATTGTTTAAAACAATGACAATAAAAGTGTGTTCACACTGCAACAGATAATGTAATTATCCTACCATTGCTACCAAAGGTAAAAATGAAGAAAATAGAGCTTATAACTTCTGGTCTATCCTGATCCCCACATCCTATAGTGCAGATTATCCTGTGTGTATCATCAAGTAGGATCCCAAGATACTTGGAAAATTCTTGTACCAATCCTGTGCTGAATTTTCATGAACAGTTTTCTCAGAGCTTGAGGGAGAGACTGAGAGGAGATGAATGGCTCCTACCTCAACCATTTCACAGGAGAGGAAACATCCAATCCTGGTATTTTTTTGTCATAGTTTTTGGTACTGGAAGAAGGTGACTCTGGACACAGGTGTTCATAAAAAAACGATGCTGGTATAATACTAATATCTATATACATTTTTGGCAATGGTCTGTTTGTTATTAAAGCAAAGGTACTGCTAAAAAATGTTAAAGGACATGAAGCGACACTGCACAGTATTGTAGGATAGGAAATCCACAGTACTACTGTGAAGGAAAAAGTATTCAGGAATAGAGAATAATTATCCAAACTTGAATCTTGTCAGGGCACTACAGTTGACATCTTTGCAGTGGGGTATTTTTATATCCAACAACAAAAATTATGTCAATCCCATGCCTATGTTTCATCCAGTAGGCAACACCTGTCCTAGCCTGAAAAGCATTTTCTTAGTTTATTTAGTATGCGAGGAAAGAATGTTGCCAATGATTTCACTGTAATGTTTCCTTTGACAATCCCCTTTCAGTCTTGAGTTCTGCTAGGAAAGAAATCTGAGCTAATACAACTACAAGTTTTATTACTTCTTTGCAGATAATTTTCTTATGTTCAAACACTGATTTCATTGCACCTGCAGTACAACTAAAATGCCTTTATTTGTCTATTATGTAGATACAACCTGAGATTTGTATCTAGGTCTTTATTTAGAGGTCCACTTTATATCTCAGAAATCAGCAGTGGGAAAACTTGAGCATTCAGTGATATTAATGCTGAACTTATGGGATTTCTGCATTCAGATCTAAATATGAATGAGACCTCTGTGATCTTGGCCAAGCCTGACAACACAGAGCTGCAGTTGGAAAACACCTGATTGTTGTAATGGCACAAGTAACGTGCATCCAAAGATGTAGAGAAGCTAGAAAATGCACATACAAAGATGCACATGGACAACCTAGTAACCAGCAAGGTTGACTCAAAGCCACCCTTTATTTGCTAGCTACTTCCTTATATGCTGCTTCTGCCCATGTGATTACCCAGGGCTTGACTGATTAACCTGCAGCACCTGTTTCTGATAATGGGAAGCAGCTTCCCAGCTGCATGAACTTGTCCCTACCATCTTTATTCAAACTGAGGAAGTAGCTGGCTGGTCCAAGTCATATTTTTATCCACAATTCCCCCCTTTTTCTTTTTGGACCAGCCAGCCTTCAGCAATACATTTCAAAATCAAAGGTACATCAAGAAAACATAAGTATTTTTACCCATCGCCTTGAGTTTACAATACCTGATAAAGACTATTCCCATTGTTCTCACAGGAGTGTGCCTTATGAGTTCAGGTTAGACTGAGGGCTCCCTGGCAGTAGACTTTCTACTGTGGACCTTGAGTAAAGATTTGATTTTTAACTGTGTGCCACCAGTTTCTTGCCAAGGCCCAGAACTGCAAATCTCTCTGACTGGGTAGGCAGAAAGTTTGGAGTCACAGAATCTTTAGGGTTGGAAGGGATCGCGAAAGATCATCTAGTCCACTCCCTCCGACAGAGCAGGAACACCTGGAGTAGTTCACAGTGGAACTCATCTAGGTGGGTTTTGAATGTTTCCAGAGAAGGAGATTCAGCAACCCATCTGGGCAGCCTGTTCCAGTGCTCCATCACCCTCACAGTGAAGAAATTCTTCCTTTTATTTCTTTGCAACCTCTTGTGTATACCTATTGCCCCTTGTCCTATCATTGGCCATCATTGAGAAGAGCCCGGCTCCATCCTCCCAAGACTCACCCTTTACATATCTGTAAACATTAATGAGGTCACCCCTCAGCTTCCTCCAAGCTAAAGAGCCCCAGCTCCCTCAGCCTTTCATCATAACAGAGATGCTCCATTCCCTTCATTATCTTGGTGGCCCTGCGCTGGACTCTCTCCAGCAGCTCCCTGTCCTTCTTGAACTGAGAGGCCCAGAACTGTACACAATATTCCTGATGTGGTCTCATCAGGGCAGAAGAGAGGGGGAGAAAAACCTCTCTCGACCTACTAACCACAGCCCTTCTAATACACCCCAGGATGCCACTGGCCTTCTTGGCCACAATAACCTTGAATAACCTTGGCCACAATAATCTTGGAGTAAGCTGAGGGAGTGTTAATAGACAAATATATTTCCTCTGGGAAAATATATTGTGGCGTTGCCTTGGTTTTTTGGTTGGTTTTTTTTTTTTTTTTTCCTTTTTACTTGCTGCAGAGAAGCTTCTATCTAATAAAATGCATCATGGTATGTGGCAGGTGAGGAAATATAACTTCTGATTGTGCTAGCCTTGACTTTACATGTTTTCCTAGGTGGACCAGGGCAGGAAGAGGAAGACTTTAGGCAGTGTATTTGCCTGCTTAACAGGGGAATAAAGCAGAATATTTCCTAGAGTTTCTAAATCCGCCTCGTCTTATTATGCTGTTTCTGCTTCCACTCTGGAAGTCTCTTCTCACCTGGAAGTTGGGGTTTCAAAATGTTAACAAATAAAATGAAGTGATGCCAGTATTTTGTTTAACAAGCAAAAGATATTACAAAGCTGAGAATTAACAAAATGAAAATTTTCATTTTAAAAATGATGACTAGTTGATGATCGTAACTTTGCACAGCATTTCTACCCCTTTTTGTATGTACATAGAAGTTTGTACAGCACCCTTTTGAATTCTTCTGTCATGCTTTATGTGTATATGTGTATATGTATATGTTTATTAATTTAAAAATGTAAACAGCTGTGAATATTGGAAATTGTAATGAACTGTTCATATTTTAGACGAACTTAAACCCTTTCACTTATTTTCTTGTTAGTTGAGTACATTTGAAGTGATTTTATGTCATTTTTTTTTCAATGCACTTTAAAATGGAAGATAACTGAAAATGATACAGTGGATTACATGGTGTATAGTATGTAGTCATGTGGCACTCAGAGGTTTAGAAGAAAAATGAATAAATTGTACTTGTTACAGAAACTAATTTGCATTGTAAACTGTGCTGCAATATAAAAATCAAAGTAATTATTTAGGAACTATGCTTCTTGTGCGCTTTTTGCCTTCCTCACTCTGTGTTTACTGGACAGTAGTTGTCAAATGCATGCTTTTTATCTGTCCTTATTGATGTATATAGTACACTATATAGCAAAGACTTTTAACAGTTATATTGTAGAATGAGGAAGTTGGCTATAAAGCTCATTACACAGAATTTACTTTCCAGAATAAAGGAGAGAACAAGGCAACAAATAAACTCTCTTTAGCTTAAGACTAAACTCTCTTTTGCTTAAAGCTTATTTCTAAATGATAGAAAACAAACAGAGATAAGCCTTGTGTAAACTGGAATGAGGTTTTGCATGGCTTTTTGTATCAGTTTAACTAAATTAAATGCAAACTTTAAATAAAAACATATAACTTTTTATCTAGACAGCTCCTGGCTGAGTATTTTGTTGGCCTAATATGCTAGCAGATATTTACTACTTTTCTCATTGTTACCCTTGATTTGTAGCATATTGTATAAATGCAATTTATATTTACATATCATATAAATAGCTTTTGTGGTCTAGCATAGCATAAACAAAGCAATATGCATGCTAAAATAGATATCCATGTGTGGCTAATTGCAGAGTGCAAAACAAATATATCATGTGCTTTTGTAATTAAAGATAGGAATGCAATGTGCAAGGAAAAAAAAAGAGCAAAGATATACATTCAACATTGATTTTATGTATTTTGTATACTTTGTTGTGTACTCTTAATATTCTTTAGTTTCTGGAATCCATTAAAGTAAAGAGAATTTATTTGGACATCTTATTAATCCTAAAATACTGTGGAAAAACTTTTACAGGTCTTCTTTGCAAGCAAAGACTTGGAAAAATGTGGTGCGGGGCTGAACCTGAGAAATTTTTGTACTGCATTTATATATCTGCACACCACTCTGAAACTCGATAGTTTCAGATTTGAACTGATAATCACCGAATCACAAAACAACAGGGACTGGAATAGATCTCTAGAGATCATTTAGTCCAACTGCTCTGCTAAAGCAGGACCCCCTTGATCAGGTTACACGGGAATGTGTCCAGATGAGTTTTGAAAACCTTCGGAGGAGACTACACACCCTCCCTGTTCTGCCTGTGCCAGGGCTCCCTCACCCTCACAAGTAAAGAAGTTTCTCTTCATGTTCAAGTGGAATTTCATGAGTTCCAGCTTGTCTCTGTTGCCTCTTATCCTGTCACTGAGCACTACAGAAAAAAGTCTTGCCCCATCCTCTTGACATCTGCCCTTTGGATATTTATGAGCATTGATAACGTCCCCTCTCGGTCTTCTCCACAGTAAACAGTAATTCAATGTTTCTGTGATTGTTTCAAAAAATGCATTTACTTACTCAATTTTTTTTAAGGAGAATAGGACTCTTTGAATAGGACTTTTTGTTGTCACAGTGTTTTTGACTTTTCTCTAAGCCAAGGACAAAAGTCCACAAAAACACTGATGATAAAGAAGACTCTTTACCTTGGAGATTATCAAGTAAAGCACTATTTTTTCCTGCAGACTAGGTTAATCTGCCTAAGACATACAGAATAGCATGCAGAATTGCAGTCAGAATTATGAAAATAATTGGTATCAGTTATCACAATATCATTACAGCAGAAAGATTAAAGGGCAGGTGAGCAGAATGTTCTGGCTGCTGTTACTTCATTCCTCTTAACACTTTCAAATTTTCTAATAAGAGGGAAAAGGAAGAAGAAAATCTTCCAGTTTACTGAGAAATATCTGTGATGATAGCTTCCCTTGCAGCAAAGCTTTTTAGCTGTGCATAATTCATGACCTTTAGCAATTCTGAACTGTAAGATAATATAAAGATTAATAGTTGATTTAGTTTTTGTTAGAGTAAAAACATAGTGAGAGAGATTAGTACTGAAAATTTGATCCCTAAGAAAATTCGTTAAACAGTCTCCCACCTAACCCCTCCAAAAGAAAAAAAAAAAAAAAGAAGAAGAAGAAAAACACACTCTTTTTTTCTTAGATGAAATATGTTTGGACAGCAAACTGTCTCTATGGTGGCGAGTCCTCTGTGGGAGTTTTGGCAGTCTATGGTGTGTGTCACTCCTCTCACCAGAGCCAACTTTAGATGCTCTCTTAGCTGAAAAGTCCATTCTGAAGCCATAGAGCATCTTTCTGTCCTGTTAAACTCCCCAGAACAGGAAAAGCGATGACGTACATTCACCCAGTCCCGGCTGCAGTCCTAGACCACCTTGCATGTAACTGCTTCCTCCTCCTGACCTCTCTCATCGCTTTCCATTCATGGCAGAGACCTGCAGAGAAAGCAGGGAAGCAAGATCTTTTTTAGATGTGCATCTGATGGAGAAAATAAGGATATTTACAACTTTAAACTTAAATATATAGCAATACGGAAGGTCTAATGTGTGTACTGCCTGCAGAACAATGCAGAAAACCTTTCCCTTTGCTGTCATCACTTTACTTTTGACTAAGCTGATGATTTTTCAGTATTTATTTGGGTGTGCAGAACTGCTAGTTCTCTATTACTATGTTGCAGTGTAACTTTGAGTTGTGTGTGACAGATTGCACATCTTTTGCAAAAGTTAAGCAAAAAAAAAAGGCAACTAATTTTACTGTAGATACAGCTGCTAAAGTTAGTTATTGTCCATCAGATAAAACTGTCACTTAGAAAATTTTGCTAGACAACATGTCAGTGACAGGATGGTACTGTGTTTGCATATGTAGGAAATACTATAAAAATATTTTAGCTACTATTAAGAACGTGATAAAGTAAAATGTGCTTAAGTCAAAAGTCTTTGCTTAACTTCTGTTCAAATGTACAGCACTCTAAAATCCCTACATTTATGTGGTCATTGACTGTACTGCATCTCTGCTGCTGCAGGGGTGGGCAGTAGGTCTCAGGGGGTAACAGCTTGGGCTTCAGAGGATGAACCCAGATTTGCAATGAGTCCTCTTCTTGCTTGGTATCTGCCTCTTGTGCTTAGAGACATGCTGCTGCCACCATCATGGCAAAAATCAAGGTCTGACACCTACAAGGGAAGAACAAAGGGAAGCTGCTAATACAACTGGATGATCAGAAGTTGGAACAGGCTCAATGTCACATAGTGAGGGTCCTGCAGGAAAACGACTTCAGGCTCTCCAACATGCATGTGGTCTCCAAAATCCGTTGCCAGAGCTGTGGCTGTTGTCAGTCAGTACCAGAAGAACTTGAGAAAACTTTACAAACGCAGAAAGCACAAGCCTCTTGAGCAGTGGCCCAAGATGACACATGGTTGGCGACACATGCAAAAAGAGTACAAAGAGAGTCTTGAGACCAAATGCCATCAACAAAAGGAACAAAAAGCTAGGCTCTATCCAGAGATTTGCTGTCGGGGCATAAAACTGCTGTGTACTAATGTTTTTCATTATTTTGGATAAGTATTTCCTCATTAAACAGAAGTTTGCTATGGAGAAGAAAGTAATTTTCCCATCTGGTTTGTACAACAAAGAGAGGGAAATTAGCTGTGTAGATCCACGGAGGAAATCTACAGAGGGATGATACCTGATTTAAGTACAAAATGTGAAAAAAAACCTTGTATGAGGAAGAGACAAAACTGATGAGATTAGGCAAAAATCTCATTAAAAAGAAGTGTAGTACAAAACTGATAAATAGACTGAAATTAGAGGAGACAAGGCAAATAAGATTGCGGGTGAGGTATACTTTGGAAAAGGGTACTGGGTTTGGAACTTTGGGAAAAGATATCTGCAAGTGGAAGTCTGAAGTCTCTAAGGCAACATCTAGACTAGAAGACATTTAGTGAAGGAAAGTGACTGGGAAAATCACACTTCTTGGAATGAGGTGACTGAATAAAGGTTAGAGCCAGAGAGACTGAGACTCCTTGGACAAAGAGAGAGGGGGATCAGGATACCTGTGGAAACTGAAGCAGTAACGACAAGGATGCTCCAGATTGTTCCTTGAGGAGCCGGTTAGTGGCAGATGTCTGTAGGGAAGAGTGAGAGGTTCTATCCCTGCAAAAGGCACATGTGGTACTGATTATGGAGCTGCACACTGGAATTTGGACTGATTTCTTTTCAGTTCTTGTTTGTGGTGTGTTGTTTTTCTTTTCTTTTAATCTGGGGCATTACACAAAAATAAACTGTCAAAAAGCATTACTGAAGTTCAGTTTCCACTAGCTCAGGAACCTCTGTAATGCAAATCTTAGTGACACATTTCATACAAGTTTACAGTGTCCTCATACCAACAGATTGCCGAGGCTTTCCTAAAGCAGCAATTTATGTTATTACTTGCTGCTAAAATGGTACCTGGAACCAAATAAAATTATGACTATCACTTTTTCATGAATGTATCTATGTGTATACAGATATATACAGGCGCATATACATATATGTGCATATTTATATGCAGAAAAGTGAAATGTATGAAATAGTTGTTATAAATTGTTTTCATTTACTTCACTTATGATGACATATTGGTGTTTGCACTCATTCAGTTTAAAGACCTGTCTATCTTATCAAGAAGCACCTGCTCTTTTGACAGTGGCCGTAGTAGGTGGCAGCCTGTGGAAGCTTAAGTAAGAATAATTAACTATACAGTCATACTACACTGTCTCCTTCCTTCCTGGTTTTCAAGTTTTAGTTATATATGGTTCAGAGATTTCATGTGCTGGGGATGATATCTTAGCATTTAATATTCCTTGATTTGTCTTCCCACCTACAATATCCCTTGACAACGAGTTTAAGTTTTATACCATGTGAGAAAAAAGATCTCTTTTTACTTGTTTGTACCTGCTGCATAACTAGTTCCTGTTGTATGAGGCACACTGAGAAATTATTCCCTGTTCCTTGTCTTCCTGTCATCCTTTGAGATTATTCAGATACCTTTTCATATCTCCACCACCTCTTTTGCAGTCTGAAAAGAAAAATCCAGTGTACTGGCTGAGTATCCTTTGATTGTACTAGTCACATTTTTCTGTGAGATGTTATCATCTTACTCAGAAATGAAAAGAAAAAGAAATTGAATTAGCTCAGGTATCCTAAAAATAAGCCAAATAGATTCTTTAAGTTGTGACACAAAATCCTTTTTTTGATTACATACTACATTGGTATTTTAAACAATTTGCAAACATTTTTTGAGACTGATTCATCTATGTCTTGGATAGTATGACTCCATAGATGAAAATTTGAAGGGAACTATATGCCCTCTTTCTCTTTCCTTTTGTATAACTCAGAATAATTCATTAATATTTGGAAATGTGGCAGCTTAGAAATCTGACATAAGAAATCTTGTTGGTCTACATGAAAGAAACACAAGATAACAGATTTTAAATCACAACTATTTTGTAAAAATTAAAAATATTCTCATTGTTATAAGAAAAAAATCTATGATTTTCTAATACTTACTTGGAGGAACATGAAGGCACAGATTTTGTAATAGAAAAAAACAGTAAATATTCCCAATGCCAGTTTGATTACATTCATTTATACGTTACTATATTCATTTTTATATTCCTGAGACCATATTTGATTTTTCCAGTCATAGTTTTACTTAAATGGCTAGGATTTGGAAGTAGTAGTCTCATAAACAACTACAGAACTGAAAGAATTTGTAGAAATGGGGAATCTTTGAGATAAAAGCATCATCAGAAAAGGGAGAACTGCTATGATTATATCCCACAAAAACAGAACTGTGTAGTTCCTACAAACAGTATGTATCTATGACTTTTCCTAAAGTTTTAGCACAGAAAATGCTGACAGGATTTTGGACAAAATTCCTTTCAAGAACTTAATTTTTCTCATAGCACCTTCCTTTAGCATGTTGACTAAATACTTTCCTTCCTTTGAGGCAATCCACTATTCTCTAGAGAAGGGCAAACCAGAGCCCTTGCATGTAATTCGAGTCTTACCCTTAGGATCTTGCTTTTATTAAATATCACTGCAGTGATTTTAAAAAGTAACAGTAATGGTACAAACAAACACAGCCGTCATTCTCTTTTGTAAACTGTTGTCTTTTCTCTGTGTGTCAATTGCAGTCTCTAATTTCATTTAAAAATAGCGTGAAGGCAAGTTGTCCTATGATAGTGTTAGGTCACTGGTCCCCCTCTTCGTTTTCCAGTCAATAAACAATGGAAAAAACTCTTCCCTGGAGCAGTTTCTCTCCAGCAATGTGTTTCCACAACTTGTTTCAGAGGATGTTCTAGGAAAGCTCAGCAGGCAGTGATCCAAGACATGCTGAGGTACAGAGAACATACTCCACAGACTGAGCAGCTGAGCCTGAAAACAATATATGAAGCTTATCATAGCACTCCTCAAGCAGCTATGTCAATAAATCCTATGTATGCCTCTAAACTGTGTACAATCCACCTCAAAAGTGTTAAAAGCTATTGCTGCTGGAAGTGCTTAATCTTTAGGTTGATCACAACAGAAACGTTAAAAAATATTTGAGAATGAAATTCAACAAAAATTAAAATAAATTTCATTTTCTGTGATGTGATCTGCCTGCTGTATTGGTATTGTGAGCAATTGTGTGGAAGAGAATACAATACAATTAACAGCAACTCTAGAAATATTTCTATACTGCCTGATAATTAGGACTCTTTATTTTTATTTTTATTTTTGAGAAATGATTATTTCATGTCTCTTTCTAGTTGTAGGTGCAGATTCCAGCCAAGTACTTGTTAGGTATTCTTGATGATAGCACTTTGCCTAGTCACATGCACATGAAACTAAAATAAGGTACTATGTGCACACACTACTTTTGTATATTTTTTTATACAAATTAAAATCACACAGGATTTTTCCATGTAACAACTTCCAGAGAAAAATATTTCACAGTAGAGTACAGGGTGCTTAATGTTCTTTCTGTGCTAAGAGCAGTGCCAGATAAAATTGAGGTATTATCCCACAGCAAAAGGGTTCATACTTCCGCTGGGGTAAACTTTGCTGCATGACAGATAAAACACCCTTTCTTTTAAGCTGCTAATTCTTATTAGAGCCTGGGGTGCCATTACACAGGCAATTTTTAATCTTTTGAGAATATGTATAAGGCAGGATGTCAATATACATTTAAGTGGATTTTGATCTCTGCTGCCATGGGCTTTACTTGGTAGAAATTCCTGCTTCCTAGACAGATAAGGAACTTCTGACTAAGCAGTGTAGAGCATGACTTAATCCTGCTTCCTGTCCCTGGTGTACACTGGTCCATTTTCAGTGAGATGTGGAAAAAGAGGAGGTAGCTCAGAAGCTGACCTGTTGCAAGGCTGAATATGCACTCCTATTGATTTTGCTTACCTTGACTGGACTATTTCCTTAGGAACTTTATTTAAAAAGACTTTGCAATTTGATCCATCTTGAACAATGCAGAGTTAGCACCTGGTAAGATTACAGCTGCCCGGAATGTGCTGATATAAAAGACTGGTGATTTTATTTGTCTGAATGATATCAGACTGCTGTGTTTATGTAACTCCAGTTTTGGAGCTAAAAGGGGTCCAAGAGCAGAGCACAGTGGTGGAGAACTCTTAACAGGACAGATATAGAAATCATCAAGCTTTGGGAGAAAGGTTAAGTTTCAGTCTTTAACAAAGAAGGTGAGTCACAGGAAGAAGTAAGTTTGGAGGACATTTGACATACATATTTTTTACAAAATGAGAATGCCATCTAATTCTGTTGTGTTATTTACCGCTGTTTTAAGTAGAAGAAGCTATCCACAGCACTGATTTATTTGTGTATGTTCACCTTACCTGTGAGTTTCTGGGCAGGGTTAATAGGGAATAATTGGGCCACCTATCGTTCTGACTTCCCATACAATTTAATTAGGTTTTCTTTTTCTCTTGTGTGTCAGAAGCCTTTTAGGGACAGAGTTCTTTGATGCGAGGAAAAATTCTCCAATTGCTAAAACATACTTCAGAATTTCCTAGTATGTTTATGCCAGCAGTGCAATCTTACCAGTTTTACTAACAACAGGTCTTTAGTCTGGGTTTGAGTAGCTACAGAGCACAATTGTATATTTACTACATAGTCATTACTATTTCAAAGGTGATGCGTACCAGGGAGGATGATAGAGCTTCCTATGCACTTGTATACTTTGAATTTTAAATGCAAGCTCTGATGCTTATGCATGTGTGGTGCAGGCTTGACTGATTTGGACTGTTGAACACCTGCTCTGAAGCTTCTTTTGCCACTTTCCCCAGGGTGAGGGTGGACTTTAGGTATTCCATAGCACATAAGTAAATTTTTGTATTTTAAATTGCCTCTGAAATATAAACACTATACTCTCCCTACTGGCTTTTTATTTTAGAGTTAACATGACAAAACCTGCTTCTATGTGTGGTGCATGAATGCAGGTAGTTATCAAGCATGGAGAAGGCTTACTACGGAAGTCTTTTAGTGTTAGATATTAATAAGCATGTTTCAATTCTATCACCATTCATATCTTTTAGCTCAACAGAAATTTGGAGAAAAGCCTCTGCTTTAACTACAAGTTCAGAATTACTGGGTGTGTACCAGACTTGAACTCAGTGGGTACAGTTGTACAGAATGTATTAATTTACTAGCTCATTACAATTGAAATATAAAAAGCCTCCTTCCCTGTCTTGTAGTTTTCTGTTTGATGCTCCCATTGCCAACCTTGTTCTAGCTCTGGGTCTCATGTGAGATAATTTACCTTACTAATATGGCAGACAAAAGAGTCTATTCTTCTTAATGAGTTAGATCAGATCATGGCAGGATCCAGCTGATAATGCCACAGCCAGTGCAGGAGACCCTGGGTCTTTACGACTGGAACAAAGGAAGTAAGGATGAAGCCTCCTCTTGTCCTGCTAGGTTGCAGCCTCCTTAGACAGGCTCACTGCTACCTGTGAAGCCATGATCTGTGTGGAACATGTTGACTCCCAACTAATGTGGGTGAAAGTTAAGATCCTCAGATCCTCATTTCAGGCCAATACATGGTCCTCATATGATCAGGTCTGGACAGAACAAAAATCAGCAGCACTGGCTGAATACTTCCAGCTGGACTCCCTGGTTCTAGAAATGGGGACAGATGAAGTACCAGGTGGGACAGATACCTTACCTACAGCATAAAGTGCCAAGAATGTAAAAATATAGTCTTTACTGCATCATGTCTTTACTGGTCTGTGTTGCATACCAGGTTGCATACTTGACATCTCAAAAATGTAGACTTTGAGATCAATGTAGACATCTGGGAAATTGTTTGTGGGCTACTCTGAGGTGCTCCAGGTTTCCAACATTATCAGGTACTGCACACTTTCTCTGTGAGGACAGACTGTATAGAAATAATGAACTGGATGAGGAGATTTAACATACTATAGGTAAGCTTGCAGATGATACAAAGCTGAGTACATGCATAGACCTGCTTGAAGGCAGGAAGGCTCTTCAGAGGAACCTGGACAGGCTGGATCAATGGACTGAAGCCAACTGTGTGTGCTTTAACAAGGCCAAGTGCTGGGTTCTGCACTTGGACCGCAACAACCCCATGTAATGCTACAGGCTTGGGGCAGAGTGGCTGGAAAGCTGTCCTGTGGAAAAGGACCTGGGGATGTTAATCTGCAGCTGCGTGAATATGAGCCAGCAGTGTGCACAGGTGGCCAAGAAGGCCAATGGCATCCTGGCTTGGATCAGAAATCATGTAACGAGCAGGATCAGGGAGGTGATTGTCCCCTTGTACCTGGCACTGGTGAGGCTGCACTTGGATTACTGTGTGACGTTCTGAGCCCTTCACTACAAGAAGGATATTGAGATACTGGAGTGTGTCCAGAGATGGGCAATGAAGCTGGTGAAGGGTCTGGAGAACAAATCTTATGGAAAGGAGCTGTGGTTAGTTAATGGTTGCACTTGATGATCTTAAAGATCTTTTCCAATCAATATGATTCTATGACTCTAGGACAACAGCAAACATGCGACCCTCAGAAACACCAGCTGGCATAGTCATACTAGCAAAACTGAGTCTGCAATGTTTCTTTGTTCAAGCAAAGAACATTTATTGCTCTTTGTGGGAGCAGATAATTGGGGAGGAAGTTCTGCATCATAAAGGGTGTTCTGAGAAGATTCTTGGACATGCTGTAGTTGATTTTCAGGGTGGTGCTTAGAGGTCCAAGTTAGCTAATGCTATTCTTCTAAAGTTTATAGAAAGCATATTCAATGACTGGGCTAACATGATATATTGGTTTTGTTCATGTGTTTCTGTTTATATTGACTGAAGCTGGGATTGTGGTGATATCGTTCCAAAGATCATTAATCTTCTGCATCTTTTTGTGTTCTTTCCTTATTGTACAAGTTATAGATCCTAACTGTAGATATAGCTGGAAAATGGCTGTCAGAATGGAATACGGTAGGGAGTTGCTGGAAAGGAGCCATTGCTACAGATTCAAAGAAAAGCTATCAAAGAGCACTCTTGAAAAGTGTTTGGATGAAGGCATCTGACCCACCTACATCACTTTTTAAAGACATATTGACTACAGGGTTAAAGCTGGTATAAGGAAAATAAACCAGTGGAGGTTAATTTCTACTTGTGCTGCATTGAAATAAAATCAAAAGGTCCATTTGCTTAGTCAGAGCAATTAAAACACAGTAAGTCAAACAAAGCACAATGAGGAGTAAAAAGAGCTGTTAACTTGGCAGTGATTTGATTTGTTTGTTGTAAGAAATGGAAATAAAACTGAGAATCCACTTAGAAAGTCAAATGTCTAATTGTTCTAAAATAAATAACTGTTAAAGCAATCATGAAATGCACACATCCTGGGAAGGATTCTATTTCTAATTGCTATGTGTATAACTCCAGCTCTGAGTATGTGAGAGAAATTTAAGTGAAAGCAGTGCCTCTGAGTGGAGTGTTTTGATCCAGGTGTATAAAGGGATACAGAGTTATCATCTGTAGCTGTTTCCTTGCTGATGCCTCTCACAGCGATGAGATTGCTCTCTCAGACTGCTGTATGACTGCAGCTTCAGATAGATAATGATTTAATTACTCAGTTTTTGGTTCATTGATCAATGTCATTGGTCTCGAATGTGCTTTCAGTAACTGTGTATCTACTGGGTTGGTAGATATATATGCTCATGGGCTGAACCTTGATCTGTTTAGCTGAGATAGCATAATATCAATCTATAATTCATACTCTCACTTGTGCTTACTATCTGACTATAAAAAAAAAGTAAATACTGTTCCTGACAGTGTTAGTATTCATTCTTCTGTCTGAAATTCCTTGAGTAATTTTGTAAAACTTATGTTCTCAGAAACTGCAATGAAATATCTAAGATTTTTTTCTAAATGATGTTCTTCAGTCTATAATACAGTTTAAAAGTTTTATGGAACAACCAGATAGTGTTGAACTTTAATTAGTTAATTACTTACTTAGCGGTTTGGTTATTTCTGTCATTTGGTTGTTTCATTACATATGCAGCAGAAACCAGTTACAATCCTCTTCTCCCAAAGCAACATGTTGTGAGTTTGGAAAACTCCTGGAAGTTAGGATTTCAGTATCCCTGAATATGTGAATGGATACAGATGGCTATAGAACTGAAGGACTGTTTTATTCAGACTGCATTTAATTTTACTTTCATAATCTACTCAAATTCCTAAAGTCATCTCTGCTCATGGTAGTTGGGAAGTTACTGCTATGGACAAGACAGTGGAATATGCTTGCATAAAAACTACTTTGTATTTTTCACTGACAAGAGCTTCAATAGCAATGGCCCAGAGAAAGTTGGTGTCCTTGACATCTTCTCTCATTTAGATTATTTCTAAAGGCAAAATAAAAAATCATATCTCCAAGCTTTTGGCAGTTTATGCAAATATTTAATTCAAGGTCACTCAAGTATATTTTGTGTACTTTATACCAACTCACTCAAGTTGAAATCATAGAGAGACTCACCTCTTCTCCAGGTTCCTCGGGTGTATCTTTCTTCTGTTGGGATTTAAACCATTGGGGCATTTGATTACTCTGTCTGATTACTCTGTAAAGACGCTGAATGAAGATACTTCTGCCATGACCGGTTTAGTATATGCTATTTCTAATGTCTACATTGTGATAGAACAACCAGCTTGGAGTAAGTGGTTCCGAATCATGTTTAAGAGGAGTGTTCCTGTGTTCAAATTAATGGTCTAGAGCTTTTTTTGATGTTCTAAGACTGTTTAGATCTCCAAAAAAGGAGTAGCCAATAAACAGGTTTAGTGCATGGCACAGAAGTGTATTATGGCAATATGACAGTAAATTATAGCAGCTTATGCTAACAAACAGATTTTACAAACTGATTGTTTTTTAATTATTTAGCTTTTTGGCTACCTCTTATATGAATAAGAGGAAAGGCCAGCTTTGGATAGAGACAAAGTAGTCAATTGCCTGTGACAGCAGGCTCTTGACAAAATGGCTCTGGATCTGTAACTGAGTTTATCTATGTCAGAGACAGGGAAAAGAAAAGAAAATTTTCTGATGTTAGAATGTATGAGAAGCAAGATGCTTGGGGAAACATTTATTGTTCTCCAATCAGGAACAGCAGGATCATAAGCCCAGGTTCCTGAAGCACCCTGACAAACCTGTTTCAACTCTTACCTGCCAAGGCTGGAGGTACTATTCCAAGCAACTTGTTTTCAGATGACCTGCTCATTTTTTGCTAAGAAACTCTGAGAAGCTAACTGTGTCTTGGGATGTTGTCTGGCTTGTTAACCTGGATGTGACACAAGCATGAGCATACAAGTGCAATGGAACAGAAAAAACAAAAAAAATCTGTTAATAAATAATTCTCATTCATCAAATCACTGCCTTATAAATGCAGGCAAAAGAAAACCGTTTGGTATAGGCAACAAGAACCTCTAACCTGGTTAAGTCACCTTTCTCAAGGCACTTTAAGTGGTACATCTGTATTCCACTCATAGCATCTTCACAGTGCATTTGTTTCAAAAGTCTGTACTTGTAAAGACATGAAAATTGCCTTGTCTAGAGATGTGAAGTGTCTAGAGTGCATGTTTTTGGCTGTTAATATATGTACTTTTTTTTTTAAAGGAATCTCAGTCTCCCAAGTTGTTCATAGTTAAACTTCTAAATGAATTTTCCAAGTACTAAAAAGGTGACTCTAAATCCCAGTCTTAACTTTAAAATAGTGATTGTCTTACATTTTTTTAACTGTAGTATGTTGTACTCCTCCAAGGAATTTCTCTCTTTTTACTAAAGGAGGAAATGAATCATCAAATGCCATTCAGCAAACACTATGTGGGCATTCTGGGGGTGCAGTTGCATTCCCAGCATCTCAAACCTAATCTCACAGTGGTACCCTACAGAAAAATTACCCTGTCCCACTTGTGAACTCTTCCAGGATTTTCCTCTTCTTGTCACTTCAAAGGGTGTGGCATATGTCTTGTGGCTGTCAGACAGATGATGATTTTGTTATACAGCTCACAGAGCAAGAATTTGTCATCCTTAAAAATGTTTCAGATGCAATGACAGGAACCAAACTGCATCTCTTACCGGCCTTGGAGAAAAGTTTCTTTTCTACATGGATTGTTCTGAATCTCACTTTACATATTAAATATGCTTGATTGAACCTCCATGCACATTGAATTCATATTCAATGCTGAATTGAGCAACTCAAGACTAAACGATTCACGTTTTTTACTTCGCCTTTCTTCAGACTGGGAGCCAATGGAAGTCTGCAGAAGCCATAGTACTTGCTTCAGCTGATAGTAAAGTGCAGATTTCTTGGTTATATGCAAACGATACTGGTATGCTGTACAAACACTTATAGCTATTCTAGGTGATCCTGCTCTGGCAGGAGGGGTTGGACTAGATGATCTTTCAAGGTCCCTTCCAACCTTTAAGATTCTGTGCTTCTGTGTGATAGTGTGATTCTCAGACTTACTTGATGTGGTATTGATACTTATACAGATTTCTTGTTATATAGTTACAGAAATGAGCCCAAAGGATGCTTAATCAATGACCAAACAGCAGGGCTGAAATAGTGGTAATAGGATTGCAATACCCTTACTAAGTGAGCACTGTCAGAGAGTAACAATGATAGTCATTAAACAGGTGCTCTAGAGTACCACATTATTGCACATTTTCCTACTATGAGAAAACAATCCTTTCACGTCCAAAATGAAAGATACTACAGAAGCAATAGTTCTTAAACAGCAATCTGAACATCACATGGCTTCTTTTTTTTAAAAAAAAATATTGGATTACACTTATTTCTAGGGACAATAAGGATTTAAATTCATTTAGTTGCAGTAAAGATGGTAGTTTTAGTAACATTTCCACAACGAGTCTTTTACATATTACACATACCTATTGTCTTCCTTGTCTGAAAGTTTTCAGTCTGTATGACTGTATTTTGGTTTATATCTATTTATGCATTTTAATAAAAGGTTTTCTATATATGTGTTATTTTAGGAGACTTCTTTTACTCCCTTCTCCCATGTACATGCAATATGTGATTACATAAGGGATTACTGCAGAAATGAACTTTTGAGGACATGGTTCATGTTTGTTGCTTATTGTGTCCCAGTTTCTGTGTGCATCTATGGCAGTGGATCTGAACTCATTCCTCTGACAGGAAAGCAGTGTACTATAAAATTGATGTTTCTATCTGATTTTTTTTTCTTTAGAAAGAACTGAGTTCCTGTAAATTGGGATATTATATTAGCTGCTGGGTTTTGCAAACACAGTGTAAATAACATTGGTCCTTGATGTAGACTAAGCTGAGAAGAACTGGAGTTTTCATCCTAGCTATGAGTTCCTAGACAAGCTGACAAATAACTACTACCTTTGTGTGAACTCTAGGACAACAGTGAACTATTAGACCTAGCTTAAAGGTATAAATAAAAAATATTTCTTGCAACATGCAGTTGTATCTTGGAACTCAGAATACTGTGGAGGTAAAAAATACAAATGGATTCAGGAATCAATTGGATGAATTAATGTAAAAAATTCCACTACATCTATTAAGTGCAAATAAGATACATGTTTTCACAAGCTGCAAGTTTATCTCTGAATACTTTTTCCTTATAGGACTTTCCTTGATATCAGCACTAATCTGTCAGAGGTGAGACATGGGGCTAAGTTGAGCTAGGCTGTGTCTAGGCCAACCAATGTAGCCACATTTATTTGTGATACAGTGGACTGCATGTCTCCAAAACATTCCCTTAAAAAACATTCTGCACAATGGACCCTGATTTTCCAGAGCACAGTAATGATAGTAGTTAACTAGAGAAAAGAAAACTCCACTCATTTCCTGGTCAGTCAGCCAAAAGCTGGAAAATATGGGAAAAAACCCCAGTGTGACATGGTACTAAACAAGAAGAAACAGTCTTATTTGCACTGCTCACCTGGAAAGTGTTTCCCAGTGTCCTCATCTGTAGAGTATCCCGTGTTGGTCTCTGCCTTTGAGATGCTCATCTCTCATCTTCACCCTGAGGGAGAAAGGTGTGGTTGCCAACTGATGGGCAGGGTGGTGGTGAGCTGGAGGCTGGCTGGACTGTGGTGTTACTGGGGTGGGAGTGGGTGGCTAGTGGGGCTGAAATGGGGTCCTGGGCTGTGGGCAGGGTGGGGAGAGCCCTAGGGGCTTGGCAAGGAACAGGCAAGGCTAGGGGTGCCCTTGGGTCCCAGATGGAACCTTCACATGTTTTCCACAGGTCAGGTTAGGTCTGAACTCCATGTGGAACATCTCACTAGGAAGTGCAAGCAGTGAGTTTGGACCATTTTTAATGAGTGGAAAAAAAATGTACTAATAAAAAACAGTATTACCAAAAAAAAAAAAAAAAAGATAAAAATACTTATTTTCTTGTGTCTTTTCCTAGAAGACAGAAGGAAATGATAGAACAGAAAAAAAAATTGTAAGGAAATTATAAGGAAAAAAATTATGAGGAAAGGTCTACTCAAGCAGTTGTTAAGAAAAAGGAATTTGAATTATGAAAAACTAAAAAGACCTTTTACTTGAAGTGGTGAAAAAACTGTGTTGTTCTAGGGTCAGAGATGGCCTCAGGCAGGAGGATGTGTTTGCTAGAGTGATCCATGAAACTCACCGGACACCTGGAGCTGAATGGGCCATCAGGTTGTCTAGGTGTTGGAGAGATTCTAGCATCCTATACAGGGATGCTGACGGCTAAATATGCTTGAGGTTAGAGTGAGGTTTTTGACTCAGGAAGATGTGGAAGATGGGAGATTTCTTCTTCAGAGAAATCAGGGGACCAAAAAAAAGGAGATAGCTGTACAAGATAAATTAGAACAGATGTCTACTCTTTGTGTAATTCCTTAAGCAGTATGGGTTGTATACTTTTTACCTCAGAAGAAAGACAGAGGTGCATTGAGATATTTCTAAGTGTTTTCAAGATAAAGAGTAGGAGTCTGATAGGAAAATGTTGTAACATCATTATTTCCTAATTCGTGGAAAATACGCTTAGGTATTGCATGGCTGATAGTGTTATGGAATATAGTAATAGACTACTTAAACTTCCCTTACTTAAAAAACTGCAAGTGACTCAAGATGACACCCATAACATTTATGGGGAAATTTTAAGGAATTTAAGAAATAGATTATTCTTAAAGTATTTTATATTAGGAAATTACTTAAGGAAATGACTTCTAATAAGGGGTTAACATATCTTAGAGAGGTCTATGTGCTATCAGGGATTCAGGTATTTTTGCTTTATGCCCTTTTTAATTAAATTATATAATAGACCAAGAACTAACATAGAATAGCTCGTAAGATGATCCAGGAAATACTTAGAGCTCATTTCCATGGGTTTTTTTTGGTGATTTTGCTGTAGGATAGGTAGTTCACAGGATTTAGTTAAGCAAAAAAGTGTCACATGCTCTTTGAAGATGTGTTCTTAGAAAATAAGCACAGGGATAGTCTAGATACCTAAACAGTAGAGACTCAGTTCAGTTGTATTAGTGTAGACATCGGTGATGGTATCCACTCTGGCTGATTGCAATCACCTCAGAATAAAGTGGGCTTCTTATATAACCTCTCTTGTATGTCAGACCTGTAGGAAGCATTGGACATCCTGTGGCAACTCAAATCTCACTAGATGTCAATGTTTAGGCAACTGAATTGAGCTCCAGAGAAGTAGCCTAAGCAACTAATCAGTGGTTTCTCTATAGGCAGGTGAACTCTGCCCTTGCTTTAGAAAACTTTAGAAAAAAGGATACAAAAATAAATCTCTTTAATATTTCTTCAAAGCCTTTCTGTGTTGTTTGAGATACTCTTCAATGGGCAGGTGTACTTTCCCCTGAGAGAGGATCTGAGATAGATGAAACATTCCCTCTCTGGAAATGCTGATCTTTCTTTTTTTGATCCCATGGAAGATATAGATAGAAGGGACAACTAGGTTAGCTAGTACATTCCTGTGTAAGACAAATCTAGTCTTAGACGCAGTGTCAAGATGGAACAAAAGAAGACGAGCAATGTGAAAAGGCGTGAAGAGGGAGAAGGGTAACTCTCTCTGGGTAGATAATTAGGTTTGGTAGACTTGAAGCAGACTAGGAAAAACAGTGTCCTGTCTGCAGCAAACCAAACCATTTCATTTAGAATCAACGGTGTATTCACTGGCAGTATGAAACTCCAGTGGGACTATAGTGGGACTATAGCTCATGTAGCCACATCCGAGCCAGCTGCCAACTAGCTAGCAGTGGATACTGCTAGTGGCATGGGCAGCAGGAGGGTGGATCTAGCATAGATCTGCTGCTCAAAATGACACCGGTTCCATGGAGGGAAACCTGTACTGAGCCTGCTCTGCTGCAGTTATGCTGCCAGCAATGTTACAGCTATCTAGTTTAAAATTAGCCTCTGTATACTGTCCCAGCTAATGAGTAGAGGGTACGGATGCTGGAGTTTGCTCTCTAAGTTCTGCTACACAAGACTAATATGGTTACATCTTAGTAGAAATGGTGGGTACTCAGGAAATTCTTTAAATCAGATTTTGCACATTGAGGTTCCCAATGGAAAGTTATTTTATGGTATCTGAAGCAGAACAAGGATCCCTCCTAGGTTTTGTATTCAGTCATTTTGCTAATTGCAATTATGTGTTGCTGAGCTAACATTTTAATGGAAATGCCTTGATACTTATAAAGAACTTCCCAGATTATCAAAAGTTGATGGTAAGTGAACAATGTAGGCATTTGCAGTTGTTCATTGTTAAACTGTCTTATGTCCTAGATACAGAAACTAAAATTAGTGGTACTTACTCAGGCTTAACACCCTATATTATGCTTGCAGGAAATGATAAGCTGAAGGGGAAGTATTCAAGATGGGGGGTAATCTTTAAGCAAAAATACAGGGGTGAGTTCGGTTTTATTTGGAAAGCCTAGTTCAAAGAGTATGCAGACATATAATTTGGGGATGCAATGCAATTACCAGAAATAATTTAAAGTGGGTTACTTCAGTTGAGTATGACTCTTTGAAGAATAAATAGTAATTGTTTTAAATGCAGAATTACTTTAATATTGGCTCCTTTCAGCAAGTCACAGACTCCTAGATTAAGCACTAAGTCCTGTGCATCTGTCCACTCAAATTCTGTTTATTCTTCAGGCTGTCATAGTTCCATTATTAAACCCCTTGAAGCTCTTTGATGTGTTCCTGCACATAAAAAGACTGGTGCAGACTTTCATGCAGCCTGATCTTTGCTATGCTAACTTTTTTTTTTTCAGCATAACTGAAGTCTGAGAACAAGTTAAAGTCATCATTAAGAAATCCTCTAACAAGAAACACCGTATTTTATAAAGGTATTTACATCCACATAAAAAGTTTTTGGCAAAGCCTTGCCTGTGAGGCTGCAGATACACTTCTGATTTGCAGAAAGAAATGGAGTATTAGAACTTGGCTATGTTTTTCTGGAAGTCACAGACTGCTCTCCACACAGAGCCACAGAACAGTGTACTTTGATCTTTCAGCTAAATACAAATCTCTGATGCCTGCTGGGAGGCAGCCTTTGGGGTTTATGTTGCAGGTCGACTTTGGACAGTACTTTGAGTACCATCTTGTGGACTCTCAGGTCCTGACCACCTGCGACATTCAGCTAGGCTCTGATGATCTACACCACCAAAACAACATTGATTGCTTACTGTTTTCTTGATTCTGCAAGGGTTGACAGCCATACCTGTGGCAGGATTATCATTCTGCTGTCCTGAACCTCAAGTGAGAGTTCTCTGACCTATCGTGTGCACAGTGTATACAGATGCCCCACTTCTTTTCAAATACCTATCAAAGTAAATCTAGCCAGAGAATTCCCTAACTTTACTGTACATCCTCTCCACTTTTCAGAAGCTCACTTTACAGATGGCTCTGTAAAGTTTTGGCTGGTGACCTGCTGAGATCCTGACTCCAATGAAGTCACATTGCCAAGAAGCTGGCAGAGAAGGGTACTCAAATCTGTCAGAAAAGGTTTTTTTTCATGGATAGTGCCAAGTTTCTGCCAGATGGCTAGAATCTGTACAAATACCAGGTGAATCTCAGGAGTTTCTGAGTTGAGGGCAAAAAGAAAAAATAGGCTGTCCTTTTCCCATGATTTATTTAAAGAAATATTTCCTTTACATTTGTCTTCTCCTTGACCATATTCATGTAGCTTATGGCTATTGTGAAATCCATGTTATCTCCATAATGAGTAATAGAACATACCAAGCTCCATGCTGTTGTCCAAATCTGATCTGAACAACTGATTTCCAGTTTTCTGCAATTCTCTGTCTCATTTCTATGGCCTTTCACCACAATTCCTACTGCCTTTCACTTTTCAAAGCTGAGTAGCAATACTCAGAATCTATATGTGCTTATTCTAAAGCATTTTATAAGTCTCTGTTTATAAAATTCATGTGCTTATTCTAAAGTATTTTATATACTTATAAGAAAAGATCATTGCATAAGATAGTAAAAGCTAATAAGTGTTAAGCTCTCAAGGAAGTATAGTCATCATTTATTCTGACCTCTTTCCTACAATTCAAAGGTGTATGTTGTATCAGAAAAACCTGTGACTAGATAGTACTGAAATGACATTGAGATGTTCATTGTCTCTTGACTTTTCATCTGCCTTCCCGCGGGGATTCTGCTGATCCTCAGTTTGGTCCCAAGGTGGCAGCATGTTACTTCCACAGAAAGTTTCATTCTAGTTTCGCTGTGTTGTGGCTTGATCCTGATGTTGTTTAGGTCCCTTATATTACACACACTTTTAGCTAAGTAAATGAAGACATAGTCTGTTCTTGCTTTGTGGCTCAAAGAACGTTCATCATGAGATACAATATTCCCAGAAAGTCTAGTAATCATTGTCTACAAGTAACTTGCGATGTATGGTAATAAAAGAGTGCCCAAATACTTCACTATTTACATTTTAATGCTGTTGTAATACTGTTACAGAGTATTACTGACTGCAGCTACCACTTGGTACAGTGTTAATCCATGCCTGCTGTGAGAAATGCTCAGGAGAGAACACTCATTTTCTCTATGTTTTGGATACCTTTTCAGCTGTATTATATTCTTTAGAGCTCTTTGGATTTTGTTTCCTCAGCATATTGAGAGTGGAGGGGTCTGTATGTGACTATCTTGGACAGAGTTATTACCTAGACCTAGGGAAAGAATTGTCAATTTTACAGACTATTTGAAGATGGCTTTGTGATCAAAGCGACTGGGGGCTGAAGTGCCACTGTTTCTCCTTCTTGTTGTAAAGTCCCATGTGAATTCAGGCCACTCCTTTGGGTCTGGATTCCCCACTTTCCCACTTTGGAGGAGAGATAACAGTGCTGCCTACACACCCTTTCTTCCCTCCTGCCAGCTTAGGCTGTAGACTTTGTGGACCGGAAGCATCACTCTGTCATTTGGCCAGGGATCAGCACTGGGGTGGGGGGAAGGTTTGCTGTCCTGATTGAGAAGGGTTGTCATTATTACTGTAGCATAAATAATCATTCAACATCCACTTAGCATTAGGAAAGCCCTGACTGCAGCTCTTCACTAAATGGGAGGGAGGAGGAAGCTTGCAGAGCTGTGCAGAGCAGACTGTGCTGCTGAAGATGGGCTGGGTAGCTAATGATTTCTTAGCCTCTCTGGTAAATCTGTGTCTGCAACAGCACAACAATATGTCCTTTCTTTTGCTTTTTTGCTTTTTTACTTTTTCTGCTTGTTTGATCTTTTTTTTTTCTTCCCCCCCCCCATCCGAAATGGGGTTGACAACCTTCATACTAGCTGAATAGATCTAAACAATAGCTGCACTGACCACACCAGCTTGACAAGGTTGAATCACATAGCCTATGGTTCAAGCTCTGAGTTCAGATGGAAAGAAAGTGGAAAATGTTTTGCGCCTCTGACCTCTCAAGTGTCATCTTCTTAGCAGCTCAGATCACTCTTCAAAACAATTCTATTACTCATCCAGCTCCCTGACATCTGGTTCATTGTTTCCTGTCCAGGCAGTAATCCAAGTAGCCAAAATAAATATTTTTTTTTTGAAGCGGAACACCTTGTCTGTGAGCTTGCAGGGATGACAGACCACAGTAAATATTCCTGATTGTATGAAGCGTCATCCTTACAACTTAAAAGTCCAAAGGAAAGATGAGACAAGGCAAAGGTGTTTATTTATAAGAAGCAGTTCTTTACTGACCTAAGAGTGTCATACTATGTGTATCCCTATTACTGACATCACCACTGATGTATTTTGACATAAATGATGTTGTCACTGGTAGGAATACACTACTGTTTTCCACTCAGCAGTCCAAGGAATGCTCCCTAAGATGCAATAAAGATGACTATGAGTGAATAATGATATAAATAATCTGTCTGCATAATAACAATAATCAATAGTTTGCTTTGATCAGCTACATTATTTGGATGATAAAAGATTGTCAACACACTAGCAAACACACTGGCATCAGGACTGAAGCTAGAAAGTGAGGATATCAATTGATACTAAGAACTACAGAACTATGACAATAACACCAGCTGGGAATCTGCTCTGTTAAATGGGCCTAACGCTGATCTCATTTGCTGGGACAAGTGTAAATTCATGACTTCACTGGAATTACTTGGAGTATCAGTGACCTCAGACTTTGGCTGACTATCCGTTACTGATTTCTAAAACATTATTTTACACCATTAGCTGCTTATTCTAAGAATCTAGTTTTGTGCCTAAGTCATCCACCACCACTTTGCATTACCTTTTAGTAACAGGATCCCCAGACCCCCTGGTGAAGCTAACAGTAAAGATTATATTTTTTCCAGAAGCATATAGAAGTCCCAGGGATGCTCTGGGTTGCAGAATTCATCCCCTGCAATCAGGAGTGACCATGCAATGAGCCTTTTGTTTGTGCAGAGCAGTCCTGAAGACACATGACTTTTCCTCCTATAGATCTCCAAACATTTTATGAAGGCATTTAAGCATTATAACTACACTTATAAGAGCTATTTAAGTAGCAATAAGCCACAGTAGACTGAGAATATGAAGTCTACTGACACACATTACCAGTCACTGAATGTAAGACTTCTCTAATACCTCTGATATGCCAAAAAGCCTCTCACTGCAATGTGACTGTTCATTTCTACAGAAGCACACAGCAAATTAGATTAATCCAGTCTTGGATATGGAAATTGCAGTCAATATTATCTGTCACAATTGGAGCATATACTCTAATGGGGACCCAGAAGGCATTGGATGTTTAAATTAATGACAATGCATCAGTCTTGAAGATAATTAACCTTTTTATAATTTTGAGTAATTCAAATACATGTTAATACATGCAACACAATACATGCAGTCAATATTTGACTGCATTTGACTGTATTCTTTCATTCTTTGACTGCAAGAAATTTCCGGAAATTGCCCTCACAACGTACAGAGAGCAAATGACAGTCCCTTGTGATTGCTGTTTTAATGTGAACAGGTCAAGAGGGGAAGGCTATTTAGGCTTCATTGGAAGGATGACGATCAATTCTGTTTATTCCATCTACTTTTATAATATGTGGTATAGGCTTGCCCCTAATAAAGGGGTTAGCTTTTCAAATGGGTAATGTTTTACAAAGTAATCATGGCACATTTGAAAATGATGACAGACAAACCACAGCCAATTAGGGGACTGATCTGGCCCAGTTAATCATGAAACAGTTTTGATGACTCTGTGAGTCTCCAAGATCTATGTTGCATTTTGAGGTTTTTATTCCTGACCCTTACCACTGACTCTTTTCCTGCCAGCTACAGTGATCTACTGTTTTCAGTGTATGAATGCAGCTTCTCTTGCTCACAGACAGACTCATGAGGTAACTCTGTGGTCCAGTGCTCCCTCTCAGCAGCAGTCAGCAAAAATGGCTAATGTGGTTGGATTGCTCAGTTGCTCAGCATTACCTCTGAAGAGAACTTGTTTGTTGTGTTAAATATGGCTGCAAAAGTACTCATGTTACATGGCATCACTAGTAGCCTCAGTTTGTGTGACTTGAACTTGTTCTTATTTTTAAAATTCATCCCAGGTCAATAAAGGGGCTCGTTTGTACAGGGAATGACCAGTGAGACATGTTAAGTGGAGACAGAAGACAATTTACATAATCTTGGACTTAAAACATGTTCTATATCGGTCAACATCTAAGTATATGTATATATAGGTATAGATCAAGTTACTTTCACAAAAGGAATAGAAGTTTTGAATTTCTCTTATTTTAGTAGATTCTACTTTTCTTGGTCATACTGATGGCTAGATGATCTATAGTGTATAGTTGTTCAACTCAGACTGAAGAAAGAACACTTTTACAGGGAATTTTACCCAATCTTGTTTACTAAGAAAAATGGCAAGGCAGGCAAATACTATTTTAAAAAGCCAGCAGATTGTACTGCTTTGCTTCTGCCAGAATGTCTATGAGAAGCAGCAAAACTTTTATATGAAGTATAGTAGTGAGATGACGGTGCTCGAATGGAAACTTCATGCTTTTATTTCCACATGTCACCAATTCAGTGCCTGACCTTTGGTAAGCCACATAACTGCTAAACAATTCATTTTTCCTTCCAGTGGCCTTGCCTTAGACCTTCATTAACTCCTGAAAGGTTATTAATGCTTTGGAATCTTTGTCTGAAAAATTTTAAGAACTGTGAAGCATTGTGGAATGCAATAATAATGACAATAAAGATCTAGTTTATCCTTGTTTATTTGTTTTTGATTTCTTGCTTTCCTTCTGAATGTAAACTAAACCGTTTTCATATTTTCCCCTCTTCTCTTTGCCTTTGTCCTCAAGATCTGTCTTGCTCCTTATAATCCAAAATTCCACTATCTCTCTTGCTTCTTGAAGTAAAGCATGCATCCTGCTTTTATTCTACAATTTCTCATACAGTCCTATATGGAATTTACCCAGTAGATAGATGCATTTGCTGAACAGCATGCAGTATTATATTTTGCCACAGTAGAGTTAGTATCCATCTGGGGGCAATCAATATACTTCTATGCAGTTCTTTGCCAATGTGTTTCTATACATTACTTTGTTTATATCCAAGTAATCTTTCTTGTACATCATAGCTTTGCAATTATTTGAAGCAAAATGTGGTAGTGGAACTACCCTTGGAATCTAACTAGAGCACAAAAAGATATTTCTATGTTGCGCCTTGCATATGAATAAAAATTCCCCATATTGGTGCTCTATTCATATAAAACTGGAATTGGAAAAAACTTTTCTATGTTCCCTATTGAAAAGTTGATGTTTCCTGACATTACTCTTTCTGTGGCTGTACTTCTGGCATCCATAGTAGCAAAAACCCAGGGGAGTGTCTGATAAAATCATAGTTTCTGTCCTTAGTGTGTTTTCAAAGAAGTTTTTCTCTTAGGCATTCAATTACTAATTATTTAAAGTTTTCTTAACAACTTTTAAAAAGTTTACTTGCGAATGGAAAAATCTATAAATTCCAGGGAGCTGTTGTAAAGTGGTTTTGCTGGTAACTGCACAAAGGACTGGATTGTGTTAAACTCTTCAGGTGAAATGAATGTTATTTGTCACCCTTTTGATAACAGGAAAAGAAAGAGCTAACATTATTTTTGTACACTTATTTGTAAATAGCGCTAGAGGCTGTGTGTCTCTTCAGTATCATACAAAGTTCTGTAATACAAAGGATATATACGTACTATCCATCCATGTGAAAGACAACAAGTATCCTGGAAGTGTTTATAGTGATCCAAGATGGAGTGTGTTATCCAAAGGTATCAATAAAGTGCTCTCTGAAATGGAATTAAACCATAATTACACTTTTACAGATACTTGTCCATAAAATCTTTGCTTGCACGTACAAGCAAGAGCTTACCAACCCAAATGCAACAGTCTGACTATGTAAAGTGCATATTGTACTTATGGAGATTTTTGCATGTATGGATCTGCTTGTTTGTCTAGAAGTGTGAGAAACAGTGAAGGTGGCTCTCAGAATTCATTTGCTTTTTTCAAAGGATAGGAAGCAGGCCATTACATGAAAGATAAAGTGTATATTATCTCAAAAATACAGATAAATGTGTTATTTTTTACATGTGTGGCTATTAGAATATGACAGAACACATCCTTTTATTGCCATCAAACTGGAACATTCAAAACGCTGGCTTCTCTAGAATGCCATGGCAGGTCTTAAGTGTAAATGAGACTTGTCTCTTCACTCTCTTTTGTGAATTGGACATAGAAGATTTTGTTCTGGCACTATTACATTGCTATTACCTTTGTAAATGCAGAGGGTGAGCTGTTGGCTTGACTAGTTCTAAGTTGGATTATGCACATAGTCAGGAGACAATAAATGAAGAAGCCACAAACACAAACAGAAGCACATTTTGTCATTTCCTGAAACTTATTTTTTTTAACAAGAAATATCAGAGGAAAAGATTGTGATAGTGTACAAAAAGAAAACCGGGAGAAAAAAAGAAAACAAAAAGTGAATGAAGTATAAAATATGACTGTAATGAAAAATTGCTTTCTTTAGATGTACATTTGCTTTGAAATCCATGCTGGGTCTCCTAGTACCTGCTGAGCTTAGCTTTAAGCCCTGAAGCTATGATTTAAAATAATATGTATTTGCTCTTTCATCTCTGTGCTCTCTTGTATCAGTTTCCCTGCAAACACCTGGAGGGATTCTCAGAGCTCATCATGAACTCTGACTCTAGAGATTTTCATCTTTAGTTCCTGCTGTGAGCTGATACTATACATGCCACGATCTGTCTGTGGTTTCTTTCTAATCTTTGGTATAAAATGTAACATATATCACAGGAACCAGTGCAAACACATTCACCTGGCTAGTAGCCTTCTACAAATTTGTTTCTTTTTGAGATTGCAATCTGAGCTCACTTCTACTTAGAAAACTGATATACAATGCTGGTCTCAAAATCCTTGGAATTTCTAAATCCAGAAAGTTTAGGCATGTTGATGCATATAAAGTTTAAGTACCTAATTTCCAAAAGTATTTAAAGCTTTAAGGTATCTCTTATTTTTTATTTCCACTTTTCCTTTTTTTTTTTTTTTTTTACCTAATGATTATCTACAAGGGTCTTTGCTGTCCATGCCAGTGACAAGGACCTCAGGCCTCCTTCTTTATCAGATGCTCATATTTTTGCCTTGTAAGGTCTTAATAGACTGAAAACCCAGAAAAACTTCAGGGACTGTTTTGTAAGTCAAGGAATACTGATTTCATTCTGGATTAGATTAGTCACTAATCTCTTACTGTTAATTGAGAAGCAAAACTGAAAGTATCATTTAGATAACATTATGGGTTACATTACAATGATTTTGTTGAGATCCTTAGCACAATATGTCTGGTCATCATCCTCAGATGATATATAATGATACTAGCAGGAAAATATTTGCAATGTAACCCCATAGTTTTAGAAAGGTGCTTAAGTGTCACTTCTTATACAGAATTCTTGAGAAATAGAAAAATTGTGCAACATTTCAAATTTGTGAACTGAGTAACTTTCCAAAGTCAGAACATAGACTCTTTAAGATTTAAGTGAGAAGGACTTTTCCCATAATTGTTTGTTACGTAGCTTCCAATTGTTTCCCAGTTCTTTAGAATTAAAACCAAAATAGTTAAACAAAAAAATCCAAATTAAAACTGAGCTGTAGAGTGGTGTTATCAGGGAGAGTGATACAATAAGCCATATAAGTCACTCAGCTGCCAGTAAATTCATGTTACTAATTTTACACAGAGAGAACTGTCTTTTGAACACAAAAGAATGATCCAGCTTTGTGAAGTCTAGGCTCTTGACTGCATTTGTTTGTACGATGCTTTGATGAGATGTGATGAAATGTGCAGGAAGAATATAGAAGTTTTTTGAACAATGTGCTCATCAGTGTTTTTCTGTGTGTGAAGATAAGACTCCTTGGCATTTCCTTTCTTACCCTGCATTAGAATGTTACTAGCAGGTCATAGGAGGTGATCCTTCCCCTCTGCTCAGCACTGACGAGACATATCTGGAAAGCTGGATCCAGTTCTGGGCTCTCCAGTACAGAGGAGAAACGGACATACTGGAGAGAGTACAACAAAGGTCCACAAAGATGATGAAGCATCTATCATGAGGAGAGGCAGAGAGAGATGGGACTGTTCAGCCCAGAGAGGAGAAGACTGAGGGAGATCTCGTCAATGCATACAAATAAATACCTGAAGAGAGGATATAAAAAGGATAAAACCTGGTTGTCTTCAGTGATGCTCAGTGACAGGACCAGAGGCAATGGGTACAAACTGAAACACAGGAGGTTCTCTCTGAATGTCAGAAAACTGTCTTTGGCTGTAAGGGTGATTGAGTCCTGGCAGAGCTTGCATAGGAATGTTGTGGAGTCTCCATCTTTGAAAGCCATCTGGACACGCTCCCAGACAACTGGCTGTAGGTGGCCTTGCTAGAGCAGAGAGTTTGGGCAACATCTCTGAAGGTCCCTTTTAACCTCAGTCATTCTGTGATTCTATGGTCTTCTTCCAAAATTTAGACTGGAAATAGCAGTGGAAGCTGAGAAAGAAGTACCGTGACAGAGAGCCAAGAAGGCATTCAGGCTCTGCAAGGCAAGAGCTGGGCTGGCCTTGTCTGCTTCCCAGGTGGCAGCTGCCTCTTACTGCTGCAAATCCAGCAAACTCCCAACTCTTACTCATTTTCTGCCCCGGCAAGTCTTGTCTAAGCCATGCTGCTCTCCGAAGCTCTTGAGCTTTCAAAAATATAAAAGGGCCCTGAGTATAATTTAACAACGACATCAATTCATAGAATCATAGAATCATAGAATGGTAGGGGTTGGAAGGGACCTTTAGAGATCATCTAGTCCAATCTCCCTGCAGAAGCAGCTCCACCTAGATCAGGTCACATAGGAACGTGTCCAGTTGGATCTTGAAGACCTCCAAGGAAGGAGACTCCACACCCTCCCTGGGCAGCCTGTGCCAGGGTTTCCTCACTCTCACAGTAAAATAGTTTTTTCTTATGTTTAAGTGGAACTTTTTCTATTCCAGCTAGATACTAGATACTAGATACTATTCCAGCTTGTTGCTAGATACTATAGAAAAAAGGGATGCCCCAACCTCCTGACATCCATCATTTAGATATTTGCAAATATTAACGAGATCCCCTCTCAGTCTTCAGTTCCCACAGCCTTTCCTCATAAGGAAGGTGCTCCAGTCCCCTGATCTTCTTTACGTCTCCGCTCTGGACTGTCTCCAGAAGTTCCCTGTCCCTCTTGAGCTGGGGAGCCCAGAACTGGACACAAGACTCCAGTTGAGACCTCACCAGGGCAGAGGGGGAACAAAACCTCCCTCGACCTGCTGGCCACACTCTTCTTGATGCATCCCAATTCCTTCATAATTGGCTTTCAAAAGACATTATGATTAGCAATCTTGCAGGAACCTCACATTCCCACTAAAGCTGTTTCCTTGTTTCTGCCAAGGCCTTCTCCATTCGCACATATGAAGGTCTGGGCCTATAAGAGTGGCCACTGCTTGCTCTGTCCTTTGCTCACAGGAGAGACTGGTTGTGACCATATGTGTAGGATTTCTCTCAGAAGGAAACAAGCCAGCTCAGCTGTTAAATCTGGTGCTGTAGGAGATCTGTGTTTACTCACACCACTCTGTTAGAGGCACCAAAAATGAGTACACGGACCAGCATTTCAATGATTTGTGAAATATCAGTATAATCTGAGCTGGGTTTTTTTTGTGGCAAGTTTTCTCTAGATCTTCCTAAACCCACTTTATTTAACGAGATAAAAATGTCAAATTTGACCATCAAATTTATTTTTCAGGACTTTAAATTAATGTGGTAAATCTCTTCCTACAAAATGGTGTGAGTTGCTTATTTAGGATCTTTTTCAGAATTCTTGCTTTAATCTTGGCAATACCGTAGCGTAACTTTTCTCACACACCTTTATCAAAACAGAACATAGGAACATTATGTTTGTTGCCAGAATTTGAGAAGTAGGATTTGCTAAACAGTTTAGTGATAGGACTCCCATTAAGCCACTTGTCACCACTCCCATAGCCACAAATCCTCAAGTCTGCTTGTGGAGCTACTGAGTCTCCCATGAGTTTTGAGCTACCACAAAGGATATTAAGTTATTACTTTACACAATAATTAAAAGCAAACTGAAGAAGAGAAACCTGCCTGTGTTCAGTAATAGTGTTCAGACTGATTTGGAACAGTGGCAAACTGCCATCTTTCTATTGCATATTCTTTGCTAGCAATCCATCTTCCCTATTAACTGAGTTTATGAAATCAAACAGTTTTGTCAAACATGTAAACAGTTTTTTACAGTCTTTATCCTAGAGAAAAAAAAGCCACAAAATACCCTATCTCATTCAAATGATTTCCAGGGCACTAGAAATGTTTTGGCAATCAAATAATCTCAATATCTAGCTGTACTTTCTGCCATCTGGAGACAGAATGCTTAGAAATAACTAAAAAGCACAAGAATCTGTTGTCGTATAATGTCTTTAGACATATAGGGAGAAATAGTGGGTTAAACAGCACAGTAAATGCTAATTTTTAAGAACAGTTGAGTCAAGTACTGTAATTATATGACCTCTACACGTAGATTTTAATGTTGGGGATCTCTCAGCCCTATCTATTTCTGCAAATGACTGTGAGCAGCTGTGGCAAACTACTTAATTCTGGGAACTGCAAGTTACTATTTGATGTCATGGAGCTTGAGCAGCTGCAGAGAATTATTTAGCTTGGAAGTGAGATATTTCTTCAGGGATGGTGCTGGAATTGTGATTTTTGCAGTTGCAGCCCTGAAAGCGTTCTGGTATTGTCCAGAGAAGTCACCTTGAACCCCATTTCCAGCGGAATATCACTTGCTAAGGGTAAAAGCTGTATTAGGTTTTCTAAATGTTATTGGCTTGAATGCCTATTAATGGCAGATGCAAGAGCAATCTGTGATGTGACATATTTTCCAGATTTTTCTGTGTTCTTTGCACTGCTGCTCCTGGAAAACCTCATTTTTCATATATTTTTTAAAATAATGATTATTTAAAACATTAAGTTAACCACAGGGGAAACAGTGAATTTCTTTTAAATTCTGCAAATCTGTTTATCACTGGGGAAATTATGCTTTGACTGAAACACAGGGAAAGCTTTAATCACACATACAAGTTACTGGCCTCAAAGACTGGATGAGATTTGCTGTTGAAAGGGCAGACGAGATGACCCACTGGTTCTTTTTTGGCTTCCCATTCTGTTAATTTGCTAATCATATCTGTGGGATTTGAAGTGCCTTCAGAGTGTTATCATGTCCAGACTATTTCTCATGCTAGTTCAATAATGTCCCAGACTGGGATAAAAAGAAATCCAGCTTACTTGCTGTCCTCCAAGCAGAGGAATTACTTGATGTCTTTTGGATTAGTTCAGCCCATGTAGTGATTAAAAGAACTTGTGTGAAGCTCAAAGTAAGTTGTTTTTCCTTTAGTCTAGCAACAGAGATCACACTAGTGGGCCTAATTCTCTGCTCTTGTTATGCTGTAACCCTGCTGGTTTCAATAGAGTCATGCTGGTGTTGAAATGATTTAAAGGACCAGTGAGTGAAACATGGCAGCTAAAACATATAGACTATTTGAAAAACTTACCAAGTCTGGAAAGTTGATTTTCAGATTTGGTTTTTGTGTTTTTTTTTTTTTTAAATTATTTTCTTTTTTATTCTAACACATGAATGCTCATATTTTGAGAGCTGCCACAAAAGTTACAGAAACGAAGGTCTAGGCTTGTTTTTTTTTTTTTTTTTTGAGTATCTGTTTATCTTCCATTCAGTTCATGACTGTTCCTTCCTCTCAGAGTATTCTTTAGTGCTTTGTTCGGCACAAGGAGGCTCCTGCCATTTCCTTTGGGCGATGTGAATTTGTCTGGACAATGAAAATGAGCAAAGAGAGTATTCTTCCTACTCTTATTCTGTTTTGTATTGATTTCTCTGGTTTGAATGTTTTTCCTCATATTGTTTTTTTGTTGTCTCACACCCTAATAAGATATTATCGTGTAAGATAGCCCAATCTGTTATGAAATACTTGGGGCTTGCCAGCAGTTTTTATTTGACACTTTAATAATGATCTTTATTATAGTAGTGGGAATTGCAATGAACAAAGAATCTCCAGATGTCCTAAAACTGTACAATGTAGAATTTGCAGAATATTTCTCTACTTGAGAGATTTCTGATTTTCATTTGAAACAGCACAGACTTGTGTTATCCTTGCCTGAATTAAAACGAACATAGTTTGATTTACACATTGTCTCTTAGATTAACCCTGTACCCTGGATGTGTCTGGTTTATTACTGCAAATGTACTACTTGCTACTTCTCCTACAAACCTACTTTAATAAAAATGCAATCTCTGAACATAATGCTTGTTGCAGTTCACCTTCTCAGACAAGGGAAAAAAGGCAAGAAATTAACTATAAGGTTTTTGGCATATGTCTTCTGAATGGTAAACTATCTGTCCAGTATTTTGAGTTATTTGAATTTTACTGTGCAGTCATGTACTTTAAGCTAATTGCTAATTACATGCAATTTGTAGGAAATAGAAAAGTGAAGGTCCTGTGGTGAGAGGACTTTTAAAAATTTTTTATTCTGGGGCCTTAATTGAGCCTGAAAGAAAATTCCTTCTCTAATCTGATTTTCATCTAGTTTCATGGCTTCATTTTTTTCTTTCTTTCTTTTTTTTTTTTGTTAATATTTGGTTGCACTTTGGGTGTTCTTTTTTAAATCACACAAATAATATGTGAACCCAGTGGGTTTCTTATCATTATGTCAACTCAAGAGTCATACAAGCCTAACTAGTAGAAGAATTGTGTGTGACTAGATACTGTAAGGTGTGTAGGATTAGCAATAATCAGACAAATGTTTAGCTACAATATTTTGTTAAAACACATTTGTGTCAACATGTCTTCTCATGTCACCATTCTTACCTTTGCAGGGGTGATGGAGATTTTCTGGATGATTCTATCAGTGGAGTTCCACTGCTGGACATGTATGATAATGGGAAAAAATGCAGAGATATACCAGTTTAAACCTTTCTCTTTGTTACTTTTTAACATCATTTTAAGAGAGGTTCATCTTACTTTGCTTTTCTGAACATCTACAACTTATTTTCCTTACTTACATTTGTGCTTTGGTAAAGCTGTTACTCACAATCAGTTCACATCTTTATTTATTTTAATGTGAATTGAAATGAAACGAATGAATGTATTTCATTTACAGGGGGGAAAACAATCCTGTAGCTCATCAAGTTGGACTCCTTAACAGCAGGGAGGATTTCTAATGTATTTTAATTTTTTTGAAGATGTGCATATACTTGAAACTTATTTCTGATAGCATATTCTGTTTCTGAACTATGCTCTGTAGGGACACACTTTATAAATAGTTTATTTCATAATTTTAATTTTAATTCTGCAGTTATTAGGCTGTGATTTGACAATTAAATGCATGAAGGCACAAGACTTTGCCTGCTGCAGTCACAGATTATGGCAATCGAACAGTTTAAATTTCCTTTGTTCTAATTAATGATGCTATCATTTTCTAGTTACCCCATAACCTTATGATCATTCATCTTAACTATTGTTCTTAAGTGTTTTAAATAGCAAGATTGCAGCCAGGAACTCTATGCTCAATGTGATAAACTACTATGCTATTAGGAAGAGTAGTTTGTAAACCATTTCCGGAAGCTACCCAACTGCAACGGTTTTTCTAGCGCTGTTTCCGACATTGAGCTCAGCTTTGGTTAGCTGGGTAAACCTTTGCATAGGCAAATAGTTTATCCATATAGTGTCAAGATCTCAGTCCTGTCAACCTAGAACCAAACTCCTTGCCCTCCTGGAAAATGAGCAAAAGGGAAATTTCAGAACAGAGTGGCTTACTCAGATGAAGTAAGTATGAGTCAGGATGACCACCTCCTTGGAAACTGCTCTTGCTTTTGACAAATTCAGGAGGTAACCTATCTTTTGCTGAAAAAAAATGCCACTATAACCTATGTTTAGAAGATAAAATGAATATTTCTTATAAATGATTATTTCTTGATAAAATGATTATTTCTTATCTTACAGGATCTTACTAAATACAATAGAGTTTGTTTTGTATATAAATTCTGCCATAGTTGCATGTATCCAACTAGTTTGTCGTGTTAGTATTGTGTGTATTACATTTATAGAAATAGATTTCAGCTGAAAGATCTCAGTGTGCTTATGAATACTTGCATTCATTGCTGCAATGAATTGTTTTCTCAGAATAAAGCTGGAGATAAGCCTAACTGAAGTTGAAATGATAGGTCTACAATTATTACAGACAAGAAAAGAATGTGTTCTTTTTCTTTGCTATTAGAAATGCAATTTCACTATTATATTTGTTAAAAACCACTTTGATGTGATCTCCTTTATGGAACCAATGTGCATAAATGTACACTTTATATGAATCAATTTTATTCATGGCTCTGTTCTGATTAGAATGAAAGTCTCTGTGGGAGAGGGAAACTGCAGTTATGAAAGGCAGCCACAAGCCTTCTAGAAGCTATGCTCTTTCTTAACCAGTGATTAGTAGGGTATTTCATGAGTTAGTGAGTGGGGCTGGTAAGGTGTGGGTTCTGTGGGTGGTATAATGACGTCTTCCGGGCTTGTAAACCGTACTTTTGTCTGTTCTTTTTCTTTTTATGGTGGATATAATTCTATGGAAGTTAATTCTGTATGGGTGTTATAATACCCATATGGAGCACATGACTGAGAAATGCTATGTAAATTTAAAGTAGGAACACCTGTAAAGACGCAACAGGAAAGAAACTACAAGCATGTTAAAATCTTGAGGGCTTCGGGGTTTCCAAACCCTGGAGATCTGGAAATCCAAAGGTAGAGGCTGTAAAGAGTAGTGCAAGGAGACTGAAAAAACTTTAAAAAAATGATGGGAACATATGGGAGTGTTTAGGCTATGTACAACATATTTCAGAGGAGGTGCAGAGAAGAATGTTTAAACATCTAACTACTTTTGAAGGAGGCCTCATACTGTAAGAGGAAGGAGACTAGAATTCTTGAATTTCATCAGCCAGGAGAAGAAAGGTATAGACTGCCTGCCTGTTTCATTAAGGAAGAAAAGTAAAGATACAAAGGAGTAGACTAGAACAAATGTTTCAGGTGTGGAGTCTCCTACGTTTTGTGTGTCTTAATCAGAATGTGCTCACCATGATGTTCCCATGGAATACTTCTTTATTGTATATCATAGCTTGTGCGCTGTAGAGCTTTAATATAAAAAAAGTTGTAGTTTAAAGAACTAAGTCAATAACGTCCTCAGCTGGGATGAACTCTTGTGTTTATTGTGATCATCACAAAAAGTATTTTCTGTCCTTCTGTCTGCTCATATAAGAAATGCTGGGAGTCTTGATAAATTCCCATGTATGGAATACAGATCATTCCAAAAAAATAAAAAAAAAGACTGAATGCAGTGACAGGAGGGTAAACTACTGAAAACATTAGTGTGAAAAACACCATTCTACCTCTTCAAAAGCATTTAGAAACAATTTAAATGATTAATAAGTTCTAAAAAATAGTTTAATGGTTTTTAGATATTTTTCCCCCTTGGCCCTTATTATAAATTACTGTTGTTGTGTGAACATAGTCTTAATTCTTTTGAAGGAGTATATAGAGCTTTGCTGCCCTAGTCACAGCCTTCAGGATATTACAGATATTGTCATAGAAACAGTTTACCATTTTTCAAAAAGAAAATTCTGGCCCCAAGCTGTTAGTACAACCTTGTTAATCATAACATGGACAGAAAGCTCTTTTGAAATATTGATGCTGCTTTAAACAGATATTTAAATAGGATCTGGGAAGACTGGCTGATTCACCAGAAGGCTGTGCTGCCATTCAAGGAGATCAAAACCAGCTCAAGAGTTGGGCAGAGGAATCTCATGAGGTTCAACAAAGACAAGTGCAGAGTCCTGCACCTGGGGAGGAACAACCCCATGCACCAGTACAGGCTGGGGGTTGAGCTGCTGGAGAGTGGCTCTGCAGAGAGAAACCTGTGAGTTCTGGTTGATAACAAACTGAATATGAGCCAGCAATGTGCCTTCATGTCCAAGAAGGCCAATAGTATCCTGGGGAACATTAAGAAGAGTGTGGCCAACAGATCACGGTAAGTTGTCTCTTCCTCTACTCTGCCCTGGTAAGACCACATCTGGAGTATTGTGTCCAGTTTTTGGGCTTCTCAGCTCAAGAGAGATAGGAAACTGCTGGAGAGAGTCCAGTGATCAGGGGACTGGAGTATCTTATGAGGAAAGGCTGTGAAACCTTGGGCTGTTTAGCCTGGAGAAGAGAAGAATGAGAGAGGATCTTATCAACCCTTATAAATACCAAAAGGGTGGGTTGCCAAGAGGTGGGACGAGTCTTTTTTCTGTAGTGCCCAGTGACAGGACAAGATGATTTCTAGAGGTCCCTTTCAACCCCTACCATTCTGTGATTCTGTGATCTACTACTATCTGACCTGAGGCAAGCAAGGCAGAAATATCCTTGGTAATTCTGGGTTAGTAGTTTCCATTATGCACTATTTTGGTAGGAAACCATTTCAGAGTGGTACAGCTATGGCAGCAATATCCCATCCATTCTGCTCCTGTTAAGCCTATTCCTGATGGATACTGATCCCCAGGACCATGAGTTGCTAACAGACATGTGTCTGAATTCTCACCACAAAGTTTCTCATTTTCAGGGAAGCTCTACTGTACCAGGCTTTTAGAAGTTTAGGCCTTTGTATAGTTGTTAAATTTCCCCATTAGCAACATACAGTATTCCAGATAGGAGTAACTGAATTATTTAGGACTAATTTACCAATTAACTAAAATGTATGTCCACATTTATGATTGTCTGTCTTTGTCATTCACTAATAATTGGTATGCTTTTCCCTGGGGTAATAAGTGTTCGAGTGATAGAGAGTCTGAGAGGGTGTCCTTCACAACATCATCATTCATAGCAAGCATTTTAAAATGAAGAGAAGCAAATGATGTGTGTAGGTGTGTATGGCACAGCAAGAATATTTTTTGATCTTAAGAAATCCCAGAAAATGCTCTCTGCAGTAGCATTGCCCAGATATTCCGGGGTCTTGTGAGGAAAACAAGGCTTTGTTTCCCGTGCAGCCTGGGGCAGCAGCACACAAAGTCTGCAAACCAGTCTCTGTATCAGGCCAGTGTAGACCAGAAATTGTTTTTGTCAAACTTCAGGCCTTTTTTTAAAAGGGTGTTTTCCTTGAGTTGTTAATGTTATGTGAGAAAATTTCTGTCCCCCACAGCAGCCAGTGGAGCTCTGCAACTTAAAGAATGACAACAGTGAAATTCCATTTGTATAAAAAGTGTCAACAGGAAAAAATACATGTTCTTCTGCAGAACTCTAACACAATCAGTTTATATAAAATAACCTTTTTTGTATAATAGGTACAAGAGGTAAATGGGGATGGAGGCCCCTAAGTTTTATGAGGAAAGAATCTACATTAATTTCTCTCAGTAAGTTCAGTGTCAAAAAGAAAATTATAGGGAAAACAAAAAAAGAGTTAAATTTTTTGTTCTCAGTGAAAACTTCAAAGCTTAAAAGCAAAACTCCAAAGCTTTTGATGAAAGTTCGGGGTTTATAAGCAGACTGTTTTTCACAGAGGAAGAAGTCACGTTTTTGAATGAAACATTGCATCTGGCTTAAAGTCTCAATGAATGATGGGGACAAACCACTTGATTCATTGGGTACATACTTCACTTAAAAACCTGTCCTATTCCTGTGTGGCTGACATCAGTGAAAACTGCCTTTCATGTCACCAGACCAAGACTGAACTGTAAACCACAGAAATAATTTATATGTTTGGGAGATGCTAAATCTTCAAAATACTGAGCAGTTTCTTTGATATACTGAGTACCCTTGTTTCTCACTAGCTAATAGGGTTAGCCCCAGTATTGTGAAAAACTGACTGTAATGTGGCTCCTCCATTTAGGAATCACCCTTTGTTGTTCGTCATTGTATTTTTTTTTTTTTTTAAATAATATTTTTATGTTTTCTCTCAGCACCCTTCAAGTACTGGAAGATTTCTGCATAAAATGGGATCACAAGACTAAGAGGCAGTCTTTTGAGTCATTGAATTTAGAGTTTATGAGAGCAAAATTTAAATGCAGGAGAAAGGTTTTTGTCCCCATTCTCTAGATCAGTGCTGAAATTGTGCCTACTGTTGCAGTAGTATGTTTTACAATAACCCTAATATACTTACCCAGCTTCCTCCTAGTCTGGTCCTGCCAACATGGTTGCACAATCTACTGCATTACTGACTGGGGAGTCTCTGCTGCCCTTAGCCTACAGCTCATCCTGTTCATCTTTATACACTTGTTTATAACCCATCATAAAATCCACTCTCTCCTCTCCTTTTTGCCTGTCTTCACAATAACATACACGTCAGGCAGCATACATATTCCCTCTCATCTTTTTCTCTGCTCACCTAAACAAGCAAAAAATATTTAGTTCGTTTCTTGTAAACAGATCTGTACTCAGTACTTTAGATAAACCTCACTACTGCCATGCACAACAGCCTTAATACTTCCATATCTTATCTAAAAGTATCTGTTTAGAACAATTTTAAGGACTATGTTAGCATTTTTATGAGCACATCACTTTAGTGACATTGTTCTCCTTAAAAGGGAACTGCTGACTTCATTGTGGCCTGGAATTATTCAGTTTTAACAGAATCAAGGTTTCTTCCACTGTCTACATTATTTTTCATGGTACTGTCATCTCACAACTTGTCTGTTACACGTTTTGACAATGCATAATATACCCTGGCTGACACAATCACTTACATGCTTTTTTAATTCAGGGACCATCTTTGTGTTGGAGACTTTCTGTACTACTGTAGCACTATATAAAAAGCCAAGTAATTCAGGAAGTAAACAGAATATCCCAGCTCTTTGCTGAAGTTGGTTTTTTTTTCAACAGTGATTGGAGCAAATGATTGATCTTTGCTAGAATTCAGAAAACAAGAGAAAAAACTCAACAATTTCTGTATCCTGAGACCTAAGCACTGCCTGAACTTTCTTTAAAACACATACAAATACTGCTTAGAGAGGATGAGAAGTCAATTTTCAGAATAAGGGAAAAATGGGAGAGACCACAGCTAAATAAATACATGGAAAGAAAGACTAGACACTAAAGGAATGGCCATAAAAATGTAGAGGTACCTCAAAGGAAACCATAATCAACAAACACAAAGAGAGACATTGCTGGAAAAACTTTGCAGTTCCACGAAATCTTAACAAGCCAAGCCACAAGTCTATAGTTGTAGCAGCTGTTAATTTCACAGCCATGAAAGACATGGCACTTGAAGATATGCCAACAAAGTATAAAAGTCAAATGTGTATCTATTTTAATAATATGGATTTTTTTTTTTGAAAAGAGCAATGCTTTGTTCATTGTGAAACAGTACCTAAGGAGAAATGACTTATCTATTTAGACTCTGTGCATACTAAGCGTGCTGGTAGTAAACTGTGCTTTGTAGCTTCTGCTGTATAGTGTTATTTTATTAATGAAGTGAACCACAATGACACTTTAGAATTGATTACTTCAGCTAATTTAGCATGAATAATGATTCAAAAAGCTTTAATTCAAACAGTGTACTGGCCAGTGAAAACCCGTTCTTGTTTACAGTGTGCTTCTTCAGGTTGTTGTTTCAGTAGGTCTTAGTGTCACACAGGAGAATGTTTCTCATTTGCATTTTATTTGCCAATTGGAAACATAGGATTTTAATTAGTTCTTTTTTTTTTTTTTTTTTATTAGAGAACCATTCTCTTGTTTCTCTTGGCCTCTGCTGCTTAGATGACACTTGACATATGTCTATAGCACGAACTAAGATTAACCTTAGGTCAACTTCTACCCCATCATAGATTTATCCTTTCCATGGAAAACTCTTGCACTGCAGCCTATAATCCTTTGAAGATGTGCTAATAAGAATTTCTTTGTAACCTGTTCCTGACTTCTGGTCCTTATGCACTCTGTATTTCCTTCCTGTTCTCTAGAGCAGACTTAGGAAGATGAAGAGTGATTCTTAGAAGAAGTCAGTTCAAACAGTCTCTAGAAGGCTGGTGGAGGCTTCATGCTAAGATACATAAAAGCAGTTCTGTACAGTTGATGGTGACTGATCAGGGTCAAACCCCAGTGTCTGTGGAAGTTTACCTTGAATTGCTTGGTTCAAAGTCTGCCTCTTGCAGTAGTCCTTTGTGGCTATTGCAACTCTTTTATGTTAGCATACATAAGCACACATAGTGATGCTAAAGAATATAGAGTCAATCTGTATTCTTCCATTTCTATGCTAAGTTGAAATTAAAATAGTCAATTTCAGGAGGTCTTGAAGATGATATTAACCTTAAAGTGGTCATTATAATTTGAAAAGCAGAGTCTGAAAAATGTAAAATTAAATGCTTGAAAAAAGGCAAAGTGCACAGGCAGTTGCATAATCTGATTGCTCAAAAAAGATGTGCTCTGTGGTTGAAATTAGCTGAGGATATGAGGGAAACTAATTACCTCTGAAACCAATACCAAACTATTTGCAGTGATTGCTATCGTCTACTCTACTTCAAAGACTGAACCTTGAACTAACTCAGAATATATAGCAAGGCTATCTTTGTAAAATCTTCCATTTCTGTTGAAGGAAAGACAATGGACTTAAGGTATATGCACTCTCTGAAGTACTTGCCCACTGATATTGTTTGTGAATAGTATAGACGCGCAGGGAAGTCAGTTGTCTAACACCCATTTGTGTGTTCAGTACATTGCTTTTAGGGTTACCATCCTCTGTGCCATGCTGCTCTTTGAGAAAGCAGTATGATTCTAGGGTAGACCCCTTCAAGTGTCTCCCTGAAGCAGCAGATGACATTGCCATCACCTCTGTAGAGGTGCATGGTTTTACACTAAGTTTGCAGAAGAGTCTCTGATCGTTCCTGCAGTCTCCACTAATGGAAATTCTAGCAGGTTGGTAGGTCATAAAGCAATCCGGTGGCAATAGCTTCTTCAAGTGCTTTGGTCGTCTGCAAAGTGAGTATGAGCATCTACTTCCGGGGATAGATGTTGTATAGTTTTAAAGGATATGTACATAGATGTGGTCCAGAGGCAGAGAGAGGAATATAGGCAGGCAGGTATAGGAATTTACTTAAGTCTATTTCAGGTCTCTAAGCAGTATTTCTGAGCTCTTGAAATTTTGAGTCAATCATTCTGGTTTTGATCAGGGTAGGCTTAACTAGTTTCTTTATAGAGCACATATGGACCTGTCACTGGACTATTTAACTGACACATTTACAGTAATCATTTGTCTGGCATGCAGCCACTAACATATAAAACACTAGGTCTGCAGAGTTAACTTTAATGACAATATATTAAAAATGTTTAGATGACTTTCCCACCTTTTTGCAGAAAAACAGTCTGTGGGGTATCACATTTGCTCATAATTGTGCACAACAAATGAACAGCAGCCATCAAAAGATATGCTGTGACCTGCTGGAGAGGAATGTTTCTCTTTATTGATAGAGCAGCTATTTAGCTCTCCATTTTTCATGGAGTGGTGTGTATGGGACTGGCCAAGCTTCACACATACATTAGTTTCATTCCTGTGTATGCCACATGTGATTGGTCATAACTAAAATACAATAACATTCCTTGTTCCAAGGCTCCTGCTGACACAAAACTTACAGAGTTTTGTGTAGCTTTAACGAAAAGATATGGGATTTGTCTTCCAGATGCATTGTCTGAATTCTTTTGTAATATTTGGCAATCTCTAGAGGTGCAATGCTGCATTTTCCCCGTGGTATTTAATGGCTGCCAGAGAGGTCTCTCCACATCACTGTTAACGTTACCATACAGGCTTTTCCTGTTTCAGTAGAATGGTCATTATTTAGCACAGCAAAGAGGTGCTTGATATTCCCATTTCTTTTACATACATTCAAGTAATCATAAACTATACATGTAGCAAGAAGTCTAGAAAACATAGTACATGTAGCTGAATTGGACATTGAAGTCAGCTGAATTGTACACATCCCAGGTAAAATGATTTAATTTTTAAACTTTCATGTAGTAGCAATTTGTGCTTGAGGTTCAATAATCTACGTAATTTTTAAGAGGTTTTACAAGCTCTTATTTTGGCAAGACTGTATGTGCAGAAATTGCTAATAAAATTTCATTGGCCTTAATCAACCCCATATACAAAGTAACGGTGAATAACAGCATGGGAAAAATGTTCATACAGAAATATATTATCAGGAAGATTTTCTTCAGATAAACCATGACTATTCTCCGACGACACAAAAATGTAAAATCTCTCTTTACAGGTGTTGTGAGCAAATTCAGTTCAAAATGTAATCTCATGCTTGTTTCTAGATACTAAAAATATTTACTTAACTGGAGAAAAAATAGTGAAAAAAACAAAACTTGCTAGCCAAGTTATTTTAGTTTTAAATCCATGTTCAGAAAAAAAATATCACTTTTGTAGCACTACTTGGCAAACACTAAATTAATGCATGATTGAAGATCTACTACAAGGTGTAATCATTCAAATGCAATAAGTAACTATTTTTATAAGAGCTGCTCCTGCATTTCTTCCATGCTTTGATGAACAGTGGAATTGATGACATTTAAAGTGTCCTCATTGCCATCAGATTTAGTATAAGTAGAAATAAAAAAAACCCTTGTACCCTTGGACTTGTTATTTCATGTTCTCTACAAATTCAAACAGACAGTAGATTACATTTTTGAGGTTTTCTTTGTAAACATAACAGCTATACGCTGACTTGTGGAAAACCAGCATCCTCTCTCCCCAGTGTAAAACAAAATCCAGTCAGTTGAAACTCTGGAGAAGGTTTAAGATGTATGAGAGCTAAATTTACACATAAACAAAAAGTATACTGACAAAGAAATTGCTGGTTAATGATAGTAGTTGTTTATAATGCTTGTATGCTTTTACATTTTACAGAGAAACATAAAATTATACTGTAGAAGGATCTGTAGTACTGAAGTCTCTCCATGTAACTTTGCAATACATAGGTAATATGGCTCATGAAAAAAAATTTAACTAACTCAAGGCTGACAGGTCTATTTTGCAATCAAGCCAGATGGGACAAAATAGGACAAGAAGGTAGGATATTACCCAAAAGAGGCATTACTGTTTTTCAATAATGAACCCCTGACAAAATTAGAATTTGTCAAGCAAGAAATTTAATGAGCTAAAATATGTCTATGGAAAATATTATTCCATTGACAGCATGAGATTATGGATTTCATATGAACCTGGAAAAGTTTGGTAGATGGAGGTGTATTCTTGTGACCATTCAATAGAAGGTCAGTGAAGCTAAGAACAGATCTAAGTTATGTTTGTGTCACTGCTCACAAAGTCCCACTCAGCCTCTGGTGGAGTGCAGCCAAGTGAAGTGCCACAGCTACTACTCAGATGAAATCCAACGAGCGAAACATTGAAGCTGTGAGCACAGATGGCTTGGACAGTGTTTTGCCACCTGTATTATCAATTTAAGGGAGCAACTGTTGCATTCACTCTTAGTCTTTGGCAAGATGATGCAGAAACATATATTTTGAAGGAAATGTGATGGTCACTTGGGGAAAGAACAATCTGAGAGAGTCCAGAGAGAACTCCTACTGAACATTGAGAAGTCTGTTAAGTCTTGTAAGAGATACTGAAAATACAGGCTGAGTTGAGCCAAGCTACTCATATTAACTTATAAAAAAACCCTTGTTCTCTTGGAGCAAGTGTGCATAACTTTGTTGTGTTAGCTAGAAAAATGTGCATAGTAGTCTGTTTTGTTCCATTACCCTGAGCTAATCTTACTGTGTTGGATTGTACATATCAAATGATTTTTGCAAATCGTAGTATGCTTGGGATGGTAGACACAGAAAATGAGATACAGATTCATGGACATGTTTGCAGTTAAATGTGAATAAAATGGCAAATCCTAGGAAAAAAAGTAAAAATAAAGCAACTGGTCATCCATGAAATCACTGTTCTGACCACTACCTCATATTGTAAAATTTAAGAGTGATATTGAGGTGTGGTGTATCACCTATTACTGCCAGTGCAATCAAACACTGAAGTTGTGAAACATTGAACAACTTAGAAAGCCCAGAGCAGGGCCAGTAGCACTGTCCTAAAATGTCTGTGCTTTTTCTGAAACAGGTTAATTTGTAAGGATATCTCTGCATGACATGGTCTTTGGCCAGAAAAGTAACCTTTACTGAGAAATTACAGTAACTCTGGTTACTGCAGCAAAAAAGGAAAAATAGTTCATTTAATAAACATGGGTTTTTTTTCAAACAATACACTTTTCCTCCACCTTCTCCTTCTGCATGCCAAGAGGCTTATTTCAGAGAGAGGAAGAAGAAAAATACAGAAAGAGGCAAAGCCTGTGAACTCAGCAGGTCCCTCCAGCATTTTGTAGTGCTCAAAGTACAAAGAAAACACAAAGTGATGAAGAAACAGGGTTTGGCTGTCCAGCTTCTCATTCTTGAATTTAAAACAATAACCTGGGGCAAAAGATTAGCAAAGATCAGCTGTGGAGTTGCAGGGAGCAGAAGGGCTGGAGGCTTTAGAGACATCTCACTTTCTCCAAACCAGCTGAATAAATTGCAGTGTGCCTCTGACTGAGCAATAGATTATAGAGACTAGAGTTGGGTCTTTGAGTGCAGCTGAAGTGATACTTCCAAGCTAACAAAATGCTCATTAGCTTGTTCACATTTGTGAGAGGGAAGGGAGAGTGGAGAGGATGAGGGGGAGGGAAACTAGGGTCTTTGGAGATGGGATGTTAGTGGGAAAGGCTGAAGGCACTGAATCAGTATTATTGGCTCAGTCTCTGGCTCCATAAAGGTGACACATCTTCCAGCCAAGCTGCAATTTGGCTAACACATCCCTTCTTGCAACTAATATTCAGTTGAAAACTGAACACAAAATTTTCTATTATACTTTGCTCTTTGTAATGTGTTTTTTTAAACTGTGGCAAGTGCTGACAGATCTCTAATTTTTCTGACACTGAAGAGAAATCTGTTTGGCTGAGTATACTGGGAAGAATATGCCTATTCTTAGAAATTATTATCCTGATAGTCATTGCTAAGTACTTTCAAACAATGTATTATGTGCTAAATACAGACAGTGAGTTCAGTGGTGCCCAGAAAGAGAGGAATATACAGATTGTGTTCTGCAGTTTACAATCTAAAACATTATCTTTCCAAGACACAAAACAAGAGGAAAGATGAAAGGTTTGCAGGCTTCACTCTATGATGTCAAGTTACTCCAACTCAGAAGAGTGCTGCAGTCAACAGTAAGAGTCTTTCTGCTCCATCTGTTTGCCTGTGATGGGATACAGGGGATGGCCAAAGGGATGAAGACTCCTGGGGCTGCTGCTCTCCTGGGTGGCTATCTGCCTTCTCACTCAGCTCCTCACCTCTCACAGCTCCAGCTCTGTGGCAGCACCACAGAGAATCGGGCTAGCTCTGCCTGGTGTGGGTGAAGGTCTGGGAATTTCACTGTCTAGTGAAAGAATGTTGTTATGTCTAATGTTTAATGCAGTGCTGGCACCGGGAAGCTGCAGGAAAATTTGTTGATTAGGCTCTGCTAGCTTGGCTTTCTAAGAGTAAAAACCTACATTCCTATCTGGAAAGGCTTTCCTAGAAAAGTATCAGCTGATTGTCTCATTCAGTGGTCACCTGAAGCTGAAAGGGCCAATGAGGTATGCCTGGCTGGGGTCTCTCTCCAGCTTAACAACAACATAGTAGGAGTCTAACATAGCTGTTAGCCTCAGTCCATTCCTGCAAGAGCCCCCCAAAAGCATAATTTTCTACACTATGGGTAGTTTTTGTCTTCCAGAACTCTACTGATAAGGTTTGAGCCTTCATGGAATCAAAAATTCCAGTAGTCTCCACAATTAATTTTCATACTATTTTTCTATTACATGAAAAAAAAGTTCTTGTTCCTTCTGTCTGTGGAGTGGTAGTAGTTAAACTGTATCTTGAAGTGAAGCTTGCAGATATTGTTGATGACTCACTTTATAAGACAGACCATTGTTTTAAGAGCAGCATGTGCTTATTCAGTGGACACCCTCAGTGTCATCAAACATAACTAACAATGACCAAAAAAGGTATTTTGTCCTGAATTTGAGAAAGCATAAATATTTGAATCAAAGCAAAAACATTGCTGCAATTTCAAAATGCCAGTGGAAAAAAAACAAGAATCTTCATATCTGGAACTGAAACTTTATAAAACATCTTTAACACAATATCCAACCTATTTGTTGAAATGAACCACATGTGCTATATCCATACTAAGGCCAGGAAGGAGAACTGTTAGTCCTTGAGGCAATTGTTATCAAAATTTCTTGAGAAGTAGCAGAAAGTTAATTTCAGGAAGGACTGCTCCTCTGTCTCATCACCCAGATACTATAAATTACTTATGGCGTCAGCAGCACCAAGAAGGCAGAGCTGGAGCTTGGGGCTAGAAATTGTCACTAGGACAATGATACCAGAAAGCAGGATGTAAAGAGGCAGAAACAAAACACCTACACTGAGCAGAGAGAAAGATGGTCCAAGGTGAGAAATCAAAGCAGCGATCTCCAGAAACCCTAAAAAGTCTTTTTGCAAGAAACCCTCCTTCTCTCCAGCTGGTGATTTTGGAAGTGAGGAAGGAAGGCCTTACTATCCCACTTGCCCTCAGGCTGCTCAGGTATTCTGCAATATCTAAGTCTATATTGAAAGGTACAAAGTGTAAAAAGTTATTTGGCCCAGGTCAATGTTTACAAGAAGTTTCATGAACTACGACTGAACCTGGTCTGTACACTGAGCTTGCTGCAGCACTCAAACCTAGTTTTTATATAATAAAACTGTGTTCAACTGCATGCATTTTAAGATATGTGAAAATAGTTTGCAGATAAACATGTACACAAAGATAAACAAAGACACAATCCTGTGGAAAACACAATGTAATCTATATAGTATGTGTTTGACCTGCACTAAGTACATTCCATTGTATTTATGATTCCTATACTTAAATGAAAATAATGGTATTGAAGGATTTTAAGCGTTGGTCTCAGTTTCATCTCCTCAAGTTTCCTGAAAACTGTAACTGGAATCTCACGCTTCCTATGCAAGATTTAATTTGGAACACAGACTAGTGGAAATACAGTTAATTTAAGACAAAGATTGAAAGGATTTTGTGATACCTAAACAATAAAAAGGATTGAAGTCTTAGGCATTTAGTCTCTGAGGCAGCAGGTAAGCTATTTGCTTTGATTATGTGATTGTCGCCTTTCTCATTAACAGAAAATTATTTTATTGGTTTGTGTAACAATTGTAATCTGATAAACCTTGCGAAATGAAACCTGTTACTGTTGACTTGTCACAGAAAGTCAACAAAGTAAAACTGTAGTTTTTAATTTCTGATACTAGTTAAGATTGGTCATCTAATGTGATTCACTCACAAAATACTGTGGATGACAAAGTCCTAGGCTCCTCAAAACAGCCCCCTCCTCCCCTAAAAAAAACCAAATAACAAGAAAACCTTTTAAAAATCAGTATGACTTTGGGAAGATATACAGCTCCCACCTATTATTTGACATTTTTCTCTTCCTTTCAAGAATAAAGGCAGTAACTCTGCTGCTTGACATCTTTAAGTGATCTGACTCTAAGCTGCTACTAACATTTGCTGTTTATGGGACACAAATCTCTCAGCTTTTCCTCTCACTTTTATTGATTAACTATCAGATTTACTGTGTAGTTGTATCTGTATCTTTTTTTTTTTTGCTTATCAGGTGAATTTTCCTGTAGGATAACCAGATGGGCAGAAGCACATAGCTCAAAACATAGATGAAGTACTGACTATGTTTATCATATCCTCTGGGGCATATGGGACTCTGAAAAAAGTAAATAGTTTTGCTTTTTTAATAAGAGATTTTGGCTTAAGGGTTTCAGTATTTGATCTTGATTTATATCAGAGATTCCCTTTCTGAAAGTGGTCCATGCAATTCAAAAGCAAAATATCTTTTGTAGTCAAGAGGTCCCGAATTAACTTAAAAAAGTGATAATTACTGATAATTTGATAGTTTTTTTCCCCAAGAGATACGAAAAGTTACACCTAAGTAAAAGAGATCATAGTCTAGTCAGATGTGATGTCAAAACCACCTATTTTTTATATTGTTAAGTCCCATTGAATTTGATCCTCATTTAAATCCAAAGCAAAAGTAAACCTTGAAATGGATGTACAGAAGAATATCATGCTAAAAATGTTGAGAAATGTAGACAGGACAATTATATCAGTTTGGAATTTGGGCATTTGTTTAGACTAGCATTTTTGCTTATCAACGGTACCATTCACTTCCTAGTTCCTTAACTTCAGGATTTACTCCTCAGGTTTGGCTTTTGACCTAGAAATCATAATTTCATTGCTTTTAATGATCTGCAGCTCAGCACTTGAAGTTCATGGTACATAAATCATAATATTGTTAAGCAGATAGTAAAAGCTATTGGTTATCTCATAGCAAATTTCTGTTTAGAGAGATCCATGCAGTGCTGTTACCCATTCTCATTTCATTTGTGGGTCAGGGAGAAATATAAAACTGAATGCATGTTCATGCATGGGTTTAGCAATAATATAGCAACAATTGTGAAATACATAGAAAACTTTGAAAGATAAGGTCTCAGATGAAGGTGAACTTGTTCCCTAAAAAGCATGTATTAATATGTTTAGGCTGATGAATTTGTTCTGGTACCAACGTCCAAAACATCATCAGGAATGGGGACTGAGCCCAGGCTAGGAAGTATTGCTAGGAGGGTTGGTGTTCCTGTCTACAAGGCCTTGAGGTAATAAGGAAGGTTTGGAATTTGTACAATAGTTAATTTCTTTTACTTAGTGTTTAATACAAAAACGTGCAAGTTCATGCTGGAGACTTGGCACACACCATGTAACAGTATAACAATTTCCACTATTGTTTTACAACAATAAACACTTCTGATAGCAAAAAACCATCTTTTACCAAGAGATGCTATACCGTATGACCCCAGGCATTGCAGTATTTCTTGAGAGAAGCATCATACACAGCATGCTGGCTCTTGCTGCAACTATCGCTCATTTCCATAAAAAGTATGTAGGTCAGGTGAGTGCAAGTGGGAAATCTCTTATTTAGAAGAGCGTTACCATCTGTTTCATTTTGATTTATGGAATGAAACCAGAAACCATGGTTCCTCTGTCATTTCATTAACAATCAGATTTTTCATGTTATAATAAAAATGAGTTATACCATTCACAGAAAACAAAGGTGATTTCCTTCTATTGGACAAGTCCTGGCTTTGGACTTACCACCTTAGCTGTACAAGAGAAGCTATTCTGCAATGTCTCCAGTTCAAGGATAAATCACCTTGTTTACCAGGGCTTCCTAGCAGCAGTCGACTAATAATGGCCAACTGTGTAGAACCATCAAGAGGCAAAGAGCATATTTTACCAAGCATTCAGGAAAACCCTTTCATCAGAAATTTGTGCAGGCTGCATTTTACTGTACCATGTCTTTGTTTTTCATGAAACAGGGACAACATTGCAAATAATTGGTGTTTCACTTTCATGTAAAAATTTGGTTTTGGGATCAAAATCAACATTGATTAGCTATTCTTGTTAACCAGCTTGCAGCATAATGGAGTTGTCACAAATGACATCAAACTCCATATAACCAAGAAACTTGTGTTAAGAAGAAAATAACTCCACTCTAAAATAACAGATATTACAAATTCATCATTGAAATGTCAAAATATTTGAACTATGAAAATGTAAATATTAATGGATTAAACTAATCTGCCAAATTGCAGTTTGTGAGTGTTCCAAGTAGGAAGACGGGAAGTTTCTCCAAACAGCAGATACTGGAATCAAGGACATCTTTGGTTTATTTTTTTTTCTAAAATTTGTTTGTTTTAGGATCAGAGTTATGTGCTATGTATAATAAATTTCTGATTGTATTTCATTTCATGAATGTAAATTAAATTTAAAGTAATTAAAGCCTTAGTCCAGTTTAACTTCCTGGGTAGACAAAGTGTACTTTCTAATATAACTTAACACTTTAAGTAAATTTGATGTCAAAATCACAAAGATTTCAAGGGGTAGATAATATACTGTATTATACCAAGAGATGGAGCTGGAAGAAACAGGAAGACTTTTGTGCATGTATGGCCTTCTTCAGATCTCAGATGCCTGAAAACTTGCCTTTATCTGCTTTCCCTACAAACTTTATATTGCTTTTTGCCTTTAAAATGACAGGCACAAGACCACTGTTATATAAAAAATCTGTTCCTTCTTCCCTTAATAGTGAAAAAAATAAACTGACATTTGTTCTTTTGGCTTGTAAAATATGTTTCAATTCTTATGCAACAAGCTTATAACTTTTTATAGGCTAAGAAAACTTGTTGTTCTTAAAAAAATATGCCCGCTTTAATGGTTCAGGCTTTGAAACTTTCTGAATGAGTTACCTAACCGTGGTCAATGATTGGTTTTTTTTTCCTGTACCTTGCAAGAGCCTTGACAAAAGAATGACTCTAAGAGCAGGGCATATAAACCAGATTTAAATACTTAGCATTTTACTTCAGACATCTGGCTCATCCAGTCATATTTAAATGTAATCAAGACATTCTTGAAATACTTTAAAGTTTATATTTCAGGAGAAAGGTAAAAAAAGAATTCCCGTGAAAATAAAAACAAAACAACATTGCCCATATCTAGACATTTTATCTCCTCTCTGATTCATCTTGCTCTTTCCACTGCAAAAGGAAATCCATTTGGGGTCATTTTAGGAAGTTCCTACCGCTTCAGTGTGACGTTGGTCCACTAACTAGAATACTGATGTGGGCTTTATTTTTATTTCTGTAGGTATTAAAAAGTACTGATCTGGCAGAAAAGTGAGCACTGAGTTTTGTAAACCACAATGCTCACAATTCAGCTTTTACAAAAATATTTTACTAAATAGACACAAGCAATGCTTCTAGGAAACAACTCCTTTCAGTGTTTATTTAAATACTTTACTGTTATTTTGTTTTACTGGTTTTTGTTGTTATTTTTTTCAGGACTTTAAAAAAAATATTTGCACATATTGATATTCATAATATTTTATTATTGTAAAGACCTTCAAGGTAGAAACACAGAATCATAGAATGGTAGGAGTTGGAAGGAACATCTAAAGATCATCTAGTCCAATGCTCATGTTAAAGCAGGTACACCTAGATCAGGTCACACAGGAACATGTCCAGGAGGGTTTTGAAAACTTTCAGACAAGATTCCACACCCTTCCTGGGCAACCTGTGCCAGGACTCCCTCATCCTTACAGAAAAATAGTTTTTCTGTATATTTAAGCGGAACTTTTTGTGTCCCAACTTTTTTCCATTACCCCTTGTCCTATTACTGGACACTACAGAAAAAAAGTATTGCCTCATCCTCCTGACATACACCTTTTAAATACTTGTATTGCTGAGATACTCCCTCAGTCTGCTTTTCTTCAGGCTGAGCTGTCCCAGATCCCACAGCCTTTCCTCATAAGAAAGGTGCTTCATAATAACAAAAGACTAGATGTTGAGGACTAATAACGTTTCAAGCCTCTTGTTAATACTCACCAGAGTATTAATATGAGTTCTTGCAACACAAATGTGGTTGTGGCTCCATGGCTATGAAGCATCCATCTGCCCTTGGGCAGAGATCCCACAGAATGAGGGCTTCTGAGGGGTTGGAGAGTAATATCATATCTGCCTGACTTCAGCTCCAAGTGCCAATGCTCAAATGTTCTAAAGCAAACAACACTTTATAAAGTAATCTGAATAAATAGCTATGTCCCATACAAGTGGGAGGTCAGTTGACAATCATCATGCTGCTTCTAAGCACCCACTGTGACCTCAGTCAATGCAGAAAGTGATGATTTTCTTTTCTTATTTGTTGGACAAATGGCCACACACCACTCTGCTGTGAGCCTGTTCCCTTGGAAGCTGCAATGAGTGTTAAATCAGCTGGGGATTAAAGAAATGGAAGGGAAGATAGTATGCAGATCATAGAGGCTTGTACTCCATCACTGTATCTTGGATCTGGAACAGTTGCCTACAGTTGGATTTCAACTGAAAAAAAAAAAAACCCATTAGAACTGGAAGGTATCTCTGTTCTGCAGAGATTAAGGTTTTCTTGCAAAACAAATACTTATTTCACTTTCATATTTGCAATTTAAAGTGCCCTGGTAATAACATTCTCAAAACTATCTCCTGTCCTAGAAAGAAGAAACACAGAACAGGAGCCTTTTGGGAATGGCATTGTTTAATAGCTACTGACTAGAGGTTGTTAGAAGCCATAGATCATGATTGCAACATCAAAAACTCTGGAATAGAGAGTTTTGAGGAGTCTGGAGGAGAGCCCCACCAAAGCATGACACTTTTTCCTCTCACAGCTCTGGGACACATGTGGGTCTGTCATGATGAAGGTTTCGCTTTTGGAAGAACATAGTGGCTTCACTGAGAGCTAAAATGCCATAGTTATTATTACCTTATTCTGTTTATTAGTTTCCCTGGTTTTCTACTGACCTTGTCAATGTCATCATGTTTGGTAATCACAGAATCATGGAATGGTAGGGGTTGGAAGGGATCTTTAGAAATCATCTAGACCAATCCCCCTGCAGAAACAGGTCAACCTAGATCAGGTCACACAGGAACGTGTCCAGGCAGGTCTTGAAGACCTCCAAGGAAAGAGACTCCACATCCTTCCTAGACAGCTTGTGCCACTGCTCCCTCACCCTCACAGTAAAATAGTTTTTTTCTTATGTTTAAATGGAACTTTTTGTGTTCCAGCTTCATCCCATTGCTAGATACCACAGAAAAAAGAGATGCCCCAACCTCCTGACATCCACTATTTATATACTTGTAAATATTGATGAGATCCCCCCTCAGTCTTTTCTTCTCTAGACTAAATAGCTCAAAATGTAGATTTACAGACTGGAAATGAGTGGAAATGACTACTGTGATCTTCTGATTATGATTTTAATCATCATACAGGTCATACAACTATCTGAATTAATTGCTGTTTTAGCCAAATTTTTTGCAAGTGTCAGAGACTCAACTGCTCCCTTTGATAAATTGCTATTATTTTTTTTTTAAACTGCATGTTTAACTTTACTTCCTATCTTTATTATACACCTACCAGCAGATGTGTGTATTTTTTTTCTCTTTTCTTCCAAATTTTTTGTTTCCTTATACAAAATATATTTATACTTAAGATTATACTTACATAAGATTATACTTATGTTTGAATTACAGATTTTTAGATATGTAAATCTTTACAACCTATACTCACACTGCTTACTCTTTTGAATATTTTAGAGTAGATTCTTTCTGTCTTTCTACTCCTATTACTGGGCTAACTCCTCTGAGCTGTAACTGTGTCAGGGAGATGCAAATCTCTGAAGAAACTTAAACTCATAGATTCCATATCAGAGCAGAGTGTTGGACCGGGTTCAAGGCTCATGTGGTATCTCTCAGTATGTCTAATGAATACTAGCTGTTCAGAGAAATTATTATTACTTCTGTTCCATCAAGTTTCTGGATGATTAAGATTCATTAATTAAAAAACTATTCTTAGTTTTTATTTTTATATCTTCTGGAGGAAAATCAGGATCAAGTGATGTGTTTAGACTCACGGTGTAGATTGCTGTCAAGTGGAAATCGGGAATAAAATCCCTGTCCAGTTGCAATTAGACAAAGTTTTGACATTAACTTCATTCCCAGAATCTTTCTGAGCAAGACCTTTTCAAAGATTCTTCCATTAGAAGTTCATATTAGTGGAAATATGAGAAGTCTGCACTGAAATGAAAACTAAATTCTTGATTGTTTATGAAGAGTTTGGCAAAACATGGGGACAGGTTGTCCACAGAAACTGTGGAATCTTTTCCATCTTTTCAAGTTTTGAAAACTTGACCAGAGAAGGTGCTGAGCAACCTTCTGTAGCTTTGAAATTCGTCCTACTTTGAGCAGGAGTTGGACCAGATGACCTCCAGTCTTCACTTCTGATGTCTTATAATTCTGCAATTCTACTTTTCCATTTTCATCAGTGATTTCTAGAACTGAATCTGCTAAGTTTCTGCTTCATTTAGATAATGCAGTCACACAGCACTGAAAACCTGGAGAACAGCAGCATATGAAGGGCTTTCAGGGTGTCATATGTCAAATATGAGAGACTTAACACAATTTTGTCCTGGAAGCTGTTATTTCTGGGTAAAAGCTGTTAGGTTTTTTATTGACATGTGATGGTAGGAAGATTTACATTCAGAAACAAGGACAAGGCTATAATTTATTACCTTATGATATTACCAGATTGAAAAGAGATAGACTTGTGAATATCTGAGGTGATCTGTTCCCATTACTAATATGGATGTCAAAAATGGTAAGAGGTGCCACTGACTCTTAGAAGCAGAAATACTTTCCTGATCTCCAATGATGAGAAAATGCAAATATACCAGAAGATCACGGTAACATAGAAGAGATTTAATTACTTCTCCCAAATATAGAAGTAAAACAGAGCAAAGCTGTGGTTTATTAAATGAATGGAGAAGTTTTATGGGCCAGCTGTTTCCACAGGTAGATCTGAGACACTCACGACCAATGTAGAGTGCTCTAGAAATATGTTTCAGCCATATTGTGAATCAACATCTGGGAGCTAGCTTGGCCAGATTTCTTCGTAGCAGAGTCTGAAATATCACGAAGGATGGGCAGATGCTCTCTTGCTGGCAAACTGGATGCAGAAAAATGCTTATTTTAGGAACTGTGCTCTTTAAGACAGTGTCAACATAGCTTTTGAGTATTTTCTGGCTTATCTTCATTCATTTGCTGCCTCACTGTCAATTGTCATACACATTTCTGTCTGCTGTCCTCATTTCTGACCCCTCAGGCTGCTGCTTTTACCAATGAATGTTACAGTTTTCATCATACATCACTGGACTAAAGTTCTGTAGTCAGTTGCAATTGCATTGGGTTGCAATCAATGGTGTCAAAAGTATTATAGCCTTAAAAAGGAAATCTGACTCCAGATATTTCAAATTTCCATTGGTGACAGGACAGAACTTGCCACATGCGAAACAGAAGGGAGTGCAGGAAGTCAAGGTCAAAATGATAACATACAGGTGAAGTTTATCATGTTGTAACATAAATATATCCTATCCTATATAAATATATCTTATGTATAACCTACATATTCTTATCATATACAAAGAGTATGCATTATTTATATGTATGTAATTGCTAACCTTTAAATTAAGTTCAGTGTCTCTACAGTTATGAATTAGATTGTGTATTTTGATTTCTTTTTCTTAATCTGGGAGTGTGTCCTTTAATAATATAGATCACTCTTAATGAATGCTGTCATCCTAAACTCATGCCAGAAAAAACATTGTACTACAGTGCTCTATCATGTATTACATTCATTATCTGACTGAAAGGCTGCAGTCCTCCACACAATTACACTGAGGTTGAGCATAAAAACATGTAAATGTGTGTACTTGTAATAGAAATGTGCTTTGAGGGTTAGATCTGTTTAAACAAATACAGGAATTATCTAATTTATTTTGGCAAATCTTGATCTCTTAAAACAGATCATTTAGCAGAGCATATCCATGGTAGCTATCACAATAAACTCTATCTTAAAGTAGTGAGGCAATCTTCAATGCCTGCTCTGAATCTGGATAAAAGAGTAAGCATCAGGAGACAACAATGGGCAACAATAGTTAACTATAAGACAAACAAATTAAAACTACACAGTAAAGGAAGTCATAATATTACAAAGACTGCAAATGTTCAGTGCACTTTTAAATATAGAAAATAAATGAGAAAAGCTCATTTTGGCTTGCTTTGCTATCCTGAACATTTGTAACTGATTTCTATGCATTGAGGTTGTTTTTCGTTTAGATGAATGGGATCTATGTTCTCCTAGAGATGTCCAATGTCTTGGCAAGAGCACAAAGGTCTGTGGGGCAGGAAGACTGAATAACTGAGTCTGGGGTTTGGTGTACGCATATGAACATTGAAAAATGAGATGGCTGGAAACCATCTGTGTGATGGGATGCCTATTGTGTGGTACAGATGAAGCAAAACACTTCTCTAAGCATGGCACCAGGCAAGCAAGCCTTTGAGGTCCAAATGTAAAGAAGTCAACGGTAACTAAGTCCAAGAGCAGTTACTAAACCCAATGGATATCTCTCTCTCTAGCTGAACTTGGTGGCTGTGCACAAGCTGAAGGAAAAGTTTCTTTCTTGTTTGCAATTGCCCCGAGTATTCAATTACCAGTCTGCAGGTCTGCAAAGCAGTTGCAATCAAATCTTTTAGCCACCTCATAAAAAGACAACTATGTTCATGACTGAAACTGAATAAGTTCTGCTTTGCCAAATTTTGTCCTGATTGACATCCAGGATGTTAGTAAGATTTCTTAACATGCTCATGCAATGGAAGAATTCAACTTGTCTTCCACAAACTACATTTATACTAGTAAGTAGTGCAGTTCCAGGGAAGATTTCTGTTTACTGAAACTAGCTCTGCTTTTAGGGTAGGAGGGTTTCTTAATATGGATGAGAAAGTCTCCTCTCCTCATTGTTCTGGATGCCAGAGGAAGGTCCAAAGAACATTTGATTCACTAATGCCAACATAGCAATAGATTGCAATGAAAAAAAATATCTATCTTGCCTCACATTGATGACAAGCTTTCATTCTAGACAGAAATTAAACCACTGTTTGCAAACTGAAGGTACAATTCATCTTGATATAAAAAACAGAATCTGTTTGCATGTATTTTATCATCCCACACAATTCAGTAACTATTCCCACAGTGAAATATGCAGGCTGTAGCCCTATCACAAGTCACAAATATGTGCCCAACCTGCCTGCAGTCCTTGGGGGGATGATAGTTTTGTGTCATCTCCCAAAACGCAGCAGTGGACAACATTTGGGGGTTCTGGGTGTTTCTAGCAATACTGACCAATGAAGGAATGGATTCCTGCTACAGCTTCACTCTTCACACACTCCAACAACAAAAGATTGTCATTCTAGGGTTCAGTTGGAATTATGTGACTTAGATGAGAACTGCTCAGTGTGTTGTGAATTTGTTGAAGTGTGCTTAGAGACGTGTTGGCATGTTGAGCTGTTAAATGAAAAATGTGTTTTACTGCCGTGCTGTAGGGGAGCCTTAGAGAAGAGCAGTCAATCTCAATTAATGTGAAAAGAATCTGGCCATGTGTATATTTAAAAAGCTTTACTTTCTGCCATCAAAGTGCTCCCCAGCTGGATATTGTTAATAAATAATCGTCTGGTTTCACTTACCACCTTAAAGTTCAAAATATTCACATTTTATGGTTAGTCAATCAAAGTAGAGAGCAGGAAGACTGGAAGATCTGAGTTACTATTCCTGGATATTGCATATCATTTTGTATAACTTGATGATACAGAAGATAACTACTATGGTCATACACAAAAGGTTAAAGTTCTCTAACAGCTGCCTGCACTAAAGGGGTTTCTGTTTAATGTTTTGTTCAAAGGTGCTAATCTTGGAAGTTGACACTTGCATCTTTGTTGCACGCTGCTTGGTGAGTCTCTTCTTAAAATTCTCTCTTTATTTGTTAATCCTTTTATTTAGAAGCCTGTAATACTAATGCAAAAACCCTTTTGATTTTACTTCCTTGAATTTTATTTAGTTGAAGGCTGTGTTTCCTTTAACCAGACTAAAATCAAATCAGGAAAATGGAAGTAATGCAATTAGCATCGGTCCACTTCATTACATTTTACACATACAAACATGTATTTACTTTCTAGAACCTATTTGTTGTGAAAATTGTTTTCATCACAATTAGGTTATCCAAAGATGTCTAAAAGACTTAGATGCTCAAATCCCGGTTGCTTTTCTCCATTTGCTTCTGCTAACTGCAGAAGTTTTCCAGTGGAGAGAAGTCTGGGGAGTGTTTAACAGAGGGCTCAGCTCAGCAGTGTTATGCTTAACACTATGCTCTTTTTTATCTGCTCATAGTTTCTAAGAGTTCAAGATACAGAATGAATTTGTGCATTGTTGGCATTTACAAGGTTTTATTCTGAAAGTTTTGAGCAATTACCCACTTCTTAGTATACTGGGACTTTCTTTCTGGAAAGATGGCTTTCTAGATGGCTAAGATCAGTAATGAGAGTCACCCTGGATCCGTATTTGCACCTCAGTATCTCAGATGGAAATGAAAAGTCAAAGCCAGATTTTATCAGCTGAAATTAGAACTCTGAATGGTTTTCATTTCAGTTCAAAGTTCATTTAAATCAGATCCAGCCTTGAGCTTTTGAGATATAAATACTTCTTCATTTGTAACCTAACTGATCTTTGGAGCAGATGAAAAAGCCTTATGAAAGACAGGCCTCAGCTTGGCTAAATGGTCAAGAAAAATGCCAGCCTTTAAGATGGCCTTACTTGTATAGGCAAATCTAAGGCTTTTGTGCCAACATATCTTATCTTCTTATGTCTTATCTTCCGCACAACTGTAGACTAGTTAGCATGCTTGTCTTGCTGACTAAGTAAGCTGGGCTAGGATTCCTTCCATAAAAGCTGAGCGGATGGTGAGAAAATGAACAGTAAACAGCAGCAATTCCCTCCAATCCTGCCTGAAATCCCCCTCCCCTACAAATCCCTCTGGTCTTTTAAAAACATGTGATGTAATTTCATATGAAATATTATGTTTGGCTATAGATTATAATTGTAGTTTTTTCCACAGAACCATCTGGCCCTCACGGCCTAATTTGAACAATGCCTTTGAACATAGCTAGATCTAGGAGTGAGGATATCAAAGCACACAGAAGGCCCTGAAAATGCTGGCCTGAGGGCATGGTGATGACAAAAAGTGTGTTGAAAGAATGGCAGGTAATAATTTAAGGCTTAGTTTATAAAAAATGAAGCACTTATCTCTCTACATGGACATAGCAGGTTGTCCCTCACCCATACTGACACATTGAAGACTAAGAATCTTCTTGGAAGCTGGACTGTAGCTCAGACAGAACTGGATTGCACACCTTAGATATGCCCTAACAGTGAGATTCATCACAGGCAGTAAACTGCTTAAGCTAATTATCAGAGATTTACTCTTTGGTGTACTTGGGTAATGATTTGTAACCATGAATGAGACACCTAGTTGAAATGAGACAATTCATACAATCATTGAACAGCTCAACTTGGAAGAGACCTTGAAAGATTATCTGGTGCCACCTTTTGTGGGAAACGAAGACTAGATATGATTATCTAACATCATGTCCAGCTGCATCTTAAAAACCTTCAGTGATGGATACTCCAACAAGTCTCTGGGTCAGTTGTTCCAGCTGACTCATCTATTTGGAGACAAAGACCTCACTCAGAGAGATGTGGTGTTGCTACCACTGTTAAGATGGTACTCCAGTGGTCAGGGCACTTGGCTAGGGTATCATACCTTTAGGTTAAATACTTTGCATAAAGAATAGTAATCTTGGAACAGAAGATCTTTCTGGTCATGGCATTTTACCTCTCAGTTGTACAAGTGCTGCCACTTTTAAGGATTGTATCAGTCCTTGGCAGGGACAAAAGAATAATGAATCATAGAATGGTAGGGTTGGAAAGGACCTTTAGAGATCATTTAGTCCAACCCTCCTGTAGAAGCAGGTCCACCTAGATCAGGTCATACAGGAACGTGTCCAGGCGGGTCTTGAAGACCTCCAAGGAAGGAGACTCCACACCCTCCCTGGGCAGCCTGTGCCAGGGCTCCCTCACCCTCACAGTAAAATAGTTTTTTTCTTATGTTTAAATGGAACTTTTTGTGCTCCAGCTTCATCTCATTACCCCTTGTCTTGTTGCTAGATACAATAGAAAAAAGGGATGCCCCAACCTCCTGACACCTCATTCCTATGAGGGATGAGCTCATAGTCTTGACAAGCACACTCAGTGGAGAAGGACTGTTTTTCTCTAGGCCCAGTTTTGATGTGAAACATCTTTGCTTGTCAGTTGCAAGGTGCACAGGGAGCTGGGTGCAGACTGCTGAGCTCCAGCCCTGGTTGTTGTTTCTCATACCTCTGAGGACTTTGTTGGGAAAGAGAAGGCTGTAGACTACTCACACGGACCAAAGTACTTAGTTTTTTGCCTAAATTAAATTTTACACTACAATGTCTCAATTTTTTCTCAGGTCCTCAGAATGTATTAATCCACTATAAAGAGATAGCATGCCTAGCTTTAAAAATATAAAGATTCAAATAAATATCCTCTTTGAGAGAAATTAAAGATTTCCTTGGGAATATATGCTTATATAGCATATATTTTAACTATACATGTAAAATACACATTCACTTGACTTGTCTGCAATCATTTATATTCTTCTAGTAGCAAAGAGTTACAGTCTGGTGAGAAATCACTGCCTGATAACCAAAGATGTGTTTTCAAAAGACATTAACAAGGAATTTATCTATTCTGGAAGAAAAGTTTTGAGAGTTCATGGCAGTAAAATTCCTGTTGTGCAGAAAAGAACATAATTCTGCCTCTGTCAAGAAGCAAGATGCAAATTTATAGCTGATTTAAACAATAAGCTTCCAGATTTTGTGAAAGAGGTATTGTTTTACTAAACATTTATCTCATAAATATGCAACTAAAGAAAAATTTTAAGAAAACAATTCTTGCAGCATTGCTTCTCTGCACCACACAGGAAAGCTTATCTGCTTTCTGGGCTTTTTTTTACCAAAATTTTCCTACTGCAAACATTTAGTGTGTGAAACGAGCTCTAGTGTTATTTATATTAATTCTGACTAATCTCAATAGCTTTAGTGTCGCTCTTTCTAAAAAAATATTATAAACGTACAGGAACGTGAGTAAAATATGGGGGCATTTCTTTGTGGTTTAATGTATGAAATGAGCTGGTGGTCTCAGCTTGGTTCCTTGTTAAGAAAAAGTGTTGTCATTGGAAGTATTTAAAAACTGCAACCTTTCACACAGTTTCAGTTGGTAACAATCATATGCAGTAGAATATTTGACTACTTTGAAAATAGTTCTTATCGATTAATTAAAAAATGTAATATTATATGGTCTCAGCGTATCTCTTTTGTTATCAAAAGTGTTGTAGATAAAAAAAGTTAACAAAAAGCACAAGATATATGACTCTGAATTTAATGGTACACATTTTGAATGGAGACCACTCACCTCAGTATTTACAAAACAGGCTGAAGTAGAACACTAAGACGTTTACAAAATGACTACCAAGCAGATAATTGATTCATAGAAGCTGTGGGCAACTAGCACATATAAAAAGTGGAAAAAAATTGAGACATTTAAATATAAGAAAAAACTATTTCACTGTGAGAGTGACGGAGCAGTGGCACAGGCTGCCCAGGGAGGGTGTGGAGTCTCCTTCCTTAGAGGTCTTCAAGACCCACCTGGACATGTTCCTATGCAACCTGATCTAGGTGAACCTGCTTCTGCAGAAGGGTTGGACTAAATGATCTCCAAAGGTCCCTTCCAACCCCTACCATTCTATGATTCTATAATTTTGCATTGAGAACTTGTATTCTAGACTTGACTTTGTTTACCTTGAAGGTAAGTTTGTAACCTACCTTTAATAACAGTATTTAACTCTAGTAGTACAGTTTGAATCACGTTTTTAAATTCAGACTATATTATCTTTTAAATAGGGACTCCAAGCAGCCTCTGTTAGTTATTCACAGCTTTGAAGCCATATTGTTGTGGACTTAACCAAGGGATCATCCCTTACCCTCATGATCATAGTAAAATGCCTCCATAAACTAATGCTATGAAAGCGGTTGTGTGTTTTCTGGTTTTGTTATCTTCTGCTTTTTGTGAAACTGAATGTCAGAAAAGAGGATCACTGGTGTGGTAATCAAATTGAAAGGTCTGAATCAGCTTTTAGGTGAATGATCAACTCTGCAGACCACAGCAAATGTCCTATGTTTTGTAGACTTTACACTATGATTTAAAAATCTGTGTTTTAAAGATTTCTTTTGTTTCATAGGACTTATTAGAATTAATCTGGGGTAGAAATTAATCAGTATACCATTTTAGCATTCTTAATCTGCTTTATAAGGAACAGAGACTTGTTTTTTTGGGGAACATAGATATATTCAGGCATGTTTAGCAGAATTATACAAAAAATATGCCACTTTTAATAAGATTCCCTATGGTGCTGATTAATAGAAATTTCCTTATTTTAAACATCAATAAGAAATTATAAACATTACAGAAACAGACAATAATGGAGCTGAAGCCATTTGAATCTATCTGGAAGAGTTGCAGTTCATGGTAAGACAGTCATTTTGTTACAGGACCGGAACAAAGCTCCAATCAGACTAGATCTGGTTAAACTGTAAGACATGTTTTCTCCTCATGATAATATACTGAATTTATACCAACAATAATTCCAAATATAATTATTCCAGCTATAGATGATTTAGTTCAGTCAGATATGACTGTTCTTACTCATTTTCATCTTCCCAGGGAGGGGAACTTGTGAAAATGTTCTTAGCATCTACAATCATTAAAGCAAAATATACAACGTCACCTCATATTTGTGCATTTCTCCAGCCAGATTTATTTCATGGAAATCAGCTGAATTGTACTGCTGCCAAATGCATGTTAACTCAAACCAGTACCTGTTTCTATAATTCAGATACTAAGCCTCCATATATTTTAAACAAGGAGACTTGCCTTTGAGAATGGCACACTGAGATTAGTGGTAATTCCTTCAACACGCCTTCTGATATTGTGCATCTGTACCTTCACTCTTTCCTTGAAAGTCTTCTAAGTCAGTTATGGACCAAGTGGGCTATGCTAATCAGCTGAGTTTGAAAGGTCACAGATATAAGACCCAGACATAGTAAATGCAATCACTTTTAAGTTTATAATGACTAAATATATAATGATGAGCACACCTGTCTTTTTGTGTGTTTTTTTTTTTTTTCCATTGGGCAAAGGTCTTGGTGTGTTACACCTTTTTTTTTTTTTAAAGGAATTTGCTCAACTAGGGTTTTTTTTCCCCCTCAAAGCATTTGTGTCATTTTCTTTGTGTGGAAGAATTCTGAGGCATTTCTTGGGCTATTTTTGCATTTCTAGGTGAGAAAGCTGAAGAAAGTAATACATAGATTTGAACTCTAGAGTGAAGCAAAATAGTAAATCTCCTCAGAGCACAGAAAGAGGCAAAGTTTTCTGGGTAAAGAAAGCCAAAATAACCATGATCATCTTCCTGCTTTATCTATGCTCTGCTGTAGAACTTCCCCCTTAGGAATTGGCTTCAGGTCATAACATGCTGATTGCTACTAAAACATTGCTATCCTCTCTTCCCTAGCAACAGCAGTCCTGAATGTCATACATCCCATATAACCATCAAAAACTATAGCACAAACCTGCCTATTTAGTCTTGCTCCCAGGAATCTCTTGTACCTTTCCCTGTCCTTGCTTTGAGACTTCTTACCACTCATACATGATAAAGAGCCCAGATATGTCAGCCTCTTACCACTCAGCTGGAAAACTCTTCATGGGACAGTGGGCACGTTCAAAGGTTTTCTGGTCCATGTTATCTGTGTTCAAGTTGAGACCATTCTATGGTGTATGTACACCTAATGGGGACCTGTCTAAGCCAGCTCCTCCTAAGTCCTTCTCCTTGCTAACACTTTTCAGTCATCCCCACTACTGGCAAGGATCCCAAAAGTTGTATGTCCCTTCCCTTCCCTTGTCCCCAGTTCTCTTCTGGAAGCAACATATTCACTTCAGGGTGTGGTGCTGGATTGTCACCTTTGTCCACCTTGGACCCAAGTCTGAGCCTTCAGTGCTTACATCGCTCATTAGTGGTCCTCCTTGTGCTTCTTTCCTCACTAGCCATTTACTAACTGAGGATGGATAACAGCTGTGATTAGGGTAGGAAGAAAAGCAACAGTTGATCCCAGCTCTGAATGTATTTTGAGTTGTGGCTCCATCCTGATGACAGCCCTTGAGGTGGTGTAGGACTCCAGTTGGAGTACAGCCACACAGATGTCTACACAAGAGACACACGAACAAAACCCCAAACCCAGTAGTTGCTACCTCTATCCTTTACATTACATATGGCAGCAATGGCAGCAACAAGACTGACCTTTTAAGATTGTATTTCCAGCTACCTACTTGTCCACTTATGTTTTTTCTCCTCTTTCATAGGGCAAGAGTGGGCCTTTAGTCCTCACCTGTGGAAAGGAAATACCGTTGTAAGAAGCCTTGGATCAGAAGTTGTGGATAACTGCAATACTTCCCCGTAATGCTAAATACCAACTGCCAAGGTAGTCACGGATTGATTCTTAAAGACCTTTTAAAGAGCAGGTGTTGCTTCCTTCACCCCATATGGTCTAAAAGAAAATCCTATGCTTGATTAATCATGGTTTTATGTTCTGCCAACAGCACACGATAGACTTCTCAGAGCTACTTTTCTCAGATTCTTTGCTGTAATCATGTGCAGAGTTTATGGCACAAAGGCACAGCATTACTATGACTCTTTCAAGCCTTATCAAATACAATTAAGTTGAGCTATAACATATTCCAAGTGCTACATGAATAAGTGGGTGCCTGCTTGCAAACAAAAAGTTACAAGGATATTGGAGAAGCTGGTAAATATGAAACATTTGACAGAAAGGGCATTATAATGGCTGGTTCAGCTGGAGATGAGTACTTGATCCTATGTTGGACTATATCTGACTGGTAAATATATAAGTCTGTGGTATGATTTTGAGACAATTGGAATTAGAAAGAATTGTTTAAAGAGAAGGAAAACCTATAGAAGGTTTTATATGTGAAGGGTTTATCTGTCAGGAGCTGTTAAAATGTATTTTTGTAATTACACCCTTCTAAGGGAGAGATCAACCACAGCATCTGAATCAAAGTCTCACCTGCGCACATCAGCAACAAATTATTTGTCCCTGTGTTATTCATGGGAATATAGTCCTAAGACCCCTCTATGTGTGTTGCCACAGGGCCTAGATCACCATGCTTACTAGCCCACATGCTACAGGCATTCCTGAGGAGCCCCAGGGCTGCCCAAGGCAAGAGCCCATTCCTAAGCTTTGTCACCAAGCCCAGATGGCCTCTTTTCCCTGAGATGTCCCTGAGTATTACTTGTCCCTCATGATCTCAGGAAGAGCTTCTGGTCCCTGAACCAAATTTATCCATCCCAAAGATGAAGATAAAATAGGATGAATTTCGTCAACACTGAAGATAAATTGTGAGTTGTAAAGCACATTTGACCCGGCAGCAGATTGCTCTATTCACGGGGAAGCACAAGTTCCAGGAGGAAAACAGAAAAGTGTTAAAAAGGGTCTCTGAAATAAAATTATGTTCTATTTAGAGACAGGACAAAAAAACTGGCTTAAACCCTAAAGCACCGACGTAGTTTGCTATTTTCTCTGAACCAGTGAATTTTTTTTGTGCCTGTGGTGGTGATAGTAATTTAAGTTTTCTGTCTTGGCTGAGTGCACAGAGGAGAACAACTTCTTGAGAAACTAGTTGAGCTTGCAGCACTCAAGTGTTCCCTTCCTTCCCTCAAAACAACTTTTATGTGAAGACTGGGATTTTGAAAGTCATGCAGAACTGGCCTTACTCTTCTCCTAAATGTCACAGGCAGTGCTGGAAGCCACTTCTTCTGCGGTTAGCCTACAACGACATATTCAGGCTTTGGAAACTATATAACAGCACAGATTTCGACATGAATCAAAACCAAATGCAGTGTCCTGAGAAAAGTTTCAAAGGTTGGACTAATCTTGTATGTCAGAGCAGAGTGTCACTTAGACAGTAGGTATAATGTGGTGCAGCCCTTCTCCCCAGGAGCACAGAAGTGCTGGCAAGCTCCTTTCGTGCATTGCAGATGAAATCATGACCTCATTGACGTTAATGGGAGTCATGCCACTGACTGAGATGTAGCCAGGATTTTACCCTCTGTGACTGCATGCCATCCCAAATTGGAGACACACTGAAAAGTCTCTCCATTTTATTACCCAGATTTCCACGTAATGCCTTTATTCTGCTCCATTCTCAGCACATCTTTCCAATCTGTGTTTTTCTGTGGCTTTGAAAGTTTCCTAACATTTTGTATGTGTGTTTTCGTAGTCCATTCTGTCACTTACCAAAAAGAATTTTATACATAAGAATTACAAATAAGATAAAAGATATTTTAGGAAATAGAGATATTTTCATTGAAAGATATTTTCATTTTTAATTGTGGTTCATCTAAAAATCATTTGATCTGAGATGACCACCCATCATGAATGAAAGCAAACCTATAGAAGGAATTTCTTATTCATTGCCTACAGAGTCTCAAACTCCTGCTGCAGGTGGGAGAGACACAGATGAGTTGGATCAAGGTGGAGGAATCAGGCAGTTCTGATTTTTTCCTCCCAAGAGTGACAGTTAAAAAGAGAAACAAAAAAAACCTAGAGAGAAAGCTCTTTTTTCCTCCAGGATGGTCTACCCTATTGAGGAGCCAATGAGAAATTGGGTTTTTACTTCTTTCCATTCATTTACTGCAAATTGTTATATGTCATTAGAAGGATCTCTTTGATGTTTCAGGGACAAATGTTGCCTGTAAGAAATAGTTGTTTTGGTGAAGGGAAAGGAGCTTCCCCAAGATGTACTGAACTTTTCGGTGATCAAACTTGCTTGCAGAGTGTCAGCTCAAGTCGTATCTTACTCTCCAGAAAGAAGTAGTCATTTTCCAAGAACAAGTATTTATATCACAAATATATACATGAATATATGGCACCTGGCCACACATAAATGGATGAAATGCAAAGATTTGTTCACAGTCTTGCCAGAAGCAGCATCTGAAGCATATTATGCAGAAGTACCTGAGAATGTCTGTTACTCTGCTCATCTCGTTGATCTATTTTGAAACTAGGGGATGCAAGGACTGTTTGTTTCTTATTGTTTATATAATTGGCCACAAGGGATGTTCAATTCCTTTCTCTTGCCCTAATTTCACAGTCACAATGGCAAACAAATCAAGGAAAAATGTAGTCTATTGCAGGCTTATTTCCTGAGTTGGAAGATAAGTGAGATAATTTAGGTCACCTCTACCTCAAAAGACTGTAGAAATTGACTGTGCAATACTAATATCAGTCTTCTAAACTGTCAAGACTTCCTTACTTATGTTTATAATAGGGTGAGATGAAAGACTTCTGTGGGAAAATACAGTGAGTTAATATAATCTGTTATTCAGAAGGACTCTGAACAAATTAATTATATGCAGAAATGTTTTAGAAATTCTTGTTAATAACTTCACTGCATTATTCAAAAGTACAATAATATTTGAAAGATATTGAAAATAACTTTAATAAAATGTGTCTCAGTGCTCCTTATATGCATATTTATTAGAACAGCCCTAACTGAAAAATGAATTTTCAGAGTGAAGAGGAGAGAGGGGAAAGGTTAAGACTAGGAAATGTTAGAACATATTGGTTGAATATCCTGAATGAGAATCATCTTCCTTAAGGGCATTGCATGTTCCTTGTTTCTTATCCACCCTACTTGCTGCAATGACCTAAAACAGTGAGGTCAATGAGGTCCCTCAATCATTCTTTTCCTATTGCATTTATTATGCTCTGGAAGTTGAAGTAGTAATATATATAAAACACATAATATTTATTTTAGATATTATATATTACATATATAATTATTCATGATATGTAATATATAATTATATGTTAGGTTACATGTGTCAGCTTCCCTTCTCCTACCAAAACCCCTTCAGACTGGCCAATGATCTTTGTTTTCAGGGATTCTTAGACTTTTTTCCCCATCTGTCCCTAGCAATGGCAAGTGAGGAAAAGCAGTGGTGGATTGTGGTGCCAGAGTGCAGTACTGATGCCACTGTGCAGGCAGCAGCTTCCAACTGGGAGATGAGCGAATGCAAGAGCCAGATAAATGCTGTTGTACCTTCCTCCTGTCCTGCCCCTCCTACTACACCACCAAACCTCTCCACCCTTCTCTTTTTTCCTTCTCTTTTTTCCCTTCTTTTTTCTGCCACTTTCCAGCTGATTTCAGAGTCCTATGATCATTTTTCCTTGTCTTCTGTTTTTTTTTTTTTTTTTTTTTTTTTTTTTTTACTTCATCCTGGGCATCCTAGTCCTTCAAACTGTCTAGTTACAAGAGAAAAACAATGCTCTGTGTAGTCTTCATCTGCCACAGAGTGAAGGGACAGTGCTTTAATGTCTAGTCTACTAATGATCAGGCTAAGATTTTTTTTGTTTACTATAACTCCTAAAGATTTATTATTTATGGAAGACATTGATGACTGTTGGAGTACAACAAAAAACAATTTTTTCCCAGATATTTAACACAAGCTGTACTTGCAATATATATGTCCAAAGATTAAAACTTTTGCATCTGCAGAGATCCTGTGAGTTCCTCTTCAATGTCCTATGGAGCGTTTTAGGGTGACACACTGAGGGTTCTCATCATAGCATTACTTAATACTGAAAATATGATTTGGACAACATCATCAAGGACTTTTAAAAAACTGAAGTATGTTTAAAAAATGTCAAAAAAGTCTACTTGCTTGTTAGGACACTCTTTTTCCATAGAAAGCAGTGAAATCTCAGAACGCAGCAATGCCAAGGCACAGCTGCACAAAGACTGCTTGCACAGCTTCCTATCAGAAGTGAAGCAAACCAGGATGTGCAGTTTAGCATATCCTTGCTTTCTCTGTCTCACATGACAGTGGCACTATTTTAAACTTTGTGTAACTAGTTAGTAAAGGAATTGAAGAGCAACTTGTGACAGACTGGTTATACTTCTTGCCAAGACTTTAAAAAAGTGTGGAGAGTAATTTTAGAAATGCTATATATGTAAGTTGGGCTTAAAACCCTTTGCAAGCCTAAAAAGATGTTTGGAGTTACAATTTAAAAACAGTGGGATTTAGTGAAACAAGTTTTGGCAAATGAATCACCACAGTTCCTACAGCTGACGAATTAATGTGGACCCAACAGGCTAACATGTACCATGTGTTTATTTTGGCAGCAAATGTGGAAAAATCATTTGGAGAAAAATTGTATTATTGAACAGATTTCTTTTTAGTTTTGTTTTGTGTTTTTCCCTTCCTTTAATTGAAATCACAAAGATAAGATTCAGAAAGTCCTTCTGATTGGTACCATATTTATGGGAAAGTAACAATGCTTCATCTTATGTTTGCGAATAAAGGACTTATGGGGATGTGATGATTGGAGGCCATCTTGGGCACAGTGATCATGAAATGATTGAGTTCCTGATCCTCAGAGGAGTAAGGAGTAGGGTCAGCAGAACTGCTGCTTTAGATTTTTGGAGGGCAGACTTTGACCTGCTTAGGAGGTTGGTTTCCAGAGACCCTTGGGAAGCAGTCTTGAAAGGCAAAAGAAATCTGAAAGGCATAGGATCAAGCTGTCCCCATGTGCAACAAGATGTGCCAGCAACACAGAAGTCTGTCTTGGCAGAACAGGGAACTTCTGCTGGAGCTCAGGAGGAAAAAAAGCATTTATGGTCTTTGGAAGAAGGGTCGGGAAGCTTAGGACTACAAGGAGGCTCTGAGGTCATGTAGGGAGAAAGTTTAGAAGGACCAAGGCACGACTAGAACTTAAGCTGACCACTACTGTAAAAGACAATAAGAAAAGTTTCTATATCAGCTACAAAAGGAAAACTAAAGAGAACCTTCATTATCCTTTAATGGATAATGTGCCTTGGTCCTTTAATGGACACAGGGGGAAGCTTAATGACCAAGAATGAGGAAAAGGCTGAGATATTTAATGCCTTCTTTGCCTCAGTCTTCAATAGTAGAACCATCTCTTCTCTGGACATCTGGCTCCCTGAGTTGGAGGACAGGGACAGGAGATAGAATGAAATTCCCCTAGTCCAAGTGGTAATGGTGTGTGACCTGCTGCTCCATCTTTACTCACATAAGTCAATGGGGCTGAATGGAATCCACCTGAGGATGCTGAAGGATCTGGTGGAAGTGCTCACTGATAACTCTCCATCCTCTACCAGGAGTCCTGGCTCTTTGGGGAGCTCCTAGAGGACTGGAGGATGACAAATGTGACCCTCACCTACAAGAAGATTTGGAAGGAGGATACTGGGAACTACAGGCCTGTCAAGATGAACTCAGTGCTGGGGAAAGTTATGGAACAGATTATCATGAGTGCCATCATGAGGTACATAAGCATAACCAATGGTTCAGTTCCAGTCAGCATGGCTTTATGAAAAGCAGGTTCCACTTGACCAACCTGATCTCCTTCTATGACAAGACTTGCATAGTGGATGAGGAAAAAGCTATGGACATGGTCTTCCTGGACTTTGACACCATCTTCCACAGCATCCTCCTGGAGAAACTGGCTGCCCATGGCTTGGATGGACCTACTCGGAGGTGGGTGGAAAGCTGGTTAGATGGCTGGGGCCAGAAAGTGGTGGTGATGGTCATCGGTGGTGTTCCCCAGGGCTCAGTGTTGAGCCCTGTTCTATTTAGCATCTTTATCAATGATTTGGATATGAAGACACTAGACGTGCCATCAGTAAGTTTTCTGATGACACCAAGCTGGCTGAGTGCACAGATCTACTTGAAGGCAGGAAGGCTCTTCAGAGGAACTTGAGCAGGCTGGAGTGATAGACTGAGGACAATTGTATGGGATTTAACAAGGCCAAGTGCTGGGTGCTGCACTTGGGCCACAAGATCCCCATATGATGCTATAGACTTGGGGCAGAGTGGCTTGAAAGCTGTCCTACAGAAAAGGACCTGGGGATGTTGGTTGACAGCCAACTCAACATGAGCATAGGTGGTCAAGGCCAATGGCATCCTGGCTTGTATCAGAAATCGTGTGACCAGCAGGACCAGGGAAGTGATTGTCCCCCTGTACTTGGTGCTGGTGAGATTGCGCCTTAAGTACTGTGTTCCGTTCCAGGCCCCTCACTATAAGAAGGACATTGAGGTACTGGAGTATGTCCAGAGATGGGCAGTGAAGGGTCTGGAGAACAAATCTTCTGAGAAGCAGCTGAGGGAACTGGAGTTATTTAAACTAGAGAAAAAGAGGCTGAGAGGAGATATGATCACTGTCTACAACTACCTGTAAGGGAGTTGTACGGAGATGGGGTCAGTTTCTTCCCTATAGTAATGAATGATAGGACAAAAGGAAATGGCTTCAAGTTGTGCCAGGGGAGGTTTAGATTGGACATTAGGAAGCATTTTTTCACAGAGAGGTTTATTAATCATTAGTACAGGCTGCCCACGGAAGTGGTGGAGTCACTATCCCTGGGAGATATTTAAAAGACACATAAATGAGATGCAGAGACATGGTTTAGTGGTGGGCATGGCAGTGTTAGGTTAGTGGTTGGACTTGATGATCTTAATGGTCTTTTCCAACCAAAATCATTCTCTGATTCTCTGATTCTATGATACTATTCCATTATTCTTATGTATTAGGCTATCTGATCATAATAATTTTCTCAGCTACTAAAGTGGAACATCGATCCTTCATATTCCATCTTGTAGGTAAATAAAGCAGGTAGATGTCATACTGGAAAATTTATTGCAATTTTTTAATGGTTTAAAACTCTTTTGCAACATGAAGCTTTTGAGTTTCTGAATTATGAAAGTCCAAACTGATCTGTTTTTTGAATCTGGTTTAGGAAAAAATAATAATGTTTTCCATTGAAATATTAACAAGCCCTAAAACTTAGTGGTAGGGAGAATAAAATATATCAATCATAGTTTGTTTTTTTTTTAAAGTCATAGGCTCAGATTTTCAACACACTCAGATGCACAAGTTAGGAATCTGCATGATCGAAAGACAGAGACTGGACCTGGCCTGAATGGAATTTGCAAGTTCACCGTGTCTTTTTTAAACCATGAAACCACTTATCACACATTGATTTTTGTACATAAAAAAAAGCTGAAAACACAGCTTCCCTTTTTAATAAGACTTTGATTGTTTTTTTCCCTTTCAGACTTCTAACTTCTCATTTTCTTCCTTCTTCTTCCTTCTTTCCACTTCTTTCCTTCTTTCCTCACTCCCTCTCTCCTTTCCTTTCCTTCGTCCACTATAATGAATTAAGTGAGATGTAAATGCAATATCCCTGACAACATTAGATCTCTCTTTTCTACAGGTTGGGATAGAGCAGTACTTTATACTTCTCCAAATTCCCTCAATTCTTTTGTGACCATGTCTACATACCACAGAGGCTACAAGGCTATTCTAGTTAGTACACATGAGTGTTTAAATTAAACTGGATGTGTCTCAGGAAAAAAAAAAGTTCCAGTCATATTGTGAGCATGAGCTAATTTTATGTGTGCCATTCTATGAATTTCTACTCATTTTATGAACCAGGAAATAGATTTCATGACATTAATTCTTTTCAGTCATAAGATTTCTGACAGATGGTATCTTTTGAAATTCTTATTGGTGTTCCCAACCCTACTGGACTTCTTTTATTTTAAAATTCCTTTTAGAAGGTCCAATTAAACAGTAAACAAATAACTAGTCTTCTCCATCTGCAGAGACTTCAAAATTAGATTTCATTAGTGGTTGGGGAAGTATGCCATGGAAGCCTGGGGAGAAGTGAGGGGAGGAGAGTGACCTCTAATGACCATCAGCTCTGAATTCTTTTCCTTGTCTCCTCTTTCCTTCAAGCCTAGTAACTGGCAACATCCATAGAGACTCTGTCCTGTCATCACTCACTTGGATTATTATGTCTGTGTCCTTCTCTTTCCACCCTCCAGTATGGAGAGGATTTCTAGTGTCAGAAGGGGTCTAGTCCCTACTTCTCCTGGGAGTATCTAACAGAGAGAAGAGACAGTAGTGGATCTTTAGGGAAAGACTGTGAAAAATTAAATGAATGCATAGCAGGCTTTTACTCCACAACTTCCAACTCACAAACTGCCATGAAGGGTTCACCCTCACCTCATCAGAATCTCTGTTGTTTTTTTTTTTTTTTTAATCCTTTTTGTTTTATTTCTTTCTTGACTCAAAACTAATGATGGCAAGAAGTAAATTGTTGTCAGATATAATGGAATAATCACCTACCTGTGAGACTATGGTCAGAATAACTAACTCTGTAAAGACCAAGAAAACTCATCACGGTGCCATTCCATATTTTACTTGCATTGAGTTTGAAGGAGAGAGCCAGGACAGAAATGCAGATCAGAATCCAAGAGTACCTCTGGTTACCAGAGTAAGAATAGCCTTTTTTGAACATCATGGCTACTGTTTGAGAGCTATCACTATGCCAGAAGACATCTGAAGACTTTTCTTTCCAAAGACTGGTTTCAGTCAAACCTTTCACAACCTTGTAACAATTTTGCTTAATTTAATTTCCTTTTGTTTCATGTAATTTCCCCTCTCTTAATCTAATTTCCTATATTGTGTTTCAATAGAAGACAAAAAGTAAAAATGGAAACAAAATATCAAGAATGAATGGAAGATGTAGCCAAACATATGTCCAGGCCCTTATGATTAGGTAACTTATAACCAACATATTTGTTAAGACTGAGGACAGACAAATGTCATAATTTGTATCTCTATTTCTGTGTCTCTGGCTATGGAGTTAGATAGCTCAACACCAGTCTCTGTGTTTTATGAGAACAAGAAACTCAAATGTCTTGTCCTGTAAATCACCGTAGATTTATCCAAAGTAATGAGCCTGTAACTAATGAAGCAGTATCACAAGAACATTCCAGAAAGAAAAAATGATCTCATTAACATTTGTGTCTAACTCATTGTTTGACTTGCAGCTGGTGTTGGGACAACGCTGATGGCAAAAAATGAGGGGGTTATCTGTTTTCATTCACAAATGCTTTGAGAAATAAAACCATACCAAAGCTAGCCAAAGAAAATTCTATATATAGATATAAAGCAAATGCTAAAATAAAACGAAACAAAAATCCCCATTTCACTCTTTCCCATAGGTACTAGAAAATATTTAGACTTAAAAGGAAAGATAAACACAGTAAGGCATTTTAGATGTTTAAAACATTTGACTTTAGAAAGTGTCCTCTAGTGGTCAGTAATTAAAAGTGAAAAATTAGTTCCGGTCACTAATCGATTTTCAGCTGTAAAATTTCTCATCCTCTTTGCTTTATTTAGCCCATGTGTTGGTATGTAATTAGAATAAGTTTAAATGGCAATTGACAACTATCTGTAGTGAATGCTTGAAACACTGTAAGTATTGAGTGCCATTTGTGAGACCTCATAAAAACTAAGACCTCTTTAAGGCTTTGGTTAGAGTTTGTGTAAATCTCATTAAAATCACCCTTCTACCACTGCAATCAAAGCTGCCACACCAACTTATATTTTAGTGCATTTTTTCCCTTAGACAGAAGTTAGTCTAAAACCCCATGTTCTTACTCCCTGGGTTAAGTCTTTTCCAAAGAATTTTGTTCACAGAGGGAGGAAATATATTGCTATGACAAAAAAAAAAAAACCCAAAACAACTGGCAACAGTAAATATCAGTGCTCTTGTGTTCAAGAAATTGTTCTTGTCTCTGACAAGGAGGATGACAATTCGGAATGCAGTTGGAAGGGTATGGATGATTCAGTAATTAAAAGGAGTGTGATTATACCAGAAGCTACTTATGCTGCCATTTGTGACAAAACTAATTGGCCGAGGAAAAGAATGTCTTGGCAATAATGAGTTCTTTGCAATACGTAAGATTGTTTCTAGGAATTCAGCATAGCTGGCTACACAAATCCGACATTAATGGAAAATGTAAGAACTATAGAGATAGCTTCTGAGCATATGTCTATGCATTTTCCTGTTGATAATTTTTTCATGCTGTTACAGATGAAGTTGAGCATCTGGTAAGCACACAAGAAGCAAGAAAAGACTGGTGTTGACAAGTTCACCCGAGACAATTAAGGATAACTTATTTCTTTAACAACACAGCCCTGAATGTAGGGAAAGGCAGAATTACATCACTTAAAGAGGAGCATCTGCAGGATTTTACTTCTCAAAGCACAACTTCTAAAGACATTTCTTCCTGGGTAGGAAATGTTGGTACAGAGCTTCCCTTTGTGACTTTGGTGGTCCAGCTTCCTTGGCATATGTAGATCTAGGCAAGTTGTGTCCCAGGTTTTCCCAGAGAAAGTGCTAAGATTGTTTTTCTGACTTGCTCCTGTGAAAATCTGTGAAATGAATGGAAGCTGCTGGTTTGTCCAGGCACAGTGTGTCCACAGCTAGCAGAAGGCTGTATGGTAATTTGGCAATCTGCTCATAATCTTTTTATTTGTACAAATGTTGCAAATAGAAGGTCAGTCTACACATTTACATATTCATCATCATAGTCTTGAGCTTAGTGCAGATTGTCTTGATATTTTTGTTTTCCCTTCCAAGGATTAGTGTATTGTCTGCAGTCAGGTCTGATGTGTCCTATCAGTTCTTCTTTCACTCCTTGCACTTCAGACTTGAATTGCAAGTGGGTTTGGGTAGCCTAGAAATGTGAGTAACGGTGTTTGAGCTTGTCCATAGACATTTAGTCTTTCTTTTCTCAGATGATTGCCACATGATCCACATAAAAGTGAATGAAAAAAAACAAAAAAGAAAGAAGAAAAGCTAAGTGGAATCTTGAAAATCTTTAGGAACTGTAGTGAAGTGACATGACTGCCAAAAACGCTTTATTAAATAGCCATTAAACATTAAAAAAAATATTCTTGTAAGAGTCTTAGTCCCAGTCAGCTCTGTGGACTTGGCATGCATCCTAAAAACTCTGGATTTCTTTTAGTCCTTTAGCATTGCTCTGTAATCACTGTTTGACTTGAGAGACAAAGACCTATGTGCTTGTTCAAGAATAAGTAGCTCCAATCTGTGTCCAGAGAATCACTGAAAGATTTATATCTGATTTGGCAATTTTGCATCCTTTGGTAAATGTCATAAAATGAAGTAGCTCTTTGACACAACTTCATCATAAAATAGACTAAATCTAGCTTTTTATTTGGTGATATGTTGTCACGGAGAACCTTGTAACATTAGCAGTGGTGATTGTTGAGATATTGAGGTCATCCCTCACTGTAAATGATTATCCCTCACTGTAAATTATTAGGCTGTTTTAAGGGTCAAATATTTCTGAGTATAGACATTCCTAGTCTAGAGAGGAGATGAAGGCTTTATGTGCATACTCTGCTTTACTAATTTTTGGTTTATAAGTATAAACTTAAAGCTCAAATTTATCAGCAAACCCCCTAATGGTAGGCACCTCAAAAGAAGTCTGTTTCCATTTCTATGTTTAACAGAAGAAGAGAAATCTTTTTTTGAAAGCCCTTCACTTGGGAAATGAACAGATCATTTGGGTAACCTTGTTGTGGAGGTTTATTATAATATTTCTTCCTCCAGCTATCCACCTCATGCTTATGCCAGAAACTACTGAATGATGCTTCTTTTTTTTTGGCTGGAAGTGGTTGATGCCACTTCATATTTTTCCTAGCTCCTTACTTGACAGTAGGATGCTTAACTCTGGTAACATGGCAGAACAAAACAGCTAGGGGCTATATAATCTTAAACTCTGCATTGTATAAAATTCTGCAGACTTGCAAAAATTATATACCTGTCTTCCACAAAGCCACTCTTGTCTGCAGTAGAAATGTAGTACTTTTTACCTATTCAGTTATTTTTCAGAAATTCCTTGAAGAGTGAGTTGATTTTTTTAGTTTGAAGCAAACTGCTGTAGGCTTGGTTTGTTTTGATTCATAAAAAGGAGAAATCAGTGAAGTACCAGATCTATCAAAATAGCAGCACTACTTGCTACTGTGACACAAAAGCTCAGGTCAGAATCTTGCACATGTTGAACAGCAGAAGCAGGAAATCGTCCATAAAACACATCCAGTGAATTTCTGGTAGATGAATGAAACCAGTTCTCAGTGTAACCTAATCCTTCCATACTCTATGAATTGATAGGAAATGGTATTCCAAAAAATGTATTGCAATTACACATGGACATGAGTCCACAGTAAGAATTCTGATCCAGAAGCAGAAGCTGTCTTTGGCACCAAGGAAGTTTTTCCTGCCACTGTGTATTCTGTCATCCCATGATCCCAGCTATTCAGGAAGACAAGGTATGATGAAATTTGTCAAACCAAAACAGCATGGATTTCAGTTTTCCAAGGCAAAAATAATTTCAGTTCCTTAGTTGTTACTTCAGGTGTGACTGAAGCAAATCATTACAGTTGGTAAACAATAACTGTCCCAAGATAAGCTACTTCTGGCCTTGTGTTGGAGCACAAGTGAACTCAGGGTAAAGTATTGAACTCAGTTAAAACTTTCACCACCTTAATTCTGTTTTGATGTTCCCCGGGATTTGATTAGCTCAGTATAGAAATGCTAAATTGCAATTGCTTTATATACCTAGAATTATTGTTTGTTTTCACAGGAAAACAATGACATGATTGCATCTTGAAATAGAGAATAAGCCCTCTGGGCACCAAGGTTGCCACTCGTCTTTTGCAGTCAATGCTAACATCTATCCCAGTATATATTCATTACTATCATTATGTCTGTGAGCTAAATTTTGATTGATTTTGGTCTATCTGTGCTAGAATTGCCAAATATGGCAGAACAGAGGCATTTTGTTACTAAGATCTGTCTTATGGAAATTTAATCTAGTCCAGACAGCATCACTGAGTGGGATTCATATGACCTAATTTTAGCTATTTAATAGTTAGTTAGCCAGTTGAACTAGTCAACAAATAGTCACTGGAGAGGCATGGCCATCACCAGAGAATGGCTTGTCCTGGCCTGTATTCGTGGTGAATTCTTTTCTGTAGGCACTCATCTCTCCATGTTGATTGTCGAGGAGTCTAGATGACCAGCTTACATGATGACTGTAACTTTTTGATAGCAGAAGATAGGTAAGATGATTCTCTCCAAATAATTTTTATCTAGACAAGACAATGTTTCCAACTCAAGGTACACTGTCCACAGTCAGTGCTTGACACTCAATGTCTACAGAAATGACTATAGGAGCCGTGACGAGCAGCATGCATGGGAAATGCAGTTTCTTGGTTGGACTGAGTGTTGGGCTTTGGGTGGTGAGCAATGACATTGAGTATTGCTTGTTTTCTATATTCCTTGGCTGTCATCATAACTGCCTATTTGTGTTGTTCTATTAAATTGTCCTTATCTCTACAGTTTCCTCTTGATTCTTCTCCCCATCCTGCTGATGGGAGGAGTGAGTAACTGTGTGGTTTGGTTATTGTCATTTGGGTTTAAGCCATCACAGTCCTTTTGGAACCCAATATGGGGAGATGATTATTAGGAGTTCAAGATAAGAATTGTAATTGCGAGTGGTAATGGGCAAAACATGGATGGAATGGTGCTAGAAAATGGAATAATTTTGGAGAATTTTAGTTTGTTTTAATTGTGATGAAGGGACAAGGGGTGGATTGTGTTTAAATTTTTCACTTTTGTTAGGTGTTGTAATGATATTATTTTAACTTTGGTGTGGTGAATTCTTTTTTGTTGCTGTTAGTGAAGATTGTGAAAATTGTGTGATATATGTCGATTTTTATAATTCTTAAATACATGATTCACAGAGGTGAGAGGTGGAATGTAGTGTTTTTGCCTGGCCCAGGTTTTTCATAGCAGGGGGAGGCTACAGGGGTGGCTTCTTTAGACAAATTGCTGCCAGAAGCTTCCTCTGGCTTTAGCTGATATGGCTAATGCCAGTCAATTCTAAGATGGACCCACAGCTGACCATGGCTTGGCCAATTAGTGACTAAGGCAACTAATTAGTCTTTGTGACTAATACATTTGAGAAGGGGAAGAAGTTGCTGAGCAGTTGCTAAACTGCAGCAGCAACAGTGAGTGAGAATGTGAAAACATCTCTGCAGATACCAAGGTCAATGGAGAAGGAGAGGGAAAAAATGCTCAGGCCATGGAAGAGAGATTCCTCTGTGACTATGGTGAGGCAGCTGTCTCCCTGCAGTCCATGGGAGCAGAGATACCCGCAGCCCAAGGAGGATCCTATGTCGGAGCAGGTTGATTCCTGAAGGAGGCTGTGATTCTGTGGGAAGCTCACACTGGAGCAAGTTCCTGGCAGGACCTGGGAGCCCATGGGGAGAGAGGAGCCCATGCCAAAGTAGGTTTGCTATCAGGACTTATGATCCTGTGAGGGACTCACACTGGAACAATCAGTACCTGAAGGACTGTTCTCCCCATGGATGACCCACGCTGGGGCAGGGTGTGAGGAACTGCCCCTGGGGGAAGAACCCACTCTGGAGTAGTTTGTGGGAGGGACCCCACACTGTAGCAGTGGGAAGTGTGAGGAGGCCTCCTCCTGAGAAGTAGCAGCAAAGTCCATCTGTAATGAACTGACTGTAACTCTCACTCCCCATCCCCTGTGCTGCTGGAGGGGAAGGAAGGAGAGTCCTGAGAAGAAAGAAGGGTGAGGGGGAGAATTTTTAAGATCCAGTTTTGTTTCTCCTCTCCCCTCTCTGTTCTGATTGTTCATTAATAAATCAAACCTTTTTTCCCCAACTTGAGTCTGTTTTGTCCATGGTGGTAATTGTTGAGTGATCTTTCTGGCTTTATTTCAACTCACAAATCTCTTTCTCCCCTGTCCAGTTTAGGAGGAGGAGTGATAGAATGACTTGGTGAGCATCTGTCACCCAGCCAGGGCTAAACCACCACACTAGAGACATGGTTTGTTAAAAGTTTTCTTTCTTTCTCCTTGTTTGGTATAATTGACCTTAAGTTGCTTTTTCCCCAATGGGCATTTATGAACCACACACAAAAGGGAATAATAGCAGTGCTCCTCATTCATGGTTACACAGTACTCTGTGAGCCACAGAAAAGCTGAAATACACGTTCAGAACATTAAAAAATAAAGTGCAGGGCCTGGTGCATCTTGGCATTATAGTTGCAATTAAGAAGACACTCTTTGCCTGAGGGATTTAAAGTGATTTGACAATAAATGGCTAAAGTATTGTGGAATTGACCAAGGTATGAAGTGTACCAGTCCTAGTGAGCAGATTCGCACCAGGCTCAAATTTAATTTTGACTAATACCAGGCTGGCTCAATTATGGTGACTCACAATGTTTTCTTGTAGCATGAACAGAAAGAACCAACCTAATGTTTGGAAATGTCTGACTTCTCCAAACTTATTAGACACATAGTTTATTTCTGTTCTGTGGAGATGGGGAAAACAAAAAACAACCCCCTACCCCAGCATGTAATGCTTCTATTAAGCAATAGGCAATTTCCCTATTGTTTCAGTGATCTTTTGTTGTGCTCTTTTTTTCCTTCCAGCTAACTCAGATGCTGAACACAAGAATGTTGAATTGTCAACTCTATTTTTTCATAAAAACTTTCTAATATATGAAAGGATTTAGTTTCAAACCATTTTTGTAGACAGCTAACAAAGATGTCTTTTTTTCTCCACTTTTACTTGGAATTGCTTTTTAGTAAAAAAAATTACAGAAGGGAGGTTGACTTTTATGCAAAGGCTGTTCCTTGTAGGAGACCTTTATACACTTAACAATTTAAAAGAAATATTGAAACTTTTGATAGATAATGCAGATAATACCCTTCGTATGAAAATCACTGTATATCACTCATGCCATATAGCCTTTGTGTCACAATCTACTGTGTAAAAGTAAAGAGTTGTAAAAGAATAATTTAAGAAAAAGGTTGTTATTTCGTCTAGCATTATAGTTATTGTAATAATAGTTTATCTGAGACATGTGAGACTTTAAGAAAGGAGGAGACAAAAGGAACTTTAAAGTAGCCAGTGTCTGTTTCCACTAAGCTACTAAATCACATCTTACTTAAGACCAAGGTACATGTTTAAGTTTCCATCCAAGTTCTAATCCAGTGGCTTTAAGCTAAGCTAGTATCTCTTGCTTAGCTGGATCTGCTCTTGCAAAAGAGATTCCAGCAATGCTTTTTTCTTAATCGTTCCAAGCCACTTGGCAAACTGCATGCATACAAATTCAGGGCACAGAAGTCTCTTTTCTGCTTTAGGTTCATATATCTTTTGTCTTTTGTCTAGTGCTAGTGCCACAAGATTGCTGGATAAAATGATCTATTTGAAAGAATGCATTATCAGTGTAACACTATAGCATTGCTAATATTAGTAGAATAACAGCATAGTTCAAAATGATTCACATTTAAGCACACAGTTAAACACTAAGGCTAGACTATATGCTCAAAGGGTTGGTATTCACCATACCTAACTTCATGAATTTTTGTGGGGGGAGGGAGGTGGGGATTACTACAGTGCTTAGTCTCTGCATGTAGTGGAGCTTGAGAGACACTTACTAAAGGTTAATTTAGGTGAAGTGTCTAGATTTCTAGGGGAACTTTTGTTTCTCCATCTACTATATGGAAACTCTATATTGTTCCCATGCCTTAATTGGGGTGAATTGAAGTTAAAATGCATTTTCCCTAGTTTATGAATGCCAGACTTTTCACTCCAATGACTTGTTTTTTTTGATACTGTACTTTCAGGTACCAGTTACAAGCCACAAAACCCATGGATGGCTCGGTTCTGTCATATATGTTGATATATGTCTTTCATGGTGAGTTTTCTTCCACACACTCACTCTTTCAACAGCCTCCATGCCTCTGATCTCCAACAGCCTGATCTTACTCCATTGCTAACCATGTTTTATCCCCATCTCCCCGTGATGGATAACCACTGCCAAAATTTAGAGAAGACACTGGACATGAGCCAGTCAAGAGGTATAAACAGCAACACTAGCTATCCTATCTATAACAACAGTTCACTTATTATCCTCAACTCTGTTTTCCCTATACCCCGTAACTTCCTCTTTCTTCTCCTCCCAAAATCCATCTGCTTCCCTCCAGTCCCTCAATGTCAGAAAATATATGCCGAGAGGTGGGAAATTTTTTACTGTCCTTAAGAGAGAGAAAGAATGGCAAGAGTAGAATAGCTGAATTTTGGGGCTTCATGTGGGAAAACAGAGTGTAGGGTTTTGTGTATGTAATGAGTGCCGCAGAGTATTGCAAAGATCTGTATTTACAAAATACTTCAAAGTTTGGAGTTTGTCTATCCATTTCTTTGGCCTGAATCTCTTTGATCTTTAAGTTTTAACTAGATGGAGACTCCTAATCCTGGAATGAAGGGCTGTTTAAAAGTACAGCTTGTGTTTTGTACCTATCCAATCAAATGTTTTAATTTAACCCCAGGCATCTTGAGAAGGTAGTAACACAATTTTAAAGCTTGGGATACCGAAGAAGACTTCAAAGTGTTGGATAAATGTATATCATCTCTGTTATTAGATTTTAGCTAAAAAAGTACAAGTAACCAGATTGTCTGTATGAGAACAAAATCTCAAAGTACAGTGCAATGACTGTTTCTATAACCATAAAGAAGTGAACTGAAGCAATAGAGTAGAGGACTTTTGTTAAATGTTATTTTTGCTCACTTGAATATTCAGGGGTTTTGGTTTGATCCTCTATGTTACAGGAATTATGCTGTTATTCAGTATATAATATTTGATAAAGCTGTTCTCCAGAAGCTGAAAATTCTTGATATCAATGTATACCTTTAACATCCTCCTGAAGAAGATGAAGTTTTAAAATTAGAATTCTACCAAACTTCTTTTTAGCTAAGACCTTTTCTTCTTGGATGAAAACATTGGCTTCCCTACCTGGTGGGAAGAAAAGAAAGCTTGCATAGATTTTAGTCTCTTTGAAGTATAAACCTCACAAGATGAATCAGGATTCCTCCTCTTGTTTGAGTTTAGGTGCATGCAAACAGTTGCAGACAGATGATTACATCATTCCATTACATTTGTACATTGTGCTTATAAATGATAAAATCATAAACTGGTTTGCATTTGAAGGAACATTCAAGACTATAAAGGTTCATGTACAGGGACACTTACTAGACCAGGCTACTGAAATCCCCATCCAATCTAGCCTTGAAGTGGTCTAGGGCATTCACAACCTCTCTGGGCAACTTGTTCCTGTGCCCCATAGCCCTCACAGTGAAGAATTTCTTTGTATTATCTGATCTACCCTCTTTCAAGCTCGAAGCCCTTACCCCTTGTCCTATCACTACATGTCCTTGTAAAAAGTCCCTCTCCAGCTTTCTTGTAGACCCCCTTTAGGTAATGGAAGGCTACTATAAGTTCTCCCTAGAGCCTTCTCTTAAATATGGTCAATCTTATCCAGGAAATTTTCTTTAATGTAGAGTCTCCTTACTGAGCAATAGCTTTCCCTCAAGTAACTCTATATTGAAGCAAATAAACTTTCATTTATAAAACTTTCAGAACAAAATATTTTGATTTATATTTCTCTTTGCCTTCCTGGTGGTAGAGAGAAGATCTATAGAGACAAGATGATGTACCTCTCAGGGGCTTGCTCAAGTCACTATAAAACTGCTGCCAAAGTATCTGCTCATTTATTTAACTCAAAACATTCTACCATTCTAGAAAAGAAAAGTTGAGTGTTGAGCATCAGGAGGCCCAAAATATTCCTACCCAATGGATCACGGATTTTCCTGTGTCACTTATCTTACCGTTTCAGTGCAGTACCATATGTTCCCATACAATTTTGTAATGTGCCCCATATGTTTGCTTTCCTTGATGAAAACCAAGGAGGCAGCAAATTGTCTGCAGCACTGACACACAAATTGTGATATTTTCACTTCTGATCTTAGATTAATTTCTTTATTTTCTGTATTCTGCTGGGTAAGTGCCCTCCAGTGAATGCCCGTATTTTGTGAAAAATTATGAACAGCTGTTTAGTGAATGAATGTGCATGAATGTTCCTAAATAAAAAGTGTCACAACAACATTTCAATTTTAAGCTTGGGATGGTATTTACAAAACCGTAATCTAAAACTGTTTATCTAACACTTGTAATCTATAACTGTTCATCTTCATTTTGCAAAATATTAAGGGAAAACAAACCAATGATCTATTTCTTCCTGGTAAGTAGAGTTATGTCAGAGGTGATTTTGAATCTCAGTTGTGAACTTGGAAACAAATTTTTTTTATTGAAGAAACTGATCAGGTTTTAGATGAACAGGAAAAACAGTGAGGAATGGTTGAGTTACCCAATCTAAAACTCTCTTTACCTCTCTGTGTGTGTGCTTGTGTGCATCTACTTGTGTACTTGTATGTGAAAATAACTATGAAGCTTTGGTCTTAGGCAGAACTTTTGATAGCATAATGTTTTAATCTTAATGTGGCCCAACTAACTAATTACATAAGGAGTAGTGATGTAGCTGTGACATTCCTTCTTTTGGGACAGAAAAGATTAACTAGAGATTGAGTTAATCTATCCTATGCTATGTTGCAAGATGCTTTATTGACACTTAGAATGTTTTCATTGCATATATAATACTTAGCATTATTTAAACATTAACCAGAATTTTTGATAATTAGAAATTATCAAAATTACAAATGACAGATCATCTACTAAGGGACATTTGGAAAAACTAACTTAAGCAAGTTAGGTAATTAAAATGTCCTTCATTCAGTTTAACTTAAGCCATTTCCAAAACAAATGAAAATAAATTTCATTAAAGCCAACAATTGACCAGAAGGAGATCCACAAACAGACCTAAGGCAGATCAGCAAGTCCACTTGGAAAGGTGCTTCACTATATAACTTTAATGGTATCTGGAGTTTACAGTCACAATGACTACAAGTATACTCCCAGCAGATCTAATTCTTTTACTTTTTATGTCCTGAAAATCAGGAAAAATAAGGGTTAACATGAAAGTCTTAATGCAGCTGATAACTCTTGGATGGTTTTGAAATTTTTTTGCTATGCAATTTCCAAACACTGTGCTTTGTTGTCTACTCCAAGAGCTTCAGGCAAGAGGAGATGGAATTAAAACTACATTTTCACAACATTCGTGGAGTTAATGCAGAATGTAAACGCTACTTTCTAGAGATGGGATTTTTTGTGGCGTTTTTGGGGCTTTTGTTTTGGCCTTTTTTACCTGTTTGAGTCATTAATGAACCTTTTAGACTAAGCTCCTTGAGTAATTTAGTAAGATATATGGATGTCATGATGCAGACTGCTCCTGAGGCCCATTACTTCCTGATATCTGCTATCAGATCAGATTTATGGCATGGGTAAAGAGGAATTTGGGTACATTTAAGCTTTACTGCTTATTGACCATTAAAACTGCCAAAGTGATTTCTAACTGCAGAAACATTATATTGAAGATCAGAACTATGCAGGACCCTTGTATCTTTGGGAAGTATTTAAACTTTTTAAGGCTTACCAGCTTTCTTGTTCACTGTGCTACAGAACAGAGATCTTTTCTGGTTCCAGAGAGATTTTCCTAGTTGAAACACATACCTGAAAATACCATAAAACTGTTATAAATAATATAACTGTCTACTAAGACATGTTACTCCAAAAATAAAGGAAATAAAAATATTCTGCGGAATCCTTCCTGCTTTAAATTCAACAGTCCTTGAAGGCTGTGTGTGAGGCTCAATGGAGGCAAGATTGATGGACGTAAAGAAGTTATACCACAATTTAGTCAATGTATGTGTTTTATTTTTCCTTCAAAAGGACACAGTGGACATTTTTCCTTAGTCTGGGAGTGGACAATTGTACTTTCTGCTATTGCAGGATTACTTGTTTCCGCTTTTTTTTCTTTGGATTTTAGCTTCAACTTCTTTTACAAGTTCAGATACACTAATCTTTCACAGACTTATGTTTTCAATGTCTTTCTGTGGGTTTGATATCACACACATGCACATTCTTTATACTGAATTCAGGGTTTAAAACAAAAATCAGGGAAATAATCTCACGTTTCTGCACTGATGAAGCCTTAATTTTAGAACATTGCCATTATGAAATGAAAGCTGCATATTTAGTATATTTGGAACAGTTTCCCGTTTAGCTACTTCTTCACAGCATGTGTCAAAGTGAGCTCTCTAAACTTTGAGTGGGGGGCCTGACTTAGAGTCAGATGAGCACCAAAACACCTAAATGATTTGAATTTTCGAAACTGTTCTGAAAAGCGAACTGTTTCTGAGCTGTTCTGAAAAATGAGCTTTCCAGTCTGTTTCTGCTTTAATTGAGCCTGTGAATATTGTACTGGGAACAATAGTTACTTACTTCACCTTGTCAATAGCAGGGCATTTATTGTCAAAACTAACCTTGGCCAAGCCTAGATAACTCCCCAACTCTATAAAATGAAGTAGAGAGAATGTACATTAAAAGTCTTTAAAAAGCTGAGAGAAGTCCTCTGAAGATGAAGACTTGAATGAGTAAAATTTCTGAAAGCAGTGTAATGTAATCATTAAGGTGATTTTGAAAAAGTTAGCTGGTATCAGGAAAAGTTAGAGTCTTTCTGTTGTTTCTGAGTTCTGAGGGTAGTCTTATCTACATTTTGCACTAAAAGACAGAAAACAATCTATAGAAAGCTAAAAATCAATAAAATGATTTTTTTTTCTCATGTCAAGCTCTCAATTTTGGCTGCTACTCAGTCTATTAAAAACAAGCTGGCTAGTATTTTTAAAATTGGCTAATATTACTATTAGTCTTGAAAATAAAGCAAGAAATGGGTGAATCACTGATAAATCAATGGATCATTCTCTTTTGATTCAGCTTTCTTCTGGGACTGTATGAGTTAGTGTCATGGCTATTTTTGTGAAAAACAAGTTTGGGAGGGTTGGCTCATCACCCAGAGATTCTAATTCTGGATGAGTGACTTTTTAACGAGATATATTGGCAAGAGTCAACGCCCATGTCTTCAAAAGAAAGGCAGATGAAAATAACATAAATAGTACCAGTTCCTCAGTTTTAGTGTTTAGTCTCCTACTAATTTAAGCTCTTCCATTTAAAGGCAACTAAAAATTACGGCTGGTTTTACTGTAACAATGATGGATAAGAAGCTGTTTCACAGGCATTTGAGCCATCTAGTAACCTATGGTAGAGAGGCTGAACATACTCAGAGACAGAGAATTTTCTATATTCATATCTATGTTAGAGATTATAGATAGTTAATAAACTTGCTTCCTGTTATCCCCTGACATCCTGTCATCATGATAGCTTGGCTATAAGAAGCTGTTTGGTGATTTCTCTATGCTTGAAAAAAGTTGGTTGGGAAAGCTGTAATACAATAACTACATTAAAAATTGTTCTTAAAGGGGACAATCTTTAGATATGGAAGAGCAATGTTTTGCTATTCTCAAGAATAATTACATATACTAGCTGAAAAACTTGCTGCAACGGTAACCATGGTTTACTGGGGTTTTTTGCATGTACAGTTATACCATGTAGGACTATGACCTTTTCACATTCGTAGATGATTCACAAATGATTCAAGCCTGTTTATTCAGTCACCAAAACCTCACTTTCTTATCTTTTCAGCTATCCCTTTGCTTGAACTTGAATTCTTTAGTGAACACTTTATCCCTATACCAGATATCACTGTGGGAATAAAAAACATGAGACTCTGCAAATGCCACTAACACAAACAAAGAGTCATGAAGATAATCATAGTATCTCAGTGCTTCAGGGAAACACCACTTCATAAGTAGCACAAACCCAGAGTTGTCTTTTCCCCCTTTTATGGTAAGACTTACTACTACGTATGCTATAATTATGTAAGTATTTAGAGGTTTTTTCATCTTTTTACTTTTATTTGGGTAGCAATCTATCCCAAAGCGGCAGATCCTGCATGTAATCAGAAAAGAACTGAGATATAGGGTTCTTCTGCCATCTTGGGGAACAAATAACAGGTTCACAGAACAGTTTTAATCAGTGTCCTTTAAAGCATTAGATCTCCTGGTTCATCTATTGACCATAAACAATGAGATAGGAATGCTTCAGCTTTCAAACAGAATCCTTATGATCTAAGAATTGTAAGTTGAATTATAACCAGTCTTTGAACCATTAGATGGACTTCAATATAATTACCACCTAATCAGTCATGGAGCAGATCATTACTGAGTATTTATTATATAGCCTATGTCATGTATCTACAGAAAGATTGCTCACAGATAAATACTTTACAAAATGGAGTGAAATTAAATATTTATTTTCATCGTCTTATGTATGTTTATTGTTTTGAATTTTCTCCATCAAACTGTTTACAGCTTCTAAGGCAGAAGAATTATTAATTGCACTTGGAAAGGATATTTCTTTGCAAATTACATGAAAAAGTACTTCCAGCAATGGCTTCATTTCGTTCTAGACAAGGCAGAGGAAAAAGTACATGATAAGATTTTTATTTGTAAAACTATAAATTCCCCAAGTAAAATTAATTTTCTCTTAGATATTCACCTGAAGGTACAAGAAGTTTTCTGCTTGTGCAAATGCCCATGCATTCTACAATTTTCTACTCTTTTAGCAAACTAAAAACAAGGCAGATTTCTCACTCAAACAATGGGGATTTTACCCCACTGTGGTGCAGGGAAAAGGATTAAAAGAATATGCAAAAGTAGTGGTTAATATGTCGTATGTTCTTTTAAATAGCTCTTTGCCCAACCAGAATGATACAAAGCATTCAATGTTAATTAGATTTAGATCAGACACATAGACAGAAATCTCAGTACTTAATTGGATATTCATTTTGATTCTACACACCTCTCCCCAGGGATGTGGTAACTAAGGCCAAGTTTATTCTTAGATTTCTTTACTTATAAGCTGACTTATAGGTAAAGCATTCCTTGTGTGGGTGCAGTTGAACTGGCATTGTTTTGCCATAGAAACACACCCTTCCCTGGAACAAAGAGACACACAGTTTGCTGGTATAACTGTCTGAAGTTTAGGAATTTCTGGAAGCACAGCTGTGCTAGCCAGGGATCAAAACAACATACATGTGGCAAAAGTCAGTGGGAGGTGACAGGGCTCAGGAAACATGCAATATGGTTCCTGTGCTTAGCACTCCCTCCCTGGGAAGAGGAATGAAACATAAACAGTATTATTTCAGATCATTCCCTGCTCCATTTCCATATTCTGTGCCTCTCCCAAATGACGTGCTCAATGTAATAAAATAAATGTATTTTATCTGATGCTTTTCCTACTGTTCTCAGCCACCTCCCTATCTTGGATTCTTTCATCCATGTGACTCATCTTCTTTTCTTTAAAAAAGCAAGCATGTCAGGGCATTCAGGATACAGCAGAGAAAGTAAAAACCTGGTGAATTTATTTGATCTCTTTTCCAGGCTTTCTGTTGGACAAAAAAAAAAAAAAATTAGAGTGAGCAATTGTTAGTTAAAAAGGAAAATTCTGGATGAAGCATTTCCCATTCCTCAAACGTAATCAGAATGGAGACTTTTGGAAAGTCAGGAAAATTAGATTTACAATGCCATTATTTCCTCCTTTTCCAGTGGGACTTCAGATACATTTACTCCATTTGATTATGAAAATTTGTATCAATGTAGTAAACTAGCTGAGTAAACTCAGTCACAGTTCAGACCACACTGTAAGACTCCTAGAGAAAAACCAGAAAAATATTTTGTGACCTATGGAGCTTACAATCAGAATGGGAAATTAGAGACCATATTGATAAAAACAGAGCAAAATACAAGGCAGCAAGTGATCAGGAGTTTTTGCAATGTCAAAAGAGAAATAGAGGAACCTGTTTTATGAGAGACTGAAAGGATCTAGGCTTGTTTCACCTGGCAAAATCAAGGGTGATTATATTATTCATAGATATATTTTGAAGATTGGTAAAAATCAGGGAAAGAACTGTTGAAATTTAAGGGTAATTGAAAGGAAAATGCATACTATTTCATCCTGATACAAATTAGATAGGAGAAGATTTGTATCTCTTGGAAGCACAGAAGTAGCTTTCCGACATTGGAAGCAAGAGAAAAATGAAATTGCTTCAAGATAAAGCGTGAGGCTTTTAAAGTAGGATAGGGAGGATCTTGGAGTTAGGATCTACAGCTTGGCATGTGAGATGGGCTGTTCAACTTGTTGATATCTACAAGAGGAGGTGGAGGAAGATGTGACTGCTATTTGTTGACCCTATCTGTCTGCACTCCATTCATATTGTACTTCAAGGTCTCTGTCAGGTAAGTGCAGGAACAAGGAAGAATGTCCTCTGTTTTCCCCTTCAATGCAAAACATGGCTTCTGGGAATGATGAGGTTTTACTTCTCATATATCAGTGATTGGTAGGAAGCCCTTGAGATCCTTAGATAATTTTGGCTCATGTGCCTTAATCATGTCCTCAAGGCCAAACCCAATCATTATATTTCAGGATTTGTCCTCTATTTTCTGTCAAACCACTAACAGATTGGGCCTTTTCTGTTCTCTTTTCCTCTAACAACTCCCCTGCCTATGGCAGGGAATTCAGATGCTGCATTTTCTCCACTTCTGCCTTGTCATTTCTTTTGGGGCAGGATAGTTTTGGTGGTCTTTCTTGTGTGAACACTTCAGTAACCTTCCAAAGCCTTCACCTTTTTTTTTTTTTTGGGAGATTTTTTTTTGATTTTTGGGTTTTTTTTTAATGTGTTTTCTGGTATATTTGACATGTAGTGAAGAACTCTCTGGACTCTTTTTTGAATGTGAAATGCTTAGTTACTTGCAATTGCAAAGGGTTTATCTTTTTAGGATCTGAAGAAAGGTAGTGAGATAACTTCGATGCTTCTTGTTAACACAGGGGAAAGAAGCACAGGAGAAGGGCATGAAAATGCTTGTCTGAAAGAGCTGTACGTGAATGCTGTAGGCTGACTTCCCAGAGGCAATGTTTTGGTAATTAGAAAGCCTGCATCATTGTCTTTCCAGGGCATTACCTTCAGTGATCTGCAAGTACAAGTGAAACAGTTTTTATGAGGTGGAGATCTCTGTTGAAGGAGAGGGAATGACTGGGAAAAGGGTGTGGAACATTGCATCTTCAAAGAGCATGCCATGGGGCAGGGCATGAAGCCATCCTTGGAGAGATTTGCTGTGAGAATGAGAATAAAGCAGGCATGAAGGAGATCTTTATTTTTGCTACCAGAGCTCAGAAAACCAGACACCTGTGGCTGATGACGAAGATAGTTCAGAACAGCAACTGCCACTGGCACTAGCAGCAGCAAAGAGTGCTTTTTCAATCCACATATATGGAAGTTGCATGAAGTTTCCTTGAAATGATTTTATTGTATTTGAAAGTGGTAACATAGATTTAATAATCTCAGGAAGGACTGTTAAGTGTTTCTGCGGCAAAATCTTCATGACGCCTTCATTGACTCAATATAAATTATAGGATTTATCTGATAAAGAGGTGAATGCAGATTGAGAGGTTATCAGGAATTCATGGGCCCAGTAAACTGAGATTAGACAGAATGCAAGCTAACGGCATAAAATCTTATGTACCCTTGGCATTTTTTACTACACTTTTCAGTCAAAATATTTACCACAGTACGGATAAAATTAACTGAAAACAGGCCAAATGGACATCCTGACAACTGAAAGCATAAAATTCCACTAAAAATTTTTGGTTTGTCAAAACAGTGTTTTCTGCTGGAGATACATATATTTTGTTTAAAATTATAGCTACTTATGACACATTTTACTTGAGGTAGACAACCTCCTGGGCCCAAAAGACAGCATCATCACTTTTGGATAATGTTTTACCTCCTCAGAACATTCCAATCTAGATCTTATTCCAGTGCTGGATCGCATGTGTAGGTTGGCGTCTTGTGGAGACTTGATCAAATTCCCAACATTTATGCAAAAGGCGGTTAGGAAATAACCTGCTGAAAGTTTACTATCATGCAAGGAACTAAATGTGGGTCTGTTGGTGGAATCATTGTTTTATTTCCATTTTAGATTATTGTAGTGTTTTATCTAACTGCAGAAGTCTTCATTTTCTAAATGAAAGTCCACCTCTTGTCCGAATTCTGCTAAGTTCCTTGCCTCAGATATACCTCATGATACAGAGTAAAAGAGATTAGTGGTGAATAAAAAAGATCACATGCAAGTGTTTCCTTTTATGAGACTTAAAGCAGGTCTTAAATAGATTAAAAAATAGATTTCTATGTATGAAGACCTTTCAGAACTGGAAACTACAACTTGCAGAATAACTTGGAAACTACAACTTGCAGAATGATTAACAGGGAATCCTGACAGGCATTAGATGCCATTTACTCATAAGGGTAAAAGAGCTGATCCTTAAAAATTTTTAGAAGAATAAAAGCCAAGGATCTGATTAATGTAGTTTCTTTCCAAAGGGCAAGATTAATCCTCTGTACTAGAGGCAAAGATTCACTCTTGCTTTTTTTTCAGTCACTGTACATGATCATTGTGACATAATAATATTGAATCATGTCATCACCAAACGTTTCTCAACAAAATACAATTTACTCTTGAACTTCTGTTTGTTTTCATTTGACAACTTCTTTTCTTTTTTGTTATAGAGGGAAAAAAAATCCATCTCTCTTGAAAAGTGTTTCATCAGAAAACAATTCTTGCTTATTACCTTGGATTTTAATTATAAATCCAAACCCATGATTTTGGAGTTCTTATGAGCTTGCAAATAAACCTTGTGTAAATTTTCCATGCTTAGAACCTGAACTCTTATTTTAGTAGCTGATGTTTGGTCCTACACATGTATAACCTTAAGCCTTTTAGCTTCAAGCTGAGAATAAAACCAACCAACCTGCTAATTTTCAAACTATCATTATTATAACTTTGACTGTCTCTGTATCCTTTGCCTGAGGAATGGTGGAATTGAAGTTGAAGAACTGAAACTTCCTTAAAGTAACTTGTGATTTCGTCTACTCCTTCCTGGCCAAAGAAATGAGCATTGGCTTGATGATACCGTTCAAGACTCTGCAGTTATGCATTGGATTGTAAAATATTTCACAAGAAATTAAGCCAAATGATAGAAAAAGCAAATCACATAGCATCTGTAAGCACAACCCTGATAGAAAAGACTCTGTCTGTCTACAAACTGACATTTCTGCAAGCCAAGAGAAACATGTGGTTATAGACAGTGCTCTGGGAGAACCAAGGTCCCACCACAGACTTACTATATAATTTGAGCAAGTCACTTTTTAATCTCTATCTGCCTCAATTCCCCACTTTTAAGGGATGGAGAACAATGCTTTGATTGTCTTGTCTGTGTAGCTTTTTGTGGTACAGATTTTCTCTAGCTGCTAGCACAACACATTACAAAGGTGCCATGACCAGACTGTTTCCCCAGGAATTTCTGCAATAAGTATGGCAGGCATTTGTCCTTGAGATGGCAGATAGCTAGATTTGGAGCTTTAGAGATCCACAGTAATACTATGATAGAGATTTTCTCCCACCAGTTCTACAGAGAAAAATCTGGCAGCAGTTTGAAAGTTTCACTCTCCTTGTTGCCTTTTTGCAGGCTTTAAAGGGTCCTCTCAGTCTGAAGGCTCAGTGAACAGTGAAAGGCCAGAGGCTAAACAGAGCATCTTGAAGCCCCTGCTGTGACCAGCAGAGACCTTCAGATGGAATAATTTTAATGGACCTCACATGCTTACAGTGTTGACATTTACTAGAGAGCTAGTTTCCTTGACTCCTTTTGTAGTCATTGCAAACAAACAGATATTTCAAAGATGGAATTAATCTGCTCTGTTTTAGGTTTCTATTTTAGAGTGAGATAAATCATCCCCTGGAGTTTCCTATTTCATTTCATTGACTACAAAGAGAATCCAAACAATTACCGCATGTGTGGACTTCCACTCTATAGAACTTGACTTCAGCTTGTGGTGCTCATACAGAATCTTTGGACATCACTATACCTTTCCAACACAGTCAGTAGCACTATCTCCATTTTACTTTTTCTCAGTGGGGAAAATGAGGAGCAGTGAAGTGACTACAGTGTTCAGGGTAACCAAGCAGTCCTGTATTGACCCAATACTTGATACAGTGTGTATTGTATCTTGATACAGACCCAGAACTGCTGTTTCAATAAGCTTGTCACCACTCAGTTGAGGCACCCCATGTTTAAAACTGCTGAATACTGGGATCTAAGGATCTTAGATAAAGCTACTCTAAACTAGAAACACAAATTATACTTCATAGTTGATGGTTATCGTTAGTACAATGAGTTTTAAATTTTAAGTGAATATACCACAATAGCAACTACAAATGCTGCTTGAACTGTGTTATTTCCTTAGACATGTGGCACCTAGTGTTGAGTGAGAGCACCTCTGGGTCATTTCTAAATCAAATGAAGATCCTGCTGTGTCTGCAATACCTGAGTATCACAGCTCTTACGATAGATAATTCTCCTAGATTCAACATATTTTGAATTGCAAGGGGATAAACAGAATGATTAGTAAATATGGTGTAATGTGATATGTGTAAAATAAAGACTGGAATAACTGAATAGCTGTTAATAAGTAATCAGCTAGCTTGTCAGCGGCATGCTATCTAGCTGCTGAATAATTAGGTGCTTAAGGCACAGTGTCCATTCCTCAGCACAAGTCAGAGCAGAACAGCCTGTCGGAAAGATGCTTTCATGTGGTTTCTCTGAATTTCTTGAATGGATGTGACTAGTTTCATCATTTGGAGAAATTTGTCTGGGCGATGAGATAAAACACACATAATCTTTGCTGACCATTACATGTCTGTATCAGAGCATGTTTCTCATTTCTGGCAGAATCTGTCCCTTTATGGAGACTGTAAATGGTAAGTGCCAGCATTGTGCAAGGCTTAGGTGAGGTAAGATTGAGTTCTAGGCATTTGTGATCTTGGCAGGTTTCTAGGTGCCAAGCACTGAGCACTACTGCAGTTTCTGCAGAGGGCCTTCTCTGGTGTAAGTGCTGCTTGCCACAATCTTGCAGCTGTCTGTTGTGACAGAGCATAGTGTTTTGCATCCTGAGCTCAGGAAAGGCCTCTGAAAACACAGAAGTGCCTTAAATGAGAAGGCTACAACCATTTTGGAGACAGCTAATCCTCTCCAAAATCCCCACCTGGCTCCTGCTGCTTCATTTCCACTACACTTTTCCTTTCTGGTGAGTCCTAGTTTCTTCTATGCAGCTACTACACGCATGTATATGTACACATTCTTCAAATAAACTTTTAAGTAATAATATGAATATAATACATTCTACAAAGTTGAGTTTCCTGGAGTTAATGGTGGAATTAAAACTACATTTTGTGTGGATTTAATCGAGTCCCTAAGTGTGTATGTTTGATGACATTAATTATTCACAGCATCTTTGACTCAGTATGTATACTTGCTTATTTACTCTGGCTACTCACACTGTTATTCTAGTGTCATTACTCTATGCATTTATATTTTTTAAAAAATCTGATTAATGGCACATTAATTAGATTTTTGTGTGTATTCCTCTTTTGTGATCATCATTATTTGTGGTCTTTGTGGTGTGTTGATCTTGACTGGGCGCCAAGTGCCTGCCAAGTTATCCTATCACTCCACTTCCTTAACCAGACAGAGGGAGAAAATAGGATGAAAAGTTTGTGAGTCAAGATAAGGACAGGAAGATCATTTGTCATTTACCATTGTGAGGCAGAAGAGATTCAACTTGGGAAAATTAATTTTATTTATTGCCAATTAAACAGAATGGGCTAATGAGAAACAGCAACAATTCTAAAAGTACCTTCCCCTCAGCCCTCCCTTCTTCCCAGGCTCTACTTCACTCCAAACTCTTCTATTTCCTCCTCCAACGATACAGGGGGATGGGTGTTTCAGTCAGTTCATAACCCTTGTCTCTGCCACCCCTTCCTCATCACACTCTTAACCTGCTCCAGCATGGCAGGGAGACACTTGTCCACAAACCTCACCTGCTCTGGTGTGGGATCCTCCATAGGCTACAAGGTGGTTATCTGCACCACTGTGATCTCTCCATGTCCTACAGGACAACTTGTGTCATCACAGTCTTCACCATGGGTGCAGGGAAATCTCTACTTTGGTACCTCCTCCCTCTCCTTCCCTGACCTTGGTAACTGTAAAGTTATTTCTCACATGTTCTCACTCTTCTCCCCCAGCTGCTGGTGCACAGCTCTTTTTTACCATTTCATAGAATCACAGAATCACAGAATGATGGGAGTTGGAAAGGATCTCTAGAGATCATGTAGCCCAACCCCCCTGCTCAAGCAGGTTCCCCTTGATCAGGTCACTCAGGTACATATTCAGGCCAGTTTTGAACACCTCCAGAGAAGGAGACTCCACATCCTCCCTGGGAAGCCTGTGCCAGGGCTCCCTCACCTCAACACCAAACAAGGTTATCCTTGTGTTTAAGTGGAACTTCTTGTGTTCAAGCTTATATCCATTACCCCTTGTCCTGTCACTGGGTACTAAAGAAAAAAGTGTCACCCCATTCTCTTGACAAACACCTTTTAAATACTTGTATCTTTTGCATTTTCAGTGAACAGAGGAATCCAGTGTAAACTGTGTCTTTTCTTAAATCACTTTCCTTTGAACTTCAATTACAGAATAACTGTGTCTTGGAAGCCTGTTCCACCGGATCCTGTCTATTGTCTTACTGTCCAAAACTAGTTTCTTTGGAAATATTAATTTTACAAATACAGTCAGTTTCAAGTGGAAGTATATCCTCAGGTAAACAGATAGAAGAATAACTAAAAAAATATCATCACAGCAATTGTAATAAGAACAAATACTGGGAGTTGAAGATAAATCATACAACAGATGTGTGGCTGCTACTACCAGGTAGAGATTTCTGAGGTAAAGTTTATACTAAAAAAATACAATTTTTTCAAGGAAAGGTAATTAAAAAATAAGGTAACCTAAAATCTTGTTTGTCCTGCAGTGACTCATTCTAATAACCAAGAGATTCAGGCAGATTTTAGTGTAGAAGACATCATATGAAATGAGAATAATTTCTATAAGCATAATTGTTAGGCAAGAAGAGTCAACAAGCAAACTAAAAATATGTGTAGGGAAAAGTCACAAGGAAGCCTGGGTAGAAAGCTTACTGGTATTTCTCTTACTGGGTGTGAGAATTCTCTAGAACTTCTGCAACACAAACATGTTGCACAGCCAAGGCAAAAGTATGAGTCAAGCTCTATCAAATGCCCAGAAGATAAGCCCTTGCTGGGCCTGACTGATGGGCAGAAGCAGCCTGACACCATCAACTGTGGCCATACTCATCCCACAGGAGGAGCTAAGTTTTGGCTGAGCACCTGGAGGTGCACTGGGACCATGCTGGGGCACAGTGCTTCCCTCTGAGTACCACTGTGGCCTCTGGGACTCCTACATTCCCTTGGCCAGGGCCAGGGTCAATACCTTACTCTGCATGAAGGGAACTGTCTTTGCCTGTTGTCCTGTCATTGCCAGGTACGGAAGGCCAGGCTGCCATATAGCACCCCCTGAGAGTCTCATTGGGTCTCCTCTGCAGTGGTTACCATGAACTGATGTGAGATCATTTATCTCCATTGCTATTTAGTTTTTCTCACTTTCATTGAGGATAGCATGGAATCATAGAATTGTAGACTCATTTCAGCTCAAAGAGACCTTTAAGATCATCGAGTCCAGCCTTTGTCCCAGCTCTATCAACCACTAGACCATTTCCCTAAGTGCAACAACCACCCGTCTCTTGAACACCTCCAGAGACAGTGACTGCACCACTTCCCTGGGCAGCCCATTCCAATGCCTGACAGTCCTTTCAGTAAAGAAATTCCTCCTCATATCCAGCCTGAACCTCCCCTGGAGCAACTTGAGGCTATTTCCTCTTGTTCTATTGTTTGTTACTAGGGAGAACAGATCGACTCCTGCCTCACTACAATTTCCTTTCAGGTAGTTGTATAGAGCAATAAGGTTTCCCCTGAGCCTTCTTTTGTCTAGGCTAAACAGCCATTCCTCATATAAGATGTGCTCCAAATCCTTTACTAGCTTGATAGCCTGCCTCTGGATCCTCTCCAGCACCTCAATGTCCTTCCTGTAGAGAGGGGCCCAAAACTGGACACGGTATTTGAGATTCAGCCTCACCAAAGCCAAGTACAAGGGAATGATCACCTCCCTGCTCCTGCTGACAACATTGTTCCTGATACAGGCCAGGATGCCCTTGGCCTCTTGGCCACCTGGGCACTCTGCTGGCTCCTGTTCAGCCACTGTCAATCAACACTCCCAGGTCCTTTTCTGCCTGGTAGCTTTCCAAATACTCCTCCCCAAGCCTGTAACACTGCTGGGGGTTGTTGTGGCCGAAGTGCAGGACCCAGCACTTGGCTTTACTGAAACTTGGCCCAGCCATCCAGCCTATCTAGATCTCTCTCTAAAGCTTTCCTACCCTCAAGCGGATCAACACTTCCACCTAGCTTGGTGTCATCTGCAAACTTACTCAGGGTGCACTCTATCCTTGCATCCAGATCATTAATAAAGATGTTAAATAGGAGTGGCCCCAGTACTGAGCCCTCAGGGATACCACTTGTGACTAGCCACCAACTGGATTTGATTCCATTGACCATAACTCTTTGGACTTGGCCATCTAAGTTTTTCACCCAGTAAAGTGTATGCCCATCCAAAACCAGAACAGTCAATTTCCCTAAGAGAACACTGAAGGACACTGTCAAATGCCTTACTAAAGTCAGGGTAGACAACATCCACAGCCTTTCCTTCATCCAACAAGCCTGTCACGCTGTCATAGAAAGAGATCAGGTTTGTTAAAACAGGACCTACCTTTCATAAACCCATGCTAACTGGGCCTGATCACCTGGTTGTCCAGTATGTGCTGCATAACAGAATTTAGGATGATATGCTCCATCAGCTTCCAGGCACTGAAGTCAAACTGACAGGCTTTTTCTGAGTGATTTCCTGGGTGATCCTTCCATCCCTTCTTATATATGGATATTATATTGGCTGACTTTCAATCAGATGGGACCTTCCCAGTCAGCCAGGACTGCTGATAAATGATGGACAGTGTCTTGGAGAGCACCCCTGCCAGTTCCCTCAGCACTCTAGGATGTACCTCATCCAGCCCCATAGATTTGTGCACATCACTGTGGAACAGCAGGTCACTGACATTCTCCTCCTGAACTGTAGGGGGTTCATTTAGCTCCATGTCCCTGACTCTTGGCTTGGGGGGCTGGCTTCCCTGAGTGGAAATGCTCCTACTGCTAAAGGCTGAGGCAAAGAAGACGTTAAACACCACAGCCTTATCCTTGTCTTTTTTTTACCAAATTTCCTTCTGGCAGGGGATGAAGGCTCTCCCTGGTCTTTCTTTTATTGTTAATATGTTTATAGAAAGTTTTCGTATTACCCTTTACCTCTAAAGCCAGTTTAACTTCTAACTGGGTTTTTGACCTTCTAATTATCTCCCTACATAACCTAACAACATTCCTGTACTCATTGTGAGTGGTCTGCTCCTTCTTCCAGGGGCCATAAACTTGCTTTTTTCCCCTTGATTTTAAGCCAAATCTCCCTGTTCAGACAGGTCAGTCTTTGTCTCTGTCTCATCTTACAGCACATGGGGATGGCCTGCTCCTGGGCCTTTAAGATTTCCTTAAAAAGTAGCCAGCCTTCCTGGACTCCTGCACACTTCAAAACTGACTTCCAAGGGACTCTATCAAGTAACCTCCTAAACAAGTTGAAGTCTGTCCTTTGAAAGTCCAAAGTGTCAGTTTTGCTGCCTCACCTCCTAACATCTCTATGAATAGAGAACTTAATAATGTCATGGTCACTGCCACATCCTCCACAAGACCTTCTCTGTTCACAAACAAGAGGTCCAGCAGAGAACCTTCCCTGGTTGGTTCACTTATCAACTGTGTGAGGAAGTTATCCTCCGCATATTCTGGGAACCTCCTGGTTTGTTCCTTCTCTGCTGTGTTGTATTTCCAGCAGATACCTGGGAAGTTGAAGTCCCCAACAAGAACAATGGCAAGTGACTCTGAGATTACTCCCAAGTGCTCATAGAATGTTTCACCTACTTCACTATTCATATTGGGAGGTCTTTAGCAGACTCCAACAGCAATATCAGCTTTATCGGCTGTTAGGGAAGATGGGCCAGTTACTACCAAGTAAACTTACCTCTTGTGTGACACACTTCCTTTCTCTGCGCTGTGTGCAGGGATCTTGAGACAGCCCACATGACTATCCTACCAACAGCACATCCAGAGGGCTCACCCAGGGTTTGATCTTACTCTATGCCCAGAGTTCTGTGATCCCTAAGCTCCTGGGGTGTTTCAGTATCCCATGGTGGCTGTGGCTCCATCCATGCCTGGCCCTCCTCTCTTGCCAGAGATGCTGGCACTGACAGGGACCCCTCTGCTTGCAACAAGGCTCCTGGCTTTGGGAAACCTTCAGCTGATGGGTTAGTCAGCATCTGCAGTATCTAATAAATGCTAAGAAATACCAGGGAATGCACATGCTCTGAGAAGCTGAACAGATGTGCTAAAATTGAACTGTATTCCCAGAAGAGTTTTTGTGTCGATCAGTTTATTTTTTGGACAATACCAAATTGAGCTATCTGGATTTTATGTCCCTGGTAATTGGTTTCATTAACACAGCTTATGCCAAAGAAAACAAAAAAAAAAACCCCAAAAAACCCCCTAAAGATGATTTCTAGAAACTGCAAAGGCCAGAAGATGTCCGAGTTTAAGAGGAAGAAAATAGACCTGGAGGCTTTGGAAAAATTTGGTACACTTCAGAACTCATTCACTGGAAATGCATTAACTAGCCTTGGATTGTATCAAGACAAGTAAAAAAGATGGAAAGACAGGCTTACTGTAGTGATAACCTGATATGTGAGCCATGATGTGCTCATTTTACAGATATCAGAGGACATAAAAAAAATCTCAGGCCTGTGGGCCAATACTCTCAGAAATTAAATTAAACATGCAGTCCTTATCCGTTTAACAGAGATAATGGGAAAAAGAACACCAACAATGCTGAGCACTGCACATTTCTTGTGCAAGTTGACTCAGTAGGAAAGTGGCCAAAAGGCAAAAATTTGAACAACATTGGAGACATCTGAGTGGTGAAGACTGCAAATCAACTCTGTTACACACCATAATCTATTTAACTGCAAGCAATATCCTAAAGAATGGGATTGTGCCCAGAAGACCAACTTAGCTATTTGCTTTTCCAGTCATCCAAATCTCTGCTTATTTGAGTATTTTGATACTCTCATGAATAGTATTTTACTGCACCCTGGTCAGGCTTCAGAAAATAGACATATTTCAATGGTATGAAAACAGCAATTTGTTTTTTTTTTTTAATAAATGTATCTGAGACCCTTTCTTCCATATCATAAACCAGAAGTATTTGCTGAGATAACAGGTTTGGATGGCAACATATCTAATTAAAGTCTTCTGTGCATAAATTGAGACATTTCTGCATGGTACTACTTATCATATTAGAAACTAGAAAATATTAGGTAGTAATAATTGACACAGCTGCTGTAAGTTTTACAAAAGAGTGAAAATCTTGGATATAGAAAACTATTTACTCTCTCAGGACTGGAAGAATCACTTTCTTTTGTAGTATTGAACACATGAAAGGGACTTGGGGAGATTTCATTATACTTCCCTCTTTTATATGCTGTGCAGAGTTGTCTTTGTTCAGTGAGGTTAGTGGGATGGTGCAGGCTAAACTTTGGTTCTGGTCCAGTTGTTTAGCTTACACAGTAGCTTCAGCCCACTTTGAAGGAACAGCATTCCATTTATATATTATAAAGCCACTTCACTTCTCACGTGTATGCTGCTTTTTCTCCAGTGTAAATCTATTTCATCATTCTAGAAAATGTACAAATTACAAGTATAAACTGAAAAAGTGCGTTACAAGTGTAATTAATACACACAGCAGTAGATGAATATAGGTCAGTAAATATTAGGACAACCTGACCATTTTGAATAGATCTCAACTTTGCAAATAGAGGAAAGTAATGCTGTGAAATTTTTGCAATCAGAGCACCCTTGAAGAACTTCAGAGTTGAAGCCTTCATCATGTAACTTCTTGCATTTATCTCTTCAGAGTTGAGTCCCCCAAAATATGAAGTGACTAAATTTGATTGAAGTCTAATTTGTTACATGTGTAATCATATTTTCCAAATCCCCATGTATGAACAAATAAATGATTATCAGACATTTTGATTCAATTACTCCAAGAGTGAGTGATTTTTCTCTTTCCAGCACTTTCAGAACAGCTCTTAGTAATGCAGCAGTTCAATAGCTAGGAATGTTCAATACTCACCTGTACTAATTTTGACTAGGATAGAATTTTCTTCATAACAGCTCGTACGGTGCTATGTTTTGGATTTGTTCTGAAAACAGTGTTGATGGCACAGAGTTTTATTTATTGCTGGGCAGTGCTTGCACAGCATCAAGGCCTTTTCTTCTCACCTCATCCCACTAGTGAGTAGGCTGGGGATGCACAAGAAGTTGTTAAGGACACAGCCAGTACAGCTGAGTCCAAATGACCAAAGGGATATCCCAGACCATGTGACATAGTGCTCAATAATAAAAGCTGGGGAAAGAAGGGGAAAGGGAGAATGTTCAGGGTGATGGTATTTGAATTCCCAAGTAATCATTACATGTGATGGTGCCCTGTTTTCCTGGAGATGGCTGAACATCTGTCTGTTGGTGGGAAATAGTAAATAAATTCCTTGTTTTGCTTTTGTATGAAACTTTTGCTTTACCTATCAAACTGTTTATATCTCAGCCCTTGAGTTTTCTCACTTTTACTTTTCTGATGTTTCCCCCCATTCCATTGTGAGCGAGCGAGCAGCGGTATGGAGCTGAGCTGCCCACTGGGGCTAACCCACATGAATCCAGAATTTCTGCTGTGGAAGACAAGTTACTCTACACATGTATGATTTCAACTAATGTTTTATGTTGGAACTATTTTTTTACTTTTAATTCTCTGTTAATTTATTGCTTGATTTTGGGACTTGTATATGTCCTTCTATTTGGACATCTCAACTGAGATAGCTTATTTTCCAGAAAACATAGCTGGAAATGAATGTTTTCCTTTTCAATGTTAAATAACTCTTACTTGTGTTCATCCTGCTACATGTAGACACTCAGTAAGTTCCTTTTTTCAGACTTAAAAAGGGAGTACTTGTGATACTGATAACTCTGTCTTTAAAGCTGAGTTTCCTGGGTAGCTTTTATTGATCATCTTAGGGACACATAGAGACAGGGAGATCCCTCGCAAGCTTTAGGTTTCTTGTAAGTTCTTGAATCAGTGATCTCTGAGCAGAGCAAGAGATCTCTTATATCATTTACTTTGGATTGCATATTATAGATATGTGACCTGATCTAGGTGAACCTGCTTCTGCAGGGGGATTGGACTAGATGATCTCTAAAGGTCCCTTCCAACCCCTACCATTTGATGATTCTATGATTATGCCTCCGAGTTTACAGTCCCAGTACTTGAAGACACATATATCCAGAGTTTTTGAACTCCAACTATCCCAGTAATAAAAATAAAATACATAAAACATCCCAGCTATAAAAAAGTAAAATCAGAAATTCAAACTAAATGTCTAACAAGTGTGCACAACTACAGTGAATTTTTTTTCCTAAGACAGTCACAACAATGGCAGATATCAGATTGTCATTTTAAAGAAGATTTCTACTTTAAAGAAGCAATTTAAATATAAAGTAAATCAGAATTTCTCAATAACATTTAGTTGGGATTAGTGTGCCATTTTCAGTCATGTCTGAGATATTTGAAAGGAGTCTATATTCATGGGAAAAGATTTTCAACATTATTTGAGGAACAAGTTTCCTACAAGGTGTGTCCAGAAAAGAAGTATTAAAATTTGAAATTCTTAGTGGATTGTTTAGAGGAAGCCTTACACTTCCCATAAGGAATGGAAAATTTAAGAAAATCCAATCCTAGAATTTTCCACTTTTAATATGAATATGAAGCTCCTGTTCCCAGTATTTCAAAACCTCTTTGGAATAACTGTCATGTAAATAAGAACAAAACAGGATTTTCTAGCTATATTAGTTATACGGAGCTGCCTACAGTGTAACTCAAAGAATTCAGCCATTTGAGAGAAACTTGAGAATTCTGAGGTGAACCTTGTTGTAGGTGGTTCTGGCAAAGTTGAAAAACGTCTTCATGCCTAGAGGATATACTACCAAAGGGAGAATCTTTCAGAAATGCTTATCAAGGAAGTTACCGGGCCTTATTCTCATCTAACTTGAATGACTAGCTGGTGAAAAACAAATATGCAAACAGAAAACCATGGGTACAGAATCAAGCTGTAGATCAGGATTAACTCCATCACTGAAGTCACAAGTTTTAAAGCAATGAAGATCAGTCAAGCACATGTGCCATGTTGCCCACTGCCAACACCTTTCAAAGTGCTTAACATGCTTTCTGAATGGTTTCAAAATGCCCTGCTTTGCCAGATAAAAGTTTTCTTATAAACCGGAACGGTGAAGGGTGTTACTGGTACTCTAATATCTCATGAGACTGGTTCTTCTTACATTTCTTTGTATCTTAGGCTTGCAAGGTACTGGATGTCCTGTAAGAACATTCCAATCATTTGATGGCACAGCCAAAATTGGGAGAAAAAAGAAATCATAGTTATTAAAACAGACAACAATACAAATCTGTTTGTTACCTTATGGCTCAGGATGTTTCTAGACAGGAATGCTGGCACCAGTTCTCTGAAAACTAGCATAGGTCTGCCAATGCTGTACAAGTGGTGCATGAAATTTTAGTGTGAGGGTTGTTCAAAGTAAGCTTTTGATTCAGGGTTAGGAACACTGAATGCTAAGCTGTGGGACACCCCTGCAGTGTGCCCTACTCCATGCTCAGAAATATATTTCAGTTAAATAGAGGTCTGGGTCAAGAAAACATGACCTACTTGACATCATCTCTTTCTGAGATGATCTTGAAATGACCTTCTCTGTGGTGAGGATGAATGCATCTTTTCTGAATGACATATTCTACCTATCTTTGTGCTCCTATTACCAAGCTGTCTTGTCTGTGCTCAGTTCCTGTGCAGACTGAAGGCAACAACAGTAAATAAAAGTCTCTCAAAACATGTGTCCTCATGAGGCATCCTCTAGAAGGAAAATCTCAACCAACTGAAAGGAAGACTTTATATCAAAAGTGTTATTCATTTCCATAAACTTCATGTTACGGTTTGATATTCTTCCCTAACATCATATCCAGCTGATCAGCAAACTATTGTAAGTAGGGTGTGCAATGATTTTAGATGCTGGCAAAATATTGCCCTGGACATCAAATCCGAGAATCTTGTTCTTTTATTTCCCAACTGAAAGCACATCTCCAAGTTTTCCTAGCTCTTTGTATGAAGGAGCTTAACATAGACTTTCTCTGCTAAGGCTGTTTTATTTTTAAAGGCACAATGAAGATTTCTTTGCTTATGGGTAGAAAAAGGAGGCATTCCAAAATGTTTACCAAAGAATAGCTGTTTACAAAACTAGCATCTTGCTTTTTGTCTTGGGTAACTTAGCATCCATAAATGGCAAGAAGATTGTTCTGGTACTTCAAGTCCCTCTGCATTATTCATCAGGGAAGTCTGAGCTGAATAACTTTCTCTGGGACAAAGCTGTTGCTAAGCTTAAAGTTTGGGAGATCTAGTAATGCAATTTTGCTTATCCTTCTCCCCAGGAAACTCTTCCACTCACACGATGTGAGGATATCGTGACTTGGCAAAATAGTGCTTCGTGCTACTTCCTGGATACTGGACAACAGGACAACTATGTGAAATGAAGAGAAGACTTATTAACCCTGACACTTTAGCAATGAATCAAAATGAAAAGAAAAGGAGGCAGAGAGAGGAAAGAATCAGGTGATAAAACTTGTTCCTCGTGACATCCTAAATAAGATATTGACATGGCTTTTCCCAGAATGAGCAAGAGAAAGCCATATGTGTATACCAGCTTGAATGACAAATGCAACTTTACCTCTGCCACATAAAGGTCTATTTTCTATTTTTTTTTATTACAGTGTAAACTGCAATATTTGACATGTTGATTGCTTTTTCTTCAGTCACTTGTCTACAGTGTGACTGAGTGCACAATTTCCTCTGTTGCAATTTTGCTTTAAGGAAAAAAAGATTTAATTTTTTGGATGGCAAAAGAAAACTTCTGTGTTCTAAAAGAGTGGAAAAGATTGAGGTTCAAAGCTGAACTACAGTTTTTGCTGATGATTAGCTTTTGGTCACAGTGTTAGCAGTGTGATCATCAAAGCACGCTTTCCTAGCACAGAGGCTTTGGCAAGGGATGAAGGGTGAACTCAGCTGGGGAGGAGTACAAGAAAGGTGAAAGAAAAAAAGAATCTGGAAATGAATCTGCAAGTAAGACATGTTGTAGAATCTTAAAGCATTTCTGCAAGGTTATGAAAAGTAGAGTAAGATTTTCTATCCTTTTGCATCTGTCATTCAACAATTTCCTAGACGTTTATAGAAGTAGAGGTAGAAACAGTCTGAAATTATTTCCAGAACCACTGTGTTGAAAGAAAGCATGGTAAACAGTGAGTTAATTTGGCTGCAGTGATATGGAACATTTGCCAAAGCACTACTCTGGCGCATTTTTTTCAGCTCTGACTCTCCAAGGGTGTTCTACCTCCCTTCTAACTTACACTGCAACTCTGTACAAGAAATGACTTGTTTCAAAAACTCCTTTCAAAGATTAGAGGCTCTTGGAAATGTACTTATTCTGGCAATCTCAGCAGAAAAATCATGGTCTGAATGAGCACAAAGACTACCTATTTCCATCCCTCGAAATGGTTCCTTTGTGGCTATGTGGAGATACACTAGCATGTTGTTAGGAGGAAAGCTTGCACAAGTTCCCCCTTCACTAGGTTGCTTCTGTGGAAAAAGCTATATCAGATCTACTTTCAATATTGTCAGTCTGGGACTGGACTAGTCTGAGAGCAGTGCCTCTGTTGATCAGAGAAGTCAATTTCATAGTACTACTCAGATGTACCTTTTATGAGACTTACATACCCTATATCATTCTTTAAAACCAAAATATTCCAAAATCCTTGGCTGTTTGATTTTCATAACATTGTGATATATTTTTGTTTCTCATCTACTTCTTAAACTCCCCAGTTAGTTTTCCCATGGATCTTGTGAGAAACAGCTTATGAGATTCTCATGTGAGATTAAATTAATCTTTTTCAGTTATATATTTTCCAATAGAGCTACTATCTTACAAACACTTTCATGCAACTAACTTGTATTTGCTGCATAATATACACTTACATATAACCACATATGTTAAAATGGCAACTAATTATCTTTGTGCTCAACTCTAGTCAGTTAAAACTCAATCCTTTTTGTACTAGAAGATTAATTAAATGCTTACAGTAATCTATCTTACAGTAGATATTTTAAATTATTTTGGCTTTATTGAACACAGAAAATGTGCAAGTTCTCTGTCAATGGTTATTTGATTTTTTATTATATTTTTAATTAAAATGTTTCTATAATAGTCAGAAATTAAGAAAATAAATCTGAGCAGCAGGTAACTTTGAATCATATGTTGATTTATCTCTGCTTATATTCACTGACTTCCTTTATAGCCCAGCATAATTCTCAGGACGCTATGATTTTTAAATTCACTTGTCATACGAGTTGCCTATGGTATATTCCTATTTAAGTATCCAGATATTCCTAATGTGTAACCATAGGCTGAGTGCCTACACAGTTAGTTGTATAAAGTAGGTGCACTTAGGTATTTTTATTTTGGAAAGTATGTTTTGCTTTCAGTACTGCACATTTTGTATTTCAGATCAATGTCTGCTATTCATGGGCATTTCTTAAAAATGCTATTTGTTAAATAATCTCTCCATATGCATTTGTTTCATTGATTATAAGTGACTGTAACTGCTTTCCAGTATTATATAGCTAGTAGGATGCATATATAATCAGTTCAGAAGTACTTAAAAACATACATTTAATCTTCTAGAGTCACAATGACCTAAGTAAAGTGGTCACAGCATGAGAATTTAAGGATCATACTGACAACACTGGAAATCCATAATTGGAAGGAAATTGGATCACTCATGTCCAGTCCATCTAGAAATATTATTCTGCACAGCTGAAGAACAGACTTGACCATCATCAACAGAGGCCTCAAAGTCAGAAGTTGTGTGTTTGTTTTCTCCTGACTTTATACAAACCAGGATGGCACTTAGAAGTGGGGAAGAAGAGTTGTTTGTGTAGGACAGCTTATAAACAAAATGCTTTTCAAACTTTTCCATGCAGCATCAGCTGTTTTCTAACGATAATATTTTTATCTTCCACTAATCCACTTAAGGCAAGACATAACATTTTTGTTCTGTTATGTTACTGGAATTCTTATTTATTCCAATTTATTTTGATGTCCCCACATCACATCTTTAATACAATTTCAGCTTGAATGGCAGTGCAGTAACTGGTTTATAGTCATGGAAGTGGCTTGTGCCAAATTAGAATAAGCACATTGTTGTTATTTTTGTAAATCTGAACTTGTTAGGGAAATTACAGGGGTAATGTTATGACAAAAACAGTCACTGAACCGTCATTCTCTTAGATTCAGTACTAAGACACTTTATATAGGCATACAAGGTCCAAAAACTGTTTAAAAACCTCAGAAGGAAAGAGCAAAGAGAAAATCAACATAGAGCAACAAAAACATCCCTGAAGAGTGAGTTCGTATTTCCATGTGTCCTTTATAGGAAATTTCATTTGTAAATTTTTGTAGTTTACAAAGTTTACAGACAAGGGGTAGAGATGTTTTAACATCACGGGACTGTAACACTGTCAGTTATCCCTGTTCCTGAGTTTATTCTGGTCACCCTGCAATTTACTAACGTTCTTCTAGAATGTTCATTCCTCTTACTAATGTTCAATCTAGAACCTTGATCAAAAAAAGAGTAAGATACTTTATCACACAGTTTCTTTGAAGACTATGAACAGAATGAAATTCTGTGTTCACAAGGAGCGTTTGATAGAATGAACATGACGAGAAGGGAATATAGAAAATTACTGTGAGTACTGAGCATACTGTGAATCTTGGACAAACCTATATTTTCATTCATCTTAACTTCCAAATGGGATGAAGACTTGAAGACTTCCCTGAATAAATAAAATTCCAGGAAAAAAACAGATGGAAAAGCATATCTGTAGAACAGGGTCTAAGATATAGTGAAAAATGACTTGTGAAAAAAGAATAATGATGGATAGGGACAAAATGGGATTTGAAAAGGAAGAAGTTCATGATTGATATCAAAAAAGGAGAGAAGAAACATGGTCAAAACAGCAGACAAGTGAAATGATGAATTAGAAGTACAAGGAAAAAATTGTCCTCATTAAAGCCATAAAAAGGGATGTGTTAACCAAGACACAACATAATTCGAGATACTTCCAAGGAGTCATGCAGGAATTCTCACTGTTGTTATCCATATGTGAAACATTGTACATGGCTGAAATTGAGGATTTTACATTATGACATGCCAAAATGAAGGACTAGATGGTGATATTTTCCTTATCAACTCAAAAAAATGAACATCATGAGGAATTCAATGTGCTCAACAATGACTGCTAGATATTGGAGCTGAAAAATTTGAGTTTACATGGAAACAACTTTGACTGAATAAAAAAGTACAGTTTTGTGAGATATTCAATTAAGATACTTCTTGAGAGGAGGCATAATGATGGACAAGAGAACACATAGTCATCAAAAGAAGATGGAAAAGGGAAGTAACAGGAAGAATCTTAAGGAAAAACTGTTAAAAACAGTAGTTTGTAGGTAAGGAAGAGAGAAGAGGGACTAGTGTTTTTGAGCTATGGTTTGTTAGAGACCTTAAGCAGTAAAAATTTGAGAGACTAAAAGATGGGGAAGTATTTAGGATTGAAGAAGTCCAGACACTGACATTGAGCTGAAAGATGAAACAGTAAAAAATGGAGGCTGAAGCTGAGGAGCTAAGCTGAGTTAAAGGTGATGTTTTTAAGATGCAACAGAGTAATGGACTACTGTTATGTGATAGGGAAAACTGGGAAGAGAGTAAAGGGTTAAGGGGAAGAATATAGGACTTCTGGAAAAAAAATTGGTAATGTACCTGTCTACTGTTTAATGGGAAGCTATATTGCTCTGCTGAGAAATACATCTCAAATAAACCATAAAAAGACACCTTTTCTAAAAAAAAAAAAAAAAAAAAGATGATTCACTCTATACAAGGAAAAGATCATAGTTATCCATCTGTTTATCAGTAACATAAAGTAGGTTCCCATTATTTTTTGTGTTCTCTTTTACCTCTTTCCCACTCTTCTTAAAGTGCTACCATGTTATACACCTTATTTTCCTGCCTTTTTTTTTAGCTCTAGTCTGAGCAGATTTGTGATCCAAATATGTCCGAAACGGAAATATTTATACATTCATTAAAAAAAATTAGTAACTCCCCTTCTGTTCCTCAGTGGAAAACTTCAAAAAAGAAAATGCAGGTGTAGCTCCTTCATGTAGGCCTGGGAACTTAATCTATTAAGCCAAATAGGATCCATTTAATTCTAACCTGTGTTTTATTTATCAAATGCAAGAATCATCTAGTGAGTTTGATCATAGACTTGTTTTATGAGCAAGTAATTCTTCTCTGTCTCAGTTGTTTACATTCCTATGTGGCCTGTTTTGTCAAGAAATATACAACATTTGCCAAATGTACTTCCTGGAATTTCATAATTTCTCTCTGATTTACCTCCTCTCATATGTCTAAGTATTTCTTTACAATTTAAAAAAGAAAAAGCAAACAGGTGAACTAGTCTTAAAAGGGCTTGCTGGCATCAACATCTGTGTATTTTAGGGATATTATGAAACTGAAACAAAGTGAGATTAGGTGGAGTCGGTTATATTATTGACTGCTATAATTAGAAAAATTGAAGTAAGTATCTCTCCTCTGCATTGTGTGGACTTCACCTGAAGAATTCATTACTGCAGGAAATAGTTCTAGTCAAATATTATGGCTAAACTTTTTAAAAAATATGCATGTAAGTATTGTCTAAGACTAACATCTGTTGTGACAAATGTTAAGAGTACTTCAATACACTGACCTCGTTAAAAAACATTGTAAATAAAATTTCACAGCCTAGGAGGAGTATAGCTTTGTTTTGCTTACTGACTTTTAGGACAGGGAGTAACTGGCTAGCCTCAGGGGAGGTATAAAGAATCAGACAGATGAGGGAGGAGAAGATGGCCCTTTGGTGATTTTACAGTTCAATGTCCTTGCTTAGAGCAGGAATACTCAGAACAGTCTGCCCCAGACTATGTCCAGCTGGGTTTTAAAAATCTCCAAGGATGTGGTCACCACAACCTCTCCAGGCAACTTGTGCCAGTGTGCTGGAGACCCATTCACCTGCCTTCCCGCTTACCTAGTGTAAAAAAGGTGTTTCTTACTTTTAACAAAATTTCCTGTCTTTCTGTTTGTGTCAATTACCTCTTGTCCTGTCAGTGTATACTATTGAGAAGGACCTGACTCCAACTTCTTTACTTGTCTATCAGATATCTATATACATTGATAGGTACTGCCATGCTGGTCTCCTATCACCTTTACTTGCTTTTCCTACTCATGGGAATGAATCACTCTCAGAGAACAGAGGAGGTGACTCTTGAAATTATTAACAACTCTCCTAGACGCTCTTCAGTTGTCATCAACACACTTCAGAAACCTCCTGGATTGCTTGTGTCCATTGCGTGTTGAAGGGCCGGTGAATGTGAAGCTTCTTCCAGTTGTCTAAAGAATCACAGAATCATAGAATGGTAGGGTTGGAAGGGACTTTTAGTCCATCTAGTCCAACCCCCATGAAGAAGCAGGTCCACCAAGATCAGGTCACATAGGAACATGTCCAGGTGGGTCTTGAAGACCTCCAAGGAAGGAGACTCCACAACCTCCCTGAGCAGCCTGTGCCAGGGCTCCCTCATCCTCATAGGAAAATAGTTTTTTCGTATGTTAAAATGGAACTTTTTTGTGTTCCAGCATCATCCCATTATCCCTTGTCCTGTTGCTAGCTACAATAGAAAAATGAGATGCCCCAACCTCCTGACATTCCTCGTTTAGATATTTGTAAATATTAATGAGATCCCCCCTCAGTCTCCTCTTTTCTAGACTAAACAGCCCCAGTTCCCACAGCCTTTCCTTGTATGAAAGATGTTCCAATCCCCTGATCATCTTGGTGGTCCTGTGCTGGACTCTCTCCAGAAGTTCACTGTCCCTCTTGAGCTGAGGAGCCCAGAAATGGACACAGGAATCCAGATGAGGCTTCATCAGGGCAGAGTAGAGGAGAAGAAAAACCTCCCTCGACCTGCTGGCCACACTCTTCTTGATGCATCCCAGGATGCCATTGGCTTCTTGGGCACAAGAGTACATTGTTGGCTCATGGTTAGTTTATTATAAATCAGGACTCCCAGGTCTCTCTCTGCAGAGGCTCTGTTATTCAGCCAGCTCTTGATCCACCTCACTGTCCACTCATCCAAGCCACACTACTTGAGATTTCTGATGAGGATGTTATGTGAGACAGTGTCAAAAGCCTTGCTGAAGTCAAGGTAGATGACATCCTCTGCTCTCATCTGGTCTAGCCAGCCGGTTATGCACTCATAGAAGGCTATTAGGTTGGTCAAACAGGATTTCCCCTTGGTGAATCCACGTTGACTCCCCCTGATAACCATCTTTTCCTTCATATGGTCAGTGATAACGTTCAGGATGAGTTGTTCCATCACCTTTCCAAGGATGGAGATGAGGGTGACCAGCCTATAATTTCCTGGGTTTTCCTTCCTGGCCTTTTTTAAGACTGGAATGACATTGGCCTTTCTCCAGTCCTCGGGTACCTTGCCTGTCCTCCATGATTGTTTGAAAATGACAGAGAGAGCCTTAGCAATCATATCAGCCATCTCCCTCAGCACTCTAGGATGCATCCCATCAGGACCCATTGACTTATGTGCCTTAAGCTTGGCCAACAAGTCTTTAACCTCTTCCTTGTCCACCTAGGGCAGGTCCTCTGATGTCCTGGCCATCCTACTATCCTTGCTGGTGATGGAGCAGTGGAATAGGCTGCCCAGAAAGGTTGTGGAGTCTTTCCTTGGAGGTCTTCAAGACCCGTGTGGACATGTTCCTATGTGACCTGATCTAGGTGGATCTGCTTCTGCAGGGGGATTGGACTAGATGACCTCTAAAGGTCCCTTCCAACCCCTACCATTCTATGATTCTATGATCTCACAGCTCTGTTAGTTCCTGCTACTTCATTCTTCCACAATACACACATCTTCCTCTCATTATTTTCCTCCACTTCAGGGTTTTGCCTTGGACATTGTTCTCACGGAGAAAATGATAAAGGAGATAGTGAAACCAGAAGTAGACTGTGAAAATCCTTTCTTGGAATTCCACTTTCTCCCCTATTCTACTGAATTTATGAATATTCTTTGCAGCCAAAGACCTACAGATTTCAGGGAAAAGGCTGCCTTGTTGTTTCCAAGCATCATGGATGGCTACCTCTACTCTATCCTCTCCACTTTACATTCCAGCATACATCCCTGTTGCATGTGGTCTTTTGGAATCTGTAAGAGTAGTGTGTTCGTGTCGTCATTTAATCCCAGACAGCAATTAGGCACCATACAGACATCCACTCATTCCTTCCTCCCTACCCCTTATGATGGGGAGGAGAATCAGAAAAGAAAACAAAACTTATAGATTGAGATAAAAACCATGTAATAACTAAATGAAAGTATAATAATCACAACAGTACTGAAATAATATTAGACTTGTAGAATCATATGATGGTAGGGGTTGGAAGGGACCTTTAGAGATCATTGAGTCCAACCCCCACACTGAAGCAGATCCACCAAGAGAAGACAAGTGATGCACAAGGCAACCATCACTGACAGATGTCTGAGCAGCAATCTACTTCTCCCTGTCAGCATTCTCCCCCCACTCCCGCCCCTAGTTTATATACTGGGCATGAAGTCCTATGATATACAATAGCCCTTTGGCTAGTTCAGGACAATTTTTCTGGCCATACTCTCTCCCAGCTTCTCGTGCACTTCCAGCCTACTGGCTGCCAAGATAGGATGAGAAGCAGAGAAGGCCTCGATTCTGTGCAAGCACTGCTCAGCAATAACTAAAACGTTCTGATGTTATCAATGATGATGTTATTCTGCTGTAAACATAAAGCATAGTCTTGTAGCAGCTACTAGGAAGAAAATGAACTCTATCCCAGCTGAAAACAAGACACTTCAGAATGAATTTCTAAAAGCACCATGCCTGTGAGTTGGTTAGGCCATCAGCTAATTTTCCGTGTTGAAATTTTGGGAAGGAGGAAAGGTAACATGACTGGTTTTCTACATTTGTCTATGAGATCCTAGTCTTTTATCTTAGACAATCCCAGTTGATAACAGTGACTCTGAGATTCTTTTGAAAAGGTCAGTGGAGGACACAAAGGAAAGGCAAACATGAAAGGAAGCGATAGCTGAAAACATCACATTCAAAGAGGCTTAATGTGTAGTGCCTGTGAAGCCATAGAAAATTATGTCTTTGACTTTATGCCTACAAAATAGTCTATTCAGGAATTTCTTATTCTGAATTGACTGTATTTTATTTAGTTTCGATAAGCAGCAGAAAGGAGTTATGTTTTAAAAACACTTTAAAGTGGGGAATTTTAAGCCAATATAGGCTGTCAGAAAGCTTTTGTATTGCACATTTTAATCCCTGAACATAAAGAGACTCTTTGTTGCAGATGCTTGGTTTATTTGAACAGAAAGCTGTACAAAAATCTGACATGAAAATGACCCTACAAATCCCTCTTGGCTACTAAACATTTTCTTTTATTACTAGTATGTATTTTCTGAAAGTTTCCACTTTCCCTTTCCTACTCTGTCCTGTGTGCTCACTACACAGGCTCATAAATGGTGTCACTTCTTCTCTTGTCAGGCCTCATGGTAATCTTGACAATTATGTGCAGAAAATGGAGATATTTTTTCTGTTTTTATGAAGATTTTTCACTTGTTGTGCCTATAAAGTATGAAGTCCAGGTGTTATTTATAATGTGGCAATTTTGGAAAGGCAATGAGTTCTCTGTTAAATCTCAGCCTGATTTCTTGGGACTTTACTTTTTCTTTACTTGAGAAAATATTTTAAGCAGAAATGTTAGACTTATTAACAGCAATGAACTAGAATACTCTGAGACCATGAAATCATGGAGGGACTGTTGAACAAGAGATAGAATCCTTATCCTGCAGTAATTGTGTGTGTGTGTGTTTGACCATCTCTTCTTAGGTATATATTTTTTTTCCTCCAAGATAGTGTCCTGCACTAAATAAGTGCTTGCATGAGCCAAGTGCTTTGCAAATGGTTAAATACTACAAAGCAACAAAATATTTTACTACATCATTTTGAAAGAGACTATAGGTATCATATTGATATAAATACAGTCTGTGGTAATACAATAAGAATTATATTGACATAAGTTTAAAATAGATTTTTAGACTTTTTCCCCAGACCAGAGGACTACTTAGCCTGTTTATTTATCCAGTTTGGAGCAGCCTAGTCAAGGCTGACATGTGGGAAGACAGTTGGAGAAAATACCTAGGCTTGACTTATCTTTATATTTTCTGGCACTCTGAGAGAAGGCAGACCCAGAGCTAGAGCAGGACATCAAGAGTGCATTCGTTCAATGGGGACATAATGCTGGAGGGAATCCCTTGGGATCAGTTTAAGTGCATAGACAGAGGTGTCCTAGACCATCTTGAACATTTTAAGCATCTCTTCTGGTCTCTACCCACCATCACAGAAAGTTTCCTTCAGGCCCTATGTCTTTGTATGCTAGTCTCATGTGGTTGTGTCAGACAGTCTAGTATGTCTACAGTGGCATTTACTGCATATGGTAGGCCATATTGGAGTTTCTTCCCCTACAACTCTTCCAACTGAAGCTGCCAGAAGACAGAAACCAGTTTCTAAATTACCTAAGCCTCATTTAAAACTACCTATATTTTATGCCTCTATCCTAGACATTATTCTGCAGTCCTGGTGGCTCATAAAAATGAAAGAGAATGTACACATAAGATATTTCTGATGAATTGGAATTCATTTGCATTTTTTAAAAATAATTTTTTTCATCTCGAAAGAAAAAACCTCATTTCAACTCACTTCTGACTGTTAGCATGAACTACTTGCCTTCCTGATGTATACATTCTTCTCAACATGAAGCATAAATATAGACAAGAAGGTGACTTTTTTGCACCTTGTTTTGTTAGTCTAAGCAAATCTTGTCTGGAGCACTTTCAGAGCATCCCAGGAGCCTTTTCTGATTCATATCTGACCTCTACTGTCTTCACTATGGCTGGCCACAGCAATCCAGTTTTACCAGTTCCTTGCACATAAAACATTGCTGACAGGATGAGAATTGGGTAGTTCTTTACCAAGTCTGAAGAAGTAGTATGTGAGGACGTAAAGAATTAGTACTATGAAAGACTTTCCTAACTAATTTTATGCATATTACGTGTGTTAAATGAAATTCTAGTTGGAGACTTAGCACAACAAAGCCAAAGATGTTCAAAAATTTCTTGCCAGACTAGTGATCTTTAGCATGGCAATAAATGTAATTAAGTCCTTCCTCAATGTTCCTTTTAATAACTGGTCTGTGAAACTTCAGGAAGCAGTTTAATTCATTCGATATTTCACAGTTAAGTTCAAATTTAATTTATTTTATTAAAAAGATATAGCATTTAATTTTTTTAGTCTATCATAACAGCATTCTGGGAAACTCATTCTACGAGGTAGTAATAGCCTAGTTTTCTCTCTGTTGTCCTGCTGTCTACTCAGAGCCTGTTTAGGAACCTCATATATGGCAGAAAGCTCTTGACACTGTCTTATCTTCATCTAGTTCAAAGACACGACAAGCTTTCAGTCATTTGCCAGAAATCTTCCTTTTAAAATGAAGTCAACTACATAGTTTTCTGTATTGTCTTAACTATAAGCAGCCTCTGTTGGTATGTCACGGGTTCAGTTCACCTACCTTATTGGAAAGGCAGCAGTGATGGCATTTGTATATTTACATTTTAGGTGTTTTGTGAACAGTGTATACTCAATGGTTGGCTAGAATACTCAGTATATAGTCCTGTAGTGGACCACAGCTCTGGACTTTGCTATGAATTTTTGACATGAAATTGGCTTGTTTCTACTGACCTTCAAGTGGCTTTTTGGCATGGAAATCAACATTGTTTATTCAGAAGCAGCTCTCTGGCTTGAAAGGGAAGTCTCATCTCTTTTCCCAATTGTTAAGCTTGTATTTGTAAACAAATATTGCTGTTCTGTCATGCAGATTCTTTGAGCTGCTAAAATGCCATTGTCATTTCTTGTACGGAATGCTCACAGCTCTTCTGGCACTTATTCACAGGATTTATAGTCATTGCTTCCTGACATATGAGCTCTGGAGTGGATAAAGGCACTGCAAATTGTCCGGTTCTATAATCTTGCTAAGACCCAAACAGAGAGAGTTTATTGACCTTTAAATGTATAGTAGATTAAAAAATCTGGCAGTCACTATAAAACTAATAAAGTATCATAAAATGTCATCTTGTGCCATAAAAAATGAGTCAAAGAGCCAATAAAAGCCAATAAAAGATTTTCATGAACCTGTGATTTTTATGTATATGTCTTTTGGTGAACTTGATAGGAAAAGGGAATAAATTTAACCAAAATGTGGGTGGAGAGAGAAACTAATGAATGTATTCCTGCTATTTTTTTCAAGTGGATGCTATGTTCTCTCCTGTTTCTAATATTTGTTTTCTATGTGAACTATGTGCTTGCACTTGGGAAAGTCAGTCTTATCAAAATCTCCTCTGGCAAACCCAACAGCTTTGAATGGAAACTTGCACTGGTAGTGTTTGTCCAGTCTAAGAAGGATGCTTTGATATTTGAAACTTTTCTGCCAAAAGTATAAGGATTCTTCACAATTTATGCCATATTGCCCATGGAAAATACACATCTTACAAATTTTATCCTCGTAGGGCTTAACTTCACTTGAGGTAACATAAATATTTCTGAGAGAGTCCTTTTTTGAGTTCCTTGCCTGCAACTCTTCCTTTTCCTTTTTTTTTTTTTTTTTTTTCTGTGTGTATGTATTATCTATAAAATTTGGTACTGAGAAGCAATGAAGAATCCTTTTGAGATTACTAACTAAATGTAGTAATGTCTTTTCATGGAGAAAGATATGCTACAATTTTCTAAGTGTTCACAAATGCTCTAGGGAAGAAAAAAGCACAGAGGAAAAAGGGAAGAAAAATGAAAATAATAGAATATGGTGAGACAAAAGAGAGACATTCTCCAGGTAAACTGCTTGTATTCAATCACATGCTGTCCTCCATTGTCAGGTGATGACTATGAAACTCTGCTATTGCCCAAACCATAAATAACTGCCACTTAAGTGATATAAGATCTACTTTTACTCTGTCCAATCATCTCACATCTGTGGGACATTTAGTGTAAGTGAAGGTAAACCTATAGATCGGAATATATATAGAGCTCATGGAATGCAGTTCTTTCCCTGAGTCATTTTGAATATATCCAATGTGGTAAGAAACATGAAAGTATATCTTTGGTTTGGTTAGAAATGTATGATTTCTTTCTCTATGAGTCCTTGGATATTGTGAAAAATTTCATCTGCTCCAAATCCAAGCTATAATAAATTTGTCTTTGCTTCAAATATATGAAGATAATAAGTGAAAATATTACATTTACCCAGAGCAAGAACTAGCTTGCCTCATGTGTTTTCACTTGTTCAAATTAATTTAAATCACTTTACACATGATCAGAATAAGCAGCCAGTGATATACCTGACTCTGTCAGCTTTATTGTCAAAACACAGAAGCACTATATGAGGGACTGGAGTAATTCTGGGAATATTTTTCAACTTTCCCATTACACACATGCCACTTCCCCACGGTATATAGCTCTAATAGATACAAGCTGAATACTCTTGATGAGTTAGTGGAGACAGGAGAAATTATAATTTCCTAAAAATAAGAGGGAAGTAATATCCAAAGGAATGTCAAGAGATATACCTATTATTAGCATCAGATATGCAAGGTTATACAGAAGAGAAAGTAACCCCAGTCAGTATCTAGATTAAACTGATGAGGTGATACTCTATTAAAATGACTGCTAGGCTAAATTATACAACTACTGGGTCTAGTCTTGAAATTTTCCTCTCAAATTTCTGTCTTCCTTCAATGACTTGAAATGCATTTTACTCATGAGACAAAAAATACAAACTATTTTATCAATAAACAGAGATATCCAGCCTCATTTTCTTTCTCCCTTTTCCCTAGAAATCAGAGAACAAAGCAAAGTACGACAAAGTAAAACAAGTAAAAGAAACCTTTAAATGAAACACCAATATTTTTCAAACAGAACTGATTTTTTCCTGCATAGTTTTTCAGGTACTTTTCTACCTGTTCAGAAGTCAGGATTTTTCCTCCCTATTTTAGACTGAAATAGTAGTTTTCAATGTCAACTAATGCAAGTGGTAAATCTATATACCCAAAGGCTGACTATACAAACATATTCAACTTAATGAAGCAAAGATAAAGCTATCAGAGCCATTAAATGATAGCATCAAGATGAAGAAACAATTATTGTGTACAACCTGAAATGTTCAGTATACACGTAAAGGTGTATAAATGAAGCATAACAATCACAATGTGACTTACAGTGATGTCAGATGCTACAAATATATCTGGATTAGTGGTTATTATTACCAAAACAAGTATTACATATTATTATTATCCATTTCTAAAATTGCTTGTCTGGCAGATTTTCATCTTCTCAGGACTCAGTTGGTGATGAATATGACATAACGATTCTGTATTTTCTTCCATATGAAGGTCCTTCTGATATTCATACCTTATCCCCACAGACAAGGAAGTGCCTTATTACACAAATAAACTTGTTACACTAGGTTCATGCCTGGAAAACTAATATCTTTCCAGATTTTTGAAGGGACAAATTAAAGCCTCACTGGTGTGTGACCACCACAATTTGACTCTGAAGTCTGTAGGCTATATTTAATTCTTTGAGAGATTGTTGACTAAGTACAAAATATTAGCTACTCCCTCCCTTTATCAGACCCTTTTTCTTAATATTTAATTCTTTTTTAGACTTATCACCTCAGCTATTGCACAGTTAGAGATATGTGACTCCAGCACTGTACTAGTTTTCAGGCTTCTGAGGGGGACTCCAGCCATAACTCCCAGGCTTTTTTGCAAAGGTGCATTTATAATTTTGGAAAGCTTTGAAGACAGCTTCTAGGCTTTATATCCCATTAGGAAATAGAAATTCTTCTCCCATATGGAAATAATTTCAGCTTGCTCACCTCCTCCTTCATCACACTGGCTTAATCCACTCAGCTACAGAAAGCTGCCAAGTCTCTGCATGTGCTTTTTGCCAAAGATGAGCAGAAGACAAACCACACAGTGGGCCATGAATGTTTGCTAAGAGATGTCAGAATGCATCATCTTACATGGGGCATATTCCATCCCACGCATGCTTCAAGTCCCAGTTCCTTTTGCAAAATGTTGAATTAATATCCTCCTTATCTACTGACTTCTCTGTGGACACAATCACAACATAAGGGTTTGCATTTTCACAGGAAAACTTCAAAATTAACTGCCATCCACTTTCTTTTCTTCCTTAAGATTTTGTTCTAACACAGAACACCAGGTTCCTGCCTGAATTCTGCCTTACTGTAAGTAGAGAGACAGAGTGCAGTAGGAGATGGTGATATATGGTCAGCACCATGCCTACGGTGCCTGACAGAGCACAGAGAGAGTAGATGCTGAAAAACATGTGAAGTGATGGAAGTAAGTTTCAAGGATATGTTTGGACAGGTCTTTGTAGGAATGACTAGTTTTATGAACATCAGAATGAGAGTGTTATTTGAAGACAATGAGGATATAGGGATGATTAGGCTATCAGTAAAATTAGGATATTCCAAAGGTACAGGGCAACCCCAATAGCAGCATAAAGACAGAAACCAAAGAAAGAGGAAAATGAATACTGATGCTGCTATCCTGATGCACCAGAAAGTTTGGGAAAGAATAATTAAAGATGAGAGGAAACTGAAGCCAAAACTATCCAGTAACAAAGACCAGAGTGCTGTTTTGCATTTGATAGGAATGTAAGTTTTCCTCCTATCTCAGAGATGAGAAATACCTCGACTTTGGACTGAGAAGGTCCAATGAAGAAATTCAAATAGGAGCTGGGAAAAACTGGAGTAGGACACAAAAGAGAGAGACTTAGTGTCCTATGAATTGTATCTGACTTGTTGACAGTGACTGACTTATGTAGTTGCTAAAAGAAATGAAGCTTTGTTCACAAGACAAAGGAAACCACAGACATGGAGTGATTTTGGAAAATGTGAATGAATTTTCAGGCAATGTGGAGGCTGTAGAAGTAGTGATGCAAAATCCATGGGTGTCTACTGAGGTTGCTGAAGCAAAAAAAGGAGAGATATTAAGAGCCAGAAAGAGCTCAAGCAGACAGGAGGAATACATGGACAAGGACAAGCACAAAGCGGAAAGGCATGCTGGGGAGAAGAAACATGGAGAGAACATGAAAATGTCACAAAAAATGTAAACTGACTGAAACTAGGGGAGAAGGTTGGCATCCATTGTGAGAAAACAGAGGAGACTATTTGGAAAGGAGTTTGGTTTTTACAGCATCATGTTTTAGAGTTAGGCAGATCAAAGGATGTAAACAGAGGAGTAAGCAGTCTGAAGGGAGCACTGCATACAGGACAGATATGTAATAACATGTGCTAAGCTAGGTTGTGTTATGTTACTGAAGGCTAATCATATTAAGCAAAGACTTGTTGAAGGTAAGAGAAACAGCAATGAGAGGAGGCAAACAGGATGTCTTGACCTGAACGAATATCAGAGATTTAGAGTCAGTGCTAGAAGAGTGGTCCTTAATTAAGGCCAATGGGATACAATAGAGTTCTGAACTTATTTTCGTTTTAATAAAATTATGTTTTTAACATCTGGAACAATTGTAAACTCTTAGTAATAATACTATGATGCATAAAACATTTAAACATCACAAAATTTTCCCTTAATATTTTAATTAATTCATGGTTGTCTTGCATATGTTTGCACCAGAGTAATTAATTTAAGTGTTAAGAAAGTTATTGGTTTAGTTTAATAGTTGTACTTATTTATCTGTGTATCTCTATGAAATTCTTATCATTAAAGAGACTGTTAAATGTCACTTTCTGTGGTATTGGAGAATCACACTTGAAGTGTTTTTTGTGTGTCAGGGGTTGGAATAGATTAATACTTGTATGGTTGTAGCTCCACAGATGTGTCAGAATAAGCTAATATTATACCCTGCTAATTTAACAGAAGTAATTGAACTAAATAATAAAAAAATTAATGGGGTTTTGTTTTACATAAGTTTTTGTAGATTTTAGATCTAAATAGATTTTATTTTTGTTATAAACAAATGCTACCCATGCCTGCATAGTATCTACATGTTTTTAAACATCCTTGAATTTAAAAAAAATCTCCTTGAAAGATTGTATAGAGTGTGCTTGAATGGAATTACAATTACTGTTGAAGGATATATTAAGAGTACAGCCTTGACCAACAAGCCTAGTGTACAACATGAGTGTCCATAGTGATAAAATCCCTTATGTACAAATTAAATATTGCTTGGATATACATAGCATTTTAAGGAAGAATTTCTGCCACTCCTCCAAATCATTTTAAGTAATAAAAATATTTAAAATAATATTTTAAATAATAATATATTCTGAATGCCTGAATTCATTTGGTTAGAATGTCACTATAATTATGGAAGCTAGAATTTTCCATGCTTGCTCTGTATCTGTGAGAAAAACATTTTCTGACTTTTTCTAGAAGGAGCTTTTGCTGATGTTGTATTCTGAAGCAGAAACTGAAGTTTGTACAATTTTTCAGTCCTAAGCTCAGAAGTGATTGTTAATAAATCTGTGTACATCAAACAGCTAGTAGCTGAGGAAAATATTTGAACATTTAGTTAAGGATACGAGTCAGATATGTTATAGAGGATGTAATTAAATGCTCAAAACTATGTCTAGAAGACTCAGAAATAGGACGGTTCAAGTTAATTGTCAACATGAACATGTCCATTTGTTTGACGGTAGGAAATAACATCGCTATTCAAGAAGAGTTGGTGTGAAATTTAAATCAAGAGTTCAAGTTGTCTTTGGTAAGTATATACATGAAATACGACTATGTCAGAAAAAAATGTTGTAGATGTTGCAGCATTGTTTCGTAATGACAGTCTACTAAAAATAAAAAATTAAAAAATTACAGCCTTATAACAACCGTGAGTTTTTCTTGCCTTGGAAACAACTCTAAACTTTAAGCATGCAATTAATATATATAAGACCTATGCAAACCATTTTGTGATGGTTTAGTCCTTGCTATGTGCCAGATGCCCATGAAGTCTTTCTATCACTTTCCCTACTGAACTGGACAGAGGAGATAGAAATATAATTGGAGGATCATGAGTCAAGATAAGGACAGGGAGATCACTCAGCAATTAGTGTCACGGGCAAAACCCCCTCAATTTGAGGGGAAATGGTTTGGTTTATTAATGAACAATCAGAACAGAGCAGGGAAATGAGAATTAAAACCAAATCTCAAAAGACCTCCCCCCATCCCTCCTTCTTCCTAGGATCTTCCTCCTTCCCCCTGCAGCAGTGCAGGGGATGGAGGTTGTGATCAGTTCATTACAGATGGACTTTACCACTGCTTCTTCTCAGGCGGAGACCTCCTCACACTTCCCACTGCTACAATGTGGGGTCCCTCACAAGGGAGACTCCTCCACAAACTTCTCCAGCGTAAGTCCTTCCCATGGGCTACCATTCCTCATGAACTGCTCCAGCATGAGATCTCCCATGGGGACAATTCCTCACACCCTACTCCAGCATGGGTCATCCATGGGGAGAACAGTTCTTCAGGTACTGACTGCTCCAACCTGAGCTCCTCATAGGATCACAAGCCCTGACAGAAAACCTGCTCTGGTGTGGGGTCCTTTGTCCCCATGGGCTCCCAGGTCCTGCCAGGAACTTGCTCCAATGTGGACTTCCCATGGAATCACAGCCTCCTTCAGGCATCCACCCACTGTGGCGCGGGGTCCTCCATGGGCTGCAAGTGGATCTCTGCTCCCCAGTGGACTCCATGAACTGCAGGAGGACAACTGCCTTATCATGGTCTTCTCCACAGGTCACAGAGGAGTCTTTCTTCCACGGCCTGGACACTTTTCCCTCCCCTTCTCCACTGACCTTGGTGTTTGTAGAGATGTTTTCACATTCTCACTCCCTGTTGCAACTGCAGTTTAGCAATTACACAGCAACTTCTTCCCCTTCTCCAATATGTTAATCACAGAAGTGTTACCTCAATCACTAATTGGCCAGGCCTTGATCAGCTGCAGGTCTATCTTAGAAGTGACTGGCATTAGCCCTGTCAGCTACAGGGGAAGCTTCTGGCAGATCTTTGTTTAAAGAAGCCACCCCTGTAGCCCCCACCCCCGGTACCAAAACCCAGCCCAGGCAAAACCACTACATATTTAAAAATTCTTCACAAGCTTCCTAGAAATTTCTTTAATGTAAAATATGTGTTTTCATAATTTAGCCATGGAAGATTTGTAGAATATTGTATCTTAAATCAATGTAGCTGGAAAAATGGCCACATTATTATTAGTATGTATTCATCAGTGTATATCTTGATAGTGGAATATACATACAATCTGTATTAGCTATGAGCAAAATCTGATGGTGAGAAGACTTGTGGAGTATTTCCTGACCTTCATCTGCTTGCTATGTAGGTAGAGCATAAATGTTCTCACAATCCATACAGCAGGTAGATGAGGAAAGACACTCCCCCAGTATCCATTAATCATGATTGATGTGTTAGTGGAGCAATGTGAGCCTGACATTTAGAAGAGAGATGCCTTTGGTGGAACTGCATAGGAAATACAGTTGGTTGATTGCTGTGGGCAGGTTCACTTTTCAAGTTGCCACGAAAATTGCAGAAATATTGATTGGAAAAGGTACATTTATATCATGAAGGATCTCTGATAAAAATGGTTTCTCATTTAACTTACTTTCCTCAGTTTCACATTCCACCTTTTCCTGGAATGTTGGTACCAGTAAAATTCATGTAACCACATAATTTATTGGGTCAGGAACTGATCCAGTTTATAAGTAATCTGATAGAATACCAGTGAGTTAGTTCTCTGATCCAGCTCTTCAGGCAGCCACTGAAAAATAGGATCAGCACAAGTAGCTGGAATGAGACCACCCTCTTTTGGCAGCAGCCACTGCTTGTGTCAGTGTAGAGTGATCACAGTCCTGTAATCAGAGTGAACCAAGTATTTTATTTCACCCAGTCTGTCAACGGCAGCATGACAGATCAATGCAACCAGTTATAATAACTTCTGTGCATTGCTGCACGTGCCCCTTAGACTATTTGATGTTGCTCTGAAAGACTTCTCTTACAATCAAATGTTTACAGGTAGTAACATTTAAATTCTATTCTAGTTTTTACAGTGGTAAACAAAAGTTTGAGGAGGAAATTCACATGCACAATAAATGTAAGGGAACACACAGATTAGTTTTAAGCTTAGCTCATTATGTTGATCTTTAAGGTCATCTAGTGATTGCTGAATGCTTCAAATAGGTGTTACTATTAAGAACATGGGAAACCTTGGAGTCAGCAAGGACACAGTAGGAAGAGAATTGTTTTTTACAAGGCTGAACAGGGCTTTGTTTGATATGTGGGACTGCTGGTACTACTGCTGATGTATAAGAAGAGATGAACTCAGATGTAAGTGTCAGGGTCCAGCTTGTGTTGGCAAAGCAGATAGAAAAACAAAATGTTTTTGCTTGTGAACAAAATACATTTGCTCTAGAATTGTGGGGCATCTGCAGTGTCATTTATTGGCTGAGCTTATAAAACCTTGTAGTCTGGCATGCCCATTTAGAAGTTTGGACGTCACAAAGTAACATTTGAATGTCACATCCAGCCATTTCCAGGGAATGTTCTGGCTGTCAGTGTGGGTTTGGGTGGAAATCAGAAGGCTGAAGAATGAAAAGGGAGGGGACACAGAGTCTCTGGCGTCTGGTTAGTCAGGGGAACAACTCTGTAATTGTCTATAGATCAATGACCCACTCAAAAAACTATTAACACGTTCTAGAAAACAATGTCCCTTGTTTTATCTGTTCTCTGACTCTTACAGTATGCTGTTGAAGAGAAAGAGAAATCAGGAAAAATAAAAATAGGAAGGGTATGTGGAGCAGGGATCAATGGGAGGACTGAGAAGAGGAGACATAGGGGAGCTCTAAGTGAGGTGTAGGATCTGGAAGAGGATCCTGTGGAGAGATGATTGGGAGAATTTGGTATTGTGTCAGGAGAGAATTGGAACCAGAGAGAGGAGAGAAGAATATGCAATGGGGAAAGCAGGACTGGGTGGTTTAAGACTATGGTCTGGACATGGGCATAGCTACAGACCATGGAAAGGAGACAATTCTTAGTCTGGCAAGAATGAGCACACATGAACAGGTTAACATAGTGACATCATAGTATAATAACAGTAAACCAAGCAATGGAAAGAATACCTAAGAAAGAGTGAGTACTGGTAAATAAATCTTGAGGAAAGAACAGTAAGATAGAGATGTGCCTATAATATCACTGAGGGGTAGTAATAGCACTTTTACAACAGCATACAGTAAGAAATTTCTACCTACCTCATACCACTCTATTATTTGAGAGTTAAAGATCTGATCTGAAATACTTTTGGTATTTGACTGATATGACTGTGTGTTGGGTAAAGCCTTTAAATGTTAAAAAAATGATCTAGTAAGTTCCTTATCGTTTATAGCAAAGAAGATTATAAAATATATACATCAGTTTTCAGCATTAGAATAGTTTCTTTTTTAACATAGATATTAATAATTAACCTTATTGCATTTCTCTTCTGGTAAACTTACTAGTATCAGAGAACTAGACTACAAGAAAAAAAGATTCACAGGAAGACATCCAAAATATATAAATGCCACTTCCAGTAATATGGAACTAAACGATTTCCTTTAAAGATCCCAATTTATCAAACACTGAAATGAATCATGTCCTATTGCATTAAGAGCTAAAAGCAGCAACTGGCACAGTCTATCCTTGACTTCCACATTCATTCAGATGTAGATCTGAAGTGATAGCAATAGAACTTTGCATGCAAATTCTTTGGGAAGAAGGCTTCACAGTTTCTCATGCAATCAGACTGGATGTGTTCTGATGCAGTTCACACTGGATGGACAAAAAGTTGCTCAAAGCCTGTGCCAGAGTTCCTAGTACTTCCAGCTAATATTGGAATTACATCAGAAATTCTGGTTTTCATTAAAAAAATGGAATAATCTTCAAGTGCCTAAGTCTGAGAAGAGTGATTTGAGTATTCTATTTAGATGCAATCACCAATTAATTGCAGGCAAACTTGTTCTGTCACAGAAGTGGAGCACGAACTTTAAGATCCACTTTTAGTGGAACAGAAGGACAAATTCTGCAAGTTGCAAGGCTCTGCACACTTTGATCCCCCATGAAGCCCTTTTACACGAGGAAATTGACCTTACTGGTCTCCCCCACAGGAACAGAAAGTGCTTGTCAACATACTTGTTGTTTACATATATTGCTATATATATAGCAAGGTACTCTCATGGCCAAGAAAGTCAATGTCATTCTGGAATACATTGAGAAAAGCGTGGCCAGCAGGACAAGGAATGTTCTGCCCCTCACCCCTACTCTGCCCTGGTGAAGCCTCATCTGTACTCTTGTGTCCAGTTCTGGGCTCCCCAGCTCAAGAGGAACAGGGAACTTCTGGAGGGAGTCCAGTACAGGGTCATCAAGATAATCAGGGGACTTGAGCATCTTCCTTATGAGGAAAGGAGGTAGGACCTGAGGCTGTTCAGCCTGGAGAAGAGGAGACTGAGAGGGGACCTCATTAATACTTCAAAGTGTTTAAAAGGCATATATCAAGAGGATGAGGCTACACTTTCTTCTGTTGTAGTTCCCAGTGACAAGGAGTAATGGACATAAGCTGGAACACAAAAAGTTGAATTTAATCATAAGGAAAAACTACTTTACTGTAAGGGTGAGGGAGCACAGGCTGCCCAATGAGTGTGTGGAGTCTCCTTCTCTGGAGTTTTTCAAAAGCTGTCTGGACACGTTCCTGTGTGACCTTATCTAGGTGGTCCTGCTTGAGTAGACGGTTTGGACTTCAGGATCTTTGCTATGTGATGTAAGTGAACCTGTTTCTGCAGGGGGGTTGGACTAGATGACCTCTAAAGGTCCCTTCCAGTCCTACCATACTATGATTCTATGATTTTTAGAGGTTCCTTCAAACCGCTATCATTCCGTGACTCTCTTATTCTGCAATTCTGTGATTCTGAGATATGATGGCAGTGCAGTTTCTTGGGACCTAAAGAATTTTGGAGAAGATAGCTTGGATAACAAATAGAGTCAGTGGGTTAGAATTTGTCTTCCAAAACAAAGCACAATGTGATGACACTTTACTGGGGAAACTTTGGCCAGAACTATGATAATCTAGTATAAGAAGAACTAGATACACTTCAAGAGTAGGCTTCAAGTGAAGAAAAGGAGAGGATTCATGTTATTGCTTCCAGCTCTTTCGGATGAATAAGACGCTCTGGTATCTGGCAAAGCACAACATCATGCATGGGGTTCCTAATGTCTTAAATAGCTTAGTATGCAATTCCTTGTATGAAAGTATGCATTATTTTATGGTAGAGGTCACCTCTGAGATCACAGAATCATTATGGTTGGAAAAGACCTTTAAGATCATTGAGTCCAACCAATGATGATCTCTGGAGATTTCTTCCAACTCCTACCATTCTGTGATTCTGTGATTCTGTAACCACAGATTGAGTCCAGTCACATGCTGTGGTAACAGAAGATGCTGTAATAGATCCTATCCTTCTGCCTTTTGTTCTATTCCTCAGGTGGGCTCTTGAATGAGCATCTTATATTCACTTGTGCATGAAATATCTTCCCTACAGTGCTTGTTTTCCCATGTGTCTTCAGTGAATATGCAGATTGCTGGAGTTAGATATGTATTCTTAAGTGCAGTTTAATTTTTCAGATTAAGGTATATATCTGTTCACTGGTTGTTTAAAGTGAAAGAACCATACGGCTATGTGGGGCATAGAGCTGGGATGAATGGACATACGGGTTGAGAGATGTTCATTCCCTGAGAGAAATACTTCAGCCTGGTCTCCAGGAGTGTTCTGTCTTTTACCTAGACAGGCTTTACTTTGCACCATTCTACTTTTACCAAAGAGAAATGTCAACCAAATTCATATTGTGTTATTTCTCTTTCAATAAAAGCTACATGAATTATGAATTAGACATTTCTTATTGCTATAACATCACAGCATTTTGAAAGCATTGAAATGCCTGTGGAAATACAAATAAACGACAAGATTGTGGTGGGATCAGAAAAGTAAACCACACATCTGCTGCTACTGTCCTCATGAAAAGGACAAAACTTAAACATGTATTTTAGAAAGAGGAAAATATTGAGTAGAAACAGCACATGGAACAATATTGTGCAAGGTCACGCTTCTTTCCAGATGCATGGAGGTCAGAATTTGATACTGCTAACAGTCCAAATTCAGATTAAGTGATGGCCAAAAGGGTTTCAGAAAAAAACAAACTAGACAAAAACCAGTATTATGTCACAGTTTTGACATGAAATACACTATAAATATGCTGGTATTTTGTATTCTGCTTGGACTCTGGAAGAAGACATGTTAGTCTTGCATCTCTCCTCATGGATGACTAATGGTTTTTAATATATTTTAGCATGTTTAAATTGTAGATACAGAACTTACTTTTAAGATATCTTTTTCATGAAGTTTCTGTGGGTATTCACATCATAAAATTCAGCTAAGAGGTATTGGCTCATTAGTCTTCTGCAAATACTAAGATAAATTACTACAGTAAGTAATAAATGGTAAGTAAACAAACAGGCAAAAGACCTGGCACTTACAAATAAATCACTGCTCATCCAAAGATAATTTAAATTGTCCCAATAACTATTTTTCTTTTTAATTTCTTGTTGTAAGCAAATAGGAAATTACGGCATACCTGATGGAAATATGTTTGGCCACACAGTCCAAATAATATTTTTCTTATTTCCTTGTCTTTTTTTGAAGTAAACACTCCTCAACAGAAAAGTTTATCTTTCTCTATCTGGAATTCTATTGTATTATTCTACTGCACACAAAAGCAATGAATATTTACTGTGCATGTCACACGACAAGGAGACATAAGGCATTTATTAGAAATGAATTTCAAATAATTAGATCATGAAATGTACATAGGAAAAAAGATTGCCTGATATACTGCAAACCAGAGGGAGTCCAGAACATTAATAGGCAATCTGCACTACTGCTGTTCCCTCAGGGATCTTCTACAGGTGGTTCATATTTCTAGAGTAGAAATGTGTGCTATTTAAAATGGAACGACAATCTTTCCACTAAACCATTTGAGTTTTGATTCTTTGTACCTCTGTTTTCCTTGAGAGGTAAGTAATTGGTTTATTATTGTTATCACTGCCTCGTTTTAGACAAGCTCTTCCTTTTAAAGCTCTACTCTCACTTTAGAGAATCATAATTTCCTTCCTGGTCATAGCAACACCCAAAAATGTAAAGATAATGATCAAGACAAGGTTTAATGGGATAAGCAAAAGAAATCAAGAGTTAACTGTATGGAGCTCTAAGCTCTCTAAATGAGCTGGTGTAAGTCACAAGATGAGGCACCGGAGAAGAAACTAGAGTATCTATTTGAGACTCCCTTATATCACATCCTATAACACAATTTCTACTGTCAGAGTTTTTTGCATCATGCAAAAGTTCATTGTTTCTAAAGTATCGGTACTATTTAAGGTCTACATAAAGTTAGGCTAATGGTGAACTGTCATGAAGTCTTAGAGAAGAACTACCTATGAGAAAAGGGAAAGGGAAATCCAATATTGTTTGAGGTTTAGGTATTTTTTTTGAACAATGGTATATTATAGAAATGTTCATGCTGGACAGAAAGCTATTCCAAATTTCTATCAAAACTCAAGCCCGTTTAGTGCTGTGAAGACAATTCTCCCTGTGAAGAACGTCATTTTCTAGATTATCACTGCACAGTTACTGGTCCTTGAAATAAGGCTTCATCATGCTAACATTATTATTCATCCCATGTGGTGCTGAAACGAAAAGAAATAAAGTGAAATGTTTATAAGAGTGAATTTTCAAATTGACCAGTAAATGAATTTAGCATGCAAAAAGTTGATAACATTTAGGTAAAGTAAACCTGTGAAACATTAATAGACCATCCTTAAAACTTTCTGTCATGGTTTTAACCAGGCAAAGAGCAAAGGAATCATGAGCAGCTGCTCACTCACTCCTCCTCTCAACAGGAAAAGTACTGAAGGCCTTTTGGAACTCACTAAGGACAGCAAGGACTCATTTGCCACTTATGGTTCTGGACAAAATTATTTTAATCCGCCCTGAGATACAAAGTAGTGGTTTTGCCTGTGCCAGGTTTTGGTAGTGGTGGAGGGCTACAGGAGTGGCTTCTTTAAACAAAGAGCTGCCAGAAGCTTCCCTTGTAGCTGATAGGGCCATTGCCAGTCAATTATAAAACAGACCCACAGCTGACCAAGGCCTGGCCAACTAGTGGTTGAGGTAACACCTCTGTGAATAACATATTTGAGAAGGGGAAGAAGTTGCTGGGCAGTTGCTAAACTGCAGTAGCAACAGGGAGTGAGAATGTGAAAACATCTCTGCAGACACCAAGATATCAGTGGAGAAGGAGAAGGTGCTTATACCCTGGAAGAAAGATTCCCCTGTGATCTGTGGTGAAGAATATGGTAAGGCAGCTGTCCCCCTGTAGTCCATGGAGGCCACCGGAGAGCAGAGATCCACTCACAGCCCGTGGAGGACCCCATGCTGGAGCAGGTGGATGCCTGAAGGAGGCTGTGACTCTCTGGGAAACTCACCCTGCATGTCTGTGAACTGTGCAGAGAATATGAGGTAATTAGGAAGAATCTGACCTCCTTTTCATGTATGTCATATATGCAAAAAGATTCAAGTATGAAGCCCATTATGCAATTTGTCTATGGAAGAAATGTGTTTTATCTGATAAGCTGAAGATTAGTTTAACATACTCACTGATGTGGCAAGTAAAATAATGTCTTGGAAAACAAAGGCAGAAAAATATAACTAGGTTAACTCCAAACTGCAAACAGAGCAGAGGACAGTATGCTGAGAATATTGTGATGGGCTGCATGGTGCTGCTGCTAATAGCCTTGATAATTCTTTTATCTGGATGCATAAGGAATAAATATTGGTTAGATCCTAAAGTGCAGTTCAGATAAAAATACGTGGTAGATATGTCAGAAGTAGAGTCTGTTCTCTGAAGTCATTGTTTCAATTTGCTATTTAGATATATTAAATATATTTCCATAGAGGTAAACGAGACAACTTCTGAAGAGAAGGCATCAAATTTGTACTGGCACGTGTCTTTCTCCTTGGCAATATTCACAATTCATGTAAGGAACAAGGACTATGCTTTTTTTTTTTCATGAAAAAACCAGTAAGTAGGTGTGATAAGAGCAGATGGTTCAAACAAAGGAGAAATTTGGTGAGAAAGGGAAAGAAACTTTATCTGAGCATTTTTCCTGAAAGTAGTTACTCTTAAAATCAACTTCTGTATGGGTTATGGTGAAAGAGGATGGAGCCAATGATAGGACAAGGGGCAACAGGTACAAGCTGGAACATAAGAAGTTAAAAAAAAACCCCAAGGAATAACTTCACTGTGAGGATGATGGAGCACTGAAATTGGCTGCCCAGATGGGTTGTTGAGTCTCCTTCTCTGGAGATATTGAAAACCTACCTGGACAAGTTCCTGTGTGACTTACTCTAGGTGGTCCTGCTCTAGCAGAGGGGTTGGACTAGATGATCTTTTGAGGTCCTTTCCAAACCTTAAGATTCTGTGATTCTTAGCCTATACAATTATATGAAGTGCATATTATACAGACATATAGTTTAAAGTCTATTTATCCCTATGAGCAACCAAGTTTAAGATTAGAGAACAACAGTGAATGCTATTTGCCTGTACTACTAAGACCTATATAAAAAGAATAATTAAAAGAATAAATATAAAAAGAAAAAATAAAAAATAGTTTATATTATAGTCATTTGTGAGAAAATGAAACAGAACAACATGTGTGCTCTGAAATATAGAAAGGAATTCCATGTCTGTCTGTTCATGTCTTCCAGAATATTATATGAGACACAATTCACAGGAGAGCACAGATGTTGGAGTCCAGTTTCCTGGGAGTTTTATCTGCGTCTGATTTGTAAAAGCTCAAGATCTGTTATTAGACTATTCCCATTTAATACCTTACCCAGATGTCAGTGGTTAGATACATACCACAGTTGCACCTTTTAGAGATGTTTTCAGCTTGAGACACAGTGGTGCTCACTTTTAGAAAATCTTTCCTGGAACAAAATATCTCTCAATGGTCCTAACTGAAGTCCATTCCTATTTTTAAAACTTCTGAAATTAATTTTTTTATGTAATTCCAATATACAGTCATCTAGGAAATTAGTGCTCTGATAATGTGATAAACTCCTCTGAGCCACAGCCGTTCTATTTGATTTACTTTAGCTGAGACAATAAAGAGTTCCAAATTAAATGAAAAAAGTCGTTTTATTTAGACAAGAATGATTCTTCACAGAGTAGTACTTTTCTCTTCAGAAAAGTAGAGAATTATTGTTTACAAGACAATATTTTTTCCAACTGTTACAAGCTAAGTGTTAAAGCAACAGCCTTCCCTCCTCTCTCTTTAGCTAGGCTTAATATTGATTAAATGAAGGTGAGTTCAGGCAACATGTTGCTTTTCATCATTTGAGTGGAGAAGATGGGTTTTCTGTCATCCTTCAATACAAACAGTTATGACTTGACTGAGCAATATGTTATACAGAGTGAAAGAACATCTGAGAAGAGACAAAAATATGCCATAAGAAAAACCCACAACCCTGCTATGACTGATGTGACAACATGTGTTGGACTATTATTTCACTTCTTTGAGGTTTCTCTTAGAAGTTGACAGTGAGGCACTCTCCAGAGCTGCTTTCCTGCTGTGAGAAGGCTGGGAAGAGAAAGAAATAGAGAAGCAAGCTGTGAGAGTTTTACTTTTGAGTACATGAAGAAGCAGTATTTCTGAATATCAGCACTTACACATAAGGATTACAGTTCCATGGGTTATAAATGGGGAAATTTTGGATGGAAATCCCCATATTGTCACGTGTTCTCCTCAGGGAAAGAATGTTTTCACTCTTAGATTTTGACAGCCAGAGCAGAATTGCTGCAAAAGAACAGTTTATAGGCTTTTTTATTTCAATTGAGCTAGACCTAAAAATTAAATCTGTGGTATTTCTTTGTGTCTTCAGAAATATAATTTAGGGGACGAGTGTAATCTTGGATTCCTGCATAAACTTCAAAGTTAACATCAGAACAACAAGATTTCATCTCCAGTATTCCCACAGATTTATGGACTGCTTCTTGCAAAAAAACCCCAAGCACAGAAACAGGACAAAAAAAGCCACAAGAAGTACACCAAAAACTGCTGACACTGCACTGAGATGCTGCTCTCATTTGGATGTATCTTTGAATTACGAAAGGCCTGAACATCATTTTGATGGCAGGTCCAGATACTTATTCTTCTAGATGTACTCAGCGTCAGTTTTGATGCTATTTCATAGTTACCGTGGTATGTTACATCATATAGTCCATAATAAGGTTCCAATTCTGATTTGATAATCATCTCCAGGTAAGCAGAAATAGAAAAAAGTCGCTTTTGTAACTCTGAGAACATGATCAGGTTTGCATTCATAACAAAGGGCTCAGAAATCATCTCCTTGTACAAACTGATCTGACTCTATAATAATTTTTAACATTAAAAATTTGTGCAGCAAACTTCCATGATAAGCAGAAATACATATGTTTTCCCCAGTGTTCTTAACTTAGCTAGCTCAGTGAGAAGACTCCTGGACTATTCTGAGCTTCTTGGATTTATTGCAGATCATGAAGAGGCATGCTGGTAAGTATATTTAGTTTATAAAATGTACTCGCAATGTATATATCTTCTTTAAGAAAGAAGTTTTTAGGAAATAATGCTCATAGGGGAGAGAGAAAATGTCAAAAAATAAGTCTGAAAAATTGTTTGATTTGAATCACTTGCAGATTAAAGAGCTCTATCTTATTCTTTCAGTGAGATGGCATTATTTTTTCCTTTTATAATCACTGACACTGTCAAAAATTAATAAGTAAATCAAAGCACAGAAACAAAATTGTTATACTTTTTTGACACAGAGGAGAGAATTGGGACATATGTTAATTATTCCCTGACCAATGCAAGTAGCAAAAGAGATAAATGATCTTGAAGTTTGGCACTTTTTTTTTGGTACATAGATAACTTTTTATGACTGTGAAATAAACTGTATAACAAAATATTGTCAAAACTAAGATTTTTTAATTTAAATGTCCATGAAATTTAATAATCAAGTGTAACATTCCTAGAAGATGCTTTAACTTTTATAACTCAGCAGGAAAACAATATGCAAAAGGAAGTGAAAAAGAAAAGGCTTGTTTCTATGTGAAGTTAATGCTGAATAGCAGGCCACCTCCTGTGAATGGGTATTTTCATCTTCTAATTACTCAATTGTTCGTCTTTTCTCTGGTTTAGCTCATAGAATTCATCTCCTCTAAGGAATTATGGCCTAAGGGTCTCTGTGTAGAGATCTGCATTAAGGAGATCATAGGAAATCAAAACTAGTGTACCAAATCAATATGGCGTAGATGCTGAGTCATACGGATCATGTGCACCAAGGAAAAGACAAGCAGTAAAATACCTTTGCACACGATCTCTGGTCAAAACCAGTATCTAACTACTAGTATGTTTTCTTGGGGACAGGCATTGAGGTGAAAACAACATGACTGATTCATACTTCAGCATTGGAATCAGCAACACAAGCAATTTACAGATCAGTTACTCTCTTCTGCTCAGCTTCCTTAGGAGATGCACCAGCTTCCAACATACCGCACCCAAGACTTTGCAATCACCCCTAAATATAATTAAGGATGATAGATCACTGTAATTCTGCCTACACAGGAAAGTGTTTGAAAGACAAGTACCAGCCAGAAAAAATCCAGATCACTTCTGAACAAAGTCTGAGAACACTTCAGAAGTAGACAGGTATCTGTTGACAATGGCATCTTGTTCTAACACAACTGCAAACACAGACCGAGATATGCATAGAGAAGGCAGCTATGACTCTTCTCATCCTCACCAGCCAAAAACTTGTGTTTACAAGTGGGAAAATTTTATGGATACAGAATCTCTAAGGACATTTACTATTTTCTCAAGAATTACAGCTCTCTGATGATATTAAGACATGGCTTATTCATGCCTTACTTTCCTGACATATTTCTCCCAGACAAATTCTAACCAGGAGTTCAGAGAAACCTCAGCCTACATAGTGGCATTATATTGGTGGAAGAGGCATAAGAAAAGGTAAATCTGGAGCATTTGTTTTACATACTGGAAAGAAACAGTCCTACATCTGAGTATAGATGAGACTTTCAGTACTTTACAGACAGTAACTAGAAACTGCTTTGTTCTTATCTCTTAGAGGTGTCAATGTCTTGAGTCCTTTTGTAGTACAGCTGATGCTGATAATGCATGTAGATATTTCATAAAGATAAAATAGTCCAGAAGCTATTTTTCAGTTCTTCTGAGGGCAGAAAGGACCATGAACTTGTCTCCCAGTTTTGTCCATACATGTGTAAATAGCACAATTAGACATACATTGGCACAGCTTACCCCTGAAGAACAAAGGATACAGCTTCCTGCTGAAAACAAGATCAACAATTGTGTGGGGGAAAACATCCTCCTTGAATTCAGGTCTTGGCAAACAATGCAGTTCTTTGGTTCATCTTTAACCAGACAACTGATGCAGAACATCTTGTATTATAAATTCAGATGGGTTTTACACTACATAACAGAAACAGCTTTTCTGGATGGCTGAGCCATTTCTTACAGACAAAAAGGACATTGAGAGTAAATTAAGTGCATCTAATTGGAGAAGTAAATCTCTCACAGTTTCAGAAGACCTTTCTCTCAGCAAAGAAGCAGCTCTTCTCCTGCCAGAACTAGCAGTATCACAACAGAGGACTTCTTATGCCTTGTACAATCCTAATGCCATCAGCCCCAATATGATCACTACCCCTGCTTTTATCTAGAATGAATGAATGTAAATATTTTATAGAATTCCTTTTCCAGTTCTTGTAGCTGTAGTTTGTGTACCTGTACACTAATTAGTCCTTTAGTAACCATTGTCTTTTATAGTTATGGAATTCTTTTAAATGCACAGCATAATTTGTCTTTTAGAGTACAGGGAGAAGCGACAGGTGACATATCCCACTGGGAAGCAACAGATAATTGCTGAACAGTTCCTCTTGAAGACTTCACTGGGAAGAACAATCAATCTCAGTCTAAGATGCAAAGCAGTAAAATAATGTCCCCTACTCAAGCACTTTTGGAGATGAGTCTGCTAAAAATCAACTTCTGTGTGGGTTTTGATGAAAGATGATGGAGCCAGGCTGTTCTCAATGATGTCCAATGATAGGACAAGAGGCAAACAGGTACAAGCTGGAACATAAGAATCTCCAAAGAAACAGAAGGAATAACTTCACTGGAACTGGCTGCTCAGATTAGTTGTGGAGTCTCCTTCTCTGGAGATATTGAAAACCCACCTGGATGAGTTCCTGTGTGACCTACTCTAGGTGGTCCCTTCTAACCCTTAAGATTCCATTATTCTATAATTTATGACTATGTTTCACAAACAAGATCCTCAATCCTTTAGGCTGATTTCTGTGCAAGCATAACACAGAAGGCTGGTGTCTACCTTAGCAAGCTTTAAAGTCAATATAAACCAAATGTTGTTAGTGGGTAAGGACAAGATGGCAAAGATGCACAAGGTGATAACGAGACAATGCATGTCCTTGCTTAATGTTAGCACAGATTGTTATGACCTAAAAGAACCATATTTAGCAGAAATTAAGTTATATTTCTTGTGAGAAAAACTGTTGTGATCAAGACTGCATTGCTGTGTGTAAAGTGGTTTTATATCACCAGCTTCAGTTAAAAGTGCTTTTAGACTTTAATGTCATTAAAGCAGATCAATTTCCAAACCTCACTAAGCAGATGTTTAAAAATGTAGTTTTAAACTATTAGATTAACTCAACTATTCAATGATGCTCCATTCTTGCACAGTTTTGGCAGAGACTTTACTACTTGTGCTTGTTTTTTTTAATAAAGAAATTAAAAAAGAAAAAAATGATCAGATTTGAACTGAGGAGCTGGAGGAAGGAGATATAAGAATTCAAAGTCTCAACACATCATAATCTGGTTCTACTCTGGTACCTTGTTTTGGGTTAATCATTCCCAGTATGACTGAAGATAGGCATGAGAGAGCAAGTCAAAATTCTACTCCAATATTTTTAAGAAAGCATATCAATATATTGAAAACATGATAAGAATCCTTACTTGTTTATTATATGTAATCTTCCTTCAGTGAGGCAAGGGATTTGTGACATATATGTTCCATGGTCATGTAATTACAACTTTCATTGTAAAATGATGAAGATGATTTAAGATTGCATGGGCAACTGACACACTGGCATTTCCTAACTTGATTTTTCTCCCAGCATTGTACAAATGATACTTAATAATTAAAACAGAAAAAAGTAATCCTACTGAAAAATAAAAGCCTGAGGCAGTACAGTTGCAGTGGGTCTCACTGAAAAATTAGAGTTTGCCAAGAGCTATCTTAGTTATTACAATTGTCTTTTCTCAGAGGTAATTCTTGGCAAATGCCTATACAAAGCACATACTGTAGACATAACTTGTGGACTGTATTTAAGCACTGACATGAGATTTTTTTTTATGTCCACTTCCTTTCACAGCATGTTTGAAATATAAAGGCAGATGTCATGATCTCAGTGTAGTCAGTTAAACATGAGTTTGCTTTGCATTTTTATATGCCTCAAGATGCTAGTCCAGAAGGGTGTAGGTCTCCCCTATGCTAAGCCCCTGTAGATGTCCTGGACAACCTGTGGCACATCTATTTATGGAATTTTGTCACACAATATGGGTCTGGACTTACACAGTGACTTGTTTACATTTTGGCAAAATATTTACTGAAATTTCCATGGCAGGACACTGCTAGTCTGTTTGCCACTTCATACATCTTACAGAATGGCAAAAGTCACGAAGTGTCAAGGAGTGTTCAAATTGGTGAAGGCATCAGTGTCTGAGGAAAAAGAGGAGTCCAAAATATATCTGTATTATCAATTGTCTGGTCACGAAGTCCAAACTGCTTCATTTTCCCTTTCACTTAATGAGAATAATAAACAGCTCCCTTTTAAAATGCTCTGAGATCAAAATATTAAGACATAAGCGACTTTTCTTATAGGCAATAGCCCATATTTTGGAATATTGAAAAATATTGCAAACTAAAAAGTTAGAACAATACTACTTCAAAAGCAGTTAACTCTTCCAGGTAACTGTAATAGGTGGAGAAGAAAAGGGGTAGCTGTGTACTAACCAAGGGTTTGCCAAGTTTTGATTTTCTCCCTTTTGAGGACAGAAATGCAAGGAGTGGAAATGGGATGAGTAGAAAATGCTTGCCAGCAGACTGTGGTAAATGCAGCTTTGGGTACAGCCAACTGTAAAGATTTTTTTTTCTTGTTCATAAAACAGTGAATTTGGACTCTAGGCTGCCATGATTGTCCTTATGAGGATAAGCTGAGCCAATAGCTTCTTTTTTCAAAATATCTTTTCCATAACTAACACAAAACCCCACATAGTTCTAGAACTGCCACTGCAGACTGATATTAGTGGTCTTGCTTTGAAGTTAGAAAACATGGAAAAATTCTGTCAGAGCCAGCCTGATGATGTGTTTGTGCTTTGTACTGCTGTTCAGCTTAAGATGTCATTCCTTGGATCAGCCACAATTGGCAGTGCTGCTGAAATTGCAGATTCAGATCTCCACCAAGAATTGACCTGAAAAGCAGAGTAAACTAGAATCATAGAATCATGGAATGGTAGAGTTAGACTTTCAAAGATCCCTCCTGCTTAAAGTAGTTCAGTTTTGGAAGTAGGTTTGGTCTAGTTAACACTAGCATGGGAGTCTCAATATGGTCCTGAAATCTTCCATGAGGGTATATTCAAAAAGTCAGACTTAGGACTGCCTCTGATTGATTTGAATAGTAATAGTAAGTCTGTGCACTTAGGCAATTTCTGTTGATATGTGATAACTTGCGGTAACTGGAGCCCTAAACCTTGAGCCCTAAAACAGGAACTGCAGCAAGCAGAAGAAAAATATGGCAGAAAGTATTGGACAAGGTTTCTCATGTTGTCAGTCTCATGTTGTTTCAATGCTAAGCCTTGTGAACACAATATTCTTGAGGGCTGTTATAGCCATATTTACTCTTCAACAAGTGGATGTTTACTTCACAAGTTAAAATATGGACATTCTGAGAACAAATAAATGAGAAATCACAATGATTCTCTCAGTTCTCTCCAGATACTGGTCATTCTGGCAGAGTTAGGTCTTCTGAGATCTCATCTGTAAGTGCGAGACCAATACTTCTATTGTGTATGATCAAGTTCAGACAGGACTAAGAGAATGAGAAATAAAACAAAAAAGTTGATGAAGTGGGCATTCATTGTAGCACATTCTACATTCAAGCATATCAGCCAACTTCTTGATTGCATTTTAATTTGTAACATTTACTGCTTATTACAGAGCTGGTCTTTGTTGTAAAAGGCGCAGTTCTTAACAGTGCTGAGTGTTCTGGACCTACTGAAAAAGTGTACAAGCACATATTAGCTACTGGACAAGTATTGTTGTGCTTAACACATGTAAAATTGCTTCCTAAACATCTTGCAGAAGAGCACGTGTGAGTCATCCTTAGCAGTAATGTGGTCATCACCCTTGATGCAAATTTTTTGTAATTTGTTTTGTTTTTTTCTTTTCCTACTTCCAGATCTGTGCTGGTGAATGCAGAAAGCTTTCTGTGTCCATTGTGTTTGCCATTTAACATTGAGCAATCATAAGACACTAACCTCCCAATTCCACCATCACTACTGCTGCATTACATTTTTTTTTCTACGATTATTTTGCTTTGCCCTTTATATGAAGTTCTCTGGATTCAATTGTTTAACTTACAGAGTATAATTTCTTTTTCACTTGTCCCAAACAAATGACTCAATCATCATTTTAATTACACCAGTTAGTTTACATTTAACTCTACCATCCGTTTGTAGCCCCAAACAAAAGGCCAGGAGAGATGGACTCAGACGATTCATGGTATTTTTCATTTTTGGAGGTGTTGAGCAGCTACCAAAATGTCTGAAAAAAATCATAAAACAATTTATAGATCTAATGGTCGCCATAGCACAGTTATTGTCTTAAACTGAGTGCTTTAGTTACAAAACTAGAAACAGTAATCTTTATTGTGGACTGCCTGGGACTTCCTCTTTTCCTTGTATCTCCCCTTTAATTATAAAAAACCCCCATGGAATGTATTAAAAAATTAAATTCCTTAAGCCACTACCTCAGTGCAATAATTCAGACCACAATTTCTTCATATTCTTTTAATCAACAGTCTACTAACTAAAAAATATATAAGATAAAATGTAACATTATTGAAAAGGAGGAAGAGAATGCAAAGGAAGAAGAGAAATGTATTAAATTGCCTTCAGTGATATTTTCATAACACCATGCTTAGTCATAATGCTCACTGATAATTGTTTCTCAACATCTTAGTTAATATTCTTTTTTTTTTTCCTGAAATGTTCTCTATAAAAGCTGAACAAAACATAATCAAGAGGCTACTCTATTTAAAGTTCTTCTGGATCAAATGAAAGCTTTGCTTTATGACTGCTTACCTTTATATCTATGATCTAAAAGATATTTTTCTTCTTTAAGTTCTGATTGCTAATCTAAATTCTGAGTTTGACCATCTCCTTTTACTGACAATATTTTATTATGCATAAAATAACCCTAATTGCAGTGGACTTAAATGAATTCTGCTAATTGCAGTAATATAAGGTGAGAAAATATTATGTCTGTAAATAGATGATAGATTCCATTAATAGTGAATAAGAGGATTCAATCAAATCCCACCTTTTTTTTCCTGAATGTGAAGGAAGCTGAAATTAGCCTCCAGATGTAAGGTTTGTACTTTGTTCCTATTTCCTTAATAGAACAAATATGAATCTTGGCACAGATAAACCATAACTCTAGTTTCTGATCCAACAATGTGTGGAAGCATATGCTTAATTTCAAATTTATCAAGGATCTCATAGATCCCATAGTTCAGGGACTAAATGTGGAACACATCTTTGTGAGTCAGGTGTACTCCCAAGTTCTATAATCAAACTCATCATCTAGTGTTCTCCATAGATGAACTATGTGAAATAAATAGTGTAATAGATTCTCATAGAGAAGCTGAAAATCTGTCCCAAGATGCCTAACAAAAATATGTTAATAGATACAAATATACTTGTAGATGAAATGACTACAGGAATTCACACAAATGAAAGAATTATATAAGGGGCAATATACCCCATTTATGTGCCTGGTTTCATAATCTATGGGGTTTTAAAAATTATTTTATACTTGAGAAAGTAACAAAATAACCTGGTAAAACACCTTTCCAAACCGATCTCTTTTGGCAAGAGTCCAGAGTGAAGTCCTCTGAGAAGGGACACAGTGCAGCCTGAGAATTTTGATTCCCTGTCTTCTTTGGAGGCCTCCTTGTATTCCTTGTTTCTCAGTCAGAACAAAATTCTGAAGTTGCTGAGGCAGCTTCTTGCAGTCCCTCTGCCTGAGAATGAGGGAATGTGTTCTTGATTCTCAGCCCATTGGACTCACTGGCTTCAAGAGTCTCATTGGATTTTACTTGTCCTCCCCAAATTTATAATTTCTCCACTCAAAAACCTGCTGCCTGAAAATGAGAGAGAGCTCTGACACCTAATTTGAAATAGTTGTGGAAAAACACTGGGTCCATCCCCTAGTTCCATGGAACTCAGAGGAACACTGCTTCCAAAGCAAGTCCATGGTACCTAGGTTGCACTAGTGTGTAGCTTAAGTTTCCCCCTTTCAAGGAAGACATGAAACCAGAACATTTGAAAATCCAAAGGTGTCAGTGAAAAGAAACAAATTTAAAAGAGTTCAAGTGTGATTGGTTGAACTCTTCCTGTGGCCCAGCAATGCTGCAGTTCAGCTGATACCAGAAAAAGAGAGCATTTGAAATATAACAGGGAGAGTGTGTTTTTATGAGATTTCTAGACCAATACTGCAGATGCAATGGACTGGCATCTTCAACTGCACATCTGAAACAATCTGTTAGGACAGGGGTCCACTACTTTTCAAGTACAGGTTTCCCTTTTCCTTCTTTATCTATTTATGAAGTATTGAGAACAGAATGCCTGTTTTAAATTAGTAACTTGACTGCTATTCTGAAGCCAACTATATAATGGTCTTGGGTTTTTTTTCCCTATTTTCTAAATTTTGTCTTCCACTTTATGACAGCGCTTTCTTCTGTGAGCAGCAAGTTAATGAAGTCCAGTTTCGTATGAACTGTCTTTTGTCCCATGGATGCTTTGCTAGTCAAAGACAGCATACAGAACTATTTATATGTGGTCTGGTTGTTGGCAAATATATACCATCTCTGGCTGTGCAAACATGGCCAAATGGAGTTAATTCTGCCTGCCTTTGCTCAGTGAAGACACTAATTAGGGCCTTTATCTCTAACCCTGCATTTAGTTTGAAGAATTTTGAGTCTTTCATGCCTCCTGTAAATAAATTGCTCGAGAGGGGTTCAAACTATATTTGAAAATAGAGGTTACAGGGAGATATCAGATAAACAATATAGTTACATCTCTGGAAAGCTGTTTCCTCACCCTCCCAACTACTAATTTCAGTAGGTTACATGGGTATAAACTTCTCAGAGGGTTGTTGAGAATGGGCAAACCAATTTCAACATCAGTTACTAGAAATATTTTTTTTTTTTCTTTCCAAGAGATAGGAAGGTAGTCAGAAGGAGGAGGGAATCTTTATCTTTCCTTCTGCTCTGGACAAAGCTGACGTCTTGAAGGAATTCAGTGCAGTCTGTACCAGACTAGTTAGTTTGCAAAATCATCCTGACTCTGGGCTAATGTGTTTCTGCAGTTGAACTGAGCTGTTAGAGTAGGATAGATTGTCAAAATACAAAAAACGCCTGACAGCTTATTCCTTTCAGAAAATGTGTTTGCCTACCTTAAGGTCTGTATTTCAAATAGGACTCAGTTCTACAGGTGATCTTTAAACACACTTTGGATATATGTTACATTATGCTGTGTCAGCTAAAAAGCTTCTCCATCAAGTGCAGTTGTGGGGATTCCATCTCTTGAGTCACTTGACAGTAAGGGATTGATACACTTCTCAAGGAAAACCAACTCTTTTTGCATTCAGTCATGCTACTGTGCATACTTAAAATAAGCCCATGAACAACTGAAGTAATTTTCTGACTGAAGTAATCTTTGACTAATGGAAGAATTATGAATAAAGTTGAAACCAAATTTAATTTAATGTACATTTCACTTCTAGCCTTTATGGTTTTAATTGTCTCCTTTTACTTCACTACAATGAAGTCTGTCTCTATTAATTAAACTACTAATTAAACAAAGTCTAAGCTTAGCTGGTCTTGCTGTTCTGGAGAAGACAGTGAGAGTAAGTGTTGCTGGGCTAGTGGAGTGGAGCTGGTCGCGCACCTTAGCAGAGGCAAAACAACACTCTGACAGATCTTTTGCTTTTAGTATGTGAACAATGACTGATTACGACTTACCTATTGCACAGTTGACAATAGTTTAAACGTCAATAACATTTCTAAACTCTGTATTCTGGTTCAGGATTGTTTACAGATACTGAACATTATAAACTAAGGTAATGAACATATCTGGTAAAATCTACAGGAAGAATAGCCAAGCTGTCACAGATGCATTTTTTCCGGGTTTCTTTTCCTTCCTTTTTTTTTTCCCCCCAAGACGATCTAAATCAAATGAACTAGTTCAGTGACCATATGGAGAAAAATTGGCTTTAACAGAGCAAAGGTATGCATTAGGCAAAAATTCTTACTTCTGCAAATGAATTATTTTAGAAGATTAAGTCAGAGTTTCCACCAACACAAGTGTATTTTTGTCAATCAGAAATATTTTCCTACTGATGTTAGCCTGCAATTTGTTCAGAATTTACAAGTAATAACAGGAAGTCAAAAGCAAATTCCTCAGTCTAACTTCATTTTAGTCCCTCTCTATGCCTCCACATTTCTGATCTGTTTTCTGTTTCAACTCTTCATTTGAAAGATAATTTGAACATAATTTCTCACAAACAACAGTGCTGGGCCATAGGCTTTCCATGTCTTCACACTAGTACTTTTAGTATTTTTCTCCAAGCTATGACATCTCACCCTTGTCAGCTTTTATGATAACCCACTCTCAAGCATATCCTCTTTCCCCCAAACACCTTAATAAGGTGGTTGTGCCTCTGCTAAACATGGCAAGTGTTATTGTAAATTAAAATAGATCATATGGATGCGACATAGAATGGTTATGACTAAAGTCTGTTTATAAGAACATTTGTGCAAGAAGAATGGCTGTTTATAGAGAAAACACTATTGTGCAGGGGTACATATGGTACATATGTTAAAACAAGGCAGAGAAAAGTCAATCTAAATAATAGAGCAGTTTAGAAGATGAGAGCAATGGGAAAAGAGAAATAAAATGGCAGCATTTTGTGAAGCATAACTGAATGCTCAGAGGAAAAAATAGAAAAGTTATTGTTTGCAGATGTGATTATGGAAATAAAAGAAGGACATAATAAACTGACAAACAAACAAACCACTCTTATTTAAAATTGCTACAAAAATCCTCAATAATTATCCCAAACACTGGCGTGCACAATTGTCGTATTGATAGAGTAATTATGTTGACTTTTGTAGTAAAACCTTTTTGAATAACTATGCTTTGAGAATGTTATTGCAGGAAGTTTTAGACTGTTTTAATAGGGAATGAACAAAAGTGAACTGGTATGGATAGACTGGGAAAGAAAATCAATATAATAAAAAACAAATGCAAAAAATTGTTGGAAGATAATAATGAATCGTTAAATATGTCCACATTTTCTCTGGAGAAGATGACTGGGTGACATTCAAACAAAATGTGCTGTGTTAAAGAAAGTTAAACCAGTACAACAAGTCAATAAGGAAAATGAAGATAAAGTCATACCATGTGCTATTGTACTTTGATTAACTGAGTCCAAGATACCACAGGTAACAGTTACTGCCAAGATGTGACAGTATCAGCTTTAGGACATGCTAGTAATGAGAGTGTAAGCTCTCTAGGAGGTCTAGGTCAGTGGCATAGGTACTTTCATACACTAAACTTATAGTATGTCACCTTTTCCTGTTATTCTTAGCTGGACCAGCAGTCATTTGACACAGTCATCCTTGATTTTGCTGGGCAGACATAGTTGCAGAGTATAGTTCTTCTCACTCTTGCTGCCTAATTTTCAGCTGTCTGAAAGCTAGGCATATAAACAAGTAGCTTAGGTTCTCTCTTAAGTCAATGGAAAGGATGTGTCTTCCAGAGAGTGATTCATTTCATCCCAGAACAATTGTGCTTCTGGGGAAATGATCCAGTTGCCTAAATATAGGAGCTCAGTACCATTTGAGGTGCCCTACAGTATCCAAAACATCATCATGGGGCTGGCAGGCATAACACTGATGAGAAACCTTGGCCTTCTGGACAGCTAGTAGCTGGAGGCCAGGTTCCTATGGTGTTTAAAAGAGCACTAGATGCCTATGTTTAGGCAATTGAAGCAGGCCTGGAGTATATTTTTTTTCAGCCAAGGACTAGTTAGCAGGAAATTCTATGCAAACAGCACAGCACTATCTTAGGTACAAAAGAGCTCTTTCTTTTCTGGATGAGAAGGAATGAGAATTTTTTCTGTTGCTAGTTTTCTAGTTTATTTCCAGGAAAAAAAAAAAAAAAAGGAAAAGTTTGAGACTGAGGCCCATCTTGAACTACATTTTGTCCTGGTGTTTTCAGGGCAAGGAAGAACCTATCAAAATAGAACAGTTATGGGGAGAGAGATATTTCAGTAGAACAGATAATATTAGATGGCAGAAGGGTGAAAGAAAGAGTGTTTGATAGAGTGAGAAGAAATACCTCCTTAAAAGAGGAAAGACTTAGGTGCTACATTTGAGGCAGGTGAACATAAAGACTGTGTCACAACTGGAAAATTCAGAGGCTCAGACAGAAAAGAACTACAATAAGATTCTAGGAGGAACAAAAACTATGAGGTGACAAAGAACCAGTAAACAGGCAGATTAGCATTCCAAATGGAAACAAGAAAGCAAAAATAAAAATTGTATTTATCAGAAGGAATAAAGATTCTTGGAGGAAAGCCCCTCTTGACCAGACCAGATTTTGGCAAGCTGCTTGAATTCTACAATACTGTGTTAAGGTAGAAAAGGCACAATAACAATTCAAATATATACAATATGCCCTTGTTGTGGCCATGAAAACCACACATATTTCACCCTTGGTCCTGAAGGAATTAAAACGTATCTCACTGCATTTTTAAGCAGAGTATTAATGTTAGGATCAATAGTTAAGATGGCTAGCATGGTATTAGCATGCTACTATGAAGTATGAAGGCTGATATTACTGCATCTCAAGAACTTCACTGTCCATTAGCATTTTTATCTCCTCTGGCAGTTTTATCTTCAAAACCCGCCTGGACGTGATCCTATGTGACCTGATCTAGGTGGACGTGCTTTAGCAGGGGAGTTGGACTAGATGATCTCTAAAGGTCCCTTCCAACCCCTACCATTCTATGGTTCTTTGATTTTATGATTTTCAAATTATCCAGTGGGAAATTCTACTTTATACACATCAGCTGAGGTGATATGATGTGATTATTACTCATATTCTTAATGGCTTGCCCCAGATTTTCAGAGGCAGGTGTAGGCCACAATAGGGTCTGACTGGAACAACGCATGTTCTGGTTTTTATGCAATGGCAATTCAAGTGTGTGGGTAGGACAGTTCACTTTATATGATGTTTGGTTAGGAGTCAAAAAGCAGTATGGTAGGTCACTATGCAGTAACAGACAGAACTAAGTGTGAACTCAAGGTCTGGGGTTGAATCCACGGTAAACACTGTTGCGTGATTTAATAAAATGTTTTATTTGAATCCATGGTGAATATTGTTCATGATGAATGACTTCATGAAACGTTTTAATAATCTTAAAAGTACTCTGACCAACTAGAAGACCATATGATGTCAGGCAGTGATTGGGGCTTTAATTAGCTACATTTGTAGAAAAGTCACTGTGAAAATAAAACTATGTGAGAGAGAAGAAAGTTCCTCCTAGAACAAAAAGGCGGAGATCACAAGTTTTTTAGAAGAAGTGAGAGTGCATTGCCCACCTTTCTCAAGGGGCAACCAAGGAAAGAACTGTTAGTGTTGCAAATAATCTGGAATAGAAAAGTCTCTAAGCATAAATACTTATGCTGTTAATTAACTGGAAACCCAATCATAACTAAGAATAAGAACAAAAATAATTCTTTAACAAACTTCCAGATTCATTTTCGAGCTAGTATAATTATTAAAAAGAACTGTGGCAATTTGGAAATGCCTAGGTTTCCCCAAATGTGAAGAACCCAAAGCAGAGCAGAGTTACTGATGAACCTGTCAGGAGAGTGAACCTTCAGAACTGCAGCTTCTGGGGAAAACTGAATGCACTGAACAGAGAAAGCATTAAAAGAGAATCTTCTTGATGGATATTAGTTGGTACTCCTCTAGCAGAGGTTAAGTGACAACCCACAGCTTCAAGGGGTTCAATATTCCTTAATCCATCTACATCAGAAAGCACAGAAGCATATTCAAGGCCTCTACATTACAATGGACACCTGGGATGTGAGAAATCAATAGAGCTTTCCTCTGAGCCGCAAAATGATGTGTTTAAATTCATTGGTGCAACTAAGAGCAAAATCTAGTATGGTATTTTACTTATAATTTTTACTACTGAGTGCAAGCTTTACAGCAATTATTATATACAGCTACATTTCAGTTGTAATACAGCTTAACACACTATTGCAAATTGTTATAAGAACCTTGCTAGTGAATTGAAGACAAAAACCTAAGATAAAAAATCAAAATGAGTGTGCAGTGGGACGAATTGGCCACAGCTTGGTGTTAGATCTCTGCACAGCTTCTCTTTATGGCAACGTAGTTGAAGGTGACAAAAAAGCCATTTTTTAATTATAATATCTAATAGTAAATAGGAAATTGTAAACAGACAAAACTCAGAGTGATTAGGACAGATGGAACAGCAATAAGAAATAATTATAACTAACTCTCCACATATGTTCTCTGCAAGCAAATCCCTACTTGTGAGCTTGGTTTTAATTCACTCAGTGACTTTTTGAGTCTCAACAAACTCTTACCAGTCCCTTCTAGTCTGGTCTGGCCAGGGAACCAACCAGGGAACAGTCAGCCGAGCCCTAGAGTAGATGAAAAAAACCTCTCTGGGCAGCAAAGCAGCCTGGACAGAGTTTTCTGTGAGTAAGAAAGTCACTGAGTGAACTAAAACCATCTGTTGCCTGCTGTCATTGCAGTCCCACTGCCTCCTTTCATGAGCAGTAGGCTCCAATTCCCTGCTGCGACTCTCTCACACTCTTTCCTTTCCTCCATACACAGCTCACAATGCATGGGTTTTTTTCTCCTCCCTCTTCTCATCCCCTTCCCAAAGCAGGCAATGCAATGCTATAGAAAAGAGTAATCTTCTCTCTGGGTCCACCTGGATCTTCTTCCTACAGAAACATAACACAGACTGAGAGGCCAGGAGGGAACACAGAAAAGTATCTCACACACTTGTGCTGTTCTCAAAGCACTACCTCAGCCTCTACCTTTAGCCATTGTTGAGGCCAGGAAAACAAAATAGATAACATTCCTCTTGAACTCAGAGGAGTGAGTCCTGATAAACCCTCCTAAGTAATAATCTACCTGGTATCTTAAACAGGACATAGAAGACATGAGGCATGTCATCTTTTTCTGAGCCAGTAAACAGATGAGTGTCTCTGACACTGTGACCATCACTGCTATCCCAATACATTTAGTGACTTCAGTGACCAGGCTGTGCTGAGTTTTCCCTACGAATGTGGAAAAATTAATTAGCTTTAAAGTGAAACAGCAACAGCAGTGTGCAGTGTGCAAAAGCTGCAGTGTGCAAAAAATTATCACAAGAGTGAGGCTAATTTTCTGGATTATTGTTTTCTACCATGAACGTTAGTGTGTGCACCAGTTCGGCATTTGACTCTAACAGAGCTGGAATACTAAATTCAGAATTAGGAAATATACTTATTCTAATTAATGTATATTTCACAGAATCGTAGAATCTCAATGTCTCTTACAATAACTTAAAAGACCTGTTGCTTCACAGATCATTTTAGAGGTATTAATGCAAAAGTGCTGCTAAATCCAGATATTAATAAATTGTATATACTCAATGCAATACCTGAGGTTTTTTACATCCTTTTACAAAAGAAATAAAAAAAAAAAAGAGGGGAAGGGCATTCAGTAATGCAATATGCTAGACGTTACTTTTGCATTACTTTTACAGTTGTTAAATTAAATTACAATTGCACAGCAACATTGTTGTACTTGCTAAGGAGATAGAGACACAAGGGTAAAATAAAGCCAACCCTCATTTTACGAGAGTTGCAGCCTGTTTGACGACACTTGGGGTACCATTTAAACAAATCTGATTTTAAAGTATATTACTCTATTTCTCTCCTGTTTCAATATTGCCTATGGTAAGGCTATGCCCATACCCTAAGGACTTAAGGCCATAAAGAAATTGTTTGTCTGTTTCTCATAGAAGTCAACACTTAAGAAGGTGATTATGATTGCCTGTGTTTTCTAATCTAAGTAGGTAAATCTGATAAAACTCAAGGAATATAGAGTCATAATGGTCTTTTAAGGAGAGAACTGCAACAACGTATTCCTCTGGCAAATGGGAAGATGTGTCAGTGGCACTGGAGCAGGGGGATGCTACTGTATAAAGCCACAAGTTGCCTTTAAAATTTATTTTTAAGTATGTGGTCTTGTCTCATTCCTTTGGATATTCCTCTGTTTATGGAAAAGTCTTATTCCCATTTTAGAAAGCAAAAGGATTTGATATTCTGCCAAACGTTATACATGAAGCTAATGGTAGAGCCAGAAAATGAAGGCACAACTTGTGAATTGCCATGTGGTGCCCCAAATTGAATACTACACTTTCTTCTACGAAGGTAGACAGCAAATTGATGAATAAAACAAACTATATACCAGCAGGGTACCTTTAGTCTAATGTTAGGAACTTTAAAACTATGAATTAAAGTACAAAAATAATTTAGACAAAACCACACTTCAATGTATAAAACCAGTTTCATGTACATTACAGGATATAGATGTATGTGTGTGTGTCTGGTAGAATACGTTATTTTAAGTGGCAGGAAGCTCATAAAAAGAAAAGCTTTTGGGATTGGCTCAAACTTGAATTACACTATAACATGCCGATGTTACTTTATGAAGAAACCTTAAAATGTATCCCATGTGCTGCAAATGCTTAAGAATGGGCTCAAGATGAGCTTTTGTCTGCCTGAGCCATACAACTATTTAAAAAGTATCTTCCTTCAGCAGTACCAATATTTATTTTTGTATGTCATTTTCCAGTTTGAATGCTGGATTTGAGTTTCCATGTTGTCAGAAAGATGTGAAAAAAACATAACCGTTAATAAATCTAACAACAGAATCTGGTTTCAAGACTATTTTCCATGACTGAAACTTTATTTTGTCAGAATAATTTTTCTTAGAATAACTGACATATAATTATTGTTCTCCTTGTTTTAGAATATTAACTTTCCAAAAATGTCCAATCCATCCTTGAACTAAAAAAGGAATATGTCTTCAAAGGCCTGGCTTCATTTTTAGGAATGATAACCTTTTGTTCTCCAGCCCCTCCTCCCCCCCCCCCGGCCTTTATATTAAGATTGCAGGTTTCTGGGATATGAATAGAAATGTACATAAAGTACATTATTATCCACAGTGGTCCAATTCCATGCTTCTAATCTGCTTTGATTTAAAAATTTTGGTGGACTTTTCTTCTGTCATCGTGTTACCATTATTTGACCTCTTCTGCCTTCTCTGTCATATTCAGCGGAAATTTTTACTGACACAGTAACATATCACACAATCAATTAGTTTTTCTCAAGTGACTTTAGAAAATGGTTTCAGCTTAAACATTACATTCAGCTCCTTAATATCAATGGGAGTTCAAGACAGATAAAATTTTGCTCAAAGTTCAGGCATGACCTATGAATTAAGAAGTTTAAATGATGCTTTTATGTTTTAATTACTGTTTTCTCAAATAAAAAATGGAGAAAACCAAAACTATCCTTCCAAGTAGATGCTTCTCCTGAGCAAAGAAAGGTTAGAAATAAAACCCCAAACAACCTCCAAAATAATAGTGAACAAGTGAACAAACAATGAAAATTTTAATACTTCTGCGTTTTTCTAGATTTGATAACTTGTGAAATGACAGGGAAGACTAACTGCATACTCTTTTTCACAGAATCACAGAGTGTTAAGGGTTGGAAGGGACCTCGAAAGATCATCTAGTCTAATCGCCCTGCTAGAGCAGGTCCACCTAGAGTAGGTCACATAGGAACTTGTCCAGGTAGGTTTTGAACGCCTCCAGAGAAGAAGACTCGACACTACCTGGGCAGCCTGTTCCAGTGCTCCGTTACCTTCACAGCGAAGAAATTCTTCCTTGTATTTCTTTGGAATCTCTTACGTTCCGGCTTATATGAATTGCCCCTGAGAAGAGTCTGGCTTCATCCTCTGGACACTTGCCCTTGTTTGCGTACTTGTTTACATTTGCGTACTTGTTACGTTTACTTGTTACTTGTTTGCGACACTTGTTTACTTATTTGTAAACATTAATGAGGTCACCCCTCAGTATCCTCTTCTCCAAGCTAAAGAGTCCCAGCTTCCTCAGTCTCAGTGGAATATAAGGGAGATGCTCCACTCCCTTAATCATCTCTGTGGCCCTGTGCTAAACTCTCTATAGCAGCTCCTTGCCCTTGAGCTGAAGGGCCCAGAACTGGACACAGTATTCCAGATGTGGTCTCACAAGGACAGAGTAGAGTGGGAGAAGAACTTCTCTCGACCCACTACTCACAGCCCTCCTAATACATCCCAGGATGCCATTGACCTTCTTGGCCATGAGGGCACATTGCAGGCTCATGCTCATCCTGCTGTCCACCAAGACCCCCAGGTCCCTTTCCCCTACAAAACTCTCTAACAGTTCATTCCCCAACCTGTACTGGTACATGGGGTTATTTTTTCCCAGATGCAAGACTCTACACTTGCCACTATTGAATCTCATTAGATTTCTCCCTGCCCAACTCTCCAGCCTGTCCAGGTCTCATTGAATGGCAGCACAGCCTTCTGGGATGTCAGCCGCCCCCACTAGTTTAGTATCATCAGCAAACTTGCTGACAGTGCCCTCTGTTCCCCAAGCAAGGTCATTAATGAATATATTGGACAGTACTGGTCCCAGTACTGACTCCTGAGGGAAATAGGAGGGAAAATCAGCAATAGATGAACAATCTTTTGTTGACAAAAGATCCAGTTCTGTTCATTTTATTTTTCCATTAACCCCACAAAGTCCATAATCATTCTCTTTAAAGGAATTAGGGCTGAAAAAGCAACAGGAGTCTGTGAAATAATCAGATGGGTATCCACGCTTTTGGTGGAACTTTGAGAAAATGAGCTGCATTTTTTAAAGCCTTAAAACTGAATTTTTAAAAGATTTTGTGACTCTTCAAACACTTTTTCAGAACATCTGTGAACCAGCTCACTCATGAGAGCTTGAGATTTCATGTTGATTGAGAAATTCCCATGAGAAAGGATTATGAAGACAGAAAGGACACTTGGTTGTAGAATGTGAGCTAATGGCTAAATTGCAAGGACTATCAACAATTTAAGTCTCTCTTCTCGGTGATTCTATAATTCAATCTTTCAGTGACACTTCATGGAAAATTAGGTAGGACTGATAGTCCAAGAAGCGCAAGAGAAAGACCTGTGGTGCACCATTCATTTGTTTGATCTATTTATCTAAACTTAGCCAGGAACAAGGTCACTCATCTGAAGGTGTCCTTTGCTTTTATGAAGAACACAAGTATTTACACCAGGACTGCCATAGTAGGAGGTTACAATAGGAACACATACAAGGTACCTAAGTCAGAATTAATTTCCTGACCTCAGGTCAATACTATGTGCTTGCTGATCTCCTGCACTTTCTACTGCATTTTCCCATCAAGCTGCCAGTAATATTACAACTTCTTACAGCCATCTCAGCTCTTACATGTCCATTTAGATAGTTTGTCATCAGAGAATTTAAGCTGACATCTTATGTTATCGATTACAAGATAGAGTGCCCTCTTGGATCTTTACCTGTCTCTCCTTACATTTCCAGGACTTTGATTCCTGGAATATACCACAGGAGCTGAGCTGAACTGCTAATGATAGCAGTGTCTGTTGCTCTGCTATGTTCATTTTCAGACCTTCCTATGCTGTGTGTTAGTGTTTAATTGCACATTCCCCAGTGTAGAGTGATTTTTTAAATTGACTTGACATTTTATGTGTTTCTTTTACAGCTCATCTCAGCTGTTAATGAGCCCTTTGCTAACTGTCTTCAGTACAGATCATTATAGCTCTTTAGTACTGTCATTTGAAAGCTAATACCAACAAACAGAAAAATTACTCAGCAGGAGAAATGTAGATGTACTATGTTTTCAGTTTTCAGTTTATAAAGGTTAGAAGCTATTCAGTGAAAGGAAGATTTTTATTTATTTTTTTTTTCAAATTAACAGTAACCAGTTAATATGATTTGCTCACATGTGCATTGTTGGTTGTCTGGTTGCCAGGCCTGCCCCATTCCAGATCTGAAAAGCCTGTGCAGATACAAGTCAAATGGTGTACCTAAAAGTCAGGTTAGTCCCTATGCTAGATATCATGAGTATGTTTTCTTTAAACCTTCTTCTAATCTAAGTCCTGTCAACTGAAGAGTATCAAACAGAAGAGGAGAGCATAGACTTTGACAAAGGTTTAAGCCTACCTGGGTATATACTGATATCTAAGGAGAGAGACTATCAGCAAGAGTGGGAAACTGAAAGCTTGATGATGCACAGGTGGTTATGAGGGTTATCTCATTTGCAAACTCTGTTTCTGAAACTAGGAGAAAAGAAGTTTCTTGTAGGAGGCGAGTTAGTTTTTTGGGTTTTTTTGTTTTGATTTTTTTTTTTAAATTAAAGTTTTCATCCATGCTGGTGCATTTTCCTAGATGCTTTTAGAGCCTGGATAACAGTAGATCTGTAGACATAAATAAACAAAGCCCTGACTGTTTTTTCATAGACTACAACAACCTTATAAGGGCACATACCGAAGAAAAAAGTGATTGAACTGCTAAGTCTGTAAAAAAAATATTTTAGATTTCAGAAGAGTTGAATATTAGTTGGTGCCTTCAATGAGGGCATAACTAGCTGTCTAGATGAGGGGAGAGCAGCAGGTGTTATCTACCTTGACTTCAGCAAGACTTTTGACCCTGTCTTTTTGACACATAACATCCTCATCAGTAAGCTCAAATGCTGTGTGTTGGATGAGTGGACAGTGAGGTGGATCAAGAACTGTTTGGATGACAGAACCCAGAGGGTGGTGCTCAACGGCACAGAATTGAGTTGGAGGCCTGTGGCCAGTGGGGTTCCACAGGGATTGGTTCTAGGGCCAGTCTTGTTCAACATCTTTATCAACGACCTGGATGAGGGGACAGAGTGCACCCTCAGCAAGTTGGCTGATGGCACCAAACTGGGAGGACTGGCTGATTCCCCAGAAGGCTGTGCTGCCATTCAGCGGGATCTCGATTGGCTTGAGAGTTGGGCAGAGAGGAACCTCATGAGGTTCAACAAGGACAAGTGCAGAGTCCTGCACCTGGGAAGGAACAACCCCATGCACCAGTACAGGCTGGGGATTGACCTGCTGGAGAGCAACTCTCCAGAGAGAGACCTGGAAGCCCTGGTTGATAATAAACTAAACATGAGCCAGCAATGTGCCCTCGTGGCCAAGAAGGCCAATGGCATCCTGGGATGCATCAAGAAGAGCGTAGCCAGCAGGTCAAGGGAGGTTCTCCTTTTGCTTTACTCTGCCCTGGTGAGGCCTCATGTGGAGTCCTGTGTCCTGTTCCGGGCTCCTCAGCTGAAGAGGGACAGGGAACTTCTGGAGAGAGTCCAGCACAGGGCCACCAAGATGATCAGGGGACTGGAGCATCTTCCTTATGAGGAAAGGCTGTTTAGTCTAGAAAAAGGAGACTGAGGGGGAATCTCATTAATATTTACAAATATCTAAATGGTGGACATCAGGAGGTTGAGACATCCCTTTTTTCTGTTGTATCTAGCAACAGGACAAGGTGTAATGGGAGGAAGTTGGAACACAAAAAGTTCCATTTAAACATAAGAAAAAACTATTTTCCTATGAGGACGAGAGAGCCCTGGCACAGGCTGCTTAGGAAGGTTGTGGAGTCTCCTTCCTTGGAGGTCTTCAAAACCCACTTGGACACATTCCTATGTGTCCTGATCTAGATGTCCCTGCTTTAGCAGGATGATTGGACTAGATGATCTCTAAAAGTCCCTTCCAACCCCTACCATTCTGTGATTCAGTGATTCTGTGGTTCTGTGAAAGCTTCTTCAAGATTCCAGTGCAAATTTCTATTGATTCTGTATGATTTTCTTTGTACTATTTTAAAATATTTTAAAAATATTTTTAAATATTTTATTCAGGAAACATTATAAGGCCCAGGCCATTTGACTGTACCAACTAGAGTTCCAAGGCATTTTGAGTCCTCTTGCGAGTATTGGTAAGAGCAACTAATAAAATGCCTTTTAGTAAACAATGCAGCAAGAGCTTAAATTGAAAAAACGTAATTCTACAAGGTGCTGAAAAGTGGCTTGTAAAAGACTCAAGACTGTGGTAGGATGTTATCTGTTTATAGATATCTAAACTATAGGATGACTGTATTAAAGTGTATGCTGACAATAAGCAAACCCACAAAGATTAATGCAACTGTAGTTGTGTCAGGTGATGTCTTGTGAGATAGTAAAAGTATAATTGGACATTGGATATTCAAGAGAAAAATTGAATGATGTCAGCGATGCAGATCAAGATCTACAGAACATGCAAATGTACACTTTTTGTGAAGCAGCAGTCAGAAAAAACTTATTTTTACATATACAAGAATGGCCAAGAATAGTGGAATCGTGGCCTTTATAGATTGTGACTAAGTCTAAATCAGTGTAATTCACTCTGTAACACTGACAATGGTTTTAAAGTTAAAATAAATAAAGAAAAAGTCTCACAATGTTAAAAATGCTGGCTAAGAAAACAGTCATGAATAGAAAAGCTGACTGCTGTGGTACAGTACAGTACAGAACTCTCCAGAGCAAGGCTTTCTGCTACATTACCTTTGAAATAAAACAGGATTTTGAAGGGAGAAGCTTGGTATTGTCAAGGCCTGAATTACATTTAAATAAAACAATGCTTGGAGTAGTACATGGTGCTGTGATTTTAAGAAAACAGATTTGCTTAACAGCAGACAGCTGAGATGTTTGTCAAAACCATGATGATAAAAGTCACAGCTTTCCAACAAATGAAATAATACTACATGGATTTGCAGGATATTGTGGTTAAAGGCAAAATGATGGTCCTGTTTTAAAATTATTAGATGCTCCTGTCTGAAAACATGTGTTTGAGAACAATAGTACTGGCTCATCTGCCACTGATTTTAATGGTGTTAGTTATCCTCATTAAATTGAATAGCTGCTTCTATTGACTTCATCAATCATGGGAACATAACCAACCATTCAAACCTTTAATGGCCCATCACAGTTAGAATAGTTATGTTTTGTAGGTGTATGCATAGCTAATGGGAAAGCTGATGGAATAATGAATGCTCAGATGCCAGCAGTAATGGAGTCACCAGACAGCTGCATTACATGAGTTCTGCACAGCATTAAAAAAAGGCTGACCTTATAGAAGACATAAAATAAATGGAGTAATTTACAAGTAAATTTACATCGTCTTTGTTGCAAACAACCCATTAAGACTAAGTGATCATGCCACTTATTAATCCCCTTGTTATAAATCTAATTGTCACTTGAAACATACTAGGATATATTTCGCAGTTCTGACACAATCTATTTTCATATTATTTAAAAATATTTGTAAGGCAAAGAAAAAAAAAAGACTTAACATTGGAAAGTGTGCATCAGTCCCTCAGATCAGAGGGAGAAAGTTAAATTAACAGGATCTTGTATTTTTTTTAAGTATTAGAATTCCAGGAAATTCGGAGATAAGTACATGTTTACAAAAAAATCAAAACATTGAATGGCATAAAATGCAGAGGTAAGGTATCTGCACAAATTTGTTATTGTTCTGAAGTGACACCATAGTAATTGAAAACGAAAGTAAACAAACCTCAAAAAAATTAGCTAATATCCTGTTAAAAATCAATTTAATTTAATCCTAATAATTGAGAGGAGTTTCATTGCACTGAATTAATGACGCTTTTTACTGTCTGGAAAACATTACAGATCCTTTAGTTGTTTAAACCATTGAGTTGTTTTCAGTTCTATAATAGAATTTGTTGCTTGAATGTGGATAATTGATTTTGATACTGTTGTTTCACTGACAGAGACTTTTAACAGAAATAAAACTGAGACAGTGCTGGTATGTGAAAGTATATGATACAAAAAGTCAGATCCTCATCGGGAATAAGTTGTGAACTAGCTCCGTTTTTTTTAATAGATTTACAGAGATGGGTGCTAGGTGGTAATTCCACAAAGGTAGCACACCTCAGCTAATACATGGTAGGCATTTTATACATCCTGAGTAACTGTTATCAGTACTTTTTACAGTTAAACAGCTATACTTTTTTACAGTGTCTCTGTAGTGCATTTTGTAGTGTCCTCATGAAAAATTTACCAGGATCAAGTGCATTTGTACCCATAGTATAGAGGCACGCCCTGTGCCTTGTGATTGCTAACCAAGCTGCTGTGTTATTAGGTAATTCTGATCAACAAAGTCCAATTAGTATCAAAACAAGTCCAAAAAACCCAACCAAGCAAAAACACCACACTCAGAGAGAAAAGTGTCTGGTTATTGAGAATACCAATTACATCAAGTGAGAAAAATATGGGGAAATAAGATCTTTTACAGCTAGGAACGGAATTGGTGGTTAACAAATTCTTCTGAATGTTACCTGCTCTTCAAAATTTAGCTTAAACAAACTAGAAAGGATCAGCTGTTCCTCTAAATATTTTACCTTCTGATAGGGTGATAATGCCATATAATTAAAAAAGTCATAGAATCGTGTTCTTTGAGAATCAGGTTATATGCAAGACTCACTGTTTCTTACCTCTCCAGCTTGAAATGGTTCCATGGACACTGAAAGCCGGTATTGCAGTGTCAGTGAATTTAGGTAGATGATCTTCTGGCAAGCATTATGGATTTTATTGCTTTTCTTACATTTCTGATTTAAGACAAAAATTTTAAAGATAAAATTGTAATAGCTGCCTTGTACTCAGAAGATCTATAGCAATTTGTAAACAAAATGTCAGCACTGAGAGATTTCCCATTCCAGACAGCCCAAGAAATCTATCAGTTTATTGTGAATGTAGGTGCTTCACAAAGGCCAAAGCACAGGAGAAAGAGGAGACATGGACACCAGATCTCCAGCCAGGCCCTACCTGTCTCTTGGTAGCTTCTATTGTTTATAGTCCTATAACAACACACCATCAATTTAGGACCTCAGACTACTCTTGCCTCTGGTTTGGATTAACAACAGCTTTGAGGTGATGGAGTTACTGTTATCATATATTTTCCTCAGCTTTTCTTACTCCATGCTCATTTTAAAACAAGTGCAACTTTTCTTCAGAAAAATTTAAAGAAGAGCTTCCTGTTTGTATTGACTACAATGTATTTTATAGATCATGGTGAACATATTTAGCCAAGACTAGACAATATCTATTAAATTAGCTAAAAGGAAAATGGGTTCCACTGTAAATTGTTGAAGGTGAGATGGGCAAAAATGTATTAAAATGAACAAACAAAAGAGATATAAGTATTTTATAGAGCGTGTAAATGTCAAGGACAAAATTTCAGGTGTGAGACCATACCTTGGACAGGAACGTTCCCCCAAGTCCACAGATAAGCAGTTGCCAAGTGTGACAGTCACACTAAGAAGATGAGGAGTTTTTTTAGAAAGAGTTTAAAAATATTTCAGCTTATACTAACATTTCATAATGCAGAATACTATGAAGCTGAAATTGTGTTTCCTTTTGGTGCTGTTTGATAACTGGGATGGAAAGCTGACCACCCTGAGAAAGAATAGAAAGAGTAAGTAGAGAAAAGTAGAAAGTTCCTTAGTAAGAAACATTTTCCTGATTGATTTCTTTGAGATTTCTTAAAGTGTTTAATTAAAGCCTTTTATCAACTTTTTGAAACAAAAAAGAAGCATGGAAATGGAAAAAAAGGGAAGAAAAAATAAATCAAATCCTCTCTGTGAAAACCCCAAAGGACACTTGCTTGAGATACTTGGACACGAAACTGGAAACTCTGAGTCAATGTCAGAACTGATTCAAAGGAACAACATTTGAGCAGCATTGCTACTGAGTCCAGTCCCACCTTCTCCATGGAGAGGGGCTTGAGTTAAATCAGACTGATCAAGACCCAGAAGTGCAATGCTCCTTACAATCTCCCAGTCCCTGCCATGAGAGCATGTGATGAGCAGTCTCCTGCATTATCTCCAGTTACAGAACACTCTCATTTTAGGCTTTTTTTTTCCCCTCTGTGGTTACAGCTGGGAGAGTGCCAATGCCCTGAGAAGACCATGCTAGACTGGTGTAAGTGACAAGTGATTAATTGTATGTCACTTTAGAGATCTGCTGTGCTATGTGTGTGATGCACCTGCAGAAAAACCTGGCGTCAGCCTTGTCCTGGGCTCTCATTTCCAGGCTGGGATGATGAAAGGCCTGTTGTCCTGTCCTATGACCTCTCACTTACCCTTGCCTTCTTAGCTTCATCCAACAACCCTGAAGAGCTTCAGGGGCTGTGTGGACGCCAGATTAACAGGTGCGATTGGTGCGGGCAGAGAAGACTTGTATCATCCTGTTCACAGAAGGCTCAGGGCAAAATCTGGCCCTTGGGTTTGGGTTTCATGGTAGAGGGTTGCATGTTATAGCAGCATGCCGTGGAAGTGTGGAGTGGCTGGCATGGTGGCGTGGTGTGGCTAATGGGCCCTCAGTACTTCTGGGCCATCGTTGCCTGCAGTGGGCAGTCTTGTTGAGTGAAAGTGTCGAACAAGATCCTGTGGAAGGTATTGTGACTTGTGCAGTCAATAAATGCAAACATAATAGAAACCAGAATCTATGAACAAGAGCATTAAATGAAACATGAGTCTAAGGCAATAGTCCAATACATATTTAATAGCAATCTGTCAAATTATGTTTTCAATTACAATTATTTTATTTTGTGATCTAGTAGCACTAGAGGTCAAGTGATCCAGTCAGGCCTGATGCTCCTTTCACTGCACTAAATGGTGTAGAAATGTGTAGGACATTTCACTGATGCATTTGCAAGCGAAGAGGAAGTTTGAAAATCAATCTCAAAGAAATACAGCTATTCCAATACTGAAGCCCATAGCTCTGCAGAGTACTTTGTGTTGAACAGGGATTCACCGACAGGAACTATCTTCCAAGTTCAGGGCCAAGTTGAATGATATCTCTGGAATATATTCTCAGTGCTCATGCATTATTTCTTCATTCAAGTTTTAGAGGAGTGCTTGACTTTTACTGTGAAACCATAAACCATCATTCTTGGCATCTTAGATGTTTTCCTCAGTTAAACACAATGAGTTTCCTCCAAGGAAAGAATTAAGAGTGTAAACAGTGTTCAAAATGTGTAACTAATTTATTACAAGTTCTTATTGGATTGGATTAGTTCAAATGGTTTAATATATTCTAATAGAAGATATATCTCTTTTAGCAGTACCTGTACTTTGAGACTCCTACATTGTGTGCCTGTATTTTAGACTAAATACTCTTGGTAGAACTGGTAGATGCATTTTAGCTGCAGTGTCTGTGAATAATGGCCTGGATTTTTGTTGTCCTTTTTCATCAGTCTGTTAGGAGCTACTTGTTATTGAACTGAAAGGTAAGAGTTTTTCTTGCTATTTTCTTTCACTCTAAATGTATTTTAAAGCAAAACATACTAAATAAATATTTCTAAGGAAAAATAGTATTTGCAGTGGCATAAATTTTTATGGCAGACTGTTTTTGGTGGTAATTATATAGAAAATCATTTCTATACCAACTTTGTGTATTACTGCCTGTAAATATGATAGCTTTCTACTAAAGTACATTACTAGATTTCTTTGACAGTTCTTTGGCATATTTTGGGAGCAGTTTTTTAAAGAAAGAAAAATAATTACCTGCTTCTATCCAATCCATATCAGAAAGTCTCATCTGTGCTGTTCACCAAGTTATGGCAGACCCTACTGTGGGGCAAACCCCTGTGGGGGTTTGCATAGCAGTGCTTGTTCTGCAAGCTCTTATCCATATTGCTACCTGTTATGCCTTGGGGCAGACTATTCCAGAAGACTACTTTAGTACTTGTTTTTAGTGCCAAGTAGACTGTTCTTTTTGAAAGTACTCTATCAACTCATTTTCAATTGATTTTAGAGAGCACTGTAAATAGAGCTAAGGATGTGACTTCCATTCTGCTGTAAATTTATGGTTGTGATTTTCTACTTCTTGCAGAAAGGAAAATAGATGAGGAACAGATTTTCCTTTCTTTGCTTATATCAAGGTTAATGAAAGTGTACACTTGGAAAGTCTTTTGACTAGTATATAACAGAGCCTCCTATAACCTGACATAGCAGCAGTCTCTATTTAGTTGGCAGATTTTGAAACATTTGTGGGAGCCAACATATGGTGCATTAATACAAAAGCAACTTCGGCATAGCTTTCTATCATAGCAAATATTCTGAAGAAAACAAAGAAATAATAACATCTTTATCTCATTCCATCTAGCAATATGAAAAGAGACTGCTAAAGATAATGGTTAACAGTGATCCAGAATTCTTGATTTGGCGTGCTGTGCCTTGTGTTTCACCAAACATGACTACTTTTCTGCCCTCAACTTTTGAGAGAGAGAGATTTTTGGCATGTGCAACTCATGTTTTTGAAATCCCTACTAGACCTGGAGCGAGGATTTTGTTTCTTTTTTTTTTTTTCTTTTTTTTCTTTTTTTTAATAAAAAAGGAACAACAAAAAAACCCCAGGTGAGGCTTCCAGCTTGGCCAGCTGCAAGTGCCTGAGCATCTGGAAAGCTTATCAGTCACCAAAGTGTGGAAAGGACAGTGAAAAAGGACTGGCAGTAATAATGTCTGGACATGTAAAGTCAGAGGGGGGAAATATAAGCAAAGTGAAAATTTAAGGAGGATTGAATCTCCTTGGAAGATGTTGAGATGCTTCTGGGCATATACAACTCTAGGTTACAAGGAGCTGGCTTGCTATATGGGCAGACCTTCCTCTTTCCTGTTCTGCTGCAATGAACAGAATTGCTGTGCCCTCTTTTTTAAGTCATACCTTTGCTTTCCAGTCACCTCCCATAGCATCCTTCACATCCTCCTACTTATTGCTCCTCTTTGCTGTTGGAAATGCTACAAGCTACTTTCTAATGGTTCTATTTCTGACATGACTAAGAAAGTTGTTTAATAGGACTGAATGATCCATCCATGAGTCTAATTATATACAATTGTCTCAGAGAAGTGTTTTGAGGCTCACAGGATATTAAATGATTTTGGACCATGTGAGAAAAGATTTTTTTTTAAGTGTCATTAATAATTTTGTTTAAAAACATCGTGCATTTCATGTGTAATTAATATTAGAAAATCTCACTTTCTATAGTTCCTCACTAAATAATTTTTATTTAAAAATATTATACTGAGTGTATACGTATACATATATATTACTTTTAAAAGCTTTTGATTGCCTCAAGTCAAGAATTAATTCAAACAAAACTTTAGAACAAATTGAAGATGTCAGTTGGTGTTCATACACTCTTGGGAAAGATTGATGAAATCTTTCCTATGAAGCCTAAAATGTGCATCACAGGGAATGTTTTAATGTCAGTAGAGAGGGAGCTGGTTCAGAGCAAAACTTTACTTAAACTTTACTCAGAATAATTTTACAGATATGTTCTTCTGATCAAGGTGCAGAAAAGTATTGCATTTTCCTTTGGCATGCACATATGTTTCAAACAAACCTGGCCTGTGCTTCAGAGTATCCAGTCATTAGCCTCTTTTGCGCACTCATTCTCTGAAGCATTAAAGATGTGGAGTTTATGCCTGATGTTATTTGAGAACAGTATTCCTATGAGAAAGTTTGTTTTTGCAGACCTATTTAAAATCAAATAGTTCTATGGCATAGCTTAGGAAGGCTTGAGTTGCCTCCAAGTTTTCTGACATGTAGTAAACCACAAAACATCTATTTAATTTGTGAACATTGATGAGTTGGTGTAAAGTGGCATTGCCTCTTTGATGTTTGTGGAGTTGTGCCAATTTACACCAGCTCAGGAATCTGGTCTATTGTTACAGCAAACATCCTATGACATTTTAAATTATCAAGATGATCATCTTGCAAATACAGCCAAAATATTAGAATAACAGTTCCCTGCCAAATTCTCTCGGGAGACTTGACTTATTAAAAAAATAAATTACACGTGTTCTTTTTATATAAACAAAAATGTCTTTCATAAGAATGCATGATTTACTAAGAGACTGAAGCTATGATTTCCTAGTTAGGGTTGTGAATCAGAAAGGCAGACAATACTCTCTCACATCCCAGTGAAGAAAGAGATATCTGCTCAGACTGATAGGACGTAAACAGTTTTAGCGTACTCAAATAAAGCTAACAGGAGCTAATAGATTCTTCAGACTCTTTTTAGTGGTTTCTTCCTGTTTTTTCCAGCTTTTCCTCCTCATCAAAAGTGCATGCTAAAACACATCTGAAAAGGAAAAACTGGCAACAGCAAGTATTTTGTTTTACAGTCTCTATCCCTGTCTTTGAAGAAGTAACATGTTTCTACTATGATGCCCTTTTTGATCTTGAAATTGACTTCAAGCAAGCTGAAAATGCATGTTTCATTTAGGGCAGAGGCAAAGATATCACAAGGTACAGAAATATTCTTCAGAGTGCAAGTACTCACAGGTCATTTCTGTGTAAATTTGCAAGATTCTGCATATAGGATGATAGATGTCAGTAAAATTTTTTATGTCCATTATTAGCTGGAGCCTTTCAGAAAGTAGGGAGAAATGAGGAAAGAAATGCTCAAAATCAGAGCTATATTCCATAAGAAAAAATAGGTTAGTTTGATGGCAGAAGTGAGTTGCAGTAAGAACTCCACCTGAGAGGATTTCATGTGTCCAAGGGAGAACACATGAATACAGAGAACTGGAAATAGTGAGGCTTCAAGAAAATCTGTAAACAATTCTAATATGCTGCCAACTGCCTCAAGGCTCACAGATTTGATTTGGTGGATTTTTTTGGCAAGGCTACTTCATATTGCAAGAAAAATGTCTGTTTTTTTTCCTAACAGTGAGACTCTGTAACAGGAAAGCAAAATCTGTAGAAAGAGCTGAAAGATTAATGAAACCTTTTAAAAGAGCAGTATCTGAAGATACAGATAGGTGTTTTGGGTATTGCTATACCAAAAATGGTAATGATTATGACAGACTTATTTATCAAGTATTCAACCTTGGAGAATCTTTAGTGCATGACAGTGATAATCCTCTCTTGCATATATTTATATTCATATTGAGTTTATGCAAATACAGAAAAACCTAGAGGACAAAACTGTTGTCCTGAAACTGAATTTGCACTGGCTGTTTCATTCTTTGGATGGTTTCCAACTGGCAGTGAAATGTAATTTAGGTAAATTCATTCATGTTTTTATTTCCACATTTCATTAGAAAAATAAAGTCTCATAGAACACCAGAGTTGAACATTTTTAGGATTCAGGTTGGCTAAACCTCATGCTGGACAAAGAAACAGTTAGCCAATACAGTTCTAGAAAGTTGCTTGCTGTAAATCAGTGGAAACTGTCATTCTAAGTGGTGGAGAATTTTTGATTTTTTGATATTAGATTTGATCTCGATATGTGGTGAAAATAACAATTTAGAAATTCTCAAGTTGGGGGATTAGAGAACTGTATGTCAGTCTATTGTTCTAGGGTCATTATATACTGGAAACTTTGGAGATGTTCTTGGAACACATTGTCTCGCAGTCACAGAAACTGGACAATTGAACAGCCAAAAATTTAGTGAGAGTAGATAGTAGATTATGAAATTTTTGGTAGGACCTCTTTTTCCACTCCTAAGCAAAGCTGTCTTAAGCGCCATAGAATAGCAGGTACAGCTGCCTTTGGGAAATGTTTCAGCTTTACCCAATCAGCAATTTCATTTTGTGCCTCACATACATGTGTATAACAATAAACTAGAAGCTGGTAAATGTTGTATGGCTGTATGATAGAGACTATTCACTATCACTGTGATGTTGCAGAGCAGTGGCCAGCAGCTGAGTGCTCTGAAGATACTGAAGGAATGTCTAGGAAACTGATGCAGGGTAACTGTGAAACTGACACTTGGAGGGCTATATATACAATAAAATTAAGAGAATGTCCAGATGAATGGGTATTTTTTATATAAGCTGTAGAAAATGTATTTGAAAATGGGCTTAAACCAAGCAGATCCATGCAACAACATTGTGAAAGCAGAGAGATAATTAGAGACTGATGTTCCACTATTTGAGATTTGTGTAACCTGCTACTCAGACGAACTGGATTTCTGTTAGATTCAAGATGACAGAGAGGTGAGCTTGGATAGGTTTTCACCTGTTGTGCCGCTAGACCACCATTGTTTCAGATATTCTCCGCCATTTTAGGACACCTCAGAAATCAGGTATATGTTTGGTTTTGTTATTTCTTGGCAACAGAGGAAGGCAGGAAATCAGCAGAATTGTACCTGAATTCTGTGGACTGTTCTTGACATCACTGAACATCTAAAAGGAGAATTTACTTGACCCAGCTCTTTATTTGGCCCTTCTCTTCTTGCACAGTTGACTAAAATGTGTCAATTTTCTTATTTTAGAGGAAAATGACATTAAGATTTGTAATGGAGTTGTGAAGATTTAGCAGTACACTACGGATAGTGCTGTATTATCAATTACTAGAGACAAGTATGTGATTTCCTGGACCACATCTGAAGGAATACACTGGTATTATTCTAGACTTCTGCAGAAATGTCGCATACTTAACCTTAATATAACAAGCATATATTTAGACATAATATATACTTGGGAGATTGTAGAGGCTAGCTTGAGTAGGACAAGGTGAAACTCTTTCTGGAACCTTCTAACAATCTAATTAGGGGAAGATGCTTGAAAAAGCCAGTTGAGGCAGAAAAACTAGAGTCAAAGGAAGCAACTAAAGGTTTAACTTGCAGCCTGAGGCACATACCAGGTGCAACCTGTTATAGCATAAAGCTGCAAGAGTTGTTTTAGATTTAAGAGAACTGCATGTTGCTTACTAAGCATGAGGCCATTCGGCACATACTTGGTGATTGGGGATGATGACCACCCTATAAGCATAAAGTGAATTATGCTTTACTTCTCAGCCTGCATCTGTATTTCTTCTGTTCTTAGGCACCGCTGCTGATGGTACAGCAAAGAAAAGACCACTAAGATTTCAGCTATGGTTGTTCAACTTTATAAAGCACTTTGTTATGTGAAAGTTTTACCTTACAACAGGAAGGGTTTTGTAGCAATGACCAGCTAAAACAGTGGTTTCCAACTTTGTTCACAGATCATTAATGTAGTGTAAATAAAAACATTATAACTTTGTTAGGAAATTTGGATTGTTTTGACAGCATATCTTCACTTATAACTAGTGTCAAACCTCCTTTGGTTGTGATACATTCACTTGTTCTCATACAGGCACAAAGGAAATATTACAGTAAACCAGTTTCCATTATAAGCCTGGTCATGGTTAGTTATCTCTACAGTAATGAAATTTATTACAGTAAGTCTTATATTAAAGTTGAGTGAGAGAAATGTGAACAATTTCTGACTTAAAAAAATTTAAAAAGCAGCCTTTCTTAATAAGTAAAACTTGGTAGTAATACTTTAGTGTTTTGTTGTGGGTGTTTTTTGTTTTTTGTTTTTTTTTGTTTTGTTTTAGAAAAAGGAAATACGGCTTGTAAAAATCTTTAAATGTTAGTTTCTAAGTTTCCTACAGAAATTAACTTGTAATGTTTGAGCATCCGTATTCTTTATGTAATTAAAATGTATTTTAATGATAAAGAGGCTTTCTCTTCTGCCTTTCCTCCCCTTCTGCTGTGTCAATATTGGGGTTCCTAGGATTATAGAGTATAGAAATGACTTCTATAGGTCATTTGGTGCAAGTCCTCCGATCGAATCAAGGCTTATTTCAAAGTGAGTTTTTAACAGGTTATAATATTGACACTCCCTGTGCTGCAAGAGATCTCTCTGCTGCACAGGTGATGACTGCACATAGTAGCCAAAGTAGTCTTTGAAAACATCTCTGATTCAGTAGGCTCTCCTTTAACAAGGCTTAGTGCTCAAGAAACAATTTGTAGTGTAATAAGAAAATAATGAATGGAAAAAACATACAATATTTTTGGCCTAGAACTTAGGCCAAATCAGGTTTTGAAGACAACTGTCTTGGGAGATGTGAAAGATGTCAGGGAATATAATGGTCTCTATTTTAAGTCTTTCTGGAAATTTTTGGAGAGAGTGCTCTAAATGCTTCTGTCTCTAGGTCAGTAAAGGCAATTATATAGGCTTTAGGAGACTGGTGATATATGTGACCATTTTCTGCTAAAAATCCTACTGCCCCAAGGGGCCACTCCAGTAAGCAGTCTAACTCTAAGAAGGAAGCATAAATTGCTAACTTTGAGTGAACAGTGCAACACTGGAGCAATAAAACCAGCTATAAACACAAGGAAAGGTCACATCTTTGATAGCTTCCTGAACCTACTACAAGTGGGTTTTTCATGCCTTCCCATCATTTAAGCATCTCAGAAGGTTAAGGTGTAGGTTACAGTGACTTTTAAAATGTTTACCCACATGACCCTTGCTTTACTAGGACTGTTTACTCTTTTTCTTTTTCCTCTCTTCATATGCTTACTCCATTCTTCATATGCTTAATTACATGAGTCACAGAATCATAGAATGTTAAGGATTGGAAGGGACCTCGAAAGATTATCTAGTCCAACTCCCCTGCCAGAGCAGGACCATCTAGAGTAGGTCACACAGGAACTTGTCCAGGTGGGTTTTGAATGTCTACAGAGAAGGAGACTCCACAACCCATCAGGTCAGCCCATTCCAGTGCTCTGTCACCCTCACAGTGAAGAAATTCTTCCTTATATTTCCTTGGAACCTCTTATGCTCCAGCTTGTACCCGTTGCCCCTTGTCCTGTCATTAGACATCACTGAGAACAGCCTGGCTCCATCGTCCTGACACTCACTCTTTATATATTTGTAAACATTAATGAAGTCACCCCTCAGTCTCCTCCGAGTTAAAGAGTCCCAGCTCCCTCAGCCTTTCATCATAAGGGAGATGCTCTACTCCATCATCTTGGTGGCGCTGCTCTGAGCTCTCTCCAGCAGCTCCCTGTCCTTCTTGGACTGAGGGGCCTACAGCTGCACACAATGTTCCAGATGTGGTCTCATGAGGGCAGAGTAGAGGAGGAGAAGAACTTCTTTTGACCTACTACCCCCAGCCCTTCTAATATACTCCAGGATGCCATTGACCTTCTTGGCCACAAGGGCAGATTGCTGGCCCATGCTCATCCTGCTATCCACAAAGACCCCCAGGTCCCATTCCTCTACAATACTCTCTAACAGTTCATTTCCCAACCTGTACTGGTACGTGGGGTCATTCTTTCACAGATTACCCTTGTTGAATTTCATTAGATTTCTCCCCTTCAAACTCTCCAGCCTGTCCAGGTGTCGTTGAATGGCAGCACAGCCTTCTGGGGTGTCAGCCACTCCCCCTAGTTTAGTATCGTCAACAAACTTGCTGACAGTGCCCTCTGTTCCCTCATCAAGGCCATTAATGAATATATTGGACAGTACCCGGCCCAGCACTGATCCCTGAGGGACTCCACTAGATACAGGCTTCCAACTATACCCTGTCCCATTGATCACAACTCTCTGCCTTTTTTTCTTCAACCAATTAACAATCCACCTCACTACCTGATCATTGAGCCCAGACTTTTCCAGTTTTACTGCAAGGATACTGTGAGAGACAATGTTAAATGCTTCACTAAAATCAAGATAAACTGCCCTACCACCTTCTATCCACCTGATTACTTCTTCATAAAAAGCTATCAGATTGGTCAAACCTGGCTTCCCCTTGGTAAAGCCGTGTTGACTTCTCCTACTATCCTAACATGTGAGGGCATAGTCCTCCTATCCCCCTACAAAGGGCAGAAACCATGAAGCCCGTGTGATTTTAATTGAATTTAAATTCTTCTTCATGGATTCAAGGGACTGTTATGCAAGATACTACTTTTATTCACTGAAAGGATATTAGCTTCCTGTATTTATGTTGCATTCTTTGACTTCTTTCATTCATTCATTGACACATTTCACCCCTCCTATCCTGTTTTTACCTAAAAAGATGTAGCTGATGTAGGTCTTTTATGCCTTTTCGCTGTGTGTGTCTATATCAGTTAATTTGTTAAAGGAGAAATGTTTGGCTAAACAAGAATAATGTTGTAATAAGGGTGGAGTACATTTTTTGTTTTCACAAGTTCCTTCCAAGATTTTCATCTTCATTTTTACTCTAAATGTTTAGCCAAAGAAACAAAATAAACAGAAAATCCCAAAGGGTAAAATTGGTGTAAAACACCAGCAATATTTTTTTGTCTTTGTTAGATACAGACTGATTCTCAATTGAATTTAAAAACCAGGTCTCTTCAGTGTACACTATTTATAATCCTTTCTTGCTTTTTTCCATTAAGATTTAAGATCTCAGTGATTGTGGGAAAAGACAAATCCAAAGCAGGACAGATACTTCAGCATATTGTGTTGTCTTTATTTCATATTTTATGTTTCTACACTAGTAACTACACTCGGCCTTAAGGTCTCTCTAAAGTCTGATCTCACTGAAAGTTTTTAAGACAAACCCTATATATAATCCTTTCTCACTAGCCCATACTCTACCTGCAGGCTCTTTGACAACTAGACAACAATAGATGGGCATCCATCCCCTTTGGAAAGCCTGCACATATACAGGCCTGGGGTACTGCAGGTACATCAATAACAAGCCCACCTCAAGTTTGCTGTTTGTATTTCTGTAGCACAGAAAAGCCTAGATAGACAAATCAGAAGCCCACAAATAGTTTTCAAGATATCTTATTGGTATACTCTAAGAGAATCAGAACACTGTTGGCTTTGGTGAAACTTGGGGATTTAATGGGGAAAGGAAGCCATATGGTTGGGTTAACTGCCTTTAGGTCAACCTTGTTACTGGTTCTCGGTGACAAAAAACTTTATCAGTATCTTTAATGTTCAGGGAAGACTCATTCTGCCATACAGGCAAAACTTGCAGTAAACTGCAGTTTGTGTGCCATTTTTTTTCCCATCTACATTGTATCAATGAAAAAGAAAAGTTGAACAGGGACCCTGGTGGAGTTGTCTCTGAAATATGTTAATCTGTGACTTTATACATTTGCCACATATGGCCATTGCAAGCTGACGAGCTTTTCTCAGGAACACTTACTGAAAGAGTATATTTTAAACTAGTAAGGAGGAATACTTGCCAAGTAGAAGCATTATTACCCGTATCTTGTGACTAATGCATCCAACCAAAGCAGTTCAGCTTTCCAGTCTTGGATAATGAAACCAGATGCTCTTGAATAAACCATAGAATATAACAAAACAATTTTACTCTTTAATTAAAATGATAAATATTTGCTACTAACAGAAAATTTCACAACAAGAAAAGAAGTGGAATTTAGCTGCTGAATATTTTGTTGTGGAATATTTACTGTATTTCAGACAATAAGGTGGTAATTTCTGACACTGCCATACTATTTTAGAACCAATATAAATGGTTCACTGAACATAAAAGCTAAGCAAAAAATAAATATCTGTCTTTTTATACTACCTGGCAATTTGTCTGATAGACCTAGGTAACAGATAACATCCAGATTGTTTAAATTATTTTTAAAATGCCAAATAGTAAACCTGAAAGATTTTTGGCTTCTAAACAAAAGAGCAAGGAGTAATGTCTTGATGATTTCTGAGGGAAAAATACTAGTCACATTTTGTATAGCAATTCCATAAATATACCTAAGAAGATAAAATTTACTTAAACGTTTTTTGAAGTCATAATCTGGTCCTAGCAGCATACATAATCAACAGACATTTGAGCTAACTTTCTTCAAAATCTATTAATATAGTTAAACAAAAATCTTTCTCACTTCAAGTCAGAAAGGCTTGAAAACCTTACAAAATTTTAGAGACTTTTGTAGGGAAAGACTTGTACAAATTTATTTGTAACAAGGAGTATGTTAATAAACCTAATTTATATGATTGGTTCTTTTTTCAGTTGTCAAATGAAGAAGGTATTGTTTTCCATTAAATACCATGTAACAGAAGATGGGAAATGTGACATATCCCATACACGTCTACCTGGTCATCATAGGTTTTCTGTTAATTATTTTAAAAATAGTTAACTGAATGAATTAGTTTGTTTTTCTTGCTGGCTACTGTCAAACTGTAAATATTTTCAAATCACATATACATTTATTTGCTTATACTTTTACATGTTTTGCTTTCATTCAATAAGCTGATTACTTTGGCAAATAAAAATATAAGGGTGTGGGGTCATTGGATATGATTTAAAGCCTAAGTTAATATGCTATTGTTTCTGTTTCTTGGCTGAATAACTGTAACTATCTGGGTAGTCTTGAGAAGAGACTAGATAAAAAAAAAAGAAGTTAGGTATGGCAGTACCTCACTTGTAGGTGGCTACAATAGAATACATAACTGTCTGCTTGGCATGTATCTTGTACTACCAATTCTTAATCCTAAAGTACTTCTGCTTCTTATCCCCTCTTGCCATATGTGTTGTCTTCTCTCTCAGGCAAAGCAGTTAATCCATACTGTCTAGACCCAGTTCTTTATTCCCATTCTTCCAAATCCTCTGAAACTAAACTCAAGCAAAATCATCCCTCATCCTGGATGTTTTGTGCCACAGCTTTCCCAAATCTGCACAAATATGTCTGCTTCACCTGGTATCTGTCTAAGGATCTTTATACCACTTCACTAACTGCTTTGCTGTCAATTTGGTCGGAGCACTCCTTCCTAAAAAGAAGCACTACCCCTTCCCAAGGTATTTGTGCCACATCACACTACATCCTTGTGACTCTTGGCTTGGAATTGAACAAGGGAAGGAGGATAAATATGTAACATACTTGATCTTACAGGACTGAGATGCTTCTAGCTGGACAAAGAAAAGAGGTTTAAGTCCTAAAGAGGACCTACAAGGTAAGATGAAACTTTTGAGTCATAGATTTTGACTTACATGTGATTATCCTACCAATGTGCTGCTTTGGGATGGAGGATGTGAATGGTCACTAGTCAAGGTAGGTATTTAACAAGGATTATTTACTCCATTTTGAGTAGGTTCTTGTTGCATTGATGATAATAAATATAGGACATATAAGTACAATTAGCCCACAAATATTCATGTAACATGTCCACCTAGTTGTGTGTAAATCTGAATGAAAGATCATAAAATCATAGAATCACAGAATCATAGAATGATGTGAGTTAGAAAGGACCTTGATCATCTAGTTCCAACTGCGCTGCCATGGGACATGTTCAGGTTGCTCAAAGCTCCATCCAACCTGGTCTTGAATACTTCCAAGGATGGAGCATCCACAGCCTCTCTGTGCAAACAGGTCCACGTCCTTCTTATATTGGGAGCCCCAGAGTCGACCACAGTACTCCAGGTGGGGTGTCATGAGAGCAGAGTAGAGAGAGAGAATGTGACAGTAGGCAAATGTTTAAACAACCTTAGAGATGATTTCCTCTGTTCCTAGAGTCTTTGACCTTGAGAGAAAGAGTAGCTAGCAAGCAGTAAAGCATTGTCAACTGATCACTGGTCTACTTTCCACAGAGCAGTGGACAGTCATCTTTGAATGCACACAAACATAGACACAACTATTCTGGGTTTTTTACAATTACTTGCATATCTCTGTTTTGGATTTGAAACTCTTAAAAAAGAATCTCTGCTACAAATGAAAATGTGAATCAGAACTGCTATGTGAACTTCTCTTATTGATCTCGTTTTTGTAATTGTGCTGTTTATAGCATTCATAATACAGAGAGATTCAGTCCAAATTAAGATGGAAGACTACCATGTAAGTTTGTGTGTTTTTCTTATGAACTGGTCACCTCTCTCATGAGGACTCTCACTTTAGAATTCATCAAGGAGAAGATGAAATCTGGAGTCTGATGTTCTCTTTATGACAGGCACAGTATTTCAGTATATAAAGAAAAGTCACTTGAATGCATCTAAACTTCATTTGAAAAATAAAAAACTATGCAAAAAAGCTCAAAGCTCAAGGAGGTGCAGAGTATAGTGGTAAAATTAAAAGACAGGCAAACTCAAGGAGAAGCTCTTCATTTAAGAAAACAAAAACAAGCTTACAGTCAGCATGTGGTTACCCCAGAATATCACACTCTATCCATCTCTTACTCCCTGTCATTAAGTGGTAGTGCTTTTCCCCCTACTCCCATTCCAGTCATGCCACAGTTAAGTTAGGCAGCTGTTCTCATCTTGCAAAACTCTGGTAGAGAGTTAACAATGTTGCTGACAAAAAAATCTTGAAAATTATTAAAATTCATGACAGAATTGATAAGAAAGCCATTCAAAATCTGTAAAATTCTTAACAGAAGACTACATACCGCTTACACAGAGTTATTGGAAAATTATTCACATTCCAGGCTTGTATCAGGATGGAAAGGGAAACCATAGTTGTATGTGCTACAAAGCTTATATATTACTTTTCTGGAAATGTCTTTAAGGATATGAGACTGCTTGCTTTGTATGAATAAAGACAGCTTTCAAATGTAATGTGATAGAAAATTTAACATGGCCTAAAGTAATAGAATTAGTAATAACAATGGAAGCAGCAGTGAGGAGTACTGCAAGTTGTACTTTGGAGAGACAGGAAAACAAACTGGCTTAGTAAACAAAATGTAAATCGTGTTGGAAGAGTCTCAAGATCACAAAGGATTTTTCTGCTCTGGAAAAGCTAGCTTAGTTTAGGTGAGTATGTATATTTTAAGTGGCCTCATGTCAGAAATGTCTCAAGATTTGGCATTCAGACAGAAAATGAAAACCAGTTCATCAATCCTCTTCTCAAATAAATGAGGTAGAGTCCAAAAGATAGTAAGAGAAGGAAAGAATAAAGAATCTTTTTATCCTGGGGAAAGTCATATGTGCCTCATAGGAAAGAAAGTAGAATTTTGCCAACTAGTGACACAGATAAATAATTAGATGCCGAAGATATGAAGACAAAGACTTCAGTTACACATTTATGTATCAGTATACACTGAGTATATATATCAGCCATGCATAGCAGGGCTGATCCTAGTCACAACTGTAGTACTGAGAAAAAGATGAATAAAATAAATGCTGAAATATAAACTCTGAAATGTATAATAAAATAAAAACTAAAGAATAAAAACACCAGAGTCTTATCTAGTCCTCACGTGCAAGAGACCAATGTAACTTTCTTGGGCAGAAGGTTGCTTGTAAGAAATGAAATTGAAACTGGAGCAAACCTTCAAATGATATTCTACCACGCATTGAAGATGTAAATAATGTTGTTGTTGAAAGTGATTAATAAGCTGTAAAGAGCAAGATTTATATCTAGGCCAAAACATATGAATACAAAATGGGCTTTTAACATCCTCAGTGGAAAATCTGAGGTTAAATTAGAGTCTAGATGATAGGCCAACATCATTTCATCATTGTAATATTTTCAATGAACCTCCTGTAGCATTAAGCCAGACAAAACTATCCACCTCAAAATGGGCTATATAAAAGCTAGTGACCAATGTCTCTATGATAGATAATTACTTTATGTGTACAGAGGACTTGCCAGTCCTGACCAGTAAAAATATTCATATTTCCCAAATACAACGTCTGAATGCATGTGTACATTCATTTAACTTTTATCACCATTTTTTCTCCTTTTTCTCCATTGCTTGCTATCATCAAGAGACATGCCTGGTACTGAGAAAAAGAACCAAGTGTTGTGGAGCTTCTCAGATCCTCCATTCTACTTGTTTATTTTGAGCAACAATGTGTAATGTAAGAGAAGAGATAGTTCTGATTCACAATGTGACAGCCACTGGGAAGTAATCAACTGGCAAGATAGAATTCCTGCCCATTGGAGACAGAAAGTCTAACTGTTATCTTTGGACTTAAAAGTGGGTCAATGATTGCACAGGAAGTCTCTTTACCATTTGGACAGATCATAAACCATTTGTGGGTTTTGCTAGTGAAAGTCAGTGTCAGCCATTGCAACTGCCTGGCTATAGCATTGGGCTTTGACCAAAAGCTTCAAAACATTTGTTAGAATGCCATCAACAGCTGCTGTTACCACAACAGTATCGGCATTTGGAGTGCCTAGTTTATTTGTGAAATAGCTGAGATAGGTGCTGATGGAGACTCAAAATAAGAGAGGCTGCCTGAAGAAACTTGGAAGATAGCCCCTGAGGGAAGGTCATATCATCTCCTGAGTTGGGGTAAGTAATTTTAAAACGTTTCCAGTGCAAGGAATTTGGGAGAGTCAAGAGTAAAGGACCAGAAGAAATGTTGGGAGTAGATATATAGTGTAACACAACCACCACTATATCCAACAGGGAAGAAGTAAAATCCTGGTACTGTTATGAAATGAATGGCCTGTTAATCCTTACATAAGTCCTTGGCTTGACTCTATATCTCATGGCTGCAAAGAGATGGTACTGCATGGTTAGAAATGGTCATGGAGAAATTGCCGTGTCAGACATAAATATAGTCTATACACGTTTGCCAAGATTACCAAATCTTGAGTTTAAATTAATTTGTTTTCAGCCATATTGCCCAACTGCAACTGACCATCCCAAAGAGCCTCCTAAAAGACATAAAGAATGCAATTAATGGGAGTTTTAGGAGATCTGGATGAAATCTTTCTGAAATCAAATGGGAAAATAAATCACTCTTACTTAATCCAGACAGCATGGAGGAGCAATAGGGCACTGTCCTTCTAGTAAGCACTGCAAAACCCAAAGCTGCAAGTATCGTGCCAAAGACAGAGAAGTGGCCTCAAAGGCTTTGTTTATATTAGCATTTCCAGTCCCTAGCAGCAGATCTCAGCTATTATCCTAAATCAAATACAAACTTAGTTCTTTAAAAGTATACATCAGTGACGTAAATAAAAAGTGGTTGGATGAATTCAAGTGCTCAAAACGGTGTTATCTCGGCTACTTAGAGCACTCCAAATGCTCTGAGTACAGACATTTTCCATCCTTTCGTTTTGTCTTGTTTATTCAGTGGGAATTCTTCTCCCTATCTATGTCTGAAATAAAGTGGTCATGTCCAATGTGAGATATTGTGAATAGACAGTGACTCTTACTTTTCCAGACCTGTTTTTTTTTTTTTAAGTTGAGATATCTGGTTTGCTCAGGACAAGGCCCAGACAGACAGAAAGTTCCTAGCAGCCCTAAACAAATCTTTAAGTCATGTAAGATTTTGCACATCATTAAATATATATAATTTTCCAATTATAAAGTACTTGATCTGCTCACCAGTACTGCATAGGGGATAAGAAAGCATACATTTGTGCATCCATGCACATTACTTGTTTTCCTTTTCCTGTCTGTGTAAGATCAGAAATGCTTGAGGACCTTGGTAGTCACTGTGTGCCTCACATGAATCCTCAAAAGCCTGCATAAATTCTGTCTTCCCGGAGTTGTTGGATAGAAGTAAACAGGCAGCCACCAGAGTAGGATTATTTTTGGTTTTGTAGCTCTTTTGTTGTTATCCCATTGATCACAGGCCTGCAAACATAGCAGAAATGAATGAAAAAGTTAGGCATGGATCAGAAGACTAGTCTCTTTATTCTTCCTAGAAGAAAGGCTCAAACTTAATTTTTGAGAGAGACAGTGGAATAGATATCAGTTTTGAAAGAGAATAATGGTCTAGGCCTTTAAAGTCTTTTGAAAATATAACTTTTGTATGTGTATGTGTGTATGTTTTCTGTTCATGAAAAAGACAACAGAATACTTAGGACTTGTTGATTTGATGGTTCTGCTCACCTTTATTTTTTATTTTGTGTCTCTATACCTTGAGCTTCTACTAGACTTCCCTCAGCAGGGACTGTGTAAGGTAGCACTACTGCAAAAATAGTGAAGTTATTCACATAAAGAGGAATGTTTTCCTAAGACACAGATTTTGTATCTGATACATAGCAAAGCTGTCAGTAAGCAATTTGGCTTCTAAGTGTGTATGTGTCTGCATGTTGTATATGTGTGAGAAGAAGCCACTACTTTACTACTACCCATTAGTATTGCTGGCAGTCTGTCACTACTTGCCCTCCTCCTACACATTTGGCTGTGGTACATGACACACGCCCTTCTCTGGACACACACAGGATGTGCGTGGCAGCTGGAGGATACTAACTTGTCAACTTCCAATTTGATGTCTGACTGCAGCTGCACATGGGCTTGCTGCTAAGTCATATAGCACATTGCCCAATTCCCAGGAGTTTGCACCAGCCTAGTACAGGCTCAGGCTGTAAAGGCCTCTCTTGTTTCTGGATGATGAGCTCCTTACATTCCCTTTAGCTTTATTGCCAATTTCTGTTGTTGGAATAAAGGAATCTACAGCCAGTGAAAACACTGAGAGAAGGGGCTGATTTCCCATGTGATCACCTATTTAGGTGCTGATTAACATTTCTATAGAAAATTGACACTATGTCATTGATTCTGACCATCACTAAATTACTAAGGTTTATTTTCAACAGATTATGATGTCTATTCTTAGTGGTTTTATTTATTTGTTTGTCTATTTATTTGTTTAATGTTGTTAAACTTACAGTGCCAAGCAGTAAATGGATCTAAATGGCCTCAAGCTTTTTTTTTTTTTTCAGACTGATGGTCCAGATAAGTAAAGCTTCCACCACTCTCAGGCTACATTCACATTATTCTTAAAGGCATGACTGTGTGAAATTGAAAGTACTAAAGCAAATCAAGTTGATCCAACTCAAGTCAACAGAATACATTAAACCAGGTCAATTTTGGATCAAGCCTCAAATGCAAGGGATTGTTACTCCTACTCTTCAAGTTCCTCAGTTTAGAGGCTTTTAAATATCTGACTGACCTGATGTTAATGGAACAAGCCACAAAGATGGTTACCTTCCTCCTGTAACAATCCCTGTGCTTTATGTTTAAAGAGTCCTAGAAACAACAGAATTGATTTTTAAACTTCCCAATGTTTAGTAATGGCTCAGAAAACTCTCATTTGAAAATCAGGAGGCATAAGAAACCCTTTTTTCCCCTGTTTGAGTATATTCAGACATTTTTTCCTTAAAAAAGTGGTTAGACATGCCAAAGTCAACTAAAGTGTCAAAGTAAAGAGCAAGTTTCTTATTACTGTTTTCTCCCATGAAGTTATTTATTTATTGTATCTTCAACAGGAACAATAATTAAGAAATGCCTTCTCTCCTAGTTTTGTTATAAACATCTCAGGTAACACTCTAGGCTTTCATTAAAAGAAAACTGTTTTTTTCAGCTTTTTGCTGTGTTAATTTTTTGCTGTATACTAAAACCTGTATGTAAGATGCCCATTGGGACTGGGAAAAAGGTATCCTTTGTAGGCAGGTGGTCTTTCCTTGCGCATTTTATGATTAGAAACACATGTTCATGAGTGTGAGGAGCCTTCTGTAATGGAGAGTAAAACTGAAGCCAAGGAACTGAATATACTGCACAGGCAATGCAGTTGAAGCAGATTAGGTTTGTAGTGGGGCTATTCTACACCTCAATACACATTTATTTGTTATTTGATCTATTACTGTTCTCTGCTAAGTACTGTAGGTTATAGTGATAGCTGTCAGCTTTTGAATTGGCCAGAGCACATCCCCTCACCCTGGATACAAAAATACTGTTAACAAGAGTTGCATGGTGACTCCTATGGCATGCATCAACAAGGTGGACCGATGCTCCAGAAGCCAATATTTTTTTCTTTGCTTTCCTGAATCACAGTGGCCATATTAGTGTGCTTGACCTTGTACTTTCTTAAGTGGGAAACACATTTTCTTGAGAATGTTTTCTTATAACAAAAAATGAGTAAGAACAGAAAGAGGAAAGTTCCTCCTCAGTCAGCGGGTCAACCTCTCCAATATGAGATTGTCTCAAACTACCATGGTGTAGGGAAGCTCTCAGGAGACCTGTGAGCAGGGTCATACACCAGAGTAACATAGAATCACAGAATTTTTTGGTTGGATCTTTATGATTCTGGAGTCCAACCACTAACCTAACACTAAATGATGTCCCTCAGTACCTCATCTATGTCGTTTCTAAATATCTTCAGGGATGATGACTCCACTACCTCAATGGGGAGCCTGTTCTGGTGTTTAAACATGAGGAGAGACGGATGAGCCTGTGCTTTTCCCTGCTCTGCTATTACTGTACCTACGTCCCTTCATCACTCTCCCACTCTGAGCAGCCTTCTCCCACTGCTCAGAGCCGTTGTCACCATCACAGCATTTACTAGCACTAAGAGTGATTGGAACGAGCTGTATGTCATGAGGAGAGATACCACTGCTGCTGTAAGTGGCCAGAGGCAGCTGTGATGAGCCAGAGGAAAGCACTTAGAGGCTAAAAGTTGTTGAGTTGAAGTAAGTACCAAAGAGGAGCATGTCATATAGGGACTGCAGTTTATCACTCTCTGCCTAAGGTCTTCAATGAAACCGCATAAGTTGTTGGGATTTCTTCCCTTTCAGCCTCTCTTACATCAACACTCAAGTTAAAATGTTTGAACAGTTCCAGTCCTCAGGTGCCTTCTTTTTGTGTGTTAGAGACAGACAAGCTTTCCTATAGTTCATCAGGAAAGCATTAGATAGTGTCCTCACTCACTGTTGAATGTAAAATGAAAGGATATTTCCTTAGAAGTCAGACACACATGGCTGTATAAAGCATTGAAGGGATTAATTCAAAAGATATTCACTGTTAATACAATGAAGAGCTGATATATTAATATATTATCAGTCAAACTCGGGTGCCAATAACTCAGCCAAAGCAGAAAACATCACAGTTTTTTGCTTTCTGGTGCTGCTGTGCTGCCTCTGAAATGTGCAGACACCAAAGCCCTGCTCTCTACTACCTGGCAATGTTTCTCAGGGACATTTAGAAACTAAAAATCAGTGAAACCTCGTGAATTTTGTCTGTGTACCATGTTGTCCTGGGTGTTATCTTTGAGATGTACATGTTAGCTGTTTTTCCTTTACACCAGATGAGGAATCCTGTTTGGCAAATGAATTCTTATTTATCGCTAATGTGCCAATATCTGCCTTATTTCCATTATGAGGGCTGCACAAAGTACATAGTTCAGGGAAGAAAATATATCCCAATATCAAACACTTAAGTTTTAAGTGACCAATAATCAAACAGTAATAAATCAAAGAATCATAATAGGACATGGTGTATGCTATTTATGGAAATGACATATTCATGAAGTTCATACAAGGATAAGATACTTTGCGGTAGTAAGTAGCAAAACTCCCATTAACTTCAGTGGGAACGGAATCAAACTCCTTGCATGCACTGTCAGGCAGTTACAGTCGTTTATAAATAAAGTTCTGGTACAGCTGGGATGATGACACATTTTTGTTGCATTGCCTGGAATAAAGTAATAATAAGCTAAGAAAATTTTACTTTGTATTCTCAAATCAAATTGCCTTTTTTATTTTGTTTTGTTATGTGTTTGCAGGATGTACTCACTGATAAAGAGGTTAATTTCCATTCCATCACACAGCAAAATATACTAAAAGATTGACAGACTCTTGATGAGTCATGAGTTTTTGGTGGTGTTGACCAAAATGTTCCTCATAAAACAGCACAAACTTTAACAGCACCTGTTAAAACTAGGCTTACAGTTACACAAAGAATCCAATGGAACAAATTTAGGAATGTGCCAGAATTTTCGTAGTTGGTTTCACTCTGAAGAACAGGCTGGAAATCCTTTTGTAACACTACCTATTTGTTGATTTAAGGCCCGTCTGGAGAACATATTCAGGCATTTAATGATGCAAATAAATGCTCTGAGAGATTTTGTGAGACATCCAGCTATCCTAACTGTGGATACTAAAAAACTACTTGAACCTCTTCTCTTAAAAGTTGGGAGAAACAGTCTTCTTGGCTTTCTGAGTATCTCTGGCAATTGTGAGGCCAAATGACCTTTCCAAGCCAAACAGTATCTTATATGGAAATATAGTAGCCACCTTAGTGCTGGAAAGGATTTGCTAACATAAACAGTGACTTGGAGATATCTCCTGTAAATGGAAAAACAGATATGTCAGCTAGACATTCACATGATATAGCCACAGTACTTATTTGTAAAATTGATTTTCTTTTATGTACAGTTCTTCTGATTATTTCTCATAGAAAATACTTACACCACAAAAATTGTTACAAGACATTTAGAAATTAAAGAGTTTTCATATCAAAGGGGTAGTTGATTACTTGAACATAGGAATTCAACTGAACAGGAAAATGCAGTCTGCATTTGCAGGCCTTTTCTTTAATTATGTGATTATTTTGCATTTCTTGCAAAGAATCAAGCAACAGCCTGCACAGCTTCCTTGGACCTCACAGGCTTATTTTGGAACTAGATATTAAATTGTAGTATAAAAACCCAGGTGTTTAATTTGCAAACACTAAACAGATGGTTTATGCATTTAAAAACGCAGACCTCCTACAGGAGGTGTGCAGAAATTGAGGTTTGGTTCATATGCATCCCATAATTTATGCCCCTGAAACAAGGAAAAATATAAACAGGATCTTCTCCCACCATGATCAGCGTTGCTGCCAGATACAGACAGTTTGAAGTGGTGTTTCTGGATAATCTTTAAATTCCATCTGCCTGCAGGAGGACTTCCTGACCTGCAGGGTGAATTTTATTAACACCAAGTTGTTACAAAAGCAGCAACCAAAAGCAACCCACCCCAAAGCAAAACAGAAATGCCTCCATGTCTGAAAGACAGGTGGAATTTTAAGTCTCTGACACTTTAGGATTATGAAGGTGTTTAAGTGCAGCTAACAAATCAGCAACACTCCTGCAACTACAAGTAGGAGCTAAGCATCATTTTCCCATGTTCTTGAATTATAATCCCTTGCTGCAGACATTATTACAATAATATTGTAATTAACAGCAATTAATACAACAATAATTATGGCAGTAAACAATTAATGTTCATGAGAGCCCTCTGGGGCAAATTAGTGGGCATTTCATGAGAAAACTTCCGTGGGAAAAAAAGGCGCTCTCTCCCTCACCATCTAATTGACACCATCCTCTACCAGTACACAGTTTATGGCACATGAGTGAAGGTGCCTGTTCTTCTATGCAACCCCATTCCTCATCCTCACTGATGTTGCATCTAGCCCCTCAAAGATGAAAACTGGGCATTTTTGCTTGCACAAAGCTAGGAAGAGTCAGAATCAGAACTGAGATGAGATCTCATCAGTCATTCCTGACCTCGAGTCTAAGTACCAGGCCTCACATTGTAGACAAAGTCCACTGAATTAAATATAAAGCTTACTACAAACCTTGAATTAGGCCCCAGTCTGGTTTAAGAATGAGTTTGCTCAGTAACAGAAATAGGAATAAACCACAGCCTTCGACTTCCATGTCTTCTTCATTGGTCTGTCCAAAAGACTTCAGTCTCTATCAGACCACAATTCAGCTGAAAAACATTGGGCCTAGAACCGAGCTTTTGCAATTACCCTCTGTAGTAAAAGCTAAACAATATCAACAGTTAATTCACCCAACATAAAACTATCATGAGAACTGGTACCCATGTTCTCAGATCTGAGAAGATTATAAATAGCTCCATCCAGTACTTTATTATTTTAATTCATATTTTGCTTATATTTTGCAACACTTAAAAAATTAGTAGGTAAACAGTATACAAAGTTAATTAGGGGTGATAATATCTGACTCTTAACAAATGACCATCTCTATTTCCTGAACCTACTTAAAATACTAAAAAGCACTGAATTCTCATTACACTCGGATTTGGTAATAATACAATGAGAAAAATAAATATAATGATAAAAAATAATATAATGAGAAAAAGTTGTCACACTGACTTTGATACCATGACTGTGAAAAACAGAATTATTGAATAATCTATTCTGTCTCTGCAGGACTTGTCTGGAAGGCATCTGATCCCAGCCAGAGTGGGATCAGCTTCGGAGCTGCCTTGGCTTGCTCAGAACCTTGACCAGCTGAGTAATGAGAATCTCTGAGAAGAAGGACTCTACAGCATCTCTGGGCAGCTGTTGCAAAGATACATACATGTTTACCTGTAGATATAGTAAGCTCACAAATGAATGTAATCTCAGTAAAAATATATTAAAAATGGCAAATAATCAGCCCTAATGCTGCAGTGATTTCTTACAGCACTGGAAAAGTCTTTAAGCAACACTACCAGTGCTATGAGTCAATAATACAGAAAAACATCCCATAGTCAGGATTTCACTGCTGATATGAAAAGAGGTTACTGCAGCTTCCCTCCTGCTCCTTCTGCCCTAGAAAGTGCAACGGTTGGAATTTAGAAATAGTTAATGGTTTGTTTGATCTTTCAAAGGAAGGCCTTGCACCAATTTTTAAACTCAGATTCCCTCTGGCTTTGACTGTAAGCAGCCCAATGTGTAAAAATACGTGTATTCACAAATCTCAATGATGTAGGAGGGGCAGATAAACCGCCCATTTGAAAGTCAGGCATTATTTCTAGTTGTATGACTTTGCCTGAATTCATGAGGCTAGCCTCAAAATGCTACAGATAGAAATCAGCGGTCAAAAGTATGGGATTTTTTTTCAATTAGTAGAGGAAAAAAAAAATTTGGAGAAGTATTTCTGACTGTAATGACCCAAAGACTTCAACTTAGTGTAAATATACATTGAAATATGTGGTGATTCTTCAGAACAGGAGAATGAAACCGTAAATCATCAGATGCCAGACTGTAAGCATGCAGATGTTTCTTTTACACAACCAGTTCACAGTTAACAGCATTTAGTGCTGTAACATTTCAGCAGAAGATTTTTAGAGGTTTCTAGATGCTATTAATTTTTGTCCATATTTAATCAGATCAATACTCAGCAGCAAACACATGGTCTATATAGGGACGTAGTAACCCTGTTACGTTTAGCATACATATTGTAGCATGAGCTACATGTCTTTCCAGAAGAGTGAGCAGAAGATCAATCTACATCTTCTGCTGAAATCATTAACCACAAAAAAGAAGACAGACACACAGGTTGAGTCTAGATGCAATATTGCAGCAAATAACAAAGTAACAATTTTCTGGAGAATATTTATTTCAGATACTTTGAAAAAGTTATAAGTGGGATAAAAACATAAGAGAGAAGGTTCACTTTTAGTCTGAGTGCAAATGCACTGATATAGACAAGATATTAATCTTGAGATATGCAGAAGAACATGTAAATGCTTGAAGATGCAATGAAAGAAAGTTTGAAAAGCAAGTCTAACACAGCTAAAAAATGAAAATAAAATAAAAAATGTGATTTTGTACACAAAAATGTCTTTTCCTCCTCAACTTTTTCTTTTCTTTACTTATATAGTGAAACTCAATTGAACAAATGCTTATCCACAGTAATTATAGACCACAGAAGAATCACAGATGGAAAATTATATGCCTTGAAAAATCTTTGGTGACCATTTGGAAACATCCTGCTGTTTACTGGGTGGAAAAAGAGAGAAAGAAGCATGGGTTTGTGGGGATAAAGAAACTTTTAAAGGGTTTTAAAGAGAGGACAGTCTCCTTTCCCTAAAAGGTTTTTGTCTTCTTTTGAAGTATCTTTAGATTTCTCTTTACAGCTCATGTCCTGTAGGAAACTAAGAGAAGTTGATGATTAAGATATCTAAAATAAGACCTTTAAACTTCATACTCTGATACCCCAAACATTGTTATTAACTTTGCACTTGGCTGTTGTCTCTTTAAAAAAAAAATCACATACTTGAAGGCTCCTCTGGTTGTATAAACTCTGGGGGTGAGGACACAGGGCAAGTGAAGATTTTAAACAACAAAGCAAGAACAAAAACATTTACAGAACGTAAAGCTTTGTAGCTTTTTGACTCTGTAAATAAAGTGCAAGAATTTAAAATGTCAAAAATAAAACTTTTTTTAAAAAAAATTGTGTAATCTGGCATGATAAATCACTCATCAGTATAATTTAAACATTATGAATCATAACTTTATATCTGTTGTCTTTAGTACAGTGATAGTACTGAAATGTAGGAGTGCTGTTTTTGTTCTTGAACTCTGTTGTTTTCATGTTCATGGATTTAAGAAGACGTCTTACCTGACACAGATGTACTTGCTAAATGGGAGTGTGGTACTTGTGACTGTTATGTGCACCCTCTGTTAGAGTAGTGGATGCACTACTCTTTATTAAAAGAAAAATGAAAAAAAAAAAACCAAACCCCAAAACAGATATCTTCAGAATAACAACTATAAGATTAGCATGTTTCCAGGTGGGGATTCAGCTAATTTGAAGTTCACTTGAGAAAGAGAGGAGTGCATGTAGTTGACAGTTCTTCTCATTTTCTGTACACAACTCTATCATCAGTCTTCCTCTGGAGACACCACTCTTGACCCAGTGATTCCAGAGCCATCCCAAGCTCCATGAAACATCAGACAACTGTAAGGTGGCTAATGTCAAGTAGGACTAATCCTGTCTATAGTCAGCTCACCCAGCTGAAGGTGCACTGAGGAAGGGGTGTTGGTGCTGGGCTGTTTGATGCTGTTGATGTTTGTCTGGCAAGCCCAGGTCTCTGGCTAGAGATCCTGAGGGTACTTCGGCCAGCAGTAAATATGGCAACTTGCTGTTGTACACATTCCCTCCATCCCCTAGCACAAAGTGGCATCTGTCCTGGCACTCTTGTGGGCAGATAAAAAGATAGTTATTTTATTGAGGGAGCAAAGGCCAAGCCACTTGTCTCTGTCTAGCATCAGTGCATGTCATGGGCCCCATAACAGTGTGGAAATTAATGAGTGCTGCTGCCCTCTAAGTACATCCTGCCCGAGGGAAAACCCCATCACCTGACCCAGAGCTACTGCTTTCCTGGTCTGACATGCCAGTATATATTTCTTACAGGTCAGGCTACTGTTGTGAGGCCTCATGCCATCTCAGCAGTGTTTAGCTCTCCATCAGCTGGAAAACCGGGGGCAGACAACCTTCCTGAGCACACTTGGCCAGCTGAGGGCAAGTCATTAGTTCCAGAGGAACATCAGCATGTTTTTATATTACTCTTCTCCATCCTAGCATTTCAGGGAGACATAGAGTGGCTCCTTATCTTTTTGCCCCATGCAGCTTACAGCACTACTCTCTGGGTTGCTCTTTGCACCCACCTGCTGCATGGAAAGCAGTCAGGCAAGGCTGAGGACAGGGACCGTGACATTTCAAACATTGCCAGTATAATGGACACATAAAGCCAATGTTTTCAATACAACTTGCTTTCTAAAGCTGTGAGCAGAAATAATTTCTGGCAACAAAAAATTGCAGGACTTTATTTTTTTTTCTTTTTCCTTCTTCTCCAGGATGGAGGATGGAGGGAATTTGAAGGAGATAAATCCGTGAGAATGTAACCTTGAACTCCACATGTCCCATCTTGCTCTCTGGATGTTGTTCAATGTCTGCGCCCCTTGCTCACCTGAAACCCTGAATAGCAACATGTTATAATCTCCTCATCAACAAGAAAAAAGGTCAGTGCTATTCCAGTTTTGCACCTGCATGCCTCATTTGAAATGGCAGCAATGTGATGATTAGGCTAAGTGGAATGTATTTTAAAATAGTTGATATATTTTCTAATGATAGGTCCTACATCTACTTTTTCTCAGTTATCTGTATCTACCTGTAGCTTATTTAAATTCCTGTGCACAATGCTGTCTTTACTGGGAAATATATTCTAATCTCCTTTAGCACTCTGTAAATACCTTCATTTTGTGTCGAGTTATGTCTAATGGCTCGAAGAGAATCTTTACCTCACCTATACTGTGGTAAAATCTTCCTTTCTAATAAAATAAAAAATTAATAGCACATTTGCCATCAAATGTATATTAGCAGGAGGATCATGCAAGGTAGAGTAAGTTACAAGGCTCTCTGAACTATAAGTCTATAAATTAATCATAGTTGACTCTAGCTGTGTTTGCACTGTTTCAGACTCATTGCTACTATTTTTATTCCAATAGGTGGTGCTGTGTTGAAACCTAAATAAATTTCCAAATTTATGCTAATCTATATCTCGTCCTTGAAATGATTTTTATTATTGATATAAGTTTTTATGTATGATCTGAAGGAAATGGTCATATTTTGAACACCAAAATTAGCCATTGTTAAAGGACAATCGTAGGCTGCTTATTGAGTTTTGCAGAGGACTTTTTGAATTTTGTTTTCACTTCCTTTTTTTTTTTTCCCAGCAGTTGTTGCAATCATGTTTTTAAAACCCAGCAACACGATCTTCCAGGACAAGAACGTTCTGTGTCAGTGAGGCCCATCCCTTGTTGTTACTTGTGGCTCTGTCATGCGATCCTTGCTCAAACTTATAACGACTAATCTTAAAACAAGTTGTTCCAAAAACCTAGTCCTACAAGGATAAGAAATCTTCCAAACTCTATTCTAAATATATTCATGGGTTGTTTTTCTCTCAATGGTGTCTATTAAGAAACATGATATTCTGTCTGGGCCTTAGATTTGCTTGACCTAACAGTGCAAAACTCTTTTAATCAGCTTTTTAATTTTCATCAGTCTTTAATTATAACTTCACCATTCTGGTTCTAGTTTAAACCCATTTTTCCTGAACACCAAACTGAATGCTGTGTTTCACATTGTGCCAATAGTTTACAAGGGAAGCATGCAAGGCAATAACCTTATATGTCTTAATATCACATCTCTTTTTTTTATGGATGCATTACTTTGCCAGTTTGTTGTCATCCTGTCATCAACCTGTAGACCCAGATCTTTTCATCTCAGTGCTTGTTTCTGGTTGTCAAGCTCCTTAATTATGGGATAAGTTTGTGGTGTTGGCTCCCACAACTTGCTCTATCAAACTTAATTCTGTTGCAATGTCACGTCCACAAGTTCTTCCTGTTTGCTTCCCTGGCATTTCCCAAATCAGTGCCCTCAGCAGATTTCATCACAAAATTTCATCACTACACTTCTTATTCTGTCAGAGACAAAAATACATTAACGCCCACGTCATGGTTTAGGCCCAGTTGTTAACAAAGCACCATTCAGTGTCTGCTCACTCCTACTGCCTCAATGGAATGAAGAGGAGAATCAGATGGAAAAGGTAAAAACTTGTAGGGTGAAATAAGGAAAAGTTAGTAGGGTAACACAAGGAGAGAAGAAACAACAATAACAACAATGCTAATAAAAGAATATATAAAGCAAGTGATTCACAATGTGATTGCACATCACCTGGAACCCAATGCCCAGACTGTTCCCAATCCATGACTCCTGCCCTCACCAGCCAGCTTCTCCAGTTTATACACCGGCCATATGGTGTCATATGATATTGAATATCCCCTTGGCTAGATGAGGTCACCTGTCCTGATTGTGTCCCATCACAGCTTCTGGTGAAAATTATCTTCACCCTAGCCAAACTCAGGACAGCCTCCCAAATGAAAACCCAAGGCAAATCTAACAGTAATTCTTGCAATGCAATCCTTCTTTCAGAAGAAAGCCTCCATACACGTCATTTATTGCTGTGCCTCTTTTAGCATTTACTCATTTACCACTTTTCTTCAAAAGTAAAATGTACTTGAATTAATTAAATTCTGTATTAAAGGTGGATTAGAAAGATAGAAGTCCCCAAAGATCCAAGTGGGCTATTTTTCAAGGCTTTGAAAAATGTGTTTTTTTAAAAAATAAAACACCTCACATTATCTCACTGTAGACTTGAACTGTTTTTCCTGGTAGTTGATTAAGGTTTTGTCATTGATTTCAATTGTACCTTAGGGTCTGGTGCTGTCTCCAAAGAAATAAACAGTGCCTAAATGACTAATGTTTAATGAGATTTTTTATGGAGTTATGAACACAAAGTAGACACTTAATTTCTCTTGATTTAAAATTTAAAAAACCTCAGTTGCTACCTATTTACATCTTACAGACAAATAAGTGCCCTCTCTCCTCATCATGTTTTGAAAAACAGACCTGGAGAGCCTACTTTTGCAATTAGGTGACCATATTAATAGCCGAATTTTGTAAGAAATTTATGTACGGAATCAAATCCATGTTTTTTCTTTATTTTAATCTGTGTTGTAAAAACTTGTGTAGTTTATAATGACATTAATATTTCCAAACACAACTACTTCAGCTTAAAACTAATCCCCACTCTAATTTCTTAAAATTTATATTAATGAGTTTTAATTAATTCTGAAGTAATTTAAAAACTTTTGAATTCATTAAATTAATTAATTGAATTGTGCTTCTACTGCTGAAAACCATATCCTTCATTTTAGGTTTAAAAATGACCAATAGTTTTAGAACCTAAAAGATCTGGATAGCCCAAAACCTACTTGATTCCTAAACTGTTGAATGTGCATCTTTTTAAAAGCAGTTACATTTAGGTATGTTTAAAAAAATAAGACAATCAAGTTGCTCTGAAACATCCTAATTCAAGGCTAGTTATGATTCTATTTATGGTTCAATTTGTGGTTCCTATTTATTGTTCTGAAATTTCACTTTGAAGATGCTGCCTCACTAAATATAATTTTCATTGTCATTCAGTGGCCCTGACCTAGTTCACGATGCCTTTATGTATGAAACAGCTGCTCTACTGTTTCATCTTTATTTCTGCAAAGACATAACATTTTCTTTTCCATAAGGTACTGGAAAGTTACTGTGTTTTTAGCATAATTTGTACCCTCCTAAATGTTTCAATGTTGGAAAAAAAGACTTCTACCTGTAGTTCTAATAAGAAAAGAAATGAGTTTCCATTTCTTGGCAAAGTAAAGGTTACCCAATTGCAACTTAACAAAAAAAATAATAACCATAAACATGTGAACAGTGAATATAAACTAAGAAATCTGTGGGCTACAGTGTATTGTGCCTGACTGATGTAGGGATGGGAAACTAAAGAAGCTTAAAGGCTCTCAGTCTAATTTCTGTCTATTCACAGTGAGTTACCCAAAGGTTTTTCCTCTTTGAGCACACTGAATAGGCTGATTGCTGCAGTACTGCAAAGTGTCACTGTCTCCTTAGAGTAGGACCTAGGGAGCATTTGTCTTCCCTGTAGCAGGAGAAGAAGGAGGCCAAGAACACTATTTTGGAAGCAGAGTGTACCTGTGGGCACAGCTGAAAGAACTTCCTCATTCATTTCTACAGACTTTTTACTCATTAAGGTTCTTAGGTATCTAACTCTGATGAAACGATTACAAATTAGTAGATTAAAGAGCTTTAGATATTGAATCAATATCTTTAGGAACTCCTACTAGAGCTGAAGAAATCCCTATATATGTTCTTGCCAATAGATGTCACTGAAAATACTGCAGTGTGATTTTCTCACCTACTACATTTAACATCTGGATCTTCAATCTCAAGGACAAACACTGGCAAAAACACAGGATTTTATGTGAAGGGAAAAAATAGATTTCTTTTATCATTGTTCATTTGGTTTTCGTAAGAACTCATTAAAAGCTAACCTAAAGAAAAAAAGCAGGTTATCTCTGCTAGCTGATTTTTCACAGAGCCAAAGCAGGAAGCTCAGGAGGGTCTGCAAGCTGAGGCAGAAAGGTTCCTCACTCAGCTGCGACTGTAATAATTTGCAATCCATGTTAGGTTTCCACCATGGGACACCATCTAGAGCTACCCTGATTGCATCATTGCTGGTGTAGGGAATGGGAAGGAGACTATTCACAAATGACCATTCCAGAAGAAAGTTGTCAGCCTTCCCAAAATATGTTTATGAGCATTAATAGTATTAACTTTAATGAATCACTAGCCAGAATTGTGTGAGTGAAAGGGTGAGGCTTTGAGTGATCCTGGCAGTCAAATGAATCAGAAGTTGGCTTCATCTGTCCTTTTTGCTTCTACAAACATGAAAGATATGGCAGTGCAGTTATTCCTACACAGTCCTTTGGACAAGTTAGATTCTGTGTGCTGAAAACCCCCAAATAAGAGTTGAGTTCTGGCAGATGCCCACGGAGACGAATAAAGCAGTACCAGATAAGTGTGTGCATAAACAAATAAAACCACTATCAGCTTACTCCTGTGCCTTGCATATCCATACTGCTTTCTATGCTTTCTCACAGTCTTTGCAGCTCATCAAGGGTGGCACAAACTAGGTGGAATAACTGGAATGGATAAATACCATCCAGCTTGCTAGAACAAGCAAAAGCCCATGCCTCCCAAGAAGGGCTTCAGAGAGCTGGAATGCAACACTTCTTTCCAGATCTGAAAAGAACATTTACAGAGACAATATCCACAGAGAGCCTCACATGTTAATAAGTAACACATTTGAGATAATTGTGGTCAGATTTTTTAATTTCAATTTTAACAATATGATCTGTTTTATCTTCTTAGAGGAAAGAAATAATAATGAAAGGATGGTATGAACTTTATTTTCACTTGGAATTTATTTAGGCTTCTTGTAGACATAGATCTCAGATAATACCATCAATGTTTTTTTCTAGTAAGTTGTTAGTTAAGGGACATTAATGACAAGTTTCATGTTTTTCTAATTTATCATGCATACATACAAGTTTTAGTGTTGCTATACATTTATTCTGGTTTTGCTTGTTTTTTCAGTGGTTGGTTTATAATATTTTTTAACTGTGTCCATATGTATCTTTCTCATATTTTGAACTCTTTAATTAAGGGAGCTTGAATATGGGAAGAAACTGAGTGCTGGCAGAACAAGTAGCTCCACTCAAATTAACCTACTGTGGTAAGGCAGGGCAGGGCAAAAGTAAAATCTTCCCCAGCTTCCTTCATTTATCAGTTGAAACTAAGACATAAACATCTGAGAAATACACATAACTGATATTCTACAATTATGTGGCAAGGGTCTGAGTCTAATTAGGATTCGTTGTCCATGTTCTTTTCCTTCACTGAGGGTGAACTTTGCTTGCATGAAACAGAGGAAAGACTAAGTATGCTGAGAGATGTAATAACGACGTGCTGGCAAAGCTGGTAACTGTTTATGTTTTTTAGAGTCTCTTTCTCAGTTTTAAATAAATACATCCTCTCTGGCATATATCACAGGGAAAAAGAATGCTTTTTAAAATGCAGATTCATATAAAAAAAATCAAGAAAAAAACTAATTTACTTCTGTCACTGCTATGGGTATTATTTGTATTTTTGCATCTCTGTGGCATATCAGTTCTGAAGAATGATTATAAGCAGACTATTGTGGACATATAACTTGAAGTGGTGGTGACAGTACTAAAGTAAGTTACTTTCATTGATTGGTCTAGATGATCTTTTGAGGTTCCTTCCAACCCTTAAGATTCTGTGATTTTTTGATTAATTAACTCTAGGAAAATGTTGTTTAAATAGCCAACAGTTTGTGGAAAACTGGAATTCACCAGTAGAATGGGAGATTGCAATAACATATATATTTTAAATAAAAGGAAAAAAGAAAGAAGGAAAACAACTACAAAGCCTAGCAGTACTGGATAATGAGTACTTGGCTGTCACGAAAGCAGACACATCAGAGTTGACATCAGTCTTTTTAGTGACCCCCTCCTTCCCATACATATTTATGGTAGGTTATGTCCAGTCAAAGGTGTGCAGAGAAGCGTGTGGTGAGGACAGATGATACCACACAGTTATGAGACACCAGGCCTCATACCACATTAATGCAGCTGATCGTCATTCGGCTTTCTCAAAGCCAGGGCAGAGTGCAAGGCCTCCTGAGGAGGAAGGGCAAAGTTAGTCCTAACCTTGTCTTTGGCTGTTTGCTGGTTATATGGTTAACAGAAGAGTGGGTGATAGTTGCCAAATTCTCTTTAGTGAAATCCTGTTTCTCTAATGGGGCTGTAGCAGGGAAAGGCAAGATGAGTCTCCTCAGCTTTTGATGTCATAGTCTTGGTACAGTGGTGCTAAATTGACTGTAAGAGAAACCTAGGAAGCTCCTAGATATCAGAACCTCTGACTGGATATCTCTTAAAGTGGACCTCTGGCAGTCTGGAATGAGAAAATAAAGGACATAAAGATCTTCTCTAAGAATGCAAAGAGCATCCCTCTGTGGGAAGCATCTGGTCTGGCTGCAGCTCTATATGCAGGATACAGTGGGAAGTAAGAGCAGGGGATGGCCATGCCACTAATAGATCCCAAGCCAGCAGCTCTAGTCTGTGTTGAACCCTAAAACTCTATCCTGTCCCTTTGAGGGCTGAGGTCACGGTGAAAGCAAGGTAGGACATCACAGATGAAAAAGTCTTTGTATTTCTCCTTGACAAACAGAGAATAGTGTAGTACAGGTTATTAAGCAACCATAGGATTTATACCACAATGGGCAGTGGAATTTATTCCCAGTAACCTAAAAGAGAGAAATACCACCCCCCTCGCCCCGTTTCATAACTGCCAAGCATCAAACAATCATTTTCCTGTAAATGCATATTTCTCATACTTTTCTGATAGTTTCAGATAAAATGTCAGAGTATTTGTATAGGAAGTTCAAAATGTTAGTGTTGTTATGTCATAAAGGGTTTGAATAGTCCTAAATACAAGAAGAATCTTTCCAGTACTTATGAGTAGAGTGCAATGAAAGGATATTGTGAACAAATACATTTCTCAAACTAGAGTTTTGCATACACATAAATGTGGATTAATGAGAGACACTGTAATTTAAATTAATATTGAGAAATCAGTTAAAAGAGTATACAAAACTCTACAGCTTTCAAACACTTAGTGAAAGAAAAATCAACATTTACAAGACTGTATAAATTATTTTTAAAAAATCTTTTACAGTTGAGTGCTTTCAATAAATATACCAGAGCTATAGAGTTAGTCTGCATTTAAAACATGTTCGATATTCCAGCACTGCATGTCAGTTCATAATTGAGTACAGTAAGTGTGGCAGATATAGGAACAGGGTACTCTTTTTCTTCTAGAGGGTGAGATGAATTATACAAGTAATACCTCCATTGTTCACAGTTTGAACCTTTAGAGTCAAATCCTGTACCACCAAGATTAGAAGAAGCCTTGTTCACATCTCTGGGAGAACTAAAAGTCAGAAAGATTTTTTTTAAAAAACCCCACCAAGATATCTACAATATTTTTTTTCTTTATTGTTCTTTATAGTTTTTACTTAAAGTTATGATGCCATCACAAAAACAGCAGCTGGCATGTAGGAATATGCTTCTATTATTCTTAGGCATCTTTCCGACAGATTGTAAAAGTTTGGTTTTGTTTTCTCTGCGTGCCTCGGCGCTTCTGGTTCCATCTGGAAGCTGACATCAAAGCACTGCTGTCCCACAAGCAAGCTAGCATTTCTCTCTTGAACTGAACCAGGAAGCACTGGAAGGCTTACAAAGAAGCATGCCATTGCAGGCCTGGATCCAGGGCGCCTCAGAAATTCACTGCTCCAATCAACTTCAAGGGGCACTAGACCACATTTCTGAAGACCAATGTATAGGTACACTGCATAGATCTACTCGGACAGCTTATGCCTTGCTTTTGTACTCCGTCGTGACACAAGTGTTTTGAAGAAAGGGCCCTTTTTCAAGCCTAGTATTATAGTAATCAGACAGAAAGCAGAGAAGAAGCTCATTCAAGTTAACTGGCAACATGCTGTGCACATTATGAGACCTCACTTTCAGTAGACTCGTAAATTCCACAGTGTTTTAAATGGGGCTGTGTAGAAGAACAAAGCAAAATGGGCTGCCTTTAAACATGATTCTGTTCCTGAGATTCCCTTCTCCAAAGGCTGGTAACTTCTGAATTAGAGTAATTACTACAGCTTCTGGCTTGCAGCAATTAGTCTTCTTCCAGCTTTAACATACACAGTACCAAAAAGGTTAGGCCAGAAACAGAGAGATTCTCCCTGGGTGTGTAGCTGCCCACATCACCCTGAGTGTCTGCATACGTATATGTCTAACTACAGATTACATTTGTCTTTATAGAAGGGACCAAATGTGAATATCCCTTTGATGTTTTTTAGGAACTCTTCAGAAAATGCTTTAATCATGTATTTAGCTGAACTTCCACGTTATATTGTGCTTAGCAATACGGACTATGTACAGTCACCATTACTGTTGTTCAGAACGATCCCTTCTCAGAGGTATAAAGAAACACAAAAGATATGGGAAGAAAATTGTATCTTAAGAGTGAAATGCTAATTTCTTTAATCAGATAATTTCAATTCTTTTGCTACAGATGCAAAGATAAAAGACAGAATGGTTCATCTGATAGGGAAGGGCAGAACTGCTTGAAAAATAGTTTTTTCACTTCACTTAGGATTTGGATTAAAGTTATGTCTGTGAGCTGAACTAACAACTCGCTGCTGCCAAAAGGGGGAAGTCTTGCTCTCTGCACTTCCATCCTCATGCTTATCTCCCTACTCCTTCCTTTCCTTAGCCATCAGCCAGTCATCCCTGCAGTCAGCACTGGCATCCCTCTGCCCAGTAGAGAAGCCAACTTACTCCCTAGCAAAAAAAACCCCAAAAAATTAAAAAAAACCCCAAAACAAAAAAAGTTGTGGTGTTTTTTTTTCCTTTTGGGAAGGTGAGGAGACTGTTTTTTCTGCTTTTCTTTTTTTTTTTTTTCCATTTTAGTAAGTCAAATGAGCTGCCTTGGCAGACAGAGAAGTGCTTCAGCTGGCTGCTGGGGAAAGAGAAGTGGGAAAGATGGAAAGGAACAGAGCAGATGGACGCCAGGGCAGCAGGATCTCCTCCCCTTCTGTGGTGAGGAACCATGAGTTCAGGCCTGGATATTTTAAGACAGAAGCTTATAACACAAAGGGATAAGAAGAAACAGTTTGATTTTGTTGGATTCAAATCCCAATTTTTACTTATATATGTTTTTTCAGAAAGTCAAATTATTAAGAAAATCAGATCAGTAAAAACATTTCCTTTTACATGAGAAAGGCCTTTTTTTAGGCCTTTATTTTGGAATTAAGTCAATGCAGAGCTTCAGATTAAATATCATCTAGAATCTTAACATGGGAACACTTTTTTGAAACCATCAGAGTATGAGATTTTTCCCTTAAATCTAACTTAAATGAGTTTGGAAGTTTTGGTACAAATTTGAGAAATCAGATCATTTGACTGTTTTTTTTTTTAAAACATGCAACTGGGAAAAAAATGAATCTTCTAGTGTGTGAAAAGAACTTGCAAGGAGATGCAGGGGCTTTGGAGATCTCTCTGACATTTACCTCCCTCTCCTCTGCTGTTCTGTCTCCTAAATGAAGTTTAGCTGATGAAGTCCAACTAAGATCTAGTCTCTTTCCAGATAAAACAGAGATTAAGTACCTGTTGATTTTCATTGCCTGTGTAAATCAGAAATTAGTCCAGTGCAATTGTTCAGTTGAATTATTTGGCCTTCCTGATTCCCCTCTGTAGTATGAGAATACTTGGACAACCCAACCAGGACCCTCTGTACTGGACACGGTACAAATATGTACTGATGGGCATGCAAACTCATGACTGACTTTCTGAGAATTTTGGCTGCATACAGTGAATGTCTGCACTCAAAAAAATTGGATTAAAACAAACAAAAAAATTAATCCCATCTCCAGACTTACCTGTAGCCTAATACAAAAAGAAAAAACCTGATCTGTCTGAAGGAATTCTCAGTAGGGAGTATTGCATTAAATTCAAATTGATATTTGCCTGGCCCTGAGCTCTGGCACAGAGGAGCTGTACCCTGTAGCCAGGCTGTACCCTGCAATCAGACAGGGTCTTTGTAAAGGTCTTGAAGCAGGGAAGGAAACAAGTGTAGACATGCAACTAAACACATTTTTACATTGTTTTGAAACCGAAGTGAGGTGATTATTATTTTTTCCATTAGTCATCTGGGATTACTAACTTACACTGAATTGTATATAATGCTTTGGCCTTCAGTTTACTCCTTCTCTCTTTTCCATACCAAATTTTCTGTAGTCAAGCAAGATAGGTTATTTTACTCAAAAAAGCACACTACCAGGATACGGTGCCTCCAAAGCCTTATGTCCCTCCCTGGCAGCTTCTCTGCCTGGAAGGTCTGGCTCAGGTTGTATGACATGAGGTGAAGGATTACAGTTTTCCCTCACAGCAATGGTGTGGCTCAGGGTTACCTTGCAGCAGACAGGGAGATGCCTATTACAGAGCAGACCTAGACCATGACTGATGATGGCTCCTGTGAACAGTATTGTACCAGTGACAGCACCTGGCAGAGGCATTGTGCATCCACCTGCTTATTCTCTACTGTTACTGTTGAAGAGCCTTTTGTGGTTCAGTATGGACATACTATTTTCCCTAGCTTGGATGCCTCCAGAATGTCTCTCTTTTTCTCCTCAGCTCCTTCTCTCTTGAGACTGGTTGTTTGAACACGGATAATTGCTGTTTTCTATCTTGCAAACATGCAATCTCTCATGCCAATAAAAGGTTTTAGCAAGGGTCCCCTGAGCTATGCCATGTGCTTTTCCTACTCTCAGGCTACGAACATCTTTTTCTTTCCCACTTTCAGACCAGACTTTTACAGTTATGAACTGGAGTTTGGCAGCCCCAGCCTGTGCTCTCCCAGATACAGAGCCCCACAGGGCAGAAGCCTCCAGCACTTGTTCCAGAAGAAGTTTCTATCTGCTCCCTAATCCCAGCCTGCTAAAGAGGCCCTGGTAACTACAGTCCTTATCTTCTGAGACTGCACAGCTAGGAAAAGGACAGAAGAGTACTGTAAATATGATAAGATATGGAATTGCAGTGTTTTCATTCAGTCCAAATACCTTCAGGTGATGCTATTCGGACCTGGGATGTCAGCAGAACCTTTAGTCTAGTTTGCCTGTTCATAGATGGTAAGTAAAGAAACAGTGTTGCTGACTTCCTGATGGCCTAAGTATTTAAGGAAGGGTTTAAAATCTGTAGAAAAATGTCACATTTCATATTAGACTAACAGACATAACTGGAAAGAACGAGTTTTTCTTAACTGCCTCTGATTACATCAGTCCCTTTTAGTGAAGACGATTGCGTATTGCTTTGGGTATGTGAGTCATAGTAGTAACCAACTACTGTTTCCATATGAGCTGGTGTACTGGGCTTGGCTGGGATACTTAATTTTCTTCACAGCAGCCCTTATGGTGGTATGTTTTGGATCTGGGAACAACACAGCATTGATAACACATCCATCTTTAGCTATTGCTGAACAGCGCTTGCACAGTGCCAAGGTCTTCACTGTTTCTCACGCTGCCTCGCCAACAAGTAGGCTGGTGATGGGCAAGAAACTGGGAGGAGATACAGCACAGAAGGCTGACCCCAAAGGGATATTCCCTACTGTGTAATATCATGCTCAGCAACAAAACCAGGGGGAAGTTTGACAAGGATTGCCATTGAGTGGGGAGTGGCAGAGCATCACTCAGCTAGTGTTGAGAGGTGGCTTTAGCATCACTTGTTTTTCTTTGGTTTGATTTGTTTTTTACTTATTAAAGTCTCTTTACCTATACTCATGCCTTTTCTCACATTTACATTTGCTATTCTCTCCCCATTCCACTGTGTGTGTAGAGACTCAGATCTTAGAGTTAACACACAGCAGCTGGGTAATGAGTTCTCACTGTGAATATGACTCTGCAAATATCTATGCCTTTATTACTTAGAGAGCAGACTGTGGTATAGCTCCACCAAGGATGGGAATATGCTGGTGGGAGTATACCTGAAGTGTGTGTGTGAAGTGTTCAGAAAGGGTTTAAGCCATCCAAAACTTTGATCTAAAGCTTTCACACTTTACACTTCATAAACTGCACTGGAAACATCAGGATAAAATGGAAGTTCTGGCAGGGGAAAAGGGGACTGAGGAAAAGGCAGGCATACAAAATCAAGCAAATAAAGGAACACAGAGTTTCTCTGAGGAGCTATAGCATGGCCTGTAAATTTCTGAATGACAATTTTAGTCTTAGAGGTATTGGGGAACTCTACAGTAGAGCAGGTTCATTGTGTAGAGAAAGCAACTCTGATGCCTTTTTAATTGCACAACTGAGACCAAATAAATTTGTACCGTTGCTATACAACTGGCCACTCAAAAAAACCCTAAGCATCTGAGTACTTCTTTGCAAAGATACTGGCTGTGACATGGAGCTGTAGTAGATGTCTTTCCCTTTCTTGCTCAACATGGCTGTTTGCAAAAAGCTGAACACCAGATGATTTCAGGCTCTTCATGCCTTAAATGTATCCAGACTTACCAATTAACTTCTCCAGCAGTTTGCTGACACAACTGAGCTTAAAAAAGGAAGCATTTCCTTGTTTAAGCAGTGCTTAGAGAGCACTCTCTGCTGCTGATTCCACCTGCCAGGGAGTGACATCTGTATATCGGGGAAAAAATAGAGGTCACAGAAATCCTGGAGCTTCTGTAAAAGCCATTTCTCTCTTTTCTGACAAGCTGCTTTTCATCTCACTTGCATTCTCCACACAGCTGTTTCTCAGAATCAGGCCCCTCAACAGGTATTGTTGGAAAAGGATAAACATAGCAGGGCTGGATTGTTGAATATTTGACAAGTGTTTGTGATATTTCATAGCAGGCATATAAAATACCCGAAGGGAGGACCAGGCTGAAAGCTTGTTAACGGCTCTCTGTGAAGTGAAAAAAACCCTGTTTGTCCTGAACTCGGCTTCATCTTTTTGGTCAGGAAGGTAGTCCCAGGCAATCAGGGAAGGTATCTTGTCATTTTCTCCTCCTTTATCCACTCTCTTTTTTAACACTTGACCTCTTCCAACAATGCACAAGTCTTTATTCTTCAGCATCTCTCTCTTCCAGTTTTTCTCTCATTTTACTCCAGGAAAGAGCTCAGATAATGCTAAGGTGTGCTGAAGTACAAACCCAAACATAGTCAATGGAAATTAAGTTCTTTAACTGCTCTCAGCTATTCTTCTCAGTGTTGATGTTGCTCTAGTGCTGATACCTAAATATACATAAGTCCTTTTGTTCTTTTGAATTGTCTTCTTTTTCTTCAGCTTCAACACCGGCGATGCACACTGTGCTTGGTGCCCTGTTGTCTTTGGAGCCCTGCCACCATATGCTCTCATATTAATCAAACCTAGCAGTTCACAGTGTATCACTTCAAAGTCTGGGTATTAGCAACTTGTAAAGGGAAAATATTGTCACCTATTTTGCCCTGCTAATTTGACACTTTTTCCTGGATGAAGAGTAATCAAACTCCTCATATACTCGGCAGGCTGTCCCCTCCTGACTTCAGTGGTTATGGTGTCAGCCCCAAGTACACCTTGCAAAACATAAGGTGTCTTAAGAACTTTTGCTCTTTTACAAGGACTGCATTTACTGACCAGCCAGAAAACTCCCTGCTCTTACCCCAGCTTTTGTGGACCTGGAACAATCTGTCCCTAAGTCCTCTCCTGTGTTTACGATTTGATAAGATAGATAGTATTTGGTCAAAAAAGGAAGTTTTGAATGTGTGCATATTTCCATATAACTGGCACATGGCAAGTCCTCAGCCAGAGTGTGCCTACTAGCCTGCTAACCAAATGAATCATGAATGTGGATGACTTGAGAGTAAAATATTTATGGTGGATCTGAAACAAAAATGTCCAGGCTTGCTGCCACGCAGAAAAAACTGTAGAGTGGAAGCTTAACAACATACAGTAATTTAATGTTTGGGAATTGGTGTAAAGTCATGAGCAACATGAAGATTTAAGAAGAAACTAAGGTTTCATTAGCACCAGGAATGCTGCAGAGTGAGCAATTTCCTTGTTCTCAGCATGCCTGCTACTAGTGCCCATAAAGTATCTGAAATAACTGCAAGGAGATAAACCTAGAATATAATTCTGCTTCGTCCTACCCTTCTATTATTCTGACTGGGCAGGAATCCTGTGGTATTTTCAGTGGAAATACTGAGAGACAAGAGCTTACAGAGTGATTTCCATCAGCTATGCCAGGACAGGAACATTGTTTTGGCTATTTATCAACAGAGAAAATAAATTCTAATATCCATGCCAGTCAAAGCACTTGGCATAGGACTAGATTAATCTGAGGATCTGCATTTGAGGGGGCTGGAATTGACAAAAGATGTATTTGCTTGTTATTATTAGTACTTTGTTTGGTATTCTTGACAACACAAAGAAGGCAGGGGTTGCGTACATAAAAAGTCTAAATTGCTGTTCATTGGACTACATGAGCTTCTCTTATTCAGCAAAGCTGGCTTGATTTTGCTGCAGAGTATCAAGGTGGTTGATATGCCTTAGACAGCCATGTACAAAGACACGGGCAGTTCAACAGGTGGCATGGACTCTGCATTCTTTCTCCTGCCACAGGTAGTCTGGGAACCCTGCAATGTCATATTATTTTCTACTAGAGTAGAAAACAAAACAGAAGACTCAATATCCTGCCCACTGTGTGTCTCGAGAAGGAGATGACTGATAACAATAAATATCAACAGATATAAAGTTGTTAGTACCATGCAGAAGAAATTTGGGAATTGTTTACTGTTGTCTTTTTCTGCATGATCCTGTGGTAGCTTGAAAATGTATGGAACAAATAGAAGCTTGCCTCCCTGCCTCCTTCAGATGATTACTTAAGATATATTCTCATTCTATCTGTGGCTTCAGAGCTGGGGAAGGCATTTACAAACAGCTTGTATCATTTTAACAGGTGACTCACTTTCCGTGAGATTTACTTAGAGGAAAGCCCCAAGAAATACAGTCTTTGAATAGGATAATACTAGAGGAAAACTTACTTCCTAAGGAGAATTTATAGCTTTCCAAATGGCCTCAATTTAAAATAAATGAAAAGAGAGTATGGTCTATTGGCTATAGCACAAAATTAATACCAAGGAAATCCTTCCAGTAAGAGCCTATCATTCATTTAGTTTGGGCTTAGCTTTCCATCAATACTGTCTATTTGCCAGCATCCTGTGAAGATTGCTAGATATATGAGACTGAAAATTTGTAGGAAATTTTGGAGTCAGAGTACACACACACACACACCGCTTTTGCCTGTTAATGCTTGTAGTCTATTAAGTCTATAGGTTTTCTGATATCTAATAAAGTGAAGATTCAGGTAAAACTTTTCCAGCTTTTAAGTGCTCTGGTTGTCTATTATAATTTGTGGATTTTCTGGTGTTCAAAAACAGTTGAGTTTTTAGAGTATCGTTTGCCTCAGTGGAAGTGCTAATAGGTTTGGGGGTTTTATTGTTGTTTTGTTTCTTTTTTCCTGCAAGGTTTCTTGGCCCTCACAGAAATATTTTGACTTTGAAACCCCTATTACTCTCCCGACTGAGCCTAGAGAATTAAAATGATAGAAAGAGAAGGGAAAATGGACAGAATAAAACATTAGTGCACATATAGAGAAACAAGACTGAAAAGTGCTGTATCTATACTTGGTATTATTCTATAGCTGGAAATACGCTTCCAGTTTCCTGTAGTAATGGCAAACTTATCACTATTTTAATTAATTTTGTTTAAGATTCTCTCCATCTGATTCTCTTCCTCAAAACTTTCTTACAATTTATTTTCATCCAAAAGAAAACCTCCACCAATAATCTGACCACTATCCCCTTATAAAGCTGGCACTGCTTGAAAAAAATACATGCTTTTTTTTTCCCTCTTTACTTTTCCAAACTTTTTACACCAGCAAAAATCCACTGTTTAAGAAGAAATCATTCTAGGCATAGGCTGAACCAAAAAAAAATTTGAATATATCTTTTCATCAAGAAAGTGTTCAGAATATATTAATTCTACCAGGAGCCATGTGGTCACATGACATTTGAATAAAGCAGATTTTTTAGAGATTGGAGATCTAGCAATTATAAATCCATTTATCTTTAATGGATGAACTCATCTGCATGACAGCACCTATTGTCCTCCTGGGTCAGTTGTCAAAGATATTAGACTGCAATGTTTTATCCTCTGTTTTGTGATAATAATTTGTGAAATTAACTCTGTGAAATTAAATGAGGAAAATAATATCTTCTTCCTTCTGACCATAGGTAGGTGAAGGTGATATACACAAGTATATAATTCCGTTGTGGTTTGATTTTTTTAAACTACTGTTTTAAATGCTACCATCTATTCCTGTGAAAAAAAACAACACTAGCCTTGCAGCTCTCTCCTTCCCTGGAGGGGCAGAGGCTTTGATCTGTGGCTGCTGGTAAGGTCAGAAAGCAGCAGAGGTGGAATCCCACTGCACTGCATGGGGCAAGAGTCCAGTTCAGCAGCAGGAGAAGCTGTTTGGTCAAATATTTCTGTTTAGGTGCTGAGAAATGTTTTACCTGTCTGTGTGAGACACAGGCATCTGGTGTCAGTCGAATTTGGAAATATAGCCCTAGTTTTCTTCTCCCACTGTTCTCTGTAAATATAGGTAGCTGGAATATAGCTCATGAATGTAACAGGAAAAGTTGTATCTATTACTGAAAGTTCAGTTATTTCTGGGTTTCTACATAGCAAATTTTTAACAGAGTAAAGATGTGAAGTACTTCACAGTGAAAGGAGCTTCAGTGACTTTATATGAGCTGAAATTTGTCTCCTTAAAACAACAAAACACCACAAAACTGTAATTCCAGCTGCTGGAAGTGGACTAGGCAGATGAGCATCATCTGCTCTTCCACAGAAGTTGCTGATGCAGACTTACAACATTTCTTAGGAGTGAGAAAAATAACACCGTAATTCTGGACATATAAGTCAGTGGTTTAAAAATTCAGCATAAGAGCTCACCATTTGTCTCTTAATCCTTAAATTCGACAAATTTTCGTCCTGAAGTTTTGGGCAGCATACTCAAAACAGTCAAGGACTCTTACTAGGACTTTAAATTTGGAGAGAAAAAAATGGTTTAAATGATATTTTGCATTACCAAGGGAAAAAAAAGTGTGTCTGGTCTGAAATTTTATATAGCAACTTTCACCTCAAGGTAATGAAAACAAGCTGAGCTATAAACTCTTCAAAACTGGGGTTTATGGAAAGGCTGACAAATCCTTTACTGAAGTGATGCGGTTGGGAACACTTTAAAAGATTCCTGTGAAGCCTTATTGATCATGATCACACACTCCCAAGCACTAACACTGGGAGGCTGCAGGCAGAAGGTGCTCTGTTTCCAATTACCATGCTGTCCCGGCAGGATGTCTGGCCGATGGGGCCATGTTAGCAGCTGATCATCTGCTCGGCAAGGTCCACATGTACAGCCCAAGGTCAGCGCGCTTCCCAGCCGCTCCTCCAGACACAACGTGTCCTATGTTCCCCTGGCTGGGCCAGCAGCCCTCCACCATGTCACTTCTAGCAAAGGCTCTTTGTACTGTCCCTGTGAGGAAGAAGCTTGGTTTGGGAGAATGAGAGGAAGAGGGAAAATGAAAACATCCAAGTTTTGCTTTTCTTTTTTCCCTGGAATTAAACATCACACACTCATCAAGTAAAAGGAATTGGCTTTTAGTGAGAGGATATGGCTTCACTTCTCAGCCTCTTCCCTTTGGGTTTCAGAACGAAGCCATCTGACGTCAGAAGCACCAGCAAGAGCCAGTGATTGGACCTCGGGAAATTCACAGTGGTGTTTTTGTGCTTCTAAATGAGCAATGCTGCTGCTTGTAAAGACCTGAGGTAAAATCCTGGCCCCACTGAAGTCCTTGGCAAACTGCCGACTGCTTTCAATGGGGCCAAGATTTTACCCTTATGTCCTGCAAGCCATTAGTTGTCTGAGTTTTTAATAGATCCACTCCTGCGCAATCAGACTGCTCTTGTAAGAAAGAGTTAGCTAGATTGGCTTAGGTACTACACAATTTAAAACTTAAAGCAATTTTGTAGTGAAATTAAGGGACTATAAAAGGAATTTGGCTTTATACAACTTGCTTCTGTTTGGATTTGGATTAGGCTGCAATCTCCTTGTCTGTATTTAGAGTACATGTCCCTGCCAGCATCAATAATCTATTTTCCTTAGTGGAAGTGAGAGGCTCTGATGGCTCAAAGGTGTAGCCTGGTATCCAGTGCTACTCTGTATTTCTTCTCTGGTTTAGGAATCATGCTACAAATAGTAAGAGACTGCAAGCTACTCCTTAACATTTATGTGCTGCCAACAGCCGATTCATTGACACGTGGGCCGACACACTCCTCCTTTCCCTTTGCTCCGCTTCCAGTCATTCCTATATTTTTTCCTGACCCCTTGAATTAACCTAACTCCCCAAACCCTCTCTCAGCCTGTGCAGTCCCTCACAGCCCAGTCTCATAATTCATTTGCACTTGTCCTGAATGTGTTTTCTTTGGCAAAATTCCTTTTATCCTGTCCAGCAGTGTACTAATCCTCAAGCACTTTCTTGAACTTTTCAGGTTCCCTCAAATACCTCTCCTTCCCCTACCCACTCCAAACTAAACAAAACAGGACTTTAGATAATGCGCATCAAATATATCACTTCGCTTCAGGTCACAGTGTCATGTGCAAATTAAGCTCAGCAGGGCTAGAGGTTGCAGATGGAGACTACAGAGAAAGCCAGGGAGGAAGAATGTGTGGGAGTAGCCATCACTCCAAATAAGCCCATAAAAGATCCAGCAGTCACATTAGGAAAGACTGCAAGGGGGAGCCCAGCTCCTACTGGCATCTGCTGATGTCTCAGGGGAGCATGTGCTGCATCTTGCCAAGGCGTGGGTCCACTCATACTCTTCAAGCAGCTACGCTCTGAAGCTTAACTTCATTATTCTCAAAGCTTCTCCTCCTCCATCCTGTCAGAAATGTCATTTTTTCTTCCTTTCTTTTTCCTTCCTGCGAATGTGAGGGGTTGCATTCCTCTCTTATAGCAATTCTGCTTGTCCTTGGCTCGTGTGCTGAATTATAAACCAGGAAAGTCTTCCTGGACTTCCCTGAGCCTATATATGTGCAAAGTCTGAGGCAAGTCCGGCAGACACTTGTATCTGGTGCTCTGACATGGTATTAAAGACTTCTTGCAGAAAACACCTAAAAGCAGGCCCCCAATAGCCTGTGATAATCAAAGATCCTGACAGCATCATACAAAGCAGTTCCTCACAAAGTGCTACCAGCTGTATTCTGCTTTAGTTAATCACTTAGTTCTAAGTGGAAAGGTCTCTTGAGAGTGGTCTCTGCTATGAAATCTTTGCTTAGTAGTGGGTCAAAAGGAATGTTTTCCTGGCAAAAGTAATGAATTATCAAGAGGCAGATCCTACTGTAGTGGCAAAAGACCATCAACTACTTAATCTATGTTAAAAATGTATAAATGAGGGACTTTTTTTTGCAACATACCAGAAGTTGCTTCTCTTTCAATAGTGGTAAGTGTAATTATTCAATTTGGCCTTGTCTGAAACAGCCATCTGTCTCCTTTAGCATTCCCAATGTTAAATAAAGTCATTAAATCCTGTGCCTAAGTATGATGGAAAGTACCCTTGTGCAGGAAGAGTGGGCTGAAAGCTGTAAAGTGTGCTTCTGATGGAGGAGCTGGGAAAAGCAGGAGAAGAATGGAAAGAGGAGAACCTTCATCCGTGGGATCCTTCATGGGCTTAAAAGATGAAATTTCAATTATTACACTACGGTTTTTGTTACAGGAGAGTAACCTGAACTACCTTAACACCCTAGTGGAGATACGCCTTTGTAATTTTGCTGTCATGGAGATTGAGTCAAACATAAGCAGAGACTATAGCAGTGATTTTACAGAGCTCACTTGGTACAAATGACAGGCCCTTTATCTCTGCTAGGATTTTGTAACATGATACTTATTGCACACTAATTTATAACCTCCCACCATTTGGCAGTGAAGGAACGTATAAAAAAAAAATATAAAGCCAAATAGAGTAATTGCTCTAATGTACTGCAAAAAAAATGGAGTGGAAACAACCTACCGAACATGTAAGACAAGTGTAGCCATTTAAGTGCAAAGAAATCTTATCTTTTGTGAATACTTCCATACTAGTCAGGCAAGGACAAACTTTTGAGCAGTGATCATCAGTATCAGAGAATTCCTAGCCATTTATAAGGAAGTTTAAAAAGCACACAAATTTCTGGGGATGAAAATATGTAAAATATAGCACTATGTCAGGTCATGGATTCTTCAACATTTATTTCAAATGCATTAGTACTCTATTCTCCACACAGTAACCATCTTCCCAAAGTACCCAAAGCACTTGACATTCAATAAGGTCTTGCTGCATAGTCGTATGCACCTTGGCAATCCAAGACAAAGTACCTAGTAAGTTCTAGTGTGTATTGACAGAATGTAGTGTATGAAGATTGAAGAGAATTAGGGGAGTTAACTTCTACTCCAGTATTTGAGGGAGAAAAGAATACTCTATAATTTCACCTACTATAATGTGTGAAGTTTTCTGTGGTCTTGTTTTTTTTGTTGGATTTTTTATTGATGACATCCATTTTGGAATGTATTCACTGGACACCCTTCTTAATAATTTTCCTCGTAGTGACAATATTTTTCCTAATGATTTCAAATGCAAGGAACAGCATCAGGACCTCAGTGAATGTCAATGTCACCAATAGACAATGGACCAGCAAGAAAGGAAGGCAATTTTAACAAACCTGCTCTTTCTCCTCACTTAGTCAAGAAGTTTCCATTACTACTGTGTTAGTCAGTTGCCCATGGCAGACAGGGGAATGACTGATGAAATTATGCATGTCCTGGCTTACTCTACAGCTAATTTCTCTATTTCACTTGTATTTCCTACTTATACTACCTACTGCACTGTAGTTTTATAGATAATATAACAAGTCAAAATTAGGTTGAATGGAGTGCTACCATCTCTTGCTTGTTTTAGGCAAATACACTCATTCACCCTGTCACTCAAGAATGGTACGGAGTAACATAGAATCATAGAATGGTAGGAGTTGGAAGGGACCCTTAGAGATCATGTAGTCCAACTTCCTCGCTAAAGCAGGTTAACCTAGATTGGGTCACACAGGAATGTGTCCAGGATGTTTTTGAAGACCTCCAGAGGAGGTGACTCCACATTCTTCCTGGGCAGCCTGTGCCAGGGCTCCCTCACCCTTACAGGAAATAAATTTTTCCTTATTTTTAAATGGAACTTTTTGTGTTCAAAATTCTTTCCATTACCCCTTGTCCTTTCAGTAGATATAACAGAAAAAAAAATGCCCCAACCTCCTGACATCCACCATCTAGATATTTGTAAATATTAAGGATATCCTCCCCTTCTCTAGACTAAACAGCTCCAATTCTCACAGCCTTTCCTCTTAAGGAAGATGCTCCAGTCCCCTGATCATCTTAGTGACCCTGAACTGGACTCTCTCCAGAAGTTCTATGTTCTATGAGCTGGGGAGCCCAGAAATGGACGCAAGACTCCAGATGAGGCCTCACCAGGGTACAGTAGCGAGGGAGGAAAACCTCCCTCGACTTGTTGGCCACAGGCACTTTGGAAACATAATTGTATTTTTTAGACACTTAAGCATGGAGAACAGAGTACATTTTATCGGTATATTGGATCTCTGCATAATCCTATTAAGGGTTTTTAGTAAAACTATAAATGATGAACAGTTGGAAACTTTGTGTATGATGTGAACACAACAAAGAAGGAAAAATGATTTTTAATAGATAATTGTGGACAAAAAACCCATTAAAGTGCATGCATTAAGGAATGTTGGATTAGTAAGCAATGCCTATCTTACACTATGTCATACTTACAGTCATGAGAGGTCAAATTATTCATACTCAAGATTTTTCAAATTATGTATTTGAAAATGCTTTAGAGATTACAAGTTAATTCTCTTTCCTTCTTATTTCTAACCAGAGCCAAAAGGCTTACTGTAATTATTTTGTTATGGTAGGAATCCAGAGCTGCCTTCTTTCCGGGCCTTTCCAGGGTCAATCACCAGAAATGCATGACCTTCCTTTCTTCAGTAGTTGCAGAAAGCTGAAGTTTGTTTGTTTGTTTTCCTTTTCTAATTGAATATGGGAGAAACGAGGGTCTAGTTGAATAAAAGATAAACACCAGAAAGTTTTACTACAACAACCTCTCCAACCCAACTGCCATCACACTGCAAAGAAAACAACATATAACAAGGATTTTGGAAAACTTATATAGTGCAACAAATTAATATGTAAATAGGACTGTCTTAACATACACCTCTAAACAAGCAATCCTAGCTCACTCAATGAATCTGAGTGAGATGAGAGAAATCTCAGTGTGTTTTATCTAAACTAGGAAATCGTCACCCCAGCACCAAAATAAAATGCTTAGTAATAGCTAACTGTATGAGACTTCAGTTTTCATAGTTAGTGACGATGAAGACTCCAATCTTCACCAGTACTGCTTCCAACTCAGTCCTGCAAGGACAGGGAGAGGAGAAAGTGCCACATGTTTCCTGCCTTTCCTGCTCTTTTAGGAGCACTGGGACATCAGTGTGCCTTTAGAATGAAAAGATACATAATCTCTTTCTAAGTGAACATATTTCTGTTTTTTTGATGAGCTTCAGAAGTAGCAAATTTCTCATTTAACATTGGAAGTAGGAGCATAACTTTGCCTTCTTAGAAGCTGCTCAGCAGAGAACCCACAGTTCTGGCATTGTCCTAAGACATCTTTCCCCCTTATCAACTGTCCTCATCTCTATAGCTGTGCATGGAGCTTGTGTGCTTCATGGCAACTTTCCAAAATCTTCTAACTAAAACGTCACCTCTGAGCCAGCCTAAAGAATATGGCAACTTAATGTCAGCTCCCAAAAGCATGCATGATTCATGTTGACTCCTGCATGGTCTTCTCCTTTTAACCCCCTCAACTTTTGCCTTTCTTCCCAGGTTGGCATTAGTGTTTTTTGAAGGTTTATTCTTTTGTGTACTTTTGTTTTTATTTGAAAATGATCACTTCTATCCCTAGACAAGTTTTCTAGCTGTGTGTCAATACAGCCAACAACTTGAGTGGCCTGATAAATATCTCTTACTAAAGGAAGATCATCTAAAAGAGTTATGACTATAATGTGTTTACGATGTTTGGACACACTGTGGTACAGGTTTTATTATAGTAATCATAGAAACAACAACAATTAATTACTGAGTAAAGTTCTAAGGTCACTCCTAGTCCTAAGTAAACCTATTGCCTTTCAAATAGCCATTTCCTAAAAAGTTTCTGATATATATTAAGTAAATTGCAAGGAAGAGCCTCAGTGTTTCATACAGTAACAGGCAGTGTGGAAAAGTCTCTGTAACACATGATGTTGATATGGTGAGGCACATGTAGAAACCCTAATGAGGGTGTTATGTGGTGCTACTTTTGCCAGTTTCTCTTGAAAAGAACCTTCACTTTTGGAGAGGTTTTTTTTTTTTTCATTGTGAGAAGTCCCATGTGTGTATGTACACACACGTTGAATGTACATAAGCAAAGAAGGAATGTGTATAATGCCAAAATACTTTGACAATGATGAGATGACAGATAACAAGCAGGCTTAAGGCATCTGTTACTGGCTGACTAAAAAGAACAGTTCAAGACACTCCCTTCAAACAAACCTTTTTCTCCTTCTTCAGTGGTGTTGACTGTGAACACCATGGAAATCTCTAGGTGGTAATTTCCTGGAGAGCCCCAAGGAACTGTGTTTTATTTGAGTCAGAACTTGAGTGTAGGAGGTCGGGTGGAGAAGGGAACAGACGTATGTGGTGTAGCTGCAGTTGTCTTCATAATTACTCATCCACCATAGCAACAACAGCACATAAAAATGGCAACGTGATTTCACAGCTCTAATCTGTTTTATTATCATTTTTTCCAAGTAGTGTCTCAAAGCGCCAAGTGAAGGGAAGTACATATTAATGCTTTGTGCTGGTTCCCAAATAACTACTTTCTAAATCAGTCTTTTCTAGAAGAAGTGGTGGGTTTATGCCTTATTATCTTTTCCTATAACACTACAGTGTTATCAACAGCTGATATGTAAAGAGTTTTCTTTTTACATTATGAAGATGTACCTATTCACAGGAAGAGCTGATCTATACTTATTTATGAAATTCACACTGTGTCTAAACCCATGGATAGCATATAAAATAAAATCCATTTCATAGAGCTGAGTTGCTTTCCTGCAAGGATGTGTTTGATCAGCACTGTATGCTCTATCTCAGGGTAAGTGCTGAGGTATACTGAGAGAGGTATGAGTTTTGGCTGAAAACATGCTTATTTGTGATGGATTTTTCAATAAATGGTTTGCAATGAGAAACAGATCTATAACTTTACAGATAGGTACAATTTGTTTATTCTGTAGTCAACATTCTCATGTTCAGCTTGTCAGCTGTCTTTTCCCTGTGACAGATAAATAGATGAAAATCATGAAGACTATGCTTTCATAGATTGATTGTATTTAATAGTTGTCAAGCTAAGATACAGTTTGGTCCAAGTTTATGGCTGGCTCAATCAAGATGGTATGAGTAGAGTTGTGCTATTTTACCCTGGCTTGTCTTTTGGCCCTTCAATTTCATTAAAAATAATTTAACATTCTAACAACATGAATGCAATGGATTAAAATTAATTATCTCTGAGAAGATAATGAATGAAAATAAAGCTAAGCTGTGCATGGCTATGGATCTGAGACAGGACATCTGTGGCTAGGAGCTGAAATTAAACAATTCAAGGTAGTAATAAGTCACAGTTTACGAAATTTGAATATAATAGACTTCTGAAGCCACTTACCTAAAGACAGAGTGAATTGTTGAGCCACTTGGTATGTTTAAATTGGGACAGATGTCTAAAATATATGGTGCAGTTTTACCACAGCTTAATGGATTGAATGTAAAGTATCCTGGTAAATTATTCTATGACCTGTATTATGTGGGAGCATCAGTAAAAAAAATCCTTCTGGGTTTTTAGAACTATGAATGAGCATAGCTACAAAGGCAAGGAGAAATGGGTCCAGGCATTTGTGAACATTATTGTCTTCCCATAAAGCCTAAGGGCATGACTTTGCAAGATAGAGGATGAAAGTGCAGTTGCAGTTTCTGACGCTGATGTTAGGTTCAAAGGTGAATACAAAGGATTCCTGTTGTGGCTATCTTCCCTGTAGTCCTAATTAGAGAAATAGTGGACATCCAAAGGCACCATCAGCTCACCACAGGTTTCACTGAGTACTGAAGATGTATATGATATATCAGCTTTGATCAACTCAGTGTTTTGATTGGGATGTGTGTTTTTAGGATTTGTGTGTTTCAGCTTACTCAGGCTCAATCAGCAACTAATATTTTAAAATTCAATCTCTCCAATGTTGCAGCCAGCAAGATGTGCTCATGGTAGTCTGTGACTTTCATTTGTACTCATGAGCACACAAACTAGAAGCCTCATGCAAGCGCAGATTAAGCACCCTTTTGAAGGATGAAGCAATACAAAAGAATGAATGAACAGTGATGGTGGCCTCATTGGTGAGCAGATCTCTATTTCTTCATGATGCACTTAAACTTGAGATCCAACTAATAAATTATTTTAAATTTTGGGACAAAACAAAAAAATTTTAATGTGTACAATAGTATATACAATCTCTCCTTTTAAACTATGTTTTTCTAAAGTGTACAATTGTGTGTTCCATTTTCTGTAGTTTTCATTATTTAAGCCAGCCCCAACTTCATTCCAATTCCAACAATCTGGATAATAGTGTTAGATGAAAAGCAAGAAGTTAATCAGGAAGAATGAACAGAGTCTTAGAATTCCCTGTATGCTCAGACTGAAGATCCCACTTATCTTTCAAAGACTGCCGTAAGCATAAACATTATTGACATAACAGAGAAGGCGATTTCCCTTAATGCCACCATGGAGAAGAAATGATAAAAAACTTTACCAAGGTATGGCACACTCTGCAAAAATAGCTGCAAGACAATTACATGCATAAAACTTTTTTGTGCTGTGGAATGTTTGTATGATCTCAGATTTGTAAGTAGACACTGAGAGCTTTAATGAGATGATATTGCACTGCTTTTAAGCTGGAACACTGACAATAAGGTGGAAAGGAATATATACATCATTCACAGAGGTACAGAAACACTTGCATCTACACTCATTTACCTTGCTGCATAGATGCTGTACCACTGAATGTTATTTAGGGGAAGCTGAAGCTCATTATCCATCCATCCAACCTCTCTAGTTTCATGGAATCTGGTATGCTGATGCCCCTGAACAATCTTTTCTAGAATTCATCCTGTACACCATCTGTATTCAGCCTGGTACACTACCAAATACAAGAAACTCCGTGTTGAATACAGAGCACATGTGTAAAGTCTCACCTGCTCTGTGTAAAAGTGCTATCTTATTCTCTCTGGCTACCCAGGCAACTTTTGACACCTTTGGACTGCCTCTAGACATGCTGCTTTGTAGTATTTCTTTGAGTGATCAATATGCAACTCTGATGTCAGTGCATTATGTCTCAGGAGTGTCCTGACCGTAGCATTGGTCTGGGAAGGTGACAAATTCTGGGAAATGCTGAATTACTAGTAGTCAATAAAGCTTTGACATCTCAAACAGCACAGAAAAAGTCTAAGAAATGCTTTCAGGGGAAATGTGCAAGTAAAGCAGACAGGAAGGTTTGAGAGTTTAAGAACTGAATATAATTCAAGGCAATAGCAGTCTATCAGACAGCAGTGACAGCATGTGAGGGCTTGAGATTAGCCTGCAGTGATGGATAGCAGGAAACTTCCTTCTGTCAGTATCTTCTCTCCTATAGTATCACTAGCACAGAGCAAAGAGGTGGAAGGTAGATGTCCATAACTTGGCATCCTTAGATTTAGCATTCTGATTTATAAACATCCCTTGTGTGACTTATTTGAGAGGACAAGGAAGACAACATCTTCTGCCTATGTGGAAAGAGGATAGAAACATGTCTGTTTAAAGCCACTGTTAAGCCCCTATATTTCTCTCTCAAACAGAAACCAATAGCACTTTTAGGTATCAAACTTTGGAATGAGAAATGGAATCAATAGTGAGGACTGGTACTCAGTAGTGTAAGTCAGGTAACTGTAAATTTGGAACAGGTTTAAAGTAATTCACACATTGTCATTATTTCCCCAAGAGTTTTAAGTGAAGTATTACCTGGCAGTTTGGGTCAGCAGATAAACAAAGCTGGTGGCTCATAAGATTCATATGGCAAATACAATTTTAAAAAAAATTTTGCTTAAGTCATACAAGGAAAAATATTTTAAATCTCTGACTTGGAAAAACATCTTCTTGCTCTTGAACATTGTTTAGAACATTTGTATTTGCCAAATACAGCTACTGCATTTAGTATACAGGTAGTCACTGTAGTTTTTACTTATTTATGATGTGAATATTGGTGTTTTTAAAATCTAATGTTGTCTTACTTTTGCTAAACAAACATCCTTTATATTATTTAAAAAAACCCAAACATTTTGTACATGCTAACAAGTCACTAAACAGTTTTCCTGTACCTTTAATGATCTGTTGTAAAACACTTGAATGATTCATTGATGAGAAAATCAAGATAATGCAGGTCAACCCAAATATAAGACACAGCTTGTTCATCTCTGGAACAGACAGCACTGACATAGTGCTCACTGTCAGTCCTGTGCAAGTTTAGAAGTGTTTGTCATCTTTCCACTACATAAAATCTGTTTTCATTGTTTTATAACTTCTGCCAAACAATTACCCTGAACTGTTAAAAATTAGCAGAAGGAGGACTCAAAACAGTCACTTGAAATTCAGTTTAAATAACCTTAGTTGAGTTGACCTTAGGGCACAGGAGGTGAAACTGCTTGCAGATTTACAAGCACCTTTGGTTTTTTCACTTCAAAACGGCTTTGGTTATGCATTTTACACATTTGGCTAGCACATCCATTCTGGGAGGAGAGGAAGGCATTAATTTAATCACAGAAATACTATGCTTTAAACAATAACTTCTCATTTACAATAAATATTATTTTCCAGGGGTTTTCCTTTTGATCTGAGAAATTCACTTTGTTTCTTTATGTATCACTTAGGAAACAGAATGATTCATGCTATTGTTTTTTAATAAACATACAAGCCGTTAGAAAGTCAGTATATAACTGGCAGCAGACACCTCTTCAGTTCATCAGCTGGATGTAGTGCTCACTAAAGTTACTGGAAAGATTTCTACTGATTATAGTGGAGTTTTGTACAGACTTGATGTGTCTTTGACATTCGGCACTGAGGACAAGACACTGATGAAACAGACTAAACATGTAGACACTTTGATGAAGGTGAAGCTAAGAGGAAAATGATGTAGTCTTTTTATGTTTGTCCTCTTTTAAAGGCAACTTGACATTAAAATCTAAAAAGCAAAACATAACTGGGAAAATATGACTCCTGCAAGACCAAGTCTCAGTTGTAAATGCAACGTTTGTTTACTGACAGTGGATTGTTCCTCAGGCCAGTACAAGGCATCTGTGCATGAACAACTTCTGAAGCTGGATGGATAATCAGTCAAACACAGGGCTTATATTTAGTCTTTCTTGCAGGGCTCATAATTTCTGTGGAAGTGCTTTTCATCTGCATACTTGACCCTTACACCGTCTTTTTCTTATTTTAATATATTTCACTTGTTGCATACATGATCTCTTTATACAATATCTACCATTTCAAACAGTCTACCTGGTGCAGAAGCTGGACAAGTCCAGAAACTTCCCCAACACTAAGAATTGTCCTCGAGAAATCTGGAAACAAACTACTTTCCTGCAGATAAATGAATGCAGGATACTGGCATAGATAGCGTTATATGGATGACATGGCTTACTGGCTATTTCGTTGCTAAAAAGATCCTAAACTCCTAATTAAGGTTGGTTTTGGTTTTTTTATCACAAGAAACAGCTGCAGAAATATTCAGTAATTAATGCTGTGATCATATATGCTTCTCACTTCTAGGAAGGGTAGCAACTCCTTACCATTTTAGAAGCTGCTACAGTGAAGAAGAGTGCAAGTTTATAGCATCTTTGAGCTTCCCTAGAAACTCTCCTATCATTTGAGACAATTGTATCATTATTCTGCAAACGACCAAAAAAAGTGGTGGTCAACTAGAAGTACAAAGTAAGCCTTCATATTTTTTGAGAAAAGAATAGAGGCATTCAGATAAATTGCTTTTCCTTGCTGGGCCCTTTTTTCCTGCAGTTAATTATGACTGGCATATACAAGAAAAGGCAAGCCAATAAAAAGTTTACAGGCAACAGTAAGGAAGCGTCCTAATTCCTCAGGGCATTTTAGCATATTGTTGTATACCACTAACCACTGGCTTTCCAAGTGATCTCACCAGGGTACCAACAATGTAGATGTCTTCAATAGATGCTTGTTCAGGCCTAATAATTACAGTTTAAAGAACAGTTGGCTATGCATTGTCTCAGTTAAAAAAGAAGACCCACATTTTGCTCCCACAAGAGATTTGACTGTGGGTTTTTTAGTACTGAGGAATGTATAATACGGAGTCCTGATGAACAATAGGAATCTGTGATCTAGACATAAGCTTCAGAATTGCTAATGTGACTAAACAACAAAAGAGTGTCTTTTAATGTCACAAAGGTCATGAGGCAGCAAAAACCGACATGCTTGTATAATGAATGGGCAAAATATGTGAGCCTACAGGAAATCAGAGTTAATTCCTATCAAAGTCATTTATTTGCTATTCCCAGGGAAATTATAATAAGTTAGTTGCATATGCAATTCTTTACAATTTAAACATTTCTTTGCTACAGGGAATTAGAACAGAAATACTGCAACAAGGCCAATCACATGAGGTTCAACAAAGCCAAGTTCTGGATCCTGCACTTGGGCCACAACCACCCTCTGTAATACTACAGGCTTGGGGCAGAGCAGATGGAAAGCTGCCAGGGGAAAAGTACCTGGGAGTGTTAATCAGCAGCTGCCTGAATGTGAGCCAGAAATGTGCCCAGGTGGTCACGAAGACCAAGGTCTTATATTAGAAACAGTGTGGCCAGCAAGAGCAGGGAAGCTGTACTTGGCACTGGTGAGGCCACACCTCGAGTACTGTGGGTAGTTTTGGGCCCATCAGTATAAGAGAAACATTGAGATGCTAGAGCATGTCCAGAGATGGACAACAAACCTGGTGAAAGGTCTAGAGAACAACTTTTATGAGGAGCAGTTGAAGGAACTGGACTTATTTAGTCTTGAGAAGAGAAGGCTGAGGGGACACCGTCTTGCTTTCTATAACTACCTGATACGAGATTGTGGTGAGGCAAGTTTTGGTTTCTTCTCCCAAGTAACAAAAGGTTTATCAAGCATTGGAACTGGCTTCCCAAGGAAGTGGTTGAATCATCATCATTGGAAGTATTTAAAAGATGTGTAGATATACTACTTTGAGATATGATTTAGTAGTAAATGTGATGGTGTTATTAGTATTGATGATCTTAAAGGTCTTTGCCACTCTAAACAACTCTATGGTTCTATATTTACTTGAACTGCTGCTTCCTTCTTCTACAAAATAAAATGGAGTACAAAAGGAGCAGCTCAATAGAAACCTTTACGTGTTCAGAGGTAGCTTTGGTTAATGAATGATCCCTTGTTCCATTAGTCATCTTGGTGAGGGCAAGGATATAAAGTTAGTTAGGGTTATATTACACAAATCAATGACCCTCTATGTCTCAGATGCTTACTGTATCAGCTAAGTTTTTTCTGCAATCCAAGGAGATGGATAAAGAGAGAAAAGAGCATCCTCAGAGCATGATTCATGCCGTATATTTTAGGTACTCTCTTCATACACAACAAATGACCTAGTTCTCTCTGTTTCTTACACTTACAACTAGCTTGGAAGACACATGTTTTTTAGATAGCTAATTTGAAGTTTACTCAGCATAGTTTGTCTGTACCCTGTCTGACTACTTCTGAACATGATGAAAACAAATGTGTGCCATTTCCTGGTTCCTCTTGATACTGCCAGTAAGAGTGCTGCTGATCTCCTTGCCTAGAAAAGGGGAAGACCTCATGTATGGAATAGAGGAGAATTAGGGAAGATGTCTCTGCTTGGTCCAGCTCCTAAGCTGAAGGAGTCCCAAGCTGACCTTCTTCCCTCTGTGACCTGGGGCACACTATGGCTCTGGCTGTGTGGGCAGTGTTCATGAATCTTGCATTCTGCAAAAGAAGTTTTAACACAATGAATTCCATACGGACTTTACAAAGGGAAAACACAGTCCAGTAAATACCAGGATTCAGTTGTCTCTGTCCTATGCATTCAGATAACTATTGAGAAAATCATCTGTCGTAAATGATACTGCATACAGCAAATTTAGTGGAAGGGGAAAAAAAAAAAGAGAAAGACAAACCAAACATATAATCAAGGTAAGATGTGATGGAACTTAAAAGGTTCTAAAAATACTCTTGGATCTAATACTTAATGCCACAAGCTTCTGGACATATTACGGTATCTATTACTTAGAGATATTAAGACCATAATCTCAGACTTTCTTTCGGTTCAAGATGATAACAAGAAATGATTAACAATTCTGATATTTAAAAGTAATTTTTTTCAGTCCAGTTGATGGAGATCACCTGAAGACTGATTCCTGGGAATTTTACTACAGTAAACCCATGTGGAGGAGTGGTTAAGGGAGAATGGACATGGACCCCAGGGTATAATGTTAGGCCCGACGGGGCAAGGCAATCTGAGTTCTAGTTATATGAATTTAATGCACAATCAAGACCAGAGTCAGAACCATGGTTAAAACAGTTGCTGTCACGTAGTCAGTGCAGACAGCAGGCCGCTTTCTGCTCCTTCAAGGTCGGGCTGTTTTCAGCTAACGAGCTAACAGCCCAAGGTGGAAAACAACTATGGGGGAAAAACAAGATGGGAAAATGTGAGGGAGCTTGCTTATCGCAGAAACCGCAAGTAGGATGAACATAAGAATGTAATCTATTAGCTGCTGTTGCTGAGCTAGCTTTGAAGCTGCTGTGTATATAAGTTAGAGCCTGCTCTCAATAAAGCAAAGATTTCTGCCATCACTCACATTGAGTAGGACTGATTTCTTCCCACCCAGCTGAGAATCGGACCCTGGGTTGATCGCCGCATGAAGTAGGCTTGGAGCTGGTTGTTCAGGCTTTGAGCCTGGGTTTTTCAGGCTTCGAGCCTGGGTGTTTCAGACTTAGAGTCTGGTTTCAGACTTAGAGTCTGGTTTCAGGCTTCGAGCCTGGTTTCAGGCTTTGAGCCTGGGTTTTTCAGGCTTCGAGCCTGGTTTCAGGCTTCGAGCCTGGTTTCAGGCTTTGAGCCTGGGTTCAGGCTTCGAGCCTAGGTTTTTCAGACTTAGAGTCTGGGTTGCAGACTTCGAGTCTGGTTTTTCAGGCCAAGAGCCGAAAACTTTGCGGCAAACCCAGAGCAATATATGTTCTGAATTGTTACAACTTGAATGAGTCATATTAGAAAACTCCTTAAGAGGCAGAAATATAACTAATTGAGCATGCATTTCACTGATTACTTTCTATGAAGACCTATTGTAGGTCAGGCTGTTGTCATCTATGTTAGCTACTTTGATAGTGATTTGCAAAGGCAGAACCCAAAGAAATGTAGTGAGTCCTTCAGAAACCATCAAACTATTCTGACAGTTTTATCTGTTGGAAGTTATTGACCACATACGATAACATAATAATAATTAAAAAAAAATCCCAGCAAAGTTCTGAAATTTATTGATTTTTTTTTTTAATTAAGCTAAAGTTGACGATGTTACCGTCCTATCCAGAGACTAATTTTTTAATACGTTTTTACTTTGGATATTTTTGTAATCTCCTTGCATATTCCTATCACTTGATTCCTGTTATCATTGACATTGATTTAAGGAACCGATGGCCTAAGGTCTTTCTTACTTTCAGTTCCTGAAGATTTTTGCAACATAGATAACTGCTACAGTCTTTTACAGCTGCCAAAATCACTGCACATCCTTAAGAGTGTGCGAGAGCATCTCCCAGGCAACAAGTACACATGTAGACATGCATATTGGCAAATTCCTGTCTCTGCTTATATCTATCCTGTCATATTTTCTAGATCTGAGATTGTGAGGAATTTAGTATAACCTGGATTTGCTAGCTGCAGTTCATTATGTCTGTAGCTAACTGTCTGGGTCCTCTGGGCTGTGCACTAGAAATACAGCGTCAAAATCTTGATCCTGTGCACGTATTATGTTGTCAAGAAGTGTTCACATCCAGCTAAGTACCTAGAGCTGCTGACTACTAAGGCCAATTTTTTTTTTTTTCTATTATAATTTTTTTTCCAGTTCTTTTGTTTCATCACGAAATGAAATCTCTGACAGTAGTCATCTTACATAGGAGAGTCTGTGTGGCAGTTGTCTTCCCCTGTGGAACAGAGGAGTGAGATATGAAGTTTGGGAAGAAGCATTGCTGCTGCAGTCTTGGGTATGAAATGAAGCATTATAACTGGAAAGAGGTGTTCTGGGTCAGAGACAAAGCACAAAGTTATGGCTAGATGGCTCCAGTTGTCGAGCAAATAAGGAGCTCCTGGGTATAAGGAAACTATCCCGCTCAGATATGTTATTGTGATCAAGTCCTGAAGTCCTGAAGATCTTAAAAGACTCACAGTAACCTCAGCGTTATCTGGTTAATATTTTTCCCTCTGCTCTACATCTGAGATCACTTCTTCTGCCGTCATATCTTCTGCCCTGCCTCCCTTGATTCTTCTCCTACTGACTTAAAATTATGTGCCCTTCTGAACTGGCCCATGGGGAACCAAACCTCAAGCCCTTAATTTTTACAGGTCATCTGTAAAAAAGCACAAGGAAACAATATCCAAAAACTTCTAATCTCCAGAAATCTCATTCTGCCAAAAGTGTTTGATAACAGCAAGTCTGACCAGTCAAGTTTGAACAGAGTTTAAGCTTTGAGAAGCCAAGTTTCTTAATTCTCATGATGATTTTTCTACTGGTTATTTCTGGGCAAAGGTTGAGGTAGTATTCTGCATCCCATTATTTTCTAAGGACATTTCACCAAGAGCCTCAATAGGAGCAGGAAAGTTTTTGAGAGGAGATCAGAAAGTGTCAAGAAACATTCACAAATGTCTGTCCAGGTTTGCTTGAATGGTAATACACACTTGGCATCATTTCACTTGATACTTTCTGGAACATTTATTTTGTAACAAGAGAGAATAAAAAAATTTCTAAGTTCATTCATATGAAAATGGATAAAGAGTACATTTGCACTGGGAGTATAGATGGTGCAATATATACCTGGAGAAAGTGGATGCAGTATATATTGAAATAGCAGTGTTAAGTGCTGGTGAGTAACATTTTTCACCTGTCTGCTTTCTTGAAATAAACAATGACATGCTATTGGCACTTTGAGATGACAGATCACTTTCAGTTCAGCATAAAATCATGAAACGACTAATTGCAATTTTCTTTGATGGAAAGACTGGGCAATCCACACCTGCAAGAAAATCAGCTAGTTAACATAGAAGAGTAAAACAACTTAGTTTGGTGATTTAACACTTTGACCAATGCTTGGAACTAAATTTCTTACACACAGTAGTTATGTGAGAAAAGACTCCTGAACTTTATTGAATAAGATCAAAGAAAGAAGCTGGAATCATAACAAACACTGGCTTATTTCTTTCCACAGTTATAAGAGTCTGATAGGCTTTTATTCCTCTAAATATCAAATAAAGTTATGTCCTCTTTTACTCTCAAAGAACTATTGCAGAAGGTAGATCTGAAATGGAGATTTAGCAAAGTAAAAACCATTTGCTCTATATTACTTTTCTGAAATAAGGGTGTCCATGTCTGTGAACAGAAATCAATCCAGGGAAAAAGAAGGTGCCAAAGCCACAGCTAGTATTCAAATCTGCAGTACATTTTGCTAAATTTGTAAGCTGTTGTTAAATAAGAAACAATTATCAGTTGTTGCTGTCAAAAGAAAGAAACCATTAAATAAGATAGGCTACTGAATATGCCTAGCAATGGAAAGAGGACATTGAAGATGACTGACTGCCGAAGAGCACACTGGCTGTTTACAACCTGCTTATTGAAAAAATCATATTCCCTGAATAGTGTTGATTCAAAAAACATTACTTCAGATAAAATGTTTCTCATGGTACAATGTCTTCAAAATGCTATCAATAGCTTTTCTCTCTCATGTTAATCTAATTAAATAAACACAGTTTAATTTCTGTCAGTGATTAATTTACTTCCAGTTTTCCAAGTGTGCAAATGGTTCAAGAGGATCTAACCAATGTACTTTATATGTCTGCTAGGTATTCAAACCCTTATTTTACAAATAGGGACATCACTTTCTTTGTGTGTCTCACTTGCAGCTGCATTAATTTATTTGCTGGTTCATTCTTGCATATGATTCACACATAGAAGTAAATTGCTGGAGTTACTACTTACAGGTTACCAGCACTGAAATAATTTAGAACCTCTACTTTGTTTCATGATGAACAAATACAGGCTTTCCAAAGCCTATTCCTGTTGCTTTTCTCACTTCATTTTGCAGCACAGCTGTTTTAACTTCCTAAAAGGGTTCAAGGCCGATCAGCTGGTATTTATTGGCTTCAGAGAATATGCTAGCAGTACATACTTTTGATGATTAAGAAAAAACCCCAATGTTTGTTATTAAACAGTTTTGGAAAATGTTTTAGCTAAATTTAAGAGGGTGACAAATAACTGTGGTTTAAGAGAATGAATTTTAAATAAAGTTTCTTTCTGTTTTCTGAAGGAATGCTTCTTTTGAAAAGATCACATTCATAAACTTCTCAAAGAGTCAGTACACTAAAAATGTTTTTGTTACTTCACTGACTACTTGAGATTTCTTTTCTCTTATAACTAGTTCCCAAAAACAAGACAAGGCTGAATACATTTTCCCAATTTGGATGTTTTTACTTTTGAAAGGTGAAGAAAGAGGGAGGGCAATGCACATGCATTCTGCAAGCCTGAAATTCCAAAAAAGTTTTTCAGGAATCACAGCTAAGCAAATGTAATATCTTTGGAGTATCAATGATATGGAGCAGGAGATCAAAACAATAGCTGGGGAGTTAAGATGGGGCTTGCTGCCTCTTTTTACCAAGCTGCTTCCCATGTCTTTTTGAAGGCAAGAGGAACTTTGGAGAATCAGTAGATGTTCTGTCCCCTTCTACTGTCTGCTTGTTCTGGTTTTTTATTTTCTAACTGACAATATCAATTTTCATGTGGTGAATTTAAAAAATACCCCTTGAAATAACAAAAAAATGAAAAGATGTAGCAATTAGTATCATTTCCCTGCATACACACTCTGTTCAAATGTTGGACAATAAAGAGAAGCCATGACGTACGTATTCAAAGGATGTGGAAAATAATTGTCCTAATTAAATCCTGTCACCTGAGAGTATGTTCAGTGTTTTGTAATGAGAAGCCCATGTGTTTTTAATGACCTGTGCTTTCTATCCAGATGAAGAGAATACATTTTCCTTTTCTCTTCCTCAGATTTTTTTGTTTCATAGTCAGCATCTTATTAAGTCAATCACTTCACATACATTAGGTGCAAGGCCTTAATTATGCTGTTTTTCATAAGACTAGCAAAATACAACAGAAACTATGAAAACTCATGGGGTCTAAAACATGCCAAGTTGACATGGATAATTTAGACAATATGCCACCCTAGCACCAATATGTAAATTATTTTCATACACTGTTGGGAATAGATGAAGATGTTTGTTAATCAAGCCTTATAGCAATCTCTAAAATATAAAACATGCCCCTTTCTAAGGAATACTGCAGTCAAATTTAAATTACATGTCCGAGGACATTGCACACGCTCAAATGTGAGAAGTGGTATGGAGTATGGGAAAAGAACAATTCAGTCCTGGGAAAAATGCTCTTAGGTGTATGAACATGCACCCCACTACTTGAAGGTTTTCATCTTATCCTCAGGAGGCTCCTTGGAACAACCATATCTTGTCAGGCAGAAAGAACAGAGTAATTTCTGAATTGCCCTTATTAAGATACTGCAGCCTCCTTCTTTCCTATCCAAAAGAGAGCTGAAAGAAGTAGGGATTATAATTACATTTGAAGTGTTAAAAAGGAAATCTGATACTAAACCATCTTTTCTAACCAATGAGAAGCTCCAGCTTCATTCTTGGAGTTTTTTAAAGAAAGTATTTGTGCTGTAGCACTGGCAAACAAACATACATTTGCCTGTCTCCAAGTTGTAAGACACTGGAGAGAGATGTGAATATAAGTGAATTATATTCTCTTAATCATTTGTTTTTAAAACATCTTGCTAGTATGCTTTTGATTTGTTAACGTACTTCTGACTACAAGGTTGCAACTGAAGTCTGTGGAAGATTGCTGGTTTCTTCAAATCCAAAATACTTAATGGCACAATTACTCGTTCATAGTAAGTTCTTTACATAGTGATAGCCCCCCCTTTTCTTTTCTTTCATTCTTAAATGATGAGTCACATATGTTTATGTAGCTCCAGACAAATACAAGGGCTTAAATGAAAAAAACAGCCTCAAACCTTCTTCTCTCCTAGTTAAAGTTGCTGTGCCCCCATAAGCCCATTGGTAAAGTGGAGTTTTTATAACCCTTTGAGAAAGTAAATTTTTGCAATGACATTAACTTTTTTTGTAGCTGTATGAAGCAATCAGTCTAGTGTGAAACTAAATGTAGTTATGTACTGTGTCTATAAAACACTTAAATATGAAATATTAAATTTTCTATGGAGTAATTAATTTTTAAATGTAAAGGGGATCAAAATATACTTTCCCGATTGAAATCCCTCATTTTTTTCACGATACTCAGTATCCTAAGTTAATCTTCCTCAGCGCAAAAATTTAAATCTTAAATTTTAATTAAAGTTATCCCTTTTTTTTTCCCCCTCAAAATCAAGTACATGTTTTACCCCTACTTGTATATTTCTTTGGGCTTTTACAGAGAAGGCAAGAAACAGACTTCCAGTTTTCAGCTTTAATTCATTAATGGTCAATTTTCTCCTATTTATTCTTGTGCCAGCATTGTTTTTCCCTCTCTATTATTTAGCTGTTCATATTTTATGATGAAGAGACACGTCCCTTTTTAGCCTTTGTTTTACTGCATTGAATAAGCCAACTTCTCACTCATATTATAGGTTTAATGTGACTTTATTCACCCTAAACTACTAATTCTTTCATTATTTGTATTGTAAAAATATTTTCTGAGAAACCCTATGATTTGTAGGTTTTTTCAAGCTTACTGTACATTAGGTATGGAGTAATTGCTTTCCTCCCAAATGTTCTTAAATGCTAATGTCTGATTTTGGTGTATTAGAATTTGGGAAACCAATGTGAAACAGTGACTCATACAGATGCTCACAGGTATTCCTAATCTGATTAAACCAAAGGTTATCACATCTCTTACCAAGCTTCTTGTCACACCTATTATGAAGTTATAGTTTGACATGTCATGGTTTGACATGACAGCCTTTTCTGGTAAGGGGGAAGGGGCTGTAAAGACGGCTTCTGTAAGAAGTTGCTCACAACTCTCTCCAGCTCTGAGCCAGACTCATTCCTGGAGCTGAGCCAATTAGACACCTCCACGATCACTTTTTAAGAAGAAGTCGGAAGAGGAGGTTTCTTCCTCCATCTTCCTCCATATTCTTCCTTCTTCTGCCCCTTCTTCTTCTGGCTGGTGGTAGTGCAAGGAGTAGGAACAGTGAGAGAAACAACCATGAGGACTCCAAGGTCAGTGATGAAAGAGAGGAGGAGGTGTGGTGGAGCATCAGACCCCGCATCAGCGGTAGAGACTCATTTTGCTAAAGCTGGCCCCAGACTAGGGGCAGTGATTCACTTCATTAAAGGCCCCGAGCCAGGGACAATGACTATGGCTGGAGGAGGCCGTGTCCCATGGGGGGGACCCAACCACTTCACTGCAGATCCAGAGCCAGGGGCAGTGACTTTCTTTATTAAAACTATGGCCAGAAGAGGCAGTGTCCCGAAGGAGGGACCCTTTATCACTATGGCCGGAGCAGGCCAAGTCCCAGGGAAGGGACCCAATATCCACAGCTGTAACTGTGGGGAGGAACCCACGACAAAGCACCTCATTAAACTTATGCCCAGAAGAGGCCTTGTCCCAAGAGAGGGACCCTGCAACTGCAGAAACTGCAACTATGGCAAAGAATCCACGCCAGAGATATTCACCAAGAACTGCGTCCTGTGTGAGGGACCCTGTATCAGCAGAAGCTGCAGCTGTTGGGAACAACCCACACCAGAGAAGTTCATTAAGGACTGTGTCCCGGGGGAGGAACCCCGTGTTGGAGCAGGGGAAGAATGCCAGGAGTCATCCTCATCTGAGAAGACAGAAGTGGCAGAGCCCATCTGTGAGAGACTGGCCACATCCCCCATTCCCTGCCCCCCTGAGCTGTTGAGGGAGGAGGAGGTAGAGATATTGGGAGCAGTGAGCTGGGCCCAGGAAGAAAGGAGTGCGTGCTCATTCAAAAATATTTTTTCAGAAATCTCAAAAAAACCCCAAAAATTTTTCTGCAATTAATCCAAAGTTTTCTACATCAAATTTGACCAGTTAAAATATATTTCTATATTACTTATATTACTTCTATATTACTACAGGTAAATAAGCATAATTAGTCTTGTACTGTATTTGAGCATTTAGTCTTAATGTTTGTAAAGTGGGTAACATGGACATTTTAGCTTTAAGTACAGAAGATAGGAAATGAAGCTACATTTTCCAATATGTGCAAAAGCAATTGCTAACAGCACTATGGGATATTATAGTGCAAGTTAACATTACCTAACAGAAAGAGATACACGATGCATACTGGGAAGTGCTGGGGCCAGGGATATAGTTTACAAATTTGTATTGAAATTTTACATCTTACAGATACAAAGAAAGACCCTTAGGAGAAAGAAAAATTGTTGTTTTGGGAAGAGATCTGTGACATCTTTCCTTTATCTTGCAACCATTCAAGAAAGAAAACCTACAGGAGCTGCTAAAAGTCTGTCTTTATCAGAAAATTTATTTGACAACCAGTAATAAGGAGATTTAAGTTTCTATTTTGTTATTTTACTATATAAACATATGCTATATGTAATAACTATATTACCTTTCATAACTTTAATGTGGTTGTTTAAAAGGAGAAATCAAATTGAGGACCAAGTGTTTAATGGGCCTTTTTTATCACTGCATTTTATCTAATAGTTTACAATAATTTATATGCTATTATGTGTCAGTAATTGACATGGTATTTAAAAGAAAGACTTTACATCTGGCATGATCTGTACTGAGTACTGGAGTTTAATGTCAAGAAAGATGCAATAAAACAGAGAGAACTAAAAAGAGCCTTTCCCCTTCTAATAAATCCAGACAGAGAGTCCTGGTTTTGTTCCAGTGACATCAGAGCACTGGACTAATACCAAGTCATTCTAAAAAATGCATTTAAGAAACATCTCTCTTCTCTCTGTAGACACAAGATATAAGAATACAACTTATAAGAATATATTTTAGTACAACAAATCAAATAAATAAGCAATTAAACATTTTCCCACAAACTAGGATCAGAACAGCTTATGCTGTAATTTGATTTATGGGGATGAATTGAAATTTCCTAAAAAAATAAGCCATTGTGTCTACTTTTGCAAGTTAATGAGCACCATGTGAGTGTTTCTTCTACTCCTTAAGGGATAAATAAGTCTCATTTAAAATACTTTGTTTATTGCATGTCACATTTCATTCCATATGTGTTTGTGCTGGGTTGTATCATATCAAACTGACTTCTAAACACAATATAAAACAGAGCAAGACAATAGGCTAATATCTACCAACTTCTCCTTTTAGTTATGTGCTTGCCCACTAGATGTGTTAATTTGGTTTCATCTATGTCAGGAGGACATCTTTCGGCATGTTTTTTGAGAGATAGACTAGACTCACACAGGTTCTACTGGCTTCAGCCTAAGGGCTGAGACAGGTACCACCCACAGTGTTCATGAGCACTCTCTGCTGGAAGTTATCAACCCCTCATTTTCACAGACAGCTTGCTTCCTAATCCATTTTAACTGCAGGAGTTGAGTTAGCCTAGCCCTATTGTTTAAACTACTTTATCTGATTGTCCTGAAACACTTCATAGGGCTTTCAAAAATGTGATGCAGCTGAAAATTATAGAGCATAGGAGAATTTAGGTTAGAAAAGACCTTTAAGATGAACAAGTCCAAACATTAGCCCAGCACTGCCATGTCCACCACTAAAACTATGCCCCTTAGCACCACATCCACACATCTTTTAAATGCCATCAGCAATGGTGACTCAACTGCTTCCCTGAGAAGCCTGTTTCAATGTTTGATAACTCTTCTAATGGAGAAGTTATTCCTAATAGCCAATCTAAAACTCCCCTGGCACAACTTGAGCCCATGTCCTCTTGTTCTAACATTCATTACTTGGGAGAAGAAATCAACCCTTGCCTCACCACAACCTCTTTTCAGGTAGTTGTAGAGAGATATGAGCCTCAGTCTCCTCTTCTCCAGACTAAACATCCCCAGCTTCCTTAACCATCCCTTATCAGACTTATCAGTCATGGGACTTGTCACGTCTGCTGATGTCACCAAATTGGATAAGGTTTGACAGAAAGCCGTTTGTGTTCATTAAGTACCAGATTTAGAGCTAGTTCACAGGAAGATGCAAGTCTTGCAAAACCAATGCTTCAGGTATGTGTGTTAAATTCCCTTGAGCATAGAGGATTAAAATGCATTTGCTGAAAATTCACTTAGATATAGGTTCGAAAACCTTCATATGTGTTTGACTACCACTCAGTTAAAAAGATTCTTGACTGCTTTTGATAAATGTGTATAAATATTTTTTCCCTCCTACTGGCTTAATACTAAGTATGTTAAGCAAGTCTCTTTTGAGTTAATTATTTACAGGCTTTTAGTTTTCTGTCTAGAACAAATTATTACAGCAATCTAATTTACCTGTATCTTAAGTTGCAAAAAAGTAATTAAGACACAGATAAGAGTTTTCATTAAAGAAATTTGCTTTAACAACATGGAGAAGTTGTAGCAATTGGTGTGTATTTATCAGACTTGGGCTCCAGACCATTCATCAGCTTTGCTGCCCAGCACCTCAATATCCTTCTTATAGTGAGGGGCCAAAAACTTAAACAGTATTCAAGGTGTGGCCTCACCAGCACCAAGTACAGGGGGACAATCACTCCCCTGCTCCTGTTGGCCACACTTTCTGATATGAGCAAGGATGCCTTCTTGACCTTCTTGACCACCTGGCACACTGCTGGGTCATAATCAAGTGGCTATCAACCAACAGCCTCCAGCTCCTTTTCCACGTGGGAAATGGACACAGCTGCCTAGAGAAGGTAATGTTCTAGTGCAGTTGAAGGATACAGAGAAAGAAAGTATCTAAGAGACTGTGAATGCTGATTAGGTACAAAAGTGCTTCAGAAAACCTATCACGTGAATATTTAGATAAACTAACACCATGAAACATTTGTGTTTTGATGCAAACACTTCCTGCAATGGCAATAAGATGTTTAATTGTTTTTGTGAAGAACTATAAAGGTTCCTTGACAGAGAAAATTAATTGAAAAAAGTACTATTACCCAGAAGTTTATGGTGTTTTACACAGTCTACAATATGGGATGATAACACAGTATAAATGCTATTTGTTTATAAAATTTTCCTTTTTTTTTTTTTGTTTTTTAAATAAAAGAAAATAAATCCCTGAAATCCCAGAAGACTAGTCTTTTTGTTATTATTCAACTGGCTGTTGCAGTAAGGAGTGGGAGGAATTTGTCTTTTAGGAAAAATGTTTATGTGTCTGAATGCAGGTACTACAGGCCTTATTCCACATTTCACAATAAGATGTTCCTTTTTCATAACTCCATGGACATGCCTTTGAAAGTGCAATGTTCTGATGGTAAAAACTAACATGAATAGCTACTTCTACTGAATATGGAAGATACTATCTATGTAAGGGGATTCAGTATATCACTTGCAGCATATGTTCACTGTTTCATATTGGTAGATGGCTTGCCTCACTTTTTTTTTCCTCCCCCAAAAAATGTCTGTATCAATTTGCAATTTAAAAGAAACCACAATATTAGGATTCTTTTCAGCTTGTCTTTATTTTTAGTTCTAGTCTAATGCCTCGTAACACAGAAAAACAAATTCCAGACATGGATTTCGTACATACATTTTTCTTATTTTCCATTCATATTTGCTCTTTCTAATAATAACTAGCTTTTTTTTTTTTTTTTTCCCCAGAGGTTCAACAGTTCACAGAAGATTTTAGCTTTAACGACAGGATTCCACTTAAAAAGTTTGTATACAAAGATGTCTTCTTCTCTACAGGATCATACAGATCTTGTTGGAATAGTCCCCCAAATGACTGTTATTATTACAGTAAGAGTGTTAAGAATAATGGCAACCATATTTCTAGTGGTGCATTATTATAATTTTGAAGGATAATCATTACGTAATAAATGCAGCTCATTAATACAGCTACCATGAAGACTGAAAACGATCCTGCATGATCTTACATGATCTTGCAAAAAGTAAGGTCTGGGTTTTATTTTGTTCTTCCTTTCAAAATTAAATAAATCTGGAGCAAATATTTTCAATTTTTTCTCTCTCTGTCACGCTATTGTATTTTGTATCAAAGTTTGGGCAATTATAATCAAATTAACATTAAGAAAAATATCATTCCTTCATAACTCAAGGCAACATCAGAGCATTTACTACTTTTCCTAGCCTTAAATAGTTCACTGAATTCTTCCTATTCCAGCTTCTTCTCAATAAGAACAAAATTAACCAAAAATGTCTAAAGAAGTGAAAATCTCAAGCTGTGAGTAGCTAAATAAAGAATTCTTCAAACGAGAAGAGTGAGCTTAAATGCCACTGAAACATATGGTGAAGCAGTTCTCATGATGTGCCTGATTCCAAACCCTTTAAGGGAAGCTGTTCCACTGACTTCATTGAATTTGAATCAGGTCCCACAAAAGGTGCTTAAAAAATGCTTTTAAAATCAATGCCAACTTGTGGCGGCTCTTTTCCAAATGAATGTGATCTAGTTTGTCCAAGAAAGTTAATTTATAGTCTACTGGATACCTAATTTCATGCATTTGAATATTCCTATGAACATTCTGGATTAGACCTTCAGCTGGCATGTATCAGTATAATTCCATTAAGATCTGTACGTCTGTGACAATTTACATCTGGATCATACTTTTGGAACCTGTGTTCTTAATCTTTAGAGATTTTCTCATCAAGTCTCACTGCATTTTTCTTGTTTGGTTTTTAAAGCACTGGTTGAAGAAAAACACCATGTCCAGGAAAACAGCCTGAACTGAACTCCTTTCTGTATGTGAAGAGAATGGAAATTACTTGAGAGGCACTGCATATGGAAGAAAAATTCAGGAGAAATCTGGATATCAAATATTCTCCAGTCACATTCTTCCATGCAAAGGAAATTGTTAACAACCTTGAGGCAGCAGACTTCTTTGTGTATACTTTGACAAAAATATCAGCCACTCCTTTCTGATCAGTGTCACCAGGACAGATCTCTGACAGGATCAGTCAGTCAGCACTGTATGAACCTCAAATGAATAGCAGATTGTTGCAATGAGAGATAAAATTCTTGTATTGCAGAACACAGCTTTGCTTGCCTGAAGTAGGTAGGTTGCAGGTTGTTAGTTTGGTTTTTTTAGCAGCATTCATCAAAAGGTTAACATATTGTAAAAGCAACAAACATTCATTTTCTCTTTTTAAATTTTAAAATATGTCTAGACAAGAAATCAAAACAAATTTTCACTTTTGGAAGTCAGTCCTTAGCGTGTTCTAAGAAGTAGTCTCATTCATTTGTTACTAGTTAGGAAGCAAGGGAAGAGAAAAGAGATCATGAGTTTGAAACCAAACAAAAATTCCTGCTTTCTTGGTTATTTAAAGTTGAAATGTTAAAATTGTCTCAAATCAAAAGCATGTTGCCATTGCTTATTACAGGTTTATGTAAAAATATAGAAGAGCGATGGAGATGGTACAGTCATGGGACTTGTCACGTCTGCTGATGTCACCAAATTGGATAAGGTTTGACAGAAAGCCGTTTGTGTTCATTAAGTACCAGATTTAGAGCTAGTTCACAGGAAGATGCAAGTCTTGCAAAACCAATGCTTCAGGTATGTGTGTTAAATTCCCTTGAGCATAGAGGATTAAAATGCATTTGCTGAAAATTCACTTAGATACAGGTTCGAAAACCTTCATATGTGTTTGACTACCACTCAGTTAAAAAGATTCTTGACTGCTTTTGATAAATGTGTATAAATATTTTTTCCCTCCTACTGGCTTAATACTAAGTATGTTAAGCAAGTCTCTTTTGAGTTAATTATTTACAGGCTTTTAGTTTTCTGTCTAGAACAAATTATTACAGCAATCTAATTTACCTGTATCTTAAGTTGCAAAAAAGTAATTAAGACACAGATAAGAGTTTTCATTAAAGAAATTTGCTTTAACAACATGGAGAAGTTGTAGCAATTGGTGTGTATTTATATTTCAGTAATTTATTTGCAATTCTATGAATTATTTGTGAGAAATCACACAGAAAAATAGCTTTAGGCTGTAAGCTTATAAATCATTTTTCATCTAAAAATACTTCAATAAAAATTAAAACACACTTGCTGGGAGTCACAGTATATGCAGATCATAGAATGGTAGGGGTTGGAAGGGACCTTTAGAGATCATCTAGTCCAACCCCCCCTGTAGAAGCAGGGTCAGCTAGATAAGGTCGCATAGGAACATGTCCAGGCGGATCTTGAAGACCTCCAAGGAAGGAGACTCCACAACCCCCCTGGGCAGCCTGTGCCACTGCTCCCTCACCCTCACAGTGACATGTTTTTTTCTTATGTTTCAGTGGAACATTTTGTGTTCCAGCTTCATCCCATTACTCCTTGTTCTGTTACTAGCTACTATAGAAAAAAGGGATGTCCCAACCTCCTGACACCCACTCTTTAGATATTTATAAATGTTAATAAGATCACCCCTCAATCTCCTCCAGACTAAACAGCCCCAGTTCCTGCAGCCTTTCCTTGTATGAAAGATGTTCCATACCCCTGATGATCTTGGTGGTCCTGTGCTGGACTCTCTCCAGCAGTTCCCTGTCCCTCTTGAGCTGAGGAGCCCAGAACTGGACACAGTACTCCAGATGAGGCCTCACCAGGGCAGAATAAAGCAAAAGGAGAACCTCCCTTGACCTGCTGGCTACACTCTTCTTGATGCATCCCAGGATGCTATTGGCCTTCTTGGCCACGAGGGCACATTGCTGGCTCATATTTAGCTTATTATCAATCAGGACTCCCAGGTCTCTCTCTGCAGAGCTGCTCTGCAGCAGTTTGACCCCCAGCCTGTACTGATTTGATCCCCAGCCTGTGCAGATGTTCCCTGTCTCTCTGCATAATGACCCTTCTCATCTCCTCGGACAGCTGTTTTATCCTATATGCATTGCTCCAAAAAAGACATCTGATTTCCCCCCTTAGATTAAGAAACACTGTAGGCTGGGCTTACCCAGCATTTGATATCTTACTTCTTGGTATAGTATTCCTTCAACTGTAAAGATGGGAATTTGTACAGAAAGTACAGAGTGCATACACACACACAAAAAAATTTTAAAAAGGGGATAGTAAGTGGGTTTAGAAAAGGACTTTATAGCAGGTCTAAAGGGACTTGATCTACCCTATCAACAATGTGCAAGGAGATGCCTCCTGCCACACAAAGTGATATGACCCCAGGGAGTTCAGGCCAGCAAAAAAGCTGTCAGTACAAGTGAGATAAGGCAACAGTACAGACTCACAATATTATGGTAGATGATGTTTTCTAAGCAGGCTCCTAATGTGTTAGGCATTTTCAGAACCCTAAGTAGATTTAACACAAGTGGTATAATTATGTATCAGAGCATTGTGTTTTCCATTCAATAAATTTGTTTCTAGAGTGCTTTCCAAACACAGAAACTTTCATTAGTACTGTCACTGTGTGCCTGACTACAAGGATGTGACCTACACCTCCTAAGCTCAAAGTCTTCAAGCAGGGTGAGTTTCTGTAATAGTCTCTCTTTTCTCAATTTTCTTAGTTATAAGGGTATGACGGTATTTCAATTCATTATTTACTTAGTCTTATAGTAATTGAGGTTCTTGTGTTAACCTTCTCCAAACAGCGCATACTGAGTCTGACAGTAAACTTCAGTGCGTCACGACTTACACTTACACTGATCAACACTTCCATTGTAAAAGTGCCTCTGTTCAAATCACAAGTAACTGCCAGCTCAATTCTTATTATTAAATATAGTTTTTAAATGCCATGCTGGCCAATAGCCATCTCTAATCTGCAGACGTTTCTTCCTTTGGAAAACTTTTTTTTACAATTGCTATCTATATTGTTAAAAATGGTTCTGAGCAGCTAATGAAAATAGAAAATCACAAAACACTGAAGAACTGAAAGAAAGGCAAAGATAAGCCCTGGAAACTTTCTGGATGCAGGTCTGGGAATTCATGAAAGTGTGTGAGACAGGTGAGAAGTTGAAGAAAAATGTGGTGGTTTTTTATTTTTGGTCGGTTGGTTGTTTATCTACTTATGATTTCCAGCTTTAAGTTTGTTCATACAGAAGACATCTTGCAGGTAGATGTAGGAAACTACTCCTGCTCACTGCCTAGCCTTCCAGGGACCTAGATCGACTTTCCAGAGCTCAAATTTGACATGAGCAAGAAAATTTTAAGTGTAGATACACAGTGAATCAATGTGTATTGGTGAGTTCCATAGCTAGTTGAGATGTTCATACCAATGCCATTGTTGTGACTCAGCCCCACCGACCTGATTTTCAACCTGCCAATTCCTTTGTGTACTTGCAAAGTTACACTAACAAATATACCTTTCCACATCCAGCAGTGCAAACACCTGCAGCCACACTCGACCTGCTATTCAATGCCACCAGTACACAAGTGGGAAATCTGACATTTAAACATTCACTAAGATAATCCACACAAAATACCACATGTTTGCACAGGTGTTGGGATCAGTCAAATCTGTAGCTGTATGCACATGAAGGAACTGATTTGTACACACATAGCTTCAAAGGCCAAGAAAAGACTTGGCTTTGAATTTAATCCTTACTACTTTAGCACTAACGTAATTTCATTTGCTTACATAAACTTAATTGATGGCATAGCCCTTGAATGGAAAGACATAAAACAATTGCAAAATATTTTAAAAGGTCTTATAATGCATTCTGGCTCGAAACAGTAATGTGCATTTTGTATTACAAAGCAGTCTGCCTTTTTTCATCTCTCTATCCACTTTGGGACTAAATAAACTCAGAAGTCCATTATATGTACTTATAACAGTCTACTTAAAACAGTGAACAAAATCACTCTGAAACTGAGACAAATCAAAACACTGCTCATCTCTTACAGATTTCTTTATGAACTCTAGTTACTGTGTAAATTTCCTTAGCTCTAGGTGTTAACAAACAATATTGTTTATAATAATATCTTTGGTCTACAGATGAATCTTTTTGAAAGGAAATAATGTTTTTAACACTGTAAATGGGCTATGAGTAGAAGTTAGTTGTCAAAGGGAATTGCAGTTTCAATCATACATCTGCCTTATTGTGAACGCCAGCCCCATCAAACCCAAACTCTATGTCTAAATAGTCTTGCATTTCTTTAGCAAATAGAGATAAAGATCCAGATGAAAATGAAATGCAGATTTTGATATCAATGTCATAGTTTTCATTTATCTTTACTTCAAAAAGTTTTCCCTTCATTTATGTAACCAGTTGACAGGCACTAGCCCATGTGGAAGGTGTACCCCTACCAAATCTAATGACCCAAAAAGATCTCAGCTCTACTGTCACATTGCATGTTCAAGTTCAGTGTACCTCCAATGATTTAGAGGAGAAACTTTCCTACAGGGAGGGGGAACAATCCCACTATAAGTCACCATCTCACACACTTAGGTGAGTATTTGTAAGTAAGGATGTGTGTGAACGTGTATATGTGTATATTCACATCCACATGCACATGCTTCTGTGAGAAGTTTCCCATGTGTTCAATAGACCCAATGCCAGCTGTCTCCAAGTCAGACCTGCTACTGGCCAGAGACACACAGAGAAATGCAAAAATCAGAGGAGATGAGAAAGAAAAGAGAGGCCAGGGGATTGTCAAACTGTTTGTTGCTTGCTAGGTACTGTGAATCATGTAATTAGTAAGAATAAGAAGGATGAGAAATCTAGATGTCAGAAAGAGGTAAGTCTATATGACAGTGCTGTTTACAGATAAAAAACTTTCTGATGGACAGTTTTTTATCACTGTGGAACTTTTAGCACTAGACATAGGCTAAGGAAAAATCCTACTTTGCTCAGTAGTTAAGAAGTGTTGACAAGAAGATATTTTTTCAGAGTTCAGGCCTTTATAGAAGAGAAACTCATGAGAAATAATCTCAGATATAAAGATTAGTGCAATTAAATTAAATTAATGGGTAAACAAAAGTAGTCCTGTAATAAAAATATTTTTATTACTTCAAAGAGTAGATTTTGAGAAGTTAAAGGAAAAATTAGTTAAGAGAAAGCAGAATTTAGGAACAAATGCAGAGCATAAATACCACTGAGATTCTTTTAAACAAGAAATAGGCACAGACACACCAAAAATCCTGTAAGTTGACTCCAAAATGAGAAAAATCTTTTAAGAGAAGGGCCTACATGTTCACAATCAAATATAAAAGGTTAAATTATCATTTTAGGAAAAGCCAAGATGAAACAAAGGAAGCACAACAACAAAAAGAATTAGTTGTTACATAGGACATAAAAATTATAATAATTATTTGTCCATAAACAAAAAGAACAAAAAAAGCACAAGTGAGGTCATGCATATAAAGAAAGTGATGCTAAGATTAAGGCTAATCTACAGATGGCTTCCATGATACTTTGTTTTCAGTTTCAAAAAGAGCAAATGGAATTGGTCTAAGCGTTCTCTTCAAAGAAGTATCAAAATTGCATCAGAAAAGTCTCTTTTTGTACCAAAGGCCAGAAAAGCCACTTTCTCAAAACCCAGAAGGACTATGATTATCTACTATAGCTTTCCATTTAATGAATCAGATTACCAAGACTCAGTTTAAATGATCTGAAATCCTTCAGCAAGGTCTGTGAATGAGGACAAAAGAAAACAAGTTTAGGTCTTGCAGGTAAAAAGGAAGAATAAAGACCTGAGAATTACAGTACAGTCAGTCTAATGATAGTAACTAGCAAGATACTGAAAAATGCAATTAAACAATAAATTTTTAAATGCTTATCTAATCTTAAAATGAGAGTAAACAGCAGACTTAAATTTGTCAAGAGTATATCATGTCAGATTAGTTTAATTTCCTTCTTTGAAATGAAATGACCCACCAAATGAAGTCAGAGACATAAGATACCTGGACTTCAGTAAGGCTTTTGACACTGTGTTTTCATATCCTATGGGGAAATTTGAAACATATGACCTATAGTAAATCATGCACGATATTTGTAAAGCTGATCTAAGAAAGTACTTGAAGATAATCATCAGTTATTCAAGGGAAACTAGGAAGATATCCAGGAGGAGGATGAATAGTACATGTATGGAAACAGTTTTGTGGAGACCAATGCAACAAAGACTTTTGACAATGGGGAAAATACTGAAGCATATTGTTTCATCACTTTCTAGATTCAATATTCTGCTTAGCAAATGCTGAAATGGTTGCATTAACATTTTCTAAAATCACTTTAACATTTGAAAATTAGCATTAATGTGTCTTAAAAGATTCTAAACAGTTTAAGAATCTAAAAAAAACCCAAATCCTGTCATGTTACTCTTCTATCATCAAAACAAAAACAATTTTCCCCATACTTTAAAACATAAATAAAATATGAGGATGAGAGGATTCAAATGTTGTTATAAGAAGACTGATGATCAGCAAGAAAAACCTAAGAAATGATCAGCTTAACTTTTAATGAGCAGGAATTGGATTAAATAGTAATCAGGCCATTGTAATTTGTATTTCAGTATCTGGTAAAACATAAATGTTTTTAAATTAATCAAGCCCTGTAAGTTACAGAGATGGAAGCATCTACTGTGTATGTTTTGACAGGGTAGAAAGTAAAAAACCAAGATCCTGAGAGACTTCATGTACAGTTAAATGTTAAAAAGTTGTTCCAATCAATAACGTTGTTTCTCTTTGTATGCTAACAGACACTTCTTTAAAGACCTTTAGCATAAAGCAAAATCCTATAATCACAGAACTTCTCTATACAAGATACCAGTTCATTAGAGCTGTTTTTTTTTTTACCAAAGTACCCAGTTTCAGTAAATCCAAAAGGTTTCATGAAGACAGAGTCAGACAGATAGCTGTGTCAGAACTAAAGAGACAGAGAGACAAGATGAGTATAACAGATACTGTAGCTTTGTAGCTATCGTGCAATACACAACGTAAATGAATCAAGTTTGGGTTAGCTTGGGGTGATGTGAAAGGAATTGAGATTTTTAGTACTCAAGCAGACCCAGGATTTGAACAATCAAGCTGCAAGGTGACAGTCACAGTTTGAAGCATGAACTAGATTAAATGATTTTGCTTTTTTTGACCTACAGGGAAGCAAAATATAGAACTTTTAAAAAGTTGTCTAGATTTAAATTCTATATTTATGATCAGTACTTTGTGAAAGCCTACACTTCTACTTAGAGAAAAATCTCTCCGCCTTAGAAAAGAAAAATTGTCTGCCATCATTGCTCGCCTCCAGTTGCTTCTGTCTTTTCCTATTTGTTGAATTCTAAAGGTATTTGACTGAATGAGATCAAGAAGAAATTAGGGGGAGCCATATTATGTGTCTGAGTAACTTGGAAAAGAGTTTGTAGCTAATTGAGATATTTTACTGGCTAAGATGCCCTGGCCTCTTGCCCAGTCATTGGACCCCTTGGAATCAGCAGTAAGATCATTAGTGTTCAGGTTTAATACCAGCTGACCTTTGAACTCTTCTTTTTCTGAGAATAAAACAAATTGCCTGGTCCCTGTAGCATGGGAGTGATGCTTTTTTCTACTATTTTTCACTTCCTCGCTTTTTGCCATGAAGTACTCCTTTTTTTTTTTTTTTTTTTTTTCCTTCACAGATGACTGACTGACCTTTAAATGACGATTAAATAATTTCTTTAACAACTTCGGTGGATTTCTGGCCTTACTTGTTGCCTTCAAGTAGATATTGCAGGTGCTCTATCTCTTTTTTCTTTTCTGGCTTTTAGTTATGAGTTGGGGATGTAAAAATCAGACTGGTATGCATATATAAGTCATATGTGTGAACCTACATTCCACTGCCTGTGATCAGTGTTTCTTTAGCCTTTTTTTCCCCCATGTTTGCCAGTAACACTTTTCAGTATTTAGTTCTTTCTCCTTCATATGTTAACTGTGATACTGCATATACCATTCAGAGATTCTGGTTACAAGGGTATTAGAAAGTATTAAGAAAATCGCAGAGTTCAATGCAGACTCAACTCTGAGCTGATTATTACAGATATTTTTTCTCCTTGCCCTATTGATTTCATAAACAGTGATTTTTCTTCAATGATTCTTCCTTCTTGCTTAGAAGTCCACATTCCTTTGACACACAAATACCATTTTCCTCCATAGAGAACCTTGTGTAAAGGAATACAACATACATACAGTCAAGTAGCAGCATAGCTACTATTATTTAGCATATGATTAGACTTCATGCTGTACCTGTCCTGTGCAATCTTTCAGTCAAGAGAGCCTTCATGGTTAGCCTAGATTTAGAAACTTCAGTTGTCTCTGTAACGACTTTCACAAGCCTTTTTTCTCTAGGAAACAGGAAATCACTTTGTGTGTGTGTGTGTGTGTGTAGCTCAATCACTCTTGTTTCTCTATGATTAACGAGACAATAATAACACTCAGCTTGAGATGGACTTGAGCCCTTAGGGATAATATGAATGCAGACCTCTAGACCCCCTTCTCAGAGGTAATTGGCCTGTTCATGGTTAATATTCAGGCAAGGCAGGTAACACCATTGTCTTCTGACATGCTCATGTAAAGTGGTAGATGCATTGGTATATGCAGGAAGCCTTTATGGAAGATGGTGCTGGATCCAGTCTTACAAGGAACGTGGCAGAAGAGCATGTAGTTTGTAGATACTAATCGAGCTTGGATACTGACTGCAATTTCTGCCTGTCAGCACTGGAACGTTATTGGCACGAGCAGAGGCAAAGTCTCAGTGCTAAGCTCTTGAGGAACACTAAACAGGGAAGTGGCAAAAGTCTTTAAGAGCTACCTACCTATACTTCTTTATGATCCACTTAATGTTATGACCCACCTGTGCTGCCTCTGGCCCTTGGTAGCCAAAGACAATATCAAATTACAGACTTCCGAGAATGGGAGTGGTTGCTTTGTAGTATTTGCAGATTGTTTGATATGTACGCTCAGAACATTCTTGGATTGTATCAAATTGGAGGAAATGGTCAATGCACAGGAGAACAGATCTGCATTTCAGAGCGACCTCAAGCAGGCTGGAGAAATGATCTGAAAGGAATCTCAAAAAATTCAACAATCAGAAATGCAAGGTCCTGCAGCCAGGGAGGAATAACCTCATATGACAGCACAATCTGAGCATAGGCAGATTGGAAAACAGCTTTGTAGAAAAGGCCCTGGAGGTCCTAGTGGGCAAGAAGTTGACCATGACCCAGCAATGTACCCTTGTGGCAAAGGCAATCAATGGCATCTCGGACTACTTTAGGAAGAACACTGCTACCAGGTGAAAGAAAATGACTCTCTTCTTCTTCTAAGCACTGCTAAAATGCAACTGGATTCTGGATTCAGTTCTGGGCCACTCAGATCAAAAGTAACATGAGCATGTTACATGGAAAGAGGACAGAGAATGGCTATAAAGATGTTTAGGGTACTGGATGGAGCACCCAATATATGAAGAGACAGTGAGAGAGATGGCATTGTTTAGACTGTAGAAGAGAAGGCTCAGATGGATCTGATCAATGTGTATCAATACTCAATGTAGTATTGTGTAAAGAAGAGAGACATTATTCTCATTACTGCCCAATGAAAAGTAAAGAAGCAGTTGGCAGAAATTAAAATGCAAGAAATTCCATTTAAACATAGGAAAAAAAATCTTTAATATATAGATGATCAAACACTAGAACAGGTTGCTAAGAAAAGTTGTGACCCCTCCGTCTTTGGAGTTACTCAAACCCTGATTGGACATGGCCTGAGAAACCTGTTGTAGGTGACCTTTTTCTAAGCAAGAGACTTGACTGGACTATCTAGACTGTCTCCAGAGGTGGCTTACAATCTCAGGCATTCTCTGATTATGTTATTCTATTTAGAGATTCTCGGTTAAAAAAAAAAAAAAAAAAGTAAAACCACTAAAATCACAGAATCGTGGAATCACAGAATGGTAGGGGTTGGAAGGGACCTTTAGAGATCATCTAGTCCAATCCCTCTGCAGAAGCAGGTTCACCTAGATCAGGTCACATATGTACATTGTATCCAGTTCTGGGCTCCTCAGCTCAAGAGGGACAGAGAACTTCTGTAGAGAGTCCAGCACAGGGCCACCAAGATGATCAGGGGACTGGAACATCTTTCATATGAGGAAAGACTGCAGGAACTGGGGCTGTTTAGTCTAGAAAAGAGGAGACTGAGGGGAGACCTTATTAACATTTACAAATATCTAAATGGTGGGTGTCAGGAGATTGGGACATCCCTTTTTCCTATAGTAGCTAGCAACAGGACAAGGGGTAATGGGATGAAGCTGGAACACCAAAAGTTTGACTTAAACATAAGAAACAACTATGTCACTGAGGGTGATGGAGCACTGGCACAGGCTGCCCAGAGGGGTTGTGGAGTCTCCTTCCTTGAGGTCTTCAAGATCTGCCTGGACTCGAGCAAGTGGTGGAAGGGAAGATTAGGAGACTGGAGGAATGACATACATGAAGGGACTGAGACAGCTGTTTTTTTAAAGTTGCAAAGAGAAGCCTCAAGGTAGATCTTGCTATATTCAGCTTGGAGAATGTGAGACATAATGGAGTCAAACTCTTCTCAGAGGTGCACAGTGAAAGGATGGGAGGCAGTGGACTCAAGTTGATATTGAAAAGAAAAAAAAATCACTATGAAAACAGTCAAATATTCATTTGAACCTCTGTCCAGTAAGGTTCTGGAATCTCTGTCACTGCAAATATTCAAAAGTTGACTGGATAAAGCCCTGAGCAACTTCATCTAAATTGCCCCTGCTTTAATTAAAGGATTCAATCAGGTGATTTCATAGGTTCCTTCCAATTAAAATAATCTATGAGTCTATGCTTTTATGACTATAGATGAAGCAATGTGTGTTGCTCTTTGCTCAGAACTTATTGTAGGTGGATAGCAAGCTTTAAGGGGAGGTCTTAAGCTTTGGACTTTCCCATGTCTCAGTCAACACGCAATACAAACAGTGTGGTTCTATCTCTAATCTTTGCATAACCTTTTTTTTTTCCTTTTACAATTCATAGTGATGTAGTTGGAGGCAACTTCCCTTTAGAATTAATTAGCCCTTAGGGGCCAATTAGAATTAGATTTAGGAATAGAGGGTTTAACTTTGAAGATGATGTTTCTTGCAGATTTCTATCTCTTTTCTTGGTATTCATCAGTAGAAAAATGTCAGTATTGTATAATAAAAGCATTCAAGTTGATTTGTTTAAACATGTGAAAGACTGAAGGTTCATGTGAAAAAGTTCATTTGTTCTATCTTTGGTCAAGGAAAGACACAGTATTAATTTCAAATATATCCAAGGCTGGATTGTTTTGATAACCAGAATATGTAGTTTTTGTGATCCAAAGGGTTACTAAAACACCACAGATTATACCTCTGCTGTGTTCACTAGGAATGCAAAGGTGGTATTAAAATTGCATAAATAAGCCACATATTACTTAATATGTATATATTTAAAGCACTACCACCCTTATTGTCTGTACATATAGCTACATGTGTTCTAATATAGACTAGGAGTATTGCACAGCAGTTCAGCCAACATCGCACAGAATCACCTGTATTTCTGCTAATGGAGGCTGTCTTAGCTTCCTAAACAGGGTGATGTTGAGCACATTTACTACTGGGGACAACCCCTGGTGTGTGCTCTGACTTCAGATAAAGAAAATTGTGCAGGAGAAATGCTAGCAGGAAGAGGACAGATCTGTGTTGCAGAAGAATTTAACATTTCATGCATATGAGTGATATCATTTTAATGCAGGGAAACATTCCCGGGCACACTAAAACTTATTAGTATAGATTGTTCCTGTCTTCTTGAGTTCACTAGCATCAGGAACAACCTACTGACCATTCATTTTCTTGCAGTAGCAGACATTAAAGAGAAGTAACTTCTGTTTGCCATTCTGCATCAGTACCTTCTTTTTAACATTCCTATTTGAAATAGTCTAGATGAGTTAATTTCCTGTATCTAGTGGAAAACACCAGAAACTTGAATATATAATTTTTAATATTAATTTTTAGTTATTTTAGTTATAAAATTTAGTTTTATAAGGAGTAACTACTGAAGAAAATCTCAGAAGTTTGAACAGAGCCAAGAGTTGACCTGGTATCTACTATAATCAAATCAGGACTGACTGGGTTAAAATAAAAATAGTGCAGAGAGTGTGGAGTAGCCCCATGGGGCAGATAGGAACTTACCAGTTCAGTGCCTGAATAAGGTACTGCTTTCATAATATAGCTCTTTGTAAAGATAACTGGATGAGACGACAATGCATAGCAGTCCCCCACACTCCTAGTTCCAGGAGAGTTTCATTGTTCTGGAGTGATGTTGCATAGCTTCAGAATGAAATAAAAATAAAAAGTGATAATACATAAGCGTGTTAAATGAGGTTGTTTGGAAGCAGTTAGGAAAGGGCAGATTGATGTAGTAAGAATTTGCCTGCTTATCAGTCTGGTGGAAAAGCAGTAAGTGCAGGAACAAGTATGGGCAAGAAAAGAGGTATTAGCTTCTGCTGAGGAGGTGCAATTTTTCATGAAGAAGGACCTTAAACATTCTGGAGTATTTCATTAAATCCATAGAGTGGAAAGTTTCAAACTGCTTGAAAGTACTCATTTCAAAAGAGAAAGGCATGTCTTCAACTTCATCTGTTTCAAAGTGATGTTAAGCTATTCTCTGTCTCACGGACTGTTGGGACAAAGATGATAAGCATGTCATTATACCACAGTGTAACTCTTTGTTCTGGAGAAGCTTTTTCACTGTATAAAAATTGACTGCATAAAAAGGAGACAGGTTCCAAAACCTATCTCATCTGATGATATAGCCAAACATGTTAAATTAAACCACATATCTAAATCTAGTGATGTTAATACTAACCTTATACTAACTCTTAATACTAACCAGCTTCAGTCCTGAGTAACTAGCATTTCCTGACAAGAAACATTCTGTCAGAATTGTCATATTCACTGATTAAACTTCTACTGAAATCCACTGAAACTAAGTTTGTGTCTCACAGGAACTGGAAATAAAGCATTTGTTAGGAGAGAAGACCAGTTTTCTATGCCAATTTGCCTTCTCTCTGCAAAGATGTAAAGAACCCCTGAGATCTTATTCTTTTTTAAACACTATGGCACAGACATTTGGAAAAATAGGGTGCTCTATTTTGTGAATGTTATTTAGAAAAGGTGACCAATTTCACATAACTTTCAACTAGTTAGCAAGGAATGCGTACCTTGAGGCACTAGCTTTCTGGGATGGGATAGATCTGTCCTACTCTCTAATGCCAAGGCTTAACTTTAAGATTTGTCTAAACAATGAAATTGCTGTTCTAAGGGTCAGGAGGTAAAATCTTTGTGGGATTATATCAGCTCTATCACTTTCCACAACACAAAACTGACATTTGAAAAAGGGATTTTTAAAATCTGAAAAGTTAATGATTGCAAAAAGAAGTACTAGAAAAAGAGTATGTTAAAAGATTATTGTGTTAATCAGTACAGAAAAGTACCAATCAAAATCATGTTCTACAATCTGATATGCTCTCCACTCTTTAAATTAGTTTTTTTACATTTTGTGTCTGTGTGGACAATAAAACTAGATTTCTCTCAATTCTGTTCAGTGTTGATTTTTCACTTCCTGCATCTCACTAGGAACTCAGCATTCTCTTTGGTTTCCCTGCTCTGCATGAGATGTTTAAAAGGAAAGCCACAATATTTTTACTGAAACTTTTTATAAAACCAGTAGTGAAATATCTTCTGCCCTAAGTGTTTTTTTAAGCCACCATGCTACAATATTTCCAGGTAAAATCCTAATGGCACTAATTGTTGAAATGTTTTTTATATATTTACTATTTATAGAGTCGCTCTCTAATTTACTTTTTGGATATGGCCACAGAATGTACTGCCTGTATACTTATCAGCTGGAGTTTGGGCCTTAAATTAGTCAATCAAATTATTTCACTGTTAGAAATTACTTCTTCTTATGTATTAAAGTAATATATAAATTTAATAGCTAAAGCTATTCACCTCGAAATCATATGGAAAGCATAAAACCAGCTATTGCATATTCCTGTACTAAGCAGGTTTAATTTAATTCCAAACAATTATTCCTGATCAGGTCTCATCCACATAGAGCAATAAATACAAAGTAAGGGACCGAGGGTATACTCCATTTTTTCTGTATATTTTACCTGTAAACTGTTTGATCCCACATGGGAAATATATTTTTGCATCACTGGATTGTCAGAGTGAACTGAGGAAAGAAGTCCTACAGTGAATAATCTAAATTTCTGTTGTCCCGACAGAGAACAAGCTGTTCAACCACAGATCTGATTTTAAAGATTAGAAAGAAAATATTCCATAATGCTCCAACTGCACGTTGTCTGTTTGTTGCAAGATGAATAGATACACTTTTGACATTTAAAATTTTCCACTGATGTTCAAGTATTTTTCAATGGCATCTTAGCTATTTCAATTTTTAAATCTTTGTTTGCACTGTACTTTATTCATGCTCAGTCTAACAAATCAGATGATTATTCTGTGCAGGGTACGTAATTTTGTCTGATCTTTTATAATGTGTTTGCAGGAAATGCCTGATTAATAAACAATAAATGAAAGATGTTTGGTTGAATAAGGAACAATAGGGTAGCTGTGGGGAATAATTTGGAAAGTTTATAACATGAATATAAGGAAGAGAATTAATTGAGAGTTTTGTCCTGCTATACTTTTCTAAAAGACAGATGCTGCTAAAGGAGCAGATGTCTGTGAACATCAGTGATAAATGTTTTTTTAGAAGTGTTTTAATCAACATAATTGGCCAAATTTCTCCAGGCTCTACACCTCTAGTTGTTATTATTAGTTTATATGATTGATCATGAAAGAAGTGTGAGGGATGAGTTTCAGAAATGTGCACATCCTTATTTTAAGAGATTTATTTATCTAAACTGAACTGAATAAATGACTAAATAAAACTATAACTAAGTATCTTGTTATATTAGGTTCGTATGATCTGATTTCTGAGGCTTTTACAGCCTTCATAAAAACCACTTATATTAATCTGTATCTTACATAATACCACTATGATTTTTAAACCTTGCCATGAGCATAAATATAGTAATGTCTAGGAAAGATTTTATACCAGGTTATTTATTTTTGCCTACTAGGGAATCTGTGATACTTACAGTAAACTGTAATTGAACAAATATGGAAGAAACCCAAACAGTTTATGATCATTTTTTTCTTTGTGTATTATAACCTATTCTTCTTTGGACTATGAGTAGTAGACATATCAATTTAAACTAGTAAGATATTTTAAGGTCTTCAGTTTACAAAAATTCTGAAAGACAAACTTACCATTCATTGTTTCTTTTTTGTAGATTAAGGAAGATGTAAAAATTAGAAACGTAAATGAAAATTTTATTAAGCAAATTAAAACATTTTTTGTACCAGGTTACATTCTTCTGCTTTTTTAAAAACTGAGGGTTCCATTTCACAGCAGTCTTCCAAGGGATCTGATTTTTTTTTTATGAGCAGTCATATTGCTTTACTTGTTTGTGATCATTCTCAGCAATATTTCAAGGTAAATTATGTGATTGAATTTATGTTTTGGTAAAATCACATTTCCAATTATAGAATTTTTAATTGTAAAAATTAGAACATTCTGAAAAGCCTATTTAAGTTGTGATACTTTGACACTTATAATGAAAGATCACAATTTTTGGAGAACAAAAGGGTCAGAAATTGATGAAATTTTCTGAATTTGATATAAGGCATAAAATAACAAGACCAGTACTACTCAGTGAGTGAAAATTTCGTTTTTCCAGAAGTAACTTGTACAAATGTTTTACCAAAGAAGGTAATATTTTTATGATGGGATATATGATTAGATATGAGCTAATATTCCACTACAAAGGCAAATTTTAAATTCTTCTGACCTCAGTCATGTTCTGGTCCAGAGACATGGTTTAGTTTGATTGGGATGATTTGTAAAGACACTTTCTTTGGAGACTAATCAATGGATAACCAATTCTAATGAAAAGAGAAACACCAGATCAGTGAACTTATTCTGTACATTTTTTTTTGTCATTCCAGAAAATTATAAAAGTTGAAGTATTTCTGGAGTTAGAGGTAAACTGTATATAGCTCTAGTACTTTTGGAGAGTTTATAAACATTTTAAAAACAACCAACTATATCCACGTAGACCAGTAAGCAAAAGATTGTGAGACCAGAAAACTGTATTTTTTCAACTTTTTCTTCATGTAAATCAGTATCACTGTTGTCTCCTTGACAGCAGTGGTAAAAAGATGCGATATTAAATTCAGCTCTATGTTATGCATTGTCATGTGTTAGTGAGCATGTAATGTAGCTGTTATGATATCAGAGTGTTATTACATATCTTGGATCTCTGTGCTAAGTCCTGAATCAGGACACAGGCAGTGAAAACGTAAAAGCCCAGTTTCCCACGCTCTGTCTAAGCTATTTTTATAAAAACAATTAGTTGGCAAGACCATTATCGGGAATAAAATAAGTTGGATTTGTTGAACACCTGCAGAGATATGAGGAGAAAGGAGATCTGTTGATTTTATTTTGTTGAAAAGCTCATGGAATCCTTCTAGTGTTGATTGTTATCCTAATCACACTAATGGTCACCTAAGCAGATGAGCTGCCTTTTCGCAGTGCACATGTTGCATTTTACTGATCCTCAAACAGAAAAGTTTATCAATTCATATTTCAAAAAGATTATTTGTTTAGATATCTAGCAGGCAAGAATAGTTAATTAATGTTGTTAAATCTAATATACCATGTTACGTGATAGAGTTAATGTAGTTTAGGACTTACTCATAACTGATTCCAGCTCACAGATAGTGAATGTGAATGGCAATTCATTGTATATGCTTATTCAAGTACTATCTTACCACATTGCCATTAGCCTCTTTTCACTCAGCATTGCAAGGCTTCCCATTATTCAGTGCCCAGTTTCGGCTGATGTGTGCTGTAATTAGGTAGTGCCATATCATCATTTATCACCTGGGGCACAAACAGTAAAATCTTTCACTGCGAATGCAATTAGTGAGTAAAGCTAATTGAGCACTTTCCACAGTAGTTTGCAGGTCTGATAAGAATGCCTCACAATAGCAATTTAGGGTACCTGGCCATGCATGTTAGAGTTACTAGGAGCAAAGAACTATTTTGATTTTGCATGATGAAGTTTCTTGTTTTATAATAGATAGTGATACTGTATAATTAATAAACTATACCCATGAAATATGATAGTTAATAGATAAAAGGTCTCTCTGTCCTAATGGAGTTATCTAAGAAGTATATAATAGAGAGAAACATTCAATATGGTGTATGCTGAGCCACAGCAATGCTCTTCTGCAATCTGTCAAAACATCATTTGCTTAGAGTGAGAGAATCATTTCTAAGATAGAAATGTCTAACCAGAATGTTCAAAGCCACACAGCTCTGCACTAATGTTAATCGGAAGTGTATGGTTTTCATACATCCCTTTGAAAATTATATCTCATGAACTACTTTGAAACAATATATTCCCATAAGCATTGACTAAGAAACTAGTCCTTATAAAGAAAAACTGCAGTCATCACCATTCTGAATCACCACAGTTTAAAAATGTGGACTTTTTCTCCCAAAGATTCAGGGAACACATGGTTTAGAAAAGACCAGTGCTTTTCAATTTTAAAATGTTGCTAATGAGATCTTTATTGTTTGAACAACTATTTAAGATTTTTTTTTTTTTGGCAAAAGTTGACAACAAACCTTATTACTGGAAAAGGAGAGACTTCTGAAAAAAAAAAAGAGTATTTTTATTACTTAGAATTAATAACAGTTACTCTCATTAATTGTGTCTGGACAGTTTTTAGCCTTCTGCAAACTGTGATAGAAATGGTTGTTTATTTACATAGTGTGAATATATAAAGCATGTTTATACATATATATGTTCTAAAAAAGATATTTCCATCTCACTATCTTGAAATTTCTTTCAGTTGTTTCTCCATTATAAAATAAAATACTTTTTAAAAAATTCACTACCTATGTAGTGAGAGACCAGCAACAATATTTTGTAGTTGAGTAAATAATTCTTTCACATTAACTGTGACTGTAGAATGGCTGAAAAATTACATTTCAAGCTTCATATGGTTACTAGGCCTGACTGAGATGGATTTACAAAGAGAACAAAAGGAACTGTAGTTGTTCTTATTGCATGGCTCGTTCTTGATCACACATCTGGATGTCAGCCCTGCAGCTTCACATTCCCTCTCTGTATCAGATCTGGTTCACTCTTTTAAAAATTGATGGTGTTTTCATTCTAAAACAAGACAATGAAAGTTTGAGTGCTCTATTAAAATTTTGCCAGCCTCTACCCGTATAAAAATGCCAGTAAGAAGAAAACATCCATACAAATTGAATGTGGATAATAATAATATATTAGAACTAAAAATAAAAAGGTTGATTCTTCATTTAAGTTAATTGACACAATTTCTCCAACTCTGCATAAAATACTACCCAAGGCTAAAACTAACATCAGTAACATATCAACTGCTGTGCTCCTTGTATACCTGCCTGGGTTAAATGAAACAAAATGTGATCTGTTGTCTGTGAAAAAATTAGGGATGTAGATAAATCTGCTTTATTCAATTATTTTGTTTGCTCCATTCCTCCTCCACCACCTTGGGATAGACAGGCCTGAAACTTTGATGTGAAGTAGAGCCCTAAAATTAAGAGCTTTGAATTCCAGTTTCAGTTAAAAATATTTTAGCTCAAGTCTATTCTTGTCTGTCATTCTTACTGAGAACTGTTTCAACAAGAGCAACGAATTTTCTGAAAATGCCCTGGGAAACACATCCCAGATTTTCAGATAGATGTTATTACAATGATAACTGAGATAAAAGTGGAAATTTTTTCCTAGTATGTGGAGAGAATATGAAAAGTGCTTGCCTATGACAGGAATCTTCAGCATGATGACATCATTTCCAGTTGTTCTTCTTCACTTCTCTGAATTAATACAATGAAATAGCTCTGCTTTATTTCTTTCAAACACACAAATAGTATGAGTACATCTGTTTTGCGTGGTCACTGACAGGTTGTTAAAAAAAATGCACATTGCCCAGCCTTTATCCAAATAAAGTGGAATCTTTCAATTAAACAGAAAGAGTTTCACTGACCTTGTCCTTTGCAACTTTGCTTGTTATTTTTATCCACTATTAATTTTTAAAAGCATAGGAAGAAAAACATCTAGGTTCAACATAAACAACAGGAAAAATCAGAGAAAAGGATATCAAACCCCAACATCCTCTCTATGAATGTGGAAAATGTCCCCAGTCCTCAAAATACAGTTTTAACCCTCAAACAAGGTTAACAATCAATAGAGCAATTTGAAAAATGATAAGATATGGAATCGACACTTTTTCCTGTTGTGTCCAGCAACAGGATTAAGGGGTAATGGACATAAGCTGGAAGACAAAAAGTTCTACTTAAAGACAGGAGAAACATTTTTACTGTAAGAATGAGGGAGCCCTGGCACAAGCTGTCCAAGGAGATTGTGGAATTTCATTGTCTAAAGGTTTTCAAAACCTGCCTGGATGCGTTCCTGTGCAACCTGATCAAGGTGAACTTTTTTAGCAGGAGGATGATCTCTAGAGGATCCTTCCAACTCCTACCATTCTGTGATTCTTGATAATTTTGTACTCTCTGAAATGGGGTTAGAAGGGCCACAATGGAAAAAGAGTAGAGAATCAGTGTGTGGAAATGGCTCTGTTGTGCACTTTAGACTTTGTTGCTATTGGACCCATCACAGCGAAGCCTACTGCAAATTGGCTGATTGTGATAGGATGCCAATGTGATGCAACACATAATGCTGAAGATATAAACAGCAAGCACGTAACTACAAGGTTGTTGTCAAGAAGGCATTTACCCTGATATGTTATTATTGCTGTTGTTTAACACATTTCTACTTGGATTTTTTTCAAAGCCTAAAAAATTGTAACAGGAAATGAAGTATACATCTGCCTTTACGTACAGTCCTCAAATAGGAAATGGTATCTGGCCTGTAATACTAAAACATTAGTATTACATATTGTCTCTGGATTACAAAGCCAGTTTATTTGTGGCACTAACTTTCAATATTGTGCAATAGGGAGAAAAATGAGGAAATGTCTTTCAGGTTTTATAAACAGAGGAGAAATAATGTCTTTCTGCCTTCTTTTAAAAGAAATCTCCTTGAATTTTCAGAAATCTTCTCCAGTAGAAGGCAAATTATCTAATAGTTTTCATTGCTGTAACGCCATTGACTTTAAGGGAATTGTTCCCTGTGTACACGTAAATAAGTGAGATCAGAATCAAGTCCACTAATTATCCTTTGAGCTATTGTTGTTTCAAAATAATATGCCTTTTGGGAATTAACCTAAGACAAAATAATTATCTCTCTGAGACTTCCCCTTCCCCAAAGCTTGCACACAGAACAGAAATATGAGAGTAGGGGATAAGCACATCTCTGTGTTCCTTGCATTTATTTTTGCAGCTGAAGAAATGACAAAGGAACTCTAGAAGTTCAAATAAGTATGAGCAATCTTTGGAAAATTCTCTATAATTCTCTGGTTTTTTATGACTCACTTTCTTCTTAGCATAACTTTAAATATATACAGACAAGCATCAAGCTGTTATAGTAATAAATGCAATAAAGATATTGAACTAATTCAGAGCAGATACAATATTAACTGAAATTATAAACCTCACTGATCAGTTTTCATTGTTATCTGAAGTTTCAGGTTCTTAATACTTTGAACTGATCTATGTGACAAAGATAAGAAAAAATATGCAGAACTTTTCAAATGAGCTTCAAAAGATTAGAGCTTTGTTATGGAAATGTGGTAGGTATAGAATTTTAAGAGGACAAAGCAATAAGTGTCTACAGAATTGAAATAGGTTTCTACAGAAGTCATTCTGAAAACAAAGTATAAAACAATGATCTACAGCTACTGGGCTTCACTGGCCTTTTATAGGACTTATCCACAATGGCAATCATACTCTAAGACAGTACAACATAAAAGGCAATCTGCATTATCTCTTTGTCAGATTTTCAGACCACAGTGCCTGAATCAATTCTTTTTTTTTCTTTTTTTCATTTTTGTGTGTAGCAACAAGAGAAATGGAAAAAAAGAAAACACTGTTTTCACCCATCACTCCAGAGCCAACATTGCTTACTCATTTGCAAGGAATAGCTGATCATATCCTGAGCCAAACACCAGCACTATCTCTCCAGCTGGCCTCAGCAGTGACGAGGACAGAAGAGTCGAAATAAGGTAAGAGTCAACCAACCACATTAAAGATTAATGTGAAAAACACTAGAGAAGTATCTAAAAATAATGTTGGAGTAGTGTGAGAAACACATGTAAAAGTACTTAGTTTGTTTAGAATGGATTCTGCCATATCACTAGCAGCCACATTTAACAGATATGCTGTCTTTACACTAGTGATATATCTCAGTGTAACCAGGGGTGAACTAACCTGGCTGAGAAAACTGCTTCCACCATATTCTAGCAGGACATCAGTAAACCCCATGGGAACAAGCAATGCTTGTGTATGAACTCTTGGTTCAACTGGCAACAATGGTAAAAAAGAACAGTGAAAACAGTGTTTGACCTGATGGACTGTAGTTTAGTACTGTTAATTGGAGTTTCTCCACTGATTTCATCCATCTTTGGACACCAGTTCAGTATCTAATTTTAAGAAAATCATGTCTTGTGCACAGATCTCAGTGCACAAAACTCATTATTTAACAATAGTCTTCCCCATCTTCTAGGAAACAGAAATAATTCTATTTCTAGCTAATCACTAGTAAATAGCAGATGATGAGAACATTTCAATATAGCAGACTACATTTATCTTCCTTTTTTTTTCCCCTTTTCCACTTAAAATTATAATTTAAAAACCATTAAGTGAGATGAAGTAAATCTGTTTTAATTCAAAAGAGTAGAATATTAGAAAATTGCACTAACAAGGAGAGTTTCTCTATTTTGGTTTGGAAAATTTGGAAGTTATCATACTTGTCATCTCCTTTATAAAGGAGATATGAAATGTCTCAGTGTACAGTCTTACTGTTTCAGTCAGGAAAGCAATGTCTTCAACTACAGACAGTGACAAACACTGATACTTAACAATAATGTCTTGTTTATCTTAATTTTCCTTTGGTCTGTTATGAATTAGGAGTATCTGATAGTAATTAGTAAGTTAAAAACTAGGGTCTCTAAGCTACATAAGTCCCAGAAAACTACCCAGTCTTCAATATAAGTTGATCATTATCCAGGTTTCCTATACTATAAAGATAATATTTTCATAACTTTCTTTGGGGTCATATTGATGACATATTAGTTTGACAGACTATTTTACAAAATAATGTGGATTTAACTCTGCCTAGAACTCTTAGCATTTTTGTATCAGAGAGCAGGAAGCATTTGTCACTAGCCTGATCCCTGTGCAGAGCAGGAGAAGCTAAGGCCTAGAGGGGTTAGACAGCATTTCATCAGCAGAGCCCAAAACAGATGCTAAGGCTATATTTCCAGTAGTAAATAAAAGGCCTCCATCTGTGCCACTAAGGCCAGCTGGCATGGCTCATATACAGTTTCAGCTAACCTAACAGCCATATTCATGCTCTCTGTCAAGAATGGTCACTGGTGGGTGCTAAACCCTCATTTGTGTTCAGACTTGGAAGGGTGCTAGCTGGCCAAAGCGTCCCATAGGCTGTACTGATGGCAGGAATCCATTGACTATGGGACAGTAAACATGATAATCCATGCGTTGGATCAATTTAAGTTTACAAGCAGAGACAGAAAGTGGTTGACTGATCTCCTGTGGCCTATTCTAACTAAAAGAAACTACAACTTTATCTAAATACCAAAGTATGCTTGACTAGGTTCTTGCACAGAACTAAGTATATAATTTTAGGTAAATCACAGTGTTTAGGAATATTAAATTGTCTGACCCAGTAAAAAAAAAATCAGAAAATTCCTGTTTTCTTTGATATTCTAATTCTTCATTGAGGACTCTTTTTTCCCCCAAAACTCTAAACGTTTCTGACAAACAAAAGTCATGTTATTAAGACAGACAATTATGGACAGTAACTGGCACTTTGTATACCAATACAAAAGTTGGGGGAAATGTTACCGTACAATACAAAGGTTGGGGGACTGCCTATGATTTCTTTTCTGACAAAAGAAGTTTTTCATCTTCAGTGGACTATGTTGTAAAAACGACTCCACAATTAATCATGCCATGCTCTCATTTTCATTAACTTAAATCTGATGTTTTAAAATAGCTTAATGAACAGCATATGAAATTTGTACTAAATAGAGTTGGAAGAAACTTAGTTTCACTGAAAAAAAAGTTATTCTTGAAGCAGAAATGAGCATTTTAAAAGATGTCACATATGGATACAAAATGATTTCTAACATCAGGTAACATGGCCTTTGGAAGCATGATGTATATTTATATTTGGGATGTTCAGAGTGTTTTTAAATTGGTGTCCTTTGAACTGCTTATTTGTTTTTAATTGTTAATAGAAATTATGTGGCTAACTCCCCTCAGTACATACCTCACTAAATTATAATTTCCAATCCCTTCAGAGATGATAAACGATATTTTAATGTTGTATGTACAAATCTTATTTTTTTTTTCAAAGAAGCATGTGTACATTGCTTGTAAAAAAAAAAAAAGTGTAGGATGAAAATGACTCCTAAAAAATATATTTATATATAATCTTTCCTTGAAATTTTGACCATTGAATTTGGATTGCTGATGGAAAACTGAAATGACAACACAGATTCTTTGGCAAAGGATCCAAAGTGAGAAAAACAAAATCTGAGGGCTTTACAGTCAACACATGATTGGTCTTTTTCATCTGTATCACATTGTCCACTGAAGGAGGGCATTGGTTTCACTTTGATTAAAAGCAGATGTTTAAGGCAGATGTTTGGAGTTCAAAAGAACAGAGCTCACACTTATGAAATGCTTCCCTGTGAGGCACTCAGGGCTAGAAAAACATGTACAGGCTGTCCTTAGGTTCAAATTTCAGATATTCTAGATAGTAAGGAAAAAATAAGATCATTTATTTAATGCAATACTTCCCTATAGGCAGAAGCAGTTTTCTGGGTTTTGAGTCTGTCTATATGGTACACTGATTATATTCGCCCTCTGTTCAGTAAATAACTTAAAAGTCTACTCTGCATTAGTTGCTCTTCGTTGCTCTTTGTTGTCCCCAAACCTCTGCAGTGTCTGTGGACATGATGTGGGGTGGGCAGGATGACAGACACCTGCTGCCAATTAAGAGAAGGGGAAAATAGCTGGGTGCTGTAACCTGAGACCATTTGTCCTAGCTGTATTTTTGGTGTTTGATAGTATGTACTGATTTTTTTAAGCTATACTGCAAAAGCTACCTATTTTACAGAGTATGTAATTGAATTATTAAAAGAAGGGGAGCAAAGCCTCAGTATTATGATAGTGAGGGCACCCAGAGCCTTGACTGTCCCTATGCATGTGTCCATGGTCCAGAACCCCACTCCAGCTCCCCAGGTGTCCCCTGAGTCCTGCTTACAGCCCAGGACTCCATGTTAGCCCCCTGGCACTGCCAGTCCCAGTCCCAGTGATATTGCGGCAGAAATAGTCTCCAGCTCCCTGCAACACTGCCCTGCCCTGCCCTGAGCCCTGGCCCATGTCCCATCCTGGCCTGCCCCAGTTTCCTCTGGCTGCCCTACTCCTAGATGAGTGGTGGGTGCAGGCCTTGGTATCCCCTGGCACATTCTCATGGCCCTAAGTAAGCCACTGACACATGCAGCACCCTGACCATCAGTGCAGGAGCACTGACTACAGTAAACTAAGTGACTCAGAGGCCACTGGGATGAGTATGGCCACTCTCATACTATTAACTTTTGTCAGACCTCAGAAGCAGGATGGGCACACACAAAATGCCCCTTGGGGAATGAGGAATTGTCCTTATAAGAGTGGTCACGGTCTTCTAGTTGTACAGGTGTGACCAGATTCAAAGATGAGAACTTTTATCAGGCCTGCTTTTCAAAAAGCCTGAGGTTTTAGAGCTGTCGTTTTTCAGATCTTGTGGTCTTTAAAAGTAAATGACAGTTGTATACCTGGATGGATTCCCTACTGGAAGAGCACTACATTTGCTATAAACATAAGCATTTCAAATGTTCCAAAGTCTTTCTAAGAAAACCTGTCTGGCATTACTTGACAACATGTCTTTCACAATTTGCAAATAAATTTATGAGTGTCCCGCAGGGGTTATGAAGCATTCAGAGGAATTAATATTTCTTTTCTTAGAATATTTTACCTCATCTTAGGACAAAAAAATGTATAATGTGAGTCATTTTAGTTATTTCTATAAATATAATTAAATTACTCTTTATAAAGTATTTTATGCTTTTTAGGAACAGTGTAATCTGTTATGTGTTATATTGAAAACACATGAAAAAGGTCCTCAGTGAACAAGCTGAACCAGACAAATGGAGCATTAGAAACCATTAAGATATATAACAAAGCAAGAAACTTACTTATATCATGGCAGAAGTCTGGTGTGTCCACTTACTAAGAAAAGTAAACTGATGTGAACTATCAGTCTCTTTGTCTTAAAACGTGTTGTAGAAGATACACAAAAGAGATCAACAGGAATAACAATGGTGAAGAATGTTTGCCATAGAAATAGGCTACATAAACTAGGCTTCGCAATCTGGTAAAAGGAGAGGAGGCATTTGAAAGCAATCTTTGAATGATGAGTGGCATAGAGAAGGTGATTATTCATTATTCATTGCTTCTCACAGTGGAAGAACCAAGAGGGATAAAAAGAGAAATATGTAGCTTTTTACATAGTCTATAACTACAAGCTGCTGAAGATGCCAAAAAAACATAAGTTTAAAAAGTGACTAAAAATGATACAGTTAATCTGTGCCTATCAAAGCTTACTTTACAGAAAAATGCTGTTATACACTAAGAAAGTCCCTGCACCACAGACTTCTTGAAGCTGAAAGGACACACTGGGAGAAGTACCATGTTATCATGGGTTTAATCCCAGCTGCTAACTAAGCACCAAGCAGTCATTCACTCTCTCTCTGGTTACCCTATGGTCAAATGGGGAGGATAATCAGAAAAAAACCCCTGAAAAAGTCAAACTTTGGGTTGAGATAAGAATATTGAGAGATAAAAAGAGATAAAAATTGAAATGTTATTATTACTATTGTTGTTCTAGTAGTAGTAAAAGGAAAGGAAGATAACAAAAACCCAGAAAAATAAAACACAAGTAATGCAACAATGCAATTGTTCACCACCTGCTGACCAATACTCTGGGACCTGCCAGTCCCAGAGCAGTGATTCTCTCCTCTCTGCCATTCACTAGTTTATATGGTGGGCATGACATCCTGTGGTATGAAATATCTCTTTGGCTAGTTCAGGTCAGCTGTCTTGGACATGGTCTCTCAGCTTCTTGTGCACGTCCTCACTGGCAGAACATGAGAAAGTGAAGAATCTCTGATTTAGGATAAGCACTATGTTGCAACAACTAAATCATTAGTGTGTTATCGATATTATTCTCATACTAAATCCAAGACACAGCCCTGTACCAACTACTAGGAAGAAAATTAACCCTGTCCCAACCAAAACCAGGACACATGCCTCTTGTACTTGGCACTGATATTTGTATACAAGCACTGATATATTTAACACTGATATTGTCAGAGATACAGTAATGGGCTCCTTTCAACCAAACCCTAAGTGTTCATATGCATCTTAGTGGGACAGTTTTCTCCCCTTGATTGGCTGATAACTCATTTACATGGGTTGTAATTTGCATACTTTGACAGAAAAATTAAGAGAAATGCTTGTTTCTAATTTCGGAAAATATTAATTTTAAAAATAGAGATGGTCTTTTGGTCTCATACGTTGCTGGGCTTTATGCTGTAAATCATCCTTAAATCATTCTTTTTATTTCTTTATATTTTGCTCATCTCTGTTCCAAATAAATGTAAGTAGAAAATCCTCTAAGGTAATCATTTGCTCAGCTAACATTTTTAGGAGTTTTGGATTATTTTTATTTTTCTGCAGCAACAGTGGTGAGAATTAAATAAAAGTTACAGAGCCAACAGGAGGGATCTAAGGTGTTAGCAGAAGCTGTCAATTAAAAAAAACTAGCAAATATGATGTGGGCTCAACAAAATGAACTCATAGAATATCATATTTTACTTCTGGAAGTAAAGGTAAATAAAGTAAAGCAAGTAGAATTGAGATCTCTGAACTCATTGTGCTGTTACTGAACACAGGAAAAGTGACAGCTCATTGAAAATCACAGTTCCCGCTCCAAAGTCTGAATTTCTGTGATGCGACTCCAAGAGGCAAAGCCTATTGTAAAAGGTTATAAGAATGGCACTAAGCAATCTTTGTGCCTTCTAATCTTAAGATATTACAGCAAAAAAATAGTCTGTGATCTAAAATGGGGCAGCCAGAAAATGGTCCAGCACACCAGCTCCTTCACCTGGAATTGCCTCAAGTACTTAAGTTACCAAGAGTATTCTGATACCATCAGAATACTAAATATTAAACTGCTGACAGTCTGCTAGAACTACAAAAGAAAAGACATAAAGTGTGAAAAATACTTTTAGCTTCAGCAGATACTCAGGAAATTGAAAGAATAGACATCAGTATTCAAATATCAACGATGAAATATCATCATTTACCTAAGACTGTGCACATATAAGGTAATTCCAGGTATACTTTTTAAGGCAAGATTTCTCTGAAAGTAAAAGACATCGGAACGACAGGATTATGAAAGATGATGTGCAGATTTTTAATACAGAATTTTTGGTTTCTATCAAGTGTAAGGAGTCACACAGTAAACAACTGTACCTGGCAACTTTGTCAATTTTATCATCACTAAAAGCCGAGCTTGCAAATTGTGGGTTAAAACTATGAGTAAGTGGACCATGCCTTAAGTTAGTGCTTTTAATTTCCTGTGGGGTAAGCTCATTACCAGGTATCTGAGAACAAGTTTGTTATTTAACGCTTCATCTAGCACCTACCATAAGGTTCTGTGAAGCAGCAGACCTGGCATCATACTATCTGTGTGCTTTGTCTTGTTCATAGTGGGAGCAAGCACTAACCTTGTGACAGCAACTCCTGCTTCTCTAGAGTGTTAATTACATTTCCTCTTGATCACTGGGTGGCAAGAATCTGCATGTTTGTATGTTTTATTACTCGACCTGGCCTATCAGCACATTCTAGATGAATTAAGCCTTTGACTATAACAGAAAGAAAAGGCTAAAGAAAGTATGAGCTATGAAAAGCAAACAAAATCATCTTTTTGCAACTTCATGTAGACTACAAATTTGGAGGCAGCAGATATTGCTTTACATTCACCTCTAAACTATCAGATTTTTTTTCCCATTTGCATGTGAGATTGGTGCCATGAATCTCCAGGTCTTCTGAATGTTTGCTTGAGGACTGAAACTGTTTTGACCAGTACCACCATTTGATACATGACAGTCCGAGATAAGATGTCAATTTCTAAAGATGATACAGAGGGGATACGTTTCATTAGTGTTTTGTTTTCAGAGAGAAAAGATAAGACACTTTGTTTTCCTAATAACAGGAGCTTTTGCCAGTTATAAAACAACAACAAAAATATTTGCAGCTAATACTTTGTTTACTGTCCTTCAAGCTGATTCCAGGTCTGTTCTTGATAGGCTTTTTTACTTTTCCTGACCCCTGATTAAGTTTTCATACTTAGTTTGTCCTTGGCTCTAGCAAATCACCTAAATCTCTCTTGCAGAGAGGCAAGCTGGTTCTGTGTGTTTTACATTTGTTTTGGAAACTAAGGTCAATTACTTGGAGGAAAGGTCATCAATTGCATAAAATAGACCTTTTGACCTGAATGGGAAGTGATACAGTCAAGGGTACCTGAGTTTTACACCAATTTTGGTAATACAATTTTCCCTTTTTGCATAAAAGGAGCTTAATGGGGAACTATTATAGGTTAGGTTAGAATCTATGATTCTATACATTTGTTATTTGTGGGTAATCTTATTATTACAATTTAAGCTTATGTTATATCTGCACGTGAAGGGAACATAAAAACACAGAGTAGATGTGATTAGTGAATCTTCCAGTAGGCTCTTTTTCCCATAAGAACAGTTATAACAGTTTGAAAATCAGGAAAATAGCAAAGGTTGAAACACGTGAGTATGAGTTGAAATCTTACTTACACTGTCAGTCAATCTGGAGGAGTACATTTTTCACCTTCTACTCCAGTAGTGTTAATTACTTGACATATCTCTTTCAAGAATGATTTATAATAATAATTCCCAGCCAAAAAACACAGAAAACTCTATGCTGCTCTTCTGAATGAGACTGATCAGACATTTACGTACAGAGGACCTGTGACAAAACAACCACTAGCAGTTTGTCACAAGGCAAAACACTCTGGCAAATAGGGAGAAATTCAGGTATCTGAACACCTGCTTCTAGCGTCATTGTTTTGCGGTCTGACACAGGTATGACACATGGTCTTATGGGAGACCTGTATCTTTTTGGAATAGACGATGTAGATTAAGCAGGACACCCTTGGACACTGAAAGGTCATTTATCACCTTCATTTAGGTAGCTTTATATCTCTTTTGCCAACAGCCATGTTATTGAGTTGGATAAGCTAGTTTTCCTGATCTTATACTAGATGTCATAGGGGTTGGCATCAATGACACCACACCTAATTCCAGTTTGTCTGCTCTTGTTATAAACTGGCCATAGACTTGGCATTGCAAGGGTATTCAGTTCCTACTCTGGCAGAGAAATTACGTACTTGTTTAATCATAAAAACAGGAAGTCATAAACCTGTATGTCTCAGCCTTACAGGCTGATAATTAAGCTTGATTTTGAGTCTTTTTGAGATTTTGATCTACTGAGGTGCTGTGATTAATTATTAGCAGTGTCCCTCATTTCACATGTTTAAGTCCACTACATATCTGTAAAAATAAATCTTTTTAGAATAATAAAAAGACACATACTTTCTACACTTAAATTTTCTACATGAGTCTTCAGAGGTCATAACTTAGTTATGAGAAAACTTTTTAAGAGAAGATTATAGTAAATGGAAATTTTAATGCCAAGAGCATAAAACGTTTGTGTTTTCAATGAAAAAACAGTGAGACTCAATGGTTATGCCTTGATCTTGAGTTTGAGGTCAATTCTGGTCATGAATAATCTTTTACTGGTGTTTAGATCAAATCAAGGTCAGTTTAACATTCCTGTCAAATTGAACATCACAAAACCAAAAATTTTAGAGGGAAGGGTGTAAATCCACAAAGAACAAAACCAAGGAAAATGTTTGCAATAACCTTTGTAAGAGTGAAGCTGCCCAACATTGGGAACCGTTCTGCAGGTTTTGCTATTATCACAGCAAGCCAGCATAAAAATAAAAGTCTCTTAGTACCAAAGCACTGATTTTCATATAGTTAATGTATAGGATTGTACTTTTGCATGTTTGTAAAGGTTCAGACTATTTTATTTGAAAGCAGGCTAAATCAATATTTTCAAAGTTTAGGTTATACCTTATTGATTGTTGTAATGGAATTTATCTTTGAGAATAGCCCTTGAACTAAGCAACTGACAGTATTCTCACTGCAAAAGTAACATTGCCATTATTAAAACCACATACTTGTGTCCCTGCTAAAGAACAAACAAGGTGGAGTTTTGGAAGGTGTGAAAACTGAGTGGCTAATGGACTCCACTGAGCAAAGGGACAGGTCTTCCTGAGAAGACTGTTTATCATTTGGCTGTGGATTAAACAGATGCCCCAGGATGTGTTTTTACAATGAAGTTCATGTAACTCCATCATATTTATATTTCAGAGTAAAGGCTGTCCACACTTGAATTCATGGAAATTAATGTGTTCTGACCTTACTGTGTTGAGAATAAAGTCACTTTCAACAGGTATATAGTAAACCAAAACAATGTTCTATTTTCCATCCTTATTGAAACAAGCCTTATCAGGAAATTATTGATAGGAAATAATCTCTCTATACATGTTTAACAGTTAATGGAAAGTAAATATAAGACTTGTTCCCTAACACTACTTATGTGACAGTGAATGTAAGAGTAAAATGTTAATTTTAAAGCCGTGGAGACAATGCACACGTGTGGTGATTTATCTGACTTAATTTTATCCATATCTATGTATAGGAGGAACAATCTACAACACATGTAAGTATACAATACTTCATAGTATTTTTATGTGTTTAAATATACAGTCACAATATTGCATGTAATTTTTCCACTTAAAAGTACAGAACAAACCAAATGTTGGGTTTGATTGCATATATCAATAATTGCTCTATATGTCATGAGATATCCAACCGCTTCATTATTTATAATTTAACTAACTCTGTGAGGTGGCTGTAAATGTATTCAGTCTTACTGAGAGCTTTAATAATCAAGCAATTTCTAAGTAATTTGAGAATCTCAAAAAGCATTTAAATCAGATCTTAGCCCTCTGGAATAATTAAAAGCAGTCAAATTAGCATTTATCAAATACATGCCACAAAAAATATCTCTTTATATTTACAAAATTACGTAAAATGTCAATCTCAGGAATAACTTTTGGGGGCAGAAATAGTTTAAGTGCAACAATGAGAGGATCAGATGACAGTCCCAGCTTTACATTAAAACAAAACATGCAATTGAACAAGTTTGAGGATTATTAATAGAGTATGAAATTCAATGTATATAAATTTATTGATTATTCCAGAAACTTTGATGAAGAAATTATTTTGTATATATTAGATTCCTTTACCAAACAGACGATATACTTCTAAAATTTCATTTTATACCCCAAGACTCATCCTTTTAAATAATTTTTCATATCTTTTATTTTCCTGATATCATGATAGGAACAGATGGTATCTTGGATACAGCAGGTCAAAGGAAGTGTTCACTGTGTAAAAAAAAAAATAAAAAATTGTGTTCAGCTCTGCAATTGATTACATTTGACTTCAACAAGGATTTTTTGGTATGATGATAAAGACTTGTCCATGAACATAGAATTGTTGAATGACAGCCAGTGCTCTTAGTTCTTGACACTAAGATTTTGCAATGACTTTGAGATATACACAAGGTTATTAGCACACTTTGTGTTTGTTAGTGTTTTTTGCTCTAATGATTCTTCATTGGTTCTACAATACTTAAAGGAAACTCTTTCCTGCTGAAATTCTGAATATTGTTTCTGTCTCTGAGAAGTTAACATTGCCAATGGCAAGCTGGTAATTATATTTATTGCTTTACGTGTCAAAATATGATTATCTGTTCTTATCTTTGAACTTTGTGAGAGATCTCTCCTTCCTCTTTGTCCTTGTTATGTTCCTGGCAAAAAACACTCTCAAAACCCCAGATCTTTCAGAACTTTTTAAACTCTCATACCACTTACTAGTTACATTATTCAGACTTAAACTTTAAAGTACCTTTTGTTTTTTTTTTTTAAAAAAAAGATATTATGAAACCCAGGTGTCAAATTTTTCCCTTTCTATCTCATTTAATCCCAACTAACTGGCATTTGAGATATATAATGGTTAAAGAAATGGTTAAAGAAAAACTGATAATGGTTAAAGAAAAACTGAATAGAATGATATGGCATCTTTGATAGGCAAAAACTTTACCTCCATTCTATTTTAAAAATGCTGGTTAAGATTTTTGCACTGAGAAGCTCAAAAGGATCAAAGTCATTAATCTGAGAAAATAGAATCCAACATAAGAGCCTCGAAAGGCTAATTAAAACTTCCATGCTCTGTTCGAGAGAAAAGGGACATGACCTAAATGCTGCTAAATCCTGTAGGATTATTTTTCTGTGACATGAATTCTAGGTAGATCACATGTCTAAGTTCAAACTCTGTAGACCTTATTTAATTTTCCAGGCACCATTTCTGCATCATGTGTCCAAATAATTATGAAAAGCCATTGGATATCTGGAATGGATTCTTACATCCTTACACTTGCAAAAGTCTAACAGGAAATTGAATTATAGTATGTGTTTCTGGTACTTCATATTTACTACACACTCAAATAAAGATGGTACTTTAAAGTCTTGTTTTAAATGATTGTTTTCAGGACCCTAAAATTAGCCATCCATTAAGTTTTCATAGCAGGAACACACAAACAAGAATCACAATTATATCACCATAAAAATATCTCCTCAGTCGAAACTCATCCAAAGCTCAATTTAAGCCTCAGAACAAACCACAATTTGTATTGGCTGATCCTGGAATTGAAAGTTGGTTTATTGTTGATTTAACCTAAAAAACAGGAAAAGATGTTAAAACAACACAAATTGTGCCTAAAATAGACATAATTATCTTTGGTCCATATCTGACCCACTAAAGGTATCTACTAATGTTACAGACACAATTTTCAAATGGCAGGCCAGGTTAACTTCTGGAGCCTGATAAATCTTCCATGTCCCAAAGTTTTCATATGTTACTTTTATACGTAACTTAATCTACGTGTGTATGTGTGTGTATTTGTGTGCACAGGGAACAGAAGTCATACTGCTGGCTGCATAAACAAATAATTGGTTTTGAACTTGTCAGAGATATTGCTTTGTAAATGGTTAGTCAAGATGTCAATGGGATGTGAGAAAAGTAAAGGTAAATAACTTTTTTTTTTTTTTTACCTTGACATCAGCAAAAGTTGTATTTTGCTCACACTTTATTTTTTGGGTGGTTTAAAAGGATATTTTTTCACTGCAAGGTCTTTCTGCTAAATAGATATCAGAAAAATGTAAACTCTGCTATTCAAGAGCGCAGCAAGCAATTTGCAGAGGTCAGAACAATGGCTTATGCCAGCCATGTACTCAAGTGTCTGCAGGAGGAGCCGAGGAGATAAAGTGAAATTGGGGCAATTGTCTAAGGGAATAAAGCATAAAGGACCGAAAGAATTATATAAGACTTCCTGAGGAATCAAAGGACTGGCTCATCTACTTAATGCTAACAAAGGCAGCAATGTGAACCCTGCTCTCTTCATTCCTTGCTCTCATGTTATTATATTCTTAAATTATATTTTCATTAAAGGTATGTATATATCATTAGGAACTGAGCCTTAAGCAAATCCAGCAATGAGCTAACCCAAAAGTCAACAGTTTCCAGAAATATCCAGTGGAAAGTATAATACTCTACACAGTAAAAACTACAGTCAAGGAGATGGGAGGGGAGAATTTCTTGGAGATCATCCTTGAACAATTAAGACCATGTTGAGAGCACAGATCCTAGGTCATCTGACCTCTCTCATGCCATAATTTGGCAGTGAAAACAATCTCAGGACCACATGATGGGATTTAGCATGGATAAAAATCCCAAATCTATTGAAAATCCTTGAGTAAGTTCCTAGAAACAGGTTGGTATCATTAGGAGGGTTTGAACTTTTAAGAAAGTTCAAGTACAAGAGACTAAGACTTCTGTCACATTTGGAATCTGCAAGTGATTAATTATCCAAGACCTATGAATAAAACAGCATTCAATTATTTTTTACATTTTATTTTTAGTTTAGTTGCTTTTTTTTTAAAAAAAAAGGGTTAGAAATATTCTGAGAAAAAATCAGTTAATAATGGAGAAACTATCCTCCTCTACTGCCCTACAGAATAAAAGGGAGAATGATGAAGTCTGTAGAATCAGGTGACAGTAGAAAGACACAGTGAAATTGAGGACCCTGTTGTTGGGAATTGTTAAGACCAGGAAAGTGGATCTGAAAAGAAGACATGATAAATAGTTGTATTTTTATCAATTGAGGTAAAGATGGCAAAAAATTTTCTGACAAAATATCTCATCAAGATGAATGTAATTTTCTTTGAAGACACACATATAGGATGAAGTTTCTGTTCAGAGAGAGATGCCAGAGAAGATCTACTTTGCAGCTATCAAGAAATTCACTAAGATATAGCAAAGAGGAGTCAAGATTTTTGTTGTGGTAGATTTAGAGCAAGGATTTGACTCATTCATACTGGATGTTCCCAGGTGGCTCTGTTGGGTGGTATCATTCACTAAGCCCCTGCTGTGACTTTTCTGCTTTTCAGACTGGAACAGAGGCTTGAGCTTTGGTCTTTCACAGCCTAATGAGGGCTAGCATCTGCTGCTGGGGCTTTTGCATCTTGATCGAGTAAATATCTGCTGCATGAGTGAGTTAAGTAAGCAACTCTGTGACTTACCAATAGCATTTTTTTTGTTCCCTCCAATAATTAATGTTCAATTGTATATATTTATATATATATATGGAGAAATCAGAGAGATGTTACAGTCATCTCATGTCCCCAAACCTCCTCTGAAATACCCACTAGAGATATTGGTGCCCCAGGTGTTTTGCTAAAGTAAAGTAAAGTGTGGGTCCCTAGTATTTCAGCTAATTATGCCCTAAAGATATTTAGGTTTGGACAGTTAGAGGGTTTTTAATGAACCAAAAAAAAAAGAAAAAAAAAAAAAGAAAAAAATAGAGAATTTCCATAGGATTTCCATAGCATTTGCCATATGCTTAACTAAATCAGACATCTATGCACATAAAACCTGGCATGTGCACTCAAAATTCCAACTTCGTGTACTTTGAAAATCTATTCTTAAACATATTTTAAAGAAACATATCAGAAAGTTGATATCCTGCTTGAAAAATGTTTCTCTAGCATTTCTTAAAATTTGAAATAACCAAGTCTGTGAAACGAAGCTAGCAGTCTTACAAGTTTGGACTTTTCTGCATGAATTCACTTTGTCTGATTACATAAGAAGTGAAATGCAAACCATTAACTTATTTGACAATGGTAAGGTACTTAACCTGATAATATTCAACTTTTTTTCCCCTTGAAGAGAAGGCTAATTGGCTGGACAAGATATGTTATTGGCTTCCCCTGTATCCAAGTATTTATTCCAGCCTTAGAATAACCTTCTATACCAAAAAGATAATTTCCCTTCATTTTTACAATAGTGAAGGATCAAGTATGAGGGTCATGATATGGACATCATTGAAATCAAGTGTTGGAGCTGACAAAGAATTCTTCTACTGTCATTAGTAGCATACATGAGGGTAGATGGGTTAGCAGAATATTTTGTCTTCTCCCAGAGACATGTGAACTCAGCTGTTGAATTATTTTTGTCACATTTTATCAGATGTTTAGTGCAAGAAAGAATTTGGCAATAGGAGCCATTCCATGATCAACTTGGAGCCAAACTAAGAAAAAATATCTCCAAAACTAGTTATTACGTTTCAGGTTACAGGAAAGAGGTACATTCATTCCTTCCACTTTTACCTCTCCCACTCTCTTTAACCATCCTGGCAAGGGGCATCATAATCTCATATTAATGGCACAGAGTTGAGTGATGGAATCTTCCAATGGGTACTATGAATTAAAACAGATCAATGGTTTAGTTGAGAAGGATTATTGCTAAACATTTCCAAAAATGTTTAGTCCTTCAGAACTGCATTGATAAAGAAATTCTTCTCCAAATATACCTTACTATTCTATGCTTCAGCTGTTTAAACACAAAAACATATTCCTTGTTTCTACTTCAGGAGAAGAGAGGGGGGAGGAGAGGAGAGGAGAGGAGAGGAGAGGAGAGGAGAGGAGAGGAGAGGAGAGGAGAGGAGAGGAGAGGAGAGGAGAGGAGAGGAGAGGAGAGGAGAGGAGAGGAGAGGAGAGGAGGGAAGGGGAGAGAGAAGAGAAGAGAAGAGAAGAGAAGAGAAGAGAAGAGAAGAGAAGAGAAGAGAAGAGAAGAGAAGAGAAGAGAAGAGAAGAGAAGAGAAGAGAAGAGAAGAGAAGAGAAGAGAAGAGAGCTTTTCTCACACAGAGAATTCTTACTGTGAATGTCTACAATCTTTGTATTTTACATACCTGACAGCTAAGGAAAACTCTGACAGATGTCACTGATATGCTGATATGCCACAAAATTTCTGTACACAGTATTAATGTCACTTTGATTCATCTTTCAGATAGGTTTCTGAAATCCCAGCCAGAGTCTTGGTGGAAGAAAATCGAGACAAAATTAGTCAACTTTATCGTAGCTGAAGTATTGATCGGAAGATACTAGAGTATATTCCTGACTTGTATCTCTTGAGAGAGGAGTCAGACACTATAAATATGACAGCTGGTTCTAGACATAGACTTTCTTTTTCTTCTTTATGTCATCATACATTTTAATATTGCATAGCTTATAAACTGTTACAGTAGCTGACACAGTTTTGCTGTTCTACTTGAGTTGCAAGCTCTTTTTTCATCATCACATCTGCTATTTTGTTAACCTTTTTAGACACCAGCTAACGTGCTAAATGGGATTCAAAGGAAAAAAGTCTTGATAACGGGATTTAAAAGAAAAGTCTTGATAAAGTATCAAGCTTTCCTGGAAAGAGAATGTTTCTACCTGCTGGTATTATGCACATAGTGCTTGAATAAGAGAAGTTTTTCATCCCTCCCTTTAAAAATAAAAATGCAAAAGGCTCTGGTCATAGTTCCATTTCTCTTTCCACCCAGTAGGAGGGTAAGAAAGCAGTATTTCTGTGTGGGGTGCTTGCTTTAAGCCAAGTGTTCAAGTCAGCTCAAGTCAATATTGTGTAACTTGTGATGCTTCAAGTTAAATGCATCATCTGGTTGGATACAGTCAGACGTGTGCTAAATTAGGGCTGGGATCTTGCTTCTGTCACCTTCCTTATACACTTGCTCTGAAGGAGACTGGAATGGAAGTTATTTTTTAAGACAGATTGTCCCAAAAAAACAGCCTTTTTATGAGAAGATAAGAGTTCTACAAAACTGCCAGGCCTGGGTTGTTTTGGAAGAGGTTCATCCTGGTGCTCTCTGTACTGCTTCACAGGATGGTGCCAGCCCCACCCACAATTCAGCCCCTCTTCTCCACTTCTACACATCTAGCACTAACTTGTTATATGAGAGCTTTTTGTTTTACTGTAACTTCCAACACCAACATGCAGAATCTTGTTTTTATTAAAAATGTGCTTTTATTTCTATTTTCTGTTCAAAACAAGCTTTTTGGCATGAAGAGTAAAATCTGTCCCATCAAAGGAGAACAGAGTATAATACAATCCATTCTCATAACAATGAGGGGAGGCAGAAGGTGGTGTTTAGATATGTATGTAACTTATTGTTTTGTGTGCCACGCATTCCTGTGGTTGACGGGATGCCAGCAGTAGAAATAACACTACCTACAAAATGAGGGGCTGCCTTTCATCTTGAGATCAGAAAAGTAGGGCTCATGACTTTGGACAGTTTTCTAAAGACTTTTATTTGTGTAGGAAGTGTAACTTTACCAGTTATGCCACGGTGATAAAAAATTGCTGACCAATTTGGGAAAGGATTGGGAATTAGGAAGTATGTTACAAGATTACATACAGAATTATTTGCTTGGTTTCCAGGAGAAGATTTTTTCCACCAAAAATGTCTATTAGTCAAAAGTCCATTCATTCTGGGAAGCAAAACTGGCTTAAAACACTTGTTTCATAAGAAAATCTGAAAAAAAATTTGATAAGGTTGAAATCCTGCTGTAGGACTTATTAGAATATTATTTTCTAGCATTTACAATGAGATATAGAGAAATCAGAGTCAATACTAATTATTTTCACAGAACTTTCTATTTATGAAAGTGTATTTAAGCCATTGCCAGATAATCTCCAAAATGTTACCTCATACTAAATTCTTATAAGAAGTCAGGTACAATCTATACTTGTTTGACATTTAGTTAATAATCTCAATGTAAAGGTGCCTTTAGGTATCTGTGGTACTTCAACCACGCACAGTAAGGAAAAGGGATGACTCATCTGCTGTCTCCTGACAACATAATCCCAAGAGATGGAAATCTTACATCAGCTAGAAATGAAATTCTGTTTCTTCAAATGTAAAAAAAAGGTATGTTGGAGAGCAGGATGAGGCATAGTCAAAGGTGTTAGGAAGGTAGTTTAAGTGAGAACTTACAAACACACTTATATGTCTGTTTAACATTGTTTTCCAAGATTTATGTTTCAATAAATTCAAAAAGCACTGTAGGTAAAACTACCATGAAGAACACGAATATCCAAATGATAGATTTTGGATAGATTTTGCATATATCTTATTTGTGGCATAAATTGTGCATGTTGCAGGTAAGAAAGAAAAGGTCTAGGGTCAGAAGTATCAACTCAGAAGGCCCTGAGGTCTTCTTAGATGATAGCTCAGATTCTCTGCTTCAAGAATCTATCACAATTTCCTATTGGGTTAAGAAAAAACATTTCTGGCCTCTGAGTGATTGTTAGAGGAATTTAATTGGAGAACAGAAATAACTGTAGAAAGGAAACAGACAGATGCAGAGAAATTACTCTGCCGTGCCCTCATCAATGTAAGGTGATGGTTGGGTAAAGCAGAAGGTGTTTCTTCCCTGTGTAAATATCTTGATCAGGCCAGAAACTGACAATATTTTTGTCAATAACTGAAGGAGGAATGAAAAGAAGGACACTTTCCTAGACTCAATTTATACCAAGAAAAGAGTAGAAAAAGATACCTATTAAAAGAGACCAAGTAGAAACCCTGGATTTCAGTCCAATGGAGTCTGTCTTTCTTCATTGACATAAATTGCCTAAACTCTCCTCCTTATGCAAAATTTAAGATTCAAGGTCTTCAAGATTTTAAGGTCTTTAAGATTAGCCGAAGTTGCAGACTAATCAGTAAGATAAATTCTTTCATTACTAGCCAGCAAAGGTGTACTCTGAAGTTAGAGTAGGAGTGTGCTTTTTGATGTTTATCTATGGCATGACATCTATTGAAGAGTAGTGTTTGCTGTGGGTCTTACACCCAGCCTTTTGAAACTATGTTTGGAACTGATCAAAGGCCCTCTGATATAATATCAACTTGGATGCTTTGGGTCTTTGTCCTCAGTAAATATTTATAACATCATCCAAAGTTAAAGGGTTCTCAATATATACCAGCAAATTTTCTTACTCACTGTCTCTAAATGTCAAGGAAAGAATCACAACTCCCAGAATTTGCAGAACTTAAAGTGAGTTTATTTGACAAAAGGGGAAAAGGAGCTTATAGAGGATAGAGTGGTTCTTTGCTCTAGTATCTTGAAAATTTGTGCCACTTCAAAAATAATTTCACATCTTCTATAAACCAGAATCATTACACTGTTTGGACACTGTTCTTCTCATATAATGTCTCACATAGTGGGCTAAACTCTGACCATAGCAACTGGGATCTTTATTTCTAATTTCCAGTAACAGTTGCAAGACAAGTGAAATATTGTTGACTTCAGCAAGAAAAGGTGTCTGGAATTTCAGTGTACTTTTTGCTGAACAATTATGGGAAAATTCTTGGTGGGAAAATGCTTCCATCATCCTGAGACTTCAAAGATGGCATGTGAAGTTCCTGAAATCTGTATAAGAAATGGCATTAATTACCATTTCCAGATTGGGGCAATTGACTTAGAATTGTTTGCAGTTTGTACATTGGTTATTTTTTTTGGTAAAAAGCCAAAAGGAAATGACTCACTACTGATAGTACAGGATGTTGATCAGAGGCATAACTTCTCACAAAAAGTTTATTCATAGATGGATATGGGCTTGGTATAAATATACCATTATACACATACACTTTTATCGAACACTTTTAGCAAGCATTATTAGAAGCAGTATCCAGCTTTTCTCTTTGCTGTTTCACCAGCTTGTGTCAGTGTGCAGTCGTTGCCAGGGGATGCCTTCATCTTTGCAGATGACTAACAGGTTCCAGAACCACTTACAACTGTGTATCAGGAATACTGAGTCATCACATAGCTGTGCAGTCCCTCCTGAAGTGAAAAAAAAGCCCAGAAAAAAAAATCTAAATATGAAAAAGGTATCTTTATTTTTAGAGTTTAATTATGTCATTTCTACCTGTAGATTCCTATATTTCAAACTTTCCTACTAAATAGTTTACTGCAAGTCATAGATCAATAAGATGTCTCTGTAAAGTTTTGTATCTGAATATAACATGGAATTATGCTAACTGCTGCAGCAATTATGCAGAATAGCAGTATTAATATGAGTTAACTTGCTTTACTTGGTTTTGCTAAGGCTTGCTTGGAGACTGCTATGCTCAGTAGGTAATCGGACTAGAAGAAGGGAGTCACTGTAACCCATTTCTTTAGTCGGCTGATTATATGGACAGCCCTACTCTGTTTTTATAATACTTTTCATGTGGATAAACTTTTCCTTATCCAACAAGGCTATTCTTACATATGGATCATTAGTGTTGTTCTGTAAAGGACAGATGTTTCAAGATTATTGTATTCATCAGATAGCAAGTGTTGTGTAAAACCTGCCAAGCTGGAGTTTGTCCAAAACATCTTACTGGGAGGAATGTTGATATATTCATACCATTCCCCCCAGAGTTCAAACTTTCCAGACAGATTTTGCATCATTAAGTGGTGATTGTTCATGTGTTGGGTTCATGGTTGATCATAAGGTCTATACATGAGAAATTCGCTCAATTAGGAGCCACACCACTTGATCCTGGCATTTATGTTTTCAAGGCTTTGACTCATTAACTTTCTCCTTGGCTTTTGAAGAAAAAGTTAAATTCCTTTGGCTCAGGTTATCTTTGGAAAGAAGGCACTATTATAGCTCTTAATCAGCAGCCTGCCAGATATTAAGACTGTAATACATAAGTTTCTTTTTTAAGAATTCATCCAAAGAAATTCCTTTTTTTTCCAAATTTAAATTTTGACAGTAGTTTAATACAGGATACTCTGGATATTCTCACACACACATAATATATTTTTTTCCCCAAGTACACGTCATCCAGTTTTAATCTCTCGAAGTCTTTCTATAATTTTCCATTTGTGATGCTCCAATAGAAATTTAGTTCAATGTTTAGATTATGGCTTCTGTTGCTTTAGATGATTTAGTGACCAAACAGTGTGATTTCAGTTTTATAACTCTGCTCTTATATCCACCTGTATTGTCATATACAGTTATTACCACATGTCTATCTGAAATTCAACAGTAACTGAAAGCAAAGAACTGTTGGAATATGTATACACAGCATTGAGATGTGCATAAAAACCCAGAATTTAAGTAGAGTAATTATATTTTATTACTCTTTTGTTTTCCACCCTCCAGTATTCTCTGTTTGGCATCTGTGCACTTTTCCGTCCATGAATTCTCTTTTTTTTTTCTGTATTGCTTTGCTCAAATATGTTGCTTAGCCCTCCAAAATCTGGCAAACTGGTCTAGAAAATCATGATCTTTTTGATCTGAATTTCTGTATGAAGAAGCTTTCCCGGAGATCTTCCTTTTCTGGTAGCTGCCTGGAAAATATTGTGAGAATCCTGTTTTGCACAGTATTTACAAGTTTTCACTTCTAGTTCTGTCTTGAATCAGTAAGTGAAAATATGTGTTAAAAATCAAAAAAGTCTGTGGAATGTTTTTTAGACATCATACAATATTTCCTTTTCGACTTGTTTAATTTCCATTCAGCTCAAGCTTACAATTGTTCCTCTGTTCAAAACCATTCTGGCTGATGTCAGAACAATTCTGTTTTACTTCTCTCCTGACATACAAATTCACAAAATTTCCCCAGTCTGTTTTCATGCCACTGTTTCGTGTCTTCCTCCTCTTTCCTCATTCATGAAATTCCCTTTTCTTTTCTTTCCTGGTCTTTTCTCGATGTTGGATCTCCTCCTCAAAATTATAGATCTCCCCAATACTAGATGTCCTCTTTATTCCTGTTTTCATGATATATTCTTTAATCTTATGCTGAATTTTTGCACCTCTTTATCTCCCTCTTTTATGTTTTACTTGTATGCTTGTCTAATCATGCAGGGATTTATCCACACAGAAAGTTTTAAAAGTTTGCTCCTATTCTTAGTGTTTGAATCAGACACAGGGCAGGATACACATGTCTCATCATGTGGTGGAGCAGCCTTTACACTGCACATTTTGCTGGTGCCCACATAGCCACTGCAGCAAGAGTATTACACATAAAACAGCATGCAGTATTTTTTCTTTAACACTTAGCCTTCATCTTGTGCAGTTTCTAATACAAGTTCTGTTTTCAAGTTATGTGGATGAAAAAATGACTGCCCTTATGAAAGCCAGATCTATATAACAAATACAACTTTTTCCTTCAGACCTTAATAAGAAACCAGTCCAGCTGTTCTGTAGACCAAAATCCCAATTCTGTAACTACAGCATTGTAGCTGTAAGCATCAAAAGTCAGAACAAGGAAATCCAGGCAGAGACAAAGGAGGAAATGGAGAAAAACACAAGGCAAATGAGAAAACAATGAGATTAATGAAGGAATACTGCTTCTGCCATTCAGGTGCCTGGTTGGCACTCAAAGCTTCAAAATAAAATTACCAGATCAGCCAGAGTAGATATATATATATAGGAGGAGGCTACTGATTTTATTTCCCAGTAATCACATGTATGTGACACAGCAGAGACAATATATCTCTATTAACAGCACCTGATGCAGAAAGCACTCCAGACCACATGGCAGAAAGATTCTCTACTTCTCAGTACAACCCTTTCTCCCCTTCCCTCTTTCACTCTTCCTTGACACTGTATCCAACTCTGACCTCAAGAACCAGCCTGTAAGAATGAGAAGAATGTTTTCTTGCTATATTGTAAACCCTTTGGTGCAGAGTTCTTTAAGGGCTTGGTGGATAATTTATGGTATTTTTGTTCCTAGACATGCTTTAGCCATAAGTAGATCAAACATAGACTGAAATAAAATGTTGTATAGTAAGTATATAGGTATGACAATTCTTTAACATGTACTACACTGTAGCAGTCTGATGAATGCAACACTATCAAGTTTCTTTTCCCCTAGCTCTTCACAATAGATGAACTTCTGGACAATTTTGCAGAAAAAAGATCTTTCTCTCAAAATTTTCCCGTCAATTTTTTGTTGGTACTTATCATTCTTTAACACTTCATCTCAGCAGCAGTGAAAGCCTATGTCCCTACTTTCTAGATTTCATTTCCTCTTCCTTTCATTAATTCCAGACAATTACAATGTTTAATTACATAGCATGGCAAATTATGCTAATCAATTCTGTTTGCAGCAACTAGGATCCATCATGATGCCTCAAAATCTGTAATTGGTGAAAAATGAAGAGATAGAAGTGATGAAATTCATCATTCTAGGAGGATGTCCAGACTAAAACATATTCTGCAGACTCCTGTTCATTCTGAAAGCTTGGATCTGAGATCTGTTCTGAAACCTTTCACTCAGGGAGACTGCTACACAGCTGAAAAGGTCTCTAGAGGATCTGAGCTCTTTATGTTTGTATTTCCTTGGCAGTTTATGTTTGTATTTCCTCTTAGGTGTTTTTTTGAGAGAGGAACCACTCTTATCTTTCTTAGTAGCTTGGTAGTTATATTGTCACACGGTGTTCTCTTATGCTGCAAAATGAATTGCAGTAGTAGGACAGGAAAGATATGCACAAAAATATAGAGGGAAAAGAAAATATATTTCAATACCATGCTACTCCACCCTTCAGCCCTCTATTTCTACAATCCATGAAATCTCTACACAAAGTTCTATCTTTTTTTTCTACCATCCTTTGACATTGGTCTTCACCTTTCTGGAGAGTTTTTGAAGGATATAGTAGGACACAATCCAAAATATAGTAATATCTATATAGTCTTTCAGTGACAATCAAAATAACATTGCTTCCTTACATAAGTTAAAAAAAAGGTCTGATCTATGTATGCTGATGTAATGTCTGTGGACTGACAAAGAATTGTGAGTACCATACTGCCTCATAGTCTCACAAATTAAAATTTATGCCTGAGTGATATATAGGGCAATTCATCCTGGAATTGCACCCAGGAAAAGGATTTAGTTTAAAATCTGGCATATCATGAATCACTTGACAGTTACATTTACTTTGAAGATCCTGCCATACCACTGCAGCAGGTCAAGGCAACATCATTGCATATTCAATTTCCAATGAAAACTTGAAACAAATTTAGAAGTGGGAGGAAAAGAGGACTCTTTTTTATACATAGTAAGTGCATATAATTGTTTGGAGCAACAGATTATTCCAAAAGAACAAAGAAGAAACAACTGTTTTCAGCTCCTTCTTAAAAATGTACTGCTACTTGTCCAGGAAACACACTAGTGAGTTCCAGACATGCTCACATATTCTTAATATTGACAAAAGTACAATATTGCCAAAAAGACACATTCAGAAGAAAATTGATTTCACTGTTCTAATGGAAAAAATGAATGGTATTCCAGAGTCTTTTGAAAAAAACACCAAAATGAAGCAGCATCCCTTTACATATGCATTGGAATAATTCCTAACTGTATAAAGATGCTTAGGTGATTTTTAGTCAGACCAAAAAGTTATATCCAGATGTGAACAAAAGGCTATGTGGACTGCTTTTCTGTATGAAAAATGATCTATGTACCACAAAATAATATATAATGTATACCAGATTACCCTCCTGATGTTGTCTTTGTGATGAATGAACACCATGGGGGAGGAGGAAATTTGCTTTCTTCCTATTTTTCCTTGAAGATTTATATAGAGATGAAACATGAAACTCTGATGCATTTGCTGTTAAGTTTTTTTGAGAGATACACCCTGTTCACCAGCACTGCTCAAAGACTTTGGCAATTTGTGGGATAAAATTGTGGCTACATCTGGTTAGCAACTGAGAGTGGAGAGAGAGACACGTAGCTCTGTTACCTATCTGCCTTCTTGTTGCACAGCTGCTTCACAGTCAGAAGACTGTCAGTATAGTAGGGTGTACTTAAATGCAATAAGTCCCATGTGATCTGGGGGTAGTAACCTGGATAGACTGCTCATGTAGCATAACCATCTGCGTACACAGAGGTAAATTTGACTTTGAGGGCATATATAGACCAAAACCAGGCAATCTAGGCATATGAGGAGCTGCACAGCTCCATTGTCTCTCTAGTTCCTGCAAAAACTTCACAAATACTTTCCAAAAGCATCTTCATATCAAAGGCAAAGGTAGATTAAGTAAAGTAATGGGGAATTCTTAAAAGCAATCCAGTGCTGTATTGTTAGGAATTTCTTTAATCCATGAAGGAAATCTCCACCGCATTGGCTGACACATTGTTACAAGAAAATTTTTCCATTGTCCATCTTCCACATTCTTAAGAAATACCTTTTACTTGTGAAGGAAAAATGACACAGTACTTCTACATGCTTCCTGTTAAGCTTTGAGTTTTTAAAGGGAACCTCAAAAGCAATCTCAGCAACCACAACAGCTGTTCTGACCCAGGCAAGTGTGGGTGGGGATGTGTGTTCTTCACTTTTCCTGTGATTAGACTATTAGAAGGCAGGGCAAATATATTACTTTCCTAAGATTATACTTTTTTCTGGATATATCTTGCCTGATGTGAGACAGTCTGCTTTACATACCTCTTCTAAAGACTGTACAGACTTCACAAAGGAGAATAGTTAATCATAGTGGGAAAGATCGTGGCTTCTTACTTCACTCTACTACTTTAGTAGTCAGAAGATAGGCCTCAGATTGTTTGAGGAGATAAAATACACATCCAGGTACTAAAATTCATGCTTGTGAGGTCAGATGAAATTAGAAAAAAGTAAACAAAGGAGTGGGCAAAACTGATGTAAGACTCATTTCTCAGATGGACAGAATCACAGAATCTTAAGGGTTGGAAGTGACCTTGACAAATCATCCAGTGCAACTCCTCTGCAAGAGCAGGACTACCTAGAGTAGGTCACACAGGAACTCATCCAGGTGGGTTTTGAATGTGTCCAGAGAAGGAGACTCCACAACTCATCTGGGAAGCCCATTCCAGTGCTCCATTTTTATCTATGTTTGTATTACTTGTGGCACTACCAAGGCACCCTTTGAAAAGGACAACATTACCGAGGTGTTACCAGTGTGTTTGCCAGCTTCATTTGAATGATACAGAAAGAAGTCTTTGGCTTCCAGATAATCCGGATGATTTTGTTTCCTTTTTGGCAGTCTCACAGAAAGACAAGAGAGGAAGTGTTACAAAGTCAGCTGTGCTGTATATGTCCATCTGCACAGGAGTCTCTGGTGTCAAAAGGTTGTGAAATATCCAAACTGAGGATTTCCTTTTTTTTTCTCTTTTCTTTCTGTTTCTTTTTTTTTTTCCTTTCCATAATATGCAGTGTCTTATTTGTGGTGAGCTTTAAATACATTGTTTCAAAGGACACCCTAGAAACCCTTACTGGTTTTAGATTTGAAGTGATGTGTAGAGGGTATGTTTGGTAAACCTTCCACATTTCTTCTCTAACAGAAGATTCCAAACATTTAAAACATTTTGGGGAATGATCTCAAACATCTCCAACAGCATCAAGCCAATGACACCATGGAAAACAGATGTCTGAACTCCAGAGGCACTTTCAGAATAATCACCAGTCCTGTCAGTTATCCCAATAGTGGGAAGAAGATAATTTTTACTGTCATTGATAATAAGAATAGTTGGAAGAACAAAAGGCATTTTAAAACAGCACTTCAGCAGATCTCCCTACTCCCAGAACTAAAATAATTGGTGAGGTGCACATATCACACAAAAAAAGACCTGAGAAAGAACTTAATTTCCCCTGAAGCTTGGGCCTATACCAATCACATAGCATTCCTTCTCTTAACAAGTCTAGGTGAAGAAAATTTGTGGGTCAGGGTAGTAATCAAAACCTTTTGGTGTATTGCCCAGTTCACCTCAGCCGAGACGCACTCCTTTACACCTAGGGCATCAAGCCAAGGTCTTTCTTTGCTGTTTTTAAAGGCTAACATCAATAGAGAGAGACCTTGCTGGAGAGATCAGGGGCTTTGAAATTCACTAAAACTTTTTCAAAACTTTTAGTACGCAAAGACTTAAAGAAGGTGTTTTGAAATCTAGTAAAAAACAGTGAAGAGGCTCATAGGACCACTTTCTTTTGTTTCTGTCCCAAATCATCAAATGCCTCTGCAGCCTGGAGTGCCCTGTATATGACCTGAAACAAGTCATTTAATCCGTCTGTGCTTTACTTCCACATCTGTAAACTGGAGATAATCCTTCTCCACTTCTCCTGGCAGCTTGGAAGATAAATTCGTTAATTCTTGGGCGCTGCTCAGTTCTTTGACAAATTGGGCTCTCTGCATGCAAGCACTTAGAAAAAAATTCTGCTCCTGAAACAACCCTTCTTGCATCTGACAACTGAGAGATATAGGTTTGAACATACTAATCCACCAGGCCTTAAGACTTTAATCCTCAAAAGTAACCCTAGTGATTATTATGCCTGGTTGAGCATCATAACTGAACAAATGCTGAATAAAGTCATCCTGCCAAAAGATTTCTTTTCAGACATTTAGGTTTACTTGGGGTTCCTCCCCAACCTCAGACTCTCTGAAGAAAAATGAAAACAAACTGACTGAATATTAAGACTGCTGCCAGACTTGGCTTTTACCACAAATATCATGAAACAGCAGCCATGAAACTTAAATCCCAAGCATCTCACTGTGGTGGAAGAGGCAGGAAAATGAACAAGAGCAAAGAGAAGGAAAGAAGAGCATTTGAGGACAGAGAAACCTGTGATAAAGGTGGTCTTGGTCAGGTCTATTAAAGTATGGTACATCTTCACAACAGCAAGCTCTAGCACAAGGAAGGTGGCTGGGTGATGTTAGTCACCATTGCATATATACAGTAGTCACCAGAACAGTTTTGGGTGTATGCTTCCTTCTAACTCTTTATTTTACCATTTACTTTGATTTAAGTTTACCTTAGTGTCTTGAAGAGATCCACAGAGAGGAAAATGCTTCAAAAATGGACAATGAGGATTTTATCACTATGAAGAAAACAATACTATGGGATGGGCATCTCTTTGAGTCAGTGTTGTTTGATCGCCAGAGGTGCAGTGAGATCCAGATGGATTATGTGTGAAACATATTGTCTGCTTGATGCCTGTGACTGTAGAAACATGAAACCAGACAGTGAAGGACAATTGATTTCCTACATTGCATCATTTATGTTTCCCTATATTATCTTGCCAGATATTACTGGTTACTTGGATAACACTGATTATTTGCATAACTTTCATCCCTCATTTATAAAAGTCTATGAAATAGGACCACATTATAATGTTTTGTAATTGGAAAACAAACATAATTAATTGGAAATATAACAGCATTTTTCATTAGCTAAGAAAATAAAAATCATCATGTACATTTAGGGCTAGGACTAAGTGAGTAAAATTCTTAGTGCTTCAGAAATTTTATCTTCCACTTTGATACCTATAAGAACCCATACTCAGAATTTTCTTTTAACTTGGCAGTACCACTTTGAGGTTCAATACTAACTTTACATTTGAAGTGGATCTAGAGTTTACAAGTATGGTGTGATTCTAACCCGCAACATAATGTTCAAGTACTATTTATGAGAACTTGTTGATACGGAAAAAGAGGCTGGAAATATTGTAAAAACACACTCAGTCTGGTATGGAAACAACTTCCAAGAAGCTATTTTTGAGCAATTTCCACTTCTTGTCTTGCCCTTAAACAGGAAGCAGTAAGAATCATAACAGTGACTATGTTTAAGTTCTTAAGCTTTCTAAAACCCTGCATACAAGTTAAAGTTTCTAGCAGAGTTATTGGGAGATTCTTATTAAATTCAGGTAAATTTTACCATCCTTGTCTTGTGCTTTCCTGACCAAGAATATCTGTAAATTCAAAGGTGTTTTGAGCAGAAAGGCTCTTCAGAAATCAAAGATTACATTCCTGTCTGTGACAATCTCTTGGCAGCAAAAGATTTCTTTCTTCACAGTTGGAGGAGTTGGCTGAGAGATCCTTGTCTAATGGTTTCTTCAACACAGAACATCATGAATCATTATGTTTGCTATTGTCCCAAAGCTGCAAAGAATTGTTCAGAAAATTAATCTCATTTGTAAGTGCTCAGGATTTTACTTCAGGGTGGGATAGATATTTTTTCAGATTAATAGAAGGAACTCTGCATTGTGCTTCAAATGTACAGTTAGTCCAAGCAAGTGCCAGTAACACTGTGAGTGTGACGTGTTTGTGTTATCTGTCCTTGACTGATAATAAAGGAACAGACATGTGGTGAGCAGAGTAGTTGTTATAGAGCAGAAAGAAAGAAAGAAAGAAAGAAAGAAAGAAAGAAAGAAAGCAAGCAAAGGCTGCAACTTTCTTTTTGTGACATAGGGGAAAATAATTTTACAATGTATTTTGCACCTGATATTACTGTTACTGGAAGAAAAAGTAAATAAAAACATGTTTTCACCTTTCATATCTCTCCAGTCATTCAGAGTGTTCTACTTGTTTTACTGGAGAAATCATTTTGTCAGCTAACTGTGTTTATAACAATAGCTGATGCAGCGCATGGGAAGCTGAGCTAAATGTTCACTGCCCTTGTGCCTGCTCAGGATGTCCACTGCGTGCAGGCAGCCTCGCAAGCCTTCCCTACAGAGGAGATTTCTGTCAGTGACCTTCGCAGATCTCATGCTGGGCTATTTTTATTAGTACGGTTAATTCAGGATATCAACCGGAAAGAAACTTTTTACCACAAGGGAGGAGAAATATTGTAGAAGCTTTGTGGAAGTTTTATCCGTGATCTGTATCTCAAAATTACAAAATGAATCTGACTGATATGAATGAGAATTGAACCAGGCCCTTAAACAGTATTTAAAACTTATAGCAAACAATATTCTGTTTTTCTGTTGCTCTTCTCTTTCTATCTTCTCTTGCAAGTGAATTGAGTTTCTCTAAATGTCTTCTCTTTAGTGGTCACTTACCTAGTTCAAGCATATAGTCAGATTTGTGTCTTACCTAGGAGAGAGCATTTTATTTAGGTGATGGACTTTGGTAGAAAAGGCAAACATCTAAGAACTTTTTGTAAACTCCAAAGAATCATTAAGAAACGCTATAGAAAATGCGATTGTATTCTAGATGAAGGAGTTAAAATGGTCAGTGCTGGCATAATTTTACAAAAGGAAGAACAAAAATAGGAAGACCCTCTTTAAAAGGATCTCAGAAAAGTTGGCTGAGGAAGGATCTTAAGAATTGAAGTAATCCTTTGTTCCCATTCTCTACTTTTAAATATTTACCTCAAATAATTACAGATAGATCGCAATGATGAAACTACATATGCCTCACAGTGTCATTATGTTAGTTAACTGAAGAATATTCAGGAGCTAAAAGTAATGCTTATGAATTTCTGTTTTCCTCAAGGAACTGCTGATAGATATACAGACATACACACATATACGTGTATGTATATATAGATACATACATCCATGCATGCAATTATTTGTTCTTTGATGTTAAAACAAGATGTTTTTAATCCCCCAAGAAAGGAAACTTCCTCCAGATGTACACACTTTTCAAGACAGAAGTCTAGATGATGGTGCAGAGTAGGGATAGGAGGAATGCTTTTTGGCACCTGCTTTCTGCACAGCCAGACAACAGGATTTCTCAATGTCGTGGCACTGTAACACGTTTCGGAAGTAGTAAAAACCTGTAAAGAGGATGTTTCCTCTGGATTTTGAGAGTTCAGCACAGAGAAGTGAGAAGATTTTGGGCAGTCTTGGACTGAAGTAAGCCTTTTACTGCCAAAGGTTTTCAGAAGTCTAGGGCCAGTTTTATATTAGTCTTAGTTTTCAAGATATTCATTTGTTTATATATCCAAACCTGATGTTTATCCTTTAAGAGATGCTATCTCTGTACAGAGTTTGTGTTTAATGTGCTACCTACCAAAGAATATGAAATCCATGTTGGCATCACTGCTCTGCAGGATATAATCCCTCTTCTTATAGGTATGGCTGTACATCTAGATGAGTGACCACGTGTTTCACTGTGTTAAACTGCTTATTGTAGAACTGAACCTATTTTATCAAGTGAGTTTGATTGCTAAGTCAAACTGATATGAAGAAATGTGAACTCTCCAAAATCATTCAGAGTAGAATTCATCTTGTCAAACTTAACGTCATTAAAGGTGGCCATTCAGGCTGCATTAGCCATCCAGCCTGAAGAGACGGAAACAAGTCCTTCCTAACAAATGTGATAAATCACAAACTACAAATGTGCGATTTTACTCCAAGATTTGCTTAGACTTCACTCCTCACTAGTAAGAGTTAAAATGGGTAAGGTGATCCCAATTTTAAAACTTCTATCTTTGTTCTTTACAATTCTTCTCAAAGTTTCTCTTTCTAAACCATGCCAGGAACATCTCCTTCTCTCTTTCTCCTCCCCTGCAGGTAATAATACTGATGGAGTAATAATTTTAGATATTTTAACAAGATCAGTGATCCTGCACTGCCAAAACCAATATTCACATGGAGATGCTATGTTTTTACTTCTGGTATCATGCACTCTGGGTTTTGTGGTTACTCAGAATATGGGATTTTTTTTCCTCTATTTTTACAAAATGTAAAGTGAAGTTTATCTTTGTGAACAGAGTCTTGGAAACCATAAATATTTATCTCAGAAGAAATCCAGTAAGGACATCCAGAGGGCATTTGAACATTGTTCTGAAAGTAAACCTGAAGGATCTTACACTCATAGGAGTGTGGGTAGTTCTGATTTTTGCAGTGATTAAACTCAAGGTGGGTCACCAGCAAAATGCAGTTTTGAGAGATTTTTCCATTTAAAATTTGGTCAACTCCATGTGTACTTCTTTCATACGTTGCAATACATATCAGAAGATAAAGAAGATTTTTAACAAGTGGTCTTCTGAGTCAGATTTGAAGATATGATCAAGAGTAGAGAGGCTTCCTACATATTTTTTATGTCCTGAAGGTTTCAATCAAAAAAACTCAGATTCACTAAAACTAAAATCTAGTCCAAAATCTTCCCACTTACATCTAGGTAAACCTCATTGACTTCCTAGCCAAAACCTGAAGCTGTGAGACTTAAGCCCTCTGGCTCTAGTAGCAGAGAAAATAGGAAGGTCAGATATTTACCCACAAACTACTGATTTCCTAATGTTTTACTCAATATTCTCGGTCATGAGATACCAACAAAGCCATCCAGGCCTCTTTGGCTGAGGATGTATTAACAATTGTAAAGCAAACATATACTTTAGACCTTTTGTAGAGAAGTATAATATTTTTTAATTGTCTTTTTAAGTAGTGTGCTGAAAGAGCTTCTGTAAATGTAAAAATGAAATGAGTCTGAATTAGATCAAGACCTTGGGATTTTTTCAAGGACAAAGGATACCGTGATTAAAGCAATAGACTACTATTATCTCATAAAATTTCCAGTTTCTTCTAATAGTACTTTAAAAAAAGTAGTTTAATTGCAGAGACAAACCTTTATTAAAAGGAGTTAGAGCACTATAGCAATATAGAAAGACCTACAAGGCAAGGTGCAGGAGTAGAACTGATTATGCTGAGATACTTCACTTTTACAAGTGGTTATATGATGTATCTCTTACTGGAAGGAGCTAGTGTGCACTGGGATAGTCAACAACTATGACTTGGGGCTGCAATCCAGCAGAGAGACAGTAGAAAGTGCTGGGAGATATGGAGATTTGAAATTTCCTCTCCATATTGAATTGAGTATATGTTTCAATGCCATAGTTAAGCAGGATTTATAAGGATTTGATCTTCATGTTCTGAAATGGCCTCAGTTGATCTGTCTGTTTTCCATCAGGACTGTTTGTGTATTCTGCATCAGAATACTGCTGGAAAAATCAAATGTATTCTACAGAGCAGAATCTCCCTTTTCTATCTGTATGTCTGGGACCCAGAAATGTTGCTTTCCTGATTTAACAATGGTCTCACTTCCCCTGGAGATATGAGCAATATTTTCATACAAGAAAACCCCTCATAGTCTTTTAGCATGATCACTCTCTTCATATCTTGTACTGGGGACTCAGACCTCCAGATGCTGAGGAATATGCAGAGACCAGAGATACAAGGTGCTGGAGGTGCTCACCACTCCCAACTACCATTCTAACCCCTATCATCTTTGAGCGTAAGTAGCCATCTAAGTAGTCAACCTAGAAAAAAGAGAGGTGTTACTGATCCATTCAGTAGGCAGGATATTAGATAGAGACTTTCTTCCCTGAAATTTTAGTCAAGGTTATCCTAAAACTCTTTGCTGAGTCTGGGGTCTCAAATAAGGACACTTAGGTACACAAGTTATGTGCTGAATCACAGTGTTTTAGTTCTCTGAAGCAGGTGTTCTGTGGACACCCAGACATCTAGTTGCCCGTAGTTTAATGACTGAGTTGATCTCTTACAATCCTGTGTTCCTAGAAGAGAATGTGAGCATAAGAGCAGGATTTCCTTTCTTCCATATCTTCTTTCTGGTACCTACTTAGTTTCTAGGTTTTTTCACAGCAGACAATCTTTGCATATTTGCACCAATCTTGGCATGAGGCTTCAATCATTTTTGGTGCCTGAGGCACCACCATAATGTAAATAAAAATACGTTCCTGATGTTTCATGAAAATCTCTCCTCAGCATCTGAATGCCAAGTAATGCTCAATTCACTTTATATCACAACTCACTTTATATCCCAGCATAGCCTGATTTGTACATGCCTTGACAAGCTCAGTTACTGAAATGCGACACGTATCTTTGAATAGACCTCAGGTCTTCACCTCCACATTATCCCACCTCTAAGAAACATGCTATAGACCATTAAAGGCTTAGTGGAAATTACAAGCTGTTGTGTGCCAGGCCTTATCTTGTGGACATCAGCAGATGAAAGCAGAAGAACACATCCAACTTTAGGTAACCTTCTCCATGTGGGAGGATGCCAGTGGCTGGGGTCACCGGCTCAGCACCCACACAGCGACAGAAAGAAAACTCAGCAAGTGCAGCGCTCCTGGCCAAGCCAAGCAAGGAGAACACAAGTCTAGAATTAAGATGCCAGTCAACACTACCTCCCTTTGATGTCATGCAAGATGGGAGGCATCAGCCACAGGTACACAAACATCAAAGCTGAACACCATCAATCACAAGGGAGCAGCTGCCTTAGAAAACCAGATAGAGCATAAGTTTCCATTTGGCTAAAATAAATAAAACCTGAGAGAAACGAAATAACTGCAGATATATCTAAGTCACAACTCAATTTGACGCTACAAAAGACAGGACAGAAAATGCAGAAAAATGATAGGTTTCAGATGCACATTTTATTGACATTAGTTGTTACAGCAGAGGGGTGGGTAGGAAAAGATATTTGTTTTTTTCTGTTGCTTTCTGTAAGCTTCTCTGAGACTTTATTCATCATAGCAAGTAACACACTTTCTGAAAATCTCCATGCACTTGCTCTGCAGATGTGGCATTCATTTTTGTTATCACTTCAGATGAGTTTGTCTGAATTCCTTTGTTATAAGCTTTAAGACCTAGATCACATCACTCCCCAGGGCTGGGAAATACAAATATCTCACATTTGATGACTGTCCTGGGACTTCCTGGATCTGTAGTATAGATGTGGAGGATTGCATGTGTGCTACAAAAGATAGAGTGAGCTAAGGACTGGATGGAAATCTGTTGGATGTTTCCCAATCCCTCTGCTTCAGTTGTCAGAGTCGCTTCTCTGCATTATGCCATGATTTATATAGAGATGCCACAAAGTCAGCATCAGTTTAACTGACTTCTCTTTACCCTGGGCAGCACCTTATTGAGGAAAGTTCTTCAGTTCAGGTTTACCTTTAACAGGCAAATGTCCATGGGACTACTTATAACTCTTCAAGTTATAACTCCTCAAGTCTGGCAAAATCCCTCTGTGAGAGACAGTTTCACTGGGCACACATTTATGCAGATGCATTTTTCTCAAAGTGTCTGTAGACTGTGATATGGTTATGGATATGATGAGTGCAATGAGGTAGCAGGTCAGGCCCTGACAGTGAGCCTATCAGGTTACTAATGTCAACGGATGAGTTGCAAGTAAATTGGGGTGAAGGATAAAAATATCCCGTCCTTTATCCATTCTGTGACTTCTCAGCAATGTAAGGTTGTAATTAAAGTTTTAAGGCAATAACTGGGACAATTAAAGTTATGTAACTGATACACAGAATATATAAGTGTAGCACTAAATATCAACACCATGTTTCCTCAGGAAAGAATTTTCACTAGAAGATGAGTATCTATTTTCTCTGTATAAATTTTTATAGACTGCCTGCATGAGAGGTCTAAACCCAGGTGACAAAATATCTCTTTATATATGTTAGCTTATCATCTGAGATTTGGACCCTTCTTTCTGCTTTCATTGCTGTCCAGGGATTCCTTCCCTGCTTCATACCATCTTGCCTTGGTGCAAGACTGCAGAGAAAAGCCATCCAGAGACTGAAACATTCCAATCAAAAACTTATGCAGTATTAAGACCACATTTACAGCTGCTTCAAATCACAGCAGCCCATCTACCCAGCCATATAGACCACAGAGAGCATGCGAGTCTGTCTTCTTTCTTTTTACTGGTGCCCTATTGACAACTTGGTTGAATGCAAGGCTTCACACTTCCTCTCAGAAGCCCCAAGCAGGACTGGCTTCAATTACCAAGTGCACTTCATACTGTGTGACACCCACGTCACTTTGTCCTGCTGTAAGGATGGACTTGTCAGCTTCAAGTAAATATTGTGAGTGCAGGAAACAAAGCTTCCTGAAGGACAGCCCACAACCCTAGAGATTACTCGTCAAAAGGCAGAATGATCAGGAATGTCTGTACCAGGGCAGAAGGCTGCAAGATCTTTCACTTTGTCCCACAGCTGCAGTAGGGAATCAAGGAAAGAAGCAGCTGATCAACTAAACAAATAAGAAATGCACTGCAATGTAGGGACCTGTATGCTTCCCCACTAGGGAAATTCAATGAGTGGTTAATATAGTTTGTCTTTTGTTGACAGGATCCAGTCACATGCATAAAATAAAAGGCAGGGTTTTGTTGAGTCCAAGCAGTGTTCAGCATTTCATAAGACCACACATTTTATGTGTTTACAAGTTCATCTGAGATCAGAAGCACATGCCTTCCTTCAGTTTTTGCTTGCACGGTTCCCATAATGATTTTTCCCGTTCCTCAGTTCTCAGTAGCAGTACAGAGCAGATAAAATTCAGGTGCTATAAAACTGATTTTAGTTTTAGTGGGCAAAATAGATGACTCCCTTTAAAAAATTTACTTTATAATTCTATTTGGTTTTAAAAAACTACTTGGTTTTCGTCTTATTTCATTATACTTGTTCTGCTAAGTATATACCCTAAAGAAACTTTGTTATTAATGTCCTTGAAACTGACTTTAAGTCCAAATTCCTCTATTTTGCAAAGAAAACAGACTCTAATTTATTATATTATAGACTACTGTTTTAATACTTTATATTCTATCAGTTATTCTGAAGAGTGAGGCTATTTATGTACTTTTTCTGCATTTAGAGAAAAAAAGTATAACTTTTAGGTCATATGCTTTTATGTATAAAATTCTCTTTTGCACACATGTAATGAAAGATCCCAGAACAGCAGTGATTGCTCTGTCTGCAGAGGAGGGCGGTCCTACAGCTGGTTATATTTTTGCATACAGTGGAATGAGTGCTTCCACAACTACATAGATCCTTCAACTGTTAGCAACACAGAAGAGAATAGGTTGCTATGAAATCTGTTTAAAGAGTGATGCTGTCTCCACTCACTGCTTCCTGTTTTAAGTGGAATGATTTTCCCCAGCTTTCATATCAAGCACCTGGAAAACCTCCATTGTTTGGCTTTTTAACTGTGAATTGAAAAATGAGCTGCTTCTAACTATTCTCAAACATTTGTTCACATTTAAACATACAGAAAATAACGAGACATAAAACTTCATTTTGAGGATTTGCTTTTCAGTGAAAATACAAAATATTTCAGTCTATGAAAGCAAACACCATCATCCTTTTTTGTCCACCTTCTCTCATATATAAATCATAGTGTCTTCTGGGTCATAGAATCATACAATCATGGAATGGTAGAGTTGGAAGGGACCTTTAGAGATCATCTAGTCCAATCCCCCTGAGGAAGCAGGTTGACCTAGGTCAGGTTGCATAGGAACATGTCCAGGCAAGTCCCCTTTATTAATGATGTAGTAAACATGTATGTCACTGAACATCTTTGAAACTAAATGTAAAATATATAGAATCATAGAATACCTATCTCAAGTTGGAAGGGATGCATAAAGATCATCGTGTCCAACATAGTTGTATCACACTCAAGTATGAAGAAACTTTACTACATACTTAACCTTATTTGCAATACTAGGCATGCTTTGCATTTCAGTCTATGTGGTTTGTTGCTGGCAAATCAAATTGTCTTTTTACTTTACCTCTGTTTTGAACATTGGGCATTCTTGGTAGAAATATCTGGGACTCATTAATAAAGATTGTATAAGAAAAGATGAATCCAGCTTCCTTTAATGACACACAGAAGCAAATGTGTTCTTTTAAACAGCAATTGTCATTTCAGAATGAATTATGGTTTAAGATGCGCTATGTCAAATTTTTTTCACATTGAGCTATTTGGTGTCTGATCAGTGAGGAGGCCTCATGCTTGCTATGGAATCAATTAACCCTGAGGAGCAGCCATAGTTCTAACCTTATGCTTTAATAGAAACCACTACATTTCTTCTTTAGCCACCTCAAAAACAATGTGTGACTAGAAACACATAACCCTGTGAGCCAACTGGCCAGGAGAGTAAGATTCCCTCTATTTCTCCATTTTAATTGCTGTGTGAAGTATGTGGATGCCTGGAACACAGTATGTGACAGTAAATAATAGATTTAGAAGGTAGCCTGGCAGATGGTGAGAGGAATCTTGGCTTTAACTTCCTTAACACAATCAGACAGAAATCAAAAGTGTATGCAAGGTGCTACACTGAGCTGAAACAGTGAAATTCTCCAGCCCAGAGAAAAAAAATTAGATTAAAATACTCGGTGACCCAAATACTTCTATCAAGGTCACCAAATGAAATTTCAACTGAAGGTATTGTCTAAATACACAGAAAGATATAAAAGAAATAATTTTGCCAAAAATTATGACCCCATAGCTGAAGAACATTTCCACACTCTCTTTCATCTTCATCACCTCATCCACTCCCCATTATCAGGCTAGATGTTTTAACTAAACTGTTTCTGCTTTGCCAGTTCTCTTTTCTCCTCCCTTAAAACTCAACATTTTTTAGCATGGGTATGATCCCTGTCTTGGCAAACAGCATGTAAGGGGAACCTGTGTACTGTTTCTGTCTTTATTTGATTTTATACAAAATAACAGTGTTCCAGGAGACCAACCACTGAATTTCCATAAATTGTTACAAAATACAATAAATTTTATTTTTAATTATTTTTTTAAAAGAGGGCTAAAAACCACCCTTGCTTCACCCCACATGTCCCATCCTGCTTCTCCTGAAGCCGAGGGAAAAATGTTAGAGCTTTGCATTTTATATTGAGGGGTATAATAGGTATGGTTTCCTTCAGATCAAAGACAAAAACATTCCAGAGGAGTGTCCATCCTAGCCAGCGGTCTGATACTTCCTAAGATAAGCAGGTTCCAGCCTGTGAGATTCACCTAATTGACATGATGATAGATTCACACTGGAAAATAAAGGTGGTCGTTCAAGCAGATGGTTCCATGCCACTAAGCCAAAGCCAAAAAACTCCTCCACAAACCAGCAGACTGGTGACATTTAATCTCAGGGTTCAAGAACACTGTAACTCTATAGCTCTGTTCACATCTGGAGGAAATGAGAGTGTGGTATGGAGAGGAAAGCATAGTGTTGTCAATAGCTCAGAGCCTGCTCAGCTGATGAGATGGCAACAGTTGGAGATCGTGGCAATCTCACTGTAATTCCTCCTTCCACATGCTCATGGAAAGATTCATCCTCAACAAGTGGGTGTCTGCTTTTGTGATTTACCATCTTTTGTAGCTTAGACAAGTTTTGAAGTAAAGTTATTGTTTATTTGTTTCACTGTTAGGGAATATTCTTGCTTATAATGTATTTTTAAATCTTTAAAATATATATCAGTTTAGATATTTTATAAGACTGTCTGTTCTCTAGATCTCTTATGTGTCTTGAATCCAACAGTTCATTCTCACAGTCATGAAACAAATTTAAAGATACCACAGTGAAAGAAGGTTTTGATTTCAGAAGGGCAAAATTAGCTGTAACATCATAAACACAAATCAGGGTGGAACATAGCACGTAAAGGATGCCATGGACTCGTGATTCGTTTGATTCTGACAAAGGTCAACACAGGTGTGACAGAAATCACTTATGTCCTGGATATGTCAGCTGCAGATCATAACTAAAAATTAATTTGACTCTCAGTTCACAAGGAAGAGGAGATTGAGAATGAGAAATGCAGCCTGTGATTGTTCGCAATTACCTGCAATTCTGGAGTCCAGAGGGTTTTATTGAAAAGGTTTAGCACCTACAAATGGATTAAAGTATAGTTGGAATTTGAAAAAGTATTGAGATTTTACAAGACATTACATCTCCATTCATTTGGACTCAATTAAGAATGTAAAAGAAATGCTTTGAGTTTTTGTAATACAAGTAATGCTTTCTTCTCCTAACTTTGTGTTGTTGTTGTTGTTCATTAATATATTTTTATTCAGAATATTTTATATTCTCATATCACTAATTTTATTAACATTTATTTTATTTATGTGAAAAAAATGTTTATAAATGTTTTAGTTGATCAAATAGTCACCTCATCTTCTCATAGAAGCAGATAAGTAGAGGCAAAATGTAGAGAAAAGAATATGCCATATATCCCCTTCAGTAAGGCATCTGTCATGTCAACATTGCTGTCAACAATAAGAGAGAGCAACAGGGACATTTCTGAGATGCATGAGTCAATTCTTTATGTTCTTGTTGGGCTCCTACAAGATACTATGTGAGATATGATTTACAGATGGCACAGCTTTGAATCTATTCCTCTATCTACTATACTGCAGTAACTGCACAGAGATCTGCTAGTCTGAAATGAGAAGAAAAAGAGTGGTAACATCTTCATTGTGGGGTCATAAGACTCCTCCCAGTTCCTCCACCTCATCATGGGACGACATAGCCAAATCCATACAATATTCATGTCAAGTGAAGCAAGGAAGGAGTTAACATCTGTGATGGAAAGAGTCAGCATCAACCGTCAGTGGAGCCACCTGGTACCCATTAAGGAGTAGTTATGAGAGGGTAAGAGATAAAGCAGGAAAGTTCTGTAGTGTAAGAGAGAATGAGTTAGAGGCAATCGTAGGGGTAGTAAGCAGAGCCAGGTGTTTGCAGCCATGGAGAGGGGAGATTTATAGGCTTCTTTGGTAGACAAAAAGCTACTTTCTTCTTCCAGTACTGATAGGTACTAATAGGGCCTAAACGCTGATGTAGAGAAGATATCAAAATATTTAGCATGAAGGTGACTGGGTATTTGCTTAAGATTGAAGCATGAGTCTTGGAATATTATTCACTGGATGGAATTACTAGTGTTCCAGGACACAACTCATACCCTTGTCTCTCTTTGTTCTTAACCTTTTGAAGGTTTTACTTTTAAAAGACTCTAAGGAATACTCTTGTGTATCAAGTTGTCCGGTAACTTTAAGGAGACAGAGATGGCCAAAAGGACTACTCACAAGCAAACATTTTTCTTTTTGCAATATACTTCCTACTTGGAAAAGACAATATGTTTCTCAGCTTCTATTATACTAGGCTGTCTGTTATTAATCTTTAATCTGCCTTCCTATATCTCAATTAAAAATCTATTGTGAGAAGTATATAAATCACATTGCATAACTAACTGCTATACAAAAAGTGACTTTACGATTTGTTATAACCCTTCCCAAATATTCTTTTTATTTGTAGTGCAGGGGTGAAATAGGATTGTTGAGCTATTTCTGAAGGGTTTTACTACAGGATGACAAGCGTAAGAATTCTGAGTAGTAAAAATGTCTCTGGGTGCCATCTTCTGCTTAGTCTCCTCTGGAGGCAACATGTCGGGAAATAACACCAGAGCTGCAGGTGAAAGGACAGATCATTCACATGCCTAGCTCTGACTCATGGGTATTAATTTTCCCTGGGTCAGCCTTTGTCACTGAAAATGTGGTAAGAAGTAAGTGAGGATGAGGGTCCTTTCAGCCTCCTGACATTTATCTGCTTGCCTTATAAGTTCAAAATGCATGGCATCGTGGTGAATGCATTCAGTTTAAATTATATGTCCTAGCCTTACAGTTCCTTTCTGGGTTCTTCTAGTTAAGTCTTAGGGAATTGTACACATGCATTGTCTTTGTGGTAAAAATGATCAAAATGCATTCTCCTAAATTTATGTGTTCTTCTCTATTCATTAATGATGTGGTACAAGCATTGTTATCAGAAACCCTGTTCTGTTCAGTGGTCATTTGGCAACAGTGGGTTTTGAAAACACAAAACACAATAGTGGATGTGCTGGACCACTTATCTGTACCTATGATCCTTTGTTAGGCTATTAAACCCATACATCTTAATACCAGCAGAACTGGAATAATTTGAGGAACATATTTTGCAGTATGATTTTTAGGGAAGAGAAAGAGGCAGAGCTGAGAAAATTGAATCTGCCCTGCAGGAGTGCACTGGCTATTCTTCCCCACACAGCCAAAACACAAAGTTCTTTTGACAAGCAATTTTTGTTTATTTTTTTGGACTGCAGGAGTTTCAGACCAAGTCTGCTAAATCACTCTAGGGACCCCATTTCTTTGCCCTCCCTGTGCAGTTTTCCTTCCTGGTCAAATATTTTTACATTGGGAATTGGCTGAAATTATTTGGTCTTTAATTAACAAACAGCAAATTAATTTAATGAAATACTGGCAATAATTCTGCATAATACTGATTTAACAACTCACTGTCAAGTTAGTAGCTTTCCTAAGGGGAAAGTCTTAAGGGAGCTTGTGTTTGCCGTTAGAGTGCTTCCAAGCTACCCTGGATTTCAGAATATCTCAAGTGTTTAAAGATGCAACAGTCTATAAACTGGCCTAATGAACTAGCAATGACAAGGATGAAGGATGTATTTTTAGGAAATCCGAGTTTGCTGTCTGTGCCATGACAATCCCAGGCTGGCTGCAGTTACCTGTTTCAGCAGATTTCTCCTCCTGTCCCGCATGGAGCCCAAGGACTCAGCTGTGCCCTGCAAAGCTTCCTGTTTACAGCCGTGCATCCTCTGAAAACAGAGCACTCTCTGCTTCCCACATCTCAGGAGCATAGACGGATCCTGTAATATCCTGTGCCTTTCCGTCATGTGCTTTTTCTGAGAACTGTTGGGAGAAGTCGCTCACAGGATTGTTAACAATTGGTCATCACCTTCTGGATGTGTCAGACCATCAAGTACTGCAGGCCATTCACTGACTAGGAAACAATACCAACAAAACATTTGCCCTTTGTTCCCATGTATGTTGAGTTCACTGTGTTTCACAGCAGACAGCACACTTCCTATACAAAGAAACCCATTGCTTTTTGATTTAACTCTGAATCTTACATTGCTGAAAGTGCACAAACTGAACTGGGACAGAAATGTAGCTCAGTATTGAATGGTCCTGGCAGCTGCATGGTTTATCTTCACTTGTCTCCTTGTGGTTACAGCCAAGACAGAGGTATGTATGCTATCTGGCTCCTGCCAGCAATGTAGTCTCCTCAAGAAGAAAAAAGTCCAGTCTCCATCTCCCTCTGAAGAGGAGCCCAGATTAAGACTTTTTTCATCTTATTTCTTCCTCTGCCCTCTGCTCTACAATGCATGCCTATTGTTCACAGCAGTTACTTAAAAATGTTCAAGATAGAATGAGTAAAAATGATAAATTACAATATAAAGAGTGAAATCCTCCCTATTGTGGGGAAAAAAAAAAAAGTCAGTTCTGTGCTACTATACATAATAATCTTCATCCGTTGGAGCTGCCACACAAGTATGTTTTGGGTCATGGAAAAGAAAGTTAGCTAAAGCTGACCATACTCAGGTGATTTCTTCCTTTTTTTTTTTTGTGGGTAGTTTCAGATTATTTAACCCAAACCTGGCCTCAGCCTTATACCTACTTTAAATGAGAAGAAATCCAGCACCACAAGCGGTGGGCTGCACTAGTACCCACAGCATCCAGCTCTCCAGGAACTGACTGAGAGCTGCTCTAGTCCTTCCGCTGATCCTGTCCACTGCAAAATGCTAGGTTGTCAGCGCCTCACAGTTAACATAAATAAAGGTCAGGATTTGGCTTCAGTGTGAAAAACTAGATTTGGCTTGCAATGTTGAGATTATGTGAAGTTTGGAATTTGTATTTCTCTTGTTTAAAAGTTACCTCTAATGAAACTTTTCCAAACACATTTGGGATTATAGATCACTCACAACCTTTCCATTGTCCTTGCAGTCAAAGTAACAGCAGCCACAACCACACACACCACCTTATTAAAAGAAAAGGATTATTTTAAACTAAAGACTATAATTGCACACCACAAAGTATAATATATACTTTAGAAATTCTTTCCAACATATGAAATGGTTCAATAGAAGGTAGAATTTAACACCAAAAAAAGTTGCTATGGGCCTAACAGTCTCTCCCTACCAAAAAAACCCCTATTTTCAAATGTAAAAAAAAACCTGTAGGAATGTAAAATGCTTGAAAATAGATTGAATAGACACCAAATCCACTGCTGAAAGAGAGGAAATTCTTCATCTTGCAATTTAAATTAATGCAATAAAAAAATAATTGTAAGTTAGGGGAAAACCCACTTTCTTTATTTCTCAAGTAAAATCATTAATGGAATCAAATAGGAAACAGTTTTTCCTTTGTACACTTATTCTCAAAAATTGTCAATAGACACAGAATTTGTGTGAAACAGGGCTTTAGGAAAGTGATGAGCTGTTGCCAAAACTCGTTATCTCTACCAACTTAATTTTTATCCTATCCATCTGCAATACACATATACACCATCCCTCTCAAACTGAAAAATTGTTTATATGCACACACATAATGTCAAATGAAAAGAAACCCAAAGGGACAGTGCAATAACCTGCCACATGCCTCAGAATTTTAATGCATCTTTCTTGCATATGTGTACATCTGCAGTACCTTTGTAGGAATGGAAATATAAACTTCATTCTTAAAAACCTTAATTAGCTGGAATGCTGGCACACAATCAAAGAATCATAGAATAATTTAGTTTGGAAGAGACATTCAAAGGTCATCTAGTCCACCTCCCCTGAAATAAGCAGGGAAGTTTTCAACTAGATCCAGTTGTTCAAAGCCCCATCCAACCTAATCCAAACCCAAACACAGGGCATCTATGGCCTCCCTGGGCAACTCGTTCCAGTGTTTCACTACTCTCATCATAAAAATTGTCTTCCTTACATCTACTAAATCTACACTTTTCATCCATCAATACCCAAAAGTCCTTCTCAACAGGGCTACTCTCAAAGCATTTTCCCACAGCCTATATTGATACCAGGAATTGCCTCAACCCAAGTGCAAGACTCTGCACTTGGCCTTGTTGAATCTCATGAGATTCATACTCAAGCTTGTCCAGTTCCCTCTAGCATCCTGTCCTTCAGGCATGTCAGTCACACCACTTGGCTTGGTGTTGTCTGCAATATTGATGAGAGTAGAGTCAATTCCACTGTCTGTATTACCAATGAAGATATTAAATAGGACTTGTCCCAGAATGGACTCCTGAGGGACACCACTTTCCACCAATCTCCATCTAGACATTGACAACTACCCTTTGGATGCAACCATCCAACCAATTCCTCATCCACCAAACAATCCTCCAATCAAATCTGTACCTCTCCAATTTAGGGAGAGGAAAGTAGGGGACCATGTCAAAGGCCTTAGAAAAGTCCAAATAGGTTACGTCTGTAGCTGTCAAGATAATATTGAGCAGTAGATTTAGGGTGACTCAGTCCGTGTTGTTGATATTAGATCTTTGATATTACCACCAATAAGATAGGTTTCAGTTTGCTTGGATGGGAAGGTTTCTTTTTCCTTGGAAGGATTTTTAGATGCCAGCCAAGTGTTCTGTGTCATAAGGGTACATTTGCCAAACTCTGTGACTGGGGGGGGCATGTACACTGGAATTTATTTCTTTCTTTCTTTATTTATGTATTTATATATTTGTTTATGTGAGACTGCTATGTGATTTCCTTTAATCAGGTGGCATTATCATGTTACCAGATGACAGTAATGGCAAAGGTGACTCAAGTTCCCTGTGAATTTTGCTGTGCCAGAGTCTCCTAGGTAATTCAGGAAAAGTCCAGCCCAACTGTATCCCATTGTTATTGTGTGATTGTCATTGAAGCAACAAAAAGGTCTGACCCTGAGTAAATTAACAGAGGGCCAAGATAAACTTATCAGTCTCAATAACCTTCACACTTTTTTCTTCCTTCCTTCTATTTCAACGTATGTTAGTTTCAGTCTGTGGTAGCACAGATGCCTAGTGAGCCACTGTAACCTTACTTTCCCTCTCTAAATTTTATTATTATACTTTTTCTTCCATCCAAAATGGATGAGAGAAGTCTTGCCATGTTGTGTCTCTGGAAACAATAGCATAGCTGCCTGCAAAAGTGGTGTAAATTGACACTCCTAGGGCTTGCCACCTCTCAGAAACAAAAGCTTGTAAGAGACCTGCGTTCTCTGGCTTAATGGCAGAGATCAGCCTCTAGGTTAGGACAGATTACTTTATGTTTTCCACTCCAGATCTCAGATACTCTCCTCTGAAGCATAAAAGACAGCTTACCTGTTGTAACTGCTGATCTGCCCATTTCTATGATCCTTGTCTTAGGAGCCAGCATGTCACTTCAAAGCCTTAACTATTGCCGTAGACAGTACTTATTTTCAGGCTTCAGCCACCACTTTATTTTTTATTGAAGACAAAAGAGAGTATTTGCAATTCCAAACAAAAAGTTTATAATGGTAATTTTACCAGCTCAATCTGAGGTTAAGGCTGTAACTAAGTTGTGTTTAGTCATGCTCTATTGTGAATACACTGCACTACAGTCCTTGCTCTTCCTAAATCACATCAGTACCAATTGCCTGACTCCACTGATGCCACAAGCACTTCAGTGGGTAAATTTGGAATCAACTGTAAAATGAAAATTATTTGGATTTGAATTATCCAGGGATAATTCAAGAGGGTCTATTAACACAGGCCACAAACTGTTCACTGTGTTCACTATATTAAGAAAAAAACAAATGCCCTGAAATGAAAAAGTAATTTATGCAGTTTTCAGTACCAAAAAAAACCCCCTCAAACCCACGATGTTAGTGAAGATACTTTAACAAAGAAAAAAAGAAAGATATAGAAATGAAGTTACAGAGATGTCTACCCATCCCTTTCCCTTTCAGCTAACAGTTCAAGCTCAGGAAGCAGGCGTATGCCCAGTGCTAACTTTGGTCTGCAACACTAACTAAGCACTGTCTCTGGAAGAGGTACTGTCCTTGGGGAATGGCTGTTAGACTAAGGCCGTGTCTCTGGTATTTTTCTATGTGTCACTTTTATTTAAAGAATATGGAAATAAAAGTAAAAAACCTGTGTCACTTTTATTTAAAGAATATGGAAATAAAAGTAAAAAACCTGGTTAAGATTTCCTTTAAGCAGCTTTTTTGTTGTTGTTGTTTAAAACTATATTTGTGAGTTTTCTGACTGCTACATTTACCACAGTAATATGCTACTCCACAGTATTTAATGCCATGTTTTGTTGAAAGTTCTGGACATCCAAGACACAACATCCATAACATCTGAGAACTAAATGATTAAATATGCAACAGTCCCTGGCATACAGGTAAGCCCACTGTTTCTTATGAAGCTATTTGAATATAAATTTACCTTTTCTATCACAGTACTTTCTCTAACATCACATCACAGATAGTGGCAAGTCAATTCCAGAAACTATTTCTGCTTTTCTGACAGTAAAAGCACTACTATCATCTGCATAGATTTTTTATTAAATTAATTTTCTTAATAGATAACAGTGTGACCTGTAGTTAAAATATAAATGTCCATGAACATGTTTTTAACTATTTAGGCTCTGCATTTAAGAATGCTTTACTTCAGACTGACTTGGCAAGGCAGGATCTGGTTTGTGCTTGTTTTTTTGCTTTTTTTTTTTTAATATCCAACAGTTCCTCAGTTCCTCTCCAAATAAATTCAGTATTTGTAAGTCTTGTGTTTTACTGGGGTGAGTTACACCCTACTGACAGCCTATTGTCCCTGCTGCTTGTCCGTGAATGATGGTAACTTCTTCATTCCCTCTCTGTACCCAAGGCAAGTTTAACTGAGCACTGTACTAGATGGCTCATAAAAATTCCAATACCTCCCAAGGTGAAGGAGTCTTGGTGAGACATTTGTCATACAGGCTGCCTGAAGACCAGAAACTGTGTCTATGGAGGAAAAAAATACCCCCAATGAGAAACCAGATGAATCAAAAATCTTGTCCTGACCTTTTCCTGACATGCAAACAAACAACCAGGCTGATCCAAAGGATACTCAGGTGGGAGCAGTACGAGTAGCAGGAAGAGCAAATGGCAGTTGTACTGCTACTCTGTAACAGCCTAGAAGAAGAGGAACTCATCCAGATTAGTTTCCTCATTAATTTCCTTTTTAATCGGAGTCAATGAGAAGCACTCTACAGCTACTCTAAAGAGATCTCTATTTAGCATATTTTGAGAATGGAAGTGGAAAGTCAAGGAGTGAGAACACACCAGTTGAATGAGTGAACACAATTTATCTATATCCTCTGTACTGTGAGTTTGCTTATGCAATATATAACCATCCTTGAAGGGCTCAACTCATGAAGAACACCATCCATCAGGGCTCCAGAGTCCAGTGTAACACAGTCTGCCTCAGGGAATCTGGTTTCTTCCTCGCTTCGTGAAACATGAACAGAAGCCTAACCTTGCCCAAAGACTGATGTAGATTTCAAACTTTCTTTCCCAGTTGCCTGTTCTTCCTGAGTAACCAGAAAGCACTGAAAAGATAATGTAAATAAATTCAGAATTTAGAGCTGGAGAAGGCTGGTTAATGTTACTTCTCATCCTCTGCTGAAATTCTGGAGAAGAAATCATCCTAGAAGTGTGAAGTCTGCATTGAAGTTTTTGTTTTCTTTGCCGTTTTCCTCTTAATCTATGAATATAGATCTCATCAAAGGTATAATCCTCTAACAGCATTAAGAAGAAAGCCCTACAACCTCTCATGTTATTGATAATATTTAAAATATACTTTCTCGGTGCTTAAGTATTTTTTGCTTCCATTCATTTCCAACCTCATAACCTGTGACAGATACCTTTGTTGTAAGACATGTCTAGGCTGTTGAGGGAATGTTTGAGTGTATCTTTAAGTTAGTCTTTTGCCATCTTCCAACTGATTATAAAATATATAATACAGGAAGAGATTTTAAATGTGACTCTGTTCTTTAACATTTTACCCTTCAGTGGAAGATATGACTAAGGAGATGAACATTTGAGAAGTTGATAAATTAAGCTACACCAATTTCAGGATAATATCCCAAAAGTGTACAATTCAACCCTGAAATGACAGGATAAGCTCATTCAACAATGATTTTTTTTCCCCCCAAAATCATGACAAGCAATTTTATGGGGTTTCAGATCTTTATCTTTTAACCTGCTCAGTAGTGTGATTTGTTTATGCCTCAGGCTCAGGCCCTCTAGTCATAACTCCCCAGTGTGGGTACTGGACTCAATGTAAAAAATTTCCTTCTCCCCAATTGAAAGTTAAGTTGTCTCTTCCTTTCGTGCTTCAGCTTAGTGCTATTAAGATAGAACTGTAAATTCTGCTGTGGGAGAGAGATTTATACACATGGCACAAAATCATTTGTTACCCTGTCCAATTACATATTTTTTCAGATTGATCTACTCCCCACTGAAGTCAGTGGGTGTTTTTCCACTGAATTCAATAGCTTTTGGACTGAGCCAAAATGAAGGAATGAAGCACTAGGACACTACAAGACATATAAAGAGCAGCACAGTACATTAAGTATATGTGTTTTTTCATCGCAATCGGTGTTTTAGGTTGTTAAACCTCTGCCTCTCCCCATACCATAAGAAAAGATATCTGGACGTAGGAAAGATAAATTATTTCAGTTTTGTTTTGTTTTGTTTTGTTTTTTCTCTAGTATTTTTTTAAGATGTATCCAAAATAGAGCATGCCAAAATGTGACTCAATTCCTTTGTTTCTGTAAATTCATAGAAAGTCTGTTCTGGAAAAAAAAAAAAAGTGTCCTTAATACTTTTCAAAAATAATCACCTAGCTTTTCCAATGTAGGTACTTACAATAAGTATTGTTACCTCTTCATATGAAATAACATGCCAGAATGCCTGCATATAGTCAAATCCAAGCAAACATGATAAGAATTTGCTTTGATGGTAGCTCATATGTCTTAATATCTGTTAACATTAGTCATCTGCACATTTAAGTTTTATTGCATTTAGAAACTATGTGGCACTCCACCCTTGTTGCAACATCAATTTGCAGTCTCCAGCATTTTTTGTGGTTTAAGGACATATTATCTATCAGGCCAGTGTTCTGTAAACAAAAATTTACATAGTGGAAAAAATAAAGAAGATAAAGGAATTGTAAGGTTTTGTAGATACTGAGGTAACTTAGTCAATTTATAGATATTTTTTAATTAATCGATTTCCTGACACAAAGTCAATCCTTGAAGAGTTATAAGCTCATCATGCTAAGGTAACCATTTCATTCAAAATTCACCCTTTTTTGCATATGTACTTCATAGTACATAGTACTTTATATATATGATCAAATAACACTCTTCTATTTAAAACTTCATTCCATTCAGAGGATAGATCATGCTCCAGGGATGAGAGTGAGCTGCACAATGGTAATTGTAAGACAAAGAGGTGACATCAGACTGGGTAGCTCCAGTTGAATAAAGTAGACACTGAACGGTAGACACTTCGACTCTGTAGTGGCTGTAGGTCTATGCTAATGGCAGGAAGGAGACAAAGAATGGGGCAAGACCTTATTTAGTGCCCCTGAGAGGAGACTCAGCATCCTACATGATAGAATAATAGAATCATAGAATGGTAGGGGTTGGAAAGGACCTCTAGTCCAACCTCTGTGCAGAAGCAGGTCCACCTAGGTTAGGTTGCACAGGAACACACCCAGGCATGTCTTGAAGACATCCAAGGAAGGAGATTCCACATCCTCCCTGGGCAGCCTGTTCCACTGCTCCCTTACCCTCACCGTGAAATAGTTTTTCTTATGTTTAAATGGTACTTTTTGTGTTCCAGTTTCGTGCCATTACCCCTTGTCCAGTTGTTAGATACAATAGAAACCAATCTCCTGACATCCACCATTTATATACTTGTGAATATTAAGGAGATCCCCCTGCAGTCTCCTCTTCTCTAGACTAAACAGCCCCAGTTCCTGCAGCCTTTCCTTATATGAAAGATGCTCCAGTCCCCTGATCATCTTGGTGGCCCTGCGCTAGACTCTCCAAAAGTTCCCTGTCCCTCTTGAGCTGTGGAGCCTAGAATTGGACACAGGACTCCAGATGAGACCTCATCAGGGCAGAGTAGAGGGGGAGCAGAACTTCCTTTGACCTGCTGACCACACTCTTCTTGATGCATCCCAGGGTGCCATTGGCCTTCTTGGCCATGAGAGCACATTGCTGGCTCATCATTAGTTTATTATCAACCAGGACTCCCAGGTCTCTCTCTGTAGAGCTGCTCTTCAGCAAGTCAACCCCCAGCCTGTCCTGGTGCATGGGGTTGTTCCTTCCCAGGTGCAGGACTCTGCACTTGTCCTTGTTGAACCTCATGAGGTTCCTCTCTGCCCAACTCTCAAGCCTGTCGAGATCTGACTGAATGGCAGCACAGCCTTCTGGTGAATCAGCCAGTCCTCCCAATTTGGTGTCATTAGGGAACATGCTTGAGGGTACACTCTGTCCCCTCATCCAGGTTGTTGATGAAGATGTTGAACAAGACTGGCACCAGAACCGATCCCTGTGGAACCCCACTGGCCACAGGCCTCCAACTCGATTCTGTGCCATTGATCACCACCCTCTGGGCTCTGTCATCCAAACAGTTCTCGATCCACCTCACTGTCTACTCATCCAAGCCACACTGCTTGAGCTTTCTGATGAGAATGTTATGGGAAACAGTGTCAAAAGCCTTGCTGAAGTCAAGATACATGACATCCACTCTTCTCCCTTCATCTAGTCAGCCAGTCTGCGTGCAAGAAAATGAGATAATTTTTGAAATTCAGGTTTGGATTGTTTTAGAGAACTAAGTGTCCATGAAATAGACTTAATTCCCCATTTCCACCCTATGGTTGTCCATGGTGCAGACATTTTAAATTATCTATTCTCCAAGTGAAATCCTGATGTAATTTGTCAAGGGACTGCTGTTTATATAAATTATGGATAGTATTTCATTCAAGTTTGATGTCTCCTCTCAAGTTTCACTTTCCACCACTGTTCCTATGGACACTGTGCCCTCTAGTACCCACTCAAGCCATCACAACATATTTAAAACATACAACATACATGAGAACTCTAGCTATATATTTGCATACGGAGTCCAGAAAACGTTTCAAATATCTTTTCCTGTGGATGTATTCAATCCACTGTAGATAGGACTAGCTCTGAGCAATTTGAATTTGAACCATTTTGTATGACTTGCTCTAGGAATGAAGATGAGTCCTGGCAACAGAGGAGTACAAGATGTACAAGACTTGAAGTAGAATGAAGACTTAAAAGAAAATTAATTAATCTGAGTATATTGTACATAAAATATCATCAGGCTTTAGGAGCAATCTCTTTGGAAAAGGCAAGAAGTGACAGCAGGAGATAGCAGTGTCTGTCTTCCCCCAACAACCCCTACCATTCTATGATTCTATGATTCTATGATTTAAAGATTTGCTCAAAAGAAAAGAGCTAAAACTTTATGGATACATGGGAAATGAGAAAGAACTTACTGTGTACTATCAGCATAAAAATGTCCTCTGTATCAGAGAAAGTGGAAAGAAATTAATATAATTGGAAAAACTGTGGATGAGAAAGGAAAACTAAGATACATCTCTGTGGAGCTGGTACTGGGCCTCCCAAGCCTGTAGTTTGTTATGGTAGCTGCTATATATTCTGCTTCATTTCACTTCTAAAGGAAATTACAAATCCTTACAAATCCCACAACAGTCATGCAACATCAAATATTGAAAATCTGAGAAATCTTGATACTTTCTGGGATATTTCCAGATCCCACTTAATGCTTGACTCATGATGGCACTTATCGTCTCCATGCTAGTGGTATAGTAACTAATTAAGCATGCTTGTGAAAGCACATTCAGAATCTGGAGGGAAAGCATCCATGGTGAGATTGTATTCCAGACATGTTCCTTGATCCAAAGCAATCTTAAAATGGTTTAAGTCTAGAGTTTAAAGGAATAGAATACAAGTGCCTGAGATTGGAAGTGCTGCCATTTAATACACTCTTTAAAAGATATTGTTCATTAGAGCAGTCACTCTTTATATTTTATGTTTGAAGGCAGAGTTGTCTAACGACTACAACTAAAAGCTATCTGGGTTATAAGTACAATTAAACTACTTAAACATTGTTCAATATGAGGGAAGACTGATGGCTACCTTGATTTGTAGCCTGCCAAGTTAAAATAAGTGCAAAGTACTGGATGTTCTGAAAACCAAATAAACTGCACATCCTGAGCAGACCCAAGGGACAATGTTAGTAACAGCCATGCTTGCACCCTCTCTTGAACTCTTGAGTTCCTGAGAAAGAGGATGATCAAAGCTCCCGTACTCCTGATAGTAAATCAGCTGCTTTAGTATCACATTTTATGTCCTATCTATGTTTTTTGTTCTTATCACCTACTAAACAGAATTAAAAGAAAGAAGAAAAAAGAAAGATATAAACATTTAAAAAATAAGGAAAAAGAAGACAAAAAAGAAAAGAGTCCAAGCTTTCCTGGAGAAGTGAATATTAAAAAAAAAATCATGTCTTTGTACTGATGTTGAACCAGGGAGTTATGGACCAGAGTGTACTGAGTAAGGAGTTGTGTACAAAGGAACAAAATGTATTCAGGCTTTTTCTACATCCATGAGAGAGGCTCTCAGGCACACCTTACCTTATTGAACTTCTTCGGAGGTAGTGCTGCAACAAATGCACTTTTCACATTGTGGATAATTCTAGATAATTAATGATCAAATTGTCCTTCTCAAAGGCATTTGCTGACATTTCAGTTACTGATGCATAAATGGGTATTTAGGAAAGAGGAAGAAAGTTGCTTGGGAAGTTGGGAAATGATGTCCAAAGACTTCCTAAAAAATCTGATTCACATTTGTTACTGTTTCAATTAGCTGAGAATCAAGTTCATATGTAAATATATATACATCTGTATTTGTGTGCATGTGGTATAAATACATTTGTAGCATGGAAACTTCAAATTCTGTGTGCATATGTGTGTGAGTGCACCAAAATCTATAGCTCTTTAGAGTGTTCTGATTATTTTTTCCTTTTACTTTACACCTCTTTCATAATTTCTTCTTGTTTAAGTAAAGGCAGAGGACTCTCTACTTTGTATCTTCTCAGCTGACAGCACAGACAAGGATATCTGCAGTGTTTGATAAAGTGATATTCCTGCCTATCTCCATACGCTCTTGCTTTCACATGCACATACATATATACATTCAAACTATAATAACTTAAACTAGAAAAACACTACGACTCACCTCAGTTCTTTCAGAAGCAGAAATAGTTCCTGATGAATTTTCTGATCATGAAATCACACTGTCACATGCAGTTTATGTGGCTGATTGTACCTGGATGACTTCACAGTTTTTTGCCAAATACCTTAAGCTTTTTTAATGCTATTATGAATTTTTTCCCTGTGCAGCTAGATTACAAACACTTAAGAGTTTGAAGTACTTTCATTACAGATCACTGACACTTTCTTTTCCAATCTGATGCTTGCTTCTGAGATCAAAATTATATAAACAAATTAAACCCCACAAGTGACTACATCTTGAGACTCAATACTACAAAAATGTGCTTTAGCTACTTACATTAATTGATTTTTTGCCAATCCTTAAATATGTTTGCAATTCTCCCTGAAATCGTAGCCCTTTCTCTAGCTCAACTATTTAGCCTCTCAGAAGTTTGACACTAATTTCTCAGTGCAATCACTTTGTTACATGGCAGTCTGCTATAAATCACTAAAATTCTGAAGCACAGTCAGGTTCACCTGCTCAAAATGCTACACTGGCTGAAAATGTACAACGCTTTTCTTTTCAATAGAAATATCACCTTTAAGGAAACAGCAAGCTATTCCTTTTATGAGACCTCTAAGGTATAAGGCTTCTTTTTGTTTGTTTTTTACTGCATGTTATTGTCTTTTGTTTTAACTAAGCATTTAAAAATATAATTAACTGCACCCAGAGACAATGACATTACATAACCATACTCAGAAACAGATGGGTTTGCCTCTTGTAACAGAATTAAAATATATTTCAAAGCAAAGGAGTTGTCTGCTATTATGGTCTTTAGTGCAAGTTTAATTTACTTTACATAAAAGAAAACACTAGCCTTCTGAAGTCAAGAGGTTATTGATTTTAATTTATGACTTTTGGTAATGGAGGCTGAGCTATTCAGAGATACCCAGAGTATTTAGGTACAAAACTGCAAGTAAACGAATGGCTAAGCCTTCTGCTTTGTATTCAGTCATAACATCTACTGTGGGATCCTAAAAAACTGGAAGAGCTGCTGTGAGATTTGAAAATGGCTGGATTGCGTAGCATGCCCATTTACCTCAGAACTTGTTGGGCAAAGGGTAAACCTTGACATAATTGTGTTTTGCATTTGGCAATAAAGTGTGTAACTTATTTTGTGTTAGCACAAAGTCTTTGTGCTTACAAATCTTGCCTGTCAATATAGCTGTAGAATCCATGTAGTAACCAGGTATGGGACAGTCTCTGCCTTACTGTCTTGAATTTAAGAAACAATATTCATAGAATCATAAAGTCATTTTGGTTGAAAAAGACCTTTAAGATCAAGTTCCACCACTAACCTGATAAAACTGATAAGCCCACCACTAAACCATGACCTTTACCAGACCATCTATGCGTCTTTGAAATATCTCCAGAGATAGTGACTCCACCACTTCCCTGGGCAGCCTGAGTCAGTGTCTAACAACCCTCTAAGTGAAAAAGTTTTTCTTAATATGCAAATTGAACCTTCCCTGGCACAATTTAGGGCCATTTTCTCTTGTTCTATTGCTCATGTTTATACGTGGAACTTTTTGTGTTGCAGCTTTTGTTCATTACCAGTGGGATTTGAATGTCCCCAGAGGAGACTCCACAATGCATCCCTGGGCACCATGGAAAAAATCTCTCATCTTCTTGACATACACCTTTTAAATACTTTTAAGTATTAATGAGGTGCCCACTCGGTCTCCTCCAGGTCCCACAGCCTTTCCTCATAAGAAAGATGCTCCAGTCCTCTGATCACTGGGAGAAGAGACTGACGTCCACCTCACTACAGCCTCCTTTCAGGTAGTTGTAGAGACCGATAAGGTCTTCTCTGTCTCCTTTTCTCTAGACTAAACAAATAGAAATTCAAACAGGAATAACAGAAAAAATATTGAAATTGCTAAAGAGAGCTCTGACTCACAGTACAGTGGTCTCTAACAAAAAATTAAGTCTGGTAGATGCAGAGCAGTAATATCTTCAAAAGTTCTGTCCTTTCTTCTGTCTATGTTATCTTACATTAGAATACTTTGTCTTTATCCTTTTATTTGCAAGCAGATAATCCAGCGCAGGTAGGTTAGAAACTGCTCTCATATTTTCAATTATTGTTACAAGCCTTGAAATGAGCCTGAAAGGAAAACAAAAGAAAGTTAGAAAACGTCCAGACAAAACAATATTCTATCAAACTTGTCTAGATATTTCCAAATGTTACAGCACTCACTGCTTTGCTGAGGGAACATATTCACACAATAGACGCTGATGTAACAGGGCCAAAGTTTCACTCAGACTCACTGCGATTCCCCTTATTTAGTGTGAGCCAGTTCTCAATATATATGTAAGAAACACTTCCATCCCACAGAAATGGTCAAGGGCTGCAAAGCAAGAGGACATAGAGAATTAGTATTAGGGCATTAGTATGAATTCTTTCATTTCTCCATCACTTCATGTAACCAAGCAGTGCCCTCAGGAATATCGCTGCAATCTAGTCACTGGATGACTCAGTGCCAGAAGTTTGGTCTTTTGTTATTTGTAAGCTAGAAGGCAATGTTAAAACAATTTTCCTTGTGTGAAAACGGAATATTTTAGGAAAGTATATATGATCTCTTCAGATCCCTTTTAGCGTGAAAAAGAAAAGTGAAATCTGAAGTGCTATTCATAGGAAATATCTTTAAATTCTAGCACACATAGTAATTTTAAATCCAATATCAGTAGACATAAAATGGAAACTGCTATTTTTCTGGAGATGAATGTGTATTAGGAGCTATAGAACTCCCTATGCACTATGCAGCTGCATATGGTCTTACCACACTGAAAGGATACAAGGAGCTGCTACGGCTCCAGTGGTTGCAGAGATACTCTGAAATTCTGCAAAACACTGGGAACCACAGGAAAGCAGGAAGCCAGGCGCTTCACTAATGCCTCAGTACTTCAGATCAGCTGATTAAAAAACACTCTGGAAAGAGAGAAGGAGGACAGAAACTAACTGCTAAATTTTATTGAATAAATGGAACAAAAAGAGCTACTACTGGGAGCAACAGAGCTGTTGTCCCCAAATCTGAGGTTTCATCACCTGGTGTGTAGACACCTAATTCACACACAGGATGGAGGTATTTTCTTTTATTATGTGAATGTGCATACACAGGTGTTCCAAGACAGCACACTGTGGTACCAAAACTATGATTATTTATACACATAGTTTCTACATATTCAATTTGGTAATACATATGCATTAACATTCCACTAAACAATTGGTCTACATTTCTTTGTCTAACATGTACATAGGCACACATGCCCACACATGCCTACTCCATCCTCTTCTTTTCAGTCTGGGATATAAATTGGGTAGGTGGTCCATGAATTGGTGGTTTCCATCTTCCTCTGCCAGAATTACCTTCTACCTAGTTACTTCATAGTTTGGCAGACATGGGTGGTTCGTTGCAGTCTCTCGACTCTACTTCCCATTAATCGTACCTAGGTTTTTGGTTTTGACATGCATGTACAATAGTAGATTGTTTTAAGCTCAATCGTGGTTTCTGCAGTGTTCCTAACAAAGTTGACCTCGTTCTTTTGATATTTTTACATCAGAGCAACTAAACTCAATCTTTCTAATTGCTTTCATGGGCAAAAACTTCCTTATCTGGCATCATGTTGGATACTTGCAAAACTGTTACTGTTTCCAGTTCTTAGTTTCAAGAATTTGGAAATACATATCTATCAACTGATCACACAATTCATATAATCTCCTAAATAAAGATTTTAAATGTCACAGTGAAGAAAAATAATGGGAAAATTCAGTAAAAACAAACAAAATACCTGCCTGAAAATTATCAATGGTGAGATACTTTCTACAATTTAGTGTCCATCTTTGTCTACTACAGTGCAGGATCAAGTTATTTTTGTGGATAGAATTGTTCTATACAAACATTACCTTTCATGGCTTTGTACATAAAATGATTCTTTTTAAAACTAATGTAAGCCTTTCATTTCACATTGATTCATACTTTGTAGTAGGAAAGAACCTTGGGTTTTAAAGATATTAGAAAATAGATAATAAAGTGTTCTTAATCTCTACCTCCCTCCCAAGTTTTCATTCCCTTCTGAGTAGGAAAGTTCATTTATTCAGTGGTCATGAAATGTAAAACATTTTCTTTTCAATCTTCAAGATTTTATTTGCCTCTTTAAACCACAGACCCTGCCATCATTGTCAAAATGTCAAAACAAAGAGATTTTCAAATTATAGGAGCAAATTCCAAGTGAAAATATAAATCTTTTGTAATCAAAAAATCTCTCCTATTTTAATATGCTGTGGACCACATAGATAATGTCAACATTTTTCACAAATTTTCAAATCACACAACAGCATCAAGTAAAGATATAGGCATATATGTTTGTATGTGTACATGAAGATATGGAGTATAAACTGTTTTTAGAAATATTTTTCTTTACTTATAGAAAATTAACAATAAAGTCAATAAAAATAATTGAAAAGAAGAATTAGTTCTGGATTCTTTTCTAGCCACCAGATAATTATGCACAATTCCATCTTTTTACTATGACTCATGCACCTGAGTTAGTGATAAACAAAACTTGAAAGTGGTGACTCTTGTTGTCTGTATACATATCCAGGTCACCTGAATTCTATCATGTCTTCTTTTCCTACTTTGCTCCCATGTTCCTTTTACTTGTCATGTGATCTTTAGTACACAAGTCTAACCCTCTTCCCAGAAAAGAACTTCCAGAAGATCCTTCCAAGGCAGAGATATCTTTGCTGGTTTCACCTTAGGAATAAAGACAAATAGATTCTCTTTTATAGTATGAAGATACCGAAAGCTAAGTTTATTCAGATCCTTTGAGTGGGAAATGTCCATTGCAGTAGACTGACCTCTATCTCTGGTCTCCAGTTCTGTCTTTGATGAACTTGCATGAGGTTTTAGGATCTCAAAAAAGTTGATCACTAATGAAAAGGTTTGTGTCAGGTAGCTCACAATCATTGCTACTCTTTAGAAAAGAATAACTCTGAATTAGTATCAAGGAGTAAGGCAGAACACCATGCCAAGAAACAAATGTGAATATTCTTCTCTCTAATGTTGCTTGTCAGGTAGATTTGTGTATTTGTCTTCCTGAACTAGCTTTGCAAAGAGATTTCAGTAAGTTGTTGGAGGGAAGGTGAGGGAAAGTGAAAAAAACCCAAAACATTAGAGGAAAACAGCTCCTACTTATGAGTTAAATTTGGTGCACACCAACAGAGGCTCATGAGCAAAGCTGGTTTTGGATCTCCATTTTTGTCCTGATGTGAACCCAAACAATGCTTTAATATATTCATTTGCCGTTTTCCCATGGAAGGTAAGATTTCCCTCACGTAGCTCTAGTCATCTGAAACATATACCTCTAGTTTGAGCTAATCCTTGAGAGCTGTACTAAGAAAGAGGCCCCTCCAATGAGTAAGTCAAATGTCTTAGGGCAGGATGGAGAGTCCTCCAGACATGTTCATCTTCCTCCATTGACTCCAGAGGGTGCTCAGATGATTTGTTTTGACCTGATGACTAACCTTTATGTGGCTAATATCAGGCCAGTCTCAGCCTGCAAGATAGAACCCTAGATAAGGAAGGGCAGACCAGAATACAGATTCATCCATTCTTCCCACACTAACCTGCTTCACTGTACTCCTGAGAGACGAAAAACACCCCTTTGGCATGTTTTGGGAATGAGAATATATTTTAGTGAGGAAGAGAGATCCACTCTGCCTCCTTTTTCAATCCAAGTGCCCTGAAGTTGACTTTCTACAGTTAACTTTTAAGCAACACGCTGCAGAAAGAGAAATGATCATGAGACAGTTCTGTAGGACAGACCAGATTGGCATTAAGTGCTCAGTTCATAAAAGGGTCAAACTGTGTGAGGAGAATTTGGCTTTTGAATTAAACAGCTAGTTGTAAACTCACATTCCATTTTCACAACCTAGACTGTTGTGACAGCCATGTCCAACTGAAAAAGAAGTTATAGGAAGCTTTATTCTTTTTTTCTTAACAGCCTTTAGGGGGGAAAAAAAAAGGTTTCCAGAACAGTTCTATGCAAAGAGTGATTCTCTTTGCTATAGGGTCTTAGTTCTATCCAAAGAACTTTATGAAACACCACACAAATGCTTATGAAAATAAAGTTAGGAGCATTCAAGCTATCCTAAATTTAGACATCTGATATTTTGTGTCACTACTGGTTATCCTGCCCTTCATTCTCCACCCATTGCAGGTCTATTTTCATCTAGGTTAGCCATGTAGCTATTCCTAGAATTTCACTATTCTAAAAAATACTATTTTTCTACAAAGACAGCTATTGAATATTGATATACCATTATAGTTTGCAAGTACATTCAAAAGTGTCTAAAATACATTTGAAAGTCTTTGTGTGTGTTTCATTTCACATGGTAAAAAGTGTAACCTTGCTTTACACCATTAAGCAGTTGATTTCAGAGAAACATTTGCAGAGAAACATCTGCTTAATAGCAGCTAATTCCAGAGAAATATTATTTCAGGTACACCAGAGTCAATTCAATTAAACCAGTTGAAAATGGCATATTATTAGCTTTCACTCACATGATGGAGTATATTTACTCCACCATTTAAGTTGCACGAGTCATTTATAAGGTATGGAACTGAAATGAAGGAAAAAAATGTTTAATTTTTAACAATCAGGGTTTTTTTTCTGATTGGTTATTTGAACATCTCTTTTTTTCACTGCATACTTAGAGACACCTCTGCTATGATGACAAAAGACAAACATGAGGGCTTCTCTCTTTCATGCTAAGCTACTTATTTCAACACCTCTGTAGTGGGATAATTTACAGCAGACATGTTGACTAATGTACAAGTTTACACCTCCTAAACGTGACAGACTGCAGGCATGAAAACTGGGTGGTGCCTTAAAAGGGTATAACTTTGTCTGACCTGCATTTAAAGTATTTTTTCTACAAATACTAGAATATCTTATTATATGTTTGCAATGATTGACATAGAATGAATACCCCAATTATAGCTAGTTATTGAGCTATTCATCCAAGTGATTCTCTGGGTTTAGGGCAAAAGGGTGAAAAAAAAGTTGTGAAGAATTTTCTCTTGTGCATGGTATAAGCCCTCTTTGAAGCCTTTCCAGCTCCTCTCTGAGAAGAAATACCGTTCTATTGGTAACTCTGACTGAGCTAAAGCTGTGCTCTTATAGTATAACGTAACCCAAGATTGTGTAGCTTTAGTGAAATAAAGACTAGGTTTCTGTGGGTATCTGAAATCTCACATTCATATTCAATGAATTTCCTGGAGTGTTGCAGAAGGGGTAAAGGTGATGTAAAGCAACTATGTCTGATCTCAAGAATTATTTATAAGAAATGGGCTTTTCCCCCTCACTTGACATTGGACTAAAGAAGGCTGATATTAAGGTTTATGAACAGACACTGAGACATTAAATCACATTCATATTTATCCTTTGAACTTTTTAATCACTGAGTCTACTTTTTTGTATTAGTTCTTGTAAAAATATATGGATTGATATTTAGGCAACTACAATCAAGTTATGTGATTTGGTATTATTTGAAGGTAAAACTGTACTTTACCTACTAGATGGAGAAAAAATCCAGTACAAGATAGTTTCTATTCCACTTTCCTTAGCAGAAGGAGAACCTGCTGAACATCTACCATTTCTCCCATTCTTTATGTAATAGAAAGCAATAGTGACATTGGAAAGTCCTCAGTTGTTTGCGGTTGTTCATGACTACAGGGTCTTACGCTCACAACTGTGCATAATTCCAGCATATTTATTTAGAGCAACAGTAAACTAGGGGAGGGGGTAAAAAGAAATATTCAAGTGAGAATCTCTCACAGACATGGTGCAGAAAACGTAACAAAAACTTGACAGAATACTATCTTATGGCATGAGTTGCTCAGAAACTCTTTTCAGGATAGGAAAATAAGTTTGCATTTGGATTTTCATGGAAAGGGTTTCATTTTCCAGAAAAAGAAAAACTTTTGGGAAATTGAAACAAAACAATTTTACTTAGGTAAATTCTTACTGTTTCTGAATCAAAATGTTTTATAATTTCCGCTTTACAATGCGTTTTGACGCATTTTGGAGAGTAAACAGATGCTGAAATGAATAACTGGAACAGAAACTTCACTTCCATTCAGCTACATTTATTTCTATATGCAGCACAGTTAAATTCTGGAGGGCCTTTTGCAGCATCCTGCACTCCAGAAAGAAGAACGAGGAGGAATGGGTTTCAGAGCAATCTGTATTTCCAACTACTGTTGTCTATTATACCACTAATGGAAATGGTCTTCACAGAGATCAGAACTAATAACAAGCACAAAATTGAGGGCTACATTTCAACATATATTGCAGCTGGACAGTTCCAGGTTTAATTTGAAAATGGCAATAAAAATAACAAATAGAAAAGTCTTTTTAAACTGCAGTGCATTCTCCTTTCCTTTGCAATTTCCTGGCTCATTTCTTTCTTCATTCCTCATGCCACTTCCATCCCATCCCATAGGTATGGATCTTTTTCATTGTTTTAAGGAGAATGTAATGCACAATATTGATCTCTGAAATAGTTAGCAGAAGGCAGAGGAAAGTAGAAGTAATAAAATTTTTTTGGTATGTTGTTTGTAAGGTCACTGCAAGGATGGGTTTAAGCCACAGGCTTGGCACTGGATTTGATGCAAACTTTATGAAGGAAGGTGCTACTGACAGGTAAAAATGCAGCTTGTGAAAGCTCCATAGAACTTGCCTCCCTGCTCTGCAACCAGAAATCCTGCAGGAGTCTGTAGCACAAAGGGAGATGAGATGCTGGTACAAGCAATTTCTTGCATTCAGCAGAACAGGCCCTGGCTGTGGGAAGCCAATATTAGTTTTGAAAACAATCTTGGGAAGCAGTGTACATTTCTCAGAAAGCTCTGCAGATGGCCCTAGCACTGAACTTTTAAAAGCACAAAGCTTTTAGTCATCATCACATAAATCTGCTGTATACTCAAGTATATTCTTAGAATGGATGCAAGGTGCCTAAATATAAGATTGTTATAATAATAATAATAATAATAATTAATTAATTATAATAGCAGTATTAACAAAAACTGTGAACACTCTACCTTATGTGATCCTTAAAAGGGAAGTTCAAAAGCTAAAATGTAGAAATAGCTTTATTGGTTTCTCCTTTTTGTGGAATTAATGAGTCACAGGTCTGTGGAGAAAAAAAACCCAAACTTAGCCTGATCTCTTTTTAATAGTTTAGCTGAAGTTGGAGAAACATGATGCAAGCTGTTTCACCCGCTGCTGACCAAGCTTCTTACTCAGGACACGACAGAACTTGACTGTAAAGTCAAGAATCTCTTTAAGTGGCAGAATGGGAAGGGGGCATCCCTTGAGGCTGTTCTGTCTTTCATTGCCAGCCTCTATAATTATACACTGCCTTTCAAAGTAGCTTGTGCAAGCTGTCTTTGCAGCCTGCTTCTTTTTCCCAGGCTATGGGGAAAGTGCATTGAAGCCATTCCCTGCCAAATCCAAACACCTTAAGATCGAGCATTTCTAAATATGGCTCTGCAGTAGTCTGCTAGTGGAAGGAAGGGAAAAAAAAAAAAAGGATAAACTTTTTTTTTCCTGAAAAATGGTATTTTGTTCAACCCACCAAGCTTTACAAGTATGCCAGATTGTGATGAACAACTCACCTGGAAAGTCTTTTGGGTCCAGAACATCACTGGAGAGAGGGGAGTCAAAAGGCTTTATAGTAGCTGGTAGTCCTAACTCTCTGACATTTTTCTTTCCCTTTCCAGATCACTAGTTAAAACAAACTGTGTTTATTTGTATTTGTCAAAATCTTTCAAAAACTTGAACCTTTTCATAAAGTAGAAGTCCTAGTGTCAAAGATGCTGTCAAAACCATGAGCAAAAATGTCTTTGTGCTATTACTAATAAATACATATTACAGCACAGATAAGAAAGGATAAATGTATGTCCTCCTGCATACTTACAGGTAGGTAAGATTAGCAATTTTTCTCCACAGCCTCCTGTGGTAAGAAGCCAGATCATTCCAGCTCATGTTATTACATTCCTTGGGAACATTCCTGTGCAATACTGCACTGCTTCTCTGGTGCTATAGGATAAGGATTGTAACTCCTTGACTCGGTCTAGTGAACATTTCTGTGAGTAGATTCAGTTTCTTAAGTGAATGAAGGCATACTGACACAGGCATGGACTGCAGAGGCTACTGCTATATAGGGGAAGGCAAACATAGATGTGTCCCTTGGTTGCTCTTTTCTCAGCTGATTCAGGTGTCTGAAGCTAAACTTGTTGTGTTATCCTTTCCAATGTCTGTGAACTTTGGAAGGATAAAGAACTATTTTAAGTTCTCATTTATATGATGAATCATAAAATAAAGCCCAAAATGGATGAACAGGGGCTCTTTTTTAACAACAGTGACTTAGAGATTTGCACATCAACCATCTCTCCTGTAGAGTCAGACAGATTTACAGTGCCTGGAAATGTTTGCCAACAAAGACGTTAATGTAACTCCAGTGCCTGTTCGGGGAAGTTTGTGAGGTAGAATTAGAAACTGTTCATATTGTCTTCCTGCACTTAATGTATAGGAGAGAAAGTATGCCAAACATTGCTGAGTTAAAAGCAAGGCTAGTGCAATGTTAGGATTGTATCTAATATCAAGTACCTCAAGTTCTGATCTGTTGCTGGCACCCTTCACCTGGAAAGGAACTACCATGTTTAACCCTCCTTGAGTGCTGTGGGCAACTCATTTAATTTTGCTGTTTTTGCTTGCACAACAGATAAATAGGGGCAATATTCATTATCTCTCTCAAGTTATTTTTATGTATTCAGTTCTGTCTAAAAAACTTGTCTATTCTTTCATATGATTGGTTGTGGTTTGCAATACTAATAACTGACTTTTGCCCCTCAGATACCATTACAAACATGCCACTAAATGATGGGTCATTAATGTAAGAGAGCATAGTTCCACTGGGATTCACAGCAACTGAACTTCTGTCTGCATACTCTTTTCCTTTCTGAAATACACTAGTGATTTTTTTCCCCTCATATTGACCCCTTAGGTTGCCATTTTTGCTTGTTCTAAACACTCATCAACTGCTAATTCAGCTACTCAAGACAGCTAGTAAATCTTTATCCAGAGACAGTTCCATGTGCTATTGGAGAACAGGAAGTAGCTCTGTTTCTTCTATTTGTAATTCTTGAAGCATACAAAAGTTTCGGCATACAAAAGCAGATTCTTGAAGCATACAAAATACACCTTAACAAAATCCCACTTGTAGTTTTCCAAATGAGTATTATTTATCCTTTTAATAACTGAGATATTAAATAACTTTGCTCCTTTTTTTATTCTCTTGGAGGAAGTTACGTAGGCTCCATAATAAATAACCTGCTCAGGGAAGATCCCCTGACTCATTTCTTCTGCACTTCTGATTCCATTAAGCCTATGCTCAAGAACCAATGCTTTCCTGTGAATACATCACTGACATTAGCTGCACATTCCTTGGATAGCAGCAAAGTATTTGGCTGTGTAGACAGAGCCAAATAAGAGCACAAAGCTTAGTTTGAGCAAATCAGTAACAACTTCTGTTGGCCAACAAAGAGCAGAAAGGTTCTCTGATCCCTTTAGCTGTAGTGCATGGGAGTAAGTCCAGGCTGTACATGAACTAAGTCACTGCAATGTTTTCTTCTCCATCATTTCCATTCTAGGAAGAAAAATACGATCCAGAGAGACCAGAAAGAAATGTGGGAACACAGCCAGAGTCGTCGCTGCTAAATCTCTCATGTTAGTGTGATCATTTTTTAATAACTCAGGTGTAACGTAATGTTGGAGGGATATACAACAGGCAGATGGTACCTGGCCAATCGCTCTGTTATTGGAATGGTTCCGTTTCTCTCACATTACTGTCCTGTTCTAGGTTTGGAACATTACTTTGTTTAGGCTGAAAATTTAGGATTGATTTTTTTTTTTTCTACTTGTACTGAAAGCAGATTTTCTCATTTAGATTTAGAAGTAAAGTTTTGAGAGGAATTGACTTTCCTCCTACTTCCTTAGTTTTAGGAAAATTTGTCCAGAGAATTGACTCTTTAAAGAGACAAATTTAACCATGTGGTCCATTAGAAAGAATAAGAAATCTGTATGTATTACATGATAGCAGATAAGAAAGATAAGGTGAGAAAAAATTAATTCAGTGTCTGAAGACATTTTTCAGGCCTGAATGAAAATAATTGGGTTAAGTGAAACACTATTTCCTGTAACTCTATTTTGGTTTCATTTGTTCATTAGATGCAAACATTATTAAAATTATTTACATGAAAATATATTAAACAAGCAATAACCAGAGCCCTTAAAATGAATGTGTTTGATTTGCTTCATGAACCTTCTCTGGGAACAACAAAGAGCTGATGTTGCTTCACTGCAATTTTACTCCTACAGCACACCATGGCATAGAGCATTGCAGAGTGGGGGAAAAAAAAGAGATGCCAAAAGGGGTTAGAACTATTTTTTTATCTCTCTCCACCCAAAATACTTTCCTTAGTCCACCCAATCTGTCTAATAGAAAGTTTTCTGGTTTTATACATGCTGCTATTGTCAGTTGTCCACAGTCAAGATGTGGATACAGCAGAAAGGGAAAAAAGCTCTTTCAAGCACTTTATTACTATTTTGGGATACTGGCAAAGGATTTGAGATGCAACAACAAGTATTCAGGTGACTTTTTCTACCCTTCAAAATGTATAACCAAATGGCTCATATACAGCTAAAGATTTCCTTCATGTAAACTAGAATTAACTAGAATAACAATTGGCTTTCAGAAAATTGATTTTCCAAAGTGCTCTGAGGATATTGATAGCCTTATTGCCCATCTGCAAAAAGCAAGAGCTTATCTAGAAGAAGAGCTTTATCTAGAAGCAGATGTCAATGACAATCTAAGAACATGCTCTTTACACGTCTATGTCTATAGCCTCAGCTTGCCTTGTGAGGAGTGAAGTTCAAGGTCATCGACAAGGAATGTTCCAGAAAGCTGTCATATTTAGCACAAAATAACACAGTCATCAATCATGTCTGTGAAGCAAACAAGATTTTGACAAATGGAATGTTTGTACAAAGTGCCTGAAACTTGCTATTTTAGGAGGCCTTGCTCTGTTGTCAAAGTAGGAGAGCTAAAACTATTCCATTTCTTTGTGTAGTAAAATCACCTGTTGAACAGCAACACTACAGTCTTGTAGATAAGTAGTCCAAATACTTGATATGTGTCTATTCTCACTGCTCTGCTGTACTATGTTGCATTCATCATCCTCAATACCAATCGAGTGAATAGGGTTCCTCTACCCGCTTCAGTTGACTGAAGGCAGAGTTCTGTTCTCCAAAGGCTGCACAGACAGATTGCTGGCAATATCATCCCTAAAAGATCTCTCTCTTCAAATCTGCCTGGAGATGAAGAACCACGTCCTTCGACTGCCCCTCTTATTAGCGTTTTATCTTCCTTCTTCCTCTATGATATGCTAGCTGGCCATCTTATTTTCAGAAACAGTCTTCTGCAGTTTCATTACAAATCCTTTATTTTTGCCTGTGCTGGTGCAAATGACCTTCAGCAGTACTTGTAGATGCATACCCTGAGAAGTGGAAGATCTGATCAGGAGGGTGACAGTAGGGATATTTTTGTCTTCAAGATAGCCTCAGTTTCTCAGCTGTGACAAGACAGTCATATAAATGAGAGACATGAGAGGAAGGCCTGAATGTGATAAAATAATACATTGTCAGTGGCCTTTGTCTTCTTAATATGTCTTCACTTCTGAAATTAGGCAGTGCATTTTAGTATCTTTCCTACTTCCTCTTCAGAAATTGCTAATGTGTCAAAACCAATAAATGCACACTGAATGTTATCAATAAGTACGGCAAGTATCTGTATTCCTACCTTTTGTAATTCTATTTTCCTGTTTTGAAATTTGATGTAAATACTGTAATTTTAGGAGGAGGATTTTTTTTTTCAGCTTTTTTGTGGATAGGATTTTGTTATTGTTTTTGTCACTTTTATGAGTAAGTTTTAATAGTACTATTATTCAAATTTTGTTGTGCTTTCATCAAGCTCCCATGACTGCACTCTGACAAAACATTATGTTTTGGATCTCAAAAACCTGTAGTAGTATCAGTGTGATGATCAACAACGTCTCTTGTCTAAGCAGCAAACATTATCTTTGAGTTCTTTATCAGTTTTCCCTCTCTCTTACTCATCTTGCAAATTAAAGCAAAGTTTAACCTCAGCCCAGTACCAACCATAGGCCCACACATCTTGACTCCCCACTGCACCTCATCCCACAGCTCCAAGACTTTTTGGAATGCCACATTTTCCATTTACTCTGTAAATCTGTGGAATATTTGAAGATATGTAGACACGGTGAAATCCTAAGGATTCCTTTATTTTTTTAGCATGGGAATTTTATTAGTCCAGGAGAAATTACACACATTCCCTTATCTTGATTTTCTTATATTTTTGAGCAGCTGAGGGATATTCTTCATCTTCCATTTCTATCTTTAATGTAGAGACATCCTGTTCCCATGTGTGTCCCTACATTCACCTTTCTGTTTTCAAAGATCTCTACCAGAATTTTTTTCTTGGACTCTGCCTCTGAAGAAATATTAATCATGTAGACCCCAACGCATCACAAAGGAGCTTTCCCCTAAGCTTTAGCTATCCTATTGTTTTGTCTGACCAAGTCTGTTCACAAGATAATAACATTTAATGAGTGTCTCTCTCCCCTTCCCACAGACAGACTTAAAGACGCCACTCTTCTGCTTTTTAGCATGAAGAGTAGGAAGCACTCACTACAAAGGCATGTCTACTTTACAGGCAGAGCTGTGGTTGCATCACGTGCAGACATATTAGTAGTATTCCTAGTCCTTTGCTGAGTTAGTGAGAGCCATTCTGTCAGCCCCAGGAGATTCTGTGTGTACCTATGCCCTTAACCTGAACTTAGCTACAGCCTCCTTCAACTCCATTTCTATTTGCAGCTGTGTTCCAACAAGTATATTCCCACAGGTGTGTACCCAATAGACCTCCTCTTGTATTGTAAATATTTTTAAATGCTGTCAGATATCCAAATAACACCAATAATTCATAAAATCAATATAGAATCCATGTATTTATTGAGAAAGTTTTAATGCAGATTCATGAAGAAATAGGCTTATGCAGTGCCAGATAAAAGATATTGTGTTGTAGGAAAGTATTTTTTGAAAAGGTGACTTTGGATAGTTTTATGCTATAGTATTTTTCCAACATAAGCACCAGGCTTAGAGCTATACTTTTACAGTGACTTTTGATGTCAGGGTAGTATAGTCAGGTGTATGTTTACCAAGCAGCAAAAGGAAACGTATCTCTACTAGGGTGCTCCAGCTGCACACAGGCATCACTGGCCATTCTCTGTACTTACAGTCTTGTGGAAAAGTACTCTCCTGACACAGTTCATACGCATAAAATGTACTGAGAAGCTAGTCAGCTATTTCTACTAATACTTGTCTGTTTGCAGTCTCCCACGTTACACTCTTTCCTGGCATCATAGACATAAATGTGCTGGCAGAGAGGCAAGAGTGTCCTGGCTGGACACTTGACTGCCTTCTCCCGGGAGGACCCATATTTTTAGCTCATGTCATGGATTTCTCACCTCGATTGCTGAATGGTGAGCAGCTGTCTTCCTCTCTCTCTTCTTCCTCGGTTTTCTACATCTGGCCAAGATCTCTGAGGAGCACTTCCTTTCTGGTCGTAGTCAAGGGCTTTTTGCAGACAGCTGTTCCTGTGAAGATGCCAGACAAATGATGAACCTTTCCCATCCTGAAATTTTGCTTTGGGGTTAAGCTCCATTTTGCCATTCTCTTTGCTGTGTTTCCTAATGGATGTTAAATTACTTGGATTTTTAAAAAATCCCTTTGCTTTGTACATGTGCAATCACTCTTGCTTTAGTTGCACCTATCTGCTTTGTCTGACACAGTATTTGCAGATTACTGAGATCCATAACTTGAAAATTATATGTGTAAAGAATACAGCAAGATGAAAGCAGAGACGTGTCCTGACAACTGTGAAGATAATCTGCAGGTGCGAGTTGCAATTTGGGAAAATTAGCCCTGAATTTTGAAGGTTGAATGTTAGGTTTATTATGTCTTGCTTTTGCAGCCTGTATTCGATTACAATAAGCGTGCCAGTTGGTTGCCTCTTTCATATCAACAAAATGCAGTTATGTGTAGGTTTTTTTTACATATCAGATTTGCATGGAAATTTAATTAAGATTTTTTTTAAAGTATCAGAGTTAATTTTAGACCAAGATCTTGACTGGTAAATTGTCTAAAGTAACAGTTGTTATGTTTTCATTAAGAGTTCCTTTATACAATTCATAATATTAACAGTGAGCTGCTAAAGTTGCTGGTTTGCTGAACACTAGCTCTTTTGTTGCACTTATGATCCCTAATTTCCTTACTAATAAGCTAAAGGTCCTTAGTGTATTTAGCCATGTTAGCTTCAACCTCGGCAAACACGGATCTGTTCTTTGAGTACAGTGCAAAAAGGCTGACAATGCACAAAGGGTGCCTAAAGCAACTTGTTTTGCAATGAATTCATCTGCACAAATGTAACTCAGTGCCTGTGCTTCTCTTTAAAACTAATTGTCCAGAACAACTGACTCAACCAGCATATAAAACTCTGCCTGTACAAAGAACTCACCTATCTGACAACTTGTTTTTGCTGCTTTGTGCCTAGCATTCTCAAACTATTCCTGTGAGGTGACTCCCTGCCCATAGGTCTTCATCCACCTCTGCAGTGAAAGAACTGTTACCTTTACAGTTGGCTTCAGTGGTATGTAGAGCTTGTGATCATCCTGGTACAGATGTTAGTTCCCAAGAACAGTCCTCTTCCCACCATTGTTTCCATTATCTGCTGAGCTCCTACCTCTGCCACTGAATTTTCAGGGATGGACTTCCCAACTCTCCATTCATTGGACTCACAGTCTCTGGAGCAATAATTTTGGGGATGGTTGGGCTGAAAGTTATGAGGGATTCTCAAGGGGAGTGCCGAGGGACACTGAATGCTCTTATTCATGTGAAAGTCACATGAAGTAGTCTGTGACTGCATGGTCCTCCACCTGCACATCCAGTCTAGGCTTTCTTTTCACCTATTAAAGTTATGAGCATAATGTAAGCACCATCTTCTGAGGCAATCCAATATTTAGAAGCAAGAGGGACAAAATCAGGAAATGAGCTTGATGTTGGAAACCGTGAGTGTGGCTCACAAAAAACTACCATGAGCACTGCTCTGCTGTGTGTCAGATCCATGCAAAATACACAGATGTGATTCTTCATAGGATATTGTAATGGTTTGACATGATAGCCTTTTCTGGTAAGGGGGAAGGGGCTGTAAAAATGGCTCCTGTAAGAGTTGCTCACAACTCTCCCCAGCTCTGAGCCAGACCCACTTCTGGGGCTGAGCCAATTAGACACCTCCACAATCACTTTTTAAGAAGAAGTCGGAAGAGGAGGTTTCTTCCTCCGTCTTCTTCCATCTTCTTCCTTCTTCTGCCCCTTCTTTTCCTTCTGGCTGGTGGTGGTGCAAGGAATAGGAACAATGAGAGAAACAACCATGCAGACTCCAAGGTCGGTGATGAAAGAGAGGAGGAGGTGTGCTGTAGCAGAGACTCCCCTGCATTCTATGGAGAGAACTGGTGAAGCTGAGATTTATTTTCATTTCTTTAAAGACCCCACATCAGCGATAGAGATTAATTTTGATAATGAGCCCGTATCAGGGGCAGAGACTCATTTTGCTAAAGCTGGCCCCAGACCAGGGGCAGCGATTCATTTCATTAAAGGCCCTGAGCCAGGGACAATGACAATGGCTGGAGGAGGCCATGTCCTTTGTGGGGAACTCAACCACTTCACTGCAGACCCTGAGCCAGGGACAGTGATTTTCTTCTTTAAAACTGTGGCTGGAAGAGGCCATGTCGCAAAGGAGGGACCCTTTATTACTATGGCCAGAGCAGGCCGTGTCCTGAGGAAGGGACTCAATATCCACAGCTGTAACTGTGGGGAGGAACCCACGACAAAGCACCTCATTAAACTTATGCCCAGAAGAGGCCTTGTCCCGAGAGAGGGACTCTGTAACTGCAGAAACTGCAACCCTGGTGAAGAATCCACGCCAGAGATATTCACCAAGGACTGCGTCCCATGGGAGGGAACCTGTATCGGCAGAAGCTGCAGCTGTTGGGAACAACTCACACCAGAGAAGTTCGTTAAGGACTGTATCCCAGGGGAGGAACCCCATGTTGGAGCAGGGGAAGAATGCCAGGAGTCGTCCTCATCTGAGAAGACAGAAGCAGCAGAGCCCATCTGTGAGAGACTGACCACATCCTCCACTCTTTACCCCACCTGAGCTGTTGAGTGGGGAGGAGGTAGAGATATCAGGAGCAGTGAGCTGGGCCTGGGAAGAAAGGAGGGATAGGGGAAGGAGATCTTAAAGTGCTGGTTGTAATTTTCTCATCATCCTACTCCCTTTTTGCTTTTATTCTGTTCTGTTTCTTGTAGAATAAACTTTCCTACTTTCCTCTCTAAGTCGAGTACTGGAGTCTGTTTTGCCCAGAACCGTAACTGGCAGCGAGCCCTCCCTGTCCTTGTCTCAATCCACAACAACCTTGCTAATCTTTTTACCACCATTTCGCTGGGGCCTCCACCATCCTAACGAGGGTGGGGGTGAATGGGGGCACTGAGCAAGAGACTGTTGTGGTGCTGCTGTGCTAGCTGGGCCAAACCATGATAGATATATGTCAGAGCTTACAGATGGGCTGCCTCACACAGATGACTCCATGTTCATGTGAACATTCCCTTCTGTGTTCAACAGGTAGGGAAAGTCATGAATGTTGGTCAGATAAGGAGAGTAAGTAAGCAAAATAATAAATAGTAGAGAAGAAACTGTTGTGCAAAAGAGAAATAAACAAACAAAATGGAATGATATGCTGGTAGACTTTTTTGAGAATAAGAAATTTTAAAAATATGGAAAATAGCTGTATATTTTCTGTGCCTAACTTCAATCACCAAGTACTGCTCTAGTGTACTTACTGTAACCATTTTCTTCTATTTCTCTTTCTTTATCGTCTCTCTCCAGTTCACACAAATCAGCTTTCTATTAATCACAGATTTTTAAAATTATTAGCCAAGTTTTTTTATTCACTCACTTGTCAGAAAGTTATATCATCATCTCCTTCTTGTGTTCAGGATTTTGGTATTTTAAATATTCATCCTTCTTCAAATTCTTCAGTCTTTATCTTCAGGGTCTGTCCCCAAGGCTTCCTGACCTTCTGCCCATAACTTCCTTACTCTTCTATTTGATGGAAATGTCCCATCTAGTAAATTTTATATCTGTTTTTGCAAAATACATTTGTATTTCTCTCTTTGAAAATATGTTCAGAGATCATGTAAAGGAAAGCAGAAAAGCCACCCTGAAAGGCAAATCTAGGAAAATAACTGACAAATATACAATAATATTTATTAATTTTGGGAAAGTAATAAATAAAAATAATAATTTAAAATATTTTATATTAATTTTGTAATGGTGTAATTTTGAAATATGTTATTACAGTATAAAAATATTAAAAATTGTTACATTTCCAAAAAATAACAAGTATTGCATATTTCAGAAAGATACAGTATTTTCTTCATTAATGAAAACAAAGTTGAAAAGGGCTGCTTTGATTTACAATGGATAAAAAGTTTGAAATCATTACACAAATGATTAAAAAAGTCATTCCTCTGCAGAGCATTAAATAAAATAACTTTCACTTTACTGTACATGCCAAAATACTTTTAAAAGTCCAGGGGGAAAAAAATATGTGGAAATATTAGGGATAATTCTGCTTCACAACTATTCAGGATGGCTAGCATATTACAAGAACAGTCTGATTTTCTTACAGGTACAACCATGTTAAGTGTCCAATCTAATACTTTTGTGAAGAGTTCTTGCCAGTTTCTGATTACAAATATAGAAAAACCTCATGATTTTAAATGTTTTCAACTCAAAGCAATGCTAATCTAAATCTTCCTTCTTGGTATGCCAAGTCTATATACTCTTGAAAATTCTTTACCACTGTGTACTATCATCAAAGGATAATAAAAAACTATATGCAATATCTGCCTTGAAAAACATGTCAGTATTTTATTTTAAATACAAAAATATAACTTGATTCTATTGTGAGTGTCATTAAAATCTTCTACATAAATATGAAATTGTACCTTATTTTAAGATGTATTCCAACCCAGTCTGTAACAACTGAAAATGGGCTTGTGTGAATTCTTCAATAAACCAATTCTTTCCTAAGTAAAGCTAAAATTACAGAATTGGATGATATTTCAGTAAAATAAAAATGTTTGACATTACTCATGGGCCACATTTTTAAGGCAAACAGGAGTTATTATCTCTTCTATGACACATTTGAGTAGCCACTTCTAAGTGAATCCAGCTTTGAAATCGGAGGAACTTCCAGCCATGAAAAGCAAACACATAGTACTCTACTCCTCCTGTCGCCTATAACTCTGCACTGGTGAGAACAAAATCTTCTCACAGAAACTATTGAATACATTAACTTTTAAGAATAATTGCAGATGTTTCCATATAATGCAAACAAGAAATTAAACTTTGGAATTTACCAAATACAGACTAACTCTTGCTATGATTTTTAGAAATGTTTTAACTTAGATTTTTCTTCTAAAATTCTTTGTGTCAGTTATGCCAAGTTCGCTTCCCCCAGATAAGCTTTATTCATAGGTAATGGTGATTACTCTACAAATATAGTAGAGTAGTAAACCATAAGCTACTATATTAAACCCAAGAAATGACACGTAGATTTGTACTTAAAAAACAATAACAAAAAAAAACCCCAAACCATCAAAATCAACTCAGACATTTGAGACAAGTAGTTGCAGATACTTTGAGGTTAATGTACTGACAGCAGAGAAAAAAGTATAAATCTGAATATACAGTAACAATAAATTACACAGATGAGAAAGTCACATATTACTCTCATTACTGGAAAAGAATAATGAAACAATGAAGCGTTTAGATGTAAAGCTGAGACTTTCCTTAACCCTTTCAAAAAGTGACACTAGATAAAAAGTAGGATAGTGCAGACACATTTGAACAAAATGCATCCAGATGTGTACTATAGGTCTGATCCAAGCTGACCAAGACTGATGGGAAGACCCTCACTGATTTCAGTGCAGTTTGGCTCTCAGAAAAATGACTTCTCAGCCAAGTGCCACATCACCAGGTCATTCCTGCACTGCTATGCCAAACATTACTCTTTCTCTAACAAACTGCCATTGGTCTTGTGTGTAATGCTTCTGATTGGTCATGGAACAGTATTCCTGGGAAGGGACAGAAAAACAGATGTAAAACCAAGAACAAAGTAGGCCCTAAGATGAAATTTCCTTGAGGAGACAGTGGGAACAACTGGGAGAAATCAGACAGTTTTTGCCAGGATGTGTGAGTAAATGACATCAGGCATTTATGGAGGTTAAAGCAGTAACAGCCAAATTTCTCTCAACCTTGAGAGAACCCACTAAGGGCTCTGAAGCAGAGTAAAAGGAAGGGCAATCTGTCTAGCATGCCTGCTTGACGTATGTGCGTGTCTCAAACATCGTCTCTGCATGAGCCTCCAAAACCACAGCACTTCAGTATGCAATCTCTTCTTGTCCTGCAGAATAAAAATATTCATCTCTTGCACAACCCTGAAGGCAACCATGAGATGATTTTCCAAACATTTTAAGAAAGGTAGTATACTTCACTGGACTGAAGAGAAAATAATTGTGCCAGTGAAAGTAGCAACGTGGTTTCCTGCCTAGACGGTCATTTTCTGTTGAAATCAAATATGAAGCTAATCACAAAGTTATGGTCAAACTCTACCTTGGTGTCAAAGAGTCAAGCTCCATAGAAATTCATCGATTTAAACCCCACAGCACAACATAGAGTTTTTCCCAGTGCTGTTGTGTATTTTTGTTTCTTGTGCTTACCTCAACATTTCTACACTAATCTCTTGCTCTCAAATTTTCCAGTATAGATCATTATGTATACATTTGACTTAAGGCAAAATGTCTTTCAGTTGTTTGTGTCAGTAGCTCAATGAAGACTGACCGGTAGAGAGTGGTACTGGAAATTGGGAATACAACAAATCAATAAGCTTTAAGAATAATCACATTTCCATGAGATGATGGAAGTTATAGGAGTCATCATCTCCTTCTGGCATCGTCACTAAAAAAATAGAAAGATGGTATATTTTTTTCATGAAATGCTTGTTTCAACTGGTTGTACAAAGTGCAGAGGAGTGATCCAAGTGAAGGCTTGAATTTATGCTCTGGCAGCATTCTAAACAGCACTAGATACTACTGCTTAGAAACAAGCATTACATACACAACCCAATATTCTTTTCTAACTTTGGTAGTCTCTTCATTTTATATTCTCTCCACAGATAAGTTGGAAGTTAGGTTTCCACCCCATGTCAGATTTATACCTTTGCCTTTTACCAGATCAAACCAATCTACTTGAGATTTCATAACTATATTATTCTGCCAAATTAGAATTTTAATGGAAAGTTTGAGGTAAATTCAACAAGATGTTTGGGAGACATGAGGGCTTGAAAAAGGAAGCGGTTTCACCTCTTGAAAATTTCCCTAACATTTTTTTTGGCTTATAGTAACTGCAAAATGACTTGGCTGACAAACTAGAAATTTGTTTAAATCTTTTGTAGATGGTGATTTCTGTTTCCTTTGGCTTCTTTTGGGGTGCTTCAGGGGGCAATTATTTAGTCACTAAAAGACATTTATGCAAACATTTAGGGTTCTTAAATCCATGTGTCGGCTTTTATAGGGCTTACGAAATCCACAATAGTGGAATGCAGCCTTCCCAGAATGCATCAACTTTTTCACGGGGTAATTCTTGTAATTAAAGCATGGCTAACTTCATTTCAGAAAATACTTTAGTAGTTTTCAGTTGCCCTGTGAGAAACTCTGAAAGGTCCCACCCACAGCACTGTCAGATTCTCTGAGACCTGCTTGGGGCAAAGGCCATTTCCATAAAGGCATTTTGCTTCCTTTTTGTCTCTACATCTGCTTAGAACTCTCTGACTTGTCTCTGATATCTGCACGTATGTCTCTTGGCAGGACTGGAGGAAGAAAATATTCTTCACCACAAATCCAAACTGGTTCTGTAAGCTATGCCACTCCCAGTGCACGGCCAGAGACAGACATATATGAAAAGATTTACCACAGTGACATCTAGGAAAAAAAAAACCAAAACAACTTTTGCATTCTTCTCACTGGTTAGAAAAATGTCCTGTACTGATCCTGAGGACCACATCAAAGTGTTGCTAACAGTTTTTGAGTAGTTAACGAAACTTTCCATGATGAAGTTTGAAGGTGATCTGAACTTTCACAATATGTGATTTGTTACTCCTTTGGCCCAAAGTCTAAGAAGTGAAGAAATTTACTGGCAGCATTTCTTGTAGAATAATATGAAGAAAAAGCTGAGGTTCTATAATGATTTATAAACAGAATATGGTCAGAATTAGCATCAACCTAGTGAAGATCTCAAATTTTGAGATTTTTGTACTGCTCCCAATTTCTTCAATTTACCATAAATTGTATAATTTTCAATTCAAAAATACAGAAATAAAGAGGCAGGATCAAAAAATGTAAGTCAGAAAGAATCTATAGAAGTTTGGGAAGTTTGAAACTAGGCTGGCAGAAAGTAATGAGAGAATATGCAAAAAGTATAAAAGAATTAATGTTATCCATGCAGGCAGAATTATCTTCCAAGGTACATAATGTTTTATGAAAATAATTTAGTGTTATCGAAATGCTGTCTAGAAGAAACAATGTGTAAAGCCCGTCCTGAAATAGCTTTTGCATTATAAGATGTCCTTCTGTCACCAAACTTTCTTTTTCACTGTTATTTCTTTTCTCCCATCTCTACACATGCAGCTCTACTGAACAATCTGTTTTATGAAGGGAAAATATATTTTTAAAAAAGCTTTGCTTACAGTCATCTGTCACCTGTCAGTGATAGTTACTGCCACAGATTTTTATGACAAGTAGTAGTGTCACAGAAGTAAAAAACAGTACCTTAAAATATGGTGTGTTAAGTTTGCATGCATTGAACTAATGGACTTTTGGTAGGGAGCAAGACTTACTAACACAATGAAGAATAAGTGGCAGCTATCTCAAAAACAGGTGAGAAGTAAAAAACCAAAGATCATAAAAACTATAGAGAAAAACAGTTCTCAAAAGTTTGTTTCTGAAGGGCAAAGGGAAAACAGGAACAAATTTTTTTTTCAATAAAAATTGTCGTTACACTTGAAAAAATGTCCAGAATTTATAAGTTTGCAGCCCATTTAAAAAGATTTTATAGACATCATTTTACTTAACTCTTAAGTCTGCACTGGACTATTTTCAACATATTTATTGTAAGTCTTCCATCAAACAAAAGTATTGAAAAAGCTCTGATGAACAGAAGACCAGACATAGAAAACAAATTAGAGAACAACAACACTACATCTCTATTGTCCTTCTTCAAATGCATTCTCAGGAAGATAGATTTTTCATCCTGCAAGTATGAGTACTAGTCATCATCTAAAGGAAATTTCTTAATTAAAATCCATTTGTCCTGTAGTTTCTCCATTTGTAAATATGTGATTTTTTTTTTTTTTTTGACAAACAAGTCCATCACCTTTCCCATACTTGAAAGGGAAGCTCCAACAAAGAGTGCTTACAGATTTGTTATTTGGCTTCATTATTTGCCAGATGTGAATGAGGCCATGTTTTGGCTAGCCTGTATGCTCTAATGTAATATTTAACCAAATAAAAAATTGAATGGGATCCAAGTGCAGACCTAAGAGAAACATTTTATGAAAAAATGAAAATTCCTGAAATTGTATCTTTACTATTGAGATAATTTAAATTATTAACACCAAAATCTTAAATTAAGCTCAATATTGTTACAATTATCCTGAAGTCCAATCTGCAGCTATTGTAAAAAGCCGTAATACAATTTTGTTGAAAAAATATTCCTTTTCATTTACTGTTTGCATCACTGGGTCCATAGAGTTCCACAAAAGACCTGTTTTGGTCTGGGGATTTTTGGAAAAACCTTCTTGACTTGCACAAGCTTTATGTCAAGCTTCAAATCTGTACTATATAAAGCTCTTCTATCAGAACTTTTTGCCATTCATAGACCAATCATGAGGAAAACCACAAGGTTAACTGAAACTTGAGGTGCATGGATAATTGTGAAAACTGCTGCTAGTTTGTTTATAGGCAGGATGCAAAAATTACCCTTGTAATTATTTGAAAACTCTAAATTATCTCTCAAATAGTATTTGTTTAGTTTCCTTGAGCTGCTTTGGGATGATATGCATTCTTCATTTGCAATCCATCATCCATGACTGATCACCCACTTGTGGGTAGTGCAGTCATCTTCAACTAATTCTGGTATAAATTTGAAACTATATCACAGCATGACAGTAATTTATTTCTTTCTCTGCGTATGTACTGACAATAAGAAATAGGCAAATAAATAGGATGGTAACCAGGATTTCATTTGTATATGTGCATAAAGACACATATATAAATATTTATGAAAGAATCACAAAAGACAGATGCATGCATAGCATAGAAAATTAAAGAGTAGCTAAAGAAATATTTTGGCGTATACGAAAAATAAGTTCAATTTATATAGGTTAAATTTCATATACCTGTGTTTGTCCTCAGCTATCCACATGTGAATGATTGTACACTTACATGGATGTTAGTACAAAATAGTGGAACAAAACAGGGTAAACTAACAACTGTTTGAAGTAATACTGAATCTCTTCTTAGTGCAAACTAACAGGAATAGCATGATGTTGAGACAGGCCTTTTATTTCAAAGGCTTTTTTAGCTGCCTGAAATTCACGCAAGAGAAGGCTTAGACTTGTCTGGGTTTGTAACATTTTGCCCTAGCACCTCCACAGTTGAGTGTAACAAAGCTTTGCGAAAGTTGTGGTTGGAATAGTTGTTCATAGCAAAGAAAAATATACATAAGGTATCATTTCTATTTCAAAGCAGCTGTGATTAGCCATTTAAGGAAAAAATGTAATTGTAATTACTACAAACATTAATGTCTTAAAATACTTCTAGCAAGAATTAAACTATGATCACACTAAGGTCATTAGATACAAATTTTTAATTTGACAGCAAACTGGTTGGAAATGAAGCTGTAGTTAGAAGTTACTCTAGGTTTAAGCAAACATTGTTCAGAATTTAATCTTCCATTTGCAGTGGCTAACTCTTGGTTGTTTACCCCATGGAACTGTAGATTGCCCTATCATTGTTAGCTGTCCTCTCTCTGCCTCCCCTCTCCTTCCCTCCAGTTGCTTGCACCTAAATGGTACTAATCTTGGGGAAATGAAGACCATACTTAACTGCCTTGAAGCAGCAATGTGAGAAGTCTTCCAAAAGTGTGCTCTAAAGAGTAAGTTGTTATCTACATAAAAAAGAAGGATTAGGTTTCCATTTATGCTTTTCCTTGAACTAAATGTGGGGAAATATACAGAAGATATTGATAGACTCTCTATATATCCACAAGGCCATAGAGATACAAGAGTTTGCTGTCTAGACTTTTTATTACATTTACTCCCTTGCTTGTCAATGAAGTGCATATTCCCTGGGATCTGGGGTAAACTCACACCCCTGAATTTTGCTGAAGTTACTCTCCCTGTCTGCCTGAGTCTGTACTCCTGGGTTCACAGCTTTCAATTCAAAGGAAAAAAAAATGTCTCTGCCTTTGAACACCCTACACAACAGGGACCACCTGCTATAAAGTAGCATACTCTTTGAGAGGAGTGGAAATTATGTTTTTTAATCTCGTAGGGCTTGACCAAAATCCAGGTGTTGTGGTCCCTGGATGTGCTCTAGGCCATTGTACAAGAAGTAGACATCAACTAGTTTCTTAGGAAAGGTACCTACAGGTAGTGAACCTAAATCCATCAAGAAGTACTAACACACTCTTTGACAAAAAACATAGCTAAGAATACTTTGTTAATAATTCCTCAATGGAGCTAAGTGAGATACAGTCACTCAGGTGAGCAGCCAGACTTCTGGACATGGATACTTTCAGTGAGCTACATGTGCTGGGGAGCTTTCATCAGAAAAGGTATGGATATGTGCTATCTCAGATATTTTGATGTACAAGAATATGTGATAGGGGTCCTATTTTCAAAAGTGTCAAAAAGAATATGCCTAGAGGAAGGTATAAGTGATATTACTCAAGAATATTCATCTGGCATTCAACCATTTGTACTTCACTGACTTCTTGAACTGGTTGTCTTACCAGGTTGTCTCAGTGGATTTTTCTTACACTAATTTGTTCAGTTGCCTTTTGAAATCAAGTACATTTGGAGCATTGGAAACACCCTATGATAAGGAATTCCACAACCTAACTGCACGTTAACACAGATGGATTAGTGCCAGCTTGTTTGAATCTCTCTCCTGGACCTGCATTACATTCTGGGAACTTAAGTGCTATTTACGATTCACTCCTGGTCCCCTAAACTGGTGACTTGGTTAAACAAAATCTGAAAGCCAAATATCAGCTAGACTTACTGAAGCTTAAATTTATTGCCATTACATTTAAGGTATTTTTCTGGAGTGACATTGCCAGGACTGAAGTCTTAAAACTGGCCATGTATTAGAACAGTTCACCTCTGTCTTTTGCAGACTTTTATTTGTTCCTACATATTAAGTGCTTTTCCCTTTGCTAACACTTGCAATGCATTTTTTATCAACAGAAATAGTATGGATTAATGACAAGTACAACTGGAAGAATGCGAAATTTACATTTTTTTAAAAACAAGCAGACTAAGCTGAGGTAAGGCTTTAGATCACTGGAATCTGATTTCCCTTCTTAGGGGGAAATAAAAATTCTGTTCAGAACTTTCACAAGAAACAGCAACGGAAGGTATTAAGTACCACCTTACTTTTTAAGGGAGAAATAGAAACAAAAGTATTGTTAGTAACAGTTTGGATCTTTAATTCACATTGAACAATGAAAAAACGAAAGACAGAATTTGTATTGCAAACATTTTTAGGTTTGTCCTTTTTATCTGTCTTTTATATATGTGCAAGCCATCCATTTGGTTTACTATAATCTGTAGATCATTTTCTTGTCATTGTACATGCCATTTCCCCTGGTATTACAGATAGGCACAGCAAATAAACAGAAGTAGCAAATAAACAGTCCAGCTTGATGAATGCAATTTATAATTGGCATAGACAGGGAAAAGATTTTAAGCAGAGGCTTAGAAAAACAGCAAGTTCTGATGTTCAACTTGTTTCTAAATTCGTCTGTGAACCACTGATAAAACAGAACGAGAAAAGTCTTTGTAAAGTAAATGATATATTATTACACAAAATAATAGGAACGTGCAATGCTGTAAGTATGAATTAGGCATCCTGTGGTTAACTTTTGCATCATATAAACATACTATTCAGTCCAATGCTGAAAACAGAGCCAGGAATCCAGTAACCAGTGACCCTTGTCCAGTTATTAGTGACTCCCAAAGCTCCTTAGCATGAAGGATCCATGTGGAAATACTCATATGAGTAAGGCAAACTGCCAGAAAGATATGATAACTAACAATATATTAGCCATAAATTTAGAGTATAAATATATGAAACACAATTAAAGCTTATGGAATTTAATTAGATTTTTCCATTGGTTTTGTTGGCATTGAATGACAGGAAAGGAAAACTTGCTTAATGTATGTCTAAACTGATACATACAAGTACATTACTAGTCATGCTACTAGTACATTGCATTTGTTGAGAGAAGACCTAACAGAGTTTCTGATAGTTGATTTGTAATTTTTGAGATGGGAAATTTTCCTCTAAAACCTGATGGAATTTCAAGGATACTTTAATGCTAACAATGTATCAGGATTGTTTCTTTCGCTTGCATAGTGTGGATACATGCTTGTATCCACAGAGGTTGGGCTTTCCTCATTAGAATAGTAATTTATAAAGACTTAATATCATTAATTTCCAAGTTATTACCGAGTTGGAAACAAATAGCTTCAGTTTGATGGAGTACCACTCACTTTCTGCATTTACTTTGACAGCTGCTTTCTGAGTTAAGTTCTTTAACTATGATATTAATGTTCAAGTCATAAATGTCTCTCCAAATTTCATTAATACCAACGAAGTCAAATTAAGCCCATAAAATGAGCAGTTCTCATTTCTCTTGTTTATTACATTGAATCCCAGTATAGATATATAATTAAAGACATTTCTTCATGCTCCTTGGTGCCTTGATTAAAGCTGTTTTCAACAGTTTGACATTCCACTAACTGCATATCTTATATCCTTTTCCCTTTTTGCTGGAAATTTAAGTTTTCCAATTACTACAGAGGGCTGGTGAGACAGACGACATTTACCTTGTGTATTCACTTCTCTGCATAAAAGGTAGATCATATTCGCCTTCCACAAATGACAGCTTCTGCAAAAGAAATCTTTCTCTTTACCATACTTGTCTTGCTGGAACTTCTGCCTACTTGCTGCTCTCATGGCAGCAAAGAGAGGTGTACAACTGCAACAAGGAAATACCATGAAGCTTATCAGTAGGATTCTTAGTAGTGGTACAGTCTCAGGATAATGCAAAGAATCTCTACAGAGTTCCTTCATCATTTCACTTAGACCAAGGATCTTTACTGCTCCTGGAGAATCCAGTTGTTAGTGTCCAGTCTTCTAGTAATGTCCCCTCAGCACATAATTCCTTAATCTTAGAGATTTAGAAGAGAATACGAATATCTTCAAGCAAAAATGTGTTGTGATACTTGGGATCAATGTGGAGTACAGTTTCTCACTGTCTTTTGCAGCATTGATATGTTATAAAAACATAGTATATAGTGTCAAACCTTTGATGTCATGTATAGATTGCTATTTTGTATACATTTTAAAGGTCATTCCAAGAAAACAATCATATGAATATAATGACTTGTTTATCTCCCAAAAAATATGGATTGCTGTGAGGCAAAACATAGGGTAAAGTTGAAGAAATGAGAATTTTTCAGTTGTAAATATTCATCAAATCAAGTAAATTGGCAAATTAATCAAATTTATGAAAGAAAAATAGCTGAGTGTGCAGTCATTACACGTGGTTACTTTGCAGACATCTTTGTGACATAATATGTTTTGTGTTTACTAACCTGTGTTTTATACTAAACATTATTAGGGGAAGTAGTGGACATCAGCAATATAAATAAACCAAAATTGAACTATTTTTCTACATATTGTACATGGACTAAATCTTTAGTCATAATAAACCAACTTTGATTATTTTATGATAGAATTTAAAATAACAGTTACTCATTTTCAATAGTTTGCTAAATCACCTAAATTTACTTTTGATGAATTTAGCTAACCAGACTAACATGCATTAAATAAACCAGAGCTAAAAATTACTTAAATATGGGTTTGTTGCTGTCCCAAAATTCCAGAGGAATACTTTTGCCCACTAGCAACCCTGTCCATGGAAAAAGTGCATCTGAAATCCTAAACCTAACATTTTACTTTTAACCAGTATAAAAATCCTTAAGTAAAAATATGATCCCTTAATAAATTCTAGATTATGTAAACTCTGCAAAATGCTTTTTATAGGCAACTAGTCCGGAAAAAATCTTCTGTAACTAGATTTACTTGTATCTCTACTTCTTCCTTGATCAAGAGGAAGATCAGTCCAGGAAAAAGACCCTGGCACCTTCAATGAAAAGTAGTTATGGGACCTGGTAAAGTTATGGGACCTGGTAAATTCAAGAGACATTTGTTTTTAAAATTATGGTTTATGCATCTTTTCTCAGACAGTCCAAGAAAGTTTCAGGATGATTACTAACTGTGCATTTTCCAGTGTGTTGGAGTAGGCAAGGATTTTACATTTGCTAGTCAATGTATAATCAACCTTGTTACAGCAAAGAGATTAGCCTCAGCCAAACAGACAGGAAACTTCCACAAAAATTATACTTGTGCTCTCTTAGGACTTCTTGCATTAGATAGTGGGAAAAAAAACCCCACAAACCTGGAGGGTAGAATGCTACTTTTACAGCCTAATTTTACAGCCTAATTTTGCAATTCCTTGCTTTAGTCTTCATTCATAGAAACCATCTCATCAGCAGCACTAGGGGGACTATTTCCTTGATTAAAGCCTTCTCCAACTTCTGGTTGATGAACATTTACACATTATTAAAGATTATTTCTGTTACTTTCAAATCTGACTCTAAAAAAACCCCAAAACAAAAAAGAGATGGAAAAAAGGATCTGATTACACACTGAGACTATTTTTACATCATTAATCTACAGGCAAAAATATCTCCACGTCACGTATATGAAAACTTGTGTTGTCCCATTATAGCTGATAAAAAAATTGTGTGAACACAAGTAAAAGCTATGCTGAACCTGAACTAGTAAACCTAGTTGAGCATAAAACACCTTACCTGAGAACTAAGGCTCACTATGCATCATATAGCTTTCATACAGATTTACCATGTATATGTGATCTTCAGTACTTTGTGACTATTTCTTTCCCAATGTCTTTTTTTGAAGAAAAACAAGCTATAGAATACAGGCAACTGCACAATCCAACAGGGCATGGGGTATATATAACATTGGAACAGATAGCCTGTTCAACGTGGGCATTGAGTACCTGAGTGTTGCAAATCTGGCTCTCCTCTTAAGGTGCCAGATGGCTTCAGCTCAAACATTGTGATATTTCTGAAGCAGGTTTTCTACATCAGGTATAGAATAAATGAGTCGAGTCTGATCGTCTACACTTTTGTAGTGACAGAAATATCCCCAGAGGCATCTGTCTGGTCCCAAATGGAGACTTGAGTAGCCTCAAGTTTTCTTTACATTGTCTCAACTATGAAGCATACCTTAGGTCTACACATCATGACACAGATTTTGGGGTGAGGAGTGGAGAGACAGAATACCAAATTCTGCATGAAATCTGATGGGAAGGCAGAGGATCTGGATAAACTGGTTTCCATTTAATTTGCATTGCTTCATATCTGTTTCTACATCTGCATTCACTTCCTTAATGTCTCCTCACACTGGGTTACTATTCGAAAGTTCAAGGAGTTTTATCTGGATGGATGTTAAACAGCCTGGGAAATCACTGCAAAAAGAATTTGCAAAAGTAATTCGACAAATGTTCAGAAAAAAATGTTCTGGATATATCCTCTTCTGTTCAAGCAAGAAATTTTACTGATAGATATTTTCAAACAGAAGTGCATGCTGACAGTCATTAACTGTGTGCAGAGTATGAGTTCCAAAACAGGAACCTGTAGTGTAGACGCTAGCCAATCAGGACCGAAATGCAATGTATGACCTATTTCTCCCACCTCACATAATCAAAACAACTCAAACTTCTCTTTTTGAATATATGACAGTCACAACACACTAATTGCAACTAATCTGCAGGACAAGAGTTATTCAGAACAATTACATGGCAGAGTTTGCAAAATTCATGTATTAGAGAAATTTTCCACTTGTAGATTTTTAACTTGCAAAGTACAGATACTGTAAAACACATAGTGATGCACAAATAATCTCCTACTCTTGCATTAGTCTTTTCTTTTCTTTTCTTTTCTTTTCTTTTCTTTTCTTTTCTTTTCTTTTCTTTTCTTTTCTTTTCTTTTCTTTTCTTTTCTTTTCTTTTCTTTTCTTTTCTTTTCTTTTCTTTTCTTTTCTTTTCTTTTCTTTTCTTTTCTTTTCTTTTCTTTCTTTTCTTTTCTTTTCTTTTCTTTCTTTTCTTTTCTTTTCTTTTCTTTTCTTTTCTTTTCTTTTCTTTTCTTTTCTTTTCTTTTCTTTTCTTTTCTTTTCTTTTCTTTTCTTTTCTTTTCTTTTCTTTTCTTTTCTTTTCTTTTCTTTTCTTTTCTTTTCTTTTCTTTTCTTTTCTTTTCTTTTTTCGCCCTTCCCTTCCCTTCCCTTCCCTTCCCTTCCCTTCCCTTCCCTTCCCTTCCCTTCCCTTCCCTTCCCTTCCCTTCCCTTCCCTTCCCTTCCCTTCCCTTCCCTTCCCTTCCCTTCCCTTCCCTTCCCTTCCCTTCCCTTCCCTTCCCTTCCCTTCCCATCTCCTTCCCTTCCCTTCCCATCTCCTTCCTTTCTGCCTTCCTTCCTCACTCTCTCTCTTCCACTTTTCCTCTCTTCCCACCTCCCTCACTTCTCTCTCTCTTTCAGAAAGCCAAATTAAAAACACATAATAGAATATACTTCATTTAGGACCCCAAAAAATGGATTCAAATCCTTACTCTTCCTCATATAGGCTATGAACTTGATCCCAGATACCTTACTTTCTATGTGAATAATACATGTTATAGTGTGGATTCATTTTCATTTTGACAATAAAGCCCACATAATGGACATGGTGAACTTCTTTATGTGTTTGTTTGGTTGGTTTTTTTGCTTGGTTTTTTTGTGGAAAAATACATTGTCAAAGGTTCCCAACCAGTTCTAATTATAAGTTTGTTTCTGGAAAGTGAAAAATGATAGGAAGGAAATATAACCATCTTTGTTGGGCAAATCACATGCTAAATGCATCTTTCTGGAGGAACAAACAGATGTAGAATGACAGGCGGAGTCATCCAAAAAATCAGTCTTTGAGTTGGCACCAGGAGATTTATGTTGTAGTCCTGGCCCTGCCACTGACTGACCTGGGCTTTATTTTCAGCCCTTTTCCTTTTCCTATCCCTTGTGTATTCTGCCTATTTAACTTACAAAAACTCTGACAAAACAGCATTCCCTTAAAATTCTTAGCTGCTCTGTGAAGCCCTGCATACTTCATGGAATCAGTACTGCTGTGTTAGCAAAGTCAAGCTGTAGGAATCTCTCAGCCCAGATCTGTGTAGGCAAAGGTAGGAAGAGTTGCTGTAGCAGTGGGAATAAAAGCTTCATAGGAGTAGTTTTTGAGACGCAGTTCTAGCACTCCAGGCTGAGTTGCTTCCAGCACGGCCTCTAATTGTAACCTTATTCATCTCCATTTCCCAGGGAGTTCTCCTTCTGCTTGCATAAATTTAGAGCTTTGACATGAAAAGGATGGGACTTTTCTCGTATTCGTGAACTTTTCCAGTTAGGGATTGATACTGTTACTATTTACAACCAAAAGAGCTTCTTCGATGACACAGAAGGATACCAATACAAGCCAAAGTCAATGTGATAAAATCAGCCCCCAATGCAAAACATCAAACCTTTGAAACTCTAATACTTGACAGGTTGGTTGTTGCTTGGTTTTTTTCCCATTTGGCTCTATGAAGTTTAGGCATTAGGTCAAATTCTGGTCTTACAACACTGTGAATCTGAGAGACATGAAGTTAATATCAAAGACAGCTGACTCTAGCACTGTGCCTGCAGCATTTATGAAAACGTGTTTTGTACATATTGCTAAATGCATAATTTAGTCTCGGTGTTTAAATGACACATCATATCATTATAAAAATAGAACCTTCCTTTGTGTAAAAAGGGCTGTTAGATTGTGACACTAGGTTTCATTTCTTCCTCTTTTTTCTTCATTTAATTTTTAGCCATTTAAGAGAAATTTTTTCCTATTTTTAGTTGTCTTGACTCACACTTGAAAGTACTAAATTACTCTTCCCAAATGCTCACAGGGAGAGTCTTTTGAATTAATGGATAAAGCTAAACTCATTCCCATTCCACAAGTAAATTAGTATATTACATGCAATTATTTATGAATCATCAAAACTGGCTTCCCAAGCTCCATAAATCTTATAGAATCAGAACACTGTGGCATCATCTATGCTGATAGTTTTCATTCTATTGCCAGACATAATGCTCCCTGAATTGAAGAAAAACTGTTCCTACTCAGCAAGGGCCAGTTACACTGCTGGTGTTGGCAAATTTAGGGAACTGTGTCCAGCCCAACAGAAGAAAAGTAGATATTTCCAAAGGGATTAAATACATACATCCAAAACTACAGTCTTCTAAACTCCTGCTTGTTTGTTGCCACACCCTGGAGGTGCCTAAGCTCAGCAGGCGCCAGCTTTTAGCATTAGAATTCACCAGACTCCTGAAATTCTGCTATGGGCATGTCCAGAAATGCCTCTCATGTCATGGCACCGAGTTAGCTCACACCCCGGCACTGTCAGATCCAATGAACTCAGCTTTCCTGCACCTGCATTCATCTTGCCTAAGGGGCAGAAGCAGTGAACATTCCCTAAACAGAGAGCTTCTGCTCTGTGAAGTGCAGTGGAAGTGGTTGCTGCTCTCCTCTGCTGCATTCAAAAGCTCCTTGGTCACAGCTTTTACCCTAGATGTGGGAAAACTGGGTTTCATGCCCTCCTGCGCCTGAGGAGATCAAAACCCACGCCTCTGCCACAAGGCCAGTGCTGTTCTGGATGAAAGTGCTCTCCACCCTGCCCTTTGAAGCTCCTCCACCTTACAGGAGCAAACCACAGCTTTGCAATGGCTGTGGAGAACATGACTGAGCATGATGTTTCAAGGGGTTATGGCCCTTGTGGGAGAATATAAGGAAGATTTTGGTGCTGTTTCCCTTCCCTAAGGAGTTTCTGAGTATTATGCCCTAGATCAAATGTATAAATGGTCTTTTTGGAGCACAAATGGGAAGGGGTTTCTTCAGTACTGTGCCACAGGGTGCTGAGGAGGCTGGCTGCAGTGCATACCACCCAGTGCCTGTATCACTCCTCTTCAATTGCTACTGACATGGAGCCTCTGAGCACTGCTGCATCTTCTCCTCACTACCTCTTCCATAGGCCTCATGAAGGATGAGTTTCTTAACAACTTCTCTCCCCAGAGAAACAAAAACACCAGCACCACCACCAAACAATGACCCAGTGCAACATTTCAAGCACAAGAGGTGTCCATGTCACTTCCAGGCACCTTGCAGTCCCACAGGCCACTATGGCTGCAGCTGCCCCATTGGAGGCCTGTGGGTATCCCACACTCCACATCCCCATGGTGCTGCTGGCCCTCACTTCCCATGGCCCAGTAGCTCTGCCCTCATAGCTTGCTGTAGCTACTGTCTATTTGACAAATGTCTTGAGGAAGATGGTGAACTAAGTTTCTTCTCTCGGGAGTTTTGGAGAATGAGCTGCATGTTTCTCTGTAATATGCATCCATCTGGGTGACAATCCTGATGCCTGAGGCTGCCCATTTCGGCTAGCAACTATTGTTTCCCAGAGTAATTTTTGCAAAGTGATAGCAGCCTCTGGGATCCCAGTTCACACTGAGCTTTTTGTTTCACCGTGACTGCTGGAAGTCTCCAGTGATTCTCCAGTTTCTACCCGTGAAGTCATACGTGACACTCAAGTACCCTTCAGTCTTTGTCCTTTTTCATGTGATAGTTCAGATTTCTTGGCCCAAAAGTCAAACTGCTACCCTACTTCATAAGCTTGAGTGAGTCGCTTGGCTCACCAAGCACATTGTTCAAAGATTAATTTTTGATCTTCAGTGCACTTCTTTGACTTGCTCAAGCATGTTTCCAGTGGAAGTAAAACTCGCAACATTAGTCTGTCTGCGTATCTGTGCCATCCACAGTGCATTTTGACTCCTTTGTCTGATGTCAAACAAATCTGACAGGGGTTTGGTAAGAGAGATGGGGCCTGGACATTCGCAAGTTCTCCTTGACAGGTATTGCCAGCTGGTTTCTGTAGTGAAGTACATCTATGTGTAGTGCATGATACATATGTAACATTGCCAAGAGGCTATTCAGAAACAGATTGGAGATATGCAAAGATAACAGAAAATTTCACTAAAACTAGTCAACTGATAGACAGAAACAAGTAGGAAAACAGCCTTCAGTACTGACCATATTCAAAGAATTATTATTGCAAGGGTGGCAACAGAACTGGGGTTAGTGTTTGAGAGGCAGACAGTGTATAAACAGGTTTGTGAACACATCCTGTGCAACTTAACCAGATGAGGACGGGGACTGGACTTGACTGGAGGCAATTGTTTATAGCTACCTCAGGAGTGGTTAGGAGTACATTACTAATGCTAGGGATCCATACCTATCCCATGAATAACTATGTAATATTGTTTGTGGGATCCTTTTTGATTTGGTCATTTATAAGGGATATGTTCATCTAATTTTAACTGTTTTCACTATGAAGCAACTGCAAGGTTATCTCTCCAGATTTGTATTTTCAGAGTACAACTATCATACATGTTTTGTTTTTCCTGTGGTTTGCACTATTCATGGCTTTTTTTTTGGTTGTTATAGAAGCTGACTACACTATAATCACTTCCAAATACTCCCCGTGACAAGGATAAATCAGCCTATGCTGAGCTCTGGGCTGCTATGGACATAATGCTGCCAATAACAAAGGCTGTTTAAAAGTAGCTGGAGGATCTCGGCACTGATCCGCAGATACAGATGTTTAACATTTCATTACCAAAGTTTCATGCCAATCTCCTCTACGTGACTGAACTGAAACTTAAATATATTTAATGGTGCAGAATCAACTATTGTTGAAATAAGGTTATCTTCTGTTTATCTTCTCCTGGGCTGGCAAGTGCTGCTGGTGTATACGGCGAATTACTGTTTACCTCTCCTCCAGTAATTTCTTACACCTCTAGAGTATTCTGGCCATAGCAGGGCTTCCAGCAGCTCCAGCACTTTGCAGCTCCTCTTCGTTTTACTCCTCGTGCCCTATGTGGTTGAATAGTCATTCAGAGCTGAGGATAATGACCAGTCTGTTTCTAGATGGTCAGCCCTGAAGGTCACTGTCCATACAGGACCTCATCAAGTAGAAAGGATGGTCTGGAAAACCCCAGACCTACTCAATGTCATGGCCGGCATGAATCATAAATCTGTTGCGACTGTGCTCCTTTATATACTACTCAGATTTGCTTTTGCTATTTTCATGCACTCACACCTGTACTTCTCAAGCTAGTGGGCCTTGCTGGTACTTAAAGATAGTAATAAAAGCAGTAAATGGCTTTTTCAGCTCAAAGAGAATCTCTCTGATCCCTTTGTTTTCATGCATTTTTTATAGTCTGGGAAATATTTTTTTTTAATTATATCCCGAGCTGCATAGCAAGAAGCATGAACAGTGAGTCAAGGGAGATGATTCTCCCTCACTGCACTACTCTTGTGAGACATCACCTGCAGTGCTACATCCAGTTCTGTGGTCCTAGAGGAGGTCCAGAAAAATGATATTTCTTACGATGAACACCGTGAGACACAGGAAGAGGTTGCACAGACAAGTTGTGGATATCCCATCCAGAAGTGTTGAAGGTCAGGCTGAACAGTGCTTTGAGCAACCTGATCTAGTAAAAGATGTTCTTGCCTTGATTGGTTGGTATTAGATGATCTTTAAACGTTCCTTCCAATCCAAATCATTTTGTGATGCTATGTTTCTGTTATTCTATGAAGAAAACAGGCTAGCTGCACTGACAGGAAAGTAGTATCTTGTAAGTCTTTAAACTAAGTTTGTTATTCTATTTGTTTGATATTTAGCAGCTCTTGTAAGACTGGCTCATATCCTAGCTTTGGTAGCAACTGATTAAAATCACTTCCACCTTTCTTCCAGCAAGATTACAGAACAATGAATTTTAATAACATCTTTCATGACATCACACCTTGGGAGTGAATTTGAAGAAGTTCAACACAAAACTACAAATAAAATAGAAACATTGATACATAGTTTAAAAAGACATCTGAAAGCTTTGCAAAGAGCTAACTAGAAGGACTATCTGAATAATGTGAGATCATACACTAAAAAGATATCTTGTCCCTTTAGTATTAGGAAACGTTGTATTTGCATGAGAAAGAACACATTTACAATGGCATCTGTAAAAAGCAAAATTTCAGCTGAGGAAAGATCATTGTAGTTTTCAATTCCATTTTCCTTACATTTCCATCAGATAAGACTATATTTAGTCCTTTAAATAGAGTTGTTTTCCCTTCAGCTTACTTTAGAACACATATCCATTCTCATGACAGCAAATAATTTGGGACAAGACCTTAGACAAATATAAATCAACAAGCCTATATCAAAACCAATAGAGGTGACATGGCTTAAATCAATTTTGAATATGTCCTAAGAGTTGCATAAAAATGCTCTTTGTAAATGCTAAAGTGACAAAAATGTGGCTTTCTTACCCAAATTAATTAGTCCATCCTAACTGCTAATTGAGACAAAAGGATTTTCAGACACAGGAAAGAACATACAGCAGCTTTAGAATACGATTAAAGTTTTACACAACAATTCCTCCTGGTAGAACTGATTTTTTACTTTTTCAGGTATAGCAGAATTAAACCTTGCATACACATTGCACATACAAGAATATACATGTTGTTGATTGCCCCTGTTATATCCTGCAAGAATTCACAAATATTTTTAAAAGAAGGTCTATTTAACTGTCAGTTTTGATCCCTGCTCCTTTCCTGAGAGGCACATAGACGCTAGTCCCAGGAAAGCTTAGGTCTGGGAATGAAATCTTTACTGCCTGTATCTTTGGAGAAGAGACAGATACTTCTGAATGAGATCCAAAACAGTCAGCATGCTAAACTTGGACCTGGCTAAAATCAGTACACTCAGCAGGCAGCTGCCGAAACCTACTTATTAGGGAGCGCTGAGGGAGGGGAATGGTCTGAAACTCACAGCTGGCACAGAGCTGCAGGTAGCCATCTCTACCTGCTGCTGCTGCCAAGCCTGCAAACAGCCCTTGAGAAAGCTGACAGGCAAAACTCTTTCAAAGAACCAAACAGCACTCCTTGTTACTGCCTTTAAGAAAGTACTGCTCAGCATATAGAAGGTTTTTATTTGTTGTTCAGGGTGTTTTTTTATTGTTTTCAGGAGATTCCTTTTTCCAAAATATACAATCTCAATAAGAAAGTTTGAGGGTTTCAAACCCATTGCCCTCAGCAGAGCAACATATCAGCCTGTGGGACAGCAATAAAACTTTCCACCCACCAAACCCATTGAAGAAGTCATAGCACAGCAAAAAACTCAGGAGTCAGTAGCTCAGAGCTGCTTATTCCTGTCAAGACTGGGGCAGCTCTGGGCATGTACAGAGAGTCTGTGCTCTGCATGTGCAGAGGTGCAGCCCCAGGGGCCCAAGAGACAGTAAAATTAAAAGTGGTGTCTAAAGGGGTAAAGTTCAGAGAGGATTTTGCTGCTAGAAGGATCATGTCCCTGTGCTTTCAGGCTTGTGCTGGGCAGTGTTTCCACATATTTCAATCACAGCACCAGCATTTGAGTCCTGGGATGCAGGACCTTTCACTGCCTACAGTGTTAGCGAAAACCATTTGCGAACTCTGCTCTTTACACCTCTGCCCAGACTTGGCTTTTATGACCACTTTTAGAACTTGCCTTTGTGAAAGGGATCCACCCTTACTATCTCTCTTCTACTTCTTGACTGTATCATGTCTTCATGGTAATATTATAAGGTGAATAATGAAATGAAATGTGGGTCCTGCTTGCGCTGCTGAAGTCAGCAAAACTGAATCTATTTACAGCATCTGAGAAACTGCACAAATGTATTTGTTTTCCTTCTTTGCTCAAGAAATCTGAACCCTTCATTTTCTGTTGCATGAAAGACACCGCATAATGATTATTTTGGTGGATCACTTCCCACATGCTCTGTCCTTTTTTCTTTCTGAGTTTATATTGAAGTCTCAACAAAATCTCTTTAAAGTGCAGCATTTTTCCATGATCTACATCTTCATAAAAAGAAGTGAAAAAACACCACAACCTTTTAAATGACAAAGTTCTCGAGTGTGTCTTGGAGAGGAGTATGAGCCAGATTCCAGGACTTTCACTGCGGCATGTCTGTGTAAAGTTGTACAGGATATTTCATCAGAATTTGACAGGTTTTTATTGTTAACCTGGTACCTACGTGAAACTACAATAAGCCTGAGATTTAAAAGCTTTCTTGAATTTCTTGAAAATAGGTAAGTTGAAAGAAATCAGTTTCTAATTTTGATTCATGTACCTGAAAAGCTATACTACTTCTATTGCAAACAGTATATTAGAGGCCAAATTAGTCACTGCCCAGGACAGTGATTCAGAAATTACTTCTGCTCATAAAGTACTTCAGTGTGTGCTTCTAGCAACATAAATAAATTATTCCCTGTTTTTTAAACAAAATTCATGTGGTAAGATATCATACCCAGTAAGGTAAAATATCAGACCCAGCAACTCAGAGGTCTGAACAGTCTGCTCTAATTACATAGACTGGGTGATAAACTTGACATTTTAATTGCTCTTTACAGTTGTCTCAGCTGACACCCTAGTGGTCATTATTCTTGCAGTCACTTATACTTACTGTTTTTATCCTAGAATCCAAAATATACCTCCTAAATTGTCTACGTACCAAAACTTTTAGTTTTTCACTCTGCTTTCCATCATTTCCAGTCTCATATCAGGTACTTCATCCATTTGCAATGATAAAAAGTTTGGAGCATACAAAACATTTTACATGAACATCAGGAAAATTAACAAGTCAGAGAAATTGAAGAAAACAAATACTACGGCCAGTCCTGTCTATAGAATTGGTCTCCCATCAGATTTACTTCTGTATTAATTGATAGTGTGGGTACTTTGGATGCAATCAGAAAAGTTTCTGAGCTGAACAGGGCTAATTTGTGAAGAATTTGGTGTTGAGACCTTCAAATAAACTTGATTTTAACAGTGGCTCAATAGGGATAGTTTGAACAAGGCTCCACCCTTAAAAATCATTGTATAGATCAGGTTTGTTATATATAATATTGTTCAGAAAGGCAGACAATGTGTGTTATATGATGAGAAAAACACTTTGATAAAAATAAATTATATGAAGCTCCATTGTGTTACATGATTCGGGAAGAGATTTTAGGTCCGAATAGTACAGAATATACAAAGTCTTATGACACTTGGGCTCCATTTTTATGTTTTTCTGATGACTTCACTTCTAAAACTCACATTTAAAACATGAACTTGCTTCTGGTTTTATTTTTGTGTCTTTATTTGCTTTAAATATTTATTTAAAACTGACTTCAGTCTCTTCAACACCTTATTCCATAAGGAATCTGCTGTCAAATCGTCACATAAAAATAGCTTCTCTATTGTGTGTAGGGTAAGACTGTGCCATTTCTATGCTATAATCAAAAGTGATTTTTTTTTCCACTTAAAACACTACATTGTTTTTAAACAGGGTATTTTCATGAAGCTATGAATAATTCTGCCTCACAGATTTTGGGAGAAGAGATATCATTATCTCCATCAAAGCTCAACCACAGATTATAACCCTCTTTTTGATTGTTATGATGAATGCTGTTTCTGTGTACAATGATGAGATATGCAAGAAACATGTGAGAACAGAATCTTAAACAGAGTACATCGCTTTGAGTCCAAGAACCTTTTCCCATTATTTCGCATTGTGTTAGTTGGCTAACACTGAATTACCACACTTAGTTCACTTCCACTCATATTCTTTCAAAGGAGTCTAGGGGAGTACTATGTATTAATTAAAGCTGATAGATGCCTGTCCTCAGCTTCTCTGATTTCTAAAGAATCCAGAAAACAATCACCACGTGAAGACTGTTACAAGAAATCCTGATGGGAAAGCAGACCAAGAGACAAAAGTCTGAGAACCAGCCACATCGATTTTGGGTCTGCAGGACCTAATTACAGAACAGGATTGCTGAAATGGATGTAGGTTTAAACCCAAATGTAACCAGTAACATTCCTTGAGAAGGAAAACTGTCTCTAGGCTGGATGCATGCTGCAGAGCAGGAGCAAAACCACATGGCAAAACTTTGGAATGTGCAGTGATTTGCCCCTGTCATAGCAAAGTATAGGGAATGGCTCTGACGAATAATCAGATCTGACTGGTCCCGGGATAAGCTGAAGGAGACATTAGCTGAAGCGCTTTGTGACCAGACTTTAGCTCATCACATATAGTAGCCAAGTGTTGCCTCAGACAGCTTAACTCCCACTTGGTATGTTGTAACTTCTTTCTACAGTGTTACAAGACAGAGTGCACGTCCAGTAACCATTGGCCACATGGCTATGTATGCACTGTGAAGTTGTGGAACAAGATGGTGCAGGGGTGCGTCCACAGAAACAGAAGTCCACAAACAAGCACCTTGTTTTTCAAACCACTTATCAGAGGCTCAGTCTGTAGCTGGGAAGCAGAGGGCAGTGTTAGGCTTCTTCCATTTTATTAGAGCAGATATTACTGAACTTTCTAAATTTTAGGAGAAGGGTACACATGCATTAAAGAAAGAAAAATAAAAAGAAAGATAAAACACAATCTCTCTCACAAATGCACCTATGTAATATGTGCACCAAATTATTTGAATTACAGTATTTTACCAGTGAATTTTCTTCATTAATTAGTCCCTCTCCACATACTTTTATACATGAAGATATCATACAAGTCTAACATTCAGTCTTCCCTAAATATATTTTATTTGTTAAAAAAAAATATAAAGAAAATGGACTGTTCTCAATTAGCTGAGTCATACAACGCTCATTCTTCTGCTTGTTATAATACAGCTCTTAAGTACATGAAGAAAGAACTGCACGGTTATTACACAGACCAAACTCACCAGAACAATAGGAGAAGTCTGGCATAAAAGAAAAAAAATTCATTTCCCACTGAGTTAGCAGCAAAAGCACTATTATGCAGCAGTCACTTAGTATTACCAACAAAAGTTACAGTCGTAGTGCAGAACATGGCTTTGCAGAGATTTTGATCTCCTGACTTGAAAATAAATATTGCAGTTTGCCCACTTTGTTACATTTCTCCTGCTTCATGACATCTTGCAGCCCCACAGTTATTATTTATTTATTGATTGTCCTGTAATAAGAGTCCCAGCACAGAGAGGAAAACACTTATTAGTATTCAGTTTTTCTATAGGTGTACAGGGGTATGTGGAGAGGGAAGGACGGCACTGTGGAGTGTCTCCACCACCACTGACATCAGTAAGACAGATGTTGTTTCTCCCACTAGGAAGACATACATTCTTCAAAAAGGAAAAAAAGGATAGGTAACTTATCAATGGCTGGAGAGAGGCTGAGCCAGTAACAGTGCCATGGTGTGATTGATTTGTTTGTTCTAACACAGCCTGTGCAATATCAATGAGTTGACAACATCCAGATGAAGGGAGGAAGATTAGGTAATACTGATTGAATTTCTTTGCATTTTTTTTCTCTCTCCAAAAAAAACATTTTCTTTGGAATAAGACACATTTGTCAGATTACACAAGAGGGTATACATTTTCCTGTTAAAGAGGATGTTGCTGTGATTAAAGTATGAGATTGATAATAGAAGTTTTCTATTCTCTTCTCAGGTATTTGTCACACCAGGCCACATTTAGGGTTGGTTCTCACAGCAGCTCCCATTGACTTTAAAGAGAGAGCTATCTGCTTAAGCCAGGTGTGCTGTTTCTGTCTGGGAATGTCACAGATACTACTCAGTAACTCTCCTTTCCCAGCTGTGTTTGGGAAGATATTGCACACTCACATCTTTGAGCACTGTGCGGTGTTGCTGGAACATGATTAAGTTGCAATCAGCAATCCAAAAGGTGCACTTGGCATCAGATATTTTATTGTTCAGTTTTATTAGGGAGCCATCTTTATGATTCATTACAAAATTGCACTTGTCCTGCATCTTGGTTCCTTCTCCACTAAACCTAGAAAGGTGCTAGGGCAACACTGTTCCCCTGTCCCTAAAAAGAAAGGACTATATATATGTTTACAGGTCACGAACAATTGATGGAAACTACAGGCAATTCAACTCATTTTTCTCTTTCCATGCTATTAGGCCTGTCTGTTTGTGGATCCTCAACAGAAGAAACAGCTCAGGTTTTTCACTAAATTCATTTTCATCAGAGTTTCATTTAAATAAGTTGAATTCATACTACTATTACAACTTATTTCAATCTGATGTTCTTCAGATTAAAAAAAACCCCACCCAGTTTCATCAAATTTTCCCTAGTCTTCTTTCTTTATAGCCCTTTCTGAGTATAGTGCATTGATTGGAAGGTAGGTATGTGTGTGAAGGTGAAGAGTGTCCAGTCTGAGAGTAAGAGTGCCAATACAGTACTGGATTCCACCTTTTTGGGGTGTTAGGATAGCCTACTACCCCAGTATATTCCTGTGCTGATGGTAGATAGCTTTTACTATTTATTTTCTTAATAGTTCTACCACTCTTTTGATAATGTCAAGGAACTGGATTGCAGTTACACCAAGTAACTCATTAATTGGCAACAAAATGGACTGAAGTTACTCAGTCCTCATTTCAAGATGCTTTTCCATGATTCTCCAGCCTTCACTCAAACTGCTTGAATTTGTGGCAAATGCAGATTACCATCTGAGAGCAGCTCTGCTAATATTTTCCATAACACGACATCATGAAGAAAACTGCAAATCCCATGAAGGACAGAAAAAACCCAAAACCACCCTACAAATCTGTGTTCAAGGACGTTGATTTGTTTACTTCAGTCTTCAAAGCATTATCTAACTAGGAAAGTGAGAACTTGATGATATCGGCAAGGTCATGGGAAATGTAAGTCTTATTTTGGATGTACTCACTCAACACAATCATTTAAACACTACTCTCATTCAGCAAAACACTTGTGTTTACCTTTTCTTATCATCTTCTTAAGCAGGCAGGCTGGAAAAAGCATACATTCCACTGAAGTTAGCAGCCATGCAGAACAATCTCTGAAATGAGTCGTACTCAAAACTGACCATTTTTTCTTACTGCAATTTCTTGAGAATCCTTATAATTGCAGTTCTGTATGTGTGCCTAGCTTCATTTGCCTACAAGACACTCAGAGCCATACTCACATTGCACAGAAAAAGAAAATTTACTATATTAAAGTGAAATCCTAATTTTTTTAATGCCTTGAGTGCTGAGAGCAACTTCCAGCCTGGAGCACGTCTTATATCCCAGTGTTCCCCAGTTTCTGACCAAACCCAAGTGACCTGAGGTGTCAGGTTTGGCCTCTCTCTAGTTAATGGCTCAGATGCTGTCCTCATAACCGTGAGAGCTGGGCTGTATAACCTAATAGTGCATCCTCTGTCCTGTGAGAGCATTAAGGAGGATTTTGCAAAAAGCCAGACAGCAAAAAATAAACCATAAAAGTATGGTCACTTCAAGAAGAGAAATTGGAACATGTAAAGCACCGCAAATTAATCCTACAGAAAATACACAGATCAGTGAACACAAAACCTGATCCCACCCTCTTCTTTACACAGATCCCAGTAAGTCTTTGTGTATTGCTTTCTTAAGAGCACTAAACTCTCTACAAACAAAAGTCATTTGGAAAGTAGTTAAGCAGTTTCTCTACTACTGAAAACATCTTAAAGTGTGACAAGGACAGTATTGTATGCTGATTGGATATGAACCTTTGTCTACCAGTTGCAGTCAATTTTCTCTGACAGCAAGGAAGGTACTTATATTCAGTCCTTTCTGTGTGTACCCTGAGCAGTAGGAGGTATAGATAACTACTTGTATTTCTCTTAAAAACTCATTGCCTATGTTGAGTAGTCCCTGCAGCTCCAGAGGTAGCCTCCTTCACTCCAGTACAAAGTGCAGATTTGTGCTTCTGAATAATTTTGTCTTCTTTTTGATTCCATTTTTTTTAATAGCCCATCATGAAGGCAGAGCATAGCATTAACTACGGAAATATCACAGTCATTAGTTATTTTTCCCCCATCAAGACTGGTACTAGCAAAGAAGTAAACCCCAATCTAGCTGAAAATTTGCAGTATCATTCTCCTGCACTTGGCACAAGTCCCATTTGCTAAAAGTGCAATGTCACAGAGATGCAGTTATCATGCCACTGGCAGCACTTGCATAACAGTTGCTCATTAAAGGCAGGCTGAAGGACATTACTATAGAAACAGATAGTTAGGGAACATCAGCCTCAGTTAAGGATAGCTACTCAGGCCTGAGGCTTATAAACACTTGGAAACCAAAATGACTGATGAAGAGTAGGTAAATTTATCTACTTTGTTTGTCATTTTGACTTTTTTTTCACTCTATTAGATTCTTATCCTAATTTAAACTTGACAATTTCCAAATATAAAAAAGTATTATAAACACTGGAAAGACAATACCAGATCCTCCTCCAAATGACTCTGACAGTTCAAGAGAACTGGCGCCGCACATAATGCGGCACAAAGTAAGTAAAGTTATGCAAAGACATGCAGCTGCACAAATTTGGATTAGGTCATCACAAAACTAGTGTGCAGCCTTGTGCGGCCACCTCACAGTGCTTCCAGCAAACCAGTCTTATAGCGATGCTTTGACTTGCTTAAGTGCTCTGCCCAAGAGGCTTTATGTGATGCCTCAGACAACAGCTTAAAAAACTGATATAAAAAAGCAGAGTAGCCTCTTATTCTTCACCATGAATTCAAATATCAGTGGTGAATTATGTCATTTACAGCACACTAGGAGTGTTCCAGCATATGATAGCATCTCTGCTAACTCCAGGTCAACTGCTAGGAGGAAACACAGAAATTAGGAAGGTATATTAAAGTTCAGGCAGCACACAAATAAGCACAGATGAAAGAGTTTGTTATGACTTGAATTAGGTCTTTCAGTCCAAAACTTCTTTGCCTTGAGTTCATGTCATCACTCTGCAGCACCATAACACAGCACCTCAAAATCCATTTCAGTGATCTCAGTAATTCACTCCAGCTGAAGACATTGGTGAAGTTGAATGACTTCAGTGGGGCCATGAAGTTCAACCTGGGTCTTTCACATTATCTGTAATCATGATGGTGCCCATTTTAAATTTCACTGGTGCTAGGAAAGAGGAAGTTTTGTTATGTAAGAGATCTCCCAAATCAAGCTTTGACTTCCATAAAGATAATATGCTCTCAAAAAATGCCTATGCCCTTTTTTTAGCAAATAATTTTCCAGCAAGCTGAAAAAGGTCATAGTCATCTTATATCACACATCTATATATTTTCTATCTTATCACCTCAGCACTTAATCTGTTTACCCTGGTCTTGAAAAGAGATATATATATGTTATGCGATCCATTCAATGGTAGTAAAATAAAAATACCAAGAAGTCATCAGTAGAGGATACATTTATCTGTCAGAATATACAAACCAGATGATTATTTTGTACCTATAAACAGCTTAGCTAGGAAAATAATTTTTGTATTAAGTTTTTCCAGATGATTGCATGAGGTTTTCCTGTTAGTTGATTTTTAAAATCAACAAAAAATATTATGTAAAATATGATGTATATTAAGCTGTTAGCATTGAGATTTTAATTTTTTTAGATTTACTGTGATTATTTAAATATATGCATATCACTGTAACAGAGTAGAGCCATAGGAATCCCAAACAAATTATATTTCTGAGTAAAGGGTTCTTTGTTCTAGTTTATATATCTGTAACTTTTAATGTAAATATACTGCAATAAAAATAATAAGAAAACTTGGCATTCAAACTTTCCTTAAGTAGTTGAAAAATTCTTAGCTTGAAATTGTCATTTATCTGCCATTTCTGAAAGGTCATTATATCCATAATATAAACCACAATGTTAAAAATAAAGGCACTAATCATTTATAATAGAGTATGCAATCTCTCTTTACATTAATCATTGCATTCATGTGTGTGTTATACTGTAATTCTTTTTAGCTTTGCTTATATTTATTTCTTCTTAATAGTTTCTATTAAAATTACTTCACTGTACTTGTTATTCTTTTTTCGTCCATTTTTTATTAAACTGTTACTTTAAGGCATTTTAAATGAAGATTCTTTTGTCTAAAAGAGCTCTCGTATGCTTTCTCTTCAAGGAAACTCCTAAAATACACAATTCTAAATAGGTAACAACTTCACAGTCCACTATTCTGTTAAATAAATACAAATAGAAAGAGGCAAGTAGATGTTTTCTTGTGATGTTTCATCCATTAATCATAAGTTACTCAAAGTTTCAGGCTCACTCAGGCTCTGGTCTCTTTGGGGAGGATGTCAGTGGAAAAGGTGTTTTTTAAAAATGCACACTTTCATGTGGGAGAAAATTGGGATAAGAAGCACCAAACACCTTCCTCTAGGCAACTGCCCAATGGCAGGTAATGACTTCAGTATGACATGACTGAATTAATTGATATGAAGGATATCTTAAAGTACTGACAATCCCAGTTGCTGTACTGGGAGTACAGAATGCTATTTGCTCTGTAACATTTCTTTGACCTTTGTGGAGGCCTTGAACAAACCAAATTCTCCACATCTTCACTTCAGGAGCAGCCTACTTCCACTAACTCCTCCAGCCCAGCCTTTATGGTTAACACCACACTTCTCAACAGGCTCAGAGGCAAATTACTTAGTTACTGTAGGGGCCAAATCTAAGTTATCTGTACTATGCTTACTAATTACTGTCATGTATTTAATGAGAAGCCTCTTCTTTCCTTGCTTTTTATATAACTGTCAAAACTATTTTCACTATTGCTCCAACTTTATATGCAAAGTTGAACTTTGCTTCTAGCTATACACACTTTTTCCTTGATATCTCTCAACCTTTAAAGCATCCAATTTTTTTCTGACAAAACCTTTTGTCTCTCCTATCTCTACCATCCTTCTGAATCTAGTTCTTCAATCATTTAGGTTAGGAACATTTCTCTACAAGACTTTCTCCCAGAATGGACTTGTTCATCAGTACAGTTACTATTCTACCTTATATAAATAAATTCTAGCCTCCTCATACATTAAAGACCTTGAACTCTTCAGTTCTGCTGACTTCTTTAACAAATTCACATTTTTGCAAAATTTGTCTTTTTAGGAGTTTCCATATATGCATCAAATGATTGATAAACAGTTATGTGGACAACCACATCACACAGACTGTTACTCATTTAGCCTATTTCTTATCCTTAGCCTTTTTATTTTCAGGAATTTTTTCCTGACTTGCTTACATGCCATAGACTTGATGCTGTTCTTGAAGACTTTCATTTGCATTTCTCTTTCTGATAACTGTCTGGTATAGGAAAACTCTTTTGAAAGTGTCCAGTCAGGCAGTAAATAGCCTTTGCCCTACTTTTTTTCACAGCGCAATTCTTACTTGCAGTTGTTTTTTAATGATGAACCTGCTTTAAAATGCCTAAAGATGGCGTTTTAATTGGTTTCCCTCATTTAAAAAAAAAAATCTCACTGTCTTCGAGTCCTTTACCATTTTCTTACCTTTCTGCAATAAGTAAAACATGAAACTTTCAGTTCTTTTTTATTCTCTGTTTTTTTTGTTATCCTGAGTATAAAATCTTTTGTCTGCCCAGTACTTTACCAAACCACTATCCCAAGTAGTGCCATTTTTAGTTCACAGTCACAATCGTGGATTTCCTGTACAGTTCAAATTGCTACTTTAAACTTTTTCCAGAGTTGCAAATATAAACCTAAACTGCCACCAATCCTTTTGTTTTCCCGTAACTTTTGTGCAAATAGAATTTGATCATTAGAGTATTTATGAAAAATGGTCTTGAAAAGATGAGTCTTCTCATTTAATGAGCACATAGTGGCGCTCTCTAAAAAAATATGGGGAATTCTAATCTTAATTTCTTAAAACAGCTCTCTGTTGAGTCAAAAGCTTCAACCTGAGGCTTTTGAGATCTCAAAACTGAGTCCAAGCAGCAACAAAACAGGTAATATCCTGACTTCATTTTTATAACTGAGGCAGCTCAGTTTATTGCAGCTTTTATTGCAGCTATATTTTACAGTGTTTATCCAACACTAATGAATTTTTACCAAGCTTCACAATTTTTCCCACTTTTTGAACAAAAAGGAAAGGCAGGAAAAAAAATTTCTCAATAAATGTTTCATGTGCTACATTTTTTTCCTACAGAATGACAACATGATTGAGAGGTCAAATCCTACCTGGGTCATTTGAGTTTAGTGCTCTTACTCAGTCAAACTGTTCTTCAGACAGTGAAACTCGAATGAGTGTTTTGGAGACTTGGCGAAAGCTCAACAAGTTCTGTAGTTTCATAATTTCAAAGCAATCCTTATGATTTCCCATGAATTCCAACCTTGGATATGGTAATGATAATTCTCAATTTCTATCCTAGCCACAAGCTGAGTGTGATGCATCACATACACTCTTTTCTGACTTACAGAGTTTTTTTTCTGCGTGCCACAGTGTTAAAATGCCAACTGTGGTTTCTGTATGACCTTCCTTTTCATTTGCCACTGCCTGTACATGTAGTTATATTTTAATAAATGAAAAGAGTTCTTACTAAGAACGCTTATTAACAGCTTACATGTTGTGTGGCACAGAGCACCTTCTTCTTGGCTGACTATCCTTCATTCCAGCTGGAGACCTGGCACTTCAAAGCACTTTGTCATACATCAGCCATCTTGTAAAACAAGCATAGCAATGAGATATCCAGTCTTGCTGCAGGCACTAACACTGTTCTAACAACGCTTTCCAGGGTGGAAGTAACTTCCTCCCAAGTACTATACACTGCAGTAAATATCCTGAAAGTTTCTGGAAGTGACTGTGACCAAGTTGCAGATGGATAGCTCTGTTACTTCTGCCACTCACCCACAAAATCAACGTGCTTCAGCAAATCCATGAAGATAACTACAGTTGGTTATCTGACAGAGCAGAGCTCCCCACAGTGGGAAACGAAGTGGTTAGTTCTGCCAAGTACTTTCCATTTCTGGAAATTATTGTTTCTGCTTTACTCACTACGAGTTTTATCCACTTGACCTTTACAAAGGTGTTAATTTCAGTCAGGTGTTCAAGCTTCAGTCTTATCAGCACTGGGAGCAATAGATGAGAGTACCTGCATGCTGCAAGCTGCTGTCTTTCTAGATGTTTCATGATTTCCTCCAGGGTATTCAAATGATAGCTAAACAAGATAAGTGACAGTAAAAGGCTTAATGGCTTCATTCTAATTACAGAGTCATCAGTTTGAGTAAAGAATAGCACTAGTAGTCTTAAATATGCTCTCTGTAGATGGGCAAAATGATGAGAAACCCACAAATCTGGGGTTTTTTTGCTCAGTATAGTTTTTTTTTACAGCCATTAGAGATCACTACAGACTCCAGTGAGCATCTTTGTGAAATAGATGGACAACTCATGTCAGCATATAATGCTCTTCAGGGTTAGTGTGAAACAGTAGTGACTGATTATATGACTTGCTGATCTGAAAAATGTTAGTAATGTAATCAGGACATGGAAAATTTTCCACACATGGTGATCTATTATTCAAGGCTTGTCTGTTGAATAAGACAAAATAACCATCAAAGAGCATAAAAGAAGAAATAGAAAGTCTTAGGCAATGTGTAAAAAACATAGATTTAAAGCGATTGAACTGATAAGAAATGAGATCTGGATCTGTCTGTGGTAAAGCAAAATTAACAAATGCCTAATGACCATAATCCAATGTTGGTAGTAACTTTGTTTATTGTTCATGTTAAAAAATACACATGTTGCAAACAATGGAAAGCAGAAACCTTGAGGTATTGATGATGACTGCATGATTGTCTGTCAGTTCCAGTTACTGGCCAAGATCTTATTGGGGAAACAAATGTATGTCTTCTAATCTAAAAGACCGGGGGAAAGGGTGGAGGTGAAGGAAAGATGTTGACATAGACTGTCAGTACAAAAAAAAAAAGTAGAAGGAACTATTAAAATATTGTCAACAGTGATAGCACACCAACAGTCTACTTGCTGGGGTAGCACAATTTGATTTTGCCTACTCTGCTGGTAAACCTTGGGCTGGGAATGTGCAAGTACATGTCTGAAAATCTCGAATGTGGGTGGTGAAAGCTGGCCAACACGGAGAACAGAACTGGCTGCTAGGGAAGATGGCAGCAAGCCATGAGGCAGCCTGAGAAGAGCAAGGGGTAGTTCATTTGATGTGGAAGTGAAGAAGAATCCCGCAGAGGAGGAGAAATGGAGAGAGGGCCATAGCAACAGGCAAATGAACACTGCAGAAGCCTCCTGGAAAGACAGGAATAGGACAGCATTGCATTAGCCAAAGAAAGAGCAATGAATATTGCAGTATAAAGGTTAATGAAGCATTAATAAAGATCTTAGGGGATAACTCTGGATTGACAAGAAAATTTTTTCTTAAAGGTGTTACATAGATGAGTTTAGACATAGCCTGGATTTGAAGGAGACGGTGTGGGTGATGCTTAGAGTACAAAAGGGAATGACAAGCAGGATGGCAATAAGGCACTGTACACACATGAGGTAAACTCTGACCTGAAAAGTTTGCCATCTCAAACATACGGCAGGTGTTTAAAACAAGTAGTGGCCAGTTAATGTGCAGGGGTGAAATGTGTTTGTGATGCTTACTGAAGGTGTAGCAACAACCACAAGTTGCGATTTGCATAAGATGTTATTGCACAGCAGGTTCCTTTTATGCATTACAGCACAGATTTATTTTAAAGTGGCATTTGAAGTAAGATGAGACATTGGCGTGTCCAGACATGTGGAAAGCAGCTACCCTCTTTCTATGCTAGTACCTACACCTGGAGCCAGGAAAAGACTGAAGGGAACTGAATTTTCTGGTTATACATCTGGTTTTGAGTTGTATGGTATTTCTTGACTACTCTGCTACTAAATAGTCAGCTAAATATTTACTTGCTTGCATTATCACAACCAGACTAATGTCAATATTTTCTTTTAAAACTGTTATCAGGATATTGCATACTCCTAAATTTGAGAATGTTTTTCTTATTACATAAAATGGGAATGTGAGCAATAAACCCAACTTACTTGTTGCCATGAGTTTTGAGGAGCAGTCTGAGCAAGAACAGAGGCCATTGACATCATGGAAACTGGGTAAATAAATCCTTTGAAGATCACAAAAATTCTGGTAGGTCACAGAAACTCTGTGTCACAAGTTGAAATCCACTTGGAATTTCTTTTCTTCTAAGAAAGCTGAATGACAGAAAGCATGGAGACACTGTCAGACGGATGTTCCCTCTCTGTTTTGAGTCCCTCAGAGCATGCTGGAGAGACATCTTACCCCTGCACAAGACTGTCCTGTACAGTGGATTGAACAAGCTCAGCTGGGGATCTGTTCTTCCCAATAGTGGAGCAAAGCCTTTTTAGCTGCAAATTAAATCATCACCTTCTTGTCTACCCCCTGTAGACATAGAAAACAGCTAGCTCCCTATACAGAAAGGCTGCTGTCACATTCTTCTTGTCTTCTCTTTCTAGACTAAACAGAATCAATTATCTTGACCTTTCCTCATGCAGCATGTTTTCCATACCACTTACCATTCTCATTCTCCTCTGGATGCTCTCCAGTTTGTCTCTATCATTTTTAAAGCATGGTGCCTAAAAGAGTACAAAGTTCTTAAGCTCAGTTTCCCCACTGTCAACAGAGTAAAAGAGGATAGCCACCCACATCTTACATAAGAGAATTTTACTATTATGCACTACAATGAGATTTGTCTTTCCTCAGATATATGATGTATCTCTTGTTCAGTTTAGAGGCTGTAGAGTCTTCAGATTTCTTTCCTGTTCTGCATCCTACATAAACACTTCCCATTTTGTATTATGCAGTTGATATGTGTGGCAAATTACAGTTGTCTGGTTTTCAGAATTTGTACTAATATCAGATTGTCTTTCCAGGTTCCAACACAGTACTCCAAAGCTCTCCACTTCCTATCTGTTCCTGTAACTTGAAGATACACCACTTCATCTTCCAAGTCACTAATAAATATATTGAGTAGACTTACATCAAGAAGTGAATCTGTTCCCTGTACAAAGTTATAATGAACTCATCTACACTGTATTTTCCTACTTTACTTTTGAGAAAAGCATATAGAACTGTATGGAAAGCCCTCTTAAGATCTAGTAAGTTTACTGCTTTATTTTTACCCTCTTAGCCAATTGCTCTGTAAAAGTAAAATGAGATAGATTTGTTTCTGATAAACCCATGCAGCACTTCGTTATCACTATATAACATTCAAAGTGTTCACAGACTGATTATATGCTGCAGTATTGTAGGACTTGTCAGATAACAGGATTATTTTTCTAGGCATCTACAGTTTATTAGGCTCCCATTTTTACAGCTAGGTGTTATAACAGACATTCTCTCACCCTGAGGTCTTCCATGGTATTCTGTGTTTTCTTTAACATACATTTTCATGTTTCAGTGACTGCTTTTGGCTAGTTGATTAAATGTTGTAATATGCCTGCCTGTTCCTGTTAACAAAATGTTTGTGTATGGTGACTATATGGTTTGATACATCTTACTGAATGAAAGATGTCCACATTATACACTGAGAACTGAAACTTCCAGTGGCTTGAAGGTCTGCAGTGAAGTGAGAAACAATCTGAATTTTCCAGTCCTTACTAATGGCTCCTTAGAAGACTGCTGAGGATACTGAGTCAATATAAGGAAAGTTGGAGCTTCAATAGTGGAGTGGGAAGGGGATTCCTGTTTCAAGGGTTCAACGGTCTTTTTGGCTATGCTAGGACTAATGCTTACAAATATGAAGATGAATATTCAGTGTATGATAACCAGTAGCTAATTATTACCTGACAAGAACATCCTAATATATTTTCCTTACTCTCTTTGTATTTTCTTTGATCACTGTTTAACATAATATAATATCTAAAGCTGTGATTACAGTTTATTTTACTGCTTTATTTTATTTTCCTCTTTTTATAAGTTATAGCACCTCTATCACCATAATATATTATCATCTATCCCAGATAGACTGAGAAGAACAAAGTCTTTAATAAATGCTATGCATTATCACTGCTCCTTCTTGGAGCAAAGAAAGCATTGCTTTGGATTGAATGTTCCTGCTCACTTGTCTTAAATGTTATTTAATTAAAACACTAGCAAAAGAATGTCCCTCCCCTAGCCAAACATAAAATGCTATCCTAAAAATAGAACAAAAATCCTCACTTTGATATGACAATGTGCAGACGAAACTCACAAGTTAGTGACAAATCCTTGTATAGAGCACAGAGGGAACCTGCTTATTTCAGTGAAAAGATTCCTCAGCACCTCCTACTGGCTAAGAGACATGGAAAGACTTTTATCTTGTGTGAGGGCTAGCTGCATAGCCAGTGTATAAAATCACACATACAAAGCTGAGCAATACTTTGCCACCACTCAGAAAGCCACAGGTTTCTGTAATGTTGTCAATAGCAATGGAAAATAGAAAGAAGAGCTTTGCACAGGGCAAAAGAAAAGATAGAGACTTGAGGAAGTAACAAAAATTAGTTCTCTAGGCCTGATTCTGCATGTCTCGATATCAAAAATAATATTTCAGAGACAATCACAGTTATACCAAAGTGAATTATATGAAAGTGGAATAAGAGTCAAGAACAAGGTAACATAATCAAACATAACCGTAGACCACAGAAGCACTGCAACAAAATTAAATATATGAGGGTTCTTCTGTTGGCATTTACATTTCCATTTCAAACATATGATGGGGTAAGGGGAATGTTACCTTGGAACACAAGGTCTTTAAAACTAACTTTACTGCAACCCCAAAGTGTAGCTTGGTATCTGAGGATGTGTATAGAGTGAATATCAAAATAAACTACTAGTGTTAACTTTCTGCATCTATTCAAAATGAAAATTTCGGGGAAATTTGCCAGCTATAAAAAAATAAACACTGCTGGTTAATGTCCGTGGACCAGAACAAGCTCAGCATGAATAGATTTTATTTACATAAGTGCAGAAGCAGGTTCCATTTGCTATTAGATCTTCTAAGGTAAACTTTCTTATATAAACTATGGAATCTCCCAGTAAAATAGTACCGTGAACGAAAGCCAAAATTTGGGCTTAAAACACAAAGGCTGTATTTATTCTCTAAAATCCATGCAGAACCTCATACTTTTGCTGTTCTGTTCATCCAAAGATCACAAAGATCCCTTATAATAATGTCTATGTCTTCATTATATATCATGACACAATAGGAATACATCTGCAGAGTAGAACAGTACCAAGGACTCAACATCCCCTATACTAAATAGATGATTTTGCTTTGGAATTTAATCCATCTCTTTTGTTTGGTTGGCATCAGATATGCAGCTGGAGTGTGTGCATGAGCTGAGCACAAGAATGCACCCAGCTAAGCTTGTGGTGAGACTTCTCAATGATGAGAATTCGGGGTAACTAGGGAGGAGGAAGTCCACTTCCAAAGTGTGTCCTGATGCAAAATAAAGCAGCAGTAGAGACACACCCAATATATTAAGCCCTACCCAAAAGGCCAGATTTTATTAACTCCATTCCTCAGGTGACAGATGGAGCTGGAGAGGATTTGCATGAAAAGGAAGTGGCAAAACCATGACAAGGCTGAATAATTTGCTGTCCAGAGATTTTAGGCATTGTGGGCACTGCATCTGCTGCAAATGGACAGGGCAGAGTGACGGAGTAATGAGCTAAGGCAGATAATCTGTATCAGGAAAAACAAACTACAAACATAAATTAAAAGGTCTGGCTTGATTTAACCTGTGAATGATCTCATTCAGCTTTACCAGTGTCACTGACAAGTAGGATAACAATTAGATTGGCTATGATGAGCAGCAACTTAGAAATGGTCTGTGAGACACAGTTTTAAGCGAGATATATGAGTGCAAAAGAAACTGCAGCCCCTGGCTTGGCATTGTCAGATGTACTATATTCTCTCAGTCACTGGGTGAAGAAAATGTCACTCCATTGGCAGCCCAATCATGGCTACATCCAGGAGCAATGGTATTCAACAGCAGAGCTTCCAGGGAAATTCTCAGAAACCAATGATTAGGACTCCATTGCTAACAGTTCAGTGAGTCCATTACCACAGAAATACATATATTATTTTAATGTGCAGTAAAAGTTAATAATGTCTTATTTAGTATGATGCATTTTGTGGTTATCACATAAAGCAGAGCTTGATATTGTTATTTTTGAGTGTTTTTCTGCTATTTAATATCTGATAAAATAGCTATCCAGACTGGATATGATATCAGTTAGATATTTAATTATGATGTGGCTATACTGGAAAGTGATATCAGAATATATATAGACACTCTAGATGTGCCAGTGTTGGTTTTGGGCTCAGCCCACTTTTTTTACCCATAAAGAAGTTTTATATTAAAGACATCATTCTGGAAGACTCTTAAGTAGAGTTACCACAAAATCACTGGGCACAGAGAATGACACAATTCGTTGTAACTCATAAGAAGGAAAGCAGCCTGACGAGGAAAAGGTCTCAAATGTCTCTTACTTGAAGAGAAGCTGTCAGCAAGGACATAAGATAAGGCCTCAACAATAACGGCTCCAAACCAGTTGTTCAGTAGCTGTTATAATATCTGGGAATGAAGAGATATGCCTTTATATCCTCTTGATTAATCCCAATTGGCAACACTTAGAGGAACAACGACTTTAAGGTTTCCATAAAATATTTCATTTTTTCCTCCCTTAGGTGATTTTAGAAGGAAGAAATCATAGAATCATAGAATCATAGAATGGTAGGGGTTGGAAGAGACCTTTAGAGATCATCTAGTCCAACCCACCTGTAGAGAAATCTTGAATATTGTATCTCTACTTGCTTTGTCAGTATGCATTTGAAATTATGTGATCATTACATTAAGACACTTGTATATGACAGGGCTTTTTGTAAATATTGTATAACTGACTTTTAAAATATTAGCATCTGATCCTTGCCAAAAAGCTGTACTGAATTCGTTGGTGATCTATAAACAAAAAAACCCCACTCGGGTTCCTTGCTTGACCACCATTTCCGCTCAAGTTCATTTACAATTGCTCTACTGTTCACTAGGAACGTGACAAGTAATTGTTTCAAAAATTGGATCGACTCCTCTTGAAGGATTGAGCAGTGTCCTGCAACCACAGTTGGAAGCACTGCAGTTTCCTCTGGAAATTCTGTTCCTTCCCTTCATTTCTATAGCTGAGCTCCAGAGCACCATGCTATCAAGTCACTGATGTGCAAGTCAATAAAATATGAAGCCATTCCAAGATGCTGTATTTATAGGAACTATGGTCTGGCTATAAATTACTTTCCCTGTCTGATGTTTCCCAAATTTTCTTTCATACCTCTTAGCACATTTTTTTGGGAAACATGTTAAAGACTTTGGTAGAGCACTAATGAGCAATGATAAAAACTGACCAAATGGTACCATTCAAAAGTGGAAGAAAGTAAGTTACTGAAGAGGCAGAACCTCATTACTAAGACTAGAAACACATCCTACAGTGTTTTAGAAGGCAAAAGGAATGTTGTCAGAATTTTCATAAAAAAGCTTTAATCAGTGCCATTTTCCATTATTGTATTGTATTGTATTGTATTGTATTGTATTGTATTGTATTCTATTCTATTCTATTCTATTCTATTCTATTCTATTCTATTCTATTCTTTATTGACAGAGTCACAGAATCTCAAGGGCTGGAAGGGACCTTGAAAGACCATTTAATCCAATCCCCCTGCCAGAGTAGGAGAACCTAGAGTAGGTCACATAGGAACTCATCCAAGTGGATTTTGAATGTCTCCAGAGAAGGAATCTCAATATTCATCTGGGCAGCCTGTTCTAGTGCCTTGTCACCTTCACAGTGAAGAAATTCTTCCTTGTATTTCTCTGGAACTTCTTATGTTCCAGATTGTACCAGTTGCCTCTTTTCCTATCATTGGACATCACTGAGAAGAGCCTGGCTCCATTCTCTTAACACCCACCCTTTGTGTATTTGTAAACATTAATGAAATCATCCCTCAGTCTCCTCTTCTCCAAGCTAAAGAGCCCCAGCTCCCTTAGCCTTTCATCATAAGGGAGATGTTCCACTTTCTTCATCATCTTTGTTGCCCTGCTCTCCAGCAGCCATCTATCAGTTTCTAAATTGTTTGTCATCTTCAGACTCCCATCTACCTGTTCTGTCCTGGTAATTACACAACTTGTTCAAGAGTCAACTTGGCGTCATAGATCGTGGCAGGTGACATGCGCAGCCATATTGTGCATTTGTAAATAACAGTGATGCCTCATTCCAGCCAAGTTTGAATGCTGAATGTTTTTTCTAAGTAGCTATTCTTTGTAGCTAGCAAGATCATAAAGCTGGTCATTCAGTACATTTCTTCTCATTGTTCTAACTTTTTATCCTGGAGAATTAGAACAACTGATTCATTCTTTATCAGCTTATGCAGAGAGTTTAGTTGTTGTTTTTAAGAACTTTAAAATCACTTAAGCGCTTTACCCTAAAGCAAGAATTCCAAGTTATGATTTTAGAAAGACCATCTACACAAAAAAAAAAAAAAAAGAAAAAAAGTTATTGTTGCAGAACTTTGAGAACAAAATATTTACTTCTTTTAATTCATCTGTTTGTTTTCACTTCTGGACAATCCGACTTTCTTGAGATCTGCATCTACTTTAACACGAATGTTTCAGAAATTTTCTTCAATATTAGCTTATTTGTTTTATGCATAGAATCAAGACAATGTTTGATATCTGCACTACCTAGAGACTCCCAAAGATTACCACATTGTCTTCCTACAGTATTTCTGTAAGTTTTAATGTCTTTCAGAGCCATTTGTCTGTTGTCAGACTTGCATAGCACTGCTGCACATTGCTAGGATACAGTAAATGTTTTTAAATGTGAAAGACCTCCCCTTTTTCCTATTACTATCTAGAAAATACGGCCAGATTTTACTCTCTGATAGTAAGTGTAACTCCCCATGGCATAAACGGAGTCCTACATGTCTAGAAGGCCTTAGAGATTTGTAGAGCTATAAAAACACAACTAGATAGCTTAGATGATGTTTTCTGGAACTTGGGGCTGAATCCACATCCCTAACAAAAGTTTCACCTTAAATTAGAATTAGTATCCATTGGAATATGATTTTAGATTATTACTATGCTCTTCCATGTCTTTGGACTCATTTCACCTTCAGTCTGATCTGTCCCCTTCCCTCTTCTTTCCTTTCTCATCACCTGATTTCATTGGTGAGGCAATGTAGGAGAGAAGTCAGGAGCAGTAATGGAGTATGAACTAACTTTACATGTTCAGGAAGTTGCAGTAGAGATTCTCCTGCAGGAGTGGAACTACGTGGTTTATAATGACACTAGAGGCACTGACCTAGAAACACTAGGTGGGAGGGAGACGACATAGACTATGACCTGCAATAGTAAATTACTCAGGCTTTGCACAAGTGGGTGAATCTCATTCTCTCCTGACTTGCCATGTTGTCCAAGAATATTCTTGTCTTCATCTTTCGTCATTGAAAGTAATTTTCCTATCTCCTAGGCACTAACTGGGGAACCCTCCATTGGCCTTTTGAAAACTGTGTAGCATAAGGTATTTTTTGTAGGCCTCCTTTTTATTTACAGTCTGCTTTTTCCACTCTCAAAACAGAATTGTCTCAAAATAAACACCAGACAATGAGAATCAAAAGCATGTGTAATAGCCATGCTGTTTCATAACTACTTGTTACATCTTTGTTTGGCACACTGGACTTTGTTTAGGAGAAATGTGGTAGTATCACAAGGTCAACATCTCCACAACTTAATCCATCCCTAACAAAGGCTGGAATTTTCGTACAAACTGGTGCATAAAAGGTTTTCAAGTTAAAAATAATTCCCCCCAAAAAAGTGAACAAAGTTTCATTAATTATAAAGAGAGTGAAAATAATTTGGAAAAACCTTCTCCCCAGTCTACTCAATTAATTCACTTTGTTTTTTAAAAAGCAACACCTTCATATATGCAAGATGCAGTTGCTTTGTTTTCTTGGCTAGGTGCTACACCACCTCAATTGTAATCATGCTCATAAACTAAGCAGGGCCAAGCCTACTGAGTGAAATTACTCAATGGAGAGTTCTCCAAGACATGCGCAGACACTTGCAGAGCTTGCAAGAAATGTTTTCATAAAAGTGGAAGCAGCACTCCTCTTGGACTGATATATCCATGCTGAATCCAAGGAAGAGTTGTGCTACTAGGAAATTACTGTAACTAGTACCTAAAACATTGCCTAATGAAAGACATTATTCTGTAACTCATAGGTAGGAGCATACAGGTATATATGGATCAAATGGAAAACTAAGAACTTAGGAGAAAATGACACTTCCCATGATACTCATCTTGATATTTTACCAAACAGACCTATTCCTCATATCTCAATGCCACCCAAAGGTCCCCTGATATTTTTTCAGTTTATTAATATGCACTAAATTTAAGTTCATGAAATCTCATCTCCCTTCTAAACCTCACTGTGACTCAGAGGTATTCAAGATATTTTACATCCTCTAGAGTAAGTACTTTCATGCACTTACAATTCACTTCAGCTGCAGAAAATTTAAATGACTTGTGGCCAAAAATACAAGGGAGTATAAGTAGCACAAATATACTCTTTTAAATATCCTGGGGAAGCTCTTCTCATCTCTGTATTTCCTCCTTCTTTGCGAGTGCTATCAGCCCTACAAGACCAAGAGTTGTTCTATGGGGAATTATATATCTTACGACAGTGAGAATTGATACTCAAAATCTAGCCTAGTAACCGGAAATATCTAAGAAAGGTTTTGTGTCCTCAAGTGCAAATGTGAGCTTGTGAATTGCATGCTGTTTGGCTTCCTCTGCCTCTCTCCCACTCTAGGACATGGTAACCAAACAGCTTTTCTTCTCAAATTGAGTCTACAGGCATTTGAGGGGCAAGGGCCAAAACCATGGCAGAAAGCAGGATTAGAACTAAACAGTGTGAATAGTGATGGGAGAGCAATCAAGCCTGTATCTTTTGTATTACAGTAAGGATGCATCTTATCATCCCAGCAAAATGAGTAGGTGGCACTGTGACCTTCCACGTATCCTTGGCAATTAAAGTATTACTGATAAGAAAATAAGATATCTTATTAGTGATTCAATCACTAATTTGCTTACTACATACTAGTCACTTAGACTAAATTTGTAACTATTATCATATGCAATAGTAACCGACTGTAACTTAACCACCAGCATCTCTTGCTTTTATGTCCAGATGGTGCCATCAACTTGATACCTGGTCAGCAGAAAAAGTAAGAGTCTAGGCTCATATATTAGCTCTTGTCTACCACCATTAGACCATAAAGAGGTTGAAATTACATTTTAAAGTTTTATTTCATGTTTTTAGTGCTTCCTTCTTCTTTTGACTTGTCTGCTGTATTCAAAGAACAGTGGGAAGTAGCAGACTTGGGCCTGTATCACACATATCTCCACAAATAATTCCTTTGGTCTTTTCCCAATGAGAGTGATAACTGACATCCGTCCCTCTTGGAGGCTGAGAGGCAATATGTTGCCTCAAAGCCACCAGTCAGAAGGTATGTATTTCCTGTCTGAGCAAGCAGCCAACGGTGTGTATGTGTGTACACCTCTGGCTGAGCCTAGAAGAAATATGCATGCTGGCCTCCTGGCTGCAGCTGAGAGCTCAAGACTGCTTTTCAAGATCATAGGCAAGCTAAACAGGATGTGTCTACTCCCCAGTGCAACTGGTTTGGTATTAGTAACTACTGCTGCTGGGGAGGAGGAAGAGAAATCAGGCATTTGAGATAGGAATGGGACTTGTGGTAGGTAAGAGGAAGAGAGAGAGGCATGGTTCAATCTTAATAAAATGGAATCTTTACTATTTTATCCACTTATTTGTGTTGAAGACATTTGATCCACACAGAATGAAGCTGAGCTTGCGGTGTTACATCAAATTCATGTATTCAACTTCTGTTTTCCCCATACAATCCTTTTTCAGTTTTCAGTGCTATTTGAAACCATTGAAAGTTGTGTCTCCAGGAAATTGAGTGCCTGCAAGACTTTTTTTTAATGACATCAACCAGCTCACACTAAGTCTTAAGTGCATGTGCTGCACTCATCAGCATAGACAACTTCATCTTCGTTCAGCCTTGGTGATAAGCAAGACTTGATTGCTTTTTAAACCAAACTCACTGGATTTGATTAGAATTGTTATTATAAAATTTGTCCTTCTATTCCCCTGTATTACAGCACATTTCTCTGATGAGCACACAAAAATCTTTAACACAGGTCTCAGAGTAACAGCCCATAATAACACTCTCTACCAATAGCACTGAATGGGGAGATGGGAAGTTCAGATTAAGAGAATGTGTACATTTGCATTTCAAAACACTTCCTATTGAACCGCTTTAAAGCCTTGATATCCTGATCCTGCTTCCATTGAAGCAAATGGCAAAAATACCATTGAGGTCAATGGCAGGCTTGATCTGACCCTAATTCTTGAATGATCAGACTTTGGTACTCTGATTCCCACTGAATAAACTGTTCAGTCTGTGCAATTCCACTTAGGTACTTATTTTTGAAGTACTATTTACGCTCAATGTCTTTCATGAAGCTTATAATACTCCTTTGAGGTGCATCAGTAAAATTGATGGATTTTCTCATAGCAAAGAAAACGTAGTAGTAGTGCATACTATTTAGCTACTCTTTCAATAGTTATGAAACATTTACGATAATATATTTGCAATTCTGATGTTTTTATGTCCTGATGGTCTTACAAACTTTTTTTGATTCTTCAGTATTTCTTTTGTGAGATTAGTCAACTAAATCACATGCATAGTTTTCTCTTTGCTGGCTGGATGCTAACATTTTAAACATAGCTCCCAAGTAACTATAAAGAACAAGCTTTTTGGTATGGCTAAAATTTATGTAACTATCTCTGCAAACAGCTGTGAATTGGCCAAATACTTTGAATAAGCCAAAGAGAACATATAAACAGAAATCAAGGTCTGCACATTTTTCAGAAAAAAATGACTATTGCATTTACTCTCTTAGGTGATGTAGAGGAATCTGAAAGCAGAAGGGCAAATTCATGCTTGTCTAACAGTGAAGATCAGTAAGAACTGAACACAAAACACATTTATCTGGAGAAAAGGAGGCTGAGAGTACACTTTATTTGCAACTACCTGAAAGGAGACTGGGGGGCGGGGGGAAGGGGAAGCAGTTACTCTGTTCATCCCTTCTCTCAAGTAACAAGTGATAGAAAAGGAAGAAATGGCCTCAAGTAGTGCCAGGGAAGGATTACATTGGACATTAGGAAAAAATTCTTCAAGGATTATCAAGCATTGGAACAGATTTCCTAGGGAAGTCGATGAGTCACCATTCCTGAAGGCATTTAGATGTGTCGATGTGGTGCTGAGGAACATGGTTTGGTGGTGGACTTGGCAGTGCTAGAGTAAAGGTCGGAGTCAATGTTCTTAAAAGCCTTTTTGAACGCAAACAATTCTATTATTCTATTCTATTATTCTCTGTTAGAAATCTATCCATATATTGATTTATTTACCTAACTTGTATATGTTGCACAGTGTTAAATAATGTTTCAAAAGGTTGAGGTAATTTAAGTAGTATAATGCTGCCCTGACTCTAAATGGTATGTTTTGACCTTTTTTTCCATTATCCCTTAAAGGAAACATCTCTTTCTGGCACCAGATTGCCAATTGAAGAGATTAGGGAACAATGTCTAGAGTAAAGTTTCTGGAAAATTCAGAAATCCTTTGTTAGGAAGCCAAAACAGTTAGGCATGCGTGGAATGGAAGTGATGATTGAGATTGGATACGATTATACAGCATGTGTGATGCTGCTAGAGGATGTGTGTTCACTGACAGAGTTACTTTCTACAGTCATATATGGTTAAACTGAGTCTTCATGTAGACTTTAACAAAACAGTTAAGATTTTTTTTTAATTTATTTTCAGTATGAAATCAGAACACCAATGTCAAATCAAACTAAAAAAAATACTTAATTGTCATAATAAACAACAGAAATGACAGAAATATGATGAGATAGCTCAGATTTACAATGAAAAACTAAACATTCAGTTTACCTAAGAATCATGAGACAAAATCAAACTCAAACTTTCAAGTACCATCACCCATATTAACAAAAGATGATCAATAATCTTATTGTTAAAAATGTAGGTCTGATGGAATGATGAAGTAAAGAGACTAAACTAGGACTTTTTCCCTAATAGCTGTCAATATTTGGACAGTTAAGTAAACTTCTGGTTATTGCTCAGCACGAATTATGTTGGTTTCAGTAAATATTGATAATTAATACAGAATCAGCAAGGTCTGGAAAACAATCTGCTACAATATTTCTTTCACAATCACTTTTTTTAAAAATAAAACCACTGAGATTTGTTCAAACTTGAAAGCACACCTGCACCACAAGTAGATAGCTGCTATTAAGATCTAAACCAGTAAAACACGTAAGTTCATGTGTTGTAACAATCAAACGCCTGGGCCTTGTCTCCATGAAATTGAAAATCTCGTTTTAAGGTTCCTGATACTTGCCACGTGGCCCAAAACACTGATCTGATATCAATTCACACTGCCACATCAACCATGTTCAAAAATAATGACCAATGAACTTCATGCTGGCAAGTGTCTTGCAGGTTTGGTTATCACAGGCTGGCTTTCCTGTGGTATTCCACATGCTTCTTTCTCTGCCTTAATCTCTGTCTTTTATGGCTAAAGGTCATTGTCCTCAAATGTCTCCACATCACATCATGACTGCTGAGATGTGATTGCTCTCTTTTTATGCAGTGCCTTTACTTGTAAAAATGCAAACTGCCTGTCTGTAATACATGGCAAAATGACTTCAAAGGGAAGAAAACAACTTTCCTCTTACAATGGAGATTGGTTGCAAACTCATAACATGGTATACCTACAGAATTCAGGGCTTTTACACATATAGGAGTTGATAATTTATATAAAAACATCTCAGATAACAGATTTGATTCCAGGAAAAGGGGGAGATTTTGATGAAATTTCCTGTGTTTCTTGTTTGCTGCTAATTAGATATTTGGCACGTAAACAGTAGTGATGGGGTCTTTCCTTAGGATTAGAACTATATGTGCTGAAAATATTGGAGAAGCAGAACAAAAAATCTTCTTGAACCAGGCTTGTAGGTGGAAAATCTGCATGAAATGCAATATGCCATTAAATTGATGAATAAAACCATACACAGACTAGCCCTATATCTGTGTTCTGGCTTCAACTGGGCCAGAGTTATGCTTCCTCTAACTGGTATAGTGCTGTGTTTTGGATATAGTATGAGAATAGTGTTGATAACACACTGATGGCTTTGGTTGTTGCTGAGTAGTGTTTATACTAAGTCGAGAATTTCTTAGCTGCTTGTGCTCAACCAGCGAGTAGGCTGGACAGACACAAGAAGCTGGGAGGAGACACAGCCAGAACAGCTGACCCAAACTGGGCAAAGGAATATTCCATACCATATGATTCATACGATTTATATAAAACTGGGGGAGATTGGTTGGGAAGGGTGGATTGCTGCTCATGGACTAGCTGAGCATCAGTCAGAGTGGTGAGCAATTGCATTACATATCACTTGTCTTTGGGTTTTATTTAACTCTCTTGTTATCTTCCTTTTCATTACTATTATTATTATAATAGTTGTTGTTTGTTTGGGTTCTTTTTAATTTCAATTATTAAACCGTTCTTAACCCACAAGTTTTACTTGTTCTCAGTTCTCCTCCCCATTTCACTGGCAGGTGAACGGGGAGAAATGAGTGAGCAGCTGCATGATGCTTAGTTGCTGGCTGGGGCTAAATCATGACAATATGGAATTTGAATCATCATCAGCGTTCAGTTCTGACGTGAGCACCTCAAATACTATATGAGAAAAAAACTTACACTGAACTACAAAGATAAAAGAGATCCATTCAAAATTGTTTGCTTCAAAGTATTTCAAATGGGTTTTGGAACCACTCCTAGGAAACCAGTTATCTTTGTGAAGGTGGCACCTGTGACTTGTTATAATATCTAGAGCTGATATATCATTATCCAGCAATTCCCACCGGAAAAGTCAGTTTCCAGGTACTTAGATCTTGATGTGTATGCATTACGCTACAGACTTTAATTATATCTCTAATTTTCCCCTACAAGATGCTAATGGAGCCTCCTGAGCTGCATCAATACCGTGCAGTAAAGAAAACCTCAGCTGCAGGATCCCTACTAGTGTCAGTCACTACAGAGGCTGATAATGGGTACTGAATGACACAAGGGTCTGTAGAAGTAGTTTCTTCTTCAAGATGGATATTGGCCTGGGGAATTAGGCTCTTCTCATGTGCTTCTCCTGTGCAGTTATTAAAAGCTGACCAAATAATTTACCAGTTGAGAGATGGCTAGTAGCTACTCTATCTTTTAATGAAGAATATCATGTGATTTGGAAAACTACTGAGCTCTTTCAACAGTAAACAGGGTTAAGGGGAGCTGTGCTTGAACGTACATCATGCCAGATAACACAAAACAGACAACACAAAATCAGGTCTTACATATCTTAAGTCAGGAACAGAAAATCAGAGATTATTCTACCTTAATCTGCCCGTGCTCTGGTTCCTCATATTTAAATGAAAATATATTCAGTTTATTTCACATCAGTCTAACAAAGATAAGCATAATTTTGTTTCTGAAGTTCTCTAATACTACCACAAGCACCACAGCAAAGCCTGTGAGAAAATTAGTAATTCTGATTTTAGAAGGAAATGCAGTAAAGAAGGCATCTAGCCTCACACCGAACAGGAAGAATGCAATTGAACATTTTTTATTACGTTAAGTGAATGCAGCTCATCAGATCCACTGAATCGGACAAGGGTCCTCTCTTAAAAAGATGATACATCATCACATAACCAAAAATCAAATTATAATATATAAGATAATTAACTCCATCTAATATCCTGACATTAGTATTTCACTCTCAGCATTAGTCATCTACCTCTTTTAACATAGGTTTTAGTTTTAATCATTGATGCTACCACTCTGCTTCTCCAAAAAGTTCTTCCTTGAAGAACTCCGCCACAATTCAAGAACTGTCAACAAAAGGTAGAATGACTGGTTTAATCTTACCTTATACACTGTCAGAGCTCCAAAAGACTTTAACAATGATATCATATGCGTTTCTCAGAGTAGAAGAAAAAACTAAGGTAAGTTGTTTAACCCTGTGTTTTATCCATCCCTCTGCCATATCCTCTTTATGCAACTTGGAACAAATCTGGGAAATTGTATGAAAAGATTCAGACCTTCAACAAAAGGAATCAGGCAGGTGAAACAGCAGGTGCAGACTGGCTTAGAGAGCATCCATTCATCTACCACTCAGTAATGAAAACCTCCTGATTCCTCTCCCCACATGTTTTGGTCAAGTTTCATTCAGTGTATGTTGGGAGGCTTTAATTTCTACCTTAACAAGAGGAAATGGCAAGGGATAATGATTTCCACTCAATTAGCGTAGATGACCAATGGAAGTTGCAAAAGGCTGCAAATTCTTTATCCTATTTCCCAGCTTCGCCTCCTTGCAGCACTCTGACTCCTCACAGAGGGGAATCTTCTAGTTATACCATGCCTTGTGTTACCCTTGCCATGTTCAATCAGAGGTAACCTTTGACCTTCTTAACTTATATCACGGAGAATTATGATACAAATTGTGAAGATGACTTACTAAATTCCTTCTATGTGGTGGTTTTTCACTTTGAAATAAAATATTATACCAGAAATTCTGTGCTGCCATATTTGCATCCAGATGAAAGTTATCTCATAGTCTATCTTTATGATACCTGTCTCCGTAGGGGACTTCATTTCTGTGTGAGATTTTCTAGATCACAATTTTTATAACTAAACATACTGTTTAAAAAAGCAATAACCAGATGGTGATATATGTTCCACTTCAAGGATCCTGTTCAACAAAGAGCTTAAAACACTCCAAGAGTCTCATCATTCAAATTCCAACCTATGATCAGAATACTTATAAACACTCTGAAAAAAATCTGTCTCTAATAGACATGAAAATAAAATGAAAAATAGAAATATAGCATTGATATACTAACACAAAACACCCATTCCTTTTCCAGGGAAGGATTAGCCTAATCTAGGGGGTTTTTACAATGTTTTAAACTATTTTCTAGGCTGCCTTAAAGTGTGCCACTGTTAACTAACTAAAAGCAAATATTACATTTCTGTAAAATATCAGCCTTACATTTTTACTGAAGAATTAGACCGTTTCCACTTTGTCTTTGAAAATGAAAGGTCTACAAAGAAAGAAAACTATTTCTTCTGCTTCAGCACATCACTGAATGCATGAATTTTGTCTACATTAGAAGTAAGATGGTTGAAAAGGAAAAATCAGTTAAATCAGTTAAGCTAATTATTCTGCCTTCTGGCCTCAACCATGACTATTTCACATAGAGCATCTGTAGGAGAGCTCATCACTGTGCAAAGTTCTCTCTCTACAAACATCATCCTTGATACTCACAAGAATTTCACAATGATACATGTGCTCCTGCTCCAGTGATATCTATCATCATGGGGCTTCTAAGGTCCAACTGTAAGTCATTCAATATCAGATAGATATAGATAGTCTCAGAAGTTCAGTGGAGCTTTCTAGCTCCCACTATCTGGAATCCCCAACTGCAAGTGTCCATTGTTCCAGCCAGAGTTGCTCAGTAATTCAGGTGGTAGGGTGGTGGTTCAGGGACAGTTTAATTAAATCAGTAGGTAAATTCTCCTTTTCTGCTTCTCTCCTGCTTCACCTCACAGACCTCATGTTAGTCATCTCCATCTCTCGGGCCCTGGGATGACCTAAAGTTGAGTATCTCTGGTCTCATCCCAGAGACTCAGTCCTCTACACTTGAGAGCATTGTGCTGCTCTCTGCCCTTGAGTCAAGTAATGGTATTTTTTAAAAATCACTGCAGATACCTTACTATCCCCTTCTTCCCTTCCACTACTGCCATGAAGTATCCTGCCCTTCTATTCAAATTCAGAGCAAGTGGACTTGTTTTATCACAGTACAGACTGTGAACTTTACCTGATAGGGCAAATAACAGCATCTCTGCTTATTTCAAAAACCTTTAAAACCTTGAATAGGAATCTCTTCATACACTTCTTCAATGGACTGTTTGAGCAAGATGAAAAACAGCAGAAGTCTCACTTGCAATGGCACAACACTGAAAAAAAGGAATTATGAAAGGAAAAATCCAAATTGAAGATTTTCACAGCCTCCACAGCTTTAGATATTTATATTCTCTGGGGCATTGAATGTCCTCTAAAAAATTACTATATTTAATTTGTATATCACTATAGTTGAAATACAGAGATAAAGGTGAAAATAATTTTAAACGTTTTTTTCCCCCAAAGTTAATATATATAACAAAATGGCTATACAAGAACAGAACAATTAATCAGTAAGATCACAAAAAACACACCAAAAAATCTTCAATACCTGTCTGTTCCCTGAGGAGCATGGAGCTATTGAGTTTTCTGTCCTATACATGACAGAGGTTTTATTGTTTCTCTGATCTGCTCCAGTCTGCAGGGAACAGTGTGATTAAGATACTATCTTTAATAGACAACTTTCCAAGTTATACTGCTCACCCTGGAAAAGGGCTCAGAGATACAGGGAGAAGCAGTAAAGGAATCCACTATTATGAATTTTTGCTTTTTTTGATTTTGGCTTTTTTTTTTTTTTTTAAGTAAAGCATTTTAATCAATTTGGATGAATAAATATCTGCCAAAGGACACATATGTCATCTATTATGCAATATGGGGACTATCCTCCTTTGCTGCTGAATATCTTGAAAATATCATGTATAAAACAAACATCCATTGGATAAATCAATATGTTAAGCTTATCTATTCTTTTACCAGCTCCAGCTCACAATGTCAATGTAATGTGGCTTGGGACACCAAAATTCCATTTTATCAATTGCCCTGGGGAAAAAAAAAGAAAGAAGGAAAGTGCTTATTCCCAGTCTAGGTTACCAGAAATTTATTGTTCATGCTGTACTCTAGAGTGCACACTAAATGTGCATCTTCCTATTCCATCACCTGCCCCTCTAATAACAGAACAAGAAACAAGACTTTGAAAACAGAAAAAAGATACCAAATAAAACTGTATCACATATACACATGCATCATATAAAAACATTGATGCACATGTATACTTGCAGTCAATATAAATAAATGCATTTGCATATTCATGAACACTCTTACAATACAAAGAAAGATCAGATGCAGATTCCAGTAGTCAAATACACAATTTTTAACTTCATAAAACAGCTAAATATATGTCATTGATTTACCTCATTAATATTAAAATGTTTCCTTTTTCATACAGTCTTCCACAAGCTCCCTTAAAGGACACGTTGTTGATCTAACATCAGCCCTTTCCATCTACCATTTTCCTTACCATTTAGAGTTATATTTGGGGGCATCTCTGATAAGGAGTTGTATGAAAAATGCACAGCAATAATCTGTGGCAATGATTGTTAAATGACTTAAAGATCAGCAGCCTTTTAAGGTCAATGTCAGTTCCATGTTCGGATTGTTTCTACTATTTGGAAGGAGTTGACATGTTTTAAATTACTAAGTAATGTGAAAATACATTACTAGCACAAGACTGTTGTCTATGTAAATATTTTATGGGTAGAGTCACTCGCTATTGGTTAATAAGGTAGCACAGATTCAAAGCTATTTATGTTGACTCATTTTTTAAGATGAGGAATTTAAAAAGAAGAAAATGTGGCAGAGCTAATAGGGACATAAGACAGTAGCTCACAGGCAGACTGTGTCTTGCATGTCATGAACAGATCCTTTAAATTATTTATTGAAAAGAGATGTAACATTGTCCATGTGAAATATGTTAAACACATAACACAATGAATCACCTAATGAACCTAAGTTAAATAGCTATAATTCTTGGTTTTGCAGAGATGAAAGAAAAAGATTCTGATAGGCTTAGCTTCTCTTGGGTCAAGTATTCTCATAAAAATAGAAACTATCACCTCCCATGTGTATATGACATCAAATACAATAGGAAACACATACACCATAAGTGAACATGGATGCTCACACCTTGGGATTAAGTGAGTGCACCTCATGGACTAAACCTGCAACAGCTTTCCTCTTGCTGCTCTCTAATCTGCTGTCACTGACAGGCAGCTATCCTGAATTGCTCAATTTGGACCTATTTGACACCTGGGCTGGTGCAGGTGGTCTTTCCCACTGTTCTTCTCTGATCTTTGTCGCACAAGACCAAACAGAAGTGCATCACAAGCTGTTCCACTGCCACTGTGGGAGGGTCCCATATTCCAGAAAACAGGGAAATGGGGAGTATAGTGATGTTTTGTAGGAGCTTCAAAATGATGGCTTGCCTTGTGCAGAGTCTATCAAAGATGCAGCATGACAGATGGTGGCTGGCAGGCTTCTGGAAACCTTCTTCACCTACCTGCTTGCACCGAGAATGATAAATCCTGTACCATCCTTTTTCTGGGCAATGCATCAGAAGTCCGTCTTAGACTTTTGCAAGGGATTTGGAGGTAATGAAACATTCAGGTGTTGCAGCTGTTTTGATAGAGCTGCACAACGATGAAGTCCTGTATGTCATTTCTGTGCAGGACAGTCTTTCAAGTTTATTGTAAGGTAAACATTTACATCAGCTGGTCACAAATTTAATCACAGACATGAAGACTTTAACCTAAAGTGTTTCCTGTACACTTTGGCCAAGCAAAATATTTCACAGATATTTCACAGAATCTCAAGGGTTGGAAGGGACATTGAAAGATCATCTAATACACGCCTTTGCTTAAATACGGGACCATCTGGGTGGGCCAATTAATAAGTATTTGAAGTGATTGTGACTCAGCTAGTTTCAGGGAGGTCCTCAGGCAGCATTTTAATTTCATTTTACAAGTTAGTCTCCTGCAGTTTTAGTGTGTTTCATTACTTTTTGGACAAAAAAAGTTTTATGTTCAACATACATTGTGCATATTAGGCAAAGTGAGATGAATGCTTCATAGTATTGACTGTTTCTCAATGGTAAATGTTCAGAGATAGATAATACTCATATTTAGAATAATCTAGCTTCTTGACACACTGGGATTTAAGCCATAAGATATCAAGACATCATCCAGACCCAGAGCAGAACTAGAGGTTCCTGTTCCTTTACCACTGGGAACTCATCTCTGAATGTCCTCACTCTTGTATAGCTGATACCAAGCTGATTTGCCAATACTTACAGGAGCCTCAAGTAGTTCAACCAGTCCTCCTTTACAGACAAGAAAAAACCTTTTAGTATGTGTTGACACTTTCTAGACACTTATAGGAATTCAAGATAGAACTACAACTTTGGGTGCCCCTTCTATCAGCCTTCTTTGTTCATCCACGCTTAGATGCAAAGTGTCACTGCCATTCTTAGAAGAATAGAAATGTGTGAAGAATGTTCATGATGAATTCAAAAGAAGATGGCTATAAAGCCATGTGTCCACTGTAGAAGATACATGTAAGGAAGATGTGTGTAGAACCAAAGTTTTCTGGAAATGTAAGACAGCAATTGTGAAAAGGTTTTTGTGAAACTGTAAAGAAGGAGATGGGTATGTTTTCCTGAGAGGCCAGTGTATGCCCTAGGCAGTGCCTTTGCTTACTTGTTCCTAGGGAGAGAAATTATATAGGAGGGAAATGTCTGGCTGCACTGGATGGCACCATGTGACACTGTCCACAGGTCAGGTCTCAACTGCATAAGCAGTGAAACTATTTTCATTAAAATTCAGGCAGACAGTCTAAACTTATGACAGGTGTCTTCGTACTCTCATGCATGACTACCACACATACACACAGTTGCAGAGGCACAAATACACACACCCACCCTGAAGATGAAAACAAAAATTCCAAACAAAACCTCCAGTCCTTACGTTCACTGTTTGGTGCTGTGAAATGTCACACGGCAATGATCTGTTTCTGGACTGCTATAATAAAATTCCTGAGAAATGAAGTTTATGATGTGTGAAATAACGTACAAGGACAACACTCCCTTCCCCCCATTCCTCAAAATAACCCCTGTGCTCTCCAACGTACGCCCAATCGATCTTCCTCTCTGAGGCCACATCCCAGTGGAGCCCCATCTTTTCCACCCTCCATCCCCCACTTCAGTTTACGCAATAGATTATATGTAACGCGTGATATTTGGAAGCCACATCCTGCTGTAGGCAGGGCTGGCTGTACTCCCTTACACAACACTTGGGGATGACTCTGCTTCCAGCAAGTGGAGTCGATGTGCTGAACGTGGTTTAATTGGTGCCAGCTTTGTCCTGTTAACAAGTGTCAGCTTTCTTCACTTGATGCATCAAGCTGTGATGTTCTGCAGGTCACAGTGCCCTTATGCATTAAAGCCTTTTGTATCTGTTGCTGCCTGATTAGACAGGAAATAGTGCATGGCACCAGGGGATAATTCATGTGAGTAAAGTTATTTGCACACATATGCATGTGCAAAACTAGGCCTCCAGATGCAAAATACATCTTTTTCTAATTCCTGAGCTATTCTCTCTGTGTTTGTCTATATACATATTCTATGCTTATTACTTTTTATTACTTTTAAAACTTAAAAATAAAATTGGCTTGAATTTAGTTTGAGGATTGGCACCAATCCAGGACAATTCTTGTTTTAACTGAAATTATTGTCTACTGCTAATTTTAGCATAAGCCATTTGTTTTATTAACATGAATGCAAATAGTAAGTACACTCTCCCTTCCTATCAGGAAGCCTTGGAAGCCTAGCACAAAGTCTCGGAAACAGCGATGTCACAGATCTGGGGTGATGCTCTCTTTGTCTGGGAAAAGATGTTTTTGAGAGATGCCTAATTTTCATATATACCTTTGTTACCTATGAAAAGAGGGAGGGACATAAAAGCTTCACACTCCCAGATGTCTGCAAGGACATAACTGAGACACTGAGTCTAATTATCCCAAGCCTTTCATCCCTTTTAACTTCAGTGAAAATATAGAGGACCTGGCTCCATTATGGCAGCTGATGACACTGTAAGCACTACACCTTCAACTAGGAGAAGGGAGGGGAAAAAGTGAGGAGTAATTGCTATGTATAGACAGTGCAGTCTTTAAGAGACCTTTAACCTGTATATCTTAATAAAATTGTTGCAGCCTATGAAAGAATGAAGCTGTTATTCCTCATCAAGCTCCGGCACATGACCCAGCTTTTTTCTACCATTCAAGGAATGTAATTTAAACTAGATTTAGACACATTTGCATGGCCGAGTGTGATGTCCACTGGAATGTTCAGCTTATGTTCAGCAGAATTGTTTAGTTCGGTTTAAATAAATAAATAGCATTAAAATCTAATCATGGAAAGTGTAGCTGCTCAAAAATAGACCAAGTAGATTGAGGTAGGGCTCACCCAAGGCACTGAGAAAAGGTATGCGCAGAAGGTACTATGAGAGCCAATTCATCAAGTGCAGGAGCAACCAGATGACCAATACTGGCAAGGTTTCAGGCACTTAAGCATCAACATTGAGTCTCCCCACACTGCAGCAGGAGTTCCCAGCAGCAGTTAGACCTGTTCCTTTTTTTTTTTTTTTTTTTTTTTCACTTCAGCCTCTTGCTTTCAGTTCATTTAGATTCTCCATGGGGCACAAGATCCTCATTGAGCGGCCTGTGCCAGCCCTGGCACTCAGCATGAAAATCACCATATGCAATATTTCTACATCTGTCAAGCAGCTGTTTAAAAATGAGGCAACATATCAGAAGGAATTTGCTACTTGTTTGCTTGTGTGTAGCTTTTGATGCTGAGTTTTCTATGTCTGTGCCACAGTAAAACTTCAGTAAGTAAAATTAATCCAGTCAGTGAAGACAATTTCTGACTCAAATTGTTTCACTTTGTGCTCCTTTCTTCTTACTTTCAGTCATCAATCTTAAATATGAAACTGCTATTATTCTCGATTAGGACGTGTAAGTTAATCGGGACATTTGATGAAAAAAAAAAAGCAACGTTTTACATATCAGGTTCCATGATCAGGTTAAGTTTAAAGTATTTGTGAGTATTCATGAATGGAAAAGAGTATTTCCTCTTGTGCTACATATTTGGGATTTTCCAAGACGCCCCATGGGAACAGACAAGAGGACTGGCCATTGTCCATCATGAGACCTTTAAAGGATCCTGGAACCCAGCCAAGGGAGTGAGCTCCTGGGGTACAACGACCTAGGGTAGATTTTCCTTATGAGTTTGCTCCCTTTTTCATGAACATTTTCATTTGGAATTTCACTGAATTCCACTTTCCTTTTTACTCCTGCAAAATTAAATGGCTATGGAAAACAGAAAACTTTCTTACCAGCTGTACTCAAGTGTACCAAGGTGTTTTGGTAGTCTGCATGCTATCAGTAGGGATTGGCAGACAAGGTGCTCAGGTACCTGCTACACCTGCACTGCACAAACAACACATCAATTCATACATCTGCTCCTGAGCCACTAAGTTACAGTGAAATTTGGTTTAAATTGTTACTGATTAGAACTTGCTTTAGAATATTGATTCACACGTCAAATCTCTGCAGGAGGTGACAGCCTGAGGAGCAGTGCAGCCATACCACTGTGGCACTCAGCCCTGTCTACTACCATCACCTTTTCTGTTGGACACATTGAATCAGCTGCAGTGTTGCTAGGATGTGGAAATATTTCTCCTAGTTCTATGGCTGACTGTACTTCTGAACAGTTGCACTGATCAGCAGGCCAGATCTTCCTGTCACAGAGACCAGTTGGACAGCTCAAAACAATGAATGTATCCCTTCTCTAAAGGTGATCTCTCCCTTTATCTCAGCTAAGCTGCATAGCAGTAGTCATGTTAGCCTGAAACCTTACAATTTCTGTATGTGAGGCAGAGGAGGGATGGGAGTATTATCAGAATTTTTCAGAACGGAAATCCATCACTCAAGGTCATTCAGTCACAGACTGGAGATTTCCTGAGTCTTCTAACAGTGACCTTTGGTCACTCCTATTGGCTCAGACAAGTCCCAGTTCATGTGTTAAGTGTCATGGGTGACACTGGATGACCCTGAGAAATTTTCCTAAGACTTTAGAAAATGTGTGTCAAGTTTTAGGTTTTTCAGGAGTGAATACGGAGGTAAAAAAATCTAGCAGAAATATGTACATTTATCATGAATATTGCCTAGAGAAAGCTACATAAGAGTTCCAGTTCATTCACTTGTAAATTTATTAAAGGGCCTAAGGTGCCAAAAGAATCATTCTCTGACACTCTGATTCCAAAAAGCTGCAAAATTAATCTTCCTCCTTTGTCCAATACATCTAACCATTAACAGATCGATTACTCAATTTGCATTCTGCTGCTAATGGCCTATTTACATGTGATAAGGAGTGCCTGAAAATCCTACAGTTCAAAAAGCTTGTCTGTGTATGGCCCAGAGCAATGGAAAACAGAGCAAAGACAGAAGAGCTAGTGCCATTTAAAGGTGAAGTGCCACAAAGATCCAAGAGCATAAGTAAAACTGAAGAGAAGGAGAAGCATGGAAGAAGATGCTGGGCAGGTCTGCTATGCACAGCAGCCTGGTGCTGTTCTCTGAGACTGACCATCTCTGAGCCAGGAGCAACCTAGGCCAGTAGCTCCTTGGTGACTCAGGGCAACAGGGTGTGACAGCCTCAGGAGCTGTGGCACTCAGCCCTGGCTACTACCATCACCTTTTCTGTTGGACACACTGAGTCAGCTGCAGCGTCACTAGGATGTGGAAATATTTCTCCCAGTCCTATGGCTGGCTGTACCTCTGGATAGTTGCACTATGCTCAGCAATGCAGGGCACACATGAACTCTGAGCAGAGTGTAAAAAAAGGAAGCAATGACAGATAAATAATAAACAAAGCAGATCCAAACAGGGGTCTAACAGGAGTGACAGTGGGAAAACGTAGCTGTACAAATGGTTTTGAAAATGAGAAGTTTGAATACAGAGGGGAAAAAAAAAGAGAGAATGTTTCCTCCTCATACCCTTGAACTGGACAGCAAGCCTCAGCATGGCTGTCTACTGCTTGGTAGAACTGTGAGGTAAATCCCATTTATCTGCTGAGATTTATATTCATCACATGTTTCAAAACAGCTCTATCTCCCAGAGAAATTTTGTGAGCTCCTGGAGGCTCTTAAGCTCTGAGTTTGAGAATCTCAAATTCAAAGTTCCTTTATCTTTGCATATGGGAAGATCACAGAACTGCTACCATAGTGCAACTCTTCAAACATCCGTTTCCTGGTTGTCAATTTTTTTTCCTACACCACCTCTCATGTAGTTTGTCACTCCTTTTCCTTCCTCCTGCTCTGAGACCTGCAGCTCCACCACTGTAAAATTAGCTAGTTTAGAGGGCTAAGTTCTCCTGTTAGAAAACTGAGACAGCTGTGGTTGCTTAAAACGTGGAAAGACTGCTCAAATGATTCACCTTGCTGCTTTTCTCCAGCCCTCTTCTTGATTTGCTACTTGTCCAAAACATTACTTCTTCATTGTAGATAGCTGGTTGTTGTGGCAGTGCCGATGAAACTGCCCTGATGCACCATGGGAAAGAGAAAAGGAAGCTTTAGGAAGTACCTCGTGTATTCTTGAGGTCATCTACTGAGTTTTCCTGAAGTAGTCCTGAAGTAGCTAAAAATATGCTGAGTGTAACACAGAGAGGAAATATTTCACCTAAAGCAAATGAAATATGCAGTAAAAATAAAAGCAAAGACAGTCCAAACCATCAGTCATTAGTAAAACCCTCATTCTGACATATGATTATGTTTATAGGTTTCTGTAATGATTAAATATAACAGGGAAGAACAATATTTTTTTAAAAACCACTGATCTTAAAATGGAGCAAAACTAAAGGCATGTGTCCATTAACTGCATGAGAAGCAGTTACTTCTGCCTGATCACAATTTTTGAGATCTAGTGCCAAAATTATTCTTCAGGTGACCACTAATATATACTATGATTTTATGATTTAAAGGATATCCATTTGTTGTATTAAATCTCTATGTAAAAAAATTCTTTGGAAAAGACAAATAAAGCACATGAGCCTTTCTGCTGGGAAAATATATGCTACTCAGCATACAAGTCTGTGGAATGCAGAAATTACTAAAGTTCAGAAATACACAAATTTTCTTTACCTAAAGTGTAAACAGAAGAAGTGTAAACAGTGTTCTTCTGTTATACATGCTAGACTGAAGGTGTTTTCTTCTCTTTTCTTAATGGTATAGTTTTTTAAAAGGCTGTTTGAAAACTTATGTTGGGATTATTATCTTCATCAAATGCCAAGACAGTTTAAAAAACAAGCTCCTGAACATTCACAAGGACTTCTTGTAAGCATGTTGGAAATACCTGGAAAACACCATAATATTTAAATTGTGCTCTGATGGATTGTCAATTGTCGATGGTGTACTCCAGAGAAGTCACTTCCCTGGAGTCCCACTAAAGTCTGTAGAAACCTATTTAATGTTGTATTTATTACATAAGTATCTCTTTTGGCTCCAGCAAATTAAAGGTTTAAAAAAAAAAAAAAAAAGATAGATGTATTCTAGTTGCATGAAGATGAAGACTCCATGTAATGAGATAATCTACCTGTGATCTGCTGCCAGCTTGACTGAGACATAGTTCAAGCTAAAATGTATTCAGAGATCTGAAGTAGTAGATTACTAGCAAAGAAAACATTCCTGTTTCCTTATCTTAGGGAGACTGGCTTCCTGCTAGTTGTGGATCCTTCTCTTGTGTGAGGTTCTAAAATACGCTTGTTCAGCATTTTCAATTTCACCTTGTAGTGATAATGGAGGTTATGTATAATCTGTGTGGCTGTTCAGATTCCCTCTTTGGCTCCCACAGTGAGTAGTACTGGAGTTCACGCAGATCATGAGAGATGACTCCATAGCACACTAATTATACAGGGGTTTCAAAGTACTTTGAAGATGAAAAGTGCTGTATCAGTACAACTCCAGGTATTATTATTATTATTTATGTAGTATACATAATAATTAGTGGAAGCCTAGCTTTAAGTCCCTTTGGGACTAAGGTGGTAGGAAGATTTGGACAAATTCCACGTCCTTGCACTTTCACTGCACCAGGTTAAGGCAGATAGTTAGCATTCTGAGCTCTTCTGCCACCTTCCTTAATTATAATAATAATAATACTACAAAAAAGTAAGCGATTGAAGAAAATATGGACTCCTATGAGGTGCAATACTTTCTAAGCTGTCAGACAAAAATTATAGTAGTTAACACTCGTGAGATTCAGTCTGAATGAAATTAGATTTCATTCACTCAATCTGAATGAATGAAATAGGAGAAACACCAGCTTGTTAATTTACAGATCATTAATGGAGCAGGATATTCTAAGATATGAGTGCTCCTTACCACATGATGCAAGGAAAAGAAAAAATATAATTTCAGAAAGCTTTTTCAGTATGCAACTTTAAATAGCATAAATGATATTGCAGAAAAGAAGCAGGCGATGGCAGAAGATGGTAATATGAGAGGAGTGAAGAAGGTGAGGCTAACAAGGATATTAGAACTCTCAGATGGAGACCCAGAGAAAATGGAAGAGGGATGAATTTCTACAGTTTTCACTACCATTCATGGAGAAATCCATTCACACTTTTACAGCTAGACTTTTCAGGAAAGGAACAGTAATTGACTAATTTGCCTCATTCTACAGTGAATCCTACTGGAAGCAATCCAGACTCACTCTCTCTACTCACACACCTTTTGATAGTGTTAATTGAACATCCACTCTGCCATTGAGGGACTGAGTGCTCTAGTTAGTCCAACATCCACAGATCTGGAGGGTAATAACAACCAAAATGGAGGCAGGAGAAATTCTGCAGAAATTGTCCTAGACCTCAGCAAGTTACAGAAAGCCTGGAGATTTACAGTTGAATCCTCTGTGTGCTCCTGGAATAAAACTACAAGGATTTGAATAAAACAACGTGCTAAGTAAATCTCAGAGCAGGGTTTTCATCTCATGTCACTTGACAGAAATTCCTTGTCCTCAACAGAAGTATGCCAGGTCAGACCAGATAGGATTCTTTCCTGAGTAGTACTTGTTTGCCTCCACACACAAAACCCAGGTGACAGTCTCTCAGTTAGCTACATATTCAGCTTTCAAACAACTATGATGAGTCTCCCAAATACATGGCAGAGTACTTCCAGCAAAACACTTTGAAGTAAGGATGCATAGATAATTTTGAATATTCCCCTTTGAATAGGGAAATTCAAAGTGTAAGCAGAGCCTGTGTTTTGAAGAAGCCTCCCTGTGGAGGGTGTCCTATTATATGTAAATACCACTAAGAACAACATGCAAATATGGTCATTAGTGAAGATTTGAACCTTTCCAGAACAACTTCAATTTTGAGCCCAGCTACTTCAGCCTTCAAAGGCAGCAAACTTTATGACTCAGCAGAAGCTGAGACTGAAAAAGCTTGTTTCAGCAAGGACCAGCCATTTTAAGATGCTAAAGTATCCAGAGGCTTTTCTAATCCCTTAAGCTATTTTCCATGTTGCTTTCCTATTCAGTTAGTTGAAAACGTGTAAAAGAGAAGTACTGCATATTCCACGATTGCACTTTTGTTTTTTTGTTAACAATTGTCATCGTATTTCCTTACATATTTGATACTGCTTATGGTTTCCCCCATAGAGCTTATACTACAGAATCACAGAATCTCAAGGTCTGGAAGGGACATCAAAAGATCATCTAGTCCAACTCCCCTGTCAGAGCAGGACCAGATGGAATAAGTAGGATACAGAAAAAGCAAAGCTCACAGAAGAGCTATTGAGAAAAAAAGTCCATTCAGCAGCATGGAAAAAAACTGCTCAGGTGTTTGGAATATGAAAAACTTTCTAAAAAGGATAAGGAGAGGCAACGTGAAGATTTCACTCCTCAGCTGCCCAACCGAGCAGGTTTAGATCCACGTTATAGAGTACCCTACACAACCTTATGTAGTTCTGTGTAAATTCAACATGGACATCACATAAATCTATTTCATCTCATTTACAAAGTTAATGTCTATTTGCACAAAAATCCACAACTTTATATTGCTTTTCATAAACTTGCCCCTGCACTAAGTTATGGTAAAAAAGAAAGCTGAGATGAAATAGTAGATATATTCCAGTGATCATCATTCAAGACTTAGTATCTTATACCTGTAAACTATCCTTCTGCAGTTTTATGACTGAAAATTACATGTCATAATATATCTTTCTGGTTCCAGTCTGTTTATGCCTGAAATTAGAGAGGAACTTTTACATTGACTTAAATGACTGAAACCCTGGAACTCATGTGATATTTTCTGTCAATTCTAATGAGAAGTGTGCAACTGTGGTCTAGGCTTGTTTCAAGGAACAATTTAAATGTCTGAACATTTTCTCTTTTATACTGGTCGAAGCTCATATGTCTCACTTTGTTATGTGCATTTCCTCATTATAGTAGCAGGGATCTGGTCTTTTTAAGTGATGGGAGAGTCCACATTCACCAGAAAGCCATCGCTTTTGACCAGTTGACTCCCTTAACTGTGTATAACTAAGCCAGTACAGCCTGTCCCAGACTCTCTGCCTCTGGCTTCTGGCACTATGCTTCTTCAGCACTTAAAAGGAATTAACACAAAAAGATTACTGCAAAAACATGTCTGTCTTTGCCCAAAGTGCCTTTGCATTGCAAATTCCAGCAAGTCAGTAAGCCAGATGCAGTATTTTGGGCATCATGAGAAGAAAGTGAGGGAAGCCATTTTGGAGGTAGTTGGTCTTGCCAGATTACTGAGCAGCTGTATCTATTTAAAGAGTTTCTAGACATAGTATCCATAGATAATGCTTACCATGTGTACATGCACAGTGTCTGTATTGCTTCACAGGGTCTTCTGGTAGTGATGCATGTTAGGAAATATTTAAGACATGTTTAAGACAAGTATTCTTTTTTCTGTCTATCAAAATACCTTTTAAATAAGTACAGGAACCAATAAGCTCTTCCTGTTTCAATCTAGTGATGTGCTAGCATCATGTAATTTACATCTGACACACTTTCCAGAACTGACAGAGTCTGGGTGTGACTATGTCCTTGGGCATGGTCAAAAGCATATGGTTTAAGTCAGGGAAAGGCAGTCATCTCTTTGCAGACCTGATCTCATAGCAGATCTGCTGGAGTCCTCTGGCAGATCAAATTGCAAATGGCTGGAGTGAATAGCATGAGAAGGAAAGGAAGATATTTTCAATGAAATTATGGTCAATCCGACTATATGTTGCATGAATTGGGAGTATTTAATGAGATCAGTAGAAGGCTCAGTTCTGCCAAGTTTAGATTAGCAATAAATAGAAAAAGTTCTACAGAAAGAAAGTAAATCCTATTTTCTACCCTATTTTGTTTAAATTCTGGAAAAGAGAGCAGTGGTAATCATGTAGGAATTACAAGAAGAATTAAGAGTAGTCCTGACCCTGTGGGATAGAAACAGCTGCCACCAAAACTGCAGGAGGTTTCAATCTGACATACCCAGAACTCCACATCAACTAGTGAAGGTAACTTCAGATCTGGATCGATTCCCAGATCTCAGTTGCAAAACTACCCTTTTTTTTTACTTGATACCAAGCTGCAGAGAAATTGTGAGGGAAACATCAGCATGGTGGTAATGTACAGCCAAACCAGTGATGCTGTGTAACACAGCAGCACTGCAAAAATTATTCCGGAATGGTGAGAGGGTATACCATTTAAAAATGACTGATTTCAGGGCATTTTACAGGTACGCTCACAAAGTTTGTTCTGGTTTTCAATTATTACTTAATTAAGGTAATTACTTATTAAGGTTTCCACCTTAAGTATGGAAATCTAATTTCTAAACTAGGAAATAACTTTCAGTGTGTGCTCACTGTATTTAAAACATCTTGAAATTACATGATCTGCTTACAGATTTCTGGGTATCTGTAACTTGTCCTTCTAACTTTACTCACTTCAAACATTTTAAGTTACTGGAGTAAGGTGGAAACCTTAGGATGAACTTACCTTTTTTCAAAACTTGTACATAAAATGTCAACATGAATTTTAATTACTTCACAGGTTTTGAATTAGAGTTTTCCTGCTGTTTTATTTGTAACACTGTTTTTGCTTTAATTACCTTTAGAGCTGTGTCTTTTTACTACATATCTTCCAGTTTGTATTCAGTATCCAACGTACCCTTCTATAGAAACTGAAAAGTATGAAATAGCATTGTTTCACTCATTATTTTTTGTCAACTGTAGACACTACAACTACTGCTGCAGAGATGCAGTGTGAGAAGACATATAAAGAACTGGGTGAGTGGCACACAAAATTATGACACTGTGATGACTTTGAAGTGTGGAATAAATATACTCCATGTAAGTAAGTCTAGGTGGGAGAAATGGCTCATGGAATATCCTTGACCTACACACGCACCCACATGCATTACCACCATCGCTTAGGGACACTTGTCACTGAAACACTTAATTTGTAGCAGTTGTTCAGGATGCCCCAAGAAACTGAGTACATGACAATCAGTCTGTCTAGGAGATCCTACATTTGTCTCAGGGAAAGCCCTTCTCTGAATATTTCTGTATTCACCTTTCCAAGGGTATGATCCTCTCAAAACACTTGGAATGCCCTTTCCTTTGTACAAACTGGGACAAGTGAGCTTAAATATGGCTCATTGCTATTACTTAAGGAATACTTCAAGGAGTCATTCCTTGTGGTGGTGCTTGTTGTAGTATCGCACAAAGCTGTAAAGCTACTACCACTGTCCTGTTTATTTTTCCCTTTCTTTACTAATAGGAAAGCAAAGAATTTGGACTTAAAATGACCAGTAAATTTGAAAATAGAAAGCTATATGATAACGGCATGACTATTACATTTTGATTTTTTAAATTTAAAACCCCTCCCCTTTAAAATCTAATGATGGAAAGGCAAGGACTGTATGTCTTCATCAGTGATAAGAGACCTAAATGGTGAAGCAGTGGATAGTGTACATGAAATCCCAGCCTTATCAAAATCAGTACTTTTCTCCCATCGACTCAGAAAGAATGAGGATTTTATTCCAGAAATTGAAACTGACTGTGAGTGATTTGATTACGTGTGAAAATGTAAAATAGAGGCAATGATTTCATGATGTCGATGCTGTAGTTCATGCAAGTATGACTTTGTTCCAAAATGATGCTTGTTCTCCAGTATTGTGAGGGCATCTGAACCAGTCCTGTGAAATTTCACTTCAAAGTAAATCCAGACGGATTAAATCAACAATACTGCTGAAATGCAGAGTGTCTGGGGAAAAATGAAGAAGGAAGGAAGGAGTCTGGATTATAAGACCAAAACAAAAGATATGGAGGACATAAAAAAATAGTAAAAGACAATTAGAAAATATATTTATACTAAATTAAAACTTTATTGACTAATGTTCTCCAGACAACATGATCCAACAGACTATGGCTGCATACATGCAATGAAGTTGAACACAACAGTAGTTTAACATGGAATGTCAAACAAATTAATATAATGTATTAAATGAAACAATTTATCTGTGTTGCTGCAAAACAAAACCAAGCTATGTATTTCCTTGGACAATCTGTGTTCAGCTAAGAGGCTATGCATTTGAAGAAACTGGTAGATTTCTGTAGCATAAATTTCAAATAAATTAGTTAGAATTGTACTCTTTAAAAATCCTTTCAACTTCACTTGCATTTCAAACAAAATCTAAGTGTAAACACTAAGGTTGCTAGAGCCATCTAGAAAGACCTATCTGTCAAACTTGGAGTGGACATTACAGTTCAGTAAATGTGAATATTTAAAACAAGAAAAATACCAGTTACTGCAAAAGTCATGTAGGCATATTTTATTATTAATCCAGCACAAAGCATTTCTTCTAAGTTTCTCACAGAAAAGACTAGAGCTTGCTTACAGTACTACATCTTCTATCATTCAAGCATCATTATTACCTATCAGGGAGATTGGCTAGATGACCTAATGGGTCTTTTCCACCCCTAAAGTCTACAAAAAAAAATCATTCATGCCAGAAAGAACATAGTTCGCTACATCTTGGGCTTGATCCTGTAGCCTTTGTTCAGGTAAAATTCCCCCTGACTTAAAAGAGGGATTTTCCAGAGAAAGACATCGAGGATTAGACCATTTTTATTTTAATTTTTTAAAAAGGATTTAGGATATGTGGAAAATATTCTGTAGAATTAAAAAAATATAATGACATGTGCTTCACTTGCATTGAAGGAATCAGAGAATGTAAACACCATGGTGGCCCACATCTTCACACGATCCACGAAAAAGTGTCAACTGCAAGTAATTTGTGTGCATTTATTTCTCAATGTATGCTTCTAGGGGTATTTTGTGTATACCTTTACCTTCACAACAATAGACTCATGTACACCTTTAATAGACATAAAGGTGTGATAAAATTCACTAAAGGCAGTTGCTTGCCTGTCTCAGTGCTTAAATCTGCAAGTGGCAACAAATTGGGTTTAATATGATGCTAATTGGACTGTACGTGAGCAGCAGGACATGAATATCACTGTAGGTAAGACAGTGTGACTGCTAGTACTACAAGTTTGGAGCCTCCCACTTACACATCACAAAATCTACCTGCAGAAAGGGCTGGAAAAGCAGGTTAAAGTACTTCTTGGTGGGCCATGTCTGAAATTTGAGTTGAATGATTCAAAAGCTATAGACTGTCCTCACAGGAGCCTTTCAACAACCTGGAGGACCATACAGGAAACTTTACCTTCAAAGTGCACTTTCTAAGAATGGAATGTTCTTGACAGGGAAATGATCAGAGGCAATCCTGGACTTTTTTGCTTGTTGACTAGAAAAATATGTTTTCATCTTCAGGCAGCACTTCACCCTGACAAATGTGAGTTCAGTTATTATTGGGTTTTAGTATTACAGAAGATTCTTCGGAAACAAACATGATAGTACACACATACACATTCACTCAGATATTTACAGCCTTTCTAGAAAAACCACCCCCTACCTTAGTACTGTCTACCTATCTTTTTCCTTTTTTTTTCTTTTTTTTTTTTAGTATTTAAATTCTTTAAACCAGCTACATTAAATACCAATGTGTACTGTACCACCCCACACCAACCCCACACCCCCCCAAAAAAACAGCAAGTATTTTAAAAGTTTCTTCGCTTGTTTGTATGATTGTTAAAATCTCCTGCTTGAGACTGTTAAGTACCACCTCCACTGGAACAAGATCAGCACTGACTGACTGCATCTTCCAATGCATGTCGTTTCATAGTTGAGCAAGTATTGCAGCTTAGATCTCCAGGTCGTCAGGTCGAGGCCTGCTGCTGGCTCGGCTGCTGGCTCTGCTGGGAGGCCTCTGGTCCACAATGGTGAGAGGTTGCAGCTCATGTCCTGATGCCAGTTTTTTAGTATTCTGGTGCTCATCGGTGAAATCGAATGGCTGGGCATGAGAGTTGGAGATGGTGCTGCCAGCCTGCCCCATTCTGTTCTGCTCCGCACTGTAGTTGGCCCAGTTTTGCTCACTAGCTTGCTTATTGTAGTTACGACAGGAGGAATTGTTCCTGTCTCCGGTAACAAGCTTGTATCCTGGGGGAGACATGGGTGACAACGGGGCGGTCGGTGAGGAACAGCCATTGTAATAAGCATATTTGGGGGAGCCACAGTCCTTGGAAGGGCTTATGGCACCACTGTGGGAGTAGGGGTCGGTTTTCCCCTTCACACGATCCTTGACACCTTTGAAGAACACGTAGAAAAGCTCGATGATGTTCAAGGCAAGAGACACCAAGGATACAACCAGCATGAAGAGGATGAAGATGGTTTTCTCAGTTGGACGAGAGAGGAAACAGTCCACTCTGTGTGGGCATGGGTCTCGCTCACAGGTGTAGATTGCATTCAGGCTAAACCCATAGATGTACCACTGTATCAGCAGGAAAGCCACCTCGAAGACAGATTTAAACAGGATGCTGATGATGTAAGTACGGAGCAGTCCCCCACGCATCTTCACTTTGCCATGCTCTTCAATCCCATACTTGAATTTCTTAATTTCTATTTGCTTGAGGTGCATATCCACATTCACACCGTCATTTTGGACGACCTTGAGCTCTTCTTCTCTTTTGTTCAGCTTCTCTTCTTTCCTCATTACATAGAACACATGTGCTAGGTACAAAAGGGTAGGTACAGACACAAATATGATCTGCAGAACCCAGAAGCGCACATGGGAGATGGGGAAGGACTTGTCATAGCAGACATTCTCACAACCAGGCTGTTGAGTGTTGCAACGGAAAGCAGACTGTTCATCTCCCCAAGCAGATTCAACTGCTGTTCCCAATAGCAAGATTCGGAAAATAAACAGGACAGACAGCCACACTTTCCCTCCTGCAGTAGAATAGGCTTGAACCTTGTCAAGAAGTTTTCCCAAGGCACTCCAATCACCCATCTTCACAGGATGCTGGCTAAAGAAAGATACAAAGAGAAAAAAGAGTGATGGTTAAGAGAGAGCTTTAATACCTTTGATATACTTAATCACAGATCACTGCTAATAGAGCAGTGATGTCAGCTTTGTTTTAATTGATGTTTTACACGATTTGAAAATAAATCAGAGTTTTAGCTTATCTGCAAGTGGAGTGGGAAGTCAGGGAAACTGAAAAGAGAAAGTAACATATAATGTCTCCAAGCACAATGAAAGGAAAAGGTCTCTAATTTCCTTCCAGTTTTCAAGAAGTCCATGTGAAGCCTTGGTTCTGACTCTGGTTGGCTTAGCCTCCTTGGTGTCAGCCTCATTTCAATGATCTACATCTGCCAGGTAGAAAACACCTGTAATACACAGCTGAAGCAGGGGGTAAAAAGCACATAGTGGCACTGCCTGAATATGCTAGAAATACAAGGAAAACTTTCAGTGTGAATTGTTTATGGTAATTTTTATGTTTACTCTTTAAAAGACTGAAATCCATGGTATAACCTAAATACAAAAGGCTATACACTAAGTCAAGGTTAGGGTCAGATACTGAAAATTTTATCATTGCAAAATGTGTGCTATTTTTCCTACAGCAACATAAAACTGAGATCTTGCGTATCACTACCTTGTGTGTAACGCATTTAAGGGAATAGCTCCAAATGACACCAAATTTATACTCAATGTCAGAAAAAAATCTTGCTATCCAAGTAAATTTGATGCATTAGTATTTGCAGATCAAAGTTAGTATTCTTTACCTACAGTTTTAGGAAGGAACCAAAACCAGAAAATACATGAAGCACAGCTAAGCTCATGTTACCACATTGGAAGAATTGGTTTCCTGTTTATCTGTGGCTTGCTTAATTTATTATAGTTTCGGCTTTGTATTTGCATCTTTTTGTATTTAAATTCCTTCACTTTGTTTTGAAAGGAAAAGGTAAACGAGCTCTTTCTGTTTTTAAGGCAACCCCTGGCGTGCAGTTTGCATTCCAAATGTTGAACACTGCAAGTTTAAATTATCTCTCTCTCAACTTTTAAAGTGCGCATTTCTGGGACACAAGCAGATTCTGAGGGATGTCTGGAAATACACAGGATAACATAAAAATAAACGAAAGAGTTTACTTGATGGTCTAGATTTGTAGGAAAAATAAATTTTACTATAGGATTTTTATCAACTGGAGAATGGTAATCTTGTCTGCATGAAAACTTGCATTTTAACTTGCCCCATGTGAACAACCATGTGAAATTGGGCACTTAAAAGGAAGAATAATAATATTTTTTCCCTTTTAAAGTGGATGCTGCCGGGTATAGATATTTGTTCTGTGCATGCTGAGTAATCCATTCCTGGTATTAATAGTTTTGATAATGTCCAAATGATTTCCTCTCCATTGCATCATGGATATCATTCCTTAGCAAAGGTCATTTATAGAAAAAGTTCTTTTTGGTTAATTTGTAAAACAGGAAATTGTAGCACCAACGAGATCTTCTTTCAAGAAGCAGTGAGTCACTGGAAACACAAGATTATAAGTCTGGCAAACTTAATCATAACAATAGATGCCAAACAAAAACACACCATTCCTGCCATCGGAAAGAGTCTGAAAGAGTAATGGGACACAAGTGTTTAAAGTGCTCACTCTGATAGCTCCAAGATGCCAATTATCTTTGAACCCCTGAAAAATATCCCAGGGCCATTTCCTCAGTCCGCTTAGTCAGCTTGCTCTGAAGTTTACCTACTGCAGTGTGCAGACCCTTCCTCATGTAATTACTTCCTCACATGAATGAAACCGCATAAAAGCATCAGGCCTGCTTCAGACGTTTAAACCTGGAAGCCTCTGCTCTGCTGGGAGGAGTATACAGCGTGTTTCTCTCTGACACATGCCTTCAGCCATCCCCAGCTTTAGTCCTTCCCAGGAAAGGCTAGTTTTGTCTTTATGAGCTCGGGGTGGCAAAGGAGGAGTCGGGCATGCAAGCCTGGAGGTCTCTGGAAAGGCTGGAATGAAACGTGACCATGTTCCTCCTCAGGCTGGGATTGTTAAAAGAGAGAACGGCCTGTAACTATACAACACGTGAAGTTTATTTTAAAGGCAAGCTATTTGCTCTGTGTCCTGGAAGTGCAAATGGACAGACGGACCCTTTTTCAAGTAACAGCTTCTTGATTTAATTAGTCAGCTTTCCGATGATTCAAAACTACTGCATTAACAGACTTTCCTCAGACTCAACCTATTTTTTTACTGTCTAAATGTTATTTCAGATGAAAGTTTGATTAAGAAAACAGGAGACGTTATTTCTAGGTAGTTATGTGTTGTTTGTTTTTTAATCACACTCTACTCTGGTCCATTAATGCAATGTCATTTACTTCAGTTTCGACCTACTTAATCCCACACCTGCAATATTTTGAGAATTTACTACCTATATTTTTTAAATTTGCTTCAGCATGCAAAATTGCTAAGTTTCGTTATGTCCTCTGGCAATATAAACTCCAGGAGGAAACATTCCATGCTTGAATTACTCATACATAGTTTTGAAAAGCAACTTTTTTTTAAAGAGATCAGTTACACTCTAGCCTTTGCCAGTGATAAAAAAAAAACCCACATCAATTCAAAACATTGTACTGTTAATCAGATAACCTTGTGGTGGCACAAATACATTATTCCTTTGCTTAAGTGGATTTCATTGCTTTATAAAATGCAGTGCTTTGTTTTGTTGTAGAGAAAATTCATTCATCGGATCTAATTTGTTTTCTTTCAGGCTACTGAAAGATCATTTTTATTAACCGATTACAGTATCTCTTTACTAGGTATAAAAAGAGGTTTTGAATCAAACCGTTATTCAAGAATTCTAGTTTTGGAAATAGTTTTAAATGGATGGCAAATAACCTTTAAAATTAGTTCTTCAGCATTCTGGACTTAAACTTTTTTTAACACTTCTAAACACCTTAAATGAGTCCACTAAATAACACAGGTTGATCTGATTGACTGATACAATTTCAGTACTTCAGGAATTTAAGGATATGGCTCATGATGAGTATATGTGTTTCACAAGTTCTTACTGATTATTACTTTACAGGATTATAACATTTTTCATAGACAGACTAATACCAGCCTAGTAAACTCTTTTAGAGATGGATTTCTTCCAAGTCCTACTGTGTGTGGGTAAAGATAGGAAAAAAACCCATAGAGCAGCAGGAGATATGACAGCATTCATCTGCATGGGTTTTGGATGACCACATATATAAGAAATTTGATTTACAAGCCACAATTAAGACATTCTAGAACTGTTTTTTTATGGATGGCATTCATCATGTCATCTGGTTCATATTTTCCAGAAAGAATAATGCAAACTCCATTCTGTGGTAACATGTCCAGGTCTGATTAGAGTCAGAAGGTCACATGCTAGTGGATAGAAGAGCAGGAAGGAGTAGAGTGCAATCTAAAATGGGAATATGCAGCTGAAGCTGTAGGGAAACAGGGCAAAGTTTTGTTTTTCCAACCTTTCCTACCTTTTTATGTGTATGTAAGTACACATAAATAGCCAACAAAAGAGATGATTCTGTACTCTGAACATCAATCAGATTGAATATTTCCCAAAAGCAACCAGCATTACAGAGAAAGCAGCTGAGAAGTACAACTGATGGGGTTTGGATGGGTTGGAATAGAGAAGGATAGATTTCTGAAATCTTGCAAAAATCTGTGAATGTCTTCCAGACATTCCCCTGGGAAGGTGTAGTTCATTTGTAGGTCTGCAGATGATCTTCATATCATTTCATCCACCGGACAATGATTATGCAATAAATGGTTGCAGTAACTAGAATTTAAAGTGTAACAACTGTGCGTTTTTGTTGTCTGCTAGTAATGCTGGTGGCCAGCCATTAGTGGATCACCCTATAGCTTTTTCCTCTCCAGTGTTGTACCCTCTTCACCTAATTTAATTCACCTAAAGCATAAGTTGCAACAGGACCCAAAGCAACCTTAAAGACTTTTTTTAAGATATTTTCTAGTTTTACAAGTCAGGTCTACCCTGTGTTACTGCCCAGATTCATCCCTCTCCTGACTTACTTTGGAATCACAAGAAGAGACGCTAAAGTCCCTGAGGTGGCCTCAGGCACTCTGATGCTTCTGCTTGCGATTTTGAAATTTGGATTTCTAAAATGTACATGTGGCATAAACAACAGACCAGGTTCCACCAATGAATGATAAAGTCAGTGGGTAACATGGGAAGGAGATACCAGAGACCAGGGAAAAGAGAGCAACACGTCTGACGAAATAGATACATTGCTTAAGGTCATCCAATCTTCCTCATGCCTACAGGAATCCTTGGCCTAAATCAATGTTAATTTCAGAGACAAATAAAATTAATCTTTCTTGCTTGCACCGTGTGAGAGCTGAGATAACTCTACAGTGTTGAATCTGTTTGTACTGCTGAGCTTACAAGCATTCAGATTTACGTCCCAAATCAAATCCCTTGTGGCCCTCTCTTCCCTCTTCTGAGCTCAGCCTGCTGCTCACCGCTCTCCCACTTGTATGCTTGTTAGATATCGTGAGTCAGTGCCAGTGTTTGGCTTTGAAGTTTTTGAAGGAAACACACTTCAGTAAACATCCCAAAGACTAGAGGCTTAAATTCTGCAGTGCAGTGTAATGTCCAGATGTTAAAAATGGCAGGATGAAACCTTCACGCAAGTCCTCCAGCTTTGCACCCTGTGTGTACACACACGCTCACACACACACACACACACACACACAGAGAGAAATCAGTCAGAAGGTGTCTGTAGCCCTTTTTTTTTTTTTTTTGTCCCTATTACTAGGGGTTTCATCTTAAATCTCATTTACAAAAACTCAAGGAATTTCTCAGATGAAATATGTCACTTCAGGAGGCTCACTGGTTATGTCAAGGCAAAATGTGAGAACACATGTAAGCACACAATGGTCTTGTTTGGGAGGAGAACATGTTATTCGGTAAGATAGACTCTGTGCTTCGTCTTTCAGCTGAAGGCTCTTTTTCCTGCCTCCTCGTGTTGTTCTAACTATACTGGCAATCAGCAGGCAACAGTTCTAAAGAATCCAAGTCTTGCAATGCAAAAAGTTTTTTAGCTCTCCAAGAGATGCTGCTCGAGACTTTTTTTCTTCTGCATTTTGGTATTTAAGCCTTCGAGGTAATATAAAGGAAGTGTGCCATATGGGGATTATGACACATATTGGGGGTATTCTTGCAGAGTTCTTCCTAGACAACTTTCATATATATCCACCCAAGACTTTCACAGGCATTGCCAACGTGGTAAGGCATATCATGCTATCTCACATTCTTTCTCTAAAATCCCTCACGAGGTTGCTAAAACAGAGTAACTATACACAAACCAGGTTAAAAATCCATAATCCACGTCTGGATTTTGTCACATCTATTTTAAAAGAAACGGGAAAAAATTATCAGGAAGACCACGTGAAAGTCACCACGTTAGTAGTTGCAGCACTTAACAAAGCACCTAATTAAGACCCTTGCTCTGCACAAACGCATCAATCAGGACTTCCATATGAGAGAAAAATGTGTGGGGCAGAAGTGGAACGCACTCGGGACAAGCTACTAACTTCTGATGCAGTTTCGGTACAACGGAGGAGACTGAAACGCACCTCTTTTTTTTCTCTGAAGGAGCTCAATTAATCTGAGACAAGCAGAGAGGAGGGATTTAACCCAAATACTAGCAACAAGTCTGCAACTCAGCCCTGCAGATAAAACTTTACGGCAGTTTCACCTTTTCGTGCGAAAAGGTTAGAAGTTGTAACAATGTAATATTTGAGGCAATGTATAGAAACATGACGAAAGAAAGTAAACAAAGTCCTACAAGTTCGAACCTAGCACTTTAAGAGAACTTAAGCTTTTACAGATTTATATTTTTAAATGAGGTCAACCATCAGCGCAATAACATAGGATTCGGGTGGGGGGGGGGGGCGGCGGGAAGAAAAAAAGCATGTTCTCAGAAAAATCGATACACAAAAAGATGAAAAGGGAAAACTTTCAACTTACCCTTGCTGATCAGCACTGAAACTGGATCAGAATACTTCTTTGAAGGGTTAAAGTAAAATGGAAGAGCACGTTCAGGCACTCCGACCTGCCTATTTAAACTTTAAAAGTCTACTCCTGTTTTGTATTTTTCATCTTTCCTTCCCCACTACTGAAAGAAAAGTGCTGATACCTCGTAAAAGTTTTTTCTAACTTGGAACACTGGGAGAGCTTTTAACAAGTTTTCAAGGCTCTGGCTGCGAAAGAGGAGGGGAAAAAGGGGTGGCAGCCCAGGAGGAGGGGCGCGCTGCAAATGGAAAGGAGGAAGGTGGGGGAGGAGGGAAAGAAGTTGAAGGCACAGCAAAACCCAGCCCGAGGAAAAGAGGGGAGCGGAGGCATGAAAGTCCGCTCTTGCTGATTTAACAAAACAAATTGAGGGCAGTCAGCATCCACTCCTCACTCCCCACCCCTCGCGATCACTCAGGGCAGCGGGGCTTGCCTGGGACAGATGAAACAATTGTAGCTCTCTAGTGTGCACCAGGAGTTTCATTACAGGGAAAGGCTAAAATGTGTGGAAGAGATTAATGTGTAACCAGCGTGATCCTCCTGGATGCTGGGACTGGACCACATAGCTGCTGCCATCATTCCCTCTGCCACAGTGTAGGACATAAAGCCCTCTCAAGCCCTCTCTACTAAAGGAGATACTCATCACACTTTTTTTTTTTTTTTTTTAATCATTATTTGTGTATGTGTGTGTGTGTGTATGTGTGTGTATGCATGTACGTCCATTCCATGGGAGAAATGAAGAAATGATCTCACATTCCAGGAAACTCTTTCCAGGAAACTTCAGAAAATGAAGCATAGCACAGAGAATCAGTCTTCAACAGTGAGGAGTCCTCCTGATAATTTCTGAGTTCATTTTACAGAATAAAAGCATGCCTCAAAAGTGATCTATGTAATTAGAATGAAACTAGTTTGGCTTTGCTCCTGACCAGTTGACGGTTAATGCTCCTTAAAAAATGCCTCCTTGGTAGAACAGAGATCAATTTATTTATCTGCCTGCGTTAAGGTCCTCTCACATGGAGCCCAAATTGCATTAGGAAATGGTCTTGTACTTGTTCGTGTCATGGGGTATTGGCTGCTCTGTGGGAGTGCTGAAGAGCTTCTCTAGAAGTGTTTGTGGTTTGGTAGTTCTCAATGAAGTTTCACATTTTGGGTTGTACCAGACTTATTTGGGTTACAATTCATGTTATTCTCGTGGACTATTTCTGGGGTCAGTAATCATGAATGGTCATTTTTTGCTCTTCAAAGGCTATAAAGTAGAAGTCTAGTAATAGCCATTGAGACATTCCTAAATAAAGGTCTTCTTTACAGATTTTGCTCAAAATAATGAATATTACATTTTACAGTACAACCTAGATATTACTGCTTATGTTTCACGGCCCTTACCTACAGGTTTTCACCCAGAACTCTCCAGAGAAGAGAATTAAGACGTAGTCTTTATAGAAAGAATCTCAGCAGGGAGCTTTGAAGCTGGGAAACAAACACGCGATACCGATTTTTTTCTCCGGAGCTGTTTGTAGCAGACCACACTGCCTCCTGTTTGACAAAAAGAGCTAGTACACCACAGCTATACCACCTTCCATTCTCCAGTCTTCTGGCTGTAGATGGAGCTTCTTTCCCTAGCTTGCCCTCTTTCCTTTGATGCTGAGTGTTAGTTTTGATAGCTTTTTTAGTTTTTTACAGTTGCCCAAGACATATGACAGAAAGAAATCTTTTCTTAATGTTCTCAGAGTGTTGTTTTAAGGTTGCCTTTTGCCTTTACAGCAAGGGAGAAACAGAGTTTTGTGCTTAACAGGCTGTGGGTCCTTCTTGAGAATGAAAAAAATGTAATACACAAACCATAGCATTTCATGACTGTGGTATAGACACTGAGCAGGGTACACATAATACTCCTGCTGCTGCCCCATAAAACACTGGTTATTCTAGAGCAAAGTACAAAATGTCACCAACATGGCTACATGTGTGCTGATGCTGAGACAGTAAGGAGATATGGGATGTTGTGTATGTTGATGCTTTAAAAGCTGCCCTGTAGGAAAGCAGAATTATGCCAGGAAAAGCCTTGAACTCTAGCATGCTAGAATGCAATACTGTCGTTCCCTGTCAAAGCTGGCAGGATCACAGGTCTGGCTTGCCTGATCTTGCATTTTTCTATATATCTTCCTGTATAGGCTTTGCTATTTTTCAAGCATTCTGTTTTTAAAAGAAAGACCAAAATCTCTTTCTTCATTGAAATAAACAATATTTGTGAGAAGCCCAACACTCTTAAATCCATTTTGGAAAACTAAAATGTTGTTAGCAACAAGGGAAGAACAATTTTTCAGCAATAATAAGCTTTGCTATGGCTTTATCCACACTAAAAGGGAAAGTATTTCAGGTCTTCACCTTGATACTGTGTAGAATTAAGATGAATTTTTCTTAGTCCTAACAAAAATACCTTGGAAATATCTTTTAGACTTTGGAAATAGGTGTCCAGGATCATGTTTCATAGTCTATCACCAAAACATGTTCAGCTTCAGATGATGCAATGATTTACCATTTAACAAGATTACCAGAAAGTCTCACACTTATTTGCATTGCAATGGAAATAAGATTTTCAGATTGAATAAATGTCTTCAAATACAATCCCTCTTCAGCTGAAGCTGTGTTCAACAGGAAAGCAGAGAGGTGTCAGAGCTCAGATATTTGCAAGTCTGTTCTTAGTTACAAAGAGATGAGAATGAAGATCCCAGTTAGATTTGAAGCCTTGTATGGTGGAACATAGACCCTTTTTACGCTATAGATTTTGAAGCCCAGAGAATTCTGAGACCTATATTGCTATCCATGGACATTTTGCCTTTTGTAGCAAACAGCACCATCTTATAAAGCAATCTTTCATCACAGCAATGCTAGGATTCCGGAACCTGTTTGTCTTTGGTTTTAAGCACAATCTGTAAAGGCATGTTTGAACTGCAACCCAAATGTAGTGCTGGAGTCCAGGCTCTGCCAAGTGCATTTCTGGAATTGAATCTTGGGGTGACTTCCACAGGACTTCTATCCACTCTCTGCTGAATCCTCAGCTGAATCAGTGAAATAGTTCAGAGCCTGTAGTACTGCTACACAAACTTAACAAAGGGAACCATAAATTGGATTATTTAGTATTTCCAGCCTTTGACACAGATCCATGGTTAATTCAGAACTCACTCCACTGTTTTCTGTTTATTACCTGAACACAAGTATAGAATTTTGAATTCTATACAGAAACTTATTTCTCATATCACCACCAAGTACTCCCTCAAAATATTTTAGTAACATGATTTGCCAGAAAAGCCCTAGTGAATGTTTCATTTGGAAAGCTCTCGAGTCCTTTGACCATTACAAAATTTTCCCTTGATACCAGAGGGGGTTCATGGTCTACTCCCAGTTAAACATGTCTGTGATTTATAGAGCTTTTAAGATGAATAGCATGTCTCCGCTTGTTTTTAATTTGTTTGCAAAATTCATTTCCCAGTACTGCCATGCACAGCACTGTCCTCATCCTGTGCATTTTAGGAGAGGAGTCCATGGACCAAGTAAACTAAGATGAATGTACAGTAAAGTGAGATTAATATACACATATAATACAGATTTTCTTGTGTGCCTTTCAAGGCAGCTGTGCAGTCACCCATGTCCCTGTATGGCATGTAAGCTTCAGCACATTTTCACCAGTATCCCTTCTCACTCATTTGGCATTAAAAACAGACTTGTGAATAATGCGTGACCCTGTTACATGCCCTACTCAGGTAAAGCTCAGAACGTCCAAGGAACAGTAATGCGGTATTTCTTGATTACCTAAGCACATAAATGTGCAGACTAATGATTTTTTTGTAAGCAGCCAGTGTTTTTCACTTGTTTAAGGAATTTACATCACGTAGAAATGTAATGCAGCTTTGAAGCTGCTGGTCACAGTGCTTGCACATTCTCTCAGGTGGGGTGATTAGGCCAGAGCCCACTGGAACCCGGAGTTCTGCAAAACACAGCTTCAGTCTCTTGTGAGTTTCAAAAGGTTATAGGATGTTCAAAGCAAAGGCAGTTAAAGGCAATTGCCATCCCTCAAGATGGTAGCTATTCCCACTTGGGTGGCATAGCACATAACACATAAGAGAGTATTTTCTGATAATCGTTAAGGACAGTAATAATAAAAAGTAGGATAAGGATAAGACTTTTCTTAGTGAGCACATTTGTCAATCCTTATTGAAGCTGGTCTCATTTCCTATGAGGCTATTTCCCCAGGGGAAAAGGAGGCTTGGTCAGTGTAATTTAGATTCTGCTCTTACTGATCTGCCTGCAAAAGAAAAAAAATGCTATTTTAAATGAGACCCTGCTGGAAATACATCAAAACTGAAGCAGCTCACATGAAAGTTTGCAGAAGTTCTAAGTGACAGATGCCATCAGATCAGAGCCTGGCCTAAGCAAATGGTCACTGTTCTCCAGAAATATTTTGTACTGTTGTACAGTCATCTGTCTAGAAGCTCATAGTGTTTTCTAAATATTTACATAGAAAAAGTTATGTTATATTGACCTCTTTCACGGAGATCAGGAGTTTGTCATGGAGAATATCAGCAGCTCTTCTGAATCATAGCTCATGGTACAACAAGGATTAGAAGAGAAACTTCTTAATGCCAAGACCCATCCTTCAAGCCCAAAATTGTTCTATCCTGTTCTCTATTTGCTTTTTGAAATATCATCTGTCAGTGAAAAAAGCTAAATGGATGTTTCTTTTTAAAATTTATGAAGATTGCAGAGAAGGAAAATACAGTGTTCAAAGTTTAGAGTGATTGTTTCCTTTCTCTTCTTTGTGCTACTCTGTGCTTGCCACTTTATACCACAAAGATCTCACCACAGCTTCTTCATGATGATTCTTAGCTTGCTTACTTTCTGCTGCTTTTAGAAATACAAATTTGCTCCTGGCTTGCTGATGGACAGAAAAGAAGAGCAATACATGGAGACAAAGATGCTCTTCAGCTCTGCCAAGAAACTTCTAAATCTCCTTACAGATAGCTTAAACACCAGAAAAGTTGGTCTCCAAACAATTTGTTGCAACATTGTAACAAATTCCAATAAATATCTCCTCTTAGCTAGTTGCCCCTCTAGAAAGACACTAAAAGACCATTCAAGGAATGAAGTATGAGTTTGTAGATACTTATGAATTTGGCTCCACCTTCTGTACACAGTGAAAATAAACATGAATTATACTGGATCTTGAATGTCAGTTAAGCTTTTTGTTTATTTTCCATTTCACTTTCAAAAATCTTGCACTGAGATGATCTCACGGACTTTTGTGACCTTTTAGTTCTCTATATTGGTGGTGAGGTTTTTCCAGTCATTTGGTTCCAAAGGATGAAAGTGTTTCAGAACAAATATGGGCATTTTAGGTTTTCAAACTACAGAGGAATATAGTGTGAAAGTAATGTAGCTTTTCACAAAACAATCTCTGATTTTCTTTAGAGGAATTTGCAATGACTGATCCATTAGCAATGAAATAAATAAATATTTCTGAAGCTATATTGACACCGTCTGCTGTTTACTCTGACGGGTAACTTCACTGAAACAAATCCATCTGCATACATTAAGTACTACCTGACAATGTAAGTAAAGACTATACAGTCAAACTTCATAATAGAAATCTGTACAAATAAAAGAAAAACAGTGGCCACCTTGTCCAAATTCTGAACCATTTGAAGATATTTTTTGCACTTTCGTTGAGCAAAAATATTTTCTTTATTACCAAACAGAAAATAATGTGTGCAATAATCATTGTGCTTTGGCTATTTAGAAAAAGTTATTCATTTTTACATATTTCTGATACTTTTTATCCAGGCTTTAAAAACTGCAGCTGCAATTCTGTGTTAGTCTTTGAAAACTTGCAGAAATTGGTGAGTTTCACACGTGGCTAAACGGAGAGACACAAAGTTTGGTTACTTTGGCCATGTCAGAAAAGCCAAGGGGAAATGGGTGAACTCCCTTTCTCTCAAGAAATCTTGACTTTTCCACCCTGTCCTCAGAATATCATCAAGTTTTATTTCATTTTGTTTTTTTGATCTTCTCATCTAAATGATTCCAGAGTTTCACTTTGCATTTGAAGATGACACTGTATTTTTGTCACAGAGGAACATTTTTATATTTAGTTAGAAAATATTATTGGTTACAGTGAATGAAATTGAGCTGCTTGAGTACTTACATAAACATTGAAATCTAATCAAAAGTACTTTTTATCCAGAAGATCAAAATGAACTTTTTAGTCAGTCTACAAATTATTTAATATTTGGAAATAAGTCCCTTTTTTCCTACCACTTTCTACACAGAAATAGAACTAGAAAAAATTATTTATAAGCTCTCATTAACTGTTTGACACATTTTAATAAGATTTGTTACCCACATTATTCATTTAATTTATTTTTTTAATTCATCACAGGATCAGAGAATGCTTATGGGCAGTGTTTCCCTGTAGATGCAATAATTTTTAGGTGGATATGTGAGTTCATTTACTTTTATCTGAGTGACTATATTCACTCACCTGCAGACAGCCTATGCCAGTAATTTTAAAGTCTTCTCCCTACACGACTGATACAGAAACAAAGAGGATCAGCTTTCCACTCGGTTTAAGATTTTTAACATTGCAGACAAGAGAAATTTAATGTCAGTTAGGAGAATGGGTCTCAAATACATTCTTTCAAAAGATTTCTGAAAAACAGAAGCAGGGTACATGAGAAGTTCCTTGCTGAAAGACAGAGACATGCTCAGTCGGCTTCTTAATAGAATCACAGGGGTGTTTGAGGACATGAACGTTTCAAGAGTTTCCTCACCTCTCATTTTCTCCACGTCATTCTGTTGCCATTTGCTGTGCAGCTGCATATATGTTGACCTGAATCATTTGAGGAGCATAATTGCTTCTTTCTTTTCACAATCTGCAGGATTAACTGTGTTGTAGACAATAAAGGGTCTGCAAAGAAGTGAACATCAAGAAATTTTACATAAAAGCAAGTGAAAATTATTAATAGGGTTGACTGCCGGTAAAACACAAATTGATTAAAAATATACTGCTAATTAAGGAGTTCCCATAAGAACAGCTTTGGGAAAACAAATGGAAAAATTAATCTACTGGAATTAGCAGTTTCTGTTATAAGACTCTCCCAGAACAGGGTCTTTCAGTATAACCTATGAGTCCTTTTCCCAGGCAGTAAAGAACATGAAGTCTAGCAGCTTGCTTTGAATTTAAACGTATGTACATTATTTACTTAATTTCTCTGAAATTTTTAAATTAACTGATCTTAAAAAAAAAAAAAAAGTAGTCCAGTTACACAGTGTATGAGTAATTTAATGACAAGTACAAACAAGGCATAAGGAACATGAAAATCCCTGACTGCACAACTCAGGCTGGGAACTGGCACTGTTCAGCAAACATGAATGATGCATAAGGGAAAACATAAGAGATAGCAGTATTTTTCGGCTACTGAAATTATGAGGCTGCATTAAAAAGAGACAACTTCCATTACCTGCTCTCAAAATTAACACTGGTGAATTATCCATAGGCATAGTTTTTCTAAACTTAATCACAGTGAGAATCAAAATGGATACTAATAATCACACACTACTGCTTATTTACAGAATATTTTCAAAAGATAGGACTGTAAGAATTAATTCAGTGCTCTCACAGTCAATCAAGGTTATATATTGGATATTATTCTGCCTAAAATCTAAGTAAAATCTGGGAGGCCAAACCAGTAAGGTGTTATTTCCTGTAAAGTGTCCTTATTTGAGTTCTTTTTAAGGATGATTTAATGTAAGCATTCAGAATGAGAATTAATACAGAATTTAGGTTCTACTACAAACAAGGAGAAAGCAAGGTACACAATTCTTCCCACAGTGATTACTAAGCTCTGGAAAAGCATGAAATTCTGAAAAGCTCTGGCAGCACTCGCAGCACTCAGCATCTTATAACCACCCCACATTGTGCTGTGTAGAGTCCTCTTCCCATCCTTACTCTAGTCAGAAACCCCGAGAAAGCAGATGTACCCTCATAGTCGTCCCTATAGAGGCCCCATATTTCTACCTGGGATAGGCTGCCACATGGGGCTTCTCACGTCATATGGGGATTCTATAATCATGCACATCTTACAAGTTGAGGTCACCTGTGATTCTACTGCTGCTGCTACTGAGGCTTTTGATAATTATTTAGTGATCAGAAGACTTGCCTGCAATGTAGTAAATTTGCTTACAAGCCTTGCTGAGTGTAAAGTTTAAAACAGTACCTTCAGCTTTCCGAGACATTGCTTTATTTGGCAAGACAGAGGACAACTGAAGGAAAATGGATGTGTCTTTTATTCCTGTAGGGTAAGTTGTATTATTTTTAAAAAATGTGGCACTTGCTTAGGGACCTGGTTTAGTGGTGGATTTGGCAGTGCTAGGATTATGGCTGGACTTGCTCATCTTAGAGTCCTTTCTGATCTAAATGATTCTATGATTCTATGAAAAATAATTGAAAAGTTAATTAACCTGAAAGATACTTCAGGGGGAAAAAAAAGAAAAAAAAAAGTGACAATATTTACAGAAGACTAACATGCTTCTGTTTGAACCAGAACTTGAGCCCTCAACTGTGTAGCTAAAGCTCCTGATTTTATTCCAATTTTCTTTGAGCATGCCCAGAAACTCCAGGAGTGGAATGACATCTCTCCCTAGGGAACCTGAGCTCCTTCTTAATGCAGAGAAATCCAAAGAAACTGTTTAATGTCTGAGAGATGGTATTGTATTACCTCTACTAGTAGTTTAACGTCATACAGAGAAACAAGATTCTGGCCTTTCTTCACCCTGCCAAGCACTCAGACCAGTAAGGCAGAAAATGAGGTTTTCACCCTGCAAGTGTCCTTTTTTCCCCACTGTTTTCATTAAGTCTACATTTCAGTGCAGAAGCTCACAGTTTCAGAAACATTATTCAGGATTTCATATATACATTAAAAAAATTGATACATATTTAAATATCTTTCTTATATACGTTTTCAATTCTATTTCAGGAATTTATTTTGTGGTTGGTACAAAGTTCACATAGTAACTATTTGCCAATGTAGTTTTACAATCTTGTGGAACTATTATTCTTTCTTAGTTTTATATTTTTGGAACATATAAAATGATAAAAAAGATATGTGAAACTGTAGGTTTCCTGTCTTGTCTATCTCACAAGAGGCTCGGAAGGGAAAAGCTGAATGCCTACCCCACTCTTCACACAGAAGAACTTGTATATTTTCCAAGTAGTAAGCAATAACTGCCTTTCTTCATGTACTGAATTATCCTCAGTTCATTATCTCCACTCAATGAAAAACAGAAAAAAATAATCATACTTCAAAAATGAAATTTGAGGAAATTTACATCATGTTTCGTTTTGTGCTTTTTTTTTTTTAAAAAAAAAAAAAAAGGTTTCCCTAAATGTAAGATACAAGGTAGAAATTCAAAGACTTTACAACACACTATGCAAGAAAGCTGCTTTTACTTTTTAGGAAACTTAGAATACAGTATGCTGGTGACTTGATTTTCATAAAATACTCTTAAAGATAGAATAAGTATACATACCAATGTGTTGAAGAAAGTATGTTTACTTCTGACAATTTCAAATGGCACAGCACAAGTTCTACATGAGCCTCACAACTGCATTTGCCACCCATTGCATGCTAGTTTATGGAAATTGTGAGTGATTACTACATTCCAGATTAACTTCTTTAATCACTGTTTACACTTCTCTGGGTAAATTCCTTTTTAAAACTCAGAAAGTAGTCATGGATATGAAGCCAGCTAAGCTAAAAGTGTAGAAGAAACCACAAAAAATGTTTATTTATAAAGGAAGATCATGCTGATTAGCCAAATGAGGCAGAAAATGAGGGCTAATCTTAGGCACAGGAAAGGGAAATATACACTATAAGCTGCAAGTAAAACGCTAAAACCAAAGTAAAATTCTTTGAATTACTTCATGAAACCACTGCATAAAGCACAGATCATTTTATAAATTCATGTAGAGTCAAGTGATACCGATGCACCTGCACGTTTTTGGGTTGATTTTTTTTTTTCTATGGCACATAAATAGATCTTCGTTACTTATTCAACTGTTGTTCCCTGCCCTCAATACCACTTGATTGCAAGTAGAATTTCTACATCAAGGACAAATAGGGTCTCTACCAGCCTTTGAAATGGAAATGTGGAAGTCTCAGTGTGAAATTGTTAAAGTCCTTGATATGCAATCAGCTTTGACCTGCAGACTGTCTGAAAAGTGCTGGCCTATGGGTTGGAAGCCCTGGTGTTATATACCATCATAAAACAGCCCACTTTTACCACCGGTCTTTGCTATAACAACTTTCCATGAGTTTTATAAAAAGTGGTTTGCTCTTACGGTGAATATGCGTAGATTCAAAGTCGGACATAAAAATATATTACATACAAGTATCCTGAACATTCCTGAAATCTAGGGAAATACATTTAAGGCAATACTACACACTTTAAAATGTGTAAAACTTCTTTTGTCTCATTTGCATACTTCCCAGTGCAGGGCTGGTAATATTGCTTCTTTTTATTCTACAAATTGTCCTGAGGAAGGTTTATTTTCATACAGCCATATATGGTTGGTAGTTTTCAACTTGGGAGTGAATACAAAAGCAGTGAAAGAATTAAAAAAAATATAGAGCATCATTGCCAGACTTATTTTTTTAAGATACTAAAAAATATTCAGGAAAGCAGGATAACAATGAGCTTTGCAGATCAAATCCATAAGGATCCTAAGACTGCAATGCTAATCAAGTGTGATCACATCACACTGATGACCACCACAAAAAGAACCTATTCAAATTCTTATTCTAGCTTAGAAAGATGCTTTCCTTACACAGACTTCTCAGATTGAGGCACAAACCAGCCTCATGATATCAAAAGCATCATGCTCCTATGCAATCACAACAGGAAGCAATTTACGGGACTTCTCAGAAAATTAGATGCCTCCAGGCATGTCAGTTGCTGACTTGGAGCTTCTGAGCTCTGTACAGCAGTACAGGAAGACCTGAAACATAATTCAGCAACATAAACGTTGTGTGCCTTTAAAGCAAAGATCTTTCTCTCAATTCTAAAAGTTATGCCAAGATGTAGTCTATCCTCTTGTCACTGTTAATTACCAGTTTTACTACAAGCTCACATTGCTATGCAGCTCTTGAAGCCAAAGTTACAGATAGATTTGAGACACAATTTTCAGATTGTGCCAAGAAGAGTAACTGCTACTGGGCAAAGTGTCTAGTGGGTTTTTTAACATCCCAATCCTAAACAGTGTTTGAAGTTTTGGAGGCCAGGAAAAGGTGCCATCTGCAAACACAGCAAATTAACCTGGAAGATGCTGAAAGACAGCACACACAAATTTCTGTATTGTCCTTGTTCAGATATGAGCCACATCTAAATACAGAAGCAGCTCTTTATTCAGGAAAAAAACCCACCAAACATAAGTGCACATTAAAATACACAAAAAAGAAGATCTTTTATTTTTTTTAAAAAGTGTAATTGATGGCTGTGTTATTATTCTAAGAAATTTAAATATTATCAACATTAGTGATGAATTGATTCGAGACTAAGATTTAACTGGAAAAGTTTTGTCAGATCTTGGGGACGGTGGGTACCCGGGGGCAGGCAGGAGGTCCACGCTGCGGCTAGGTTCCACTAGGGGGAGATGTGAGACCAAGAAGACCTTCGGTCACGGCAGTGCTGCTCCAAGGAGCCTTGGTAAAGGCTGCGTGAAAATAGAGCAAATGCCACGGGGTCGAAGGAAACCTGCGAGAGGAAGGAAGGTGCAGATCGGTGGCTGCAGTCACGGATCTCTGTATTCCAACACGCTTCCTATCAGACAGGCGCTGCGCAGCCTTTGAGATTCGTGGGTTTCTTATGCCACCATCAGCCTATACATATCCTCAAATATGCAAACTCAAACACAAGCACTCAAATTCAAGCAAACGCAGCTATTAAAAGCAATATACTTTTTTGTGGATCTACTCTGCCCCCCCCCCCCAAAAAAAAAAGGAAATGAATGCAAGAATTAACTATAAATGTTAAAAAGTGTCACTCCGACATCAAGAGTTTTGGTTTATTATGTCCATTCTTCTCTTATTTGAGAAGTCAATATGTGAGAATTTGGAATTAGTGAGTTTTGAAGGGTTTTCACCTGAAATAATCACGATTCTTGAAATATATTTCAAGGTCTTTTAGATTGTGGTCCATACTATCTACTTGCCATAACATTTTCAGACTTTGACAAACTGACCAGAAATTTTGGTTTTGTTTTAGTTTTCTAGTGAAAGCCAAGATAAGTTGCGGGAAGATGGTCAGAGGGCTCGTGCACCTGTCCTGTGAATACAGGCTAAAAGAGGTGGAGTTTCTGAGAAGGCACTGGGTAGACCTGATAGCAGCCTTTCAATACCTGAAAGAGTCTACGAGAAAGCCAGAGAGGGATTTTTTACAAGGACATGTAGTGATAAGACAAGGGAGTAATGGCTTCAAACTGAGAGAAGATAGTTTTAGATTACATATTATGAAGAAGTTCTTCACTGTGGGGATGAGTGAGGCACAGGAATAAGTTGCTCAGGGAGGCTGTGGATGCCCCATCCCTGGAAGTGTTCAAGGCCAGGCTGGATGGGGCTTTGAGCAACCTGATTTAGTGGAAGGTGTCCCTGCCCATGGCAGGGAGTTGGAACTAGATGAGCTTTAAGGTCCCCTCCAAACCTTAAATATCAAGCTAATCTATTAACCTATGAATGCTTGCTTCACTATCTATCAGCTTGGAATATCTGAAAAATCAATTAGATTTCAACAAAGGCATCTCACAAGGTTAGTCCTTATTTTTTTTCGTATACTGGGATTTCTGCATTACCTATGAAAACACAAAGTGTACACAGAGTACTGATTTGGCTAGTAGCCTGGGGTTTTCAAGATCTCTCAGTACAACTAATTAATTGTTATTAATTGTCTTCCAGGGTCTTCATTACCATTCATATTACTCTATTAAAGTGTTCTGTCTCTTCTGAGAGCAATATGCTATATCCATTTGTCAATAAACCTACACACAGAAATTTTTCATTAAAGATGTCAGTCAGTTTTGTATATGAAGTGAGTGATTACTTATAATTGAGTTGGTCAATTCCTCCTGGGCAATATGATAGAACAATTGTTTTAACAACAATTTCAATTTCAGAGAATGTATGTCAAACCTTCATGTTTTCATTTGGAGATGATGATCACCAGCAGTAAAACCAGGTACGTAGATCACTTGAGATCTAATTATCTCTAGAAGTTAATAGAACAAGTATCAATTAATAACACTACCTAGGGACATGCTGCCAGTTGATGCCACTTCCATAAAAGGCATTAATATGTGTTTAAGACATAGAAAACCCCAAATGTGAATGGTAAGTGACTACTTGTGGAGTCACTTGCAGATGCAAGCATCAGGAATTTAAATCTTTTCTTATTACTATTTATAGTATAATCAAATCATAGGCATCTCTTCACTTGTACTCTAGATACAAACTCATGTTAAGTGAAACAAATTAGCAAAAAGTCAAGAATATTACCACTTCTATCAGTCTTAAGTTGTTGTAAATCATGTAGTGTTGACTGCAATAGCCATAATAAATAGTATATCTAATGAATTGTCATGGTTTGACATGACAGCCTTTTCTGGTAAGGGGGAAGGGGCTATAAAGATGGCTCCTGCAAGAAGTTGCTCGCAACTCTCCCCAGCTCAGAGCCAGACTCACTTCTGGGGCTGAGCCAATTAGACGCCTCCACGATCACTTTTTAAGAAGAAGCCAGAAGAGGAGGTGTCTTCCTCCATCTTCCTCCATCTTCTGCCCCTTCTTTTTCTTCTGGCTGGTGGTGGTGCAAGGAGTAGGAACAGTGAGAGAAACAACCATGAGGACTCCAAGGTCAGTGATGAAAGAGAGGAGGAGGTGTGCTGGAGCAGAGACTCCCCTGCATTCTACGGAGAGAACTGGTGAAGCTGAGATTTATTTTCATTTCTTTAAAGACCCCGCATGGGCAGTAGAGACTCATCTTGTTAAAGCTGGCCCTGGACCAGGGGCAGCGATTCACTTCACTGCAGATCCCAAGCCAGGGGCAGTGATTTTCTTCTTTAAAATTATGGCCCAAGGAGGCCGTGTCCCGTGGAAGGGACCCAATATCCACAGCTGTAACTGTGGGGAGGAACCCACGACAAAGCACCTCATTAAACTTATGCCCAGAAGAGGCCTTGTCCCGAGAGAGGGACCCTGCAGCTGCAGAAACTGCAACTGTGGCAAAGAATCCACGCCAGAGGTATTCACCAAGGACTGCGTCCCGTGTGAGGGACCCTGCCTGTATCAGCAGAAGCTGCAGCTGTTGGGAACAACCCACACCAGAGAAGTTCATTAAGGACTGTGTCCCGGGGGGAGGAACCCCGTGTTGGAGCAGGGGAAGAATGCCAGGAGTCGTCCTCATCTGAGAAGACAGGAGCGGCAGAGCCCATCTGTGAGAGACTGACCACATCCCCCATTCCCTGCCCCCCTGAGCCGTTGAGTGGGGGAGGAGGTAGAGATATCGGGAGCAGTGAGCTGGGCTCAGGAAGAAAGGAGGGATGGGGGAGAGAGATCTTAAAGTGCTGGTTGTAATTTTCTCATCATCCTATTCCCTTTTTACTTTTATTCCGTTCTGTTTCTTGTGGAATAAATTTTCCTACTTTCCTCTCTAAGTCGAGTACTGGAGTCTGTTTTGCCCAGAACCATAATTGGCAGCGAGCCCTCCCTGCCCTTGTCTCAATCCACAACAATCTTGCTTATCTTTTTACTCTCATTTCGCTGGGGCCTCCGCCATTCTAACAAGGTGGGGGGTGAATGGGGGCACCGAGTGAGAGACTGTCGAGTTAGAGACTCTCATGGTGCTGCTGTGGTAGCTGGGCCAAACCACGACATGAATTCATATATTTTTCATCTTTACATTATATTTCAAGGTACAGTTTGATAATTACAAAGGTACTCATTGTTCAAAATTATCCATTTTAATGTTTACATTAATGTATTTCAGGAATGTCTTAGGAATGTTTCTGGCACGCATCATTCCAATCCTTTTTTCCAATGTGAGTTATATGCAGGCTGCAGTTTGTGTTGCTGTTTTTCCTGCTGCTTGATTGATTCCATCTTAAACCTGCAAGGGACTTTCCAGAAGAACATAGGTACTCTAGGTCACGCCTAATAAAATATCTCGTACAAAATCACATCAATTCTACTATTTATTTTTCAGCAAAAATTCTTAATAATGAGGCTTATCCTGTGACTATCCTTAAGAAAATATAGAATATATTGTGGAAATACAGTAAAATCTTGTAGTGAGTCTGGGATGGTAGTGATTTTCCACAGTAGCTCTTGCAGTGCTGTACTTACTGTTGATATCAATATTATGACTATTGCTCGCACAGCATCAGGGCTGTCCCTCCAGCATTCCTTCCCCCACCTTCACCAATAGCTGTGGGTGAGCACAATCTTGGGAGGGACCACGGCCAGAACAGCTGACCCAGGCTGACCAAGGAGATATTCCATACTACATGTAGTATTCCATACTACATAGCTCAGTAATATAAACTGGGGGAAAGGAGTAGGAAGGGGAGGCAAGATTCATTTCTGGCCTTCCAAAAGCAACTGCTATGCATACCAAAGCCCTGCTTCTCAGGAGGTGGCCAGATATCGCTGCTGATGGGAAGTAGAGAGTAACAGCTTTATCTGCTTTCGCTTTGCTTCCCACGCGTGCGGCTTTGCTGTTTCTCTATTAAACTGCTTTATCTCAACCCACGAGACTCCCATCTTATTTTCTCCCCTTCCCTGACCTGCTGAGGAGGTGGGGGATTGAGCGGTGTAGTGTGCACCTGGCATCCAGCCAGGGTCAAACTACCACAGATCTTCAGCTACTTCGCTTAGTACAAAGCTATAAGGATATGTAAAGAAAAAAGCATAAGAGGTATAGTACTTTACAAGGTCAAAAGAATTTAATCTCTTCTCTTGGACATAAGCTTTATTACTCTATTGATTATAATGAAGCAGATATGAATTTTAATTAAAAAACACACTTTCACAGAATTTGTCCTGCAGAAGGTTCTTTTGTCTACAATAAATCTTCCGTTGCTATCTGCATTAGAATTACATACAGACAAATCAAGGCAGTAGGCACAGAACAGTATAATTTACACTCCAAGCCAGTAACAGAAATTGAAATGAAGAAGATAGGCAAAGTTTTATATTTTCCTGTTTCATAGAATCATAGAATGGTAGGGTTGGAAGGGACCTTTGGAGATCATCTAGGCCAACCCCCCTGCAGAAGTAGGGTCACCTAGATCAGGTGGCATAGGAACATGTCCAGGTGGGTCTTGAAAATCTCCAAGAAAGGAGCCTCCACGGCTCCTCTGGGCAGCCTGTGCCACTGCTCAGTTTGCCTAACTAATTGGTTTTCTGAAAGGAAGGTGAGAAAATACAAAAACTGGAAATAAAAAGCAGACTATTAACGATCCTCTCAAGTGAAGGAAAATATTTTCCAACTATTAGGGAAGTGAAACTGCAAATTCATTGGTTTTGCTCTCAGTCTTTGTATGGCCTGAGTTCTTTATAACTAGCTTTGACAAAAGCCCTTGAAATACAGCAATTCCAAAATGGCAAAACCATAGATGGGAGAACCTAATGAAAGCTATTTCCAGGTCTAAACCTGATTTTGTATTTTCGCAGTTGAGGTCTACTTCTTCATTGTAGCAGAGTGAGCTGAAATATAGTCATGGGAAAATAAGAAACGTCTACATCTTCTGCTCACTTTGAAGGCTGCGGAGATTAATCTCCATAAAGTGAACAGTATAAGGAGATATTTCCAAAGTCATGGGTGATTTTTAAACATCAAATCAAAGAAGATGAAAAAATCTGAAAAAGAAATGTATCACATAAAGATGAAAAACTCCTATTGAAAGCTATGCACTGCATGATGGATGTGTACAAGCTTATTCAAAGGACAATTTGCCATGGCAGTTTCTGGTAAACTATTACCTCTTTGGAAAAGATGCTGTGATAGTTTAGAATTTCCAGCTGCTGGAAAGACCCATCAACACAGAAGTGCAGTAATAATGGTGTGTCCTACAGGAGTGTGAGAGATTTCTATGGAAGAAAAATGCATATAAGTCTTTTTGAAATACTAATGATACAAACCAGACAGTGACATGATTAATGCTTCAATATGGATTATACTCCTGTAAATGTAATCTGATTTGGTTTTGAAACAATCAACTTGAGGTATTTGTTCCATTGTGATCATCACAGTCACTTAGGTTTTCAGTTTGCCTTCTCAGTTTGGATTTTTTTTTTCATTGCTTAATTTTTACTTTCTTGTCTATTTGGTTTCATAGTGAGCAGTGCTCTGTGCATTATATTAAGAATTTTGCTGGATGAATGTAGTTCTCAAAATAAGACTGAGTATCCAAACAACTTGGACTTTGAATCATGGCACAGGGTGGAGCAAATCATGGATAAAGGTAGGAAACAGAAATTATCTCATTTGTAAGGACTTACTTTGAATGACACTTCCTAAAAGTAGCTCATTAATGCAAGATTTAGTGGCTGTATATGATCAGTAAGAAGTGCAGGTCCAGTACAAATTTTACGCAAAGTCACAAGTGTTCATGTGCAGTGCCATAACATTAATGGTTTGGGTAGATCTCACTCTTGCTCCTTTTTAGTTGCCTTTTTTTCCCAAGCTTTGGAAATTATTATCTTTTTGGCAAGTAGAGTTATATTCTTCATGGATCACCTCTGACAACAAATGGAAGGAAGATATAGCTATGAAAGGGGTTGGATTAAATGACAGATTCAACCTTTTTCAACATAGAATTTCTATGACACTGATTGTATCTACTGTATCTGGGACAGATAGGTTCCCTTAAAACTCATAACTAAAAAAATCAGAATAATCAGTATGTGGTAAGCCAGTGCAAATTGTTACCTGGAGGTAAAAGGAGAACAAGAAAATCATTTGGGGATTGGAATAGCTAAATAAGTGTCATGGGTTTGTGTGGAGATGTTTTTTGATTGGTAACAGGGGGAGAGAGCTGCAGTGCTGGTCCCAGTTCTCAAAATATCCCCCAGCTCTGAGGTGAACTCACCTCCAGCTGGCCAGAACAATCTGGCACCTCTGCCATCACTATTTAAGAAGGGAAATCTGAAGCAGGAGGTGGAGGAGTAGTACAAGATAGAGGTGACCATGTGGACTCTGCAGAGAAGGAGGAAGGAGGAGCGTTGGACTGGGGACCCTTCTGCAACCCATGGTGAAAATGCCTGCAGCCCACGGAGCTCAATGGCAAGACTGAGAGCCATCAACAGCTCCAGGTGAGTGCACCTGATGGGCAGGAGACTGTGTGAGGAGGTGGCCATGGCGCAGGCCATGCTGGAGAGCTTGCACACTGCAGAGACCCACATGAGAGGCAGAGAGGAGCTGCAGCCCTCGGGATGAATGCACGTTGGTGAGGCCCATGCAGAGTTGCCCGGCCTGTGAGTGACCCCACGCTGGAGCAGGGAGGACTGGTGAGGAGTCCATCTGCCTTGAGGAGAGACAAGTGGCAGGACTTAAACCCCCATTCACTGACCCCTGAGCTGTTCGATGAGGAAGAGGTATAGACACTGGGATGAAGGCTCTGAGCCTGGGGAAGAGGGGAGAGGTGGAGAGAAGGTGGTCTTAAAGGGTTGGTTGTGCTCTTTGTGGTTCTACCACTCTGTGTTGTGTTTGTTTTGTCTAGGGGTTTTATGTTTTGGGTTAGTGGTGGGTTAAATTGGTTTTTGTTTTCTTCCCTAAGTTGATTAGTCCTGTCTGTCTTACCTGGGACTATAAGTGGCAATTGAGCCCTCCCTCTCCTTATACTATTCCAAAGGCCCTTGCCACTTATGGCTGATCACAGTCCCTTGTTCCCTATTGGGCCAAAACCATGGCAACAAGGAAGGACAGTCAAGTCTGTAGGGACCTAATCAGTCTCGATGCCTTCACTGAAAGCTGAAGCTCCACTAGTCTTCCAGTTATCTCCTGATCTCATAAGCCCTTCCCATGCTCCAGATTTTTACCCAATAATTGCTTCTAAGGCTGTACTTCTGCATAGGTGAATGCACTAATGTGATCTTATTCCTATATCTTAGTACCAATAGTTTAAAATGATTTTTTTTTTTCACTTTCTGAGAGCAACCATAAGTAAAACTCCATTTTTGTGGAGATAAGGATTTTCATAGTAGTGACTCTTTATGTGATTTAAGGAGCTGGTTACCTTACTCCCAACTTTTCCTCTAACTTGGCTATTGAAGGATTAGCGTTCAATTTCTGTTCCTTAGTGTTCTTCCCTCCAAAGCATAATTTGCCAAAAGGTGAGACTGTTGAATTTTCTTTCCACATTGAATATCGATGAGAAAATAGCTGGCTTACACATGCGGTTCACTTTGGACTTTAATTACTGAAATTCTCAAGATTGCTATATATTTGAATTTGCTGAATTAATAAATAATGCTGCAGGGTAATGCAGTTGTTCATGGTCTTCCCATTTATCATTTGGACTGAACCCATGTTTGGAAGAACAGGGCACTTTCTCCTGCTGTCAAAATTCTATAAAATTAGCACTAAAACTTGCAGCACCTACCTTTCCACCTAAGCTACTGTAGCCAGGTAAAATGCAGTATGCTTCTATACCTCTAAAATCTTATAGATTATCGGTAAGAAGCAAATCGTGCCTTAGCTCAGAGTTTTTGGATTCCCCTACATACCTAGCTGAATGCTCTCGCAAATATCTACCAATATCAAATCAGCAGATCACAGACCTGGCAATACACTCAGATTTTTTCTGAGGCAATGAAGCTATTCAATAATTAAGGTGAGTTGAATCCATTACTATCTTGTTGTGAAAGCAAGTCTGTTATTTTAATGTTCAGTGTGCTCAGTAGGCTGTCGGATGTGTGTGTTTACGTAAGAAAAAGCAAGAGGAAGAATTGCTAACTACATAGACATTAAGACCCATATGTTCACAACAGCTGTACAAGCTGGAAAATTGTCAGAAGCTGGGCAATATCAGTCTAACAATGTCACCTGCCTGAGTGCACAGGGTGCATGGTTTTAATGTCTCAGTCAAATTGCTGCATATGCTGCTGTCTCAATGATAGTTGTGAAGACATAGCCTACTGCACACATACCCTTCATCTTCTAGATGATTTTAATTAAATGAATAGCATTTTTCTGCCCAGGAACTCCAGCAGAGTTTCAGTGAGATGACTTCCAGAACAGGAGACTGCTAAGCAATGTTGGCAGACTTTGGTATAGAGGATGAATCAGGAGCAAAAAGGTGAGAAAAGCTGAAAGACAAGATAACTTTTTCCTGACAAATAATAGTTTATTTGTCTTTTTGATAACTAGTCATCATCAGGAGTTAGAAATTCTATCTGGGCACTAAGACTTTTAGTAAGGAAGACCTGTATTGAAGCCATTTGCCACCCGAGCCCTATGATTTCATATTGGAGATACCTCTCTCCTTGTCTGATCCATCTAGCCAATGCTAACTCTCCCTGTTGACCCTACCTCTTCTGGGGTGCCAACTGCAAGGCATGGGTTTATTCTTATGGAATATCTCTTGTAAGCCATTCTTGATACAGCTCAGGGACCTCAGTGGAAGCAGTATGGTGCCAAGTTTTCAAGTAGTAGTTGCCCTTTGGCTCATAGTAACATTGAAATTTACCTAAGTACAACATGGAAGAAAACTAGTTCCTCCTTTGTTGCTAGAATATTATAAAATCGTTTCCACTGACATGTCCTACAGCTCTTGCCCTGGTTTGTCCTTGAGAAGATTGAACTAAGTTCTGTTTTTCTACTATGAAACTCCCACCATTTTGATGTGCATTGAACCAGAGCTCTTCCTAGAGCTGGGTAAAGAGTTCTTCAAGGTGAGTTGAATTGTGAGGCTTTGAAATATGTTTTTGCATTGGGAACCTGACAAGTATTACATTTCAACCTTGTGCATTCATTCTTTGAAATATAACTACAGTCAGATTCTAATATGCCAAACACCTATGCCTCTTTTTCCTGTCATCTATGAAGGAATATTTTCTTGACACAGAAATTAGCTGTCTATTTTAATTTTATTTTTGCTTCCCTGGAAAACAAAAAAAATATGAGTTCTAATCCGAGTGATAACATCACTTTAAAATGATGAATTGTCACTTTACCTGGGAAAATTCAAAATTGCTATGAAGAACAGACTCCAATAGACATATAACTTGAAGGAAAAACTTCTATGAAAGCAGGGGGTTTTTTTCTGTGCTAGAAAGCATGTTAAATAAGACATTGCTAAGGCTAAATTGATCCTCCCATCAGAAATCATAAGCCCTTGGAATTTATTTCAAACATAACAAAATGAAAATTAAAGAAAATCAACTTCTTTAACTTCTGTGTTCACAGGTCTGACCCTACACTGTAATTGATTTTCACATGAAGTGCCTCTAAGTTAAGAGGAATGGGCATACTAGTGAAAAGCAAATAGAATGAACTAAATGACAGGTACTATTTTATACACAAGATGTTGGCATCTAAGCAGGAATTAAGTAGGTGCATGAATTTCATGTAGTAAAACTTCCTATATTTACAGGTGGCTAGGACCATTTTGGTGCATTTAAGATATACATGGAACTAGGAGAAAATCATAGAAATATAGGAGATGCTTAGCTTTCTTGCAAGACTTGCCTTTAACTTCACCTTAAGTTAGTTCCTCTGAAACCCACTTTTAATTCAGGGTCATAGAATTATAGAATCATAGAATGATAGGAGTTGGAAGGGACCTTTAGAGATCATCTAGTCCAACCCTCCTGCAGAAGCAGCTCCACCTAGATCAGGTCACATAGGAACATGTCCAGGTAGGTCTTGAAGACCTCCAAGGAAGGAGACTCCACACCCTCCCTGGGCAGCCTGTGCCACTGCTCCGTCACCCTCACAGTGAAACAGTTTTTTCTTATGTTTAAATGGAACTTTTTGTGTTCCAGATTCATGCCATTACTCCTTGTCCTAGAAAAGGCTAGATACCATAGAAAAAAATGCTGCCCCATCCTCCTGACACCCACCATTTATATATTTGTAAATATTAAGGAGGTTCGCCCTCAGTCTCCTCTAGACTAAACAGCCAATCTTTCCTCATAAGGAATCTGTTCTAGTCCCCTGGTCATCTTGGTGGCTCTAATCTCTTGCTTGCCTAATATAAACACAGAAGGCTTGAATCAATGGACTAAATCAGGCCTCTATTGCTCTAAGGCATTTGAGACATGTACACTTGTCTGGCAGAAGTGGCACAGGTCAAAGGATGCCTACACTAGTCTGGAGCAGCTGGATACCACACACTGTACCTGAGGACATCTCAAATGACACTAAATGCCATTTTTAGACAAATGAACTTGCTGCTTATTGAGCAGCTAAAATAAAAAAGAAAAACTGGATCTGTTAATGAATTATTTTCCCATTGTTATCTGAACATTGTTCCAGAGAATGTTTGGTACATCTGCAGGGTACTTTACAGTTCTCATTTCCAATGAAAACTGACAAACACCAAGCAGGATGGTCTTGCCCAGCTTGGCACAGCCCACATATTAATACTTGCTCATACACCACCACTAAGAGTCCAGGTAGGGTTGGAAACAATTTTATTAGATTCCTGTGAGTTCACTAAACAGAATGTTTTCATTAATTGTTAACTGTACTCTCATTCTGAGTAGAGATGATGTGGAATTCAATGACCCAGATGCAGAGCTGAAGCAAAGGCTAGTGATTGCTGCAAGACTCTTTGAGTGCTTGCACAGTTCTGCCACAGACAGTGTATCTGGGGAAAGGGCTAAGCAGTTACATACCAAAAGAGATCTAGTGGAAAAGCTATTTAACATGAAGTCTATGAAGCCATGTCTTGTCACGGACCGCACCCTTGGTAATTTAGCTTGTGTTTTCTTTTGCCTCCCGGTTATGTGATTCATGCTTACAGAGATTTTGAAAGTTGATTTCAGCCAAGTTCTCCCATCAGTTATAATGAAGTATGACTTCCAATGGACTAACTTACTAGTGTAAAAAAAGCAAACACAAGGAAAGAAATAAAATATTTTTAGACTGCCTACCAATTCCCTTCTGAATCTGTTTTTTTATTTTTCTAGTTAGCAGCCTCTCAATTACAAAATGTAATTTTGCCTTGCTTCTTATTCTTAGACCTCTAGAATCATCTAGAAAAACTGACTTCAGTATTTTATAAACTACCTGGTTTATACTATGCTTCAACTGAGCAGTTTCCATTAATGTAAATGCTTCAAACAAATTAAGTGTTCTCCCTTTATCAGGTTTGAGATTTACAGTTCTAAATGCTTTCAGATTTACTCAGTAGGATATTTAATAGTAATACAAGAAGGATGAAAATAAGTGAGTTTTACAGAGTTATAACAGATAAATTAAATAACTTTGAAGGCTGAGAAAGGCACAGCAAAATATTTAACTGAAAATGCTATATACGGGTGGTGTGACACTTTTGAAGAGAGGTGCAAGTATGTAAACATTTAAAGGGTAAAATATCCCCTATGGAGAAAGCTGGTTTATAGCAGTGCCAAGCTGAAAAGCACACGACAATGCCTGTGAGAGTACGGGGACAAAGCATTACTCACAGAAGGGATCCAGTTATGGTAAAAGAAAAAAACCAAAATCAGAAGCTATTATAAGCTGTCTTTCTTTAGGAAACGTAGCAACCTTAAACAGAACCCTACTGCTTTGTTCAAAGAAACATTAATCCCCCTCATCCTCAGCCTGAATTGCAGGAATCTAAAGAAAAAAATTAGTAAACCAAATTATTAGAATCTCAAATTATTAGAATCACACATCCTAAGCAAAGACAGAAAAGGAAAATTGCCAAAGGAAAGAAAAGAAAATGCCAGGTACTGGGAACTCCTTTAGGAACTTCTTTGTTGTTATTGTTTAGCATGAGAGATGAACAGATTCTATAATAATGAATTGGAGTATAAAACTATATTGGGAGTTACTTTCAAAACAGTAGCAGTGAGACTGGCTAAAGGAAATGTAATCTCATTATATGAACTCTCCCAAAGGTTGTTGTTTCTGTCACACGAAAAAAGAAAAGAAACAAGACAAGCATGCAGTAGAAAAGCCTCCAGGAATATCTTGGAGGGGAAAAATGCTTGACAGACATGAGGACAGAGGATATGACCCTAAGGGCCAGTTTTCAAAGGTCTTTCAGCTTTTGTTGTAAATTGAGTGTGCTGCCTGCAGGCACAAACAGGATCTAGGCTTGCAGATAAGATTTTGTGATGTCCTCAGATCACAGCTGGGTCAGTCACTTACTTTCTTTCAGTAGATCTGCAGGAGGCCGTTAAGGACTTTTGTAAAGTTGGTAGGACAGGTCATTTCCTTCTCTAATTCAGGTGTTTCTGTGACAGCATATGCTAATCTATGAACAGTTTATAGCATTAACATATTCAGGAATGTTACATGCTCTTTATCCAGCAAGACAGGGTTCCATCAGCAAGAGCAAACAGCACAAAACAGCAATCACAGCTTTGCACTAACATGAAAATTATGGCATTATTTATTTATAATGCCAACTTTAATTTCATTGTGGCCTTTCCTTCAACTTACCTCTTTCTTCATAGGTTCCCCAAACCTTTTCTTCTTCTCCCAATCTTTCACGTCGGTCTTTCTCTTTCTATCCTCCTGCTCCAGGCAAAAGCATCTGTTCTGAGTGTGCAAGAGTCTGCAGGTTTTGTTGTACTTTCTGGCATCCTTAACTCGTAGCTTTATTTTCAAAAATAGTTAAACTGTAAGAATGCAAACACTTATTAAGCTTCCTTAAATAGAAATTTCAACTTCCACTTTCTTGCTGTTATTGGACAAGAAGCACGGGATATACTGGCTCACTAGAACAGATGCCACTAGCTGGACTGGAAGGGTGAACAAACAGAAGTCGGAGAGGTTTATGCATAGGTTTTGGGTTTTTTCTTGTGATACTGCGATGGCTCTTTTAATTAGTTAGTTTTAGGAGGCTTCTCTCATCACCTAGACTTGATGCAAGTAGGTAGTCTAAGATTTTCTGCAGTGGGTGTCAGCGATGTGTGTAAAGGAGATGCACAGTGAGCTGCAGGCCATGGATACCCAGCACTTCCTAAAAAGCAAGCCCCACTGAAGCTTCCTGAAAAATACTCAGGCACTACAAAATTAACTATCTTTTTGGAAAATCCTGATCTTTGCATGTTATTGTCCTCACATTTTGTCACTCTAAAGAAGCACTTGGAGAGAGCTCTCAAGGACTATCCCCTTTCTCCTACTTAGTGGAACCTTCTCTGAGGTACAGCCTTACTAAAGTTAGTCAAAAGTGATCAAACTGAAGATGAGAACTGTTGCATCAAAGAAGACACCATTAATGTTTTGAACAATCAATTTCAGGTCGATTTTTTTTTTTTTTCCCCATTCTAAGCCCTGGGTTTCCTACAGCAACCACTATAAAATCCATATGGCAGAAATAACCTTGCTATCCAAGTCCAAGTCCAGTCTGCCTGCCTCTCCTCTGTCCTCTATGTAATCACTCCTGTCCCATCCATCAGACTGTAGATTGTGCTTTCTTTGTATCCAGTCTTGCCATTAAAATGTATTGAGAAAGCACTGTGTAGCCATAATTCATTTTTTGTTTCTCCAAACACATTCTCAGGGCACATGAAGGCTGGCTGTTCCCTAAGGAGTACAATTTCACTAAACAATGCCAAAACCTCAGAATTAAGAGGAAATCTGATAGAAGCAACATGCAGAAACACAGTGTGTAGAAAAGACCACCAAGAAACTGTTAGAGAAAACCAACCTGTAACTGTACCATCTGTCTAGCTTTTTCGAATTTGCATTTTATTTTATTATACATAATGTATCTATAAAACACTAGTGGTTTTTAAAAGTGAACACACAGCCTCATCAATTTTTCATGCTGCCCATTTTTTTATACCATTACAATGAAAGTTGTACTATGAGAGAGAAAAACATCTTCAGCAGACAGAGGAGAGTATGCTGTGACTTTTTACTAATTGGACTTTGCAGAGACAGAACACATAGCAAGTTGTACAGCCAGCATTTAACACATACCAGTATACAATACTGGCCAAGCATTGTCCTACTTGGTGGGAAAAATGGGAGCTTTATGGCTAGCTTGCTTGAATCTGGCAGAGTTTCACATAGCTCACTGCATCCTATATAGCTGTCTCTTTTGTTCAACTGGCCATTGTTTTCTCTTCCTCTCAGGTGCAAGTTAAATGTTTCATAACAGGGAAGGTTATACTATTATAGATTAATGGTGTAAACGTGATACACATAATGGCAAATTAAAATGTTTGCAGCACACTTGCATAGTGTGTGACTAGTAATATGGGGAAGTATGGTGCCAAGCTGGTGGAAAAGCCTAAAGCAATGGAGACACCTGTTTCTTCCTAAGTATTTCTGCCACCATCATATCATTATACCACTAGACAGAGCAGATGCTAGTGTTCTTGCTAGTAATCTACTCAGTACATGCATAGTTAGCACGGGTCTGACTACTGTTTGCATGCAGATGAGCCGCCACAGGCATTAGCATCAGTATAGATGACTGTATCACGTTTGCTGTATTGCACATATCATTCAGCAGAGCTCATCGTTACCAAGAGAGAAATCTTCCAGCCCTGCCAGGTAGGCAGGCTCCTGGGACCACCTTTGCATTGCAGACAACTTGCATCTAGAGAACATAATCCAGAATTAGATTGTGAATGGCTTAATTTCTGTGAATAACTTTATTCTTTGCATTAATAGCGTTTAGCATCTCAAGAAAGACTCACATTGCTGACTCTATGGGTTTTTCCCTTCAGAAAAAAAGGAATAACAAGTAAAGGAAGCCGCTGCACTCAGAGATGTAGACTGTACTGAAATGCAGCTCAGCTACCACTGCAGCACCATCTCACCAGGCCCATTAGACTTGCTAAGTGCCATCTGCAGCTATGCTCAGTAGCACTGTGACCAGAGGCTTTTATTACTATCTGATCCCACTGAAGATAACTGAAAAAGATTTTGCAGCCTAAAAAATAATGTAGGAATATGAGTGAAATCAACTCTATCTTGGTTAGTAATCATCTAGTAATTTTTTAGAATCAGAATTTCTCTCAGGATTCTCCTCCACCATCCGCACAAAATGTTAATTAGACATTCCTTAGCTAAATAGCTGGCTTAGATATACTGTTTTGCCTTGAAGATCTAGGCAAATTTAAGCTTTGAGGGGTTTTTTTGTTGTTTTTTTCCCCTCTCCTCAACTTTGTACAGCCTGATTCAGTTCATGTGGGGATAATAATACCATCAACCCTATCTGCCAACCATATTAAACAGCTGTTAAGTCACCACACCAGTAAGTTGTATTTTCATGTTTAATTTTCTGTACTGTTAATAAAGATGTTTAAAGCACTCTTCAGTAACAAAGTGAAAACAGGTCTATAGAATGATTCTTCCTATAACACAAGTTATCGATTGTCACATATGTGGAGAAGGAAAAAAAAAATGTAGTGAAGCAAAATGCCTGTTCAGGAGGAGTAGATCTAGGATTCAACAAGCAGAGTATCACTTTTACAAAGCCCTGGCATCCAATTACTAAATCCAAGAATTACTAAATACTTTATTTTCAGTGCAATTTCAGCTTTTTGAGAAACATTTGCAGTCAGTGAGGCACCTTACTACTATGCTGCAACCCTCTTGCTGCTTGGTGCCTGGAGACACATCTATTTGGCTGATTTCCCACTTCTGTCTTCTTCCTCACTTCATCAGACCACCAGACCACAACCAGAAGCAGAGTGGGGAAATGTTCCTGTGACGTGGTTTCTGAAATTTGGCTCAGTTTTAATTTGATTGGCAAAGCCTTACTCATTTCCATGCTATGAGCCAATCCTATTCCCAGTCAACGATATCTGTGTGAATACATTTGAGTACTGAATTTTGCTTTTTGTGTTCAGCTCATTTCACAACTACTTTTTCTGACTCAGTGCTAATTCTGGCAAATAAATTTGATTTTTAGTAAGTAGAGTTGCCCCTTAGCAGGTTTTTTATTAGTAAGTGGATCTATTCCTGCTTCACTTTGATTTTGTTTTCTTTTTTCTTAAATTTAAAAAAAAAAAAAATCAAGCCTCTAAGAGCTGTTTAGAGTACACACTACATTCAATTTTCAGGTGTAAGTAATATATTATTCAGCCTTAATAACCTCAATGAAACCTAATGTCTCCTGCAAGAAGTTTAAAAGTTACTTACACAGTAGGAACAGGCTTTTAAAAGCAAAACCTAGAATAATTTCAAAAGACATCCTCTCCAAGATGCAGACATTGAGAGCTGTACAAAGGATATAAGATAAAAATGTTCGGGAGGTCCCTGGTCCAGCTCTGCCGTAGCAAGCTCAACATCAATGTGAGACTGAGCTGCTCCAGTGATGTTAAACAGAACAGTTCCAAAGGAGAATCCCTGTAGTACTCTACTGACACCAGCCCCCGGGTAAACATGATCCATTAATTGCTGTCCTTTGAGCCCAACCATCCAACTGGTTTTCAAGCAACTAGTTGTCCATCCATCCACACTGTACTGTCCCAACTTAGTTACAAGAATATTGTAGGAGATAGTGATGCAAGCCTTGCTAAATTCAAGGAAAATGGCAATGGCATCCACTGTTCTCCCTGGTTCACAAAATTATTAATTTTAATGTAAAAGTCAATCAGATGAGTCAGGTATGATTATTCCCTGAAAAATCCATGCTTGCTGTTGTCAGTCACTTCCTTCTTCTTCACACATCCATAAAAGTCTTCCAAGCTGACTTCTCCAGCATTTTCCCAGGGACCTGTGTTCTGCTCTGTTGGTAGAAATTGTTCCAACTTCAATGTAAAGTAAATTGTATTGCACTTCCTTCTGTGCTACTAGATGGATTTGAAATCTTCAGAGTGGATACATTTGGTTACTCTCTCAACTTCATTTTAAGTTGTTATCTTGATGAATCCCATTCATTAAAATTCCACATCTTTCATGGCATCTTTTGTCTATTGTTTGACAATGGAATTGAAGGCTTGGGCTATAAAATCCCACCGAAGCTGATGAAATCTGTGAATACAGCTGAGGGAAGCTTTTTTTCCAGAAGATGAGGAGTGACCATAATTAATTCACTTTAATTCATTATCAAAATAGTGCCTTTAGTTTCATTTATTATTAGAAATGTATGTATACATTTATATACTACTTTTAACTGTCTATGTTAAAGAAACCCTAGTGTCTTGGTTTAAGCCCATCAGGGGACAAAAGACCACAACTAGCCTCAAGTACCGAAGAGGCTGAGAATTGCCAAAGGGCAGGGAGAGCTTAATTGCTGCTTAAGGTTCAGGACAAAACAGACCAGGCCACTCCACTTGTGGAAGAAAACAGAAAATAATTTAATGCAACATCAACTAAAGCATAACCATGAAACCCCAAAACATAACAAACATAACACAGAGTGGTACAATGATGAAGAATACCACCTTCTCCCCACCCCTCCCCTCTTCCCGGGCTCAGAGTCCCGACTCCTGTGCCAGTCTATTCCTAATGGCTGCTGCCATTTGTCTCTCCTCAGGGCAGGTGGGCTCCACACCAGTCCCCCTTGGAAGTCCGTGGGGTACCTCACACATGGCAGCCCTGCACGGGTTGCTCCGATGTGTATTTATCCCAAAGGCTGCAGCTCCTCTCTGCCTCTTTTGTGGGGCTGCTCTGCAGTGCACAGGCTCTCCAGCACAGCACAGCCTGTGTCATGGCCACCTCCTCACACAGTCTCTTGCCAGTCCGAATGCACTCACATGGAGCTGCTAGGGACTCTCAGTCTTGCCATGGCCCTCCATAGGTTGCAGGGGTACAGCCTGCATTCTCACCATGGCTTGCAGAGGGGTCTCTGGTCTGCTGCTCCTCCTTCTCTGACTATGGGGTCCACGTGACCACCTCCATCTTGTATCGCTCTTACACCTCTTGCCAGCACTTCAAATTCCCGTCCCTAAATAGTGATCATAGAGGAATCAGATTGGCCCAGCTGGGCTGGAGGTGGGTGTGAACCCAGGAGCCACGGGAGAGTCCAAAAACTCTTTACCGGGTTTTCACTACAACCCCCTCCTCCTGTTACCAGGCAAAAGCTGCTTCTTGCTAAACCATGACACCTAGTTATGGTTTGAAATGTTAAACATGACAGAGTTAGGAAATACTACCTTTGTTTTTTTGTATTAAACCTGTGTTTGGGATAAATGCCCATGAAAGTGTACATGGGCGCCTACTAAGATGCCTGAAAGCTGGTTTTACAGGAAAAAATCACTTGGTATCTTCAAATTTCAACTCAGAAAATATTTAATTTTTTTTAGCATATGGCTTCTTGCTTGCTCCTATTATTTTCATGCTGTGATTGTAAACTGTGACTGAGACTTTCTATTCAGTGTTTGGACAGCACCAGGGGCACTGCAGCCCTGCTGAATGACTGAAGCTCCTGGCAAAAGTGGAAGTGAAGGATATGTAACAGATACACGTAGCTGTAAGCATTGAGACACTCCTAGATTATGTGTTACTACCCAAAATGATTTTCCTATAACTTTCATTTTTTCCTCTCTTTCTCCTTACTCATATAGTTTCATATGATGAAATGGAGATTGTGATTATCTCGACTGCATGGGAGACAGTTAACAAGAACTCAGCTTTTCTTCTTCCCTCCTCCCTCTCTACATCGTCCTGCAGATAAATACATGGATTTTAGGAAGTCCTGTAGCAGATTTGGAGATAGAACTCATTCCACTGTTGTAAGAGTATTTTGTCAATGCACATGGCTTGCCTTAGAAATAAAAACTGTTTTCTGCTTTGGCTCCTGAATCAGCCCAGCCACAGAACTTCATAGATTGTGCACATTTCAGCTTGTTATCATAGTTTTCTCTCGTGGATGTGTGAAAGAAGGAAACATGGGCATTTACAGGACAAGCAAGAACCATACAAAGTTTAACAAAGACAAACATGATGTCCTGCACCCAAGACAAAATAACTAAAGAGCCCAGTACAGGCCAGGAGCTGTGTGGCTAGGGAGCAGTCTTGCTGAAAGAGATCTGAGGGTCCCAGTGGACAACAAGCTGGACATGAATCAGTAGTGCATTGATGCAATACCAAAGACAAATCAGAACTTGGCTTGCAGCTGCATTACTAGCAGAGACAGAGATGAGATCATTCCAATCTACTCAGCACTTGCCAGGTCACATCTGGAATAGTGTCTAGTTTTGTTCTCTACAATTCAAAATAGACATGGACAGACTAGAGAGGGTCCAAAGGAGAGCCACGAAGATCCAAGGACTAGAGAATCTGCCCTGTGAGGAAAGACTGAACAAGTTAGGTCTTTCTCTCTGGAGAAAAAAAGACTCAAGGGACCTCCAAGCAGTTTTCCAGTACTTAAAGAACAGTTACAAAGAAGATGGAGGGTCTCTTAGAGTCACATGGAGAGGACAAATGGCAATGGTTACAAGTTGCACCAGGAGATGTTTCATTTTGATATAAGAAGGAATTTTTACAATGAGAACAATCAGTCGCTGGAACAATCTCCCCAGAGATGTGGTGGAGTTTCTAACCCTAGAGGTTTTCAAGATGTGTCTGGGCAAGGTGCTAGGCAATCTCATCTATCTTTTCCTATGAAAGTTTGGACCAACAAACTTTCTAACTTAGGTTGCTCTATTCTTCTATGATCCAAGCTACACTAAGTTTTTCCCAACACTTTGACGTGTATTTTTCATTAAGAAAATGTCCACACAATCTTGTTATTAACATACATCATCCTCCAGAGAGCATCCTATTAGCAGCTTCTCCTCATAAGAGAAGAGACCTATTCCCAGACAAACTTAGATGGAAATGGTAGGCCAAGCGTTCTCCTATTAGGTACCAATGTCACTTTCTCAGTAAAGCAACTATGGCAGAGGTTGTTTGATGTCATTTCTCAATTTCCGAGCAAAGGTCAAAAAAAAAGGTCTGAGTACGTCTTAAATAAGAAAGAAAGGGGTTTGTTGGGTTTTTTTTTTTCCTTTGTTTGGTTTGGGGTTTTTTGTTGTTTTGATTTGTTTTTTTTTTTTCCCTTTTAATTTGTAAGACCTGCAGGAATTCTATCCAAGTCTGAAATTGTGAAGCAGATGGGGCAATTCACCATTTGCTTGCCTAAATGAGATAACATCAGAGATCTCTCCAAAATGTTTGTTTCTTTTGTCAATTCTCTTGGACTGTAAAACAGATTTGATAAATTATTTGAGGACTTGGTTTTGACATGAATGATTGTGTCTTCTTCCTGGCTCCAATTCATAGTTGGCGCTGAACAAATGGCTTATCTGCCTCATATTACCATTCTTTAACTGTGTGATTTCTGGCTGCTTAAAATAGCAAAGTTAGAATTGTTGCAGCCACCTCTTTTCTCCTTGATGAAAGATCATGATAATTTCCTTTTTCTAAACTAAATTACTTTGAATATATATGTTGGCAGAGATACAGAAGCAGCAAAATTCTACAGTTGAGAAACCATAATAAAATAGGACAAAAAGATTATAAATATCAATGAACAAAACTTAATATGTGCATAAATTGCATAGATTTTGTATTATTTTCATTTGGTATAACTTTAAAGCACAGATGCAGCATGTAACACACAAGGATTTAAAATCATATGAGATTCTAGTTTTCAGGAACAAAAGATCCCAGAGGATATTCTGATTTAGTCTTTAAGGCTGGAAAAACTGCAAAATGCATCTTGAGGTCAGAAGTAACTGCCAAAAAAAAACATTTACAGAGGAAAAATCTTGTTGTGAAAGTTAAGCCAAGAACACGGGAATACTTGGGTGTACACAGGAAATAAATGTAAAGAAAATGAGGAGCCCCAAACTCTACAAACTAATATCTTCAATAGTTCACTAAAACATTAGTGGAAAATGTCCACCAATTTAGCACTCAAATGCTAAAATTTTAATGGGAAATCTTGGCTAACACGCTGAGAGTTTTAAAATTAATTTCAATAAGCATGAAAACATCACTAAATGAAGAAAAGGTTCAGTGAAGAATAACAGAAATAGTCAGGAGGCTGATACTAATCACAAGCTACATTTAAAAGTACTAAATACATCAGACTTAGTGAAGGGTGTAATGAAGTGAGTCACAGATACAGATTTTTTAAAATATGAATATGGATAAAGTAATGCTAGAAAAAATGGCTAAATATTAGTAAAAAGTGAGGATGTGTGTTTTCTGGTTTTCTTGATGAAAAATAAAGGAAGTTGCATGGCCTGGGAATATTTGGTACATAATCTATCATCAATGTAAAAATGCAGATGACTTGTATGAATCGGTTGGTCATTGCCTTTGTTAAAAACCAAAATAGTCAACAACTTTTTTTCTTGTGAAAAACGAACAAAAATTCTTAATGCTACCATTACCGAAAACCAAATTACATTTCAAAGATCTCAAGACACGAGTCACGAAAGAGCTCCTCATGGTTGCTCTAGTTACCACTGATTGTAACAGCAAGTGTTCTGGGAAATCAGGGTGAGCCATGGTGTTCCTCTGACTTGCTGAATAGGTTTTCTTGTTCCAGAAAGAAATTCTGACCAACACAACCCATTCTAAGTGGTCTCATGGCTGTTATACATATCTCTCCAAAACCACTAGAAGTCCTTCCACTGTCTTAAATAGGCTCTGACATTCTGTCATAGTGAAATGACCTTACAGCTTGCACACAAAGTTCAGAAAAGCTCAGAGGACATGCTCCTAACAAGAGAAAAAAAGAATAGTAAGATAAAAGAACAGGCAGGCCTTGTAAATAAGCAACCTTGGGTCTTTTTCCTCTTAGGCATGTCTAATCGTAGAATCACAGAATGGTAGGGATTGGAAGGGATCTTTAGAGTTCATCTAGTCCAACTCCCCTGCAGAAGCAGCTCCACCTAGATCAAGTCGCATAGGAACGTGTCCAGGCAGGTCTTGAAGACCTCCAAGGAAGGAGAATGATACATGCCAGGGCCCTGCTCTGAAGGATAAAGAAGGGAAGAGTGATCGAAGGAAGCTGCATCTAGGAAGAAGGTGGAAAAGCCTGGCTCAGCAGAGGAGATTGAAGAATGCAGGTGGCAGCCCTTCCACAGAGCTCTGACAAGAGCTGTAGGGATTGAAGACCTTCCAAGTACCTTATGAATCTCTCCAATTTTTTCTTTTCCATTACAAATTCAAGCAATATTGAAAGCATAAAAATGCAGAGGAAACAAAGAGGAAAGTCTTTGCTTTGGTTGCAAGAGGAAGGAGGTAGGCCAATTATAAGGACAAAAATATGCAAATCACAGGCATAAAATGCAGTCTTGTATTTTGCTACAGTGGCATATACTACTTTCAGCTTGGATGAGACTGAGGTGGGACCTCATTAATACTTACAAGCATTTAAAAGTCATATGTCAAGGAGATGGGGCAGCCATATTTTCTGTAGTGTCCAGTGACAGGACTAAAGGTAATGGACAAAAGCTGGAACACAAAAAGTTCCTCTCAAGCTTAAGAAAAAACTTCTTTACTGTGAGAGTGAGGGAGCCCTGGCACAGACTGCCCAGGGAGGGTGTGGAGTCTCCTTCTCTAGAGGTTTTCAAAACCTGCCTGGATGCATTTCTGAGTGACCTGATCGAGGTGGACCTGCTTGAGCAGAGAGGTTGGACTAGAGGATCTTTAGAAGTCCCTTCCAACCCCTACTGTTCCGTGACTCTGTGATAATAACTGTGAACTTCAAGGCTGTTAGGAACCCAATGCCTTTGTGAACTACATCGAGACTGGAAAGAGGGAAATGTATATGGCATAATAAATGAGGGAGAAGAAAGATACATTCTCATGTTTGACATTTTTCAGTAAGAAATTACATTTGGTTCTTTTTGTCATGTACACTGCAAGCAGTAACTGACAAAGAGAGACAAAGGTGTCAAAGAGAGTTGAATTCCTGAGTCTGATTTAAACAGATGCAATATTGAATCAGAACATGGGGAATGAGAAATGGTGTGGTGGCAAGTGGTGTGTGCCCATGGAGTAATCAAAAGGAGGACAGTCACCTACCTCCCTTTGTTGATACCTAGGGTGACACACAGTGGTGCATAACCAATCACCCAGGAGGGTCTCACATCAGACCAGCCACTGACTTGAACTGGTGGAAAAGAAAATTTGAAGCACATCACCCATTATGACTTATCTATTCAGTTTTAGGGATTTTAATGTCATTCCCTGTCATTGGGCTTGTGCCACAAAGAGGTGGAGATACAGGCCTGCAACTGATTCTGCCACTGAAAAAAAATCACATATGACATTCCACAGGCCTTCCAAACATAATATTCTAATGAAGGAACAGAGAAACAACAGTTCAGTAATTTTTTTTTGCCTCTTCAGTAGGACAAAGAGACTTAAGCCAAATTTCTTTTTCCCAGAGATATCTATCTACCTACTTATGTATCTATTATATTACATGAAAGAGAAAGCTAAACAGAGGGACAGTTTCCATTTCTAAACCAAGCAAATAAATGAACGAGAGAAGCAAAAAGTGATGTGAATTATTAATTAAGAACAATTCTGTTAATTTGATGAAATTAGGAAATATTACTATAACTATGAACAACTATTCTACACAATTGTAGCTATACCTGTATATATTGATAACTTAACGCTGAAGAGAATGCTTTTGCTTACAGAAAACTTTCTGGTTAAAGTGAAGAATCCATAACCAGAAACGATGATTAAATGTGAGCATGGAATAATTGTATCTATTTTACTCAGGAGATGTCCTGCTTTACTTTATCTGCATGGATGAAGCAGAATGGGTGGTCTTAGAAAGAGATTATAAGAAGAGATAGGAAGAAACAGAACATCCACATCAGAAAACTGGTGACATTCATAACAAGCTTGCACTAACATTTATGAAGTTGGTCAGGAACGTAGATCTGCTTGAGGTCAGGAAGGCTCTTCAGAGGGATCTGGACAGGTTGGAGCAATGGGCCAAGGCCAATTGTATGAGGTTTAACAAGGCCAAGTGCAGAGTCCTGCACTTGGGCCACAAGAACCCAGGGAACACTACAAGCTTGGGGGTGCATGTCTGGAAAGCTGTCCATCAGAAAATGTGTTGACAGCCAGCTGAATATGAGCCAGCAGTGTGCCCAGGTGTCCAAGGAGGCCTCTCAGTATAAGAAAGATACTGAGGTGCTGGAGTGTGTCCAGAGATGGGCAACAAAGCTGGTGAATGGTCTGGAGAACAAATCTTATGAGGAGTGGCTGAGGGAGCTGGGGATATTTAGCCTAGAGAAGAGGAGGCTGAGAGGAGACATGAGCACTCTCTACAACCACGTGAAAGGAGTAAATGGCCTCAAGTTGATTCAGGGGAGGATGAGATTGGAGATTAGGAAGAACTTTTTCACCAAGAAGGTTGTTAGATACTGGCAAAGGCTGTCCAGAGAGGTATTAAAGTCCCCATCTCTGGAGATATTTAAAAGATGCATAGATGAGGTGCTTAGGGACATGGTCTAGGGATGGATTGGCAGTGTTACATTAGTGGTTGGACTTGATAATCTTAAAGGTCTTTTCTAACTGAAAAAATTCTAAGGTTCTATCAATGCTTTAACCTAAGACTGCACAGAGGGTAGCTTAAAATTTGTATTCCTGAGAAGTGGCAAGCTTTGGTAAGCACAGATAAACCGTAACTACTGTTGAGGGATCAGCCTCTCACCCGGACACATGCCATGTTCCACACGATAGGTGCTTCTCAGAGCTTTCACCAGCAGTGACTTCAGTAGAAGGGTTTTGCCTCCCTCCCACTGCCAGCCAGCCCAAGCACAAATATTTATTCAAGTGGGATAAACAGCAGAAACATTTTTTTCAAGAAATAGAAATTCAGTTTATTAGGACTGTGGAAACACAGTGCCAGACATTCTAAAGTATAATCAAGCCACTTAAGTCCAGCCATAACATTTAGATTCTATTTAATCCTAATGTATTTTTGTAACTGATATTTGATGAATCAGCCTTTTAAAAATCTTTACATAAACTGTTCTTTGGATTTATATGCAAGTATTACGATTTGTAAACCTAAATGTTGGCATATATTCCTACCACAATTTACAAGTAGCCTAACTATTTTCCTTTCCGATTATTCCTAGATCTTTTGATGGTAAATGGCATCCAGAAACAGCAATGTGTTACTCTTTAGTATATCACTTTAAGTAAACAGGCTTGGGGATCACAAAAGTCCCTGTGCTAACATACTGGAAAGAAGGCTAATCTGAACAAGATAGGTTAGTTTGATTTTGTTCAGATTATTTGCTTAGCATATGCAGTAAGAACAGTTTGGAAAATTATCTGTATTATAAATAAGCTACTTCAAAAAGATTGCTACAGCATACCAAAAGTAATTTCATCTTTTGATGTCTCCAGTTGGCCAAAATGGTACTCTTGATTTGAATAGGAGACACCTGAATAGCATAAATTCAAAACAAGCAACAAAGCAATCTTATAAAGACCTGCTAAGCTTCCCTATTAGGTCAAGTACATTCAGGAAGAGATAAGACTGGGAAGGAGTCTGTGGACATCCTTCTGCTTAAGAAAGAAGGATTTCCTATTCTCTTCTGTTCTATGAAAATATAAAGAACTTTTCATCTTTTTACATGCTGTGTATCGTTCCTACAATAGTGGATGCTTCTTGGATTTCTACCTACTTTCACGTACATCCACACTTACACAATTTCCCTTATGCTACAGGTGTCTTCATCCCTGTCCAATAAACTTTGAGTAGTCAAAAAAAGTAAGACTACAGAAAACAGAAGCCACAATCTAAGTTAACAGAATAACCTCTAAGACAAAGATTATAGAGCTATAGCCTTACTCTTAGTAGAGGACCCAGAGACAGCTAGTTGAGCAAAAAGTCCCTGATCTCACCTTTTAAGAAGAAGAAGGAGTCAAACTCCATCTCATGTCACCTCAGATTTTCATGAGATCTTCACACATTCTGCATTGCAGATGACAATCAAACTAATAATTTTACCAAAATGTCTGTCATATTCATACTGCGTTTTAGTGCAGTCTATAATTAAATACTCATGCCATGAGGTCCCCTAAACTTCATTTATGTATTTCTCACTGTAAAGATTTGCAAAACACTCTAAGTAAAACCTTTTACTCAACATATAGAAATGTGTAAAATTCCTCCAAGAACACATTACTATATTGTATACAGTACTGCAGCCCTAACATCAACTCACACCATTTTCAGCTAGTTCATCCTATATAAGCACCCTCAAACACCACACTTGAAATGCAAACATAGAAGATAAGACAAAGTAACATACTATACATCCTTACAGCATAATACAACAGTAAAGACAAAGCACTGTTTTATCTTTCTCATCAACAAATTAAGTCTTGTTTAAACACACACTAAAAATATTTAGCATTTTAAAGAGTTAAGTTTAAACTCTATATGATACTAAAAAACCCCCAGCAAATGTAACAAGGTTTACCTGGAGAGACTTTTAGCTCATTTTTACGTATGTTCTTTAAATCTACTTTCTCCCTTGGTGGTGTGAAAACAAATTAGCGACATGGGAAAAGTACTAGTGAAAACAGCCAGTGTGCATTAATTTCACACCTAATTATTAATTAATTTGCTCAGGCTCTGCTGGAATAATCAGTATTTCAACAGCTTCACTTGTTCCCAATGAGCTTCTGCAGTGTCTCTGTTTAACATTCCAAGGGGGTCACAATTGCAGTAGGCTGAATGGTAATGACTGCAGGGAGCCTGAGCCTTAGCCTTGCACCACAAGCTGTTACAGACCAAACATGACTAGGTCAGTAGAGCACTATGGTAGACAGATGTGATCCTTTCCTGTTAGTTGAGGTACACTAGCATTAAGCTGAAGACAAAGAGGATTTGGGTGAAGTAGCTCCATTGGTTTTGCATTGCTATAAAATCATGGGTGTTATGACAAAGCTGGGGATATTGTAAAAAAATATCCAGGGCTACTTAATTTGCATTATGTATCATGGTATCACGGATCAAGGCTTTGGTGCTCTGATACAAGCAATACTTAGTGTTGAGAGATTGCAAGTTGCCCTAACATTAAATAACACACAAATCATCTTTGACAAACGTTATATGAAAGGCTGGCTGAAGCTTCCTTGCATACTGTCTCTTCTTCAGATCAATCTTCTAAAATACAGCATATATAAGAAGCTCTTTGTATGTTTGATCCAGATTGTCTTTTAGTCCCCTCTGTACCTCAAGCAGTTTGTAATTTGCTATAACATTTCTCTGATACAAAACCTTTCATTCTTATGAATGAGTGACAGTTTGGAAAAAAAAAACCCACTAAGCTTATATAAAGATATGACACATCATCTACATCCTATCCTTATAGAAATTGGAGTGTCCTGGTTAAAATGCAAGAAACATATGGATAAATAAAAGAATGAAGAAATTTCTCATTTCTGCAAAGTGAGTTTCTTGGCAAACATTGCCTTCATAGAATCATAGAACTGTTTAGGTTGGAAAAGACCTTTAAGATTATCAAGTCCAACTATGAACCTGGCACTGCCACGTCCACCACTAAACCACGTTGCTAGATGCCTCATCTTGAGAAACAACAGAATGCACAATAACCCTTGGGAATGACCTTTGTGTAACCTCTGAGGCAAAGCGTTACAAACATAAGCAAAGTTTAAAAATTAGATTAAAAACCATAAAATTCTAGAAGACCTTATTTATTGTTTTATAGCAAGATCTATGTTGTATAAAATTTCACGAAAATTGCACCTAATTTACCATGGGCCATTTTTTGAATAAAAATTAGGAAGAAAGGGAATAATAATTTCCCTGTATTTTTATATTATTTCTATCACAGTAGGTAACCTATGTGTAATTAAAAAAAAAAGTAGCAACTCTGTTTTGTAATGCTATGTTTATTGTATTGAGTTATATGTAATATAATACACATCAATACCATATGGTGCATAAGCAGTAAAAGACTATAAAAAACAATGGCATTACAATTATTTAGTACTATAAACACCATAAAGCATCAGAGTGCCTAGCAAAATTATGCTGAAAACTAAGTAGGAAAGTACTTTTAAAGTTTTTAGAGAGTTTTGACAAGAACTACTCAGCTGAGAGTATATACTCCTTAAAACTACAGTTGAATCTTCCACTGGTGTAATTTAAGATAGATTGTAGAATGTTAGGGGTTGAAAGGGATCCATCAGCATAAATCAAGTTAATCAACACACACCAACTTAGAGTCTACCTCCACTTGGATTGTTCCTTTCAGCCATAGAATTATTCTCCACTGCAAGCCCAGGACCCCAGTTAAGGAGAAAGAGTGGCCAATAGGGAAACAGACTTAAAAACGGTAATTATCACATTATTAACATACTTTGCATTGCTATGGGAGGGCTCCAAGTATTCTAAGCAGAATAATCAGTGTTCAATCAAGTCATTACAAGTTCATGAAATTCACTGCATGAAAGGACTGATGATTACCTTCAGCCTTATCAAAACAAGATATGCTCACATTTTCTTTGACCATAAAGCCAAATTCTCCAACGCCCAAATCACAGTTCTTTCCATCCTCAGCAGCACTAACTGGTAATCTGCATGTCTGGTGCACTAAACAAGACTACTCACAAGTCTGGAAAAAAAGCATCTCCTGAATCAAAGGATCCAAGTCCCACCTTGTGGATTTAAATAAAATTCTAACTTGGGAGAAGAGGCACTCGGTGTATGTTCTTTCCAGAGTTGCCTCAAACAGGTATGCATAAGTACAATTGCCTGGATGGAGGAGGTGGTTCCCTTAAAAAAGAATCAAAGAGATGAGTATTCTGAACTGAAGAAGAGGGTTTGTTTTGGTTTTTTGCAGGTAGTTCTTTTTTGTTGTGTTTTTTTTTTTTTCAGAGTTTACAGATATAGATTAAAAAACTCAGGACATTTCATATGAAACTTGCTGTAACATTAAATGTCCTAATCAGTGGGAGGCAAGACCTGTCAAATAGAATGTAGCTTTGCACTTCTGCAAACTCTCTCACTGGCAGAGAGCCATAATAACTTCTGTTATGCTTGGTCTGTGGATACATTTCTTATTTTTGCTGCAATTCATACCATTTTCATGAAAACTACTTTTTTTTTCTTCTAAAATACTCAAATAAAATAATATATGGCTAATATGTTATTTATGTGCCAGTATCTTTGGAGGAGACAATTATATAGTCAAGGATAGCACATGCATTACAAAATTTGTCACAGTTACTGCGGAGGTGTATCAAGCAGAGAATTATTTGTTTTACTGCTTGATGAAATGAGTTTGACTGATAAAACTCTGTCTCTATTGGAAATTTACTCACGCCACAAGAGCACTAAAATAAATGTCAATGAAAATATTAAGAACGGAATACTTAATATACTTAATAGACTTAAGTTACTTAGAGATTGTTATTCATGCCAGAGAAATGTATCTGCAGACTTCTTGAATTAAATTCATTAACACTAACATTCACTGGAATTAAAACAAAGATGAGAGTGGCTTATTGACTTCAAGAAGCTTTTACTTTTACTCTGCCCTCATGAGACTGTATTTGGTATATTGTGTCCAGTTCTGGGCCCCTCAGTTCAAGGACAGGGAACTGTTGGAGAGAGTCCAGTACAGGGCCACAGAGATGATTCAGGGAGTGTAGCATCTCCCTTATGATGAAAGGTTGAGGGAGCTGTGGCTCTTTAGCTTGGAGGAGACTGAGGGGTGACCTCATTAACGTTTACAAATATGTAAAGGGTGTCAGGAGGATCGAGCCAGGCTCTTCTCAACGACGGCCAATGATAGGACAAGGGGCAATGGATATAACTAGAACACAAGAGGTTCCAAAGAAACATCAAGGAAGAATTTCTTCCCTGTGACATTCCAAACCCACCTGGATGAGTTCCTGTATGACCTACTCTAGGTGGTCCTGCACTGGCAGGGGTGTTCAACTAGATCATCTTTTGAGGTCCCTTCCAACTCTTAAGATTCTGTGATTCTGTGAAAACTATAGCACTTGTAAAAAAAAATTCTCCAAAGAAATGAGCTATATTATCTCAAAGGATGTCTGTCTGTTACCAGTGAGATTCCACTCATGACAGATTTTTTCATTAAGGAATTCAGGACTGGTGTTATTCTTTCATCTATCTTTCTTTACTGTAGACATGGTATTTGTTCAGAGAAGCTCCAAAAACTTTTCTCAAATGTAAAATTATGTCAAGATCCCAGACATTATCTAAGTGAAATTAAAAAAAAAAAGTTTAAAAAGTGCTTTCTGGAATTTAAATAAACAGTGTTGTTACTAGGCAATGATTTTACTATTTCTTTAAAACATTACTTTGATGTTTGACAAGGTCACAGTTTTTGCTAGGACACATATTTGAAAAACAAAACGCACAGCTTGTGTTGCTGAAAGTACACAGAAGGAATAAAGCATGGCAAAGTACAGGCCAAATTCTGTCCTCCTGGGTAAATCTTACAAAAGAATATAGCTTCAAGTGAGCAACAAAAAGCACATTTTGCTTACTTTTCAAGCATTTTACATCATTCCAAAAATAAAGAGAACAAAGTTTTCTGTGTGTCACATCTGGCTAGATTAATGTGTACTTCTAGAAGAACTATAACTCATCTTAATAAAGAATATAAAATGACAGCTTGCATAGTAAATGTCTCAATTATTTGACTCCCTACAAATATTAAGATTACAGAAAGCACTTGGTATGATGATTCAGGAGGGAAACTGTATTGTGTTTGACACTGGGATTCAGAACTACACCAGGATAAGACATTGGGTAAGGAGAGCTGTAGTTTATCTGGATGGATACAATTTTCAGAACATGGGTGGGAAACAGAGGACAGAGGTGTGGTGGCTCAACAGAAAACCACTTTTGCAGGCTTTGTAGTATAAATAGTAAAGGAAGTGCTAGCAATAACACACACTAGGGAAATCTAATGAGATTAAAATAGAACACAGAAATAAAAAAAGGAATAGAAGTCAGTATCTGCAACAGAATACCACATTGGTATCTCAGAAGATGATTGAATTCTGAAATGTCAGCACGATGGGTGCATGAAATCTGAAAGAAGTTACTTCAGTGACGCTGTATGAAAGTTAAGCATAAAATCAAACAAACACAGAAATATTCAACTTAAGGATATCATAGTACTGGTTTGCAAGGTAGTACAGACAATAATTGGGGAGGACAAGAAGAAAGACAATTCTAAGTTACAGCAACATTCACGTACAAGTACAAAAAAGACCACCAGGCTTGCTGAGCAGATTTCTTAGGAAGCATGGTGTAATAGATTCTGTTGGCATAACTTCAGATTGTAGCTTTTGTGTTCCACACACATTTAGGTGAGGAGATTACATTTACAATAAATGCAGTTTCCTCCTTTTCTCTCAGGATGAGACATTCAGTTCTGAAAGCATGAGAAATTTGGGAAGTCCATTTAAACTAGTGAAGACTGACAGGGAAGCCTCTGCTTCTGTTTTGCACTTCCTCTTACAGCATGGCCATTGGCAGATATACAATTTCCTCCATCAAAAGTGGCCTTTCTGGGACAGCAGTACCAGAATTTGGGCCCTTGTACTGGACGCAATATGAGAGCAGACCTGGAGCTGACAGAAGACATGCAGGCACGAGAGTCACCTAACATTATGAAGTCCTGGGGTAAAAGACGAAGAAGAGGAGAGTCCTGCCACAGAGATATCTTTACTGGCTTCCATGATTCTCCATTAGACTGCAGCTGGGACATGCAAGTCCCTGCAAGCAAAATGAAAGAAGAAGAGAGTTTTCTAAATTGTTTCCTGTTTCTAATATTGATGTAATTGCCTTGCCTCATAGCAAAAATATTTCACAAAAACACAAAATGTATTGAGTCTAAGGCAAAAGTGTTAAAGATTCTGTTTGAAATAAAACCCTGCGATGCTGGTGTGAGATACAGTCAGCCTGAGTGACTCTAGCAGTGATTATAAATGATTAAGATCAAATGGAGGAATGGAACTGAAAGGAACCCTATAGACAGGCTATAATCTTCTTTCACTGATCACAGATAATATTTGTAGTCTTTTGAAGTGCTAATGTAGTGCCCACAAATGAGCTAACAGTTCACTTCAGATAATGTACATGATCCAGATTTCACCGAAACCGACAAAATGAGTAACTTTAACTGCAATCAACAGTAAAATGTTAATTAAAAATATTTAATACTTTAGGAATATTTCTTTAGCTTCTGAATTTTTACCAGACAAAAGAATAAGTAATCCCATCACCTCAGGTGAACATAGTTTCTTCAGATTCTGTGGTGATACTGTACATCATATGCCTGTAACTACAATATCTATGCCATCAAAGTTTGATTTTAGCATATTATAAATAGCCATAGATACAAACACACATTTAAAGAAATACTGTATTACAGGTCAACAGATTCAAGTCAAACATCCATGCAACTCTTGAATATTGCTGCCACCTTCAGGAAACACATGATATAAAAAGACCAAAATATTAATTGGAAAAGAAATTGCAAACAAATCAGAGATTTATTATGAGACTTTGTCATTATATTGTACTTCTCTGACATTAATTTCCATAATGAAACATAATGATAATTTTATTATCCTATCCTCAATTTACAATTACGTCCAATGTTGGGAGATTTGCCTAATGCTAATCATAACATATATGTCCTTAGCTCCTTGAAGTTTCACCAAGAAAGATTTGTGGATCAGAAAATTATTTTATTGGCATTTGGATATTTACATTGTCATTGCAGCATACTTTGCCTTTGATTCATCGAGGCAGTTACTTAGCATTGCAGTGTAGATTTTATCTCCTGCACTAAACCTCAGTTCCAGCAGTTACTTTTACAACCACACGCAGACTATCTATTGAAAACTCTATCATAAAATACAGATGGAAAAATCAGTGTCTATATAGTCACTAAGTTATACTTTTAATCAATAACATTCCTGATTGTTATTAGGCAGAATGGTTCTGAGTTGATGCTTCAAAATGTTACATGAGAGACCTACTGATTTCCTGCCGGTTTCTCACTTCTTTTTCTCGGACAAAAGAAACCTGGAATAGCAAGATCAGATCTTCAGACTTCACGAAATGTCAGCATAACTGAAGTTTAATTACCAATTAAGTGACCCAATTTTATTTTTTTTATTCCTGTAAGAGCTTACGTGCATCTCACATTGGCTTAGCTCTCAGGAGTAAGGTACAAACTCATCTGATGTAACTTTAGACGAACTTTACTTTTTTCTTTTGTAATGATACTGATGTAAATTCTGTACAGATATGTTTTAACACAGGCCTTCCAAGTGCAGCTGATAGTATGAATGATTAAGCCTGCAACACTCATGCCCATTTACCCACCGACTCCTTACTGTTTGTTGTAACGGAAATGTCTAGTAATAGATTAGTATTTCCCCAGAGTGCATAGGGAGGAAAGGACAGACGGTCTCTAAAATAGAAAATTTCCTTTGGAGATTATTTAAAAAGACTTTCCCATCAGCAGTAATATTTTAAGCAGTTTCCTTTTTGATACTTATGATTACATTATGATCTAATGAAGCTTCAAATCATGCTCATTGTTCCTCCAAATTTGGGAAACTCCCATGAATAGTGATGAGAGAGAGCAAGAAATGCCCCAGTGGTCATAAAGGGGCAATGAAATGTCTTCACATTTTATTTGGAGGGCTCAAGATGTGCTGAAGAGACGCCAGAGCATTCAGAAAGGTCAGGCAGGCCTCTTGTGTTACCTGCAGAGTCAGATCTCACACTTCTTTTTGTGACATCTGTCTTAGCCCTAGTTTGGGAAACTCTAAAGTGGCAATACCCTGGCTCCTCCTGGCCTTGATTTAGCTCTAGAATGGAGTATGGAAAGATGGTCTGGTTTTGTTTTTTGTCAAGTGTAGTTTGTTCTAATGTTTAGTTCTTCTTTGATACATGCTCCACTGAAAAACATTATCAGTCAAGGAAATGCATGAAGTAGGATTTTGATACATACTGGTTATTGAAGACCATAATGGCTATGCATCAACTTCATAAACTCAAAATTTCTCCAGACTTTTGTGTGTCATCCAAGGGTGGTCTTGTGGACTGTCACAATGAAGCAAAAGAGAAAAAGACAGGGCAAAATAGAGCAGAAAGAGATAAAAGGAAATAAATTATATCCCTGGTATAATGACATTTGCCTTAAGACCACCTGTTTCCACTGCTACCATGAGCTGTGAAGAAGATTCCTTTGCAGTCTACAGATTCTTCCTTTCTGAACTGCCATGCTGGAGACACTACAAGAACATTTTAAATTTACAGAAATTTGGCATAAACTGGTAATTCGAATTTTGGGACATATTCAAGGTATGGGGAGAGAATCTTATTATTAATCATCAGGTGTGGAAATCAAACTTTTTTGTAATTTTTAAATGACTGACACCCCTATAATATTTCACAGTTTGAAACTTTGTTCACCTTATATGCTACACACTCTAAGAACTGGTGGATTTGCTCTGTCGTCCAAGTTTCTAAAATTATAAGAGTCAGCACTGTGACTTTCCACAAACATTAAAATCCTAAAAATCATAGAATGGTAGGGGTTGGAAGGGACCTTTAGAGATCATCTAGTCCAATCCCCCTGCAGAAGCAGGTTCAAGACATGTTTGTATCTCATGTCTTACTGAGGTAGGGTTACAAGCCAGGGTTTTTCCTGTTTGTACAACTGGGATAGAATATCTGAAACTTTTTTGCCAATAAGAAGGATGCTTTGGTCTAGGAGACAGTGAAATTTCACTGATGTGAAACCCACATGAGTAATTTCACAGCAAGTGCAACTTCTCTCACGCGACTGATATCCATCTGTATAAACATAATGCAGTTCAGAATACTGTTGCTCACTCTGGAGTATCACTCTCAGAAGGTGTCTGCCCAGAGGCATCCCAATGATCATGCCAAATGGCACCTGAGATCTGTCAGCTCAGCCCAGGAGAAAGGGCTCCAGGTTCCAGTTGCTGCAGAACATATGGCAAAAGCAGCTTGATGAAATACAGAAAGTTTAAGAGAGTGGAAAGGAATGGAAGGATGTCAAAAACACCACAGGTACCACGGGAACATGTTTCTGTCACACCACTACAACTGTAATTTGTCTTACAAGGAGTTTTGTAAGGTAGGCATGCTATAATGGAGGCTCTTTCAGTAACGAGTAGGAATGCTGAATGTTATGTGTATTGATATTCTCTATTCTACACCACCCATGAAACTGAGGTGCTGTTTCTCAAATCAGTGCTTGTGACAGAGGAATTAGAAGTGTTGTAGACCACAGCACTACTCAGTTGGTATGAGGATGGCAAAGAAGCAAATCACTCTGTTGATTATGAAAGAAGAGCTTAGCATAGATGAAGAATAAGCTGCTGTCACTTGTAGCCGATTCCAAACAGTGCACTTAAAAGGCATGGAGAGTCTATGGACAGGCTAACAGGAGTCTGGTGAGTTTACTCAAGGTCTTTTGCAAGCAGCAGTCAGCAGGTGATTGTTCCAGTTTTTGTATTGTGGATACCTGAGGGCACTGGCCACTTCAAAGCCCTGAAGAGAACAACATTAAAGGTACCACATCCATTGCAACTGACAAAAATCTTGATTCTGAGAAACTAGCTGCAAGATAGGTTTATGTCTCAATTCCTGAATAATCACTTTCCACTAGAAATACTGCATTTTACATGCTTGGCCTCAGTGTTCTACTGTGAGAGTGCAGAACTCCACACTTAGGGAGAACTCTGTTAATTGAAGGGCCTACTTACCCACTTACAGGAACATGTCATCATGGAAGATTTGATTCATAGGTGGATAGGTAAGTTTAGGTTATGGAAACTTGCTTATTAAAACTTACAATATTAGAAAATCATACATATAGTTTTATGAAATTACTAGTCTCATAAGCCCACAGAGCTATTAGAACGACACGGCTATTTCTTGTAACACAACTATTGCTTAGTGCTGATAGTTTCAAGGCTGGTGTGTTCCTAAAAGAAGTTGCTATTGCTTAGGATGATAGATCATTAGGTCAGTTCTACAGTTTGGACATTGCTTAACACTAATAGCTACAAGGCCAGCTTAGTCCTAAATGGAATTAATATCTGATGATGACAGAGCTTTTACCTAGGATAATAAACCATTAGGCCATTTTGTTCTGTTCTGCAATTTGGACAAAAGTCAAGGACCCAGAGGTGAAAAGTATACTGCAAGGAAGACTCAGATCTTAATTCAGCATGACCCCCAGTGATCATTGAAGAAGGCGAGAAGACACCAAAAGAGGCATGACGCAAGTGTAACTTGAGTAGACCAAGACAGGACTATGGGCAGGCCTTTTCCTGGAAATGTAATGAATATTCATGTTTGCTGTAAATATAAACTGAAAATCCAAAGGCTGAGGTGGGCACGTTTGGTGGAGAAATCCCCCATGTTCCCCAGTGCTGCAATAAAGAATACCTGCTTAATAGTCACATTGGCTATTGAGTCCTGACTGGCTTCCTCACAGCATCAGATTAGTATTAGTGATGTTATAAAAATCATTAGGGAAAAAAAAAGTGAGTAAAGGATAAAAAAAGTACAATGTGTTGCCTTACATGCAAGCACTGTCAAACACCATTATAACTAATTTCTGTCTTGTTATACCTGCAGTAATGGAAAATAATTTTAAATAAAAATGCTTTTGCTGTGTTTTTGGTGTATTTGCATAATGTTATGCACTTATTTGTTGGTTAGAAAAAGATTCTATTTGCTCTTTTTGTAGTATTTGTGCCATCCCAGGAAGTGATGGAAATTTAAAGAGCACTGGAAAACACCATGCCATTTCTGTTTTTTTTACCTACTGCTCCCCAAGCGATGTAAATTGCAAATAACAGCATCCAGCTATGTATTCCTTTGATTTCGGTGGAGTAACACATGCCACGTAGAAGGCTGGGAGCCACCATGGGCTGGACAGAGGTGAGCTTTGACATACCAGCCAGAAGACAGGGAGAGCCAAGTTTTCTGTAGCTGAATGTTTAATGAGTTTAGCTGGGGGAGAGCTTTATTGATAAACGCGTCCCAGTTACCCACACCATAGGTTTTCCCTCGCTGTTGCATGAGTGCACAGTACTTCATCACAGCGCTGTAAAAGAGGGGGAAGGGCAGATCAATCTTTTCCTAGGTCACCTTTCTCAGCACTTTCGTTTTACGTAATTTGACCGATAACACACAGGCGACCAAAACGTCCTATAAGACAAACGGCGAGAGCCAAACGGCCTCCGTGCGGCAAAGGAGGCCGTTTCAAGCTTTAAATCTCTGCCAGAGGATCTTTGGGGCTGCCAGCCTGCGGCCCTCTCTCCCTCTGCGCTGGCCGCCCCCGAGGCCGGCGAAACCTGCGGCAGTGGAGGGCGCTGGCGTGGGTTTGAGGCCAGGAGCCAGCCAAAGCCGAGAGGGACGGATACGGCACTCGCCACCCCATGGCGTGCCGAGGCTGCCGGAGACTGCCCGGCGCTCCCGCGTCCCGCCGGCCTCTCGCGATGTTGCTAAGAGCCCTGCGAGACTCGGCAGCGGGCGCCGCCGGTTGCTAAGGGCCGCCGCCTGAGGAGACGGACGGCTGCCGCGACGGTGAGAGCCGTAGCCGCCGCCGCCTCAAGGTGATTCGCGCCGTCCCGGGGGGCGCAGGGTGGGGCAGGGGTAGAGAGCCGGCGAGGGCCGCCCACCGCGACGTCCTTCACAACTCGCGGGGCCTGGCGGAGCCTGGGCGGGCTTCGGACCCTGGGGCTGGGCCGAACTGCCAGTACGGGGCCCCCGGTGCGGGCAGCCTTAGAGACTTCACTGAGGGATGAGGAGACCGGAGGTACTAGGGGGTGAGCGTGTCTAAGGTGCCTTGGCAAAACCCCTCAGTGTTTTTAGTGATACAGGAGGACCTGATCAGGTTTAGCGTCTTCTGCTGACTCTTTTAAAACAGATAAGCAGCTCTCACGTGAGTTATTAGAAATTTGTTTACTGATTTGTGAAAAAACTGCTATGGTATTGTGTAACTGATGATAAAAATTGAGAGGAGATAGGAATTCTCCCACTACTTTTGCTTCTCTTAACCACTGTCGTTGGTTTCTTGCTAAAATTAGCACTTTTTTTTTGATGTTTTAAGGCTACATGGTGATACATCGGAAGTATTGTGTTTGGTTCTGGGCTCCCCAGCTCAAGAGAGACAGGAAACTGCTGGAAAGAGTCCAGCAGAAAGCTACCAAGATGATCAGGGCACTGGAGCATCTTATGAGGAGAGGCTGTGGGACCTGGAGCTGTTTAGAGTGGAGAAATCTAAGGGCCGCACCTTGTGAACACTTAAAAGTACCTAAAGGGTTGATGTCAGGAGGATGGGTGCAACACTTATTTCTGTAGTGTCCAGTGACAGGACTAGTGGACATAACTGGAACACTGGAAATTCCAATTAAACAAAGAAAAAACAGGAAGGGTGTGAAATCTCCTTCTCTGAAGGTTTTCAAAACCTGCTTGGTTGTGACCTGATCAGGGTGAACCTGCTTTATCAGGGAAGTTGGACTACCTAATCTCTAGAGGTCTCTTCCAACCCCTGCCATTCTGTGATTCTATGCTGTGGCTGTAGCAGGCCACTTCTGGATCAACTCTTGGGTTTTAGCGCAGAATTGCCAGTTGTGGAGCAGTGCCAGTAAATGAATTTGAACTTGAAATGACTAGAAATTACTTAGGGTGAGGAGTTTTTTTTTTTAAGGAGAAAACAATCATTTAAATTTTGCCTGTTTTTTAAATTTTATCTGAATTGGGGAATACGCCTACTGGAAAAGTAAAACCACCAAAAAAGTAAACACAGCAAACCACAAACCTTTGCAAATTAGTTTTAAGATAAGTATCTTAGTGATTACCCTAGTCAAAAAAGACTTTTCAAAGTAAACTGGAGATGAAACTGCATTATTCCTATGGTTTGTCTTTATGAATAATTTCAGTGGGGCCTTACACTAATTGCCAACCAGTATCCCACTACTTGCACTTTTAAAAAATTTGTAGTTACAATGAAATACTACATGAAGTTTGGTGTTTTTTGCAAGGCATTATCCAATGTTAAGGTCATAGAATCATAGAATGGTAGGGTTGGAAGGGACCTTTAGAGATTATCTAGTCCAACCCCCCGACATAAAAATGTATTGACTTTGATTAAATATCTTGAGACTCTGAAAATACTGTAAATTAAGGAGTTAAGATTATTTGTGGTGCATGGTTTTTTTTCTTTAATATTTTAATGATATTTCTGGTAAGGCGATAGAATTAATATTTAATTATGTTTGATTAAAGTAAAATGTTCAGCATTTTACAAAGTTCACAGAGAACTGCTAACTCAAGGAACCATTACCTTTCGTAAGGGATAACTTACCCAGCTGATGCTATATGGCTTTGATTTTTTTTGTTAGTTAATAGAGTTTTAAGTCGGAAAAAGTTATTTATTATATTTTTCTTCCAACTGTGCATATTATTTACTCACAGATGCTTAGAGTTTTGATTGACTTTTTAAATTAAAAGATCTCTAAATCATTCTTCCTCAAATAGACTAGAAATATATGAACTATAACTGCCACGGGGCGCTGGAATTATTCCTTGGCATATAAAGAGCTTTGAATTTAGGTTATCAGGATAGAAACAGATATTTTGGGTTTTTTTGAAACTCCTGAAAAATCGACTGATAAGATGATGTCTTCTGGACTTGACAGATAATTCTGTTTTTTTTTTTTACTGCTACTCCTTCCTTTTTTTTTTTTTTTAATTCCTGAGTAGCCGTAGGGTTAAATTAACAGGATTTTGTCAGGTCACTGCAGTTGATTACTGCAGGGAAATCAACAGTTCTGATAATTCCACCTGGCTGTTGCAAAAGTTGTTAGACAGCACCTTCAATTGTGGTCATGGCAACAGCTCTCGACGGGATCCAAAAATCAGAACTGGGTGGTAATAGTCGATGAGAAGCAGCTGAGAGACTCATAGAGGCTTCTCACGAAGACTCAGCCACTACATCTGTAAAACCTCTTTTTAAAAAAAATGTTGTGGTCTTGTGCCTATTTGGGCAAATCCTTGAGCAACTTTGAACAGGAATATTCAGGATTTTCTTAGTGCAATATATTTTTAAAGAATATTGTACTATGGTAACAGGAGGTTTACTGAAACTGGTTTGATGATTTTGTTCCCAGCTTGTCTGAAGATAAGCTCTAGCAAATGTTTACTCTCTGTGATCATGTCTTTTTACTGAAAATGTCTTGTAGTTGATAACAGGAAAAAAAGTGCCAATTTTTTTTTATGCTTTTCTTGGCATCTTGAGAGGAGGAAAGAAGCCCAAACAATGAGAACTTATTGTTCTAATATTTTCTTTATACAGATGTCTCACTTTACAAGTGAAGATGAAGCTCTGTTACAGTCTATGCTCAGACAGTTGCTGCAGAGTGTGAAGGAAAAAATCACTGAAGCCCCATCAGTAGAATGTGCAGAAGAGGTTCTCTTGCACTTGGAGGAAACAGATGAGAATTTTCACAAGTAAAAATATTTTTTTATATTTTTAATATTTTGACCAGGGTGAAATGTGTTGCTGTATTATTACTGGGAAATGTTTATCATTCAAATTGCTGTGTGAGTGTGTATGTATTTATATATAGATACTCCTATCACTAATCAACTCTCAAAATATGCTATTTTAGAGAATAAAACTTAATTTTTTTTTTGGTTTGTGGCTTGGGTCATGTCATCATGTCCACCCTCTCCCAAGATGGGAAGAGATTTTTACTGTAATAGTAATTGATGAGCTGTTTGAGAGAGGAACTTATAAAACTACCAACTTAGCCAACTCTGATGCTTGTGTACATGTACTGTACTAAATGTATACTCAAATAGGAGCTAGAAGAAGTCCTCACTGAAGGCTGTGAGACACTGTTTTTGACACTTGCTACGCAATATAATTTTCTTTTTCAAAGTAAGGTAAATTTTCCAAAGCCTACTTGGCTTCCCCTTTTGATCATTCTGTCTGATATATTACTGAGCTCTTACATATCCAATAAGGTAGTTTTTAATTTATGTTTTGAACAAAGCAGAAATGTGGCCTCATCACACTTCTGTTGAACAGTATGACTGCACTTAGGTGCATTTGAGATTTCTGGAGCACACATTCCTCTTTCCATGGTGTTCTAACTTTTTTTTTAACTACATGTGAGATTTTTAGTATACATTTATGAAAAGTCAGGAAAATAGCAAGCTGAAATAACCCTGAAGACATTTTAATACGGACTAGAGTTCTATGGCCTGACTTCTGAAAAAGCTGATGCCTTGCCACTTTTTTTCAGAAGTAGTATTATCTATATTCTTTCATATTTGTGTAGCTTTTAGCATTACTTAGTCAGCAGTAGAAGCTAGGTAAAAGTAGGTAAGTGAAATAGAACTAGGGTTTACCTAAAATTTGACTTACCATTTTAAAACTTTCCTACTTTTGTATCAGATAACACTTTTGTTGGCAGTCTTGTGAATTTTGAGCACCATATTACCAGGTGATAAACATGAAAGTAAAAAAGTTGATTATAAACATCGGAATTAAAAATTGAATGTCATTTTGAAAGGAAGTAATTTTTATTTAAAATAAGATATATACAGTAATAAAATGCAAGCAACAAAAAAACCCTATGAAATTGATTCTGTCGGTATTCTGTGATTCTATGATATTTCTTTTTGAGGAGAATACCCAGGATCAGGGAGTAAAGTCTAAGACTGCTGGAAGCAATGCATACATAGCTTTTGCCTTTAGAACAGTGAAACCTTGGGATCCGTGTCTCTTTTCTGCTAAGCTAAAAAACTGATGGTTCTAAAAATACTTTCTTTTCATGAGAAAAGTTTTAACTTATATTTAATATAAAATCAAGTGATGCTTTAAATGCAGAATATGAGCATTACTCTCTGGTGCTGGAATATTTCTGGAGATTTTCTAGTCTTGTTCATGACCCACAGCATTATAGGTTGATTTTCATGGAAGTTCAGAGTGGTCATATAGCAATTCAGTAGAGAGACCATTAATAAACTTTCTCCTTGATCCTTATCCAATTCACCTAGACTGGAAGCTGCTTTAGTAGTAGTGTGTACTCTTAGATGGTCCAATATGCTAATGCAGCTCAGCATTTTGATCAGCACTCTTTCTGCCTCATGGTTCTTTTGCCTCAGTAATTTTATCAGATTTTGAGGCCTTACTTTATTCGTTGTTTCCGCTTTGATGTAGAAGAGACAAAAACACAGAATCATCAGAAAGAGAATAAAAAGGAAAACTGAATGGAGTTCAGAATTTATGTGCAGAAGTAGAAATCAGTTTTTTTACTTATAAAGGTAACTTGTTTTTTGTTCTATTTTTTTCCTTAAGTTGAAGTCCTACAGTTTAGTACCTTTTTTTTTTTTTTCACCTAGTGCTTCCTTTGTAAGCCCAGCCAAATCAGTCTGACTTGATTCTGCATGTGAAGAAGTAGTTTTGTCATTACTGAAACATATTATTCGTTACAAAACATTTTTAAGGTGGAAGAATGATGCAGAGGATCAAGGCTAGGGCATCAAGCAGATATAAACTTAGTGACATGAATAACGATGTGATTGCTGTGTGTTTCAGAGCAAAGCAGTCACTGCAAAAAGTGTGTATCCTGGAAATGTTACTGTCATAAAACAAATGGGAAAAAGTTTTATGAAAGCCTTCATTTAGTGGAGAGTCATGTGCAGTTTCATTATTAAAGAAGAAAAAAGCTAGCCTTGAAGACAAATGAAACTGCAAATAAACTTGTTTGCATCTTTCTTCAGATGTATTTCTGTTACATTACTTTCATTGTCAATTAAAGTAGGAGTGGAAATAAGGGAGGGGACGGGAAGAGGACTGCTGTAGCTGATGGAACCTGAGGTAGGGACTCCAGTGAGGAATTACGTATATCATGATATGAGACACAATTTTCTGTGCTTAGTTTTTTAATGTATCTTGATTGTAGTCTGATTTTTTTTTTTTTTTTTGTATTTTCTTTTTTTTTAATATCCAAGCAAATGCTGCTACTTGTTGTAACAGTTGCTTTATTTTACATTTGTATTTTATAGCTTTGGACTCTGTATCTACATGGTGAACTATCTTTTTAATTGAAATTCTCTCACTGTATTGATCCAAATGAACACAAAGTAGTCACAAATCTTTATTTGATAAAATGAAAATATGATGATGCATCTGCAGTTTATGTATGATGAATTTTTATGTGTTTCTATTTGCCTGGTCCTTTTTATAAATCAAGAGACTAACAAAAATGCTTCTATATTCTGAGCACTACTTTTTAACAATGTTCATAGCTAATACAGAGTCTGAGGACCCAATAAAAGTCTTCCATTTGAAGTCTCCCCTTGATTGTTTTGTTTAAACAAGTTTCTGTGAGTATCTCATAATAAGAGTGCAAAGGATATGATTTCCTTGCACCTAACATGTATGGAATCACAGAAACTAGTTTATCGGTTTGAGATCTTCTGCATACTGTCACGACACAGAGACTTTCATAAGCCTTAGATATGCTCATATGTTAGAACTTACTGTGTTTTCTGTGTTTCTTCTCTTTTTGTAGGTATATTGCATTAATACTAATACCAGTTGACTGTAAAGCAGTGCCATGTTCCAATAATGCTCCAAGTAATGCTTCTTTTGGAATTTTGAGATTTCTTGATATTCTATGATTTTTATCTACAAAACCTTACCCTATTATCTGAGGAGATTTTTACATTTAGAAATTAGAACTATTTGGTATTATTTCTTCTTGGAAATGCTGATAATGACCATATTGAAGAAAGTCAGACTTGATTGTGGTGGTATTTTTTTGTTGTTGTTGTTTTTACACCATTGAAGTTTATTTCTCTACAAGTCATAAACACTTAACTTAAACTAATAGATCGTCTGGAAGAGAAGGTGGCCAGTGTCAATATAGTGTTGAAAATGACAGCTCAGGGAAAACTATTCATTTTAATTTTATATAATTCTTGCAGCTACGAGTTTGTGAAATACCTTAGACAATATATAAATAATACTGTGGGATCTGTGATTGAAGAAGAAACAGAAAAATGTACGTCTGCTCAAAATCAAGGTGAAGTATCTGGCTATGACACGCTTGTCCAACATGTTACTAAGAAGACCCGTGAATCAAAAGAGTGAGTATATACATTTATTTCACATTTTTCTGTCTTCTTGGTCTTTACCTTCCTTTCCCCTTCCAGAACTTGTTTTGTGTCCTGGTTATGCCAAGCTGGGAACAAAGAGCTGTAGGGTTGCTCCCTTTCTCCCCCAGCTTCTGGTGAAATGGGGAGGGGAGTTAGAGAAAAGGAAGAAACCCACCTAGGTTGAAGTAAGAACAGTTTAATAGAACATAACAAGTTAAGAAGAAACAGTTGTAACAACAAATGAAAGTGTGTACAAAAGGAATGGTATGTGACTCAGTTGCTCACCACCTGGAACCTAGACCAACAGGGGAACCGGTGGTTCCCAAGTGTCACTCCCTGCAGCTCCCGACCTATATACTGGGCATGATATCAGATACCAGTTGGCCAGCCGGACTCAGCTGCTTAGACTGTGCCCCTTCCTAATTTTAGCATAAAAGTTAACTGTATCCTGGCAAAACCCAGCTTCTTATAAAAAGTTAACCCTATCCCAGCCCAAACTAGGACATTTTGAAAAAAATAAATTCTGAACCAAAGGGTTACAAAAGTAAATTTTTGCTTTCAAAAATCCATGCTAAGCAGTTCAAGTATCCCCACCTTACATTGTAATTTCTCTACTTTGTCTCCCTCTGGAATTAAGATTATGAACCATCAGCAGGAAGTTGTCTGCTGATCCAGCATTATTGGCTCTCACAGTGATGGTCTTGATATCACTTCAGGATAACTCCAAGTTCCAGTTGTGTGGAACTCATTTCCTGTTGTAGGTAGTATGCTTACAAGTATTTCTGGAGAAAAGTGTATTAAGATATTTAACTCCTTAGCAGTACATTCTGTATTTTCATAGTACAGTCAGTTATGTTAGAAAGCAATTCTTAATTGACTATGCTTGGCTTTTATCTTCACCTAGAAAACAGATGTGGATGACCGTTTTTCAAATTATGCTGTTTCTATCTTTTTGTTTTGATGATCAAGACCTTAGGGTTCTTGCACTCTTTAAAGTTAGTAGAAGAAGCTCCAATGAACTAAATATGTCTATATCTTACATTTTAATTTGAGATGTAGGGGGGTATTAAAGCAGAATATGGTATTGAAATATTTTGTGATTGCAAAATAAGTCATAGTACCCTTAAAGTGGAAAATATTTTGAAATAAAATATCAACATATAAACATTTTACAGTAGGAAGCTTTTCTGAAACATCTCTTGTCTTAAATTGCTTGCTTGTGGATATTACTGTCCAATTTATGTAACTTTGAAAAACCTTGGGTTTGTTGAAAGAAAATCGTTTTATGTGCATGGCTTGCACGCAAGATCTTGAATCAGAATGATGTATTCTCTTCTGTTGGTTCTGCTCGAGGCTTATAGCGGAAGAAAAATTGTATATTGTACTTGAAGAAATATAAACAGTTAGAAAGATGAGAACTGGCCCGTTTTCTCAGGGACAGATACCCCCTTTTGATTGATTCACCTTGTTCTCTAAGAACCTCTCAGAACAGGATTATGTTAGTAGCATTTCATTGAATGATTTTAGAAGGGCAAAAAGGATTCTTACTGTAATTCTGAAATATAGTTACCTGAAACGTTTAAGGTACATACATGTTTTGTTGCTCATTTTGGATTTGCATCTGTTTTACATTAATTTCTGTAAATTTTATGAGTTTTGGTCTAAGTAGCTTTATGCTGTGTTCAGTTATTCGTGATCTAGCGATTTGATGATTTTTATGCTCTTTAATATTAAAATGATCTTTACTTTTAAGATACAGAGAAATGATGCATGCCTTGAAGAATGTCATGATGGTTGTGGTAGAGTCTTTGATTAATAAATTTGAAGAAGATCGGATGCATAATAAGGAGCTGGATAGTAAAACAAAGAACGAACGTCAAAGCAGCTATTGTACAGACAACTGTTCTGACAGTGACTCCTCATTCAACCAAGTACAATTTGTTTTCTCTCTCTGTTATGAAATAAACATGGTACTGCAAAATTGTTGTTTCTGTCAATGGAGATTGAGAGCAGCCCTAGAAAAGGATTCATCCTTCTTATATTGATGTATTTTAAATTAATCACCTTTATTTCACTGAAATACTAAGCTAATACTAACTGTATAACTTTTAGACAGCGTATGCTAGATGAGATTAATGTGATGCCCATATGCTCTAAAGTACTCATGCAAATACTGCATAAAAAAAGATAAAATAACATTAAGGGCAATACATCATACAAGTTTTTGAGATTTGTTTTTGTTTGTTTGTTTAAACTTTGGCAGCCAAGTAACATGCAGTTCATTTCCAGACTGTTGCACTATGCTGTATTACTTAATGAATTATGATAAGAGATTTTATGAAGATACAGGAAATGTTTAATTAAAGCAAATAAAAATACGTAATGGCAATTTTATTGCTGTAAATTCAACTTTGGGCAAACAGCAGAAACCATTTACAATGTTGCCTTTAATGTTAAAGTGGTATAAATGTATAAGTCCTAATTATTAAAAGAAAATTAAATATCATAAGGAGTTACAATTTTAATCTTATGCTGTTAAGTTCAATAAAATTTACTAATGATAATTTTATGCTATGTATTACAGAGTTATACATTCATGAGTCAGGAACAATTGCAACTGCTTCTGGAAAGGCTTGACCCTATTCAGCCTAAGGAAGTAAGTTTTAAAGAAGAAATAAAATGTTAATAGAAAAGAATGTTTATGTCATATTGGAATGCAGACTGTGTGTACGTAAGAGTTCATATGTACCTAAATGGAGTCTTGTCTTTTGTCGATTCATATGTCTTGGCTTCAGTGCAGCAACTCCTGTGCAGTGCTGTTTCATTGTTCATAACCATCTGGCTCAAAAGCTAGTGTTTCAGCTAGTAACTTTGTTGTTGTTGTTAGTACTTCATGTGCTACAGATGGGCATTTTTAGTTTGGGAGAAGTTTTCTGTCAGAAATAGTTATTGAAGCTTATTTTCCTGTGTGTGTGCTGTTTGCTCTTCCTGGTAACTTCCATGTTGTCCTTTGTGTTACTCCTATCAGAAGAGAGAAATGTCTGCTGATTTGCCATCAAACTGTTGCCAGATGGGATATATAAACTGCAAGTTAGGTTTTTCTTTCTGCCAGTGGCAGTAGTAATTTGGGTCTCTAACCACCAATCAGCAACAGCTGCTGATATTTTTGAAGCTCAGAGAAACATTTTGAGAGTGCTATCTCAGTAGAACTTGTTTGGGATTCTCTGGCAGTTGAAAAAGGCATAGTAGGCTGAAACTGGTGTAAACATTGCAGTTTAATTTTATTAGAAAACCTGGTAAAAAGTGGGTGCTATTCAATATTGTTGAATTTCCTACAGTTTGGTTTAATAATATGGCATAAATTGCTAAAAGATACAGCTGTCTACAAATAGAACAAAACCCAAGTTATTTGAAATTATTCAGATTATGATACTGATAAAAATTCAGCAGTGAAACATAATGTCTGGTAAACCTGTTTCCACTTTTGACGTTTTAGAGAGCTTCTAGGCACAGTTATATTATTTGGTGATAGTTACCTATATTTCCTGGCAACAAAATATTTGATTGCAAACAGAAAGTAGAACATAGTCCTTATATCCAGTATTGAAGACCTACGTAAGATGTTTTTGTTGCTTTATGGGTTTTATTCCTCAGTGATATAGAGTTTTCTCTAAATTGCCATAGGAATATAGCAGAAGGTAAGTATTCTGGGATTTGTTATCTGTTCTACAGCAATCCTGTTCCTTCCTTCCCCTAAATGGTATTGTAAGTTACATATTTGAGAGGTTGCTGTGAATGGATTTGTGGTGTTATTGTTTTGACTGCTTCAGGTTCGCCAAGAAGCATTGCAGACACTGTCCTTTTCCCCTCCCTCTGATATACTGAACTCTGAGAGTTGGCCAAGTCTGCGTAAGCATCTAACGATGGCTCTTTCAGATCCTGATGCAACATTCAGTGTAAGCTAATTTTCTATATTTAGTTATCATATGTGTAACCATAGTAAAGAGTAATGAAGAGGAGGAGGAAGTGACAATATATATTCTGAGAAGTCCAACAGAGTCCCAAGACACTTTACAATTTTTGTGTGTTGCGTAAACTCTTTTTGAAGTAAAGGAACTGGTTCCAGTAGGTCCTGAGTTAAAGGATTGCAACAGGATTTCAGTGGGATTTTTAGAGACTGGAGTAGTCATTTGTGTGTCTTTTAATGGGAATGAAAAGGATTTAATGGCTTTTTGCAAACAGATAATGTAAAGAACAAATTGACAGAACTCTTCTGCAAAACCTGTCATGTTAACATTTCCTATTTAAGTCAAGTATGAGCTCGATGATGGTGAGAGAATGATACATAGCGATATTACACAGACACTGATATGGAAAAAATGGCAACTGCTTAAGTTGCTTTTTGATTATTTATTATACCACTTGAGGATTTTTTTCTTTTTCTTTGAATTTTAAAGTGATTACCAAATGAATAAGAAAGTTGCCCCAGCTACTGTCATATGTTTCTTCTCCAACTTAAAAGGTCTACGGTTTCTTTTAAAACAAACAGTGCTAGTTACAAGTCAGTGGTATGTTTAATAACATAAAAACTTCAACATTAATGGAAAAGTACAATAATATTCCCTAGTCTACCTCTTTGTATCTCAGTGAGGCTTTACTACTGTCAGTGAATGTATTTTAGTGGAATTTCCTTTGGACTGTAGGTTTCTGTGGTCCCAAACTATATATTTTTGTAAAATACACTTAACATCTGTATAGAAACACCTGAGCAATACATAATACTAAGAAGAATTATCAAATCATTTAGGTTGGAAAAGACCTTTAAGATCAAGTCCAGTTGTTAACACAGCACTGCCACGTCCATTGCCAAACCATGTCCCTAAGTATCACATCTACATGTCTTTTAAAAATACCTCCAGGGATGGTGACTCCACCTCTTCCCTGGGCAGCATGTTCAGTGAAGAAATTTTTCCTGATATCTAATCTAAACTTCCTCTGGTACAACTCGAGGTGCATTCATTTTGTCCCATCTCCTGCCACTACATGTTGATTGTTGTGCAATAATAATACACAGATACATGACTGTTTAATACGTTGCTTGCCTTTTCTCCCTTAGGATAAGATTCTTAGGTTCTATGCAAAAACCTTTTCTTCTTCTCCATTTAATATGACAAGAGAAGTCTATACAAGTTTAGGTATGTACATTTAATTACATTTAAGATTTCATGAGTCATATACTTCCTGAAAATCAGTTAGCTGTTATAATGAAGCTGTATAATGTCTGTTTTGTCAGTATTGTCATGGAGGTGAGGGTATTTTTTTTCCCTCTGTTTTTAGCAAAACACTTGGAGTTGTACTTTCTTTCTGGAGAATATTCTCTACGTATTTCAGCTGGTCTGGATGTATCTAACACAGAAATAATTCGTTTACTTAAAAAGGTATAAAATATTTTTTCTGTATCTTTTTTGTCATTACTGAAATGATATGTAGTATTTATTTTTACATGTTAATAATTATATTTTCAGGTCCGCCTTTTAAATGAGTATCAAAAGGAAGCTCCATCTTCCTGGATTCGTCATCCAGAAAAGTATGTCACTCTCAAAAACCTGTCACTGTGTCTTAATGATGTTCCCCTCCTTAATGGTACATATAGTTTTAGCAAAGAATTGGTTACAGGATGCACAGTTGACTGGTCATTGATAAGGAGGGAAATAAAAATAGAGAATGGAAAAAGTGGAATAGAGAAATTGCATAGGAGTAGTCACGGGTCATAGTAAACTGTTTACTTAGCTTTTGAAGTGTTTTAAATGTTTTTTAACAAAAATAATTTGGATATTTTACAAAGTAGCAAGTATGATAGCACATACAAAACATGATAATTCATGTATGTTAGTATTAGTTTTATTCATGGTGGTATAAAGAATTAGTATTCCTACAAGATTAAGTTGGAGATAATGCTCTTGATATTTACGATTTATCTGAACAAGGTTTTACAAGAAAATTTTTCCTGAATATTACTAATGGAAAGATTTAAGTGATTTTTGTTTTGTGTTCATTTTTCCTGTTTGTGTCAAAAGGTACATGGAAGAAGTAGTGGAGAGTACCTTGTCACTTTTGTCAGTAAAACACGAACCTAGTAATCCAGATTTTTTGAGTCCAATCTATTTCTTGGCTCTGCTAGATATCAAAGCAATATGGTTTAAAAAGTGGATGGTAAGCAAAAAAACCCTCAACCCAACAACTTGTAACTTGTTCGTATCTTATATTTATTTTGAAAAGCTTGATTTATGACTTTTTATCTCAGACATATAATGTCCTGATAGCAACCTATAATAAGCACCATAATTAAGGAAGTCGGGGGTTTTTTTTAGACATTTGTGTCCTCTATCCTTTAATTCTACTCTCTCCTCCATTTCTATTCAGTTACTAGTTTTCATAGAATTTCTGAGGACTTACTGTGCTTTGTGACTTCAGTCCCATGTCATTAATTGACTGACAGCCGTCAAAAGAAGCAAACATTTTTCTGGAGAATAGTGATGGGCATGAAAGTACAGTTAGATAAAATGTGTCGTCTTAACATTTCAGTGTAGTTAATATTTTTTTGGTTTACTGCATATTCTGCTAGACATTTTTGAAATGACAGAATTTTTTTGTTATCTTTAATGTACTGTAGACAAAAGGCTCTGCTGAGTATAATACTGGTTTACACAAGCTGGAGTTCAGTACATTGAACAAGTGCTGCGCCCAGGATCTCTAATAGAGCACAATCAGAGGCAATTTCTTCTTTTTAATTAAAAAATAAAACTTAATATGTTTGAAGCTGACATTAGGTCTCCTTTGTCATTTTAGCATGCATATTACAGCAGAACAGTGGTACTCAGGCTTTTGGAAAAGAAATATAAATCTATGGTAAGTATTTCCCAAGGCAAATTTACTTGAAACTTGATCTTACTTTGCACATGGTGATTTGAAATTTTTTGCCTTTTTTTTTTTCTCCTTTTGTCAGAGCTGTTCTGTGTTCTTTAGCTAGATGAGCCTTTTGGATTTTATTTATTCTTTATTTTTTTTTAAATTTTGCTTTGCTTAAATGAGTCATTGTTAAAATCAAAGAAGAGTATGAGACCAGCTCTGAGCGAGGGGAAATTTGGATGGTTCATTGGAGATGTATAATTAAGAGTACTATTTATTAATTCTTTATGTTGCACTCATATTTAGAATTATTTCTGACTGTATAGAAATACAAAACGATGCATGAAAAATATGGTAAAAGCTCTATGCTGAATTTGGATTTTTGATGAAAAGAGATTAAAAAGCCACCATTGCGTTCTTTAAGTTGTGATATGAAGCATTAAGGATTCAAAGTGTCAGCAAGATAAGTCAAACTGGGAAAACATGTTTAGGAATGTAGATGTTAATCCTATCACATATTCTGTATGGGCAGATCACTGGTATGGAAGTTTCATTATTTTCACCAAGACAAATATAAATGTGAGTTCCATTCATGTAGACAGGACTTTGGCTATGTTTTGTAAAATCTTCTAATAGAAATGAAATATAATGTAAAATGTACATGACTGATAAAACCTTAAGATGGGAGACAAGGATACAGATAACTATAAAAGACTTTTGTTTATCTGTATGTATAGAACAGAGCATAGAATAAAGTGTGTTCCATGCAACAAAAAATTTGTAATAGGAAGGCCATGAGCAGAGCAGTCTGTAGTCTAATTTATAAGCATAGAGTAAACATCCAATTAAGTGGTTTTTAATTTATTATGAATGCCTGTATATTCTACTTATACTTCTGAATAAATCTTAGCAGCTTCAAACTGTAATAAATCTCAATGTATTTCTTTGTTCATATGTAGTATTTGCTATTATTTTCTAAATCCATGCTGAGGATTTCTGAATTTTGATAGTGTAGTATTAGTAATGGCAATGTATTTTAATAATCTCAGTTGCAGTGAAGTGGATATTTAGGTGCTTGTGTTAAAGCACAGTACTTGGATACAAGAGAGAATTACTTTATTGTAAAACACTGGATATTTTATTATTTTATCCTTTTTTTTACACAGATTAATGCAGCTGTCCAACAATGTCTTGATTATTTTGAATTTTGCAAGGCAGCAGTTAATAAAAATTCCAGAGTCAATGACTTCTCCCAGCGGCGTTGTAGTGAGTATCTTTGCATCACTGAATTATATGCACATACATCAACATTCTCTCTCTTTGAGCATGCTACCTCAAGAGGAAGACATCTGTTCTTTTTCTTTGCAAAATATTGTCTGTCTGTCTTTTGAGAGAACACTAGTAGCAGTAGATAGTTACTTGAGCTGTCTGTCTTTAGATACAGTATGATCCACATATGTTGCAGGTAGTAGCTATGTACTGTAAAGTAACGAGGTACTGTAAAGTAAACTAAGAATCAAGTTCTAATTTTTTGATTTTATTGTGAAAGGTGATAAGCAGAACTTTTCTTACACTGGACCAGAATTGCAGTACGTCTGCTTTGTTCATTCACTGTGCCTTTTAGGAACATTATTGATCTATAAGCAAAGCCGAAATCTCTTTCCAGTACAACTGAAAAATAAAAAAGGTAAGAGGAAAATGGAATCTCCTAAGCAACACTTTATCCATACTTGATACGTGTTTCCACTGTGATATTGTGGACATTATAGGATATTATTCTGTTCAGGAATTCCGTGCCTGAGAAACTTTCTTACTGATGGTATGGGTAATTTTGAGTATCAACACAGTTTTTAAATCTTTGATGGATGTGATTGAATTAGATCACTTTTGTCCTTATGTTTAATATATTAATTTCATGTTGAAGGAGCATTGGATCAGTGTGTACGTGATTCAGTCTTTCTATGTATGAGTAATATCTTTTGTCAAACAAAATTATATAATTGTTAGAAAGAGAGACATGTCCAAGAACCAAAACTGTTCAAGTGTGAAACAAAATCAGTATTGCAAGCTATTTGCAAATTGAAAACAATTACTCTGAGCTTAACCTATTAATATAATTAAGGTAAAACAACCATAGAAGAAAAGGTCGGTACCTGTAGAACAAAAGCATAAATGAGACAGAAAAGCCCTTGAACATCCAGAGAAGTCTGCGTCGTGATATATTCTGCAGAGTTGGCAAATGCAAATGTGTGAGGATAATTGTAATGTTCCATTACATTAGTATCGCTATTAATTCAGTGTAGAATTCAAAACATTACTGGATACTAATTTTGAGACCTGTCCTGTGAAGGTGTGTTATCCCTCTGAGTAGATCCAATGTAGAGCAGCTGTGAGGAATAAATATCTACTAATAGAGTGCTTTTGTCATTTATGGATTATCCGTGTAACACCGTTCAAGCAGTGATCCATTGGTGATGGTTGCTTTTTTTCTCTCCCCTACAAAAGTAATAATCTCACCTTCTGTCATCATAATAGCATCCTTCGAAGTTTCATAGATAAGCGATTCTTCCCTCACAAATTGCCTGATTTATTAATGTCATTACATTAAACTTGGACCAACAGTTCCCAACTTGCAATTTGCTTCATGTTTGTTGGTTTTGTTTCGGACCTGAGGAAGAGTTGTCTGACAGCTAGTCTTTTTTCAGGTTGTTTCACTTAATCTAGTAGCCAGGTAATGCTTTTTCCTACAGCCACGTATATTCAGCATTCTCAGGCTCTTCCCATTTGTTTATGTGGAAGACATGTTAAAACTGCAATTGACTCATGTGGGACCAGATCAAGGCTCATAAGTTGGTCGTGAAATACTTTGGTAGAGTCTCAGGGACATACCTATCTTTTGCTTTATCAGTTGTACATATGTTCATTTCCTCAATAAAAGATTATTTGCACGTATTTACAAAATCCATTTTATTGTAAAATGAAAGTTACACTTTAACTTACAATTTCCCCTTTTTTTTTTTTTTTTTTTTTAATAGATACTGTATCCATAACTGATCTGTTGGTATTATTTACTCAGCTTCTATATTACTCTCCAAGTTGCCCAAAGACAGCTTTGGTAGCGCATACAGGTAAATGGTTGGTTTTAATATAGACTAAGATTATAATTAAACATGTGGTAACTTCTTTTGCAATTTTTAATTTGGATCTGTTATTTATGCAGATTTTTCTCTTCCCTTTCTCCCTTCTTTACTCAACCTTGTTAAATGTAACAAAATTATAATTGAGAAGCTGCCAAATAGATATGTTTGTGTAGGTTAAAACATGAATAAATACTTCTTGTGTTCACCAGACCATTATTCTCCAGCAAGTCTTGTTATGGAGATTCTGCAAGTTTTTTGTGAACAAACAGGATGTGCTGCTGAATGTTTATATGTGGATGCAGTGATAGATTCTCTACTTCATCCTTGTCAAAGTTTACTGAATGGCACAGAGGTTTGTAGTATCTTCCAAATAATTCAAAAATATAGAATATTAATGTTTTTCTGTGCTTTCTATGTAGAAGATGTATTTATTTGCATGGGAACTTTTATAGTATTTTCTGCATTAGCTCTTACGATATGCCTTAAATAAGCACAGACTGTTATTTTGATTGGTCTAACAAACTTACATTTTTGAAATCTTGTAAATAGTAGCAAAAATTGTGCTGTAGTGCGACTGTTCCCTTGGGAAAATCACATCTCTTCACTGTATTTTTTGCAATGTTTTTGTATGTCTTTTTGCTATTTCTTGGATGCTTATTTAGTCTCCCCACTACTTAAAAGGAAGACTACTTTTATTAGTTTTACAGTTCAACTGGCAATTTGAAGTTAAGTGTTCTCAGAAATTAATATGGGTAATATCTCTAATTCTTCATGGCAAACTATTATTTTATGAAATGGTAAAAGGAAGAGTTTGGTTTTCCTATTTTTTAAACAGTTCTATAAAAATTATAAGAATATTAGGAAACATTGTCTAGGTACTTGAAAGTCTAGTTATCCTTTCAGACTGTCCTGTGATTTTTGTTTTAACAGATGATTTAATTGATCTAGGTGTCTGTAAGTCTCAAGACAGAGAGGCTGTGGATCTGAAATGCCTATGCAGGAGCCTGAGCCACCTAAAGAGACTTTGAGATAAATTAATGGCTGCATATGGAACTCCTTGGAGGGACTAATGAGAAACACAAAACTTTTATTTTACATTTGAGCTTTGAAATAGCTCTGTTAAGTACAAGCCTTGCTGGCCTTTTAAACAGGATAGTACAGTGCAACTGTAGTAGAGAGAGGAGGAGAAACTCAGTGGCTATTTTTGGTAACCTGAAAATAAAAAGGGAGATTTTTAATTGGAAGTTTTAACTAAGAGAACAAAATCAAAATTGGATTTTTCTCTTAGATTACTTTGACTACTGACATTAATAGCTAATTCCTTCCATTTCAAAGCAGGAAAACTATTTATTTTTCCTCTATGCACTGTATAAAATGTAGAACTACCTATAAGAGAAGTTGCAGGAGTCAGATTGCATAGCATTTTAAAACTAATTCTTCTTGTGAGTCCAGCTGTCCTTGATGGATAACAGAAGAGTGGAAAAGATTTAAGCCATGGAATTCAGTTTCAGGACAGCAGTGCTTTATTCCTCATTCTGACATACTAGATATTTAATAAGTATTACTGGAAACAGTAATTCCCCTGTAGCTCATTGTTGCCTAAAATTCGTCTCGCTGTTGACTCCACTCTATTGGATGTGGATAGGGGAAAGCTACCAAAGGGGACTTCTCATTTTGAAAAATATCCTCCGTCTCTGTATGTACATTTATGCAGAAATCCTAGGAATTTGGAGTGTTTCTCAATCCTTGGGTGAGAGATTATGCTCTGGATATCTCATGACCATATTATGGAGATATATGGACAGGAACAGAGTTCTGGTGAGCACCTTTAAGAAAATGTTTAAAGTCCTGCAGAATTGCAGCCACTGTCTACTGTCAGGCCTTCAGTACATCTTTCCTCTACTTCTCCCCTGAGTTTGGCAACTTGGTTTCAGGACTAGCATAGGTAATGATGTGGGCATCCAGCCTTGAAGAGAGACATTTGAGAGAGCTCTGGTAGGACACCTCAGCAGAGATTCCTGCAGTGATGACTCTGCTAATAAGCCTTAGTATGGACTCACTTCCCTTTCCACTCAGGAGTGTTTTGTAAGATGAGGACCTTTTCCTGCCTGTACTATGTTATATCCTCATTGGAGTCTACAGCCCCATTGATCTGAACCACAAATATAATTTCTTGATTCACTTCACCTGAGACCTGTCTTGTCAGTGTAAATCCAGTTGCATGGTGATCACTGAGCTACGTGTGATCCTGTGTCTGGAGCTGATCTCAACTCACTGTCTGGGCTTCCTGACTTAACTTTGGACCGCCTTCATCACTGTGGAAGGGATCTGGACGGTTGGGTGAACCTGTTACTATCACTAGACCTCGTCTGCTCACCCACCTACCCTTTACATGGGTATTTTGGGACCGTTCACCCACCTGATTGCAAGCTGTTGCCTCTGGCCTGCCTTGTTATCATAATCAGCTCCCAGCTTCTCATCCCTTGCAGACCATCCTGCTCTTGCTAATCCACAACAGGTTCATCATGGAGCACCTATATTGTGCTTTACCATTGGAATATGGATTTCACTTAATAAGCAGTAACCAATTTAACATTAATTCAGGTAGTACTTTCATTAGTTGCAGTACTATACTGAATGGTCTCAGTCCCAGTGATAAATGTTCAAATTTGCTTGATTACAGCCTAGTTGTGGCCATTCTGAAGTGATTAAGAAATTGGTAGAAGACTTTTGCTTTGCTCCAGTGGGGAAGACTTTCCTCATGATTCCAGAGAAAATGAATTTGGGCCTAATGCAGCTTAGGGAGGTGGATGCAGAGTATGTTCTTGGGAACAGAAATTCCACTTCTAGGAAAAGAGTTGTTAATACATATGCAGTGATAAGTAAATTAGCTTGTATCTCACTTTGTTTCAGATATTGTTCTTATACCCCTAGATGGCCTTATCAAAAGCCTTTCTATGGTCATGGTGGGAAAAAAGAAAAAGTAGTTGAGAAATGTCTGGTTTTATATCTGTGCAGTCACTGGACTTCTGCCGTAATCATTAGATATGACCATTATTGCCATTTTTTATGAAGATTTCTATGTGATGGCATTTGAACATAGGCCATTTACTTATTTTGTTTAAGCCATTAAGTAGTCATTGGAAAGGTGACCTCTGTTTCTGCATACGTAGACCAGGCTTAAATAAACAGGTTTCAGAATAGCATTGAATTAAAAACTTGGCAAGGTTTTTTTGTCTTTTTTTTTTTTCCCTTCTAAATAGGTGAATATAAATTGTCTTGAAACCACTTTAATTGATGTAGCTGATCTTTTGGCAAGAATTGCTGCTGTAGAAGATGGTCTGTCTCTTCTTCTTTATGGAGAAAGTGAAAAAACTGCCAAAGAAGATAGGTAAGAGTGCATTAATGAATGACATTAGTGAATACTTTAATGAATTACATTAGGCTTAAAAGCCTATTTTTCCTTCTTTTTTTTTTTAATATATATATTTTGTTTACATTTGGAGTAAAATATCTGATTAGCAAGTAAAGTAGTTAAGTGTTTTAGAGAGTCTGTTAGACATTCCTGTCTTTAACCAGATGAAATGACCAGGTTTAACCAGGTTTAAAGAAATACTTTTTATTAAAGGAAGTTTCCATGGCTTACTTATTTTTCTTATTCATGTGAGAGCTTTTCTTTCTCTGAATGTAGTTCCATTACATTGGTAGTGCCTACTGTTCAGGCCAAAGGCCTCTCAACTGTTTTTTGATTGTTTTTTGATTGTTTTTAGAGTAAATACTTAAAATCAACCTAATTAATTAAAAAAATGGACTTATGTACCATTCACTTTTAAATATATCTAGTAAAGACATTCATAACACTGTACCTAACTTAGGATCTATGTGATCCTGTGGGTTGTTAGCTGATGCTAAAACTTGAAACAAGGCAGTAAAACTGAGACTAGCTTTTAAAAATATCTAAGCTGCAGGTCATAAAAATGTTTGGAATGTATGTCTTTAAAGTGGAGGAATCTCAGAAGGTGCATATGTTTTTAAGGGAGTTGGAAGTAAGAGATGGTATTTTGAAGAAAGAGTTATCCTTTGCATTACAAACCTAAAAGATTTCAGAAGGATGTCTCAGGTAAAAGGAAGAACAAGGACAAATTTTGCCCTATGGCAATATCCTTAACACTGATTACACAGAAGCGAAAATTATTTTGCTCTTCATCCCAGTTGTACTCCAGTAGAACACACAGTCTGTCTAGTTCATGGCCATGTGGGCTGGATGGAATACAATTGATGCATGTTTATATTTTCTGTACCCAAAGTGAAATCACTTCCTGTAGATTTCTTTTATTCTGACTGATGTTAATATATATTTGGTGTCTCCATATTGGGTCATAATTTCTTTCCATAGTTTCATTTGTCCTAGAAAAATTTAAATAAGTTCAGTCAGAGTATTTGTTTCAAGGCTTACTGATGACTGAAACAACATTTTGAAAATGTTATTTTATTTCTAGTCGTACAGCTGTTCATGTTATTGTTCGGTTTACAAAGAAACTTCTTCAAGACGACATTTCTCCTTTATCTGGATCTGAGCTTTTGCTACTTGTTAAAGGAGCTTTCATTTTTGTATGTCGTCAGATGTACAGAACTTGTGAAGGCCTGCAGATGGTAATTCCTTATGGTTTGCATGAAACTGTTGGAGAGGCCTGGAAAAAGGTAAATCTTGTTTTGGAGTGGGAAGACTGGAAAAAAAAATCTTACTATAAGAAGTTCAGCTTATGTAGTAGTTCTTTACTTCATGTTTCTTGTATTTAAGTGCAGTTGTTGTAAAAATGAAGTCTACTTTTCAAATTCTGCTTCTGTATGTAAACCTAGCAGAAGCCTAGTTTGAGACTTCTGTGTCTTAAGATTAAACCAGGAACTCTCAAATTCAGTAGACTGATCATTCATTTTCCTTGAGGCTTGAGGTCACGATAGCCAGTGTCCACCACAGATCTTGTGTTCACTCTTCATTTGGGATATTTTGAAAGGAAAACTACTGAGATGTAGTCTTGGTAATTTTTAGCTAGTTCATTTCAGTGGGATATACAAAGTGAAAAAAGAAGATTCCAGATATTTGACTGAAGAATATTTCAATGGCATGTACTTGAGTGTAATGACAAGTACTAAGCAGGAATTCTTGTCTTATCTGTGTACCTGGGTATATTATGAAGTGTAGACTCTGTAGTTCAATTTGATTGCTATTCTAATGCTCTTTGTTTGATTGCTAGTCTAATAACTCTTTCTCCATGAAAGAGCTTGGTTCTAACAGTTCTGTTTATTTTGCTTTCTGTTACAAATTTACTGAGCAAGGTATATGAATCTCTGTGCTTTATTCACTAAACTTTTCTGTTGTCATTGTTTTGATAGCCATATGCAATGTCAAAATTCTTACTTATTATAAAAATCTAAGGTAGAAAAATGACAGCAAATGCTGCAAGAGCAGTCATCAGAAAGTTCATGGTGAAGAGAACAGTGACTGTAAAATACTTTTTTAGAAAAGGATCAGACCAAGCTGAAAGAAAAAAAAAAAAAGTCTGAAAATCTAAGACTTATTTTGGAAGGAAGTAAGTGGGAGAGAGATTGCATGCAAAGGAAAAATAATGGAACAGCTATTTTTCCTGTCAAACGCTGTATGCTTTTATTATGATTGAAATTCAAAAAGTACAGTCACAATGTAAAGTGAAGCAGAAAAGATCAGAAGGATAAAGCATGAATAGAAGACAGACTTAAATCATCAGCTTCTGGGTATTTCTCACTACTTTTATGTATGAGAATTATAATGAGAGGATATGTTTTGATTGAAAATAAAGATATATCATTACTTATAATTTATCACAGTAAACTCTGTTTCTCATCAAAGAAGGCTGGTTTTGAAACTTACGTTCTTCCTTGCATTGAGAACTTTGGGATTTTACTGAATTAAGATGTTCAGTTCATTTGAATCATGCTGTAATTTACATAACGCAACAATCTCTGTCATTTTGTGCTTCCCTGTTGTGTCACTTATTTGAACTAACCTGTTACTCTAATGTTTATCACAGGCAGACTGTTACATGTTTTTGATGGGCATTTCCAGTCATTTGCTCTAAAGTACCACAGCATTTACAGATGCATGAAAGTGCACATAAATCCTTTATTGTGGTACAGAGCATCATCTAGACAGATTGTTTTCACACATAGAAGATAAATAGGCTGAATATGTTGAATTAAAAAAAAAATAAACATCTACCTGAAAAAAGGTCATTTCTTCATATCCCTTGGAGGTCAAATTGAGATTGAAATTGAATCTAAGTATTCATGACTTCAGGAATTAGGAAGTTAGTATATGAAAGTCACATTTTCAGCTCTGCCATTTTGATTACTTTTGAAATTATTTTCTGTCATTGTTCAGTTTTAAAACAATTGTAGTAGGACTAGGGATAATGGACATAAGATGGAACACGAAAAGTTCCACTTAAACTTAAGGAAAACCTTCTGTACTGTGAGGATGGTGGAGCCCTGGCACAGGCTGCCCAGGGAGAGTGTGGAGTCTCTTTCTCTGGAGGTTTTCAAAACCCTCCTGGACACATTCCTGTTTGACTTGATCTAGGTGGACCTGCTTCAGCAAGGTGGTTGGACTAAATGACCTTTAGAGGTCCCTTCCAAATTGGTGGACTCTGTCCAAGCAGTAGTGACAATTTTTTAATGGATAGATTAGTAATTTGTTTTCTCCTCTCTTATCTGTAAAGCTATATCTTTTTAGCCTGGGGAAGAGGAGGCTGAGTGACATGATAACTGTCTACAACCACCTGAAAGGAGGTTGTATTGAGGTGAGGAGTTCAGTCTCTTCTGCCAAGTAACAAGTTACAGAATAACAGAAAATGACCTCAAGTTGCACCAGGGGAGATTGAGATTGGATATTAAGAAGAAACTGTGCACTGAGAGGGTTTTTAAACACTGACACAGGCTGCCCAAGGAGGTAGTGGAGTCTCCATCCCTGGAGGTACTTAAAAGCCGTGTAGAGGAGGTGCTGAGGGACATGGTCTCAGGGTGGTCTTGGCATTGTGAGGTTAGTGGTTGGACTCGATGTTAAAGGTCTTTTCTAGGTTAAATGATTCTAATATTATTTTATACACCCCATGGAGTTTTAAGACTGATGGAGAAACAATCTATTTCTTGGCAGATTCTACTGGAATCCTGTGAGAAATTGTACAGATGATAATAAAAGGGGAACTTAACAAATCCTCAGCAACTAACTAGTTTAATAGAGGAATTTTTTGTGAATTATTAGTTATAATTTATGTGAGAGTGAATTAATGATTGCTCACTTTTATTAGAATGATTCAGTTTGCTTTTATCCCTAGAAATGTAAAACAACTTAAGTCATTCATTCATCTTGAATGATCTAGAGTGGGTTGACACTTTGACAGAGAAGGGACTGTGTGAGGTTCAACAAAGGCAAGTGCAGAGTCCTGCACCTGGGGAGGAACAACCCCATGCACCAGTACAGGCTGGGGATTGACCTGCTGGAGAGCAGCTCTGCAGAGAGAGACCTGGGAGTCCTGGCTGATAATAAACTAACCATGAGCCAACAATGTGCCCTTGTGGCCAAGAAGGCCAATAGCATCCTGGGATGCATCAAGAAGAGTGTAGCCAGCCGGCTGAGGGAGGTTCTTCTCTCCTAATCTGCCCTGGTGAGGCCTCATCTGGAGTCCTGTGTCCAGTTCTGGGCTACTCAGCTCAAGATGGACAGGGAACCTCTGGAGAGAATCCAGCACAGGGCCACCAAGATGATCAGAGGACTGGAACATCATTCATATGAGGAAAGGCTGTGGGAACTGGGACTGTTTAGCCTGGAGAAGGCTGTGAAAGGCCTTTATCAGCACTTATAAATACTCAAAGGGTAGTTGTTGAGTAGATGAGTCAAGTTTTTTTTTCCATATTGCCCAAGGGATAATGGACACAAGCTGAAACACAGGAAGTTTACTGTGAGAGTGAGGAAACCCTGGCATAGACTGCCTAGGGAGGTTGGGGAGCCTCTTTCTCTGGAACTTTTCAGAACTTGCCTGGGTGTGTTCCTGTGCAACCTAATCAAAATGAACCTGCTTTAGCAGGGATGTTGGACTAGATGATCTGCACAGGTTCCTTCCAACCGCAACTGTTCTGTGAATCTGTAAAATATACAGTGTTTTTCACACCAACTACTTTCAAATGCAATTTAAAGTAGATATTCCATGAAATATAGAAGTATTACTATATATTTATATAACTTCATAGACAGTATATATATTACATAATATAGTGTAATATCTAGTATATTTATATATGTAACTATATCAATAAAAATAGATTAATGTTAATAAATAAGCAAACTTATTTTTTATAGACTTGCTTAATAAATTTAATATTGAGTTGTTGACTGACTCCAGAAGTTGTAGTTCTATTACCTGGGACAGAAGTGGAGTAAAGAGTTGCTTTCTGACATCTTTTTATATTATTTTTACATTCTGGTTTTTGCTTTGTGAGTCTCCTGTAAAAAGTAAAAATTAAGAGGTTTTTATGTTAAGAATTGTAATCAAAGTGTAAAAAATATAATAGCTATAAAATGGTTTATTCCAAAGGAAAAAAACCCCAAACTTTTATGGAACAAAGAATGTAGTGAAATAGTGTATTCTTTGCCAAAGACAAGACCTGATCACAAGCAAGATCTGGAGTTTAAAAATGGTGTCAGTAAGGAGATATTAATTTTTTTTTTTTTATTTCACAGATAAGCTTGCTTTCAGAAAGAGTTCCCACTCCTGTAACTGGTGCAGACTCGACTTCATCTATAGGTCTAGAGTCAAAAAACATGTAAGTTGATGCTTAATTTCTGCACATGCTCAGGTATGAGCACACACTGCTACTTTATCCCCAGTTCAGGTGTGTTACGATCCTGTGTCTTTTTGTCAAATGCATAATGGTAGGAAAAGGGAGTGAAATCATCCTAGCCTAGGTCTCTGTAGTTTTACAGAATTTGTTCTTGACCTTTTAGGACTTTCTTGCTTTACAGAGTTGTGTCTAATCTATGTAACATTGACTTAAAGTTGATTCTTGCTGACTTCAGATATTGGTTTGAGGAAAATGGGAATTAGAAAGCGTAACACACCCTGTTCTATCAGAATGTATTGTATGGCTTTGATGTTGTGTTAATTTAAAATGCTATTCTACTGAATGGTATCTACACCTTCAAAATATTATGTAGCAAGATTGGCAGCATTCTAGTTGAAAGCCTGACACATACTAAGTGAAAGCCATCCTTGCTTTTGTACTAAAAGTCAACATCCCTTTACAGAAGTCTGTACACAAATATTTGTAAGCTGGAAAATCCAGAGTGATCATGATGTTGGTTCAGAATCTAATTCATTGAATAGATTCTGGTTTGCATGTTACCATAGACTTCATGTATAACCAGTAAAGAGGCCACAACAGTTAATACTCTAGTCTGTGATGGTGGCATGTGAACAGGTTATAGCAGTTCAAATCTAGTGGCAAAAAAAAAAAATCAGACTGAGGAGACTTACTAATCATGACCAGTGATATAATCCGCAGTTTCCTCCTACCATCTGAATTTTTCATTTAACTATGAAACATGACATGGTGACGTATTTCTGAGTGAAATTTTTGCTCTGAACGTGACATGGCAGAGCTTCTACAGGAGTGATTAAAATTCAGGGTAATGATTGACTGCTATGAGAAAAAGCTGCATGTTGTTTTCTGGTGGCAGGCATCAAAAAAAGGAAATAAGAACTAGAGATGAAAATCCAGTACGCAAATGTTATTAGAGAAGCATAATCACAAGAGTTTAGTGATGCCAACAGGAATGGTACCTAGATAATGATGATGTAATTACTTCATTTTTCTGTTTATGGTATAGAATATTTTGGAGGTCAGAGGGCATCATTGGACTTTATTTTTGGCTGTTCTTCCTGCCCTGTCTGTAGGAAGTATTTTCCCTTTAGTGCTGTTAATATGTGAAACTATTGTGTATTTCTAGCACCTTATTTTCATTAATCTGTACTAAGTTCTATCAGGAGTCTCTATCTTCTCAAACATGAGTTGCCTTTAGCTCCTTATTGTGTTTTTACATTGGTGAGAAATTCTATGCCCACTTTGCCAATTTGTAACTTCCACCTTAATACCTTAAGGCTTGTCTAGAGTCAGATAGTAAGTCATAAGTAAAGGTAAGGATAGTCAGGTCTTTTGACTTCCTTGTTATATCATCTTTTTGTTCTGTGCTCCTACCTTAGTTTTGCCAGGATGAATTTAAATGTTTGTACAGAATACAGTCCAATATGTATTGTAACTTTGTCAAATGCTTTTTCTTTTTAAACAGAATAAACATATAGAGTAAACAGTGAATTATGTGATGCTGTTTTTTGAAGTAAGAAATTGTAGCTTTGCTTTTTTCCATATCTTTTTTAATTATTATTTTGCTACTCTTGCAGTTTGTTATGGGAAGAGACTTTATTAGATGCCTTGCTAAATTTTTCTGCCACACCCAAAGGACTATTTCTGCTTCATGGCATAGGTGCTGTGAATGATGCTGTGAACTTTATGTTCAGCAATTTATCAAAAAAACTCCAGGTAGGCATTAGAAATCTGTACAGTTTTTCTTTCTTCTAGTGATTGTACTAAAATAAGGAATAATAAAAAAATAAATACAGAAACCATTTTGTCACTGAATTTTTGCAAAAATGAATTTTAAATGTAGTTCACATCTTTGGTATTGATGCCTCACTGATTTAAGTTTGTTGGATATTACTCCTTCAGAATGTTAAGCATATATTTAGTTTTTCTGACTTTACTATAAAAAGTTTGAAATGCTTGGAATATTTTTTTTCCTTCTAAGTGGATATTTTCTAGACCATATTGGTAGGTGGTGTTAAAATCTAGATATTCCTAGGCAATACTTCATGTGTAACCAAAAACCAGATAATATGCATATGTAACATAACATTACAGACATCCTATCCAATATGTGCAGAAATAACATAATACTAATGTTTTTATTCTTTTCTGATGTTGCATGTCTCAATCATAGTATTTTCCATTTAAATTTTGATAAGATACTTGATAAAGTTGTTTAGAATCTGACCCTGTTAAGTCTGTAGAGGATAATATCTATGAACTACTCAAGTCTAACCATACAGTGGATTAAATTCTGTAATCAAATGTATGAAAGATCAATATTTAAGAGATAAATTGTGAATTTCATGCACTGTGAAGAGTGAGCATTGTGCTTTTATATTTATTACTAACAGATAAATGAATACGAAGAGTTTGGTAATAGAGTGATTGTTACACAAATGGCATCAACACCAACTGGAGCAATAGCTCTACAAAATTCAGGTAAATTGAAGAATGATGTTGTTATGAATACTTACATGCTGCAGGCTTGCATACTGGAAAAAGATAGTGAGAAAGGTATTAAAAATATCATCTTAGTGGAATAATTACACAGTGTTAGCAAACACTGTTTAAAGGTCTATTGATTTCTTAATGGAAATCTGTGATTTCCAACATCTAAGTCGTTCACATATCTTGATGCAAGGATTGGTTGGTTGGTTTGTTTGCTTTTTCTTAAATTATGCAAAATCTTTGCTTCAACTCCCAGCCTGTACTGGTGCAAGGAGTTGTTCCTCCCCAGGTTCAGGACTCTGCACTTGCCCTTGTTGAACCTCATGAGGTTCCTCTCTGCGCAGCTCTCAAGCCGGTCGAGATCCCACTGAATGGCAGCACAGCCTTCTGGTGAATCACACAGAACTCCCAGTTTGGTGTCATCAGCCAACTTGCTGAGGGTACACTCTGTCCCCTCATCCAGGTTGTTGATGAAGGTGTTGAATAAGACTGGCCTTAGAACTGATCCCTGTGGAACTCCAGTGGCCACAGGCCTCCAACTTGACTCGGCACCATTGATCACTAAGTCGTCAAGATGCAAAATTTGCAAATATTCTCTCAAGAGTATTTGTAAGTGGGTGGTGTGTAATTAAAATTACTTAATTTGAGGACTGCCAAAATGGCAGGCAAATTTCTGCCAGTCAAGGAAACGGATTGTTTATTTCTTATCATTTATGCGTCTGGGACCTTACAGAAAACAGGGACCAGATCTACATGAGGATTAGCGTGTATGTCCTGTTTGAGGTCCGTGGGCAAGCTGTTTCTTATGGCCTTGGTGTCAAAGACAAATGGTAGACCAAAAATAATCACCACTGATTTTCAAAAATGAGGGGATGTTATGTAATGTACTATAAGTTTTTTATTAAGCCTGTAACTTACATTTGGAGATTTCACAGTTAGATGGCTATCCTTCCTCTTCCCTTTTAATATTAAACATTTTCAATTCAGCTAGTAGTGCTTGTGTTAGAAATAGTGGTATGATTTCATTGTGGTATGGTTTCATTTATTAATGATTTAGATAAATCTGTATTTTTAAACTACAGAGTCAAAACTGGCTAAACCTTGATTCTTAGCAGTTAATTTCTTAAAGAAGATAAGCAGCACATTTATATGGAAGATACATAAATATCATCCTACTTTAGTATAATAATCTTTGCAAACTGTTGCTGTAGACTTTAGATAGACTTTAGAAAGGTCATTTGACTAAAAGATTGAGAATAGCAGGGAGAGTTGCCCTGAGACAGTCTGCCTTGTGATATTTTAGTTCACTACTTGTGAAATTTAGAGAATTTTGAGAATCTGAAGTAGAATTGTGGTTTAACATGATTTTTTAATATGAAAATTGTTTTTCTGGTATTCTTGCCATTCTCATGATTACAGCAAAAATTCATTTTAGGCTTTATAAAGGCACTTGTAACAGAGTTATGGGCTCTTTTGGAGTGTGGAAAAGATGATTTGAGGATAACCCAACCCAAATCTACTACAATTGACCCTATTGACCAAAGCTGTCAGAAGGTGAGAAATTACTTAATCTTCTGTATTGACATGTTAAAAACAGTGCTATATACCAATTGCTATATTGCAATGATAGCTGCTTCTTCACATGTGGGGCAGAATTAGTATTATACGCTAGTCAAATGATGAGTAATTGAAAGGATTCTTGTGTTGGGTGGTAGGTCACAATGCCAAGGATTCACTAAAGTCCATATAAAGCAATAAATAACAATTGTGACAAAACTGAAAGTCATAAGATACTGGCCATCAGTTCGTATCTGTGATTACTATAGTAAGATCAGGGAGAGTGATGTGTTTTAGTGTGCTGTGTCTCTAGATTTTATAATTGTGATAACAAAAGTATTACAGTTGTCAAAATTACTTGTAGAGTGTAATAGATAATACAGACACTACTGTTTTTTTAGGTTACATAGACATCTGCCAGCCTACAAAGAAGCATAAGAACAAAATGAAATAATTGTTAAATGTTTACTTGGTTATGCTTAATTGTTTAATATTCCCTATTATTTCCCTTTTTTTTCTTTCTCTAGTCTTTCCTGTCTCTGATAAACTTGCTCACTTACCCTGCAGTTTTTGAGCTCCTGAGTAAACAAGATATGCCAAATAAACCAGTATATTCACTCCGTGAAGTACCTACAGATATTATTGTAAGTGTAATTTTACTTTGAAAGACAAATACTTCTGTGAAGACATTTTCCCTGATAAAAATGTTACTTTAATAATACTATAAATTTTTTCATCTTGCTGAAGTTTTTCTGCATTTTATATTATATACAGCATGAGGGCAGTATATGCACATATCACTTCATGTTAACCTAAATTTTAATTTTTAAATCCTAAAAATAATATAAAATTTGATGCCTAATTTAAGGATCATCTTTTGTGGCTTGTGCTAGAATTGTGTTTTTCATGGAAAAAAAAAGAGAGAAATAAACGCTTCTGCATATATATTCAGTTACATACTGGAAAGTGATAGAAAACATCTATACTTGTGTTTTATATAATGGTGTTCTGTCACACTATTTGTAGATTTAGAGTAAAATAAAACCCACAGGTGATTCACACACAGAAGAAAGCATGAATTGGAAAGTTTACTGATTAAGATATATTTTAGTACTAAGAAAAATACTATCGCCATTTCTGTAGATAGCGTTGGCTTATATTTGATCAACCAATCCTGTGGGGCTTTTTTCTCATCTGCAAAGCACAGGTAAATATAGTCTGTGACCTTCAATGGCAGGTACATTAGGTTTTTTTTCTGTTGAGCTAGCACTTTGACTTGCTGTTGCGTTTAAATGTCTGTTTAGCAGAAGCTCTGTTTGATAATAGTTTAAGTTGTTTAGACAGTGTATATCATAATCGTGTATGTTATTTTTGGGGGTGATGTTTGTGATTCTTTTTTGTAAACTGTTTTGATGATTTCAGGAGGATTTGCGATGATAAGTTTCATTTTGTCAGTCTGCTCAATGCTGGTGTGTCCACTGATGGATAGTTCTGTTCAGTCATCAAGTTTTCTGAGGCATGAGGAACATGGGAGATAGATGTTTTTTGAAGGTGATACATATTTGACAGTTTTCAAATTGGAGTAGATCTTAAGTAATGATTCTTGTGACTTTTGAAAGCCCGTGTTGTATTGGCTTTTGAGGCATTTCAGTATTTGGTGGAATTCTGTAGGTTTCCAGAAACAGCAATAGTGATAAAATTGTTCAAAGTTCTCTGAACAGTTGCAGATGTTTTAGATGGGATTTGTCTCAAAAAAGCCTAAAACAGACATTCAAGAATATGTAGATAACAGACGGGAAATAGTTCATCTAATGTCAATTTAACATGTAATGCCAAAGTGCAAGTACTCAGAAAACTCAGGTTAAGCAGAAATATAGTTTTGTTATAACCATAGTTTTGGGCAGTGATTGCAGAAAGCTAAAGATAAAAGATTTAAACAGATGTAACTGGTTAGAAAGCAAACAATTTCACTGCTATTAGAGGATGTAATTGCTTTGTGTACTTGTTTTTTTCTATTTCTGAATGCTGAAGTAGATTTGCTAAAGTACAGAGATTAATAATATTTGCATGCCCTTTATTTCTTAAATACACAGGTTTTAAACTTTTTTTTTCCTCCTCTGTATTTTTTGCTAACTAGTTGCATTGTTGACTGGACAGATCAATTGGATTTTACTATTTTTAACTTTTGGCTAATAAGGTTTTTATTTTGTGCCCTTAGGGAAATTTTTCTAAACACATACCAAATTTGGTTTTGTTTCCCACATAAAAAATATAGAAAATGGATCAGATTAACCAGGATCCCTCACTCTGCCTTCACTCTTCCTTTGAGAGGTTCTACAGAACTCATATGTAAGGGAATCGAGTTTGGAAAGGGCCCTCCAGATCTGTAGTTTTGAAAGATGTTTAAATGTAGGGGGTTTTTTTGTTGTTATTTGGTTGTTTTTTTCCCCAGTGGGATTCTTATATTTAGATGGTGTGTCTTTACAAAGTATTCAAAGTAGATGACATCCAACCTGTAATATTTAAGGTATGCTGTGTAGTTGAGCAGTGCAGATCTATGTGCGTATTTTTCTGATGAGACCTTATGTTGGATCATGTTCTTTATCTTGCTTCATAACATCCCAAATCAGAGCTCGGTCTGGTTTCTCAATAGTCCTCTCTCTTTGCCTACTCTTTCTACTGTTTTGCAGGCTCCAAGCTTTGATATAAATATGAGAGGGAGAGGTTGTTGCCAGAGAAATATCCATTGGCATTTAACTCTTTGCACATGTAGATATGTAAAAAACCTTAAACTCCTAAAAAATCAGTAGCTTGTATTATTGATTTTATGAACAAGTCTCAAGGTGTGAGTTCAATTGTTTTCTTGTGAAATTTATTGTAAACATATTATGTGAAAAAAGTGCATTCTTCACAGCTATTTCTCCTACCATTAAAAAAAATGTAATAGGGAAGATACAGTTTCACTGTATTCTAAATAAGCATGTATTTTATGAAAACAGTTTACTACAAGAAGTTTTAGATTTCTTTTCTACTACTGACAGTTTTACTGTTGTGTTTACTTTTCTCTATTGAAAACCTGAACTTTGATTGATTTCATGAAAGTGTGGGTCTTAACTTTTCTCGCATACTGAAATTGTTCTAACCAGTTGAATAATAACTGCCTCTGGTGTCTCAGAAACTATATTTCTTAGAAGTGGAGAAAACAAAAATCTGGATTTAATCCAGATTAAATAAAGCCTTTAAAGACTTGATAGTTTGTTTGTTCTGACTGAAGCACAGCAATCTGTCTTCAAGACGATAACATCATTGAATGTGTTTTTTTTATTAATTTCTTAGTCTTTTAATGAAGTTATTTCTTTAGAAGCAGTTTGGATATGCAGTGAACCAGAAGGGAAGCTAATTAGGTTGGATTTGTGGAAGAAGTGGGAAACAGCCACAGGTCATTGTCTTATTACATGAGATGCTGTAGGATGAATAATGTAAGCCTTAACATCCAAGCCAAGCCTCGCTACGCTGAGAATAAACGAATGTGTTTTGAAGCATGTAGTACTAACCAGTGTTAGAAAGGATATTACACTGAAGAATTTGCTGTTTTTTTGTTAAAATGCATTTTGAATATACAAAAATCAGTTGTTATTTAATACTAAATAAGAACCAAGATATTTGATACCTTAATATGCTACGATCTTTTTGCATGTTTAATGATATGGTGTTTTTTAACTGATTTTTTTTTTATTCCCCCTAGCCTTCTGTATGGTTTCCTATAGTCATTGAATTTTATGGTAGAAAACACCTCTTGTACAGAAATAATTTCTGTGTGTGTTTTAATAATAGGTTTCATTTTATAGTGAGCATCCATATGAAACTACAATGTACATAAAATTTAAAATCATACATTTGACTTCTTTTGGCAGGATATCATTGACAGACTTATAATTTTGAATTCAGAAGCTAAAATGTGTTCATTATTCAGTTATGAACAATCACATATCTTTGGTCTGAGGTAAGATGCTCGTTTTTTATTCTCTGGTCACATTAACGAAGTAGGATATAACATGCTTGGATGTGTTGCTTCTGATAAGATAACATTGTCTGGTTTTTATTATGCATGAAGGTGAAATTCCCTCTTTTTTAATGTAAGAAGATTAAATGGAAAAATGGCCTACAAAATGAGAATACCAATGAATCTAATCGTATTACCTGTAAATGGATATAGTGTAATATGATAAGCAGTAACAGAAATTGGATGCTGTTATTTTGCCTAGTTGATTGTAGAGAGCACGTGGTACATCCATTGTGGTGCATAAAACAAGAATCACACGAAAATAATAAATAATTTTTTACCATGTTTATACCAGAGTTTCACTCATCTAATTTCCTTAATTATGAAGTATTGACTTAATTATCATCAATTTCACCAAAACTTATTTTGAGGAGAAGATTACTATTTGATCCCAAGTATTTCTAGAACCCAAATGAGCACTTAAAATATGTTCATACTGTCATGCTAGTGTTTTGTACTATTAAGTGCTTGATAATGTATTAACATAGAAATTAGTGTCTGTATTTTTCCTGTTTTCCAAAGTTTAATATATAAATCCTGAATTTCACATTTTTGTTATTAATGTATTTTGTGCAATAAAAGATCTCTCCTGGAATGTACTTCATAGTATGGAAAACTTTAATAATCTTACTTGTGCAAGATAGTGTCCAGTTAAGAACTGCAACATTAGCTTTCTGCAGTGATATTTTTACTTTGATATTACAGTAAAATGATTTCCTACTGTGTATGAATAACCATAAGATACAGTAGAATTCGCTGATAAGGATGAGCATGAAGGAGATGAAAACTGGCAGGCTTTGGAGTTAAGAGATATACAATTTTGTCATATAAATCGGAAGTTAGAAATGCTGCTTTAGAGAAAATCGTTAGTTGGATAGGAGTGAGAATTCCTAAGATGAAATTTGAAAGCTAAGATATTATTCTTCGTTTAGGATTATGGTGTCTCCACAAAATGCTTGACAGACCTTCCATTGGTTTAATTAGGGGTAAGGGAAAGTGAGATAAAGTACAGATTAAAATAATACTTTACTTTTATATTGTTTTCTACTTTTTAAAAGTGAAAGAACAGATTTCTCCTACAGTGATATTAGAAATCTTTGTAAGTTATATGGAAAAATGAATTAATAAATCTGATTATGTAAGTTGTTAACTTCCATCTGTGCTGTAGGACAGAGACTGTCACACAAATACATGGATCATGTTTTTGAACTTGTGTTGAAGGCTTAGAGTAGCTTCTGTAAAGCAACAGAACTGCCAGAGGTACACATTTCAGCAATGTAACAAGCTCATCTGTAGTCATGGAAAATAAGCTGTTTTGTTATACAGATAAAATGAGCTTTAGAGTTCACTGAGATAATGACATTTTCTGCTGGACACTGACAAAGTCAAAATTCAAGTGAAAATCTAGTCAAACTGCCAGATTTCAAGAAAAGATCAGGTAGGATTTTCAGTGTGGAAACCTACTCATGAAAGTGGTAGATATTTTAATAGTTAAGGAGTAATCAGATAAAGGGAAGATTTTTAAAAACACTTAATTATCATTTTCAGTAGAGACTTCATGTCCTGCATATTTTGGAATATCAGTGATACCTAGGACCTCATATTTAACTTCATTTTTAACAGATTGTCTGTTGTTTGGAAGCCCTGTTCCTTTCCCCCCCATTTGTCTTTGCCTTTCCTATACAAGAAAGGAAGATATTTTAGGGATTTTAATATTGGCCTGTGTTTACCACAGATATTGTAAGGGTATGTTTTCTTATTGATTAAATGGTTTTGCAAGAGCTTGTGGGGCTTGCTGTAAAAATGTTTTGTTTTGGTTTTTTTTTCAAATTATGACCAACTGCCTACACAAAGAAACTTTTTTTTCTTACATTCATTTAGAGTTCCCTATTAAAATGATACCAGAATTCTGGATGATTCTGGAATTTTGCATGCTTACTGTATTGTTTGTAGTACTAAAACTTGCAAGAAACCCTAAGCTGCGTTATCTGAATATGAGAGGTACACAGTTAATTTTAAATGCCTTTTGAAACCAAGTTCTCTTACCTTTTCCATGAGCACAGCTGACTGCAGACATCTGTGTTCTGCAAAATGAAACTTGCCTTGATTTTTCCTCCTTGATCAAATTCCATCAAAAATACCAAATTCAGCAGCAGTTAGATCAAATAATATCAGATGTTTAACAGATCTGAAAATTTAGAAAGCTAATTAGAAAGAGCAAGAGATATGTACTTCTCTTTGTTGCTATGTAGAAGTAAAATATTTAAATGTTTATCACAACTGCAACATTTGAAAAAACAAACAGTTTTGTGACGAATAATTTTGGTAAACTGTTTGTCTAGAAATGCTTCTTTCTGCTAGACTTAATACCAAACCCATATTCTTTCAATTATTCAGAGATCTACACAGGCATATACTTTAGGTGAGCCATCTGTACAAATAACAGAGCTGAGTGCTGTACTTCATATCTTTTTAACTTCTAGGTTATACTCTGAGGTCCTGTAACCTGCTTTTATCATTTAAAAAGGTTACAGATTGAATGTTAAGCAACTTCTGAAAGTTAGAACTATGTTCTTCTTTGTGTGTATATTGTGCTTCAGTGACTTAAAATTATCTTTGTTACTGTTACAATGTGGGGTCCCTCCCACAGGAGATTGTCCTCCATAAACTTTTCCAATATGGGTCCTTCCCACAGGCTGCAGTTTTTCATGAGCTACTTCAGTGTAGGTCTCATCCACGAGTTCAAAAGTCCCGACATCAAACCTCATCTGCCAGGACCTCCCTCCAGGGTGGGCTTCCCACAGAGTCACAGCCTCCTTCAGGCACCCATCCACTCTGGTATGGGGTCCTACACGGGCTACGAGTGGATCTCTGCTCCCCAGTGGCCTCCATGGACTGCAGGGGCACAGCTGCCTCACCATGGTCTTCCCCAGAGACCACAGAGGAGGTCTGTCTTAGAGTAGCTGGGCACCTCCTCGCCTTCCTTCTCCACCGACCTTGGTGTCTAAGGAGCTGTTCTCACATTCTCACTCCCTTCTTTTGCTGCTGCAGTTTAGCAGCTGTACAGCAACTTCTTCCCCTTCTCAATTACATTAATCACAGAGGCGTTACCTCCATCATTAATTGGCCAGGCCTGGGTCAGCTGTGGTTCCATCTTAGAGCCAACTGGCACTGATCCTGTCACCTACAGGGGGAGGTTCTAAAAGCTTTGTACAAGAAGCCACCCCTATAACCCTCCTCTACCAGAACCTAGCCACACAAACCCACTAAACCCTAAAATGTATCAGTACTCCAAAATAAATTCAAAGATAGACTGTAAGTGCATAAACCTCAGAAGAAACAGTATTACTAGGAATAGGATTAGACTGTGAGTAGTGGGAGGTGATCAGAGTTGGTCTACAGACAGCTTTGCAAGAATTTCCCTTATTCTATGATTCTATGATTTAATAGTATGCTTGTAACATATACTGTTCCAGGAAAAAATTTATCTTCTTTTTTTTTTTTGTGTGTGTGTCTGTATATGTGGATACGTGGTGGTAATAGGCATCTGAAAAGTTTAAAAGAGAGAAAATAATCTTTCTTTGCTATCTTGTATACATATACCACTGTATTTTATTTGTTTGTTTTTCACCACAATGTCTTATTTTAGCCATAAGTCAATAAAATACCTAAATTTTGTAAGGTCAAAAAGCCTTTTGTATACTTTTTAATGTATATTCCAAATCAGAAGAATCTTTTTTAGCTACCCCCCCACCCTGGGTTTTTCACTGAAACGCCTCAGGCTGGTGTCTATCAAGTAACAAGGAAAGCACTCTGTTCAAGAGTTTTCCTATCCTGCAGGAAAATACCTGGAAAGCTCTGAAAGTTAATCCCTTTCCTTCAAATATGCAAATTGACACTTTAAAATTAAAGACACAGTGTGCTTGCTTCACAATAGTGATATTTGAAGATAACTTATTTTGTAGAATCATAATTTGAACTGCAATGAAAAATAGGTTTATTTTAGGGCTGTGTAAAGTAAGGCTGAAAAGGGAGTATTTATTACAGTGTTCTGTGTAAATTGTCTAAATGCATTTATGTTTATGTGGAATTATAGAAAATTAGAAATATTAATCTAAGTCACATGTTCATTCATGTAATCCCCAGGATTGTAGAACTACAGAGCCTGACACAGCTAGAATATTGGCTTGTTTTCAGATTTGTAATAAATATTCTGACATTAAGTCACCTTTTCTTGTCATATGGTGATTTTTTTTTTTTCTTACAATACTAATTTTCTTGTGTGCTGAATGAGTGCAGAAGATGATAAAAATGGATTGTATTGATTTCTGTTGGCACACAAAGCTAGTAACAGATCTAGGAAAAAGAATTTAAATGGTTTATACTATACTGACATCAAAATCAATCATGGTCTTGAAATTTGCCTCAAAGTAGTATGTGTTAGTCAAACTTTCAGCAGTGAAATCTGGGTGAATGAATTAAATCTTACAGGTGCAGGGAGTCGAATAAGTATGTGATAGGCAAGTGATAATTTTGTGGGTTTAGGAAATACAGATAATACACACCTCAGCATTCTTTTCCAATGTGTTTTCATCTACATTGTACACACACCCTCATATATATAACTGCATTTTAATAATGAGGTAGCTTCAGCATGTGGAAGAACGTGACCTCTTAATTATACTTACCCTATCTGTATTGCCAATTAAGAGAATATGTGATTTTAATGTTTGCAACACAATGGAAGAAGCATGAATTATCTTGTTTTCTAAATGCACAAGACACAAATTCTGATTACTCTTTTTTTCTCAGGTCAGCACACTGTTTAGATTTATCACCTCTTTTTCTCTTTTTTTGTAAAAAGCATTATGATTAACAAGCTTCTTGTTAATGTTTGCATATAATTATTTAAAGACTACTTTATTATAAATCAAAGCAAAGCTTTTTATTTAAAAATGGTTTTAAATAAATTAAGTTTTCTTCTTTATAGAAACACAGCATTTTTTACTAGTTAGTTACTAACCAATAACAAGGTTTGTACCTCTTCCTTTTCACATATCTTTTATTTTAAATACACTCTTATAGCCCATAACACTTTTGTCTCATGTCACTGATCAGTCTTTTCGATCACTAACGTTTGAATGACTGGCTGGGACATTTCCTGTTGCAACAAGATTTATGGTGCTATTGACTGTGTTATTGGGTGGATGTACTGAAGAAAGTCTTATGCCACATCCTGTCACATCCAACATCCTTATGTCTTTGTGAATGGAAGGAAGCCGTGTTCATAGAGCTCCTTCTCTCAAAGAGTGTGGTAAGAGAGGAGAGGAATTGAGCCTAAGAGTATTCCTCCAAATCTGCCAGATTTGAATTATCTTATGTAGGCAACACGAAAAACTACGTAGTGCTCCAATTATTGTTTACCAAACTCTTTTCAAATAAGTACAGTTGAGTTAATGTCCAGTTTTCTGTTAAGTGGATTTTCTATTCAGTAAATTCTCCACAGTTCTTTGGAAACAGACCTCTTCCTTCAAAGTGTGCTGAATGTGCCAGAGGAAAAAAAAACTTGTCCAGTAGTGATCAGTGAAGAGTGCGCATGTCCTGTAAATCTTCAACACATTTAATAATCCAGAGATCAAAGAGGACAAAGTCTACATTAGTAGTGATGGGGATTTGCAGCAGGGTTATGTTGGCATTCTTACCTATCATGTAGTTATGCAATAATTCAGTTTTTTGTTATTTTACATGTTAATAAAAGTTTGTTAGCTTTATTCATTTAAAAAACATATAATGAATAAAATAGGAACAGCAGAGAGAGGATTGTCACTTGTTGAATTTTTTTTTCCCCTTCACTTTATTCAACTGAGGGAAATGAAAATGCATCACTTCCTGGGATTCAAAGTCTGCTTCCCTTCCAAATCCTCTCTAGCCTGGCAAGTGATGCTCATGAAAACCGTTTTTGTTTAGCTAGGGAAGCTCTTTTGCCATTACATGTGATTTGTAAGTACATTTGGTAGCTAAAGTGCTGCAGGTGCTCTTTTGAAAACCTTTTCATGTGGAAAACATTGTAAGAAATACAGCAGTCCCTGAGTTTTCCTGCTGGGAGAAACTTAACTGCTTCTGGTAGTAGCTTTCTGTTGCTCCTGGCATCAGAAATGTAACTCAGAATATTGATAAATACTATTAGGAAGATCTCATGTTTTTCAAAACCACTATGAGCATTGCCTTTAGTGGGACAATTAAAAGCCTTGATTCTTTAGTAAGACCATATGCAGAGGCATGTTCTCACTGCTCATTACTAGCACCCTTTGTTCGGTCTGCGAAGGCAGGGCTGAAACTTCCAAGTGTCGTTTGTGTTCTAATACTAACTAGGTAATAGTAATTGACACTTGATGTGTAGATCAGTTTTCTCATTGGAGTTCAGGCCGTTACTCAAAGCACAATAAAAAATAAATCAAATTGTTAGTGTAGGCCCTGGGGATTGAAACCTCCTGAGATTCAACAAGGGCAAGTGCAGAGTCCTGAACCTGCCAGGAGGTTTAGAGACAGGTTCTGCTTCCCCTCTACTCTGACGTGGTGAGGCCTCATTTGGACTCCTGTGTCCAGTTCTGGGCTTCTCAGCTCAAGAGGGACAGGGAATTGCTGGAGAGAGTCCAGTGAAGGGCCACCAAGATGATCAGGGGAATGGAGCATCTTCCTTATGAGGAAAGGCTGCAGGAACTGGGGCTGTTCACATAGAAGATGAGGAGACTGGGGAATGACCTCTTTAATACTTACAAGTATTTAAATGATATACGTCAAGAAGATGGGGTGACACGTTTTTTTTGTAGTGTCCAATGGTAGGACTTTAGGGTAATGGACAAAAGCTGGAATACAAAAAAGTTCCACTTAAAAAAAAACTTCTTTCCTGTGAGAGTGAGGGAGCTCTGGCACAGGCTGCCCAGGGAGGATGTGGAGCCTCTTTCTCTGGAGGTTTTCAAAACCTGCCTGGATGTGTTCCTCAGTGACCTGATCTAGGTGGACCTACTTTACCAGAGTGCTTGGACTAGATGATCTTTAGAATTCCCTTCCAACCCCTACCATTCTATGATATTCAATATTTTGAGTGTGTCCCTGAGGATGACAACACTGGAGTTATTTAATTAAAATTTTGCTTTGGATTTCCTTGTTGATATAAATATTCATTTAGCAAGAAGGAGATCCTGCTATGACAAACAGGTTACAATTTTGTGGGAGTTTTATATATTTATTTTTTTAGATATTGATTTCTGGGAGAGAGAGACTTTGACTTGCCTCATAGCTGAATTCTACAGATGTCATGCTGTATATTTTGCACTGGCATGAATTAGCCCTGCCTATATCTATAAAAGGCTGTAACTGCAAGCCAAAAAAACCACCTTTTACTCAAGACCAGTTCATCTCACCATTTTGGGTTACATCACTTAAACCTTATAGACAGCATAGACACAAGCATTTCAGGTTTGGTTAGCAATTGCATGCTTCCTGAAGGCATATATTCCTGAGATTGCAGTATAGTTCACATTGGAGACGCTGATTTCTCGCTATGATGAATAGATTTCTGCGTACAGCAGGAAATTTTATCTTATTTTTCTGGAAAGATGTACTGACTGTGATAGAGTTGATTTTCATCGTAGCAAGCCACATGGTGCTGACCTTTGGATTTCTGACTCAAACGCAGTGTTCTTTGTGCACTACTCAGAAGCAGAGCTTGCTTCCTTTCCCAACTCCCCATCAAGTAAGCTAGGGGTGAGAAAGAGGTCGCCACTGGCCACTACTGGTACAGCTCCCTCAGTTTGACCAGAGGCATGTTCCATAACAAATATCATTACTCTCAGCAATAAAAACTGTGAGTTTGGAGGACTGTCTTGCAGGTAGCTATTCCTCAGAGACTGGATAGGCATTGGTCTGCTTGTGGGAGCTAGTGAGCAACTGGAAAGGTGCATAGTTACTGGCCGTTGTCAACCAACCCAATCTTTCGCTGCCAGTTGAGTGTTTGCAGATGTGCCTGAAGTGAGGACAGAGCATTAGACTGGCTTTGGAAAGAACATATATTATGAAAGTAAGGAAGAATAGTCTATGGGAGTGTAGTGGGGATGGCAGAAAAACTTCAATTGGATTTACCATAATAAAGGTGGTGTTTGAGAGAGGTATAATTTGAAGTTGGGGAAAAAAAAAGAAAAAGTGAGAAAATGGGAGTACAGGGAACACTGTATTATTTTGTATTCTTAAAAGGAGCTCATAGAAAAAATTATTGAGAAATACAGCAATAAGCTATCCTCATAATGGGTTGTTTTAACAACTCAAGGAAATTCATGGGTGATTTCATTATATTATTTTCAAGTAAAAAAATTTAGAGAGGAAGATAAAAATTAACAAGATGTTTTTAGCAGCCAGAATTGTTTGCTGTCTGCTTTATATCCCATGAAGGACCTTCTGTTCCACCATAATTAAATAAGTTATTATGATTCCACCTTCCAAAACCAAGGAGACAGTTTACAGGAGTACTAGTTAGCATGCCTTCTTTCACATTAGAGATTTCTGCAATTGTGAAATTACAGTCGAAAGAGGAACATCCAGGGAGCACATTCCAAGAAAGACATAGGACAGGAAATGTAGAATTCAGAGAAAGAATGAATTACTGCTACCATATTTTCTCAGCTATGATATATATTTTTTTATTTTTCTGACAAATTACTATTTTATAAAGACCTGCCTTTGGATAACCTTTATTTTATCTATATTGCAGTCCGTTGCCTGGAATGTTGCATATTTTAGTCGTTTTTACAGAATTACAGGATCGGGATTGAAAGGGAGATTAAAGATTGTGTAGTGCAACTGTTCTGCTCAAAGTGGGTTTCACCAGAGAGTGTTATTCAGGGCTATGGCCAATCTGATTTAGAATATCTGTAAGGCTGGTGGTCCTGCAAGATCTCTGGGCAACCTGTTGCACTGTTTCACCGTCACAGTATGTTAAAATGGAATTTCCTGCCTTTCAGTTCATGCCCATTGCTTCTGATCTTTTCACTAACTGAATACCACTGAGAATAGTCTGTCTTCTTCTTCAGACTCTCCTGTCAGATATTTCTACCCATTGGCAAGATTTATCTTGAGCCTTCTCTTCTGAGAGCAGTCTGAGCTCTCTCAGCTTCTTTTCCTATGTCTCATGGAGCATGGCCTTAGTCATCTTCGTGGCCTTTTTCAGGACCTGCTGCAGTGTGTCTCTTTCATTCTTTTACTGGGGAGCCCAGAACTAGACCTAGTGCTTCAGATCTGACCTTGCCAGTACTTGATAGAGAGGAAAGGTCACCTCTCTCACATGGCCTTCTGGCAGCGATCTTCTTTACACAGCCCAGGATACCGTTGGCCTTCAAGGGCATGTTGCTGTCTCACGTTTGACCTGTTGTCCACCAGGACATCCAGGTGCTTAGCTGAAAAGCTGGTTTCTAACTGGTCAGTCTCCAGCCTGTACTGTTGCATTGGGTTATTCCTTCCCAGGTCTAAACCCATCAGTCTTCTCCCAAATGGTTTCTAAGTGCTAGAAACAGGTTTTTTTCAATTTAAAGTAGTGATACTGAACAGAAGAAATGCTCCATCTTCATAATGGTTTCAGTACTCTTTTTGTTATTTTTCCTTTGTGTTGGTTTATCCTGACTGGGTGCCAGGTGCCTTTCAAAGCCATTTTATCACTCACTCTCCTCAACTGGACAGGAGAGAGAAAAATATAACAAAGGGCTTGTGAGTTAAGGACAGGGAAATCACACAGCTGTTACCATCTTGGACAAAACAGACTCAGAGAGAACTGGTTTGATTTATTAACCATCAGTCAAAACAGAGTAGGTAAATGAGAAATAAACACTGACTCTTAAAACACCTACCCCCACCACTGCTTCTTCCTGAGTTTCTCCTTCCTTCCCCCCAGGCAGCATGGGGGATGAGGAATGGAGGTTATAGTCAATTGATCACAGATGGTCTTTGCCAATGATTCCTCTCAAGGAGAGGACTCTTCACACTTCCCACTGCTACAGTGTGGAGTCCCTCTCAGAAGAGACAGTCTTCCATGGACTTTTCCAATGTGGAAACAGTCCTTCAGCAATTAGGTCTTCTAGTGTGGATCTCATCCATGAGGTCACAAGTCCCCCTCTCTAGTGTGGGGGCCTCCACAGGCTGCAGAAGCAGGGCCTGCCTCACCATAGTGAGGCAGATTGCAGTGTAATCTTCGCTCTGATTCCAGGGCACCTCCTTGCCCTCCTTCGTCACTGACTGAGGTGTCTGTGGAGATGTTCTCACATTCTCATTCCCTTCTGCTGCTGCAGGTTGGGGTGTTTTTTATTTGCATCTGTCCAGCAACTTTTTCTTCAACATGTTAATCATAGAGGTGTTACCTCAATTGCCTTGAACAGCAGCAGGTCCATCTCAGCATACTACTAGGCCCCCACTACCAAAATCTGGCCACATAAACTCACTACATCATTCCATATAATAATAAAATAAAATACAGTTGAACTGTCATTTCTTCTGTGATATAGAGAAGTACTGAGAACAAATCAATGTCAGGAAATAGTTGACATAAATAAAACTTGAAGAGACCTGAAACTGGATGGGTGACATTATGTTAAAAAAGCAACATATTAAAAGAATATATTGCCATCTTGACTACTTAATTCTTGGACACAGTTGTGTGTATTTGCAGGTATTAAATTATCCAGAGAGCGGCTTGCACATTTTTGCCTTTGTCAGTAGAAGCATACTGGGAATTACGTGGAAGAACATAACCGTTGACTAACAGACAAATTTCAAACAATATACATTCTCTAGTTCATATCAAGTTCTATGTGAACGCAAAATATAATGTTGATGAGACTTGATTTGCGTTTTTATGACTGTGATAAAACAGAAAAATAGCAGCAAGAATGTTTATTCATATGGTTTTCCATGAACAGAAAGTCTTCAATGAAATTATTCTCTTGCTGTGTTAAGTAAATAGACAGTTAAAAAGAATGCCAAAGCTGATACAGTTTGGATTGACCTACCTCAGATTTACATGACATTTACTGGAATACTTTCATTTAATTTACCTGAAATATCTAAAAGGAAATTTAGTGTGCTGTCGTATGCTCTTATGATTATTAATTTCATCTGCTGTTGTTTTCTGTTTCTCTGAAGTAATAATAAAAAAATCCTCCAAACCGTACACACAACAGTTCTGCTGGTTTTGTTACATGTTAAATCTTTTATTGCTTTTGAACTGTGTTAAATTTCATTATACAGAAGAGCTAAAAAGCCATTTTTCTGAAGGAAAGACTTATTTTTATCTCTCTCCCTTCATACCACTTTGGACAAACAGATTCTGAGATGCGTTGTCAGCCCGTTATTGTATAATTTCTTCACGTTTCACATGAAATGTCTTATTAAGTCTATGTCACTTTCATTATTCTGTGATATAAACACAATAGCAGGCTGAGTTGACCAGTAAACGTTTTCTCTGATTGTTCAGTGCACATGAAAAATCTGTTGGGAACTATTCCCTGTTTGCTCAAGGCTGTGCCACTTGAGTGGCTAAAAGGATATAAAAGAGTGTTCCTGACCTAGTTCTGTCTGGATATTTTTCAGATACTTTGAGGTTTTTGGTTTGTGGGTTTTTTATTTTCCATTTTGAAATCCCATAAACATGTTCACCTTTGTCTTACTCTGCATTACTGGGTTCCTGACTGATGTGCCATCACTTCAATGTATCCTCCTGCAGGTTGTTAAATGTACTATGCTGTGAGCTGAATACTCTTTTACTCCTGGAGACTCAGTACAACGTGTCACAAGTTCTACTAAAAGCTCAGGAGGAAAATGTAATGGAAACTTCAGGGTAAGAAGTGAACAATGTAAATGTTGTTTTAACCATCAAACTTTTCTCTTGACAACAAATGCGTGAATACCTTAGTGGCTTTAAATATACAAATGCTGTCACTGAAGTTGGACTATAATGTGCATAAGTTTACTTATATGTAGGTTTGTCACCAGTTTTAAAGTATGAAAAGATACAAATGTTGTTCTTTCTCCCATGTCCACCTCAAAAGTGTAAGACATAAAAAGCAAATATTTGTCTCATTGCTGTTTGTATTAATGTTGATTCTTAAAAGAGTGCAAAATTTGTAGATGTAAATATGCTTTTTATTTTTAATTATTCTTTTATATATATAAAATAAAATTAGAGTATTGGTTTAATGTTTATGAATTAACGGCATCATCTGTACTTTGGGTTTTGGGGTTTTGGTTTTCTTTTTCTTTATTTATAACTTCTGTGACTTTCTATTTCTGACTTCAAAATAAAATTGCACAATGCATCTTTTAAATAGGAAAAGTGTGTTTTGGGGACAGAAGTGGACAGTCATTCAGTCATAGGACATTTTGTCCTTTCTCTCAGCATGCTGAATTTTAAAAACTTTCCTCCTACTGTACCAGCACAGAGTTTAAATCAGGCAGTTTGTGTGAAATCTCAGCAGATACAGATGATATTTATGATTAGAGGATGAAACCTACTATTTTTTTACCAAGGAAAAAGTTTTAAGAAACTTGATGTGTAAAATCTGGTTTTTATTTTTTAGTAAAACTTTGTGCCTTGGGCTCCACAGTGACTTCAGGCAGCAAGTTAACTGTGTGTTAAGTTATGAATAACTGCTTGTTTGTGACAGTGGAAATTTGCTGGTAGGGCAAACAAGGAGCAAATTTTGATGGTCCATTAACTGTCTCTGCCCTAATTACTGAGCATATGGGCATAACAAAGCTTGCAAAGTTGTCTTACTCTTTCGTATTTGAGTAATTGCTCAGATGTTTCCAATCAGCAGTAGGTGGGGAAGTATGAAGTTAGGATAATGGCTACAGTCATATGAAAATACTTCACATTTCTGTTTATTTCTTTATGCCTATATGTTTTCCAGGTTCTATTTTAATTGTCGTATGTCTCTCAAGGGATTCATGATCATTAAAGTCTTCTGAATTAGAGTCAGTAAATCAAAGTGTTTCTGATTTGTGAGGTTTTTTGGGTTTTAGTTTTTTCTCTTTTTTTCCCCAGAGATTTTATAATTGATGGTCTTTCAGTGGAGAGAAACCATATTCTTGTAAGGATAAACCTGATTGGAGGGCCACAGGAAAGGATTTTGCCATTGAGAGTACTAGATAAGGTTAGAACCTAAAGTTTAACAATGTCTTTTCCATAACTCCTGCTTTCATTGACTGAACTCTTTTTTGGATCAGCATGTATAAAGTTATTTACATTAAGAAGTACCAGGCCATCTTTATCTTTATAAAAGACTAAAATTTTTAAGAAAAAACAGACTGAGAAAATTCATTGCTCTCGTTATCTGGAGATTGGCATGTGCCTAGCTCATACCATGTTCAGATGAAATGCTTATGTTGCTTCATTTAATGTTACTTTCCATACTATAAAAGTGAATGCAAATTGTCTCTTTTTTTTTTGGTAATATATTTCTATGTTTTCTTTATTAGCTTTCCATTACCTATGTCTTCCTTCTGTTTGATATTTTTTTGTGCTTGGTTTTTCATCTGCAGTGTCTAATACCTGGAGTTCTCATTGGTGTTCTAACTATTCAGTGTTTCTCAAGCAGCAACTTTACATTTTCTACTTCTCACTGGATGTCGGTTTCATAAAGATGAAATGCAAATTACTATCAGGACTGCTAAAACCGTTAGATCAACATGTAAAATGGGAAATACAGTTTCATGTTGAGTGGGAACAAAACAACTGCAAAAGGAAAACTGTCAGTGCTATATACCAGAAAAAATTCTGACTCAAATGCTTTTTGGTTCTTGTGTCCTTTCTCTTTTTTTTTTTTTTTTTTTGAAGTAATGGAATATCTCATTGCAAATTATAGTATCAAGCAGAATTTGGTACTTAGAAAATAATTGTGGAAACTTTACCTGTGTGTTAATTGAGCAAATGCTGTTAATTCTTCTCCTAAATGAATTTCTTTCTGATCATGCTTCTAGGGCTGTGATCCATATCCTTGGCCAATGTTTTCATCATTCCCTTTGCCAAAGTACTATCTTGCAGAAGTTCCCAGGAAAGCTGAACTCAGACAAGGTACATATGAAGCATGCAAGCAGTCATGTCAAACAAGCATCTAAGTTGGTTTTTAATTTTTTTTTCCCGACCTTTCTTCCTTCCTTCCTGTTCCTCCTCCATCCTCCAGATTATAATCTCATAAATGCTTGAGGATTTTTTATTGTTGGCTGCATTTGTAGCTAAATAAGTTGGCTGGGTTTTGCTTGTGTGGCTTTGTGCAACTGTCAATCTGCAAAGCTCTGTTTAGTAATCTAATTCTTATGCAAACTTCAAGATTAACCTTTTGGCTCATCTCAGGTGGGTGACTCATGAGACAAATTTATGTCATCTCTCTAGTAACTGAAGCAAGACAGTCTGGTTAAGCTACAAATTTTTTGTACACTGTTTTCATGATTCAGATCCCTGTGTTTACAAAGCTTGGTGATGTGTGAAATAGACAACGTTTAGGGTAGTTGGTTTCCACACTGAACATCAGTTTGAAATGTGGGCAGACTGAAGAATCCTTTGAAGAATTATCTAGGCAAAGCAGTCTAATTCATACGGAGAGACTGTTTTAAGGTTTTAATTTGCATAGAGAATGCAAAACAATCTGATGAATGGCTTTTAGTAAATAAATGATTCTTTGTATTTTTTCATGTTTAATGTATCCTTGAGGTGTACATATTAGAAATTGTGAATTTCCTTAGCACATAAAGATTTTCAAAAGTGATAGAAATTCTGTGTTAGCTGCAGAATATCAAATTGTCTGTTTATAACTATGTGTAAAAAAAAATTCAAAAAAGGTTATTCCCTTCCCTGACAAGAGGAAAGGTCACACAGTTTCAAAATAAGGGATTTTTGTGTATCTTTGTGCTAATACTGTTCCTGGCATCCCAGGGCAATTTTTGTAAGACAATAAAGTCACTGTAAAGTGTGTGCTCAGATGTTTCAAATACGTCTTCAAGGAGGTAGGCAGTAGTGCTTTTGCATTGGAAAAGTGTATTTTATTATATCCCACAAAACCTCTCTGTTCTCTTTTCCGAGCAATTCTGTTGCTCCTTCAGTATATGTACTGGGCATGATGTCCTTTGGCTAGTTGGGGTCAACTGTCCTGGCCATACTCCCTCCCAGCTTCTCACGCACAGCCTCGCTGGCAGAGCATGGGAAACTGAAAAGTTCTTGACTTGGAATAAGCACTGCTAGCAACAACTAAAACATCAGTGTGTTATCAACATTATTTTTACACTAAATCCAAAACACATCCCTGTACCAGCTACTAGGAAGAATAATTATTTCTGCCCCGGCTAAAACTAGGACCGTATTTGCGTGTTATTTACACAACTCACTCAGAGGTTTTAAGATCAGTTTAGACAAATACTTGGTACATTTTAATTCTTCTTCAGTGCAAGGAACTGGACAGGGTTTACACAGACTTCCACTGAATGGCAAGAGTTCTGCAGCCATGCAAACACTTGTATGAGTGGAAATGCATGACTTGAAAATGCATAATGTTGCTGCAATTGTCTGAAGCTGTCTATGTTCACATTTCATGCTGCAGTGTTCCATTGTGTAAGTGGTGCAGCATCATTCCCATCCTCTTTTTGGAGTGTTTCTTTTATGTAAATGATAAAGACTACTAGATTCTTAGTACTGTTAAAGAATATATAGTTTACTTGGCTGAAAAGACTGGAACTGTAGATTTTATTTGGTCTGTCCTGACCTCTAATTTACCTGCTCTTTTATTAACCAAGTGACCTGGACACCTGAAGAGAAGCTTGCCTTTTCTTTCTCCTTCAAAAATTGGTCCCTTGTCCATTGTGTAATTGTGATGTCAGCTGTAAAACCACAACATGAGATGATTTTTTTTTAAGTCTGTAGAACAGATATTGAACTTGACTGGGGGGAAGGAGGAAAAAGAGTTATGGATGTGACCTTCCTTCAGATGGAGTTGAAGGACAGATGCAATAACAGAACCTTTGTTTCCCAGGGGTGTGTGTTAACTAATGGAAGTTGCCTTTCTGAGTCCATGCTTAAATTACTCATTGAATATTTTGGAATGAGTGTGGCTGTTGCTCAGTGAAAAGATTATGTACCACTCAGGTCAGGGAACAGGAAGCTTCATTTCCACAGCCCTAGATCTCATGTAGCCTGTGACTGAAACTAATGTAATGGAAACCACAGAGAAATCTTAGAAGTAGCATATGAAGGGTGATCACTGAAAATTACTAATTCCCACAGAGTTTTCTATGCAGAACATGCAAGAAATAGGTTTTTTCTTCCCTTTAAATTCTGTTGAAGGACACTGCAAGCATGCAGCAGTGCTACTTTTTTGGTTGTTCGGTTTTGGGGGGAATTAGTTGTAGGAAAAAGCAGAGCAGGGCTAAATATGCAGTCTGGAACATGTATTGCCCAGCAGCAAGGCCTGAAGACTTCATCTTAGAGAACTTTCTTTTAGCACTTCTGCTTTTATTCTGTGCTGATGTAGTGCTTAAAGACACTGGCAGCTGGATATGTTGCCTCACTGGATGGAAAATGAAGCTCTCATCATTTATGCTAGTAAAATTAGTAACTATAATGGAGCAGAGGAGTAAATCCTCCATTTCATGATGACACTTTGAATGGGTAGACTCACCCAAAAACATATTTGTATTTGGGTAAAATCTTTCACTCTTTACAAGTATCTGTCTTGATTTGCAGATGTTAGGCATTTGGCTGTATGATATATGTATCTGTAGAAAAGGATATATGGAAAACTAAACATCCTTGATTGTGTAGTAAGATGCATTATTTCAGCCAGTATTTACAGTTGGAAAACTATTTGATAGCAGTATATTAATGATTCACTTCTGTCAAAGATAATTTATAGTGAAGCTTCAAATGATTTATGCCGATTGTTATTTATGTGTGGAAATTAATTATGCCATTTCCACCTGTTTGTTTACCCTGCAGCAAGATAACCTGATGGGGTTTTTTTGGTCTAAATTGTTCAATTATTATTTCAGTAAGATAATTTGAGGCAGAACCATTAAGTGTTTTTCAAAGAGTGTTACAGTTCTTTGTTATTTAGGATAAGACTATTAATTATTTTTTTACTTTTGATATTATCTACACTATGTTATTAAAAGATAAACTTTTTAGAAGTGTATCAAACTGTAATATTCACTTTTCTGTTTGCATGGGAGATCTGTCTTCTTTTTCTTCTCATAGCTCTGTAGCTGTGACAGTTGGTGGTATGACTGAAGAATTGTGTCAGTAACTGTCCTGTAATGATGCATTCACTGCTTAGCATTTCCATATGCATAGACATCCCATCATTATTTAGTTTTACTCTTTCCCTGACTCTTATAGTCTATAATTGCTACCTAAAGTTTTGTGTCGTAATGTTCTTAAAATCTTTTGATGCTTTATCTCAGACACTGTTCTCTGAGTTCTTTCCTTTATACTTTTAACTCAAACGGGAACATGCTGCCATGTTTCTGTTTTGTTCTATTGGGCTTTGTGTTTAATCATCCATGTTGGGGTTTTTTTTTTTATATCTACCTGAAATTAACAGTCTCTCTTTTGTATGATTTTTAGAAGTCTTTCTCGGTCAGAGAACAAGCTATATTAGCTTTCCTGGTATCCCTTAAAATTTCACTTAAATGTCTTCATCACCCACACTTCTTTACTTGTCCTCCTCTTAATAAACCTGTCTCAGTATTCATGTATAAACCTGTTGTCATTCACTCTTTAAGAAGTCCCCTCAGTTAATGACAGAGAAGTGGACAAGTCTATGTACATGGTCTTTCACAAAATATATACCATTATATGGATTTGTTTTCATGTAGGAGTGAAATACAATGTAGTGAGATTATTAATTATCTCTGTATTTAGATTTTGAATAAGATACACGTGGATTTACAGACCTTAGTTTCTTAGTCACAAAACGCCACTTCAATCACAAAACACAATCAGATGAGGAAGGGCTTGTGGCATTTCTATAAATGTTTTTCTATAAATGTTTTCTAAAACATTTATGAATTTTCCTAGTTCTTACTCACTTTAGACACAAAAGCTAGCCAAGGAGTTATTTGAAGAATTATAAAGCAGCATCTTTTAAGGCATGAGTTCAGTTTAAACTTGCAGAAAGTTATGGTGGAGTGGTTCAGATTTCATACATACATGTAACTGTAGGTTATTTGTAGTGCAGTTGCATAGCTTCATAAACTAGGAAATGTGGAATTTTTGGTTGTGGGGTTTTTTTTGACAAGGCTACACAGAGCAACTATTGGTAGCGGAAAGGAAGGTGATGGGATGGGAAAACATAACCACATACGAGGAAGAAAGTAGGACTGCAGCAGATGAATTAAATTGACATAAGTTTCTCTTCAGTCAAACTATTAGGTCTGGTTTCCTCATTTTCTTTTCTATTTATTTTTTTTCCTCCCCCTCTATTCTGAGACACTTTGTCCTTCAACTCATTCACTACTTCTGGAATTTCTTCCACAAAAGAAAAAATAAAATTCAAGTCATTAATTTAGGAAAACTAATGAACCAATTTAGTGACATAACAGAAAAGAGAATAAAGAGCAGGACTGCTCTTTTCTGACATTGGCATTAGAGCACCTCTAGCGATAGTGTTAAAGCCCACTCTCAGTAACAAGCAATATGCATAGCCCAGGACTTGATGGTAGTTCAAGTCCAGCTATGTAATAATACTTTTGGACAAATTATAGTTGCCTACTAACTTCTGAAAGTGAGGGGACATTTGTTTGGAGGTAGTTTTCATTCGGTCCCCCCAAAAGGTTCCAGTGTTGTTTTTGGGGGTTTAGTTTGTTTCTTTTTTTGAATTGTGATGGTCTTCTGGAAGAACTGATATTCAGTGATTAATGACAAGCTACTAAGAGAAGCAAGTAGTTTAGCTAAAGGAAAATAAGATGGTGTAAGTTGCCACAATATGATAGTAGTTACAGTACATAATGCATGGTTATGCCATAGTATCTTGGTTGCATGGATCTTGAGCTTGTTTCTCAGTCATTTGAGTTTAAACATTCCTGTGCACTGCCTGAGGATCATAAGTCTTGTATCCTTCTTGACTGGGATTAAAATCCACTGGTGATATAAAAACGAATTCTTCTTTTCAGTAGGTTGCTTGCTTGTCATTGTTCTGATGACAGAACACATCTGTATTAGTTATGTTTGGTACATATTTGAACTTGCTTGAGGTCCTTTTTTATTAAATACTACATTCCCAGAGGAATCCCAGAATTGCAGAGTCTTAAGGGTTGGAAGGGACCTCGAAAGATCATCTAGTCCAACCCCCCTGCCAGAGCAGGACCACCTAGAAGAACTTCAAGGCAAATACAGTGGTTCAGAAATAACAGTGTTGTAGAAATAACAGAAAAGGGCAGAGAAAGAGCTAAAAATCCATCTGATAATACTATAAGAATAAAATCATCTTTGCAATAAATTTTCAATATTATGTGAGCTGTTCTAAGCATCAGTGCATGTTATTTGGAAAGATACTGAGAACTTAAGTTGTTTGATGATAACAAAGGAATTTAAAATTAGTTAATTTGGAATAATTATTAATGATAATAATTAAGTTACTGTCATAAGTGTATTTCAAAGTACTATGTATTGTGTAATAGCCCCAGTGTCAGGGAGACAGTTTACTGATTAGAGTAATTATTAACCACCAGCTTAATTATATGCAATATTCTAATTCTATTGAAAACATTCTAGTAATCTTAAAAGAATAAGATAATTTGAAAATATTATTTTGTTTGTGGAAATAAGTTTTATTGGAAAACTGAAAAACTAAATAACACTAAAGAAGTGAAAGTAACAGCAAATATTATAAATAGCCATTGACTGGCTGAAGCAATTGAGTCATTAATCAGAAGTCACTTTTCATGACAGAATTCGTTGCTATAGGGTTCAAAATGTAGAAACAGAACAAAGGAGAGCTTGCAATGTATGAAGAACCTTCATCACCTTTCATAATGATGAGAACTGCATGGTCTCACAACAAAGGGATTGTGCACAGCTGGAGTGAGTGTGTGTGCATTTACCTTATTACAGATGCCACCTTTACTTTTCCCCTTAAGTTGAAGAGAAAAGTATTCATAGCAGCAGGTACTCTGGGATCCAAGTTGCCTAGGGAGAGGCAGTCTGATTCCATTTTGTAGGGATCAGTATTTTCTGTTAGGAAACAGTTTGATCAGTTTTATCTTACATAAAATTACTTTATAAAATGACTTGGCATTTGAACTTGAAATTCTTTCTGCTTTCAGAAAAATAGAATTTGAATAGTCAAGCCTTCACAATGTGTTGGCATGTTTTAACAAATGGGAAGAAATTATTAACTCTTTGGTTTGTCAAAGCATATGTATCCATTATTTTAATTGCTACCTTGCATATACTGTTCCGTGTGCTGTGTCATCATGCATCATGATAGCTTGCTAATATTCATTATTCAGTTTGAATTCCAAGATAGACACTTTAGTTGCAGAAGACATTTGATTTAAAGAAAAAATTTTAGTACAGACATGATATTGATGAAAGCCAGCTTAACATTTTAATTTTGGTTTTTCTGTTCTTAAACCTCTGTAAGACCCAACCAGTTGTGAAATATATGGGCTCAGCCTGTGGTGTTCTATTGTAGAAAAATGGTAAAATACATGTAATTTCCTCTAACTTAGTAGAAAATAGAAGGGAAAAGAATCACTTTTAGGCAAGGGAGAAGAAAACATACTTATTGTCCTTTTGTCATTGCATCAGTGGCAATTTTAATTTTGAAGGCATGTCTCCTTATTATAAAGAAAGACTGTGTCTTTAATAACAAGGCAGGAGTAACATTAAGAAACGATCTTTGAAATTCATTCTCTGTATTTAAAAGGAATCTTTCATAAAGATCTTTTTGTAAAGATTCATTTTATAAGCAAGTTGAACATGAAAAATGTTATCTGATAATTTGCACCTTATATATAACAACTGTACCAAAAGGCTGTGTTTTAATAGTGCTCAGGTAAAAAGTCAAGCATTCAGAACATGCAAAATGCCTGAATTATATTGTTGCAGCCTCTGAGAGCACCAATAAAGAGTATGTGTCCTGAGTGGAGCATATTGGGTGCACGTAGAATCTTCAGAAAACTCCATTTAAAATTCTAAGTTTCTGTAAACACTAACACAAAACTTGCAAGGTGGTATTTCAAGTGGCTCTAAAGCTATACTTTTAATCTAACCTTCTGACCCAGTTTTAACTCCTTGTGCTATAAAGTTGGGAAACTCTGGAGATTACCAAGGATTCTCATAGCATGGATAGTCTAATGTGTTTTCACAAAATTTACTCAACAGGTGTGCCTAGCAACCAGAAAGCATAAACAGGCGTGCCGTAATATCTTTCCAAATATCTGAAGCAAAACTTGCTCACAGAAAGAAGAAGGAATTGTCTATGGAACACAGTTATGTTGCTGTCTTATCATGCTTCATTTCATGATCTAAAAAATAGCGCTGCAACCTCATGATTTTATTATATAAAGCAATGATATTTGGTGGAGGATCTGTGTCTGTCTTCTATTTTTGTTCTCAAGAGTGGTGAAATTACATGGAAATACTTTATTTAAAATGTTTTTCCAATTCTTATCATAGAATAATTTCAGCTGGAAGAGACCTTTAAGATCATCGAGTCCAGCCTTTGTCCCAGCCCTGTCAACCACTAGACCATTTCACTAAATGCAACATCCAACGGTCTCTTAAATACCTCCAGGGACAGGGACTCCACCACTTCCCTGGGCAGCCCATTCCAATACCTGACAATCCTTTCAGTAAAGAAATTCCTCCTAATATCCAGCCTGAACGTCCCCTGGTGCAACTTGAGGCCGTTTCTTCTTGTTCTATTGCTTGAACAAACTGACCCCCTCCTCGCTACGTCATCCTTTCAAGTAGTTGTAAAGAGCAATATGGTCTCCACTGAGCCTTTTTATCTCCAGGCTTAAACAGGCCCAGATCCCACGGCTGTTCCTTATATGAGACGTGCTCCAAATCCTTTTACTAGCTTGGTAGCCGGACTGTGTCCTCTCCAGCACCTCAGTGTCCTTCTTGTAGAGTTATTTCACGACAGAGGAGTATTAACTTTAGGTGCGTTATAAAATATGCTTCAGTAATGTCTTGGATGTTGAAAACGCAGCAGTAAACAATGAATATTTCTGTTCTGTATAAAGCAGAATATCATTGGGGTCAGGACTGCTTCTCCAGTTTAATTGTCACAGAATCATTTAATATCACAGAATCACAGAATGATAGGAGTTGGAAGGGACTTTTAGAGATCATCCAGTCCAACCCCCCTGCAGAAGCAGGTCCACCTAGATCAAATTGCACAGGAACGTGTCAAGGTGGGTCTTAAAGACCTCCAAGGGAGGAGACTCCACAACCTCCCTAGGCAGCCTGTTCCACTGCTCCCTCACCTTGACGGGAAATGACAGGATAAGGGATATTTATTTATTGTTTTCTTCCTAAGGTCTAACAAAACCACATGGCAATGATAGGGGTCTTAGGTGCATGTGATTTTCCTGTTTGTTGAATTAGTTTCTATTTTTTGACTGCATCTTCTGTGGTACTCTGTAACAAATAGCTTCATATTACTCACATAGTAATTATAAAAGAAGGAAAAAAAGCCAGAAAGAATAAGAGACAACATTATCATTACTGAATAACACTCTTTGTTCATTTCTTCTAGATAAAGATCTTGACAAACTCTTCTTAGTCTTAAAAAGCCCAGAGAAGCAAACTGAGTGGTCAGAAATTTGTAGAAAACAGTTCTGCAAAGTCATGAAAGCCAGACCAAATCTCATCAGTGGAAAAAGTGAGTATGACTTGCTGAGTTTAACAAATCAAGCAAACAGAAGGCCACTAGTAAACAACCATTCTTTAAAATTTCATTGAACGTTAAGTTACCTATACAATTAGTCAATAATTTTTGTATTGATTATGAAAACTGTTTCAGTGGGATTTGATGGCCATCATCCTCCTATGTTGGCTTTTTCAGTTGACCCAGAAGGGATCAAGTAAAAGTCTTTGGTTCAGATGTCCAAAGGATCTGTTATTGAGACATTGAGAAACTGAAAAAGAGAGCCTGAGAGAAAACAGGCATTTCCCAGAGATCAGTGAATGACTTTAAGACCAGTTGAGAAATTAAATTGATAAGCAATTTCAGTATGAGAATTTAGAATTAAGCCATACTAAACATCAAAGAACCCACTCATTCATTAATTTTATTTTTTTTTAAAGTTTTCATGAAGACTGCAGTATACAGGAGCATTGGTATAGATGAGTTAAAACCACAAACCAGCCAAAACAAAACTAATGATCACTCATATGACATAGATCATCAGAAATCAGACATTAACTTGTAATATTATATAAACTTACTTTATTGTAGCAATAAAGAAGCGAAGTGCTTTCAGAAATTACTGACTTCCACTTCTGTAACAACTCTGATTATAACCAGATGGTCAGTACATAGTCTAGCATTTTCTTTACAGATGCCAAATGTTTTCCTTTAAATTCTTTTGGTAAGCAATTAATATAATTAACAGTGAAAACAGATGAAGCACCTTCTATACAGCGTCAAACCCAAAATTTATGTTTTGCATGAGACCTGAGTTTTATGGTAAATTACATAAAAGTTTAAAAGTTAAACAGCAGTTTCAGAAACCTTGAGGAAGTCATGTATACAGGAACTGATTTAATATTACAATATTTAATAAGAAATTTTTCATTTGTATGATATGCTTAAAGACAATAATGTTTCTAAATTCTGAGCTTTTTGTTCTTTTTGCTTGTTTGAAAAAAAACTTGAATCTATAATCTTAGAACTAGTAATGTCTGTGAATTATTCAGAGTGTTTACCTTCCATTTGAAAGAACATATGTATATATAATGCATATATGCACTTAAAATATACATTACATTGTAGATGTCCACAAATGCATGTATTCAGTCAGCTTTGTGAAACAGGTTAACGGAGATTCATAAACATTCAGAAAGTACTGCATGTATTTTATATGAGCTTCTGCTAGTATTAAGAAAAATAAATCAAAGAGTAGCAGTTAAAAAGCCCCTAGATTTTTCTAGAAAAATGATGTGTTTACTTTTCTTGTGTGATACTGGTCTAGCAGTTCAGTGAGCAGGTTTTTTTGATGTTATTTATTGTGGAGAAAAAATAATTTAATCTTTGTTAAATCAATTTTATATGAAAGCAGCATATTTTCTAGACTGATCTCTTCTTAGAATTCATAGAATTGTTTTGGCTGGAAGAAACCTTTAAGATCAAGTTGAGCCTTTGTCCTAGCCCTAAATCTTGGATTATATGAAGTTATTGTTGAAAATTGTTAGCCTGCCTTCCTGCATCTAAAAGGAACTATTTGTTGTAAAATGTGTTTTTACAAAAAACAGAAAGTCGTTCCTCTTGTGCTTTGTAGCTATCCATAAGCAGCCTCAAAACCTGTGTAGGTTGTTTCCTATAACTTTGTTGCAGGTATCAGAAGCTAGATTGAAGAATTAAAGAGTCATTAGGATTTGTTAACCCAAAGCAAAAAATTATGCTTGTTTCTGGATAACAGTTTCCATCTGAGATGAAACTGGGAGTAGAAGTCAGCAATCTGTGGGATTGTTTTTAAGCCTCACAGGGACTTCTGCAAGTGCTTATACAAGCCACACAAAAAAGGAAGATATGAAAATGGAAATAGAATAGCATAACGATTCACTAAGTAAAGGAGTAAAAACACCCTAAAAAAGAACAATAATGTTATATACTGAAAGTACGTACCAATAATTTAAAGTGGATGTGAAGCTGTTTAAATGTTGAGTATCTGCTTGGAGACACTTGAGAAGCAGAAAAATATCTTCTAGGTGTGTGGTTTGAGACACCACCATGTTCATTGAAACTTTGAGACATTTGTGCTGCTATGGATCTTTTGCAGCATGTGAAGCTCTCCCAAATTTCAGGCGATGGAGCAAACTCCATGAATTACCGGATAAAGATGCATACCTAAACATCCTATACTGGACCCTTTCTAAGGGAGGCATTAACATGAAGAGCAGTTGAACCAGAGATTAGTCAGCAAAGATGACACTGGATTCAATTACCGTAGTGTAGCATATATATATTTTTAAAATATTTTGTGATCTAGTATCAGGATTACCATATGCTGAATCTACAGAACCTGCCTGAACTCCATTAAAAAATTCTTGAGCAGACCATGTAGTGTCAGTATCTCTAATTCACTTTTCTGACATTGATTACTGTCACATCAACTCGGTCAATGTTTTGTGCAAAATGCTGTGGTACCACAGTATTGTTAAGGAATGTCTGTCTCCATCCCTAGACTGGCATTTTCTCTGCTAAAGCAGAACTAGTTTCTGTCAATTTTAAGTCATTTCTATGGTCAGACATCAAGGTCAACTTTTGAGCAGCTTTATTGTATTACTAAAAGGAGATTAAAAACCTATTTTTTAATGTGACAGGACTGAAAGTGTGGGAATTTTCTTGGTCATCTAAAAGCAAATCATACTGTAGACAACTAGCTTTTACATTCTGTTTTTTCTAAGCACGATAAACTAAGCCAAAGCATTCTTCCAGTCATTCCTTCTATAAAGATACTGCAGATTTGGATATAGCTGCTTGTTGTTGAATGGCTTTGAATATTTCTCTGAGTTACTTAGATCAGGTGAGAACCATGGATAGAGCCCTTGATCAAGTTAAGTCTTGGTTTTTTTTGGACTACTCTTTGCAGTACTTGCAGCCTCCCTCAAGCATCTTTATTACTTCTAGGTAACAGCTTTTTGTGTACTGGGATCTAAGCCAATCTAGGCTTAGTATATTACACGTTCAAATTGTTCACAACTGGAATGTATTTTTTGTGAACCATTGTCTCGGTTTGACTCTTAATCTGTGCTGTTTTCAGTTGTCTTCCTCTTCTTGTCCTTCAAGTATGGCTGAAGGCATTTTCTTGGTTTCAACCCCAGTAGCTCTGTTTTGATTGGTTCCCAGTTAGTATTGTATCAGTAGATGACCTCTTGTCTGGGCAGATTCAACAGCATTAACCCTGTTCCCTCTTAGGAGACTTTAAACCCTGGTGTCAATACAGGCTGTGGGATAATGTTTGAGAGCAGCCCTACTAGGAAGGACTTAAGGGTACTGATGGATGAAAAGCTGGACATGGGCCAGAAAAGTGCTCTTGCAGACAGAAAGACAACAGTATCTGGGTTGCATCAAAAGCATAGTGGCCAGCAGGTTGAGGGAGATGATTCTGCTCCTCTACTCTGCTCTCCTGAGGCCCCACCTGCAGTGCTGCATACAGCTGCATCCAGCAGCCCAGGAAAGACATGGACCTGTTCTAATGAGTCCAGAGGAGGAACACAAAAGTGATCAGAGGGCTGGAGCACCTCTCTTATGAAGACAGGCTGAGAGAGTTGGGTTTTTCAGCCTGAAGAAAAGGCTCCAGGGACACCTTATAGCAGCCTTTCAATACTTAAAGGGGGCATATAGTAAAGATGAGGGCAAGTTTTTGCAGGGACTATTGTGTTAGAATGAGGGGTAATGGTTTTAAAGTAAGCGTGTGTAGATTTATACTAGAGGTAAGAAAGAAATTTTTTACAATGAGGGTGGTAAAAAACTGTAACAGATTTACCAGAGAGGTGGTAGATGCCTCATCCCTGGAAACATTCAGGTCAAGTTCAGCAGGACTCTGAGCAGCCTGATCTAGTTGAAGATGACCATACTCATTGAAGGGGGGAATGAAATAGATTACCTTTAAAGGTCCCTTCTGACCGAAACTGTTCTATGATTTTTTGATTCTATGGTTATACTAGCATATTGTTCATATTTTTTTTTTAAAAAGAAAATTATTTAACTTCAGTCTTCATTAATTCCTGTTAAAGAAGATTTTACTAACTTTATTCTTGCATAATGGTCTTTCACATGCTCGCTTTTTTGATAATGTGAGAGAGAACTCTGTAGACAAATCAGAGGAACTGCATTAGATTTGCATTCTGAATTAATCCTCAGAGAAGTCTGTTCTTTGTAAGAACATTGATTTGCTAAGCTCAGTTTGGTCTTTCAAAATATGGATCAATTCTTCTGCCTCGAAGATCACACAATTAGATCTAGATTCTGCCTGTGGTCTGCTGTCCTTCTTAATATGACAATTTGAAAATATTGCATTTGCAAAAGAGGTTTTTAGAATAATATAAAAAAGATGTTTACCGTTTTATGATTTTTCAAGGAAGCTTGTGTCAGAGTTAGAGTGGAATAGTGGGTTTTTCATGTTTCACAGGAAGAACAATTGCAGATCAAAACTTCTTTCTTCTGTCCTCCAAACCAGTGATAGGACTAGGGGTAATGGACAAAAGCTGGAACATGAAAAGTTCCACTTAAGGAAAAACTTCTTTCCTGTGAGGGTGACAGAGCACTGGCACAGGCAGCCAAGGGAGATTATGGAGTCTCCTTCCTTGGAGGTCCTCAAGACCCACCTGGACATGTTGCAATGCGTTCCTATGTGACCTGATCTAGGTGGACCTGCTTTAGCAGAGGGATTGGACTAGATTATCTCTAGAAGTCCCTTCCAAGCTCTACCATTCTGTGATTCTATGATATTAAATGTTTCTAGTCTGTCCCTCATGATGACAACACTGGCATTATTTAAAGAAAATTTAAAGGAAATTCTGTGATTCTGTGAAATAAAACAACCATCCTGCTGGAATTCAGGTGTTTTATGCCACACTGCAGTCATTTAGGGAATTAAAAACCCCTTGATTTTGTATATGATTACATACTTCCGAATTTAAATTCTCTGTTTTGGATGTGTGGATTAAATTTGCATGAGGTAATTGCCAATCTTTTAAAAAACTTCAGTGTAAACATAGACAAGCTACCATAATTTAAGGAAATCAACATTTTCCATCAGATGGCAGGCCACAACACTAATTTGTGCCTCTGAACATAGCTTCTGCATCAGAATGTAGAATGTAGTCAGAATGTAGTCAGCTTTTACAATACTGACTTAGGAAAGTTCATTGTATAGTACAATCTATTTTGTCTAGTTTTCGAGTTAAATGAAAAATCATTGAGCTAGTTTCCACATTTATAATGATTTTCAGGGAGTGAGCACATGTCAGTTAAATGATTTAGTGTTAAAAGACAAAAATTAAAATAACTACTTGTCATCTCACATGGATATTTTCTTTGAACAGACAATGTCCTGTGAAAACCCTCTATTTAGGTATTAACCACATTTGTTTTGATAAATTCTTGTGTGTCTTCCTCTCTCAAACTTGATTAAAAGCGTTTCAGAGATTCTGACAGGCACTTAGATAAATACTTTCAAATGGTGGAAATCAATTTAGTGCTTGAGTTTCAAAAAATTGCTTAGCAGTTGAGCTGTCACTTCACACATTAGCTCAAGCACTGAGCTTTCATCAGAATATTCATCTGCTAGGTCAAGCATGTGGATGCCTTCCAACAAAAAGGGAAGAAATGTACTATGTTCTGACTTGATTTGAAAGTTTCTGAATTATGTAGTAGTTTTGTCTTTTTAACATAGTTTGTGTTTGTTACTATAGTATGGTGTATTTCAGTAATGACAATACTAATAGTCAAACAGGAAACATCTAGCTGTTTAAAAAATTTTTTGGTTTTGTTTTTGCTATCTACAGCCCTAGATCTAGGCACCTTTTCTTATTTTACACAAAGATTTGTTATAATGTTTGTGGACCAAATTCCGCTAGGCATATTAGAGAAGATTAGTGAGAATGTTCATTCTCACAAAACAAATAAACTGCTATTCTTCTTTAAAAGAAATTGGTTTTTTGATAACCCCATGTGGTTTATTTACCATGATTAAAAATAACTCTGTTATGCTTAAGTAGCAGTTTCTTCTCTCCATAAAATGCATAAGACTATAAAATACACATTTTTTTTGTTTTGATTTAGTAGTCGTTTGCAATGCAAAATTAATTTTGTTACTGTTGGAATTGGCTACTCTGACCATAAATCTGTGCTTAGCTATTGTAGTGAAACTTCTTTTGCCCTTCGCTCTGTCTATCAACTAGTCTTAGCAAAACTCAACCTTTTAAAAACTTTTTCTGTACTCATTCAGGGTATATTGATTTCTGTAAATATTTTTGGCAATTAAGCAAGAAAAAAAATATTTGTGATTTAATGTCAGTATGTTAGCTTAAAATGGTTGAAAGACAAGTTCATTGTCTTTATGGTATATTTTCATTATTTTTCTGACACAACATGCCTCAGACTGTGGATGTGGGTTCCATCATCTTCCTCTTCCTCCTCACATTTGAAATAGTGTAAGCTGTAGTCTCCTATGTTAGTTTTCCTGTCAGCAAGTCTAGTTCAAGTATTTTCTGCTTTCTTCATGGCCACCTCCACCACAAGTTGTTTGGCCTTACTTTTGCTGCTACAACTGTTGTTTGTATAGCTACCCATGAAAATGGTTTAGCGGAATTATTCAGTCTAAAACCAGCAACACCAACAGTGGGCAGGAATAGGTGACTATGTGCTGAAGCTTCAGTGCTGTTACATTGAGGTGCTGCCAAGGAAACAGTAATATGCCATCTTAAAACTGGAAATCCTCATGGGTAGCAGCACTCTTTACTCTCAAAATATACCTCCTTGTTTTACATTAGCCTGAAAAGACTGTTATCTCTCTCTTCTTTAAGTTCTGTTTATCATGACAGCAGCAGCATGGGATAGTATTTGCTTATAAAAAATGATCGTTGTTGCAATCTTAAATTCTTGTTATGGTTCATCTCAGCAGGGGCTTCCTCCATGCCGTATGTGTAAATGCTCCCTTGTATCCTGTGTTTAAATCCATAAGGTGTGCTTAGTTGCAGTAGCCTTGAACTTGCAGAACTGGGGAATCGGGAACAGATTTTACTAATGATTGTCATGGAGAGTTCTCGCTAACTTCCTGGCTAACATCCTGTTAAGATGAGAGGTACTATTTTCTTCATAGTGGCGAGATGTCAACACTATCTGACTGTGCAGTATCTGCAGACCTCAAGTTCTATGGCAAGAACTGAATAAGACCATCATGATCATCATAAAGTACAGAATTTCTCAAAGGAAATGCTCTGTTGCTTCACTGAAAGGGAATATTTTTTGTATGGTGATGGCATAGATGATTTTATATCATGATTTTTTTTTTTGAAACAGCGCTTAAAATTTAATTTACTTTCCTTAGCATAATTTTGGGGTGGTGTGTTTTTTTTTATGTTGTGTGAATTGGTTTAGTTTGTTTCCTTTTTTTTCCTTTCCTGTCTACAAACACAAAGATGATAAGAGTGTGTAGTTTAATTATAGTTAATTTTCATTTCATATTGAAAGTGTTTAACAAATTCTAAAGTAATCCTTGGAGGATCTAAAGATAATATGGGATTCTCTTTTCGTTTAGATGGAATATATTCTCAGTAAAGCTATTTAAAATTTAAGTTAGAAATGGTGATAGGAATGTGAAAGCACAACACATGCTTTGAATTGTTCTCCTGTAAAATCATGAATAAACATACAGGAATTCAAGTAGCATTAGCTTCTCACACACTATCATTTTGTTAGGTAATGTAGTTCCATATTTTGTTTGTTGCCTCTAATGTTTTAATAGGCTTTTATTTTTTGCAGTTTTGGCAGAATTAATTGAAAAGTTCGTGTCACATCTTTCTGAAAACCGATCTGATTGTTATTTCAGCGCAGTAAACTTTAAAGGTCAGTGTCTAAAAATTTACTACCATGCAGCTTCTTGATATTTAAATTAATTTCCTTTTAAATGTATCTGTAGCACTTTTGAGGTCGTTTAGAATGTTCTTTAACAACACAGAAATTCATTACTTAGCTGGTGGGACATAGCTCACTTTGGAGCAAAAGATGATGTGCTTGAGTAAACAGTACAGATAATTATTAGGGATGGGCTTTCACTTTTCAGTATGTGTAATGGAGAGGTGGAGGTGCAGAACAAATGAAGGCATGATTCAAAGTAGTTGTTTGACACCTGTTACCTGTTACACCTGTAGCATCTTCCTTATGAGGAAAGACTGGGAACTGGGGCTATTTAGTCTAGAGAAGACTAAGGGGGGATCTCATATCTATAAGCATATAAGTGGTGGATGTCAGGAGTTTGGGGCATCCCTTTTTTAATGGTATCTAGCAACAGGACAAGGAGTAATGGAATGAAGCTGGAACCCAAAAAGTTCCATTTAAACATAAGAAAAAACTATTTTACTGTAAGGGTGAGGGAGCCCTGGCACAGGCTGCCCAGGGAGGGTGTGGAGTCTCCTTCCTTGGAGGTCTTCGAGACCCGCCTGGGCGTGTTCCTATGCAACCTGATCTAGATGGATCTGCTTCTGCAGAGGGGTTGGACTAGATGATCTCTAAAGGTCTCTTCCAACCCCTACCATTCTATGACTAAATGATTTATAAAGCTCATGGCATAAACATTGAACATGATGTAAGCAATCTGACTCACCTTTTGAAAACCCCATAATATATAATCAAGCCAAAGGTATGCAATTTATATTGCATTAAAGAATATGGATTAAAGAACTGATATTGTTGGCAGAGAAATTTGAGTGTTTGTTTTGTACAGATGTTGTGCTTACAACCAAGAATAAAAGATGAATGATAAAGTTAATTTATCCTGAGTGTAAAATAATACATTTAGTGCTTTGAAACACTTGCAAAATGGGAAGACTTAGAAGCATTGTTAATATCTGCTGGAAAATGCACTTTCATTCTTTACTGTCTGTCCAGGACTTTTCTCATAGATTTTAATTCAGTCTTATTCTGCCACTAACTCTGGAGAACCAAGCCTGCTTTGGAGATGGTGTTATTTATACTGATATTTTATCCTACATCCATAGGATGCAAATATAGTGTCCTTGGAGACTTGAAACTTGCCTTTGAAGTTTCAAGGCATAAAACCCCTTTAGTAATTTAGAGGCTTGCTTTCTTTTATCTAGTGGCCTTTGCCTTCTGAAAGCATGCTAACAGAATACTCTTAATTTTATTTGAGAGTCTCTCTTAATGAAGAGAGCTGCTGAAGTGACGGTTATTTCTGTCACTGTTTTACTTTTCCTTAAAAGATCCTTAGAGGGTTTTTTGTTGTCCTGCATTAGTTTGTCATTTAATTTTCAACTTCTCCAGAGGCATAATGAGGATCAAAAATCTTTCTGTGGACTCATAAGATTTGTCATTTACATATTTCTGGTACTTCCCAATTCAAATGATGTTTTCAGTGGTTCCCTTTAAAAGCTCACAAAATGTCTACATGACTTAAATGATTTATATGAAACCTAGGCTTCCTCTCTTGCTCCTCTGTGTATGTCTCTTTTTAGGTCACAGTTCAAAGTATCACTCATTCTCCAATGATATGAAAGGCCCAAGTGTAGTTTTCTTTTCTGTCTTGAGCAATGTCTATCTCACATTTCTTTGGAGAACAATATATATATAATTTTTTATATATTTTGGCAATTGTGTGTGTCCACCAGCCTCTTGAATAAATTTGGGTCTGAGGAACTGAAAAACAGTTTCTAATACTTGTTTAATTTTAATGAAGAGAAGCCCCAATTTTCGTGAAAGTAGGCTCAATACAATGCATGGATATTCAGTATTTATTATGTTTCTTGAAATGAGAAATCGATTATCTTAAAAAATGACAGCTTTCTAAACCTGTAGGTAGTTGTAATTAAAATAACACAGTCGTCCATCTGCTGTGAAATCCCTCAGGATTTCAGTCTATTATAAAATTTGCAAATACAGAAAAATGGAATTAGTTTATGTTGTTGACATTTTAAGATAAGAGAGAAGGAAAAATATCTGATAAAACACTATGAAGTTGCAGTGTTTAATTATAAACAGTAACACAAATCTTACTTGAAGTTTACTTTCTGCTAGCAGCCATGATTCTGCTGGGTTATGGGTTCAGAGGAGTAAAACAGCACACAATATGTATGTTAAATGTTAATGAACTCTCTCTGTCACTTTCCCAGAACTGATACTTTCTAGTTTGCTCTATTTTTATTCCTCTTCTTCAAAAACCCCTCAAAACCAAAACAACATTTATAGGACAGGGGATAATGGCTTTAAACTGAAAGAGTGTAGATTTAAAATAGATATCAGGCGGAAGTTCTTCCCTGTGAATGTGGTGAGGAGGCTGTGGATACCCCATCTCTGGAAGTGTTCAGGGCCAGATTCAATAGGGCTTTGAACAACCTAGTCCAGTGTCCCTGTGTCTCTGTCCATGACAAGGGCACTGGGACTAGATGATCTTTAAGGTCCTTTCCAATACAAACTAGTCCGTGATTCTGTGATTTTTAATTGATCTCCACCGTGGATTGCAGACTGACCAAATCTGGAAATGCTATGAACTTTCAGGATCATCTGTTTTTTTTAGTAGCTCTGGTTGAGTAGAACATATTGCAGTTGAGTTCTTTATTTCCACCAGACTTTGAAACACCTCCACTGTTTACTGCCGAAAGGATAACAGCTTAGGGATTTCAAGTCTTAGCCATAAAACTCGGATGTCATGGTGTCATTCTCTAGATGAGGCTAAGTTCTCCATCTGAAAAAAACCTAATGAGCTCTTAATCTTCTAATGGTTGGGTGGATTGGGTAATGAACTGAGAAATTTTAATAACACCAATGGGATGCTATCAGTATAGAGCAAATCAGGAGTGGCAAATGAGAATACAGGAAGCAACTCCAAGTTAGGCTGGAAGAGAAGGAATAAGAAGGGCATTCTTCCCATCTTCCTACATCATTTGGTGATTGCACTTCTTTAAAGATGGGCGCTCATGTTAAAAATGCTGTTAGCAAAAAGCATTTTACCATTTGCCAGTTTATATGTAACTTAACTGAAAAATTATCTCATTCTTAATGATGTTGCTCTCAAAAATAGCTTAGGTATTTGTGGTGATCAATACATAAAGAAGAAGTTCTAGATGTTAATAATTGGATCTTACATTGTTATAAGCGTACTTATGACATAACAGATACTTTCAATTTCACATGAGATTATCCAGCTCTGATGAGAAGCCAACAACATAATCCAGCAATTATTCCTGTATCTTATTTACATTTCATGGTTCAGCTCCAGCCACAATAATACTTTTCTTTGAAATGAGATCTCTTCACACATAATTCTAACACAGAATGTAAGATTCAGACTGTCAGAACTGCTCTAGATGAGGAGCCTGGTGGAGGAGATGACACCTTCAAAAAAATGAAAGCAAAACATCAGAAGATAATATAATGATAAACATCCAACATCAGCTCTGCTCCCACTCCAAATAATATTTTAAAATATAAAATTTTCATTAAGGACATCAGAAAGAGTGAAGGGAGCTACTGACAAAAAAGGATTTTACAGTACTGACTGCTTAGACACCTGCCCACTGACAGTGTCAATTTTCACGTACTTATTGAACAGTAAGTAAAAAAATAATGCTTTTTGTTTGTTAGGACAAAAAGGAAAAAAAATATTTTGAGAGTTCCACAATTTCAGTTTATATGGACAAAGCCAAGGTCTAGAGATCTGATAGCAAACCTAACAACATACTTTGAAGATTTTTGAAGCACCTGCAGGAATTAACGCAGGTAGCTCTGGCCTCGTGGAAATTTGAACTATTTGCAGTGGTTTTGCTTACATGGTTCCTTTGAATCAAAACTATTTTCCATCCATACAAAGAAAATGAATCTTTCTTACCATCACTGAAGTTAAAATCCAACATTCATCAACATTTTGTAAAGGTAGCTGTAAAAACATTTGACCTTGGCATCAGGAAGTGAAAAACTGACTCTGTTATGTGAGCAACTGCTTTAGTTGTTTCCTTCACTTAACAAGAGAGGGAAACCAGTAGTTTCTTTGGGATAACTGCAGATAAACAGGAAAATAAATGAATTCTTACCTGATGATCATTTTATGTGAAATATGCCATAAAGCTCTTTCATCTTGGCATCCTGTCATTTCGCTATGAATGCAATGTAGCCTGTTTTCTGACTTAAACAAATAAAAGCATCTTCATTGGTAAGACAGGAAAATGAATAAGAAAGCAATATTTCATATGAATTGTAAAACTGATTGAAATCTAGTCTGAACAGGAAGAATACTACTAGACTGTGTGTGCTAGTTAACTCTGAAGTGTTTGTAGGTATAGATTGAGTTTAATAATAATAATATGTAATTGCCTTTGCAAATCCTGCCTTGTGGGATGTCTGTTTTTGTGCTCCTGAATGCTACACAATAGTGCTGCCCATTGAGGTGCTTGAAATGGGCATGGTCAGAGATAGTACGAATGATCAATTAGTACGAATGATCAGTCACGACTCTGAAAAAAGGAAACACCAAGATTGCTTAAAGAGTTACTCCCTGTCTGCCCTTCATCCTGTTCTTCCCATTCCTCCTAACTCCTTTTGACATGTATGATTGCTCAGAGTTTTGAAGGAAGACCTGGAAGATAAAAACCGTGGAAGACAGTCAGCCCATCTTTTCCTATTGATAGAAGATTAAAATTTTTAAATTACTTTCCATCACTGGATTTTGTTCTTCAATAAATAAATAAATAAGGAAAGGGCTTGTAAACAGTAGTTAATCTCTACTTCTCCCCAGGATCATATATTTGGCATCTGGAACTATCCAGGATGCACAAGATCGCTTCTCTTTGAAGATGAAGATGAGATAGGCAATGACAGTGAGACATTCCTTAGCTAGGAACACCAGATTTAGGCTAACTGAACCAGGTCAGACAAGTCACCCTCTTTGTTTTTTTTTTTAACTTGCTCTTCATGCTTACTGATCCCTCTACCCAAGTAGCAGAGGTCCTAATTCTCTCTTTTTGGTTCTCTGTGGAACAGTAAATTTGATTTAGAGGTAGAAAGATTAGAAAGAAGATGAAGATCAGCAAGTCATAAAAAGAATTTGTTCTTTACTGTAGGAAAAGATCATATTCTGCGATTCTTCATGAGGATTTGTTTGTTTGTATAAACATCACTGACAATAGTTTACAATCCCCAGTGTTTCTAAGTATGTGTTTTCTCTTTTGAATGAACATTGTGTTAAATAGTGGATTGTTAAAAAGATTTGAGAGCAGGCATACAAATATGTGTTATGATTAGCTTATCTGAAGTCTGTATAACACGATGATAATAGAAAGTGCAGTTTCACGGCTAAAAATGGTTAAAAAATATGCCATTTACACTTAAAAATCTTTCATACTGCTGTGGGTTTTAAAATGCATTTTTAGAATGAGACTGCAATACGCTTAAAAAACTGGAAATCAACTCCTAAAGGATTCTGGTATCATTCAAGTCACTAGTTTAATTTTGGCTTAATTTTTATTTTACAGTGTTTTACATTTTAAAGAAAGGAGTATAAAATACCTGTTTGACTTAGAATTTTTTTGCTTTATTAGCGAAATAAAAACAAAGCTGCCAAAGCATGTTGTACATTCCATTTAGTAATAACCACAGTGCTGTATCATGTTACCTACTTCAGTGTTCAGGGAGGTGCTCTGTCCTTTGTTTGAGGATAAACAGCATTCTTATTTAGAAAACTGATCTGTTGATGCCTTTTGTTATGAAAACCCTCGTGTTTCAAGACAGTTATATCAGATGTATTGATAAATACATCTCAAGTGTATTAAATGAGAGATATGAGCATCATTACAATAGTACAATCACAACATACTCCTGTGAGCTTATTAGTCAACTGCTTATCCATGGTTTGCAATATGCACTATTTCAGTATTCCGCTTATTGTTAATAAGAATTTTCTATGTGTAATGAAGCATTTAAGGTTTCTAGATCCAGTTTTTAATCAGTGGGAAATGGTCCTTTCTGTATTCTAAATGACCTTAGAGTTTTATAAAGCCTAATCTTCACAGTCTAACAATTGGTAAACAGAATGGAAAATCAAAACTTTTGACCCAGGACGAAGAACCAGAGTTTGGGTGTTCCCATTGTGAATTACGGATTGGCAGCAAGTTGACTGCTTAGTGTATGGAGCATTGATTATATCAAACACAGTGGTGCACAAAAGCAAGCTTTTGGCTTGATGAGGTATTGTGTAATATAGTGTTATTATTCCATCCAAACTCGTATATTAATTTTATGATATTTCACATTAAGTGTTGAAAGGAAAACTGATTAGGAGAAAAGCCTTCTCAGCAACTAAGAAATTATTACAGCAGAGAAGAAAAGGCAGTGAGAATCAATGAAATAATTTGTGTCCTGTGAAATAAGCTTTCAGTACTTGCTGTAAGCTGTTATAGAGAGGAAACTGGGCTCAGATTGTGGGTTGAGATACAGCTGTTCCTTCTTACATCCTTGCTGGAATGGGCTATCAGTTCCTACATTGCTACCCACAGGAGGATCCACCGCAAAATGGAGACAGAGGGCTTCATTGTGGTTTATAGGTTGTTCTAATGCTTGGCTCTCTCCTGTCATGAAATATGGTCATGGCAGGTCTAAATTATCCAGTAGTCGTAGCCTTCTCATTCAAATTCCCCCTGCTTTCTGGAAGTATTCCTCTTGCCTTCACAGTTGCACTCAGGAACCTGAAGATGAATTATCTTAGTGTGGTAACTGCAGCCTGAGTAAAGAGGTGACTTGGAATAGGAAATGCAAAAATATAGGAACTGTTTCAATCATCTCTTTGGGTTTTTAGAAGGTTAGGACATCTCTTTTTTTCTATTGTATCTAGTAACAGAACAAGGAGTAATGGGAAGAAGCTGGAACATAAAAAGTTCCATTTCAACATAAGAAAAAAATATTTTACTGTGAGGGTGAGGGAGCCCTGACACAGGCTGCCCAGGGAGGGTGTGGAGTCTCCTTCCTTGGAGGTCTTCAGGACCCACCTGGACACGTTCCTATGCGACCTGATCTAGGTTGACCTGCTTCTGTAGGGAGGCTGGACTAGATGATCTCTAAAGGTCCCTTCCAACCCCTACCATTCTATGATTTTAAAACTTAGAAAGCAATTTTGAAAGAAGTATATTAAAGGTTTTAAGCCCTCAGCTTTGTAACTCAAAATTGTCATTTTTTTTTTCTGAAATGTAGTTGTCTCAGATGGTATATGGACATGAGAGAAACAATGCTTCATCTTTAGACTAATTTAGAATTTCAAATTTTGAGAAAATCTTGCAACAGATTAATTATTGGTTTGTCTAACTTGGATTTTTAAATTAACAAATGCAGAAAAAGGACTATATATTACTGTGTTGAAAGAACAGTGCATAGAAATACATGATTTTAAAAATCTATTGGTTATAAAGTTTTCTGTGATTCATATTAAAATAGATTTTTCATTAGTAAAGTTTATTTTACAGCTAATAGACTTAAAGGCCACTGTAGTTCAGAAAATGCTGCTTTGTCTGATTTCTTCTCCAGAAAGGATAAATCTCTTCTAAGAAATGGCTCTGAAAAAGATGGGTTTTGTTTACATGGTGCTGTAAAGCTGCTTGATAACCATGCTAACAGTGAACATTTCCTTATAAAGAAGATTATTTTAATTTAAAAATAAATCTGAAGAATGCAGGTTCTTGATCCTTCCTTTGCAAACGCCACTAAACTCATTTCAAATAAGAAAGAGTACTCCAGAATTGGTATTAGTATATAAAAGCTTTACATTAGTATTCAGTTAAAATAATATTTATCATGATATTTTATTATTATATTTTTTCTTTCGTTTTAGCCTTAGATGCAGATGTGAAAAATGAAAACCTTTCATCCGTGCAGCAGCTTGGCGTTGAAATGACAGTCAGGTATATGGTGTTAAAATATTTCCCTAGTGTATTTCTAGAATTTGTTTGATTTTCCTGGAATGACTTTAGTAATACTTAATCCATCATCTCAGTGCTTTATGCTATTTAAATCTAAAGATCATATTTAAGAAAATGAATTCTATCTTTGAAAATGAAAAAGATGTTAATGCATAATTAAATTATCTTTACAGATTATATAGGTTATTATCCTTTATTGTTGTAAAGGCCAATTATAACTTGTTAGTAAGATTTACTGTAGAATTTCATTATCTTGAGTTATGTGTCCTTTTTTCCTTCACATTACTTCTTTAAATAGTTCAGTTTAGCTAAGCTTAGTTATATGCCATTTAAACATTTTATTTGGCTGGTAATTTGTGGAGCTGTGATGAAGGAAAAGCTAATGTGTTTGTACTTCCACAAATTGTTATCTTTAGCATTAATATTTGAATTCTGTTAATAATTACACATGCAATATCCTAAGGTGGAGTTCTAGGTAATGTGTGTAAAGAAAACAAGTCACGTGTATTAGAGTTCTTGGTCTTTCCTATTGCAGTCTCTAAAACTGAATGAAAAGGAATGTAGGTGAGGAGCTGTAACTGTGAGTAGCGATATTTGGTGTGTGTCCTTACTAGCTAAAGCATAATAGATTTTATTAAGTCGTTTATGTCTACAACATATAGTGTCTGTGATGAACAACACTATGACAGCTTATCTTTCTCACTCCTATTATATAGGAATTAAAAAAATTATTTACCTTTAAACAGTTTAGATTTTAACTTTTTGTACTAGATACGGAAAATATCTAAACTTGCTAAAAGAAGATGCTGAAAATGGGCTGCGTGTTGTGCTAATGAGTTGTGAGAAATTTCTGAAACAACAGCAAAGGACTGTGGAATCCTCACTTTGTATCCTTTCTTGAAGGCATAAATTATAGTGCATAAAATACCTATGGAATTTGAACTCAGTGTTTTGACTTCTGACTCTTAGATCTGCTGTGAAACTTTTTGTAAAAAATAAACCAAATAGCCCTATCATCGAATCATAGAATGGTAGGGGTTGGAAGGGACCTTTAGAGTCCAACCCCTCTGCTGAAGCAGGCCCACCTAGATCAGATTACACAGGAACGCGTCCAGGCAGGTCTTGAAGACCTCCAAGGAAGGAGACTCCACACCCTCCCTGGGCAGCCTGTGCCAGGGCCCCATCACCCTCACAGTGAAATATTTTTTTCTTATGTTGAAATGGAACTTTTTATTTTCCAGCTTCTTCTCATTACCCCTTGTCCTGTTACTAGATACAATAGAGAAAAGTGCCACCCCGTCCTCTTTACATACACCTTTTAAATACTTGTAAGTAATTAATGAGATTCCCCCTCAGTCTCCTCAAGGCTGAACAGTCCCAGTTCCCGCAGTCTTTCTTCATAACGAAGATGCTCCAGTCCCCTGATCATCTTGGTGGAGCTGCACTGGATTCTCCCCAGAAGATCTCTGTCCCTGGACACAGGACTCCAAATGAGACCTCACCAGGGCAGAGTAGAGGGGAGCAGAACCACCCTTGACCTGCTGGCTACACTCTTCTTGATGCATCCCAGGATGCCATTGGCCTTCTTGGCCATGAGGGCACATTGCTGGCTCATAGTTTATTGTCAACCAGGACTTCCAGGTCTGTTTCTGCAGAGCTGCTCTCCAGCAGGTCAATCTCCAGCCTGTACTTTGCTATATTCTTCAGATATTAGACTTGCTTATCCCTATTAAAATACACTTCTGGTATTTTAGTCAAAATATGCTAAATATCTTTTTTTAAAGCTTTTTTTTTTTAACTTTGTAGTTTTTTTCCCCATATTCTTGACTCCTGTTTTCCACAATTCTCATTTCTTGCATATTAAGCACACTTATTTTTGTATGGGGCCTTTTGCATTTACTTACTTTTTGTATACGTTTGTTGATTGGGCTTGACTTGGTGTATAGGGACAATAGCTTAAATGATTTCTCTTGATTCAATCTGAGAGGCAGCCATGCCCCGAGAAGCTGCCTTCTGTGCAGCTCTATCTTCCTTATCCCATCTCTCACAAAGCAGCTCTTACCTCTGTGTGGATGGGCCTGGGGAGGACGAGGGCTGCAGTTCCTGCAGGGCAGTGAGGAGGAGAGTTCTGCTGAGTTCCTTAACCTTCTCACACAGGCTGCTTGCGGGAGCCCTGTGCTGGCTATGACTGGTTTGCCTCTTCTATGTTCCTCATAATGTCAGGGGAAGGAGAGAGGACACTGACATTTCTTCAGCGATTTTCACGTCTTCTGGTTTCGGCGTTCCTTTGGCTACCAAGACTGCATTTATCTGTGAGAATTTAAAAGCTCTTTCTTTCTGAAAGGAGACTTTGAGAGATTCTGAAGGAGATTTTAACAACTTCCTTAGGTTTGAGTGGTTTTTAATACATTAAGTTTTCATTGAAGCCCTCTGACTGAATACATGACCCTGAAAAATTCCTTTAGAAAAAATAGATTTGACATTTGCTCAAAGGGTTGTTTAAAAGTAGTGAAATAGCAATTGGACTGATAGCAAAGGCAATGTTATTGAGTTTTAGAGCTGTCAGTAAAATAAACTTCATTAGTTACATTAAATTATGTGTGAAGGCTGTGATATTATTGAATAACATTTTTTCAATTAGTACAGTGTTTCAGTTTTTTTAGTGAAATTCTCAGTTTGAAAATGTACCAAATACACTAAAACATATTTAGTAAATGTTAAGCATTATTACTGCCCAAATACCGAATGCTTGACTGTTTTAAATTATTAGTATTTTGGATCAAGTTTGTAGTATAGGAAACATCATTTCCATAGAATCATAAAATCATAGAATGGTAGGGGTTGGAAGGGAGCTTTAGAGATCATCTAGTCCATTAGGGTGACTCCATCTATTTTAAAAGTGAAATCCTTCAGGTTTGACTTTACACATTGTCACGTTGCCTTTAATGTTTTGAACGTAAACCATAAAACAACTGTAGCCTTTACTAGAGAACTCTGAGATACAAGAAGCATGATTTAGATTCTGTACCTCTTTCTGCATACAAGCTTCTGTATTAATATAACTCAGTCACCAGAAGTGACCATATTAGTCACTCAGAGCATTGAGTCCAGCCCTGGGGTTGTTCCAGTACAGTGACATTTTGCTCCATTGTGTGAGTATGGTTGTGCTGAACACCATCTGTGCTGAACACTTCAGTGTCATATTCAGCAGCATTGCAGGCAGGTTGCTTCAGGGCTAACATTCATTCTCAATACCTAAATGATTTATTTATTCAAGATGTATGATAATATATCTTGAAAACACAAAGAGAAAATTCAGTAATTGACCTATTTGCATAACTACTTCAATGTAAACTACAGTAAAATGTCAGAATATGAATGAGGAATTATCCAGCCATTGGACTGTGATGCTGCCTACCTCAGTAAAGAGGAAAATTCCAAAAAATGTACTTTGACCTTTCAGCATGAAGCCAAAGATTCATTACGTGGAAACCAGACACTGACATTCAGAGTTTCCAGTACTGATAAAACCTCTGTTCCAATTGCTGCACAAAAAAGAATTTCACTCATAGCAGCCACACATACTGCAAAGAAACATGCATTCAGAAAACAACTTCAAATATTGAAGGTTCACTCTATCCACCAGTAAATGAGGAAGAAAAGAATTGAAAGTAGACTTTTTTCCTCCTGTTCTTTTGTTTTAAAAAAGCCCAATTTTCCCATCTCTGCTTTGACAATTAAACTGTACATGCAATAAAGAACTAGATTGTTAATGCAATAGAATAGCCAGGATGTATTTAATTAATAATTAATTAATTAGTAGCTATAAAAATCAATACTATCATTAATTAATAGCCAGGAATTATTTATTATTAGTTTCTGACTTTTAATTTTCCTTAATTTATCTACATGTTTATCCTGATGGTATTACAGCATTTTATTTATTCTGTTTCCTGTCTTTAAAATAACTGGGATGACACGTCTTACAACTAAATGTGGATATCTTTATACATTATATTCACTGAGGTATTTTAAAATAACACATTTTTGTAGTCTATAATCCTTTTCCTCTGTTTTACTGTTGTTAATGTTGTTGTTTTTATTGTTAATCAGATGCAACTGCCTGTTACCACAGTGGAATCTGGCATCCATCCCATCTATTTTTGCAGTGCTCACCACATTGAAATGTTGCTGAAAGCTGAGTTGCCACTTGTCTTTTCAGCCTTCCACATGTCTGGTTTCACTCCGTCCCAGGTAACTGAGGAAAGCATATCAAAGTATCATCATTTTTTTTTAACTTAAATCTACAGAATCAGGGATGTTCAGGAACTACTGTGGTTTTCCTATACAGCATATTTTATGGTGCTTACGAAACTGGTGATAGGAGGTAATATTGAATGCACAGTGACTTAGAGCATCTGAAGAAAAAAAGCAACTGACTTTGGTAGAATAATGATAGTGTGTTGATGACCTTCCATTACATCTTGATGCAGAAAAGTTGATAAAGATAATACAACCTAAACCTTCAGATTTAAAATTAAAAATAAAAGTCTTATTACTTGAAATTTCCTACATTTTCCATAGCAGGGAAATGAGTCATTTTGGACAGCGTTTCAGATAATATTAGAGCAAAATTAATTCCATCTGGGCTACCATAACTGTTGCATCTGGTAACACACAGTTCTTTTGTATTAAAGAGATGTTACTGAAGAAGAATATAAGAATATTTATGCATAATATTAGCTTTCATTTGACTTAGTACAATTCTTTGGTACTATGGGGTGCTATAGAAGGAGCATTACTTGTGAAGACTACAGTCATGATGAGGCGTAAAGAGCTTCATGCAGTAATGAATTAGATTGCCAGTGCAAAGGCCCTCTCACCAGCTTACTGCTGTTCCAAGGCCAGACAAATCATTTTCATCTTATGCCTTTGGAATTCCTTTTTGCCACAAGATTTGCCACTTGAGAGATTTCTTAATGGTGGAAGATGCCAGTGTGGTGCAGATATTGCTTAAGATAGTTCAGGATTTGGTCTTTAAGGGGAGGAGGTTGATGAATGAGGGACTTTATCTCAGGATAGGAATGAGACGCTTATAATAAGGTTCCGATTTTGGGATGGAAAACGACACAGAGATGATCACTTCTTCCTTGACTATTCTTGTGTAAGTTATACTCTATGGTTTTTATATTGTTTGCACTCAATTTGTAATAGACTAGTTATTCTTCTAAACTGCTGACAAGGGTTTTTGTTTGGGGATTTTATTTTTTTTAAATTTACAGTGTTACTGAAATGCCACTGAATCTTCTGTGTGATTTTGCAGTTCTCCTGCAGGATTAAAAACAAACCCTGAACTGTGAAAACAATTGTGATGTATTTAAGTGCTTGTGTGCATCAATAAATACCTGGAAACAGATTTAATGCCGGAGTATGGCTGCTGTCATCTAATTAGAAGCTTGGTACTTCTGCTGCTGCATGTATTTAAACACTTTAAGGACTGATTAGCAGAAGATTAGTGATCTAGAACTGAACAAAATGTGCTGTACACATCTTAATACATTGTGATTTAGAACTGCAAAAAGGAGTCACTATGTGTGTTCCATAACTACTTCGTTAAATAAAAAGATGTCTTAGAGAAGAGCGTAACATTCATTTATAAAGTAAAGGACTTTAAAGAAAAGTCCACATTTAATGCACCTTAATCACCCTCCGCACTCTTTAGGTGAAATATTTTTAAAAATTCTTTTAAAATAATCATCTTTGCATTCATTGGACTTTCAGATTTATGTCTCAACCTCAGGAGCTTACAGAATATTCTCAGATAAGTGAGGTGCACAGATGCAGGGTGTTGCTTTTAGCAGAACTCACTGGAAGCCTGTTCAGAAGCAGTGATTTAAGAAATGGTGTTTCTTGGCTTCTTTTGCACTTTCTCTCTTTTATTTTCATAGATAATGTTATAGGAAAAAGAACCTGTGATATAGAAAAGTTATGATATAAAGCTGATCAGTTATGTCTACATTAATTATACATTATTTCATTCTCATCTAGATTTGTCTGCTGTGGATAACTCAGTGTTTCTGGAATTACATGGACTGGAGTGAGATCTGTCACTACATTGCTCTGTGTATTTTCCTCGGTCCCGATTATCAAATATATTTGTGTATTTCTGTGTTCAGACACCTTCAGCAAGATATCCTGAAGCACACTGAAGCCCAAGATCTCCAGGTTTTCCTTAAAGTAAGGGTTTCTTTTTTTCATTGTTCAGTGGCTGAAGGGAAGCAAAGTGCTCAATACTGAATGTGTATGTTAATCTGAAGCCCTTACTGAATTTCAGTTATTGATTTTAAGTGAGTGAAAAAATGATTTAATTTTATTTACTTCCTAGCAGAAAATAGTGGAATAGTATTTTCTGGAGAACAGCTTTCCTAAGCAAATAGCCACATTAAGTCATGAGTGCATTTGATTCAGTGCGCTCGGTGTGATTCCTGTCTCAATAATCTAGATGTTCTCCAAAAGGGTGAGTTTACACAGTGGTCTTCTACCGAAGCTTAAAGAGACATGACATAAAGCTCAATGAGCTATTATTTTTAGCAGATGCCAGTCACTATCCAACCAACCTCACAATTTCATATTATTTACTGTATTATAAATTACATTTGTTTATTGGATTCTTTTTACAGGGTACTGCTTGGCTATGGATGCAGTCATAAATAGATAATAAATGGTTCACTCTACTTCACAGAGCCATTTTTACTTTTTTCTCTGGTCTTTTTTTTTTCTCTCAGTTAAAATTATTCTGTCAAAACATTATTTTGTCATTGTATTTATTATCCATTCAATTTCAGCTACATTATGGGCTTGATGTGATGTTACTTGGATTTAATACTTACAAAAGTGTTAGTCTTATGCCTTTTTATTGAAATAACTAAATTCATTTTCAAGTTTTAGCCTATTTCTCAGCACAACATTCAGAAATTTGGATTACTGTAGTGGAACAATTCTCTTAAAAGTGGAGGTATAAATTGTTCTGAGAACATAATCCAAGTTAAAGAAAAAACTCAACACAGCTACCTTTGAGAATTCATTTTACCTTTTTTTTAATGTAATTTCACATCTTAAAGTTTATACTAGCAGTGGTCATTTGCTCTACGAACAAGTCCTGTTGCTTATTGTCCTTCCAAGATCTAATAGTACTTTCTGGTTTTAAGCTTTTAACATGCTCTATATCTGTAATGAAAAGTTGATGACTTGACAGCAATAGGCTTTTGTTGCTATTGTCTAATAAGCAGTTCCAAGTAGCTATTAAATTAAAAATTTTCTTAAATTATAAATATACTTTCATTTACACATGAAAAAAAGAAGTTGGAGACAACTTTGCTTTCAATTCAGATGACATTTATTATGCCTAGCACTTAAAACAAGTACAACAATCACCCTTTCAATGTGTCCTTGTAGTGATAAAATCTAGATGACCACTTATCAAAGGGATCATCTGCTGTTACTCCACAATTTACATTTCCAGAAACTAAAAGTAACAAATCATCTGTGAATATTTTTTCCCTTTTTCTGATTCTTTCTGGTGGCTGAGATGAGTGATTAACTGAATATTAAATTTATTGTTTGGACTTTTATTAATCTTTTTGTGGATTGAAGATGTGTAGTTTTATATCTACACGTGCATGGAGAAGTGTAACTGTTTACATAATAGTGTTTACTCAGTAAAGCTCTTTGAGTATCTTGGTTTCATTGATTTAATTTGAATAAAGTAGAGGAACTGGGGCTTCATGGTTTATGACTTGTAATTGCACACAGGCCAGTATGTCTTTCTCTTCTAGGAGTAATTTTGCTACTCTTCACTTCATTTTCTATGAACATGAGCCATGTTACTGACAACTAAGTTGCTGGCCTATGCTTTAATAATCAATATAGAATCTGACAATTTTAACAGTAAAAGAGAGAAAGAATGAGATATCTACTGCATTTCTCTGTTGGAGTCAATATCCTTTTCCACTTGTAGTCAACACAGTGTATGACTAGCAGCTTAGAAGTTAAAAATCATGCCTTTACTTTCCCTTGTGAGTAGGAGAGAAGAAATACAGAGGCCATCTAAAATTCTTATTCAGATGCCAAAGTGCAGCCTTCCAAGCCTGAGTAGATGCTCACAGGAGAATTCTACTTAGCAGAGATGCATAGTCAATACACCAGCAGATACAACATGTGTCCCCAAGGACTGTCTGGCTCCATTTTTGCAGCACATGCTACCAACAACCATAATACTGCATAGTAGACAGTGGACACACAGGTTGTTCCAGTTCAAAGTAGCAACAAATTCACCCATTTTAACTAGACTATTCTTTGGGGTCCTACATTCTGTGTCGTTTCCTCCCTCTGATGTAGTAGCCATGAGAAGGAACATGACCTGCTCATTTGTTTTTCCTGAGGACAAGTTCTGTGTTTTGGAATTAGTAAGAATGAATCATTTGTGGTGACGCAGAGGTGTCTATTTGTTTTGTATTTAAGCACTTCATAAACATCTTACTTTATAATTTATTTTAAAAATAAGTATCTATATTTTTATTGAAAATCTAGTTAGATATAAAAGCCACATTAACAAACTTATATCATGGTATGTGCTGGTATAGAAATGTTTTAAAAGTATATTTTAGGAGCTGGCTTTGCCTTCTTAAAGCTTACTTTGTTTTCCTTAAAAATAATTATATGATGTCCTTCAAAAAGGAGATGAACAGTACCCACTGAAGAAAACTGTTACCAAGACTTAATTAGAAAGAACTGTCAGGAAGCAGATACTACCAATTCTGTATTTCTACATGAAATGTAACAAAGTGTGTGTATTTTAAACTCCCCGACTGTGACAAACAGAACTAAAAGAGCTATCTTTAGAAGGCTGGAATTTATTAAATTTGAATTGCGTATCTTTTTTTCCTAGCTAATAAATGTTTTCTCTGTGTATTTGTGCAGGAAGAACCACTCTATGGATTTCGAGTGAGTGATTATTTGGAATACATGGAAAGCCTGGAGGCGATCTATAGACCAATGCTGCTGAAAGACATGAGGAGCATAAGAGTGCAGAACACATAGAAGAAGCAAGCAAGCACTTTTTTCAGTTTTGGTTGCATCCTTTAAAAGGATGATTTATTGATCTATTAATCTCACCTAAAAGAAGTCAGACTGTAAATATACATACTGTAAAATAAATAAGGAGAGTTTTCAAAATATATTTTTTACAGAAGAACTTAATCTAAGTTTGATGACCTAAAATACCACGTTTTTCTGCATGTGCAGCCTCATTTTCATTTAGCAGGAGGCAGCTTGAGAACCCACCTGTAGGATGCTGAGGTATCTTCCTTAGAACTCCCTTATAAAAACTTTAACCTGTTCCCAGCTCATTGCATTTTGTCACCTTCTTGTGGCACAGTCCTAAACCCTTTATATTTTGCTAGGGTCTGACAAAGTGATTCTCTGAATCAACTGCTAATGTGTATTCATATGCATGAAAAGTCAACAAATGGAAAACAAATTTCCTGTACACAGCTGTTCCGGCTTTGTGGATAAAGATGAGAAAATGAGGCGTTCAAATACGTGCAATAAATAAAAGACTGATACTCTTGGGGTTTGTTTTTTTTTTTTTTTTAAAGAATCATTTAATGTCTTAAGTCATCTATTTTTAATGTAGGCTGTCTGTGTAAGTGAAAGAGAAGTACTTGAGCGACTTGCTTGTCATGTCTCTGGAAAACGATCATTTCTAAAGACTCCGGTTTTGTTCAGAAACAAAAAACTAATGAGAAGCTTCATTTGTGCTTGCCTTTCATCATCAATGAAAAGCAAAAGTTAAGATTGGTAGATATTTCCTGCCACCAGGGCAGTGTAGGTAACAGTTCAACTTCATTAAAAAGAAACATGGTTTTCTTGAGGTTCCCATCCTAAAGATGGGATCCCATTTGCTGTAAGGATAGCTTTTGGGTAATGGCAGCTGAGGAAACATTCTGGTGGTTTTCTTTTCCACATTGTATATATCATTGAACATTATTTAAGAAACCAGTATATATTTGTGCACCAATTAATAGTTGAGTCTATAAATGCTCAGATGATGTGTTCCTAAAATGAATACTACAGTTGGTTTGTCAAGAATTCATAAATGTCTTTGTTCAAAATTGCAGTTATTGACAAGCAAGAGGGCTTCCTTCACTATTTGCAAGTAATCAAAGGATGTTCCTCTGGCTGTTTAGTATTTTTCATACAGTCAGTCAGATGTACATCAAAATTTATAAAAAGAAGTACCAAGCAGAAATGTAACCTTACGACACTCACGTGAGGTTCAATTAAAAGTAGAGGTTTAAGGTGACAACTTACTAACTGCAGAAATGCATAGTCACGTGGAAAAAAAATCTAGAATTAGAGCAGTTATTAAAAATTATTCTCACATTTATTATACTAATGTCTTGAGAGAGGAGAAAAAGTGTGGTCTGTTGGGTATGATCTACCCATCACCAAGCTTCCCTTCCTATCTCACTCATGTACCCCCCCCATAGTATTTGTAGATTGCGTGTTCTTTTCTCAAGAAGTTTGGGTTTTTTCCCCTCAATTCTGTGGTTTACGACCTCCTCTGCTTTTCGTCTGTGCTTAAAGATAATTTAATTCCCAGTTATTGCCATTTCTGACAACTTCTGCTTTTTTTCATTCTCCGCCACAAGAGGCATAATAGTAATGTGGACTTTCATCTGTTTCGTTCATGCTGCCTCACCAGTAGAACTTAATGGTTTGAAGCTCTGTCTCATGAGTTGTTTTCAGTATTGGGAATGTTGAAAGAGTTCAGACAGTGAGATTAGCTCAGCCTACTTAAAGACTAGCTTGGAGCAAAACTTTTGGGAGCATTTCAGAGGAGTAGCACCCATCCATGAAGTGAGTCACACTTGCCTGTTTTCATTTGTACTGCACTAGGTGCCGAACTGGCATTTGTTGCCTGCTGGCCCACAGCTTTCCCCTCAGAGTAACAGTACTAACATGTTACAATACTTATTCTTCCATACAGGTAGTTTTGACTGATGATTTCAGGCTTTGGTCTGAAGGCTGGGTTTGCCTTTTTGTAATTATTTCACAGACGTTGTCTTTTTCTAGATTATCTATTAAGAATTTTATGGTGCATGATAGTTTTACATTGAATGGCTCAAGGAACCCCTGGAGAGGTTCTAAAGCTGGTGCTTTGCTCCTTTAGGGCTCTGTGAAGAAACCCACTAAGGAATCCTGCTCATGCACTGAGTGTTGGCTTACCAGCATTGCTTAGGCAATGACTTATTTTCTCTTCCTGTCTTAGAGATGGGAAGTGGTCTGTTTTCAGAAGTGTTGCAGTCAGTAGGCAAATCTTGGGTGAGAGTTGACTTAACAAAAGAAAGGAAGTAATGGCTTTAGGGGAGATTTTGTTTAGAAGACACCTCCCCTTCTTTCCCCTACACGTGCCGTTCATTAATGCATTTTTCAAACTGTTATTTGAAAAAAAAAAACAACCAAACTTTCAAAAATTCAGGTAACACAGACATGCTGTCATCTAGTTCAGCCTTCATCAAAACTTACTTAGCACTGGGGTTTACAAAGTCTTTCCACGAAACTGCCTTAACTTTCATTTAAGGTCTTAACATCCTGTGTTGGAACCGTAGTGTCACTCTAAAGTCATCTTCACTGAGAGCTTCTGAATAGGTTTTGCAATTGGATGAAGTAAAAGTTCTGCCCCATAGAAGACAACAAATTCTCAGTTATGGTTCGAAGGTGTAAGAGATTCTCTAGTGTCATCAGTGTCAAGTTCCTAACCACTTGTTTGATAACAAGATTATTTCTGGCTTAGTCTTGGTCGGTAAGCCAGTTCTCACCCTGAGATACACATTCCCCTGAGTAAAATTGGATCAGTAATTCTGAAGTTTCTTGAAACGTGTGCTTCCGCCTTCAATGAGCCAGAGTTTCTAAAAGGCAAATACTGAATATATCTTTTTATTAGATCTGTCCTTTCTTAGAATTTCAGTTTCATTTCAACCAAAGTAATAATTACACTGCTTCAATTTGGAATGAAATGCCCTGTTCCTGCAGTTACCTTTAAAGAGATGTTTTGGTCTTGGTAATTATTTTGCATAGGAAGTTGATGAAGTACCTTGTAATATCAGACCCTTAGTACCAGTTTCCGATTACATTGCTTCTTTATCAAGTGAAACAAGATTCAGCTTCTCTAGCAAACAGTTAACTTATCATCTGTATTCTTATAGGAAGAAATCTTTATACTGTGAAGTGTAATTAGCCAGCATAATTGGTCAAATCCCCACTGTAGCTAGTTTAGTAACTATGCAGTATAAACTCCCCAAATGCATTCTAGTTGTGTAGCCAACATTATTAGATGATGTTACATAGTAAAAGTTAAGCACTAAGTAGTTCTTTATTTGATCAGAGAAGTAAGGAAAACTTCATGTTTTATCAACACCTGCAATAAAATTTCTTAACAGAATGTCTGGAATCTAAAAATATTTTTATTAGGATTTGTGATGTAACAAATGTTTTATAAGTCCAACAGAAACCACAAATGTTGAATTTAGACGAAGCCAATATCATTGCCACATTACTGTCAGACAAACCAAACATTAATGTGAAGTTCTTGAAAAACAACTTCAGTAGATAAAATGAATGTGTGAGCACATACAGATATTCAAATTATAAAATACATTTGAACCTGCAGTGAAATTTCTGTAATTATATGCAAGCTAAGAGGGAACACTGACAAAGGTTTTGCCTCTAATTTCTGTTTTCATGACTGTGCATTTCATAAGTTCATGGATTTAGCTTTTTTCCCTGTCTATAAAAAAAAATGTTTTAAATATCTTTGGACTTTTGTGAACTGTGTTGGCTCACCTACTTAAATAAAACGGGCTGGCAAGTATGAGGAAAGAATTATAACAACGTCTGATGGAACCAAGTATTTTATTTGCCTGACACCAGGGTCAAAGAATGCAAAGACTTCCATAAAAATCTGTTCTTTTAACCTTAATAGGAGTCTCTCTTTTTTTTAATATATGTATATAAATAGCTTTTTGGGCATATGTCTCAATGAAGTGACAAACATCCAGATGGTGAATAACACTGGAACATTAACGCATATTTGTTTCTGCAAATTCTATGCATTTTTAAGGAGCCCATCGTTGATTAAGCCACCAATTATTAAGTCATCAGTTTCTCTATCAGCAGCAGATATTTGGCAGGAAAATTATCATTTGAGTAACCCAGGGGCTGTTGCCATCTAAATAGCTGACACTTTGTATTCTTCAGCCCTCAACACAGAAGAGAGGCACTACAGAGATGACCCTTAATGGCTTTCATCACTAATGCATCAAATCAATGCAAAGAGATACAGTACACAATAATCGGGAAGATTAGTCAAGTACAAATACAAAGCAAATAGCCCGAGTAGCTAGTACTGCTACTTACAAAAGCACTTTTTTCATTGTCTCCAGCAATTCAGTCAGCTGCAGTTTCCCCACGTGCAAAACAACTGCAATTTCATAGAGGCCATGTAGGTGTTGAGAAGATTAATTAGAGACTCTTTGTAAAACATATAGTGCATAAAAATTATATGTAAATGCTAAATCTTAATACATTATAATAATATGAAATTCCATTGTGTGCTATGACAGAAATAGGATGTTGACACGTGTTACAAGTAGGTTGAAGTAGAGCTTAAAGTGATGATAGTCAGGAAAATGAATGACACCTTCCTTGGACCGACGACATTCCAAAACCAAATGACTACTGTAGCAACAGATACCCACAGACTCGCTCAGGTGCTGTATTACCTTTGATATGAAGACTTCTCTATTCAGTTTTGCTGAATGAAATATTTATATTTCTCTCTTTACTCAGCTAGCTATTCTCTTTCAAGAAACTAACATCCACTGAGATGTACACATTTTCTGTCTCAACATCTACATTTTTCTGGTTGCCTCTTCCATCTTCTTCTTCCTTGGTTTCTGCATTATTTTATATACCTCTCTCAGGCGTTTTCTCTCTTTTATTTTCAATGATCTCCTTGCCAATCCCCAGTAACTGTCTGAGCACTGAAGGATAAGAAGTGTTTCCTTTCTTGTACTTAAAATGTGGAACTAAACATGATTTAAAACTACATAATGGGAAAAAACAAACAAAAATACCCAGAAAAAAAAACCTCAACTTGAGGAGCCTGTTGTAGGAAGACATGACCCTCCAAACAGCCTGTCAGCAGTCCTGACCCAGTCTCTTACTGGAGGGAACCGAACACTACTGCCTCTGCCTGTCTCCCACATCCCCCTAACCATCATCTTGGGTACTGTGCTGGATAGAAACATCTGTGTTATCCCTAAAAGACAAGCCACTTCTAGGCCACCTCCTTCTGCAGCCTGTGCAGCATGACTGAGCCATTACGGATAAAACCGGTAATCTACAGTAATAACTTTTGCCAAATTATTTTACTTCTGAAAACTTTGAGTACCTGTGTAAAACACGTTTAGTAGTTGTAAAAATGACTGTTCTGCAGGTGGAATCCGTTTCTCCATTACTGTATATAGTGTTAATGCTTCAAGAGAAATACTGGCGATGGAAGCAACTAGAAGGTTCAAATAATTAGATCTGGTAGCAAAAAAGATAAATCAAAGCTAATTAATTACACTCGGAACTCTGTTTTCCACTGGTTAAGATGTCCAACCTAGACAATCTCTAGGTCAGCAGATAAATACTCAGCTTCTCTAAACTGTTTTGTGTTGTATTAAATTAACTTCTAGGTAATCCATAGCAACATTCCATGGATTTCAAAAGTTTGTGCAACATTAAAAGGTCCAAGGGATGAATTTCAGTAGAAAATGTTCTCATCAAAGGCAAGAGGTCAAAATACAGAAAAAGTGAGGAAGCACTGAGTTGACATTCAGAAGGAAGTTACAATATGCCAAACCACAGGCAAAGCTTTGGTGTCATATAATACACAGTAGTGATACAATGCTTTGTTGCAAAAGCCTTTCCAACTCATCACCTCTGGCATGACAATCATCTTTTGTTATTGTCCCAGGCAGTAGTAGTGAACATGTATTTGATTCAGTTGTTTGATGCAGGGATGATGCTTCAAAGATGAAAAGATGAATGGAGTTGGCAATAGAGTTTCAGGATGTATGTTCTCTGTCCCTATTAAGAGCAATGCTCAATTCTCAGCAGGTCCCTCCATCAGTGGGTTACAGCAGCAACTTCCCAGGGAAAGAAAGTGGGAGTCTGTCAACATTTGAGAAAACAGGTATGTTATTGGCAAATGTTACTGAAAACCGACCACTGAAAGTAATTACTGTAGACTGCATTTCCCAAGGAAATGGGCAGGCTTACCAGATTTATCCACACACCAAGGCAAGGACAGGTAACAGGTATTGCACTCGCAGAAACTGCAAAACCAATGGTGTGGGGAAAACAACAACACGCTGTCTCAGAATGTTTCCAGATGACCCGAAACCTAGTGGAGAGGTAAATAAAGACTGAGGTAAATAAGTCATGTAGATTGATCTGATAAGTTGGTGAAGCAGGCTAATTAGAACTCGTGCATGTTAATACAGCCAGCTGCCAGGTCATGTCTTTCAAAATGGACCAAGCATCATGTTTGCAACATGAAGGACTTGGTTACGAAAGGACAGTGAGTAAGACAAATAAGTTTGTGAAATGCTGAGGCCTAAGCAACAGCCCTCAAACTAAAGTTGACCTCTAAATGAACCTCCCAACCAAACATTAGAAAAAGTTAGTGTCTGATTATTAGTGAAATCTGTGTAATTATTAGTGAGAGATGTAGCGTAGATAGAATATAATTCTTAGTGTAGATGCTGTGAGAATGTATTCCTTGATTTGTTCAGAGGCAGGCTGTCAAGGCCAGGAAACCAAGTGTCTGGCCTTGTATGAAAATACGTGGTCAAAGCCAAACACATGAACCCCTTTGGTTCCTCCCTGGGCCTTGGACAAGCTCTTGGTGGTATTTCAATGGAGTGAGAAATGAGACGGTCTAACTAGAAGTTATGTAACTTGTTTATTCAATAATATAAAAAGCTGGACACTCTTGCAGTGACTTTGGAGACCTCACCAATGAGTGGATGCACGGCTTAGGACTTCCCAATTGCTGGGAGAGCTTCTCACTGCATCCAGAGCTCCCCAGTGACTGCGGGTCTGGATGATGATAATTAAGGCAATTGGTGATGTATTCCTCTTAATTACTATCGCTTTATGTAGTACTAGTTAAGTGCATTGCCTTACTTATTCTCCCTACTGCTTTGCTAAATTTGCTGCATTATTTTGCTTGTTATCTTAGTGCTATAGACATAAGTAAAAATCCACTTGTTTCCTTTTGACTTCGTACCAGTGTCTTTTGTGCTGAGCCCATCTATTAGCAGAACAATTTGCTGTCCAAAAGAATCACATACTGTTACAATAGCAAAATTTATAAGTTATGGCTAAGAAAAAAAATCCTAACTTGTAAACAAAGAGACTGTTTTCTCCAGTTTATAACATTAGGGATTTTAAAGAAATAATGTTCTATTCTCAACACTTCCAGGAAGCATGTGTAAAAATCAGAAGGCTGAGGAAAAACATATAATATAAAAATATATAATAAGCATTTTAGTAAATAACTCGTAGAGTTAAGGACCTGTGAAGGACTGTCTAATCAGTCCTTTCAAGAGAATATAACAATATGGATTGTTAGAATATGATTTGCTCACTATCTGTGATTGGTTCTGTGGAGAATTTTGATAACATCTTTTTCATGTAGCCAAATGTCTTCTCACTCTGCACCCTACAAACAAGAAAAGCACATCAGCAACAGGAATGTGTGAGATCTAGTAAGAAGCAGCTGTAGAAACAGACTGGAAAAGACTGTCATTTTACAATGAAGATAACTATCTGTCCTGGTTTCAACTGGGATAATTTTCTTCCTGTTACCAGCTATGTGGCTACATTTTGGGTATACACTCAAGAGAATGTTGACAACACCAGGATGTTTTTGTAATTGCTGAGCAGTGCTTGCACAGCATCAAGCCTGTTTCTGTTTCTCAGCCTGCCCCAGCAGTGAGTGGTCTAGGGGTGGTCTGGGGAGTGGCTCATGTTTGCACAAGAAGCTGAGAGGGAATACAGCCATAACTGCTCACCCTCAACTAGCCAAGGCACTATTCCATATCGTAGAACATCATGACCAGTATAGAAACTGGGAGGAGGGGTTGGCCAGGAGGCACTGATCACTTCTCAGGCATTGGTCAGCAACTGGTGAGCAACTGCATTGAGTAACACTTATCTTCTTGGGTTTTGTTTCTCTTAATTACTATTATTATAATTTATTCTTCCTATTGTTAATATATTTTAGTTTAGTTATTATACTTCTTCTTATATTAACCCACAACTTTTGATTTTCTTTTCCAATTCCCCTCCCCATCCTATGAGAGATGTGGGAAGGGTGAGTGAGTGAATAGCTGTGTGGAGCTTTGTTGCCAGCTCAGCTTGAACCATGAAAGTATCCAGTACAGTAAAGTTACTTTTAAGATAATCAATCATGATCTGGGTTTATTTCTGATACGCTATTCTAGAACACATGCTGTTCTAAATAATTTGTTCCGAGTTCCACAGACCAAGTTACACAGTGGGTTAACTCTGTGATATCTGACTTTTCTGTCCCTAAAATATGATTTTCAGAAAATAGAATTATAGCTAGTATTAATGAGATGTGATACCATCCAGTTGTCTTTGATGCACCTTAGGTGAATCATAACCTAAGGAAACCAAATAAACAGAACCAATGCATGGAGTTAGAGTTGTAAAAATCTTCACTAGAACAGCAGAAAATGTGTATAAAGATTTTAAGAATAGATGGTAATGACAGCATAGATTTTCCCTTTCAAATAGATACCTATGTATACTTACATACGTCATTGGACTATATATACCTATATATATATACTTAAATGTATGCCTATATACCTCATTGGATTAGAACTGAAGATTTTAAGTAGTCTGAGGAGATAGAAAATCAAAACTTGTTTGAAACATAGCATTATATTTGTGTCAGAAGTAACTAGCATTTATTGCCTGTAAGGAAGTAATTTGGAGAGCTGCAATGTTTGTATTGTTTCTGCAAATTGGTGGAGGATATTAATGACACCCCTTCTGGTATTTTATTTACCGCTCACACAAGCAGACAGACAGATGACTCTTCTCCAAAGCTAGATTATTCAACCTACTTTCTGAAAATTTAAAATGTTATTTCCAGATAGACTATATCCTTTCATATTTTACTTTTATTCAAAATCTAAGCTAAAGCAGAACAAGCCTTTTAATTTCAGATCATGACTGAGGTACCAGTTTTATTACCTCACCTAGCAAGGACCTATTTTGCATAAAAAATATTTTGTATACTCAGCAGAGTATCAGGGAAAAAACACCTTCCTGTTCTCTGCTACCAAACCATCAGTAAATTAAAAAAAGCCCCACAGCTCCAGAGCATAATGCTGTTTGATTCTGTTTTATCACAAAACCAATAAAGAGGAAAGAAAGGTCTTGAAGCGTAACATACACAAGCAGTGGTATGTAGGGAGGTAGGTATCAATATAGTTTGAAAAATTAGTTTAGATGGGGTTAAATTGAGAGCTAACACTTGACTAATATTTCATCAGGTCAGTTTCCTACTCAGAAATAGAATGAGACAAGGACAATACATGAAATTCACTTGGAATGATGAATGGGGAAAACAGGCTTTTCTTTTGTGGTAGGTTTTTAAAGAAACAAACACAACAAAAATAAAAACTCCAATGGAAATTAACCATTTGAAAGAAATCAATGTTTACTCCCTCAAAAGATTTCATCTGCTCTTGATATTTCCTTTGCTCTTACTCAAAGCCTGTCATACTATCAGATTCATCCATGATGTGGGAATTAGCTGCTTTTAAAATGGACTCAACTTTCAAAATGTCGATTTAAATCAATACAAACATTCATTAGTCAACACAACAATCCCTTTACACTGCAGCATTCCTTGGCACCATGGTTGCAGGTAAGGTCACTGCTGAAAGCAAGCAATATTCCTAATAAACCCATGAGGTTTAGCATCTCACTATGTCAATAAAATGAACATCAATTGAAAGTGGAATTAGCCTAATAAATAAAATCCGTTAGTCAGCTATCCTCTAGAGCAGAAGACGAAATTTTGAGCAAAGTACTAAAAATTATGCCCATTTCATCATATTTGCATTCTATGTGAATTTTTCTCTCCAGATTCTCGATAATGTAAATAAGGTACATTTTCTGGAGTTATCAAGACTACTTCCTGCAGCACAATATTCGCTTAGAAGACAAATCACAAGTATTTTCTTTCAGATCATCCTTTTCTTGATTTGTAAAACCCACTTTGTGAACAATGCTGTATATTGTCACAATTTGTGGCATGGATGTTCTAGGTAAAGCTTTCAAGTCCAAAAGAACATATTCCCCATTTTGATTCAAGGTGGTGTTTAGTTATAATGTTATTTTTATCCAACTCTGAATCAACAAAGAAAAGTCTTCTTCTAGAAAGTAAGAAATCAAGGTTTGAAACAAATGCAAATTTTTCAAGGAACTCCTTGACAAAATTATAGACTCACAAACCCACTTAGATCATCTGTCTAAATCACTTTGGAGTCATTCAGGCATACTGATAGGAAAGTCATTTTGTACAGATTCTGGAGGTGAGGGGATACCGTGGCCTGTAGACATATCTAACCTAACCTACATGAAAATTAAGTATAGTGAGTTTTCAGCCAACCAAGTTGAAGCCCACAAGCTTTCTCCCTTACAGAAACTAATTTTGTATCCTGAATAATTACCCGCACCTTCAACATGTAGTAGACTTGAAGCATCCACAACACCTTGAATTACATGAGTGGGAGAATGTCAGCGTAGCACTTAACAACTACTGTTCTGTAGTTCTGCAACACTGCAGCAGACTACTACTATGGCTATTCTTAGTGCTGGTTGCTTTTCGTCTGGGAGACAGTCCCTCATGAACTGCTCCAGCATGGGGCCTCCCACGGGGGCAGCTCCTCACACCCTGCCCCAGTGTGGGTCATCCACCAGGAGAATGGTCCTTCAGGTACCGACTGCTCCAGCCTGAGTCCCTCACAGGATCATAAGTCCTGAGAGCAAACCTGCTTTGGTGTGAGCTTCTCTCTTCCCATGGGCTACCAGGTCTTGCCTGGAACTTGCTCCAGTGTGGGCTTCCCAGAGAGTCACAGCCTCCTTCAGGCATCCACCTGCTCCGGTGTGGGGTCCACCACAGGCTGCAAGTGGATCTCTGCTCCCCAGTGGGCTCTATGGGCTGCAAGTGGCACAGCTGGCTCACCATGGGCTGCACCACAGGTCACAGAAGAGTCTTTCTTTCAGGGCCTAAGCATCTCCTCCCCCTCCTTCTCCACTGACCGTGGCATCTGTGGAGATGTTTTTACATTCTCACTCCCTGTTGCTGCTGCAGTTTAGCAACTGTGCAGCAATTTCTTCTCCTTCTCAAATCCGTTAATCACAGAGGTGTTACCTCAGTCACTAGTTGGCCAGGCCTGGGTCAGGAGTCTGATCCATCTTAGAATTGACTGGAATTAACCCCATCAGCTACAGGGGAAGCTTCTGGCAGCTCTTTGTTTAAGCAAGCCACTCCTACAGCCCCCCCACTACCAAAAAACCTGGCCCAGGCAAAACCACTGTAGTCCTGCACAATTAAATTGTAATTTGTTATAGTAGAAAAGATGAAACTGTCAAAATTCCAATGTAAGAATAGTTTGCTTTCTCCTCACATTAATGTATTCCTACTATAAATTTCAGCTACTGGAGAAGTTTGAAAGATTTCAAGAAATACCTTAACATATTTCATGGTATAGCATGGTCTGGATGGTAAGCAGCTAGTTTGACTTTAAAAAGCAGAGGAGGTAAAAGTCAGAATCTAATCTTCCAAATGAGCCTTTTGGAAGATATGAATAGGTAATAAACCAGAGAAAGTCAAAGATATTCTCTTATTCTAACCAAGAAAAGAAACGTGGCACCTACAGCACAGCAATTCTTTCCTTTTGGGAAAATACTGGCTGAGACTCACAGTAGATTTCCTTTGGCATACAGCTTTTACATCAACTTGCTGAGCAAATTGTCCTTTTTCCCTACAATCTATCACAGTTGCCAACAGTCTGTCCCTAAGGTCCACTCACACTTTAAAAAAAAAAAAACAATAGCAAAATTACACAATGACTATCAGATGAGGAGTTCTTTTTAAAGGGTTTGTAATCTTCAAGCAGAAAGGATGCACTTGAGGCAGTAACTGTAAAGGGACACCTGAACCATTACTTGCAAATTCCAAGTTGATGCCAATACAGTCCACCCACAGTGGTTTGGAGATCTCCCAAAGTTTGTTGTGGATCAGACAGGTTTACCCAGACTAAAAGCCTAATCAACTTCCCTGACTGCAGCCACAGGATCCTTGCATTAGGCCTGCTACCACTTAAAAGTTGTTACAGCTCCTGATACAAATCTGTCTGGAAGCTTGTCCCAAAATGAATGCTCTAAATATAGTCTCTGTTAGTTACTTAAAAATATGAGCAACATAGGAAGCCGCATATATAAAGTCTTCAAAGATCTTTTTTCAGTGAACACTCTAAACAAAGAGTTTGGTTTTGTTCCTGTCTCCACATCCCTCCTTGTGTGCAGTGTGTGCAAACCACAGGTTCTCTGTGCTGCAGATCCATGATTGTACAGCATGGAGAATAATACTTGGTCTCTCTCCACCTTAGCTCCTGCAAGACCTTCAGAAAGTGTCTCCTCCTAAGTATTTGTACTAGCAGTTTCTATTGCAGTTTCAAAACATTCAGGATGCGGGGCAGGAAGGTATGAAGAATTCCTTGAATTACAGTAAGTGTCTCATGGTTTATGCATATGAAAAAGTCAAAGTCAAAAAAGTATGTATTTCTCACAAAGGCCAAGGGACTTAGCTGCACTTTGTCACTTCAGAAAAGCGTGCCGCTCTGACATGTAGTAGAGGTCATTGTTGACATAACTTTTAATATATATAATCCTAGTGATAATTTTCCTGAGATTAGATTAGACTATTCATAAATTCAACTTCAAAAGTATCAGTGGCACAGGCTGCCCAGAGGGGTTGTGGAGTCTCCTTACTTGGAGGTCTTCAAGACCCACCTGGACATGTTCCTATGTGACCTGATCTAGGTGAACCTGCTTCTGCAGGTGGGTTGGACTAGATGATCTCTAAAAGTTCCTTACAACCCCTACCATTCTGTGATTCTATGATTCTATGATTATCTGTGAACACAGAAAGCCATGCTAACATAACACCTGCTAAATATCTTCTGAAAAAACAGGTAGACTGAGGAATTTAAGCTGGATTTAATGGTCAAGTTAATATGTAACTTTAAAGTTAATCTTGCCAAAGAAATTAATGCTTTAGTTGTTCTATTAACAAAGAATATCTTAGAATTATAAGGTCAGTGAACAAGGCAGGGCAGTCAATTTAAAACAATAGCTTGGAAAAGTACATACTTTTCTCTGTTGGCCTCAAGCTAACAGTATATTAAGATACATTATTACCTTTAACAAACAATAGAGATTTTTTTTTTTTGAGAAATCTCTTGCTTCTATTAATTCCATGCAATTGACCTGATAAGATCACAAGCTTTCTTCTGATAGAGCTGAATGTTAGGTAAAGTTTCTAGTTGGGTGTCAACATGGAGAGCGAGGGCTCATAAAATTCAGCAGAAGTTTCAGCAAACATACTGTGATCATTTGTGAGGTGACTGTGCAGTTTGATAGATTGCAATTATTATCAGTTAAATGTTCAATTCTTTCCACAAAGTAATCAGCCAACAAAGATTAGCTCATTATACAAATGCAGACAGTGCACACTGTGTGCACAGTGGTGTAGCAAAGATGCTGCACTGGCAGCAAGCTGCTTAAGGTACAGAGAGAAACCAGAATTTAAAACAGTAAATGTAATAATAAAAAACAATTAGAAGGAGTGTAAACATTAGGTCTGAGACTAAGAAATTAGAAAAGAAATAACTATCAAATTAGTATGCCAGCATGAAGCTGGAAAGCAAGGCCCTTCATAAAATAATCAGAGCACAACAGAGACCATCTGAATTTAAAACTGCAGTTCCACTGGATATGAAAGTACCATCCAGTTGCAACAAAAATCATCCCCAAAGGGTATCTGAAATTAACAGAGCTCTCACCCTACTGTAGAATGATGTCTTCTGTGCAATGCTGTCCTGTGTTTATACAGCTTATAATTTCTTGACAGAACCATTCTGTTAAAACTGCCAGTGTATTGACCTCAGGCAGCTCTTTTGAAACATCTTACAATGAAATTTTTCATAAACACATAACAGCTATTTTAAAAACCCTGCTTTCCTTACCTGACATCAAGCTCTTCCCACCCTGGCTTTTCTGAAAGCGCTGGCAACCTTAACAGGAGCAAACAATAGAACATTCACAGAATCATAGAATTGTTTGGGTTGGAAAAGTCCTTTAAGATTATCAAGCCCGGTAATCCAATATCATTTTGTAACACCAAACAAGTTGCTTAGGCTGTAAACTAACAAGGCACAGCCCAGTCCAGATTAGGAAGCCTTTTAGAGACATGAAAGCATATGTGCTCATGCTACGGCTGTGCAACTTCCAGGCAAGAGTGATCAGCTTTGAGTTAACACCTTATTGCATGTCTCCATGTCAGCCTAGACAGGTCCAATCTTACTGAGAAACTGCAGGCTTTAAATACCTTCTTATTGTATGGAAGTTCTTAAATAGTTACAGGTTTTTTTAATCAAATACCAAAAAGTATCAACTGGAAGTCCCAGCTCAGCAAAGCTTCTAGGTAAAGATATTCCGACAGCACTACAACAAGTAAGAAATCCTGCAAACTAGCTTAAAGAGACATGTTTCAAAGTTTGAGGCACTTCGTACTTGGCACCCAATTCTTTGTGTAGGTATTTGAATTTAGATCCTCCTAAAGGTGTGAAAAACATCTTTAGAAAGATCTAAGGCTTTAAAGTTTGTGTTTCGATGCTCAACTCCCAACTGTGGATGTGTGGCCTAACAATTTCCTCAATTTCTTCAAAATATATTGATCATTCACAGTCTATCTCAGATTACACGACTGATATGTTACCATCCAGTGCCTAGCTGCAAGATATGGCTTTTCAATATGATCTTCTTCAGATTTTATCCATAAGCCACTGTCAATCTCTGCTTTTTGCAAGGCAGTAATGGATTTTAATTAGTCACATAGAGTAGGAAAGCTTTTATACAGGAGATTGCTTTCTTTCTGACTCTTTTCACATTGAAAATAAATCCATCTCCCCACTCTGCTGGGACTGCAACAGCCATTTATTTCTTTATGAATAGGGAACACTGTCAGAGAAACTGTTCTAAAATGCAGCAGTTCAGCACTACACCTGGACTGGAGTGAAAAAGTACAAAAGCTCTTAAGCAGCACAGACCATTTGTCAAAGAGAAGGATTTCAGACTGGAAAAAAAAAAATCTCCCTTCACTCACACAAAAATGAGGATTAAGCCTGTGCCAAATAAAACCTACCTGGACTAGTTTCTGTGTGACCTACTCTAGGAGGTCCTGCTCTGGCAGGAGGGTTGGACTAGATGGTTTTTAGAGGTGCTTTCCTTGAAATTCTGTGACTCTGTGAAAGCAGAATATCCATCTTGCAGCTTGATATAGATGAGATACTTGCAAAACAGGAATTACAGAGGAATTAATTAAAGATTATCTTGATTGCTCAAATTTCCTAATAAACATCAGAAGTTAATTGGAGGGAGAAGGAATGAAAGAAAATAAAGAAAAAGCCTTAAATTCACCAAGAGTGAATAAAAATGGGGATAGGTACCGATTTTTTTCTCCTTCTCTTCTGATATGACTTTAAGTCTCTTTTCCACACCTCAGTCTAACAGCAATAGGAGAAAGGTATTTAGACTTTATGATTGTGGTGATATTATAAAACAAACCATTTCCTACAATATAAAAAAAAATTAGGACCTATGAATCTTTTGGTTAATCTGCCACTGATACTGTAAAAATCACTGCTGATCTCTGATCTAACCCTGTAGACATTTCAGCCTCTGAAATTTCAGATGGGGAGATCTAACTGAATCCAAACCTTTTTAGATTTACTAAAACTCTAAAATTTACACCTGGCTCTTCCATAATTCCCAAATCCATACTATATAACATTAAACCTTGAGTGTAATCTCAACTTGCCTGCTGGTGTGCAAGAGTCCAGTAAAAAGAAATTTATAGCAGCTGCTGCCACTGCATGTATAACATTTCTAAAGAAACTCAGAGGATCTGTTTTTTCACAACCTAAGGCTGCTGATAAACACTCCTCCTGTGTTCACTATGATTACTTTTTCAACTTTACCTCTTTTTCTATACTGCTTGTGCATGAGACTGATTCTCATTTATATTGCTTCGGTTTCCCTCTAACTCCATTTCCCCGTAACATGAGGGTTGCAATAGGCTCATGAAAACCTGTAGTTTTAAGCAGCGGACACAAATTCATTACAGGCTAGTGTTCTCTGACATAAGCTTTATAAATAATGATTCACCCCAACTTATACTAGCACTTACATAAATACTTATTTGAGTAGCATTTCTACTCATTCTTTTTCTGCCTAATCTCCAGGAGCTAGGCAGGAGCATGCAGAGCTGCAGGCTGTGTGAGGTCCCAATTTGTAAGGGGCTCCATGACAGCATATACTTCTTCCAATATGGGTTCAACCTTACTGACTTTCCAGTAGATCATAAAATGTCTTTCTGCACCTTTTCCAGCACCGAACTTGGCATTTTGCATTCTAAGCTAATACTTTAAAAACTGGAAAACAGTGAGAGAGGCACTACAGCAGCTTGCTGTGGAAACTGCACCAAGAACAAACCAATGAGAATATTTCCGCCATTCCTTCCAGATATCTGTATAAATAAATACTACAGTTTCTTTCTCCCTGTTTCCTCCCCTCCTCTAGAGCAGATGTAAAGTTTTTCTTTTGTTTTTCCCTTCCAACAACCCAGTTGTGTGTGCACTGTCTATGAGTGCACAGGTGCTGTCATGGAGGGCTGCAGGGAGGCCACTGTGAGCTCCAGCCCATCTACTGCTGGGCCCCACAGACCACTGCTGGGCCCTCTTTCCTAGGGGAAAGCCAGTGGGAGAAATGGGAAAACACGGACTGATTGTGAGGGATGAAGGAATATTCATGGTGTGAGGAGGTGGAGGATTTGGGAACAATCGAATAAAGCTGAGCTGAGGAAGAAAGAGGGCAGGGTGGGAATATGTTGTAGTTTTATCTTTGTTGCTCACTACCCCAGTCTATTTTTAACTGGCAATAAATTCAATTTTCCTCAGGTCAAGTGTGTTTTGCCCGTGACAACAATTGGTGAGTGATGTATCTCCCTGCCTTTATCTCCACCCATGAGCATTTTCATCATATTTTCTTCCTCTGTCCTGCTAGGAGAGAGAGTGAGAGAGCGGCTGGGTTGGGGCTCTCGAAGCCAGCCAAGGTCAACCAACCACAGTGGGTTTATTTTTTTTTTATATTGCTTTTCCCCATACTTTAAGAGGAAATTAAATACTTTAGCTGTTACAGGAAAATGAACAATAATTGCTGGTATTTTCTCCATTTTTGTGACACTGGAGTAAATGGAATTCTTTTTTAAAACTATATTTAAACTGAAGGAGAGTAAGTCTAGGTTAGATATTAGGAAGACGTTCTTCACTGTGAGAGTGGTGAGGCAGTGGAACAGGTTGCCCAGAGAGAATGTGCATGTCTCACCCCTGGAAGCATTCCAGGCCAGGTTGACTCAGGCTTTGAGCTACTTGGTCAAGTGGAAAGTGTGCCTGCCTGTGACAAGAGGATTGGATCTAGATGATCTTTAAGGTCCCTTCCAACCCAAACCATTCTATGGTTCTATTTTAATATTTATCTCATTCCCATCTTTTTAGATGGTTTATTTCATGGTATACTGATGAATGCTGTGGTGCAGCTTTCACTGTTTCTTTGGCATCATCAATGGATAAACTATAGCTAAATTCAGCTGAAAACAATTTAAGAATTCAGCTGTAGAAAATCTCATTTATTCTATTCCACTTGAAAGGATAAAAAAAAATGTAATACCCGTTAAACTGAACAAATAACTTCTGAGTATTTGCCACAGTGGCTGTATTAAGAAGGCATCTTTTCCAAACCTTCAGAGAAAAGATGCTCTGACAGTGTATACAGACTAAAATTTTGAAGCCCTTCACAAAGTCCTGTTGCATTCAGATTTAATACACTGCCCTCAAAGGCATATAACTGATCCTATTGATAAAAATGTAATCAACCAAATCTTCACAAAATACTCAGACTTTTATTCAGTTATGATACTTGCATGTATGTTAGCACACTAGAGGAAATCAAGCTGATCAATTCTGCATGTTAATTTCTGAAATATGTAACAGTGAACCCAGCAATTTGTCTTGCAGACTTGCAAAAACAAGCTGAAGACACCTCCACCTGCATAATGAATTTCTAGTCAATTTTCACGGGGTGATGCACAATTCTATTCATGATAAAGCTATCTGAGTCCTGCACATGGAGCTTGGCAAAAGATTTAACAGAAATGTGCTGGTTTGCAATACTATTTTTCTCAATATACAGTTTATTCCAGGAGGAGATTCCTGTTTTCAACAGTCTTCAGAATACACATATTGGCCTCACTAGTGCTGTCAGTCATCACAGTTAAGCCAAACAGCATGGGTTTTGTTGTGCTCTAAACATAGTTGCTCTACGGCTTGCATCTAGGCTCATCAATAGGTGTCATCTGTGTTCATCTGTGGTCCTGTGCCTGTACTTTCAAGGCTTTTGTTATCACCTCAGATTGTCATTTGACATCCTTAATGATTCTAAATTATGTTTCCTCTGAGGTGGTTCCTGACAACTTTGCCACACCTTATTGATGACTGGTACACATGCTTACAGGGAAGCTGAAAATTCATTCTGTGAGGCAGTGATCCATTAAAAGAATCTATATACATAATACTTCCTCAACTACTTATCATCTATGTCTACTTTACTTTTCAGATTATAGTATTCCCCTCTTCCTGAAATGCCTGTCCATACAGTGTACTATACTGTTGAGACAAATAAAGATAGGTTAGAGACTTTTTTGTTAGCAGTGTTTGTTGCTACGTCAGCAGAATACACATAGTTTTGCTTCCCTCCCAAGCCCTCTGCTTCTCACCATGCATAGCTGTAAACAGGAACTTTCAGAAAACACCCAGTGAGCAACAGAGTTGAATCTTAACCAAACAGAGGTGGTATTTCAGAGGTAGGTGCAGCCTGTCATTGATGACTGGCAATAATATCTGGTTGTGGCAGGGCTACAGGAGTCACTTTTGTGAGAAGCTGCTAGAAACTTGTCTTATGTCCAATAGAACCAATGTCAGATAGCTCCAAGATGGACCCACTGCTAGTCAAGGCCCAGCCCATCAGAGATGGTAGCAGTGTCCCTGTGATTAATATATTTAAAAAGGGAGGAAAAAAAAATCCCAACTGCAGCTGAGAGAGACATGAGAAAACTCTGCAGACACCAAGGCCAGTGAATAAGGAGGGGGAGGGGGTGCTCTGGGTGCTGGAACAGAGATTTCCCTGCAGCCTGTTTTGCAACCCATGGTGAGGTAGGCCCTGTCCCTGCAGCCATGGAAGCCACAGCCAAGCAGCTATATACACCTGCAGCCTGGAGAGGACCCCACACCAGAGGGGGTGGATGCCTGAAGGAATCTGTGACCCTGAGGGAAGTGTATGCTGAAGCAAGTTTGCTTTCAGGACTTGTGACCCCATGGGAGACTCACACTGGAGTAGTCTGTTCCTGAAAGAATGTACCTCACGAAAAGGACCCACACAGGAGTAGTTTATGAAGAACTATGGCTCGTGGGAAGGAACCACATGGGAGAAGTTTGTGGAGGACTATCTACCATGGGAGACACCACAAACTGGCGTAGAGAAAGGTTGTGAGGAGTCCCCACTGAGGAGGCAAGAACAGCAGAAATGGCATATGATAAATTAAATGTAAGTCACTTTCCTCATTCCCCGTACTGCTGAGAAAGAGGAGATAGCCCAAAAAGAATGGAGAGTTGGAGGAACAGTCTTTTAAGATTTTGGTTTATTTTTCATTAATCTACACTGTTTTGATTGGTAATTAAACCAGTTTCCCCAAGATGAGTCTGTTTTGCCCATGACACTAACTGCTGAGTGATTTCCCTGTCCTTATCTTGACCCACAGGCATTTCACCGTGTTTTCTCTCCCCTGTCCAGCTGAGGAGGGGAGTGATAGAGCGTCTTTGGTAGACACTTGACATCCAGTCAGGGATGGAAAAAACCCAAAAGTGTGTAACAAATGGTATGCTATTGAGGAAAAACTCCTCTGTTTTAAAGGTACAAACATTTCTGTCTTAAACAAAGGAATACTGGGTACACCACAGCAGACTGCAATACTGTCTACAAACACAGCCCCTGGGGAGTCATTACTACCATCCGTTGCCATAGCCCAGTGATTACAGTTCAGGAGAATTCTTTCCCTGTTGATGCATCATGTCAGGTATTGAAATAACACCGAGTAGCGGCAAATTGCACTATATGCAAATGGGGAGGACGACTTTAATGAGAACAGAGGCTCTTTTACATTAACAATTCTCCTAGCAATTTTTTCTCTTTTCCCACAGATATCATAACAGTGGTAAAACTTTTCCATTTATAATCTTGAGGAGAAAGAGATAAGCTCTTCTGTTATATCCCATAAGAAATTTACTATCACTCATCAAGACCTATACACCTTCTTCCTCCTTAAAAAAAAATATCAGGAGGTTTCAATTCCTGCTTTTTCTTTTCTACTTTCGCTTCCCCAATGTCCCCACACAAATACGGAATGTGGGAGATATACTTCCTCTGGAGCAGATCTGACCTGAGCTCATTACCCTACCACCATCATTATCTAAGCCACGACTGCAAGTTACAGTCAAGCGAATAGGCATTAGTGAGATGCTGAGGCGTATCAGCCAGCCGGCCCTGCTTTCAGAATCTTCTGCCAGAACTGCACCTTCAGTCATTTAGAGTTCATTCTGAGTTCATGCTGGCCTCTGATAAAGTCAGGGTGGTTTTCCCATCAACCTCAATAGCATTAATAATTCACTTTCTCTTTTTTCACCTTTGTATATACAAGGTAAGTTTAGTGGCATGTGATTCATATGCTCAGCGATGAAGTGGAAAGAATAAAGAAGCTTTTAGTTTCCCTTTGTCAATTCTTTTTTTGTTTTTTTTTTTTTATAAAAAAAATCTGATCTTACTATCAGTACTTGCTGCAGCGAAAGCACTTAATAGAAAGGAATAATCATCTTACTGTTATCACGATCCTATTTTAGCAGCCTGCTAAGAGTTACACGTGTAAAAACATTACAGAAAACACTTCAAAACTCGAACATTACATTTTGTTTCAAAGTATCTCAGCGACCTTCACTAATTGCATTGATTGCTACAAAAATGTAATCCCTAAATTAGCAATGGATCGCTATCAACATTTTTTCACCTTTCCAAGAATAGCAGAGCACTTCTTCCAATAAATTTAATTAAAGGTGCATTAAGCCTGAATCATCAGAAAAAACTGCTTAGATTATTAACATTCCAGTTCCATGTTAATGCTATTTGCTCTAGCAATAGGTCAGTAATGAAACCAAATTTTTCATTACTATGTAATAAAAAAAAGAGCTACTCATTCAGTCTTTCCTTATTTAGCACAACTTTCTTTTGCTTTGTTTGAATGTTGCTATTTGTTCTCTCTGCCTTGCAATGGTGCCTACAATGATTAGCCTCAATACATTCCTAAGCTTTGAATCAGACATTAGTGTGTCATTCCTGCACCTAGATCAAGGATTAGATTTCTGAAGGTCTCAGATGGTTAGTTCATCCCAGAGTCTTGATGTCATACTACCTGAAATTATTACACAACGCAATGTGAAATAAAATTGCCTGCTTTTCTGTGAGGATGCCTGGTAATCTAATAGCAGCAGTGCGAAAGAAGAGAGACTTCATGAGCAATAAACCAATGTTCAATGTGTACTCTGTCAGAAAAAATTGACTTTTGTTTCCTATTGCTTACAAGAATTGATCATTCTTCAGCTGATAGAAAGTGACTTGGTGCCTTAGCCTCTCTGAGGTACTGGGGATGGTTCTCTGTGTTCTCAGAAATATGTGAAACGTAATCCCTTTGAAGTAACAGTCATCATCAGAAGCTCAGACTCTGAGATAGGAGTAAAATAGAATATACCCATTTTGTCTGACACCATGGTCTTGAACAATAGTATTTAAGTGCATGCCTGATAGGCCAGAATGCCACTCCTGATGAATTGATTTGGTATTGAAAACTAACATAGACAGCTAAAAAGTCAGATCAGGAATATAAGGAACTTCTCTTGCTTTTCCAGTCCATGTAAGAACTGATGCTGTTCTCCAGGGAGCTTTCACTCACAAGTTGTCTGTTATTTGTTGTCAACATAGCTGACTCTGGTCAGATCAACTCTCCTTATTGTTTCATTCAGAAACAAACCGGTCTTTACCAAATCTATAAAAAGATTATGTTTCTGTAAATAAAAGTTATGATTCTAAGCATCATCGGTGCCCATAGAAACCTTTACAATACACACACGAAAGTCTGAGTTTTAAAATTTCCCTCCTTGTTAATTCTAACTGAAGTTGAAAGTGAAAATTTATATATATATTTAGCATCTTAGGAAGAATAAAAAAATCATACCTTCTTACATTATTGTTAAGTATATTCTGATTTATTTTTAAATAATTATGTGGTTAATTTGCAGCTCCATTATAAGAGCTGATTACGTGCAAAACTAGGAAGACTCCCTTCAAAACCAGAAAGACTCCTAGAAAGACTTCTCTTCAGAAAGATTTAAAAATATTTATGAATGACTGTTTCAGGATCCAGATTTCATAACTGAGATCTTTTCTGACTTTACGTGTGAGCAATGGTCACCTCTGTCTACATCATCTACACAAAAGTGACATTCCACAGTATCAGAGCACTATAAAGTGACTGTGGGTTTCAGATGCTTGATTGTTGTACTCTTACAAGCTAGTCAGAGGTAACGAAGTAGACTCCCACTATACACTGCTATTTCCAAGAAACTGTGCAGATTTCTACATGCCTCACATAGTTCTGTAACTTTTGTGATTCTCAACGAAACTGCAGAAAACCATTTCTCTTTCATGTTTTATTATTTACTTCTGCATTCATCACAACTGACAGTATTGATCGCCTTGCTCTTCATTCATCAGAAACTGGAGAGCAAGGCATTTTTAAGGTCAAGTCAGAAAAACCTTTGCTGGGAAAATATTTCCTTACATTCTTTTCTTTCTTTAACTTCAGTAAAATCAAGAGCAACTATCAAAACAGAGCCTACTGGGTGTCTTGGAGCGCATTTCAAAGCCTTCCCTGAGGGTGCTGAAGTTGTTGTTTCCTGCTCTAGGCATTACAGTACCCTAACACCTTCAACAACTCCTGTTAGTAAACATCACTGTACTAAATCTTCTCCCATGTCCTCAGATAGGTATGAAAAAACCCAAAGTCCAAACTGAAAATAGTCTATTCGTTCAGCAATCTCCAAATATAACAACTTTTTATAAAGCAGAAAGTACAGATATGAAGTTCTATTCAATACAACCTTTTGAGACAATGTAATTTTTACTCCACAGCAGCAGACTTGGAATGATTTGCCTATGCTGCCTCCTAGCAGTGGTGGAGACATTTTTTAAACCTGTTGTCAGCTCACACTGAATACTGATGCCTTTCTATACAGCCTAGCACACTTTGATGAGGAAATCATGTTTTCCTGACTTCAATTCAGCTCAATTTTCAAGTGCATTGAGCTCTCACTGTCCTAACTGAGCCAAATTTGTGGGCAGAATACAAGTGGAAGGTAGGGCTTCATGCAATTCCTCCCCATAGTTTCTTCATCCACCACAGTACAGGCAAGCTAGACACATTATAAACTTCCATAGTTGCCACCTTTGCTTGAGAAAGATTTTTCCTGAAAGGACTATATGGTACTGCACCGCTATGAATTCCTATTTTATCTGCCTATTATGGTCAGATATCTCAACTCTTATAAACCATTATACCTTTGTCTCCACATCTCCTCCTCCCTTCAAAATCAATCGTACAATGATTTACAGTTACAGGGGCTGTGGTCTCTTTCCTATAACTCCATTTTTCTTTCAAGAAGAGATGAGAAAAATCCCAGCAAGATGGATGGAACACTAAATCTGAGCAGAGACAATGCTCCATTGACATAAAGTGGTCAATGCTTCATCAGAATTTCTGGCAACTACAAAAATTAACCCATATCAGGATCTGCTCCTAGGACTGCAATGGCAGTTAAACTTGAACACTGATTTTAGCAATAAGCAATATGAACATACATAAGCAAGTAAACACCTGGGCATTCTAATAAAAGATGTGAAGCCCTAGGCAAAAACCAAAGCAAAACAAAAATTCCATCTACCTTCCCCTGAAACACGGCTATATAATGCAGACAGTCTCTAGCTATCACAATGAGATGGTGTGGAGTAAAAGCAGAAGTGCTAGATAAAAGCTGAAATAGGCTACGATTTGACAAACACTCATAACAGGATTTTTAAAAGCCCATTAAGGAGAATAGGCTATTCAAGAAATCTTAAAGTGCTGTTCTGCACCTTTGCAAAAGTTCAGACTTCACATTTCAGTTCCAGAAATAAGTAGCAAAAAGAGCAAAGGGCTTATCTTTTCTGTTCTTAGCTTCACTACAAGCTTTATTGGTAAAAGTCTAGTCTCCATTCTTGAATCACAAATTGAATTTGTCTGAAAAGATGTAGTTCATTTGGCCTCTAGTTCCCTTAGACTTGATAAATACAGGAGATTTTAACTGCTGTGAAAGATGTTTCATGCCACATCTATAAAGTACAGTCCATGTGGCAAATTATATTTCATTATATATATATAATATATATATTTCAGGGAAGAGATGTTATAAGTTTATACTTATGTGACTTTCCTGATTTAGATAATTAGAGCTCTATAAACGAAAATGATGCTAGCATTGTCACAAATTGCTTCTGATTTCCTTTGGAACTGATACTGTGGATGTATAATGCAAGATCTGCAAGAAACTCATTTTAGAGTGAGTAAAGACAGTATAGACTGTTTTGCTCTTACCACTTCAATAATTATTCTTCCTTGCTGGGTTTTCTGTCAGAAACCTTTCTTCTATTTCTGTTTGAACAATTTTGAAACAAATAATTTATAATCAAGTATTGACTTCCTCTGTAACAAAGGCCACACATCTCATTCAGTCAATGGCTTCTATTTAATATATATCTATCTATATCTTGTCATAAGGCTCAGGTATTAAAGAGCTGTCATGCTGCTTGACAGCTGTATTTTAATTATCATCCTTTAGAAAAGAGGTAATATATTCATTGTTATGAAAACATATCTTGTTGAATCCATCTTTTCTCTCATGGTTTGCAATTTTCTACAACTTCAATAAACTTCTCATTTTCAGAAATGCCAATATCTAGGTACTGTAATCAATTCATCCTTTAAATTGCTTGAAATTAAACTAAGTTGACTGGATTTCTTAGATTTCTCTTGCAAGTGTAGACTTTAGTGAGGTTTTTTTTGTGATGTTAGGTTTTTTCTTTCATTCTTTTTTATTATCTTTTTTTCCCCTCCTTTTTTCTTTCTCTAAGATTTCTTTATTAGGCCTTTTGTAGGTTTTCAGAGTGCTCAATTTTGGTCATCTCGTTATCTTCGTTGATAGACCACGCCTTTTCTAACACAGGAGAGAACCACTAGTTGATAGGGAACTAATAACCTACCATAACTCCTTCCCATTCCTAGATGCATTTTGCAGGTGTAAACTGTTTTCTTTTTTAAATATGTATATAGATCCAAGAACTTGCAAGAGGAGAATGTCAACATGCAGCCGTTAAATGTAATAGCAGAAAATGGAAATCATTACTCAAGCTGCAACCCTTTTTAACACCTCAAACACTAACAGAAATTTTCTGTGACAAAAGTACTTGTTTTGCACAAATCTTACTTTTAGTTTTACTCATGTCTCAGAAAGTTAGGACTGCACTCCTAAGTTTCTTCTTTTATTCTTCCATTCATTTGAAAAGAAAATTATCTTATAAAATGATCATTAGTTTTAATTAGTCATAGGATTTCTACTATGCTAAATGTTTCGTTTGGTTGCTCTAAAGGGTAGAAATCTATCTTTCTTCTTTCATGCTTCACATTGAAACAAAATTCCCCATTTAATACATATTTTCCAAAATTTTATCTCTCACTTAAAATCATAGAATCGTTTTGGTTGGAAAAGATGTTTAAGATTATCAAGTCCAACCACTAGCCTAACACTGACGACCCAGCCCATCACTAAACCATGTAACTCAGTACCTCATCTCTGCCTCTTTTAAATATCTCCAGGGATGACGACTCCACCCCTCCCTGGGTAACCAGTTCCAGTGTCTGACAACCCTCTCAATGAAAAAGTTCTTCCTAATGTCCAATTTCAACCTCCCCTGGCGCAACTTGAGGTCATTTCCTCTTGTTCTATCATTCATTACTGGAGAGAAGGGATTGACCCCCACCTCTCCACAATCCTCTTTCAGGTGGTTGTAAAGAGTGAAGATGTCTCCTCTCAGTCTCCAAACCTTCTAACTTGTTAGGAGATAAAGCTTCCCACTGATATGTCTGTATCCATGCTGCTGAGGGACAATATGGTCTGTATGTGAGAATATGCACAATAGATGAATTAAAAATAATATCTTCCTCAACCTTGCATCATTGTGACTTTACAGTGAAACCATATATGACCTGATAGAAGTTACTTAAAACATTTTGTAGCCCACTGCTATAGATGACAAAAGGCTAATACTTTTCTGACTTGTAAGAGATTTATGAGATTAAATTAATATAAAAGACTTTCAGATAAGTGCAAAGGTGATAATTTGAGAAAAAAACCCCACAAGACTTATTAGATAGCTTTCATAAAGAAAACCCAAACCATTCTTGCTATCTGACATTGCAGATGACATCTCACATTAGGGTGTTTTTTTTTTTTGTTTTTTAAATAAACATTTCCCATCATGTCACCCAAGAGACATTTTATGTAGTACAGTTAAGGACTTTTCTTCTGACAGAACTTTCTGCAAGAAACATTCCTTCCTAAAACTTTGGTCTATTAAACAACATATAGGACATTTCTTGAATCAAGGAAAAGATTAATAGCTAATATTTTACTTTTCTCTTAGACATCAGCTGAGATTCTTCTTTCCATTTTCAAGAGAAGGAGAAGAAGCAGATAGTTGGACTTAAGAAATAAGAGAAAATGAGAAGAGCATTTGACAATCTTTACTTATTACAGGCTTGGACTCCCTGAGCAGTACTCCCAAAGTTATCTTCCACTGTAAGAAGTAAGTCCAATGCTATAGCACAAAATGCACCACCTGCATTTAAATGAAATATAAATTACCATGTTCCAATTCATTCTGCATCCTTCCACAGTTATTTGGTAAGTTCTAAAAGACCAGAGAGAGAAGATAAAAGGAAAGTCATAATCTAAACATAACCTTTTTTTTAAAATTTTTGCATTCAAATGGTTTCCCTCATTGATTGCATGTACTGTTTTTAAGGAATAACATTTTCCAACCTATAAAGCTGAATTAGATCACAGATTCTTTGAAGAGTCATCAAGGTTTCTGTAAAATCCAGTCAGGCTGTGTTATATCTTCCTTATATGAATTTACTCTGTCATGTTTTCTGGGTACCACTTTTCCTTACTTCCCTTTTCTTTCAACCCCAAGACCATTTATAAAAACATTTTCCTGAAACTCAGTACGTCAGAACTTTAATACATATGAATCATTTGTACAGCTATTGCCTTATTTTGTAGAGTGAATTGTGTCATTTAAATGTACATTTGGGTAAAAGAAGAATAATATTTCTTTTGCATGCCCAACACAAGAAAGCCCACATTCCTACTCAGATAGCCTCTGTGGACACAAGAATGTTTTTAAAATTCTACACCATTTAAACTCATCTAATTAAAATATGAACAAGTGAAAAAATAGGTAAAACATATTGTAAATACTTCATAGAGTATATTTCTGATTTCTGAAAACATATTTGTTGCTCATATCTGTCCTTAAAAACCTGTGATTTTTAGGAACACAGATTTTTTTCCCCTTTTTTTCTCTTCTCTGTAACTTATTGAAATGCATGATTTACCATGAGCTAATGAATTTTCTTTCGTATTGTTCTATAACCTCAGACTTCGCTGGTTAGGATGGAAATCTTCAAGGATGGTGATGGAATAGTTTTATATATCAGTTTGAATCTGCATGAATTCTCAATCCTATACTGAAATTACATCTCCTTCATGGACCTGTAGAAAATAATTTATAGAGCATCAGCTGCATGAACTGTGTACACTATTTCATCCACTTTCCATAGGAATGACTGCATGATGTTTTATTTTAGTGGGGCATGGATTTGGTGTTTCTTTAGTGAAACATTGAGCTGAACATTAAGCCCTGCCCATGATCTGGTTGAGAATGTTCCTGTCCTGAACTGGCCCAGCAGCCAGTGAGTTCTGTATTCCTCATGACCATGCTCTACTCTCCTGTAGAAACCTCTGTTTTCCTTGAGCAGAATTTTAGGACAATGTTTCTGTCTTAAAAATCCAGGTGTCAATAAATGACTTTGAAAACACAGTCTGGATGACAATGAATCCCTGACTTTGTCTTGACATTCTGTCAGTATGCACATAAAAAAGCTGATCTGATGTGCACTTAAGGGGCTAAATCCTTAACGGATATAAAAGCTGTTATCTCAGTTGGTATTCTTGGTGGGAAGAGGAAGGGGCCATTACAAGAGACTAAAGATAGAAAACAATGAATGCTATTTTACAACATTGCTATAGTTCTGCAAAGCCACAAATGTCTCTATTACCAGATTCAATTACTATAATTGTTCTGAAACATCACATACTGGAAAAACTAAACATGCCGTCTCTCCTGTTCAAATGAGGTAGGGAACAGAGATACATTACCCTTGTTGTACCCATTATCTACCAAGGCTTTTCTTAAGTAATTTTTTCAAGAGGGTTTTATATGTCCCAGGGCAAAAGCAAAGCAATGTGAATGTCAGGATCTACTGACAAGGTAGATAATACATTTTACTGGGCAGCAAATAAAATGTAGTGTCCTAGCTTTCAAGACAGAAAATATCTGTCTTTTGTACCTTGTCAGAATTTTCAGAGTATGACATTTAAATGAGCTGATGGTTTACAGTATTTCAAAAGGAAGAAAAAGATAGGCAAGATGTCCCTAAACCTTATTTCCTCTGTTTTAGAGAACCTGTCCTGATATGTCTAACTATAAAATTGTTCTATGCTTTTCTTCAAAGATATTTGAAGAAAAACAGATTCTGTAAAAAATTGTCAAAATAAGAATCAGGAGTTGGCATACACAAAGAGAAATTACACTGCCTAATTAATTTGCAAGTGGTTCAGAACATCTGGAAAGGAAGCAGAAGGATCCTAGAATACGTTTGGAAAAAACTGGTGAACTTGTTCATTGTCAACACATCACAAATATACAGAGAAACAAAGCAGAGATAAAAAGGAGCATTAGAACTCTGTTTATTTTAATAGAAACTAAGCTATTCCAGAGGACAAAGGGAAAATTCTAGCAGAAGAAAGGACAGCTTACAGTACAACTTCCCTAATCTAAGGAGTCAGTTATATGAGTAACATGACATCTTCCTGCATACTTGACAAGCTTTTTTGGTGAGGACAGGTGAAAGACCAGATCACATTGTCAGTAAAGGTTAAAGGATGAGAAATGCGAGAGTAAAATTTTCAATTTTCTGAAACATTCTAAAGGCATCTTGCTTGCAGCCTTTGATTTAAACTTTGAAAACTAGAGTAATCACAAGCATAATTGAAGTTTATACTGGTCTTATTTGAAAGAGTTATATAAATCTAAACTACCTCATGAAATGGTATGTGAGAATTGCAGAATATGAGAACACAGATCTTCTTGTCTCTATATCTCTGTCAAGGAAAGAGTTGGGGAAAGAAGTCTAGAGAAAAAGCCAACAAGGACCTTTGTGTAATCTCTCAGCAAAGAAGCTGTAGCTGGCCAGGGAAACTAGTGTGAAGGAAAGTACATTTCATTCTCTGTCTGAAATGATTTGCAAAAACTCAGATTTCCTTAGAAAAATATTTTGCTTAGACCTTCAGCTAGCAAGATGTCTCTGGCTTCTTTTCCAACAATTTCACTAATGCATCTTTGTGGAATTAGGACACCAGTTCATTATTAATAACTCCTGATACTACATGTGAGATTATTCTCATCCTCCAGTACTATGCCTAGTAAGACTCACACATTGCCACTGTTGATAGCTTTATGACCAATTTAATGTTTTTACCTCTTCCAGAAGTTTCCTCAAATCCCTCTCTCTTCTCACAAGAGTTAATTTCACTGCAGACCCAAGATGATGAAGAAACATTGTAATTTAAATCTTTTTACAATAGCAAATTAGTGCTTTCTCTGCTGAAAGACAGCAGTAAGTGTTCTTTAAACAAGCTTCCCTAATCTTCAATTCCCAGCATAATGGAATAACTACAGCTAGCCATAGAAAATCACTTTACAACAATCATGTAAAGACAGTAACTCATGAGCACCTTGTCTTTCAAGACTCAAGGTACTCTCAAAACCATGAAACTGCTTAATTTATGCTATACAGAGAGTAATTTTATAGCTTGAGTGCCTAAGAACATTCTGTTTCTTAACAGTGGAATCAGGAAATGTAGCTATCTAACAGACTCAAGAAATCTGTCACTAAATTAGGACATCTTGAAAAATATAGTGCACCTGAGCAATAGTCTGTACCTTATATTATTTAATTTGGGGATTAACCTTTTCTATTATTTTCAAGAAGTTCTCAAGTTCTATTCAACTTGCTATCTACCAGTCATTTTGTCCCTTTTTCATATAATACTCCTTTTAGTATTACCTAAACATTTTCTAACATATTACTTAAATTGTCAAAGTGTTGAAAATACTTGATAAAATAGCATACTAAGAAACAGAGCTGTCTCTCTACATAAGGAATCAAATGCCATCTCTGGATTCATACAAAATTTTCCATTTTTGGAACTCTGTATACTCTGGATAAGTATTTCTCCAAGCAACAATATTAAGAAAACAAATATGTCATGTATTACTCCCGTTCTAAGCATGGATGCAGTGACAGAGAGGTAAAATGAAAAGCCTAAGGTCACGTAAAACCAGGCAGGCAGAGGCACTGTTACTAAAAAATACTTGCTTCTCAGCTCAATACCTAGCTTGCTTTACAGCTGCAGTTATTAGGAATTACATGGTTTTAATTGTCAGTCAGGGTTTAGCTGCTTATTTGCAGAACTTTGTAGTCTATAATACAAGTCTAGGAAGTGCAGTTAGGCAGGGAATAGCTTAATATTTGAGCTCCAGGTGTAAATCTTTTCTTTCATTAACATACTTCTCATAGGTGGCAAACCTGTGTTAATTTTTAAGAGGGACTATTAAAAATATAAGTAGAAACTTTGAAATAAAATCTTGGTCTTTGCCACAGTTACATCTTGAGATCAACTTTACAAAACTCCTTTACTCACAAAGAGTTTAATAACACTTCATTTTTGGTTGAAAAGGAAGTCTTAATAGCAGTGCACTTCACATAGTTATCTGAATACACCATCATGAGAATAACTCTAGTTTGGCTTCAAAGAGCACTCCACTCATCCTGGTGGAAACACCTGGATTTTGAGGTTGGTGAGGCACATTATCTGTTTGAAATCAGCTTCAGAATTATAAGTGCCTTACCTGTGTTAGCATAATGGATTACCCCTGCTATGACTGCCAGATCCCTTTGGAAAGTCTTAAGCAGTGTGATGAGAACGCAGGAGTATACATTAATATGCTGTTTGGTAGCATAAACGATAAGGCAATATAACAAGGAATCCTTCCAGTGCTACTGTAAATCAATAGTATTCTGAAAATGAACTTCTTAAATTTCCCTAGTTATATTACTAATTACCTAATTAAATTTCTTTGAATTATTAGCTCATTGTCAATGATGATACACCATTTTTTATAAATCCAGCACACCATTCGAGAGAAAATATGTCAATAAAAGTCACACAGCCCCAAATGAAGCTTGTTCCAGGCTATATACTTAGCATACACAAACATGTCCATGTATATATGCAGGAGGCAGAAAATCTAGAACAGGAAGTGTATGCCTTAGAAAATAAGTAAAGGTATGTTTTTCTTGATCATGAGTCCTGTATCAACAAAAATATATATGTATATATATATTCTATAAATAAAACACCTTGTAGTACTTCATATTTGGCTGTTCTTCAAGTAAAACAATAGGCTTTAATTTTCTTGTGAAGGATGATCTCACATCTCCAATGGATTACAAACAGACCATAGAATCATAGAATCATAGAATCATAGAATGGTAGGGGTTGGAAGGGACCTTTGGAGATCTTCTAGTCCAAACCCCCTGCAGAAGCAGGTTCACCAAGATCAAGTCGCATAGGAACATGTCCAGGCGGGCCTTGAAGATCTTCAAAGAAGGAGACTGCACACCCTCCCTGGGCAGCCTGTGCCACTGCTCCCTCACCCTCACAGTGAGATAGTTTTTTCTTATATTTAAGTGGAACTTTTTATGTTCCAGATTCATCCCATTACCCCTTGTCCTGTTGCTAGCTACTATAGAAAAAAGGAATGTCCTAACCTCCTGACACCCACCCTTTAGATATTTGTAAATGTTAATAAGATCACCCCTCAATCTCCTCTTCTCCAGACTAAACAGCCCCAGTTCCTGCAGCCTTTCCTCATATGAAAGATGTTCCGGTCCCCTGATCATCTTGGTGGCCCTGTGCTGGACTCTCTCCAGAAGTTCTCTGTCCCTCTTGAGCTGGGGAGCCCAGAACTGGACACAGGACTCCAGATGAGGCCTCACCAGGGGAGAGTAGAGGGGGAGCAGAACCTCCCTTGACCTGCTGGCCACACTCTTGATGCATCTGCATATCATTTGTCAAATCTCTAAAATATTATGTACTACTATGAATTTTCTGACAATAGCACAGTTCATGCTAAGTACATGCTAGAAAAATGGTAACACCAGTTGCACACTTTCAAACATTGATTCAGTCTAATAAAGCTCATTTCCTCTGCTGATTCATATTACAGTTCAGTTCCCTCCTGTCTGAATTCCACAGCATCAGTAAAAGATCTTTTTTGGTCAGAACTTTCAGGAAGTCTCTCTCCAATACACATTAACTATGTTTTTGTTGGTTTTTTTACTGTTTGAGCACCTTTGCCACCCTTTCAAACAGCAGCATTTCATATAGATACATTCAATCAAATTAAACCAGTTCTGTCCTGTCTCACATAAGCATTATTATCATCTGAAGAAGTGAAGGACAGTAAATCACTCCACAAAAAATATTTTCACAAAAAATGTTGATTTGGTGAGATTTGTTTAGTTTAGTTTAGTTTTGTTTTTTCAAATACACTGCATCAGTTACAAGACAGAATAGAAATCATAATCTCACACAAATTGAAGTCTCAAAAGAAAAAATAATCCACCAGGTTTAATCCTCAGGCAGATTTTCAAATAGAACAATTAGCTCTTCAGGAGATCAGATGCTTCCAATGATTTTGGATAAGGTTGCATTTGTTCTAACTGAGAATTTGGCCTATTTTTTTAACATTGTTCAAAACATTAGGACATGTTATATTCCATTACATGGAGAACCAGAGCCAAAATATTTCTTAGTACATAAATACAAATCCTGGTGTATCTCTTTTTTTTTTTTTTTTAAAAGATTTCCAATGTGATATCTTCCAAACAGTATACAAGTACACTTCTAAAACTCCTTCAGAAAGCAATATTATTACATACTTGCACAGGATTTCAATGCCAGAATTTAGGTTCAAGTGCTGATGTCCTGCTATAAATATATGCTACATCCATGCAGACTCAGTGTTTAAAAAACCATCTCCATCAAAATATCCTACTGTCTCTTTTCTAGCGATGACTTTGACAACGGTCATTCTTTACTTCCTCTGTGGTTCCAGCACCCAATGTTATTAAAGTCTGGAGGAACATTCCAAAATATTCCTATTAAAAAGTAAGCACGTTTTAAATCAAACAGGTGGATAGTGCTTGAAATAAGCTAACCAAAGAGGTGGTAAATGTCAATTTCTTAACATCTGCACATCAATAATTTGTGCCTTCTTCATCAGACCCGGTTATCAAATACTAGTTATTGAGCTTGACTGAATTCCTGTCTGTCAGTGACCTGTAATATATGAATAAGCAGACAGGATCCTATCTTCTGATAGAGCACACCATGAACCTCATCATCACTTGTGATTGGAGTTCTAACTTTAGAAGCTTAAAAAAAAAGGATTTAAAGGCTTACCTTCATAGACCATATTAGAATCTTTTCCTGTATACATCAAATATGAGCTGCATTCAGTTACTCTCATATTTACTGTTAAAAGCGAAACACTGAAGTTTAGAAGTTTAGAAAAATGCAGAGACTTAAAGCCAGTAAGAAAATCTTCTAAGAACAATAAAGTTTTGCATCAAATGCTGTACTTGTTTAAGCTCAAACACACTATACTTTGGAGAGTAAAGGTTTTAATATTCAGTGGTTTGCATTCAACTTGTATAAGTCTGTAAAATTACTATTTCCTGGCAAGTTATTTTAAAAACACTTTGATTCAGTCTAATCCAGATAATGATAGTGTGGCAAAAGTTTGCATTTCTTAAAATGAATTTTACAAAGATTCACCTTCACTGAAATCTTTATCATAATGGCAGCACAGAGTTTTCTACAGAGTACCTGGTAAAATTACTGAAAGTCCCATAGGACACATAAAAATTATTATTTTTATGTGACTATGCAGTGCTTGACTAGTAAAACGCTTTAGAAAGGAAAAAAAAATAATGGATGTTCCAATCTGCTGAAGAGTTTCAGATTTGGTCGAGGACTGGATTTCATACCTACTAGCATGGTCTTGTTCTATTCAAACCTTCTATAGTTGTTAATGAAGTTGTATGCTTCCATGCACAGATTCAAAAGGTCATTTGGTTGTGCAGTTCTCTAAATCCTCTATGCTTTATATATGTGCCATGTGCCTGTCATGCACACTTCTGAATTTATCTTTAGCACCTCTTCAATATCATGTGATGAAGGAAGAGAGAGAGCTCTTGACCTTTGTGAAAATGTAACAGCAGCTTTCAGACAATGGAACATGGAGCATTTGACAGACATTGGAGTTGTACTCACTTTCAAAAGTGATTTAGTTTCAGCATCTTCAAAGAGCAAACATTTGCATATCATCTGAACAAAATTAAGTTTACATTAAGTGTAACATTAAACAAGAGTGAAGATTCCATCAGTTTTACCCAAAACCTCTTGTGACAGTGGGAAAGATGCTGAAAAGCGAGAGAGAAGAGTGTTTTGCCCTGTAATATTAGCTGTGCCACTTGATTCTTCTTGAGACAAGAAAGTCTCCTCAACATTTTAGAGATACAGTTGTAAATAAAACCATCTCTCTTATGCAAATAAGTATCCTACCTAAGAGGAGTCTGGAGGTTATGTATTCAAGCGACATTTATAAAAACAACTAGAGGTATATATGCTTCAAAATACTTAAAACAATTTGTCGATACTGAGAACTGAACAATAAAAAGTCAAAATAGCTATGGAAAATATTGATCTGCTTATCCAATAGGCTTTATTTCCACAGAGACAATTTCTGATTGTCTAAATCCATAGACTAGTGAAGCCACGTTTTTCTTCTGAAGAGACTCACAGTAAAGGAAGATGTATGCCAAGTCCACTTCATCATTTTATGTTACGGCTATTTTTAAAGGCAGACTATGTATGTATTCCAGAAGTGTTCCTCAAAACAGCACTGTAGTCACAAGTCTCATAACATACTAACTTTGTTTAGTTCCAACTCATAGGTTGGAAGTGTACTCCTATACAACATTTTTTTTCTTAAAATTAACAACTAGAATATACAAACACCATATTTACTAATCTTTGGTTTATAAATGTTCAAATACCCCGTGTTGTTTTATCTGTTACATACATTTCTGTACTTTCTCATGTATTTTGTTGAGTTCACATTCTCAATGTTAATTTTAGTACTGCTCAGAACTGACCATGTAAAAGCAATAGGACTAATGAATATGCAATACAAACAGAATGAGCATGTCAGAGTTTACAATATGCTTCAGGTACAGTTGTTCATTGTTAAATGCACTCAGAAGTAGTGGTTTTTTTTAAAGCTGCAACATATAAAATCTGTCTTGATTACTCTTTTCTACTGGTAATAGATGAAGATGCAATAAAGGTTAAGTTTAACTGTCACTTTCTACTATTTGGCTACCCACCCACTAGATCAACAAGTTAAATATGTTTTGAAAAATGTTGCAATACTATAAAGACTCAGAATTACATATTCTAACAATCACATTCTTACAGAAATAGATACACTGCTGTATAACTTTTCTGGCTGTTTCTGTAATTGAAATATATTTGCTTTTTTTACCTTTGAAAAGAAGACTTTTTTATTGCTTCCTAACAGGATTGTACCTTAAATAAATGCTAAACCAAAGTTGTCTGCTCTGAATAATGTATATGTAAGAAGATCAAAAAGTCAGGTGACTTAGAGAGAATCCCAGTGACAAATATAGATTTAGTAAAGATTCCAACCACTTGGACATATATTTAGAAATTGCATCTAAACTAAGTTTATACATACAAGAGATCCTTTCTCTTATGGAAGTCAAGAAAGTATTGAGCTGATCTTTTTTCTTTTGTACATTAATGTAAATTCTGCTCCACCAAAGGTAAAAACTTTAAGCATCATCAAGGCACTCCAATTCTTTAACAAAACTTGTACTGTATTAATACATGCAAATTGTATCTATTGATGTATAATTCAGCAAGAAGGAAAAATAAAGTAGGGCAAAATAATTTAAAGATGTTAAAACTGTCTTAGTATCTTTGGTAAGGATATTAACCCATGGTTTTCCCTAGAACATCTACAGATTAATATCATTTTTAATTCCATCTTTCATTTTGCTTGGTCATGTATAAATCAGTTAAAATGTTTTTCAAGTATAGGGAAATTCTCCCCTGTCACTCATTTCCCACATTTGGATTTCTGAACCCTAGCAAGAATAAGAAAAGAAGATTATCTCAGCAGTGATTGTGTGTTTATTGCTACCATTTAACTAGCCTACTGATCCCATACTCATTTCCTTTTCTTGATGTTTCTGTTTATCATATTTAACTTGTCTGGTTTGACATGTGACCACCCACATGTCTTACTCAACCTCTGATTCAGCAAAGCATTTATTAATCCATACTCACGACAAAAAAATATCTGTATTCCATGCTCAATGGAAGTAACTTGGACACTTGGTGTCAATATATTGGTTGTTAAGCCTGGCCAGCATTCCCTGTTCTTGCTTCAGCTCTTCCTGCAGTTGTCCCCTGGTCTGCAGTCACTTAAGGCAACAGAAGGCTGAGGAGGACCTGTGCAGTGACAATTGCAGACCTTCCAGCTGTCTCCTTGGTTTGTGCATGAGACTGTATGTTACATTATGAGAACACTGAATATGATAAAGCCACAAGGAAAGTCTGTCTTCCACCAGAGCTTAGTCTGTATCTCGTAAATCCTTGCCAGAGATGAATACTGCAGTGTAACGCAGCAAGTTAACAGAAACTCCACACATCACAGTGAAGCGAGGTCATGAACAAATCCCATGCTTGGCAGTAAGAGCTTGCCAGGTGCTTAAGTTGTAATTGTTGGTTTCTGAATGGGAACTTTTGATATATATAAGGCCTGGTTCAATCATATAAACCCAGCCTCTAGTGATGCTGGTGATCAGCTTTCGTATATGTTACAGTTTCTTCTCAACCAAGATAGTCCTATGCTGTTGTCTTGAGTCCACATAGAACTACAAGCAGGGATTAAATAGAAGTCATTAAATATTTTAGTTAACTGCAATATATTCTGTAAGATCATACTAAATAAGACTGGAAGAGAATTTCTAAAGTTCATTCTTCAAACACAGACTGAAATCCTTCTGTTAATATTTTTTTAAATAAAAACCTTTACACGCATTTGTTATTCTGTTAAAGGTTTCTGGAATGGAGAAAAGTTGGCTGCAGGTACCAAATTTCTTAAAGGATATAACTTTTAATCAATTTGAACACAGGTCTAGAATATATAGAGACTTGGGAATTATTATTCAGAGGCTCAAAAGAGTTATTAATTTGGAGCTGTTACTGTGTAGTTTTGTACAGAAATAAAATCACAGAAATTCTTTGTATCTAGTATATTAAATATCACAAGAGAAAGTTTGTCTTTTAAGTAATGTATTCCCTTAATTACATCACGCAGAAGTTTAAAATTCTTTAGATTGTCTTGTTTTCACACTACAAATAAAGAGAACCACCTTTATGTACAGCACAAGCACTTTGGAAATGTCTTTAAAGCAGACAAACTATATTCCTTTACATCTAACAAGCCGACAGTAAAGTTTCCTCTTAGAGAACCATAAGAAAAGGCCACCTCAGAGCATTTCCTCTTCTGTCTTTCGAAACAGAGAAGCAGTATTTAAACTTATTGTGGTTAAGAAGTAAATTTTTCAGTAAAAAATAAAATATGGAAAGCTGATTCTATAGCAAGAAAAATTACTGCAATGTTTAAGATGCAAACATTCTTTGCATGAAAACTTTTTTACAGTTATAGATTAATTGCAAAATATGTAACTTATTTTAAACTAAGACAATCAGAGCAGTATTTGAACTCACAGCCTTATAAACATATAGTAGCATTACATTAGTCAGTAGGGTATTTTTTCATCAGTTAAAAGTTATAGGAGATCACAGATACTAGATTACCTCTAGGGAGATATATTTTTCTTGCCATGAGTTCAGTAGAAATGGACTAAGAATTGCAAAGGAATACTAATAAACCTGCCAAATATCATTCCTTAGAAATTTTTAAAGCCAGTACATTCACTAGTGCATTTTGTTAACTGAATTCTTAGATGTCACAGAGATTTGTTGAGAGATACCTTGTACTTTTCAAAAACAGGAAAAGAAAATGAGGATTCTAAATTAGCATTATAAACACAGGCTTTTCTACACAAGTGAGATTTATTAGGTCTGTGTAAAATGGAAACATAAAAAAGATCCAGCTACCTGCTAAAATTGCTTGGATAGTATTGCTGTTTTCCTCACGCATGGCTTGATAACAACTACCTCAAAGGTGACCATCAAAATTCACATTGACTTCAAGGAAAAGCTGAAAAACATTAAATAATTTTTAAAATTTGGCTTAAAGTTATTAATGAAGAATTTGGATGTATGCATGGAAACATAACAAGGCTAATAAGATCCTTAAGTTACAGGTCAGTGTAAGTTGTCGATATCTAGTTCAAACAAAAACTCCGGGCATTACAAAGCAATTGAGTGGTGAAGCTCTTTTGTTTGGTTTTTTTTTTTTTTTAAGAAGAAAGTAATATTTTCCTAGTCATTGCAATATTTTTAACGTCCCATTTCAGGTTAACATTATAGAAAAGACTGCTTAAATCACAACATTGTGGTAGTTTAACCCTAGTTGGTTGTCAGGTGCCAACCAAAGCCTTTTTGTCGCTCCTAAACTGAATGGGAGAGAGAGAGAGAGAAATATAAAAAAGGACTCATAAGTTGAGATAAGAACAGGTAGATCACTCAGCAATTACCATCATGAGAAAAACTGAGTCAGCTTTGAGAGAATTGGTTTGATTGACCAATAATCAAAACAGAATAGGGAAATGAGAAATCCAAACTGAACCTTAAAACATCTCCTCCCATCCCTCCCTTCTTCCTGAGTTTCTTCCTTCTCCCATCTAGCAGCACAGGGTGATAGGGAATGGAGGTTATGGTCAGTTCATTGCAAATGGATTTTGTCTCTCAGAGGGAGGGACTCCTCAGACTTCCCACTGTCACAGCGTGAGATCCCACCCACAGGAGATAGTTGTCAAATTCTGACAGGAAATCTGCTCTGGCGTGGACTCCTCTCCATGGGTTCCCAGGTCCTGCCAGAACTTGCTTCAGTGTGGGCTTCCCATGGAGTCATAACCTCCTTCAGGCATCCACCCACTCTGGCTTGGGGTCCTCCCTGGGCTACAGGTGGATCTCTGCTCCACTGTGGCCTCCATGACTGCAGGGGCAGGGCTTGCCTCACCATGGTCTGCACCACAGGCTGCAGGGAAATCTGTTCCAGTGCCTGGCCATCTCTTTTCTCTCCTTCACTGACTGTGGTGTCTGTGGAGATGTTCACATTTTCTCAATCCCTTCTGCTGCTGCAGTTTTATTATCTGCCCTGCACTTCTGCCCCTTCCCCAATATGTTAATCACAGAGGTGTTACCTCCATTGCTAAGTGGCTTGGCCTTGGCCAGTGGCCGGTCCATCTCAGAGACAATTAGCATTGGCCCTGTCAGCTACAGAGGAAGCTTCTGTCAGCCTTTGTACAGAAGCCATCCCTGTAGCACACCATTACAAACACCTTCCCACACAAACCCACAATACCCTGGAAAATATCAATTCTCCAAAATAAATTCAAAGACAGTCTATAAGTGCATAAAATCCAGGAGAAAGTGTTACTAGGAATCTCATTAATATTTACAAGTATATAAATAGTGGATGGCAGGAGGTTGGGACATCCCTTTTTTCTATTTTATCTAACAATAGAACAAGGGGTAATGAGATGAAGCTGGAATACAAAAAGTTCCATTTAAAAATAAGCTAGACTTCACTGTGAGGGTGAGGGAGCCTTGGCACAGGCTGCCCACGGAGAGTGTGGAGTCTCTTTCTCTGCAGGTCTTCAAGACCTACCTGGACACGTTCCTGTGTGACCTGATCTAGCTGAACCTGCTTCTGCAGGGGTATGGACTAGATGACCTCTAAAGGCCCCTTCCAATCCCTACCATTCTATGATTCTAACACTGATTCAAGTAGAATATTAATGAGCACAGGAGACTTATTTCAAGATAAACACTTGAAATCAGTGTGTCAGCAACTGGAGTGATATCATAACCACCATCTTTGCCATAGTTCCTTCATTTCTTCTTAATCCTTCTGACAAGGAAAAACCCAAGCTGTTAAAATTCACTACCACATACTAGAACACCGTCACTACACCAAAAGAACAACCTAACTTTAAAATCTTTGTCTTCTAGCAAGTGTTCAAAGAAAATACAGTTCCTATTTTAATCACACACAGTACTAAATCTCAAAATCACATTGTATCACTTTGTATCTCTATCTCCCTCCAGAGTCAGAAACCTCTTCAAGCATTTTTTTACTTCCAAGATCTAAATTTCCAATCTATTGTGTCTCTTAGTACCAAGTGGAGTTCATCAGAAGCATGAGGTTTCATGTTCCAGTCACCTTGAAGATTTAAAATCTCAACTGTCCATCTGAGGATTGTCATCAGAGATTGCACCAATAAATGAGATTGAAGAGAATTTGAAACTTCCTCACCAATTTATCTTACTCCCTTTTGAACACCAACGAAAGAACGTTTTAAATCTATGGGTAGTATTGATTTTTTTAAAAAATACATATTAAAAAGAGGATTTCTGTCATATACTTGTACATTAATGATGTCTGAATATAAATGAAGGCTTTTTGTTTGCAACTGCTTTTATCTTCCAAATCATAGTTGTTTTCTGAAAAACAGAACACATTGATTTCTTTTCAGGGAAACGTTTTTGACAAAATGGCTCATACACCTATCAGAGTAATAGAAGATGGGACTTTTGTTAAACAAAACACAACCCCTCCCCGAGCAATATCAGTGTTAATTGCTATATTGTTTCAAGAAACAAACACTCATGGAAAAAGAAGTAACTGCCTACATAATACTGTGTATCTAGAAATCCCTGGAAGCTAATTGCAGCAAGTCTGAGATAGTCATTCCAACATTCATATTACACAGTACAAAGGCTTCAGGAAAGATTAATTCTTTCATCTTTCTAGCTTTTGAATCTTTGGGGTTTTTTTATCAGTTTACTTATAGTGACTTTCTTTTAAACAGCTACTGCAGCACAAACTGTTATCTGAATTAGAAGAGTCACTGCTTCAGTCAGAAACACATTTGTTGGGGAACAAAAGGTAGAACATCATCTGCACTACTGTTGCTTGCTACCAGGTGTGTTGCCAAGCGTCAGATGCAGTAGCTGGCCTCGCATCCCTTGGTTCAGGCCACAGTCCCTCTCACCTGTGGTTTCTACAAGTAACTGGAATAAATTTTTCTTCAATTAAGATTAAATCAAGCAGGAGTGGGGAGTGGAGATGGTGTAGGACATGATACAATAGGGGACAGGACAGGACATAGACACGTGACCAAAACAAAAGAAGCCTTCAAGTCATTATCAGTGTGTCAAAAATCTCTTTTATTTGCAAATAATGTTAGCTCTGAAAATCAATTATTACCCTCATAAACACTGAAATATCACTGTAATTTTATAACCTGTTTAAATTAAAATCCTATATTTTCATCCAGAAACCAGAATTGAAATGTGAATTAAAAGTAACTCCTTTAGGTCAAAGACATCTTTAATTTACCTCTAATGTCATAGAAAATGAGATACTGTTTTTTGTTGGTTTTTTTCTTTTCTTATAACAGTTTCTAATTCACAACTCATATTTGGCCTTAAGTAGAACGTAATTGTTACACAATACTTTCTGGATCCAGCCTAAAGAGATGAGGTTGGATGGGATTTTGAAATTATTATTTTTTTGAAAGAAATAGCAGATGATAGATTGCTGTGGATGGATTTGTTTGACTAGGGGCCAGTATGTGAATCATTCAACACAGATCCCCTTTTGACTCAGAGGAGAGGTAGTCAGTTGATTCCATCCTGAAGCAAACGTTCAGCACTGTTTAAAACAGCTGAACTGAATTTCCTCCTAAAGCACTCAGTTCTCTGAACTTGATAATGAATGGAAAACTTAAATGAAGTTGCATACAACTACTTTTTTTTTTTTTTTAAATTAGGATTTCTTAGCCTGTATTTAAAATATGTTATGCCCTTAAAGCTGCATTTCAAAAGAAGGTGCCTTCTTGATTCATTTTATAAAGCATATTAGATTTTAGTGAGCTTTCCCAAAAATATAACTCGAGTGGTTATTCTGTTGCTGTCACTTCAGTAGGCTGATTTCATTCATGTTTGAAAGTGAACAAGTTTTTAAGGACGTTGGTCTTTTTTTTTTTTTTTTTTCCCCCCAATAGAATTTTACTTCTAAGGAGAAGAGTATGTTATTTTTCACCTTAATAATGGAAAATCAGAAAGAACTCACTTCAAATCTGTTACAGTAGGCAGCAACCAAGAGGGAGAAAAAAAGAAAAAGAAAAAAATCTTTTCTCTATTAAGCAGGTGCACAGATCCAGACAAAATGCACTGCCTGTTGTGGTGATTTCATGAAAAAATGTACAAATATGGGCTGATGTGCAAGGACTGATGACAATAAGAAAGCAAGTTTCATTAGTTCTGCTACTAATGAAACCATTTGTTTTAGCTTATAAATGTTCCAGAAAAACTTAATGGCTATTAGAAACTTTGAAGATTACATTTGATCATTAAAGTGTGAAATAGAGAAATTTATGTCTGTTTTAATTGAAAAGCTTAATACAACCTTTATGGCAGAGTTACCTCCTGATATATCTGTGAACGTCTGCAGAAAAATTTTTACTGTGCATATTTTACATATGCCAGGAATATTCTAACTATGAGAATTAGATGATGAGGACAGAGACAAATTAATGGAGATTCAATTAAGAAGTTCATAATTAAAATCTGTACACTTAAGACTGAACAAATTGTTCTTTCTACTTTTTCTAGTTGTATAAAACAAGGGAAAAAGTTGATACAATTCTAAAGAGGTCATTTTAGGACATCTCAAAGGAATACCTCTCCATATATATAACAAACTGTAAAGCTCATGGTGAGGAGGTCAGCACTTCAAAATTCCACCTGCAGCACTACAAAGAGTTGAATTATTCTGTTGTAGCTAGTCAGATTTGTACTTGGGTGAGATAAAACAAAGATAATGAAGCTACAAGGCCTATAAAGTTCTGAAAGACAAACTTTTTTTCCAATGTATCTGAACTTGCATAAACTATGAGCAAAAACCATTTTGTTTCCTGGAGATTGTCAATTATACTGTCAACACAAGAGGATCCAAAGATGAAAATAGATTTGAAATAGAAAATGACTCTGAATACTTTCAAATATGTGGATCTATAATGAAGCACCTTTAATTCCTTTAAAAGTAGAATAGCTACTTCTGTTAGATACCACAGAAAAAAGGGATGCCCTAATCTCCTGACATCCACTATTTAGATATTTGTAAATGTTAATGAGGTTTCCCCTCAGTCTCCTCTTCTCTAGACTAAACAGCCCCAGTTCCCACAGCTTTTCTTCATAAGGAAGATGTTCCAGTCCCCTGATCATCTTGGTGGACTGAATGCTGGATTCTCTCCAGAAGTCCCCTGTCCTTCTTGAGCTGGGGAGCTCAGAACTGGACACAGTACTCCTGAAAGCCATCATATACTAGCTTTATTTAAATTAAAAACACTCAAAAGAAAAAATGCAGGAAAAAATCTCTTTAACATTAACTATCTGTTTACACCATGCAATGGAAACTTGGTAACTACATTACTGAAGTCTATGACTTCTTTGCTCCCTTTGCAGTTCTTTGAGTACTCTGACAAAGCAGATATAGTGCCTTCAAGTACACACAGCTAAAGTTACTATTTGAGGTCACAACAAAGGAAGCAGAAAAAGACACATTTCAATATATCTTGTCCATAGCTTCTGCAAAACAATTTGAGGGAGATGATTACCAAATGGGACTGTAGACAGATAGTTTGAAAGACTGATAACTAGCTATTGGCTGTCACGTACTTGCAACTTCATTTTAACTGGCAACTTGAGACTAGGAAATACAATTTGCATCCTTACTGTACAGCATGAGAAGACGACATGGCATCCAGTATACAACAGAATACAAGAGGAAAAGCAAATGTTTTTCTTCAGCAAATTCTGAAGGAAGATCTTAATAATTAATTAAAGACATAACTCACAGAGGTTATGCATATGAGGAAAGACCCCAACCTGTAGAAGTTAATAGAAAATAATATTGTTGTCATTTGCTACCAAGGATTCAGATCTCTCTAGCTTTTCTACATGATGCTCAGTTTTGTAAATGCTAGATTCTACTAGCAACCACTGATTTATGTGTCAGTAGGAAATTTAGAATAAGCATCCACCAAGTTTTTGGAACCCTACAAGGAGTTTTCTTTTAAAAGGCAGTTCTATGAAATTAAATTAATTGTAGGACAAAGTACCAGTTCTGTGATATACATGTTATTCAAGTAACATGAGACAAAGCAATATGACACCAATCAGCAGGTGTGAAAGCTTGTGCGCTAGAAAGAGAGAAGCAGAGAGATGTAGTGAGGGAAGGAGAAAAGTCAAAAGGACAAAAATTGCCTAGAAAATGAACAAGGTGTCTGAGAGAAAGAATTTGAAGGAAAAAGATCACAAGAATCTCAAAGATATCATCTTGAGGGGTAAGTTTCAGAGTAGGAAACTGGTGAGAATGAAAGCACGACAAAAAAATTAAGAATATTGGAAGCTGTATGCTTCTGCATTGTTAAGATGAAATACATCATGTTTACACAACTCAGACACCTATGTTGGTATGTAAGAGTCATTTTTATCCAAATAAAATGCACTCTACTGTGATATATAAGCAATCACTATGCCTGAATTTCAGATGGACACATTATATACCAAATTTAGCTTTGAGGTTGAGTTATTTAGGTGTCCAATGAAGGTAACCAGAGTGCTAGTAAAAGATCACATTACACCAAGTTATTATGCATTTTTACAAGCTACACAGATACTGATTTGGTAACATTAAAGGACTGAATGGAGCACTTTCAGCAAAATTATTTCTTATAGCTATCTCTTAACATATAAAGTTCAGTACTGGGAATCACAGTGAAAGGGGTTAAAAGGAAAGAAAAAGTTTGAGATTAATGAAGTATGGTATACACACAAAACTCATCAGTAAGAAAGTAATTACTGCAAGAAAGGAGCATTTTGAACCTTATTATTCTAGCTGCCAACATGAATTTTAATAGCTACACTCTCTTTCTGTTTGTTTTGCATAATGTCTTCCTATTATTCTTGGCATTTTCAACATACGGCATACAGCGTGTATATACTTTGTGAATACTGAATGACAGAATAATCTTTGTCCATAGAGATACATTTCCATTATAAGCAAAGCCCGTGAATCTCCTGAGGTTCTTACACATAGAAGACACAGAATTTACCTCTGGAACCAATTATTTCCCCATCTAAGTTCTTGGACAGAATGAGATAATAAAAATTCATGCACCTGAAAACAAACAAAAAATGTCTCCTAAAGCATCTTAAAAATTTAGAAGTTTCACCACCAAATAATTCTGGGTAAGATACTGCATTTTTATTCCATTTTTTATTCTGTTCAACTTTTGTTCAGGCTTTTTATTTCACTGGCTAAGAAATAATCCTGAAACAACTACTCTCCCACACCTGCTAAAATAAGATATTAAAAGAACACATGCTCAGGATAAAAATCTATATTATTTCACAGTCACTTCTTGTCTTCTTATTTGAAAGCATAGTGACCAGAACTACAAAGAAAAAATTTTCTTTGCTGACAAAGTACGTCTATTTGATCTCATCATTTCAAATACCACTGTTCTTGGGTTACCTGTTTTCCCTGATCTTTCCTTGCATTGTAATATTTCTTCCTACCTCAGTCATCCAGGGATTCTCTTGCACATATTTCAAAACTTTGTATTTTTATAAAGAATTAATTTATTCATCCACCGAACAGAAGAATAAAACAGTAATGTCATGGCTCGATATTATAATTAGAACTGGGAATTATGTTGAATTGTTTTGATGGAAAATTAAATTTATGAGTTTAACTTGAAGTCAAATTTGCTGTGGAACAATTTACTATTGCCTAAAGTCTCACTGCAAATTAAAACCAGACTTTTTTCTCCTATAGTATTTTCAGAATATCTTGATCTTATAAGGAGAATAATCTCCCTCCATGTGTTTTATGATTTTAGAAACAAAATTTAATTCAGAAGTTTATTGAGATAAATTTTCCATCAGAAATATGTGGAATACTTAATATTATTTTAAATTATAATGTATTTTAAAGAATTTTGTGCATTTTTGGGTAACCTTTCCATTCTTTTTGCAATTTACATCAATTCATGTCTTTTGTTTTGAAGTCAGCTCTTAAAGATTCCATATAGCAAAACAGTGACTCACAATATCTGAAATCTAAATCAGTGCTTTTCAAGGCTTTTGACTGAGAACAGAATAATGCATGTCCATTAGTCTTTCCTAGTTTTAATAACATTTGGTGTGTTATAAGCAGTCTAGAAAACCCTGCCAAAGCCAGGCCTTCTGCTGAGTAACATTCAAATAACTGCTGAAAGAGTCCTTTTCTCAAAAAACCTGAAACCTAGGAAAATCTAGTTCCAGTTGGTCAGACTTAACTCCTCTTTCAGTACTGTCAAACTGATTCTCAATTTATGCCTCCAAGGTTTGTGTCAGGGAATCAGGTAGAAAACCATATGCAGGGTTAAATGTGTAACATGAAGAGATTTCACAGTAGTTAGAGAGTTAAGCAAATGAGATCATGATCTTTAAGAGATAGGATCTAGTCAGCAATGCAGATCACATGTGGGTGAAGCCACCCTCTCAAGATGCATCTCATTTCAGTCTTGAAAGAAGTAACCTTCATAATGAAGTAGTAATGAATGGCCATGACTTAGGATTCTTAGTTAGATATCTAAAATTTCAGTGGCACTCACACAGAAGTTCAATACTTCACATCCTCCACCCAACCAAGGAACTGGAACTGCCCTCATGGCATCCTGATCTGTAAGGCACATACAACAGACATACCTTGAGGAATAACAGCTCCAGACTTCTTCAATACTTCTTACACAAAAACTGTGGGAAAGGATGAGAGTGAAGCAGGAGTTAACCTAGAAGCATATATGTAAATGAAAAAATATCTTAAGCAAAAATCCTAGCAAACAGACTAGTGTCAGGCATCCAGCTGTTGCTGGTTCTTTCATTTCCAGGATCCTGCACATTTTTTGCATAGTGGTCAAGTGTTGGTAAAATGGAAATATATAGGTATGTGCATCTGAATTCAGGATCAAATGATTATTTATAAACATATTCTTAGCTAAACCACTACCAATACTCAAAATACAAGAGAATAATACATTTTTCCTTGTGAAATCATGTCTTTGAATGCTGATTTTCCCGAGGTTTTTATTTTCTTTCTGGAAAAAGGCTACATTTGAGTCATTAAGAAAACAAATTTTCCCTTTCAAATCAATGGAATTTTCAATTCTGATTTCAGTGTTTGGGAATTTGGACAGTTTCTGAATTACAGGTTCCTGTACACTCGTCTGGCTCAGATTTATCAGCGAGGTCAGACACGATAGTGTGAGATTGGCATTGTAATTAGAAGGGTTCCTGCTCTAAGACCTAGGTGTAAAGTGCACCAGCTGCGCACAATCAAGCCTTTATTTTATGTGTAAATTAATTGCAGTAACTATCAAACTACAGTTGTGTCATGGTTTAATCCCAGATAGTGACTAAGCACTGTACAGGCACTCGCTCACTCCTTCCTCTCACCTCCTTGATGGAATGGGGAGAACCGAAAACAAATAAAATTTGTGTGTTGAGATAAGAACAGTTTAATAATTTAAATAAATAAATATCAATAATAATGACAACAATAACAATAATTAAAAGGAATATTAAAAAAAAAAAGAGAGAGAAATCCCAAGAAATATAAGTGATGCACAATGCAATTGCTCTCCACCTGCTGATTGATGCTCAGCCTGTCCCCAGCAGTGATACATCCCTTCCCACCCACTATCCCCAGTTCATATACTAGGCATGATGTCATATTGTACAGAATATCCCTTTGACTTTTTTGCATCAGCTGTCCTTGCTGTGTCACTTCACAATTTCATGTGCACTCCCAGTCTCTGCTGGCAGGACGATATGAGAAGCTGAAAAGCCCTTGACTTAGTATAAACATTACTTATCAGCAACTAAAACATCAGTCTATTATCAATATTATTCCCATTCTAAATCCAAACCACAGCATTTTACCAGCTGCTAGAAGAAAATTTGTATTTCAGCTGAAACAAGAACAAGCTGGTAAGGCAGCCAGACAGGCCTAAACAGGAATTCCAGTCTGCCAGAGTCTTCTTGCTAAAAAACATTGTCTCCACAACATGAACTTTAGCTGTTCAAAGTGACAAATAGGAAAGAGAAAATGTCAACTTGAGCAACTAACTTGAAAGTGAGCAACTGAACAGTTGATACTCTAGATAAAGGCAAAATAAAAACACAGAAAAAGCCTATAAGAGCTGTTACATGACATAGAACAAGACCTAATGTTTGATGGTTCATGGTTTTGTAAATTACACTTGAACTACAAAGCCTCTAAGTAGAACTGTTAGTTTCTGTGTCTTCCATACTTAGTTATCCCTTCAACCACTTCCTTCTGCTTTTCCATGTGGAGATGAACATTAGTTAAAAGAACACAATTGTATAACGAAGCAGCAGTTCCACGATTCAGGATCTACAGCAGATGTTACAAGAACTCTGAGCAACTTCCCCTGCATACATTGGTGCCTGTTACACCTTAATGACACAACCATTTTTGAGGACATACTTTGAACTGACTCACTGAACATATATGAGTGAAAATAGATCTTGAGCAAAAAGGTTATTATACTCAAAATCTGATGTACAGGTGGCAGCCTCAAGTGAACATCCTTACTTTGTCAGAAGAGATAGTTTGCTTTGGTTCCTTCTATTCTGCAGAAAAGCATTTTCCTTGCTGCTTGTAAATTTCAAGAGTGAATGATGGGAGAGGAAGAGAACTGTGTGAACTGACAGAAGATGTGACCAGGAAAGTGCCATAGGAAGATAGGAGAGAAAGAAACCCTAAAATATCACAATGGAGTTTTAAGTGAACTTATTGAATACACTCCTTCACTATCTGTAGTAAGCATACAAGATACAATTAATGCCCAATACTTGCAAGGACTGTTTTTGAAATCAAGTAACACGTTTGCTACTCATGCAGAGCTGGCAGAAGAGAAATGAGGGAAGAATGATATTTCATTGTTCAGCAGAAGGTTTAGGAAAATTGAAGACAGTCTGACCACTATAAACATCGCTAAATTTGAATGAAACTTGTATTAGGAGATACAGAGATATATAGCCCTCTCTTTCTTTACTTTGCTAAAGTTAAAAAGTGTACTAAAAAAACCCCTTCAAAACATTCTGTGAAGAAAGATCTGATGGTGTGAATGCTCATTTGCTATTCCTACCTTTTTAAAAAACTAATGTGGCCTGAATAAAGTGGGGACCATACTCTAAAAAGCAACTTAAAAAGCAGATAACTGAAAACACATTTCAAAGTTCATATCTATTGGAGTCCTTTAGAATTCAAAACTTTGCAAGTTTTGAAATAGGTAGTGCTACAGAGTCAGGAGCAATCCAGGTAACAGGCTCCAGTCCCTCAGGGGTGTCTCTGCCCTGACATAGGCTTCCTGCAGCCACAGCCCCTCAGAGACATACCTTCCCCAGTACAGAGTATCTCCTTTCAGGAACACATCTTTGGCTATATTTTTCTTTACATCACACTGTGTCACTTAGCCCAGTGGCTACTTTCCTTAAGTGTGTTTGAGCAAAGCTCCACGTTCTGGCATGCAATTGTTACCATCCATTGGCAGCCCTGCAGCTTATCCCAAACCCTTCCAGCTCTGACTGGTACTAGAGATCACTCCGGCTGCTGTTGCTTGAAAAATATTGGACATAGTGGACTATAAGATATAAAAAAAGAAACAGATGAACCAGAGATGAAATAAAACATCATAAATGACTAATCAGGAAACCCAAGTGTAGCACAGATTTTGACAATTATTGCCTGAAGCTGAAAAGAGATGACTTGTTTTGCCTAGGTAAGCACAACATAGCTGCAAAATGAATTGGTAACACCTTGAAAAAGTTTGTTTTTCGGTCTGTAAAACTAGTAGCAGTTTCTTCTTGTAAAGCCCATAAAATGTAGTTCTGCTGCAGTCTGAAAAGCATTTTAAAGTCATATGATCTTACAGAGTTTCAAAACACAATGTTTTTACCACAGTCATTGACTTAGTATTCAGAAAGAGCCAAAAAAGCCAGTTACGGAAATAATGAATGACAAAAAGAAAGATCTCCTCAGCTTCAGAAAGAAACATATCTAATTTTCAGAGCCCTAAGTTTTTATTTACTTCTATGCAATAACACACAATGAACCTATTTATTTTTTGCTTTTTAGTAACTTTGTAATCACAGTAAAACTGGAAGGTGGAGAGCTGTTAGTCTCTAAAGTTTCCATCAATCAAAACCACAATGAAACATGTCCACTCATTTATGAACACAGAGCATATAATCTATTTTTACTTCTTTGTACCAATTTGCTTATCCATCTATCATAGAAAAGGGAGGAATGCAGTCAAGTTGAGGAATTAAGTATATAGATGTCATGATGTTCAATAACTTCAATGGTCTTCTCCACTTCTAAAAAGTTGCATTAACTAAGAACACTAATGTTCAATTTGTCTGACATGAGTTTATGCTTGTCTATACCAGCTATACATATATCCAGCCCACCGATCACTAATTTGAGTATTCAAAATCATACTTCAAACATGCTGACATGCCTAGCTGAAATCACACAAACAGCAAAACCACTACCAACCTCTGGAATTTTACCTAGGACTATATTTTTAAGTTATAATCATTATCCTCAGAGAACAATTATGTTCTTTGAAAATAACAGACCTTGAAAATAAATAAGAAGATGGTATCTTAAAATAACTTATTAAAAAAAAGAAAGAAAAAAAAGGTGACAAGGTCAGGAGAGAGTATTCAAGGAGAAATAGCAAGAGAAAAATCAATCAGGGGCCTAAGAGCTGCCTGAGAAAGATGACCTATAAATTCAAACTGCTGAGAATTCAAAATTTAGTCTGCTAGGGCTTTCTGTCTTGTATTATTTAAGACAAATGACTGGGAGTTATTTCATTTGCTTGAAATATAGATGTTTCCAAAATACCTGCCCTTTTTTTCTAAACATTTCATTTGCATTTTGACCATAGGAAAAGATATTTTTCTTAGGAAAGCTGAATTTTAAAAAGAAAACTAATCAAAATAAAAATGTTGATCAAGGATGGATGATCTCATTCATACACTTCCATCCTCCTCTCTAAGCTCAATTAGATCTCTCAAGATGTATTTCTCAGTAACAAGATGCAATGTAGTGGGATACATCTTTAGGTGATGAAGGCAGTTTCCATCACTTTAGTTGTTCCATTAAAGTGTTCACATTTCCATGGACAGAAGACTGTAGGTTGTTGTTGTTGTGAAGGCAATAATCACTCAAAGACGTAGAGGGTCTAAGTAATGCACATGCAGAGACGTACAGGGGCAATGTAGTACAACCACCAGAACTGACTCAAAGCCACCCTTCCTTTGCTAGCTACCTCCTTATATGCTGCTTCTGCCCGTGAGATCACCCAGGGCCCAATTGATTAACTTGCAGCACCTGTTTGTGAAGTAGCATGCCAGCTGCATTAACTTATCCCTACCATCTTTATTCAAGCTGGCTGGTCCCAGCTACATCTGTGCCTACAGTAGGTATGAAATAATAAGTCAAAATCTCACTTTTCTGTTGCAACTGGTTTTGACAGAATATTTAAATTAAAAATGAGAAGAGCAAAATTATACTTATCTGTGCATTGAATCATCACAAAGCAAACAGTTCATGTTCTGTTCTGGAATATATATCCTTCAATTAAAAATATAAACAAAGTTCAAATATGTCCAAAACAAAAATGTCACTGTTGCCACTATCACCTGTCTCCCCTTCCAGATTTGTACCCTATCATCCTCTATCTAGTTGCAGATATTTCATAAAGTTTTCATCTGAAATATCCAACTTTTGGACTTTGATTATTTTTATTTTTAGACAGCTAGTCTGTTCTGATTTTCTCTATTTCAATGATATTCAAAGAACTAACTAGCTAGTAATCAGACACAAAGTTGTTCTCAATATGCATTTACAAATACTGTAAACATTAAAACTACTAGAAGCTTCAGTACAGATTTTACTTCCAAAAAACACTCCATGAAAATTGTCGTCTTCTTCAAACTTAAGAGTACCTAAGCTATACTAAGGTAGCATAGACCTCCTTATTAATTATGTTAATTTGATTGTTTGTTTGTATGTGTGTTTACAGTAAAGCATTTCTTCATAGAATAAATAAAGGATAAGTTTCTCACATCATATATATGAAGTAAGATATATACTTTTAGAAGAAGGCAGCAGTGAATTCTAATCATTCTTGCATACTATAGTTCACTCAAACAGTAACTGTGACAGTTTTCAGTGCATAACAATTCAGATAATATTCCTCCTATAAATAAAATGGCATTGTTTCTACAATCCTAAAAAACTGTTGATTATGTGTGTGTTAAATACATTTTTTAGAAAGGACATTAGAGACATTTGATTGTCCAAATGCAATTGAATCATGATTAGGAAAGCAAATTCCATTTCTTTACATTTCTGAAAGATGAAAGCACCTGCTAACAGTCAAAAAGGTAAATTCTTTCAACAGATGTCAAGTAGCTGCTATCAAAAAGGAGGTTTTAGACAAGAAAAACAAGAAAATAACAACAACCTGATTTTACAAGTTGACACAACAACAAACTACTTATAGGAATTAACACTAATCCTACTCTAATTATAGATTCATAGGATCATTTTGGTTGGAAAAGACCTTTAAGATCCAGTCCACGAACTAACCTAACACTGCCAAGCCCATCACTAAACCATGTCCCTCAGCACTCCATATACACAATCAAGAACACTTTTCGAAGAGACAATTTGTTACCACGCAGATCAAATTAACCAAATGACCAAACTACTTTGAACCTTCTGTGTTCCTCTTTAAAAAAGTCACAAGGCATATAAAAAAAAAAAAAAAGATTATCAGTTAACATACAAAAGCTATTCAGTATACCACTAGGGAGACAATTAAAAAAGCTGTGCTACTAAACCAGAATAATCTTTCATAGTTTGACCAAGTAGACAAGTGCAACTGAACGTAACTACTTGGACTTGACTCTGCAGGAAAACAATGTTCTAAAAAGGCATGAAATTCACAAAGAACAGTAATTCATCGTGATTTCCCCACTTGAAATACATTCAGTCTGGAGTGTTAATTACGTTAGTGAGTAACTTATTAAATTTAGCCTTAAACATCACCAGTTGTTTCTCAATATAGGCTTTGTTACTCTATTTTATGGCTGAAAACACAGTTGTTTGCATTTACAATGTATTATTACCCAAAGTGCTCTTCTGCGATGAATCGTATTGTTCTGAAGCTAAGAAATTTGGGAAGACAATTATAACAAACCATCAGTTAACGAGGAACATGTTACCAAACTAAATCTCTTCAAGATCTCTTTGATGAAAGACTAATGCTAGGTCAAAGGAACCACACTGCAAACTACTTTACCAAATGTTGCAGAAGAGTGCATAATCATTTTAAAAGAGAAACAGACTTGAAATTAACTTGTGGATGGCCTCAATTCCTCTTCTCAAAGGCCTGATAAAGAGCATTTGCACAAATGTTTGTCCTACAGACAGGAGTCCCAAAGAGGTCTACATTCTCTGTTTTTCAATTTTCATATAAAGTTGCTTGGAAAAATTATAAATTAACAGGCTTATGTTGACAATGAAGTCTATACAATGATAAATCTGATGTGTCTTCAGCCCAGTACTGCTTTATAACCTAATTTCTTTTTTCAGGTTGGCTTGGGATTAAGATCTATTAAATCAACTTTGTTCACTCCAAATTAAGTACAGGCAACATGTATTGCCACGGTGTGGTGATTTATCCCTGGCTGGATGCCAGATGTCCACCACGTTCTTCTCTCACTTCCCCTCCTACAATGGACAAGGAAGAGAGAAATATAACAAAAGTCCTGTAAATTGAGATAAGGACGAGGGATATCACTCAGAAATTAGCATCATGGGTAAAACAGACTCAGCTTGGGGAGAAAAGGTTTGATTTATTAATAATCAGTCAAAACAGGAGAAATAAAAATTGAATCTTAAAATACCTCCCCCCGCCCCTCCCTTGATTTTTTTCCTCTTCTTCCCCAGTAACACAGGGGGATAGGGGATGGAGATTACGGTCAGTTCATCACAGATGGTCTTTGCTGCTGCTGTTTCCTTTCAGGGGGAGGATTCCTCACACTTCTCCTGGTACAATGTGGAGTCCCTCCCACAGAAGATAATCCTCCACAAACTTCTACAACATGGGTCTTCCTCAGCCCCAGCCCCAGCGTGAGTCTCATTCACAGGGAAAACAATCCTTCAGGAATTAACCTCTCCAGCTACTAACTGCCTCAGCTACAAAACCTGGTCACAAAAACCCACCAAACATGGGAAGGAGTATGGTGGTGTCTCTGAAAAATCTTTTGGTAGATTACAAAGTTACTGCAAAAAATGGTTCAGAGGCATTACAGGCCTTGGAGCTTTGAAAAAAATGGGTTGCATTTGCAAAGAGCAACACAGACATGAATTGTTTTTTTCTCATGGTTGATCAGAGAGGAAAAATAACAAGCTTTCTATATTATGTTTGACCAGATCACTTAAGGTTTCAGTAAGAATTGTCTTACCCTGTGGTGGTCTGCATTGTGCTAGTAAGAGTGAACATACTCATTTCATCTGCAAGCAAGTTTATTAATGCAAAATTCTGATAGACATTTGGGCCCAAGCATGACAAACAAGACCTTGCTGCAGACAACATTTTGTCTTACTGTCTGAAATGCAGCAATGTGTTAATGTTCACTTGTAAATCACTAGGGAATTGAAAATGCACGGACTGTTTTTCAGAAACCTAGTTATACTTTAGGAGGCCAAGTTTGAAACTTCAGACATTATTTCACTTTTTTACATCTACTGGATGTTTAGATGAAACATGACCTCTTGAGAAAAGAAAAAAAACAATTAAAGTCATACTTAGACCTAAACATATGCCTTTCCTCATTCAGTATTGGCTCAGCATTTTCTATCAGTCATGCAGAGCTTTACTTACAGAACCATTGTGACGACAACCTCATGCAGTGCTTTGAAAAACATAAAAACCTAACACTGAAAGCTGTGCATGCAAACTACTATTCCATATTTACTTGAACCATTTTCTTCAGCAGATACTGTGTTTCTCTTCATCTGTTTAATTCATGAAGTACTTTGAAATGTCTGCCTCATAAAATCTCAGGAAGAAAATATTTTTTAAAAAACAGGCTAGGAACAGATAAAACCTGGATGGAAGACAGTTTTCCTCTTTTGCCATTTCAAAGAGAGTCAGAATCACAGAGGAGGTGGCAAAAGAGCATGAAATGCAGAGCCAAAAGGATAAAAATTAATCCTATGAAAGGGAGATGATCCTCTTAAGATGTTACTTAATAACAAGATGACCTTATCTTATACAGCATATTCTTGTCAAACACTGTGTAAATACTCTAAGGCCTATCTTCTATGAATCGTCTTTATTCTGCCACATCTATTCAGACAACTGAATGATTAAATGTGTACCTGTCTCTGAACACCTTGAATGATCATAAACCAGCTTCTCCATGTATTATCATCCAGTATTCCTGAGGCAAGAAAAATGAGTATATTCATTGCTCATTGCATATGTTAAAAAATGGCTCATCACATTAAGAAAGTCCTCTTGTTTTAATAGAGAGATGAGTTTTTGTGACAAAATATGAAAGATTACCTTTCTCCTGCTTTTCATCAATAAAATTAAATGCATTTTCATTTGTAATGATTTCTAAAAGTTAGCTGTAGATTTAGGTTAAAAATTCAGGTCATTACAAAACAAAAATACAAACTCTCTCCCTCTCCTCAAAAGCTCCAAGGAATACAAATTCATTTCAGATCAAGGATATGAAGCTTAATGAAAACTCTAGGGACAGGTTGCTTTGTAACAGATGCCCTAGGGAAAGTGTGACAGAATACTAAAGAGGGACCGATCTCTCTATGTGTAAAGCAAGTAGATTTTTAAGCTTCTCTTTTTCTTCTTGATAAAGCTCAAGTATTCTTGCATTAACTACCAAGCAAAAATATGCACTCTTTTCTGCTTTTGCTGACCTCATTAGCATCCTGTCAATTGTTTAAGAGAATATTCTTTTTCATCATAATTTCTCTTTCAAATAGTACTCCCCCCCATCTCCCCTTCCCTCCAAAGGCCTTTAATTGTGCAGACTACAGTCATTTGACAAGTATGACAACTACTTTGAATTAATGCCGTGAGATTATTTATGTGCTGCCTTAATTTTAAAGAGCAAACCTGATTAAAAGCAGAAGCTTGAGTTCCAGGATTCTGTAAATGAATTGCAGAATCACCTGTGCAAGATAGACATTTCCAGCAAAGGATCATTTTACTAAGATGTTTCAAAGAAAAATGGCAATAAATTACCATCCATATCAATTAAAAATATGTACATACACTCTCTAGACATAAAGTAAAATCTTTTTAATGTCAAGAGGCCCTGAACACATCTGTTCAATATAGTCTTTTAGTTAAAATAAACTTTTCTACTTTACACCCGTGTCTGATTTACACTACATTGATTATGTAGTTAACACAATTAAATTTATATGGAAATCACAGTATTTTGCTTTTATTGAGTGAGATTATATGCCTATCAGAACACAATCTAGAAAAAGGAAAAATCTTGAGGTATTTTAAGAGAGGTTGCTATAGTACAGCAATAAGTGTGAAAAATATGAAAGTGAGGAGCTGAAGAAAGGAGGTTTCCTTTAGTGCTAATGACTCCAGTCTTGTTTTACTTCCATGATGTTGTTCTTGGAGTATATAAGCACTTGACACGAAGCCTGTGGCCTTGAAATTCGTCACTCTGCTTACTGAGTTTGATCACAAAATAGTAGTTGTTAATTTTTCCTTAAGTAGTCAGCTCTGAACATCTGAAGAAGAGAAGGTGTAGAGGAGAATTTTACAGCATTTTGAGGATTCCACAATGTTTTACAAACACATGCAAATGATTACATTACCACAGATATGGAGCCCATCTTGAGAAAGCAAAGCAATTAGTTAATAGCACAGTACACTTCAGTACATCTGCTTAGGTCATGAAAAATAGTTGAATTAAAATAATGAAATAGGAACCTATTAAGAGATGGAATGTAATTTCAACTGAAAATTCCTCAGGAAACTTGATAACTTTGATAGCTCTGTAGGCAGTGAATCATCACTTCAGCAGCAGCACTTAGGATGTGTGAGTCCCTGGACATGAAGGAGCAGAGGGACTCACATGCTCCCATGTCAGCAACTAGGGTGTCTGAGGATCCAAGGAAAGCTACTGGTCAGACTTAGCATCTAAGCCAGATGCTGGGGATATCCACATTGTATATACACATATTTATGTATATATTTCCCACCAATGAACCTTTATTCTGGTCAGACAGAGAGGAATAAAATTAGGCCACTGATATTGTTTGTACAAGTCCTAAGCGTGTCTGTGGTATCTGTGTGTCTGGACAAGTGTGCATGTATATATGTGTTTTATGTGTGTGTATGTCTGTGTGACTACTGGGGATACATGCTTAGCCTTGCTACTGGCTGGATTTGGGGCATGAAGCTGAGACAGGCTTGGCTTTTTGGGAGTGCTGGATACAGCAATCTCTACAACCACAAAACACAAACCAACACTGAAGGATATTGAGCATATGCCCTAAACTTCATAAAGAGAAATATCCTAATGATTTTTGTCCAGTAGAAAGGAAATTGTACCCTTTACTGTGTTGCTAATACACAATCATCTTCCTTTTCTTCACTGTTGATGCTATTTCAAATCCGTAGTCCTATTCTCGTACATTCCACTTACTAACCTAAAAGGTGATAAAATTAAAATATGGTGAAATCTAGAACACAAATGTCCTAAAAATGGAAAAGAAGTCTTCTCTGAGGCAGTCTGTAGCAAGGCACAACTTTTTAAATTTTGTTTTTGGAACAAAAGTATGTATACACATACTCTCAAACATAGCTATGCATCTGTATACATACACATATAGGTATCTATATATCAAAGAAAGGTAAGTAAGAAAGAAGAGTCAATACCATTAGGTTAGTAACTGACTGCATGTGCTCATGAAGGATGGGGGGTTATCAGGTTTCAGATCAAGGCCAGATTGTTATAACAAGCCCATCACTGAGAGCAAAATAAAGAATATTAGCATAAACTATATTATATTTTTAGCTGCTTTGTACATTTCCATTTTTCAGTCTGAAAAGGTCTCCTCTGTGTCAGGCCAGATCACCTCCCAGGGTGATGTGACCTTCCTTCAGGCTGGTCACTCAAGTGAAGTCACAAAGTTTCTAGGGCAGTTCATTTTAACTGTAGTGGTTAGAGGCTATTTTAGATCCACATTAACAACTTCGTGTGGTGTGAGTTGCATAAGCATTTCCCGTCATGATGTTGTCTTGAGTTCATTATAAGTCAAAGTTGTACATGACAATATTGTATAAGGACAATCAAATACGCCCATCTGTGAATCACAACAAATCAGTAAAGTCCAAAAAAGCTAATGTAAAGGACTAGTGTGTGAGAACTCAGGTATTATTTAAATGAAATACAGTCCTTGTTTTTCTTTCCTCTCCCAGCTACATATAGTTTTTTTTATTTATTTAAATTTCAGCTGCATGGAAATTTTTAGAGTAGAACCTAGCACTCAGTAAGGTTTGGATCAATTACTGAAGTTAAGGTTGAATCCCACTTATATTCCCACAACTAGAGACATGTTCTTGTTCTTCAACTGGAGAGAGTTTCTTGAAAAGTTTGTTGTGAATATGACATTAATATAAATTAATCATTTCAATCCTTTCCACATATTCGTTTGTTCAAGTACATGGAGTTTATCTTTGATGTCTGATGTCTGTAATTTGTGAGAGGGACAGGAACGTCTCAAAAACTGAGCACATCCATGTCTATTTTTCTTCCTGGGACTCTAATCAGGAGGACAAACACTGAGATTTGAAACAACAGTAATGACATAGCTAACAACTTTGAAAAGAATAACCCCCAATGTTTTTCTAAAGCAGACATGTGTTCCTCAATCAGAAGGAATTCAAATAAACTGAGCACTATTAAAAAAGAAACAAAGGAGTTACGTCTAACTAGAGCATAGGGAAGAAATGAGGCATGTCGTTTCCATTCAGTGATGCTCAACATACACAAACAAGAAGGTAACTTACTACATTTTTAAAAGATCTGCTCCCATATTCCTTTACTTGTATATGCTGTACACACTTACCTATATTTGCATTTAATTTCTCTCTTGTCCTTACATAAAATATTTGAATTTACTTTAGTCCTGTCTTTTACATAGAAACAAGCCTGAAGAAAAGGAATTTGGAAACCGCTAAAGAGTCATTTAATAGTCATATGAAAGATCATGATCACCTGATAGGTAAAAATATCACCTGCAAGTCAACTGACTTTTTCTCAACTTGCACCTATCTGAAAGGTCTAGTGTGGTTTTGCTTTAAAATCTCTTCCTCTCCTTGTACCCTACCTTCCTACAACACCTATGAATATACTACATCTTAGTTATTTTAGATAACTGATGAAATTATCAACAACTGAAATGTCAGCAATTGTTTACCAGTGCAAAACAAGGAATTTTGCTTTAAGTTTCAGTTTCCAATTAAAGTGATAGGCTTGTCAGTGTAAAGTTAGTGGTTGGAGTCAACTATCTTAAAAGTCTTTTCCAACCATAAAGATTCTTTGATTCTATGATTCTATCATAACAGAAGTCAAATAAGTTAAATCCCTTTTTTTTCAGAGGAAGGCCCACGAACCCAGCCCTTCACAGCAACAGTGCAAGGAGTGGTCCAACACACCATAATTAATCTTAATCAGAGAAATACACAAACAAGCATTGATGATGATCCTGCATGACAACAAAAAAATATTTTCTTCCCTCCACTCCTTCTCACCCCCACGAACTGGGTAATATTACTGTTTCTGGAGGATAATATTAGACAAGCTTACCCCTTCCCTGCCACCTGGCCATTGTTCAGACAAAAAAATTCTCGCTCTGGGTATCTACAGGCTATACTCCTTTCATAGCTCCACGTCAGATGGTGTGCTAGACTTTCTCTTTTTCCCAACCTTAATGCTTCTGTGCTAATGTAATAGTTCATAGAATCATAGAATGGTAGGGTTGGAAGGGACCTTTAGAGATCAGTTCCTCTGCCACTTTTCCAGACATTAGTAAACAAAACATTATTCTATGAGGCAATCTCTGAATTTTGGAAACTAGAGTTAATTGTTGCTCAGTAGGGCAAATTAAGAGGAAAATATGCCCTGAATCACTATGTATTCAAACAGAATACAAAGTCAAATGTCTTTTATAATTGCATTTCATGTGTCATCAGAAGGCTTAAGAGAGAGTCTTTGGCTTTCTAAATGGACTTGCTAGTTTTCCAAATCTTTCTCTACATATTGGAACAGGGAAAGTCTCATCCAGTTCAGCTCACTATCAAAAAGTGATTCTAATAATTTCTCTGGCAGTCTGAAGTTTTTGACTAATTCTTACTTTTGATCATTCAGCATCTAATCATTCAGAGATTTTTTACTGCTTCAGCTCTTAGAATTTTTAAATTGTTCAAAACAAGGAGAAATAAGTGCATATGAGTTAATGCAGACAGATACACAAGGGAAAGTGAAATATTGGCAATTTTTTTTCCCCAAATCCCACTGCTGAATTTAAAACATCTCAATTTCATCTTATGTTATTGAGAATTAGATTGTTTTAATTATGAAACATGTATTAGCGTAAATAATATTATTGATAAAAAGCCCTTCACATTTATCTCTGAAATAAAATTTTTAAAAAATCAGTGAATATTGTTCTTAATGATATTTAAGATTCTACTTAAAATTGTAAGAGTCAGAAAAACAATTTTGTAAGAGGGGAAAAAAACCCTGATGGAATAAATGATGAAATGAATAGATTAAAATTTGGTTAACTAATTTTCACCAGCAAAATCTTTCTGTTGGCAACATGATTCAGAATGAACCTGGACAGCTCTTCAGGATCTAGATTGAATAGATAAGACTGACATTTACAATTCATATATAAAGACTAAAATGCAAAGCTTCTACATTACATACAGTTCTGAATCTGATTTCACAGTTCTTTAGAAGGAATGAATATGGGAACTCACAACACTGCAACTTTTTCAAATTTTACTGCAACTTTTTCAAGTCTAGAATCACACCTGGAAGATTCTGCAGACAGAAAATAAGTGCTGAGTCTTTCTTCTGAGTGACTGAATACTGCTCAGAATCAGTGCTTCCTTTTATTTCAGACTGACTACCAGGCACACCACTGCAAAAGAGGCCAACGGAATGAGAAAGCAAGGCAAGACCTTCTGCTGTAGACTCACAACAGAAGCAGATTTCCTTACCACTTTCATTAGAAGAGAGAGAGATCCTGTGACATGGTCTCATGGAATGGCCCAGATGGGATGTAATTCGATGGCTCTCAGGAGCACCGCCATCAGAGTTGATCTGCATTGCTTTTACTTAACATACTGTCCTATTTCACTACAGTGAATCACTGTCAGTGATGCAAGAAACTGCTTGTTGTCTTTGATAAGCATTGGAAAAGCTGGGTAATGGAGCTGGTTGTATCATTTATACATTTATTCAATTACACAATGCCAATCAGATAGAATTATATGAAAGACAATTTAGGCCTCAGTCAATCTGTCTTTCTTCAATATTTTAGGAACAGCAGAAATATCCCTGTAAAGTATTTCCTGAAGATGGACCAAATAGAAAATGAAAGAAAAAACTGACAATTCCTAGTCAAGCTCTGATCTAATTAAATCAAAATTTCTGTCTCTTCATAGACTTCTTATATATCATTTGCTAAATTTTGGAGTAATAACAGAAATCAGATTCTTATAGTAGAAAAAAAATATAAGCTCCCTAAACAAGTGAAAGAGTACTATATTTCTATTCCTTTCCTCGGATATTACCATTTGGAGCATTTCTTTATCACAAAGCTACATATCTATTTTTGTTTCTTTTCTTGCTTTTTTTCCCCCTCTGCTTTGACAGGTATTCCTTTTCTGAATTTTCTGTATTTGCATTGCTTTAATTGAGCTCCTTCTTTTCCCAAGAAAACCACTAATAAAAAAGTAAGCTGTCTAAAACTTCAAACCAACCTTGCCTTTACAAGCTGTCATTAGCTATTCACTTCTTGGCTTTTAATACGACAGGAACTGCCTGTTCTTTTTCTATAATTTAAAATTATGCACACTGTCTCACGGTGATGGAGGAGGATCATCTCAGCTCAAAACCGTACGTTTCTGGCTTTACATTTCTCTCCCTCTGGAGATGGCTTACTATCTGGGCTTGTAGTCATAATTCCCAGAATGACTTGGAGCATATTTCAGAATCATTTAATTATTTACATATATTCACAAGCAGCTAGCAGGGAAAGATTTTAACCCCCCCCCCACATCTTGGATGTAAGGCTAGTATGTTCCTCTTCAGATTTCAAACTAAGACATCCAGTATCCAATGACAGGATAAACATGAGGAGTTGCTATACATAAACATCTGGAGCTTTTTTATAAATATGACAATGAACAGATAGACATGGGATAGAACAGAATAGAATGGAACAGAATAATGCATTACAATTGGAAGGGACCTGCAATAATCATCTAGTCCAACATTGTAAAGTCTGTGTAGTTCAAACGTGTTCTACTCAAAAAGGAGCAGTACAACTGTTATTTCCTTTCCTACAAAAGATAAAAGAAAGCATGGTCCAGGGTAAAGGGCACTGATGCTAAAAAAAGTCTGTTCTTGTTTCCACCATTAACTGACTATCAGTAAATCAACAGCTGAGTTATTTATTCACTTTTCCTGCTCCTATCCTTTTACATGTTTTTGTAAATCCTAATGTGTAGACTGCCTCTGCATACAGCACTATCTATTACATTTCAGAGGAAACTGAAAATGTAGTATTAAATGCCATCACAAGCCTCAAATCTGCCACAACTGCATTCATGTCTTACTTTTTACTCTTTAATGATGTGTCAGTGCCATCCTCTGGACTTTTTTCTCCTGTGGTCACATCTAGGGGCTCGCTATTCTCAGTGCTGTGTTCAATATCACTTGTACAATGCTATTTTTCGAAGTAATTTCTGGCTCTGTGCTTAAAAACACAAGAATTATCTTGGACATATAACTGTTCTGTGTCTCAGCATCCACACATAGGAGAACATGCTATAATCTCAAAATTAATGAGAGCTATGACTCAGTCTACATTTGCCAAATCTATCCTTGAATTACAGGGTCTCTTCCCCCAAGGCATAACCTAAGACTCTATGAATACATGCTAGCCACAATACTTAAACATTAAAAAAAAAAAACAGGTATAACTAACTTGAGCCCACAGGGGAAAAAGAAAATCACCAAACAAACCATCGAAGCATAGATAGTGCAGGGTTTGTTGCTCCTCTCATTTGTAACTGCATCAGCAGTCAGAACAGTTTTGTACAGAGCATCGTGTTTCCTCTCTGATCTTAGGGCAAGAGTCAGATTTTTTCTCAGTGTGATGTCAGGTTTCCAGAAGCAGTATTACCCAAGCTGCCAGCCTCAAGGACAAGAAGTTAAACAAGAGCATAAATGTCACTCTACAGGGAATCTGTATATTTTCCAAGCAAGAGTTTAACCTGAAAGGCAGTAGGAAGCAGACCCTCATCAAGATCAAAGATTAAAATATAACCCCTTCTATACATGCTCTGTGTATAATATTGCAGCAGTGGCTTGGCATGAAGCTACTTCTCAAATGAGATTTCTCAATTAGTGAAATAGCTTTTCCTAGGAAGCTGAGCATTACTGTGTTCTTTCAGAAGCTTCTCTCTTAGCATAAGCAAAATGTATGTAATCAGAGTAAATTTCTTATTCATTACCTCCAAACTGAAAATTCCCTTGTAATGCAGTTTTCCTTAGAGGACTATGACATAAACCATAGCATAGAAATAGTTTGTTTCAGAACTATGTAGCAAAAACAGCCTATAGACAAGGCTGAGTTATCACCAAAAACCTTTACAGATACTAACATTTATCTCCAGACAAAATTAAGAAATCACATCTCTGTGGGATATGTTAATTTCGATTTAACATTAATGAACTTTTTCTTAAAAGCATGTCTGTCCCTGGCCTCCCTCACCTTTACCCCGAGTCTCCAAGAACTGACATACACGATTTTTGTCAGCTGTTGTAAAGGACTCCCATAATGATCAGCTCCTGTTAGCTGGTAAGGTTTCTCATCACCTTTCTGTGAAACAGCTCTTTTTGCTCACTCTTCATTTCCATTTTCTTACTCATTCCCTTCTAATGAAGTTTTCTCTGTGTTCCGTGCCAGCCCATGGACATTTTCTGAATTCCCCTCACACATCACTTTCTGCTTCCTTCATTCCTCCCAGAATATAATTTTTGGATACTTTTCTTCATCATGAATATTTCAGCTGACTTTTTTTTTTTTTTTAATCTGAGTTACTGTGTGGTACACTAGTTGAACTATTTCATTTTCATTAGTTTGTTGTTTACCATACCCTTCTTTTCTTATAACTTTAAAAAATATCTTTGCCTTCTTTTCCCCTCCCTGCACACTGCACTCAAAACAGAAGAGAAAAATGGAGACCAGAGAGACAGTTAAATTAATTTCTTTTGATACTCTTTTCTATTTTACCAGGAAAATCCCTGTCACAGCAGCAGTACAAGGAAACAGTCTGATTTTACCCAAGTATTATTTAAAACTGGAAGTGACGTATCTCAAAATAATGCATGATGGAAACATGTAAGTGGGTCCTCATAGGACAAAGCTGACTAAGCTTCAGCATATGAAACAGAAAACACTACAGCTGTTTTGCTGCTGGTCCCTGTGGAAAACAGCAGGGCTGTGCAAATCCACTGGCTCGATACACGAGTTATTCTATACACCTCAAGTTTCAATCCTGCACCCTACTGCTTGAGCAGGTGTTGTCACTTATAGATGGGGAACTCTCCTTCCTTGTTTCCTCAGCTATTTGTTCATCCAATTCAGCATCTGTCACTGTGCTTTCCTTCTTGATGCAACTGTAATCTCCCCACTTAATTCAGAATATCTAACAGCTGCAATTCAGATAGCAGGCTCACCTTAAGGAAGTAATTGAACTAAGCAGAAGTGTGAGCAGGTGTTCATTTTAGTCTTACCATCACCCTCAGTGCACACATCTTCTAATTTTCTTTCTCTAGCTGAGAGGGAGTGGTGAAGAAAAGCAGAAGCATCCCTATTTCCAGAGTGTTGTGGGATTTTGGCTTTGTTTTTTGGTTTTTGCTTTTTTTTTTTTTGTCACAGTGATAAATCTTCCAGGAGATTAGGAATTCTACTGATGGATTTGAAAGTAGTTGCTAATGATTTGCTCTTGCAAAAAAGGATATATCTTTCAAGCATGACTAAAAAGGTACTGATGGAAGGAAGGTGAAAAATGAATGGTTCTGTATTTCCAAATCTTAGAAGTTAATAAAAAATGTTATTATATAACTTCAAAGCTATATCTGACCCAGTTCTACTCTGAAGCCCTCTCAGTCAAAAGCCCATGGCTTCTTAATCAGCATTCACATATGGTCACCGTACTGACTGCAAGGGCAAAAGGTCAGGCAAATTTCTATGTAGAATCAACTCTTGAGCTCATCTCCTCTTAACAGAAGGTTCCTGAGAGGTTCCAGGAGCATCAATAATCTAATGGGGCCTGAATACCAGTGTGTGTGTGCTGGACAGAGGTGCATAGTGTACATAAGAGTGAGCAGGAAAAAAGAAAAGTGATACCTCTGTGGGTCAGCAGCTGATGCATTGCTTATTTCGGTGACAAAAGGATCTCAACTTTTTCCTAAACTTAGCAGAAAGGAGTTGTATGTCATTTGTTGCTGTGTAAGTGACAAAAAGTTCAAAGAAAGTTGTGTTATTTGTTTCAGAGACAGTTTTCATTTAAGAAACAAGAAGAAAATAATAATATTTCTAAAGTTAATGATTGTTGTTGACATAAAATGGAGGTGATATTCTCTTGAAAGAAAGCTTAACAGGGCCTTCCTTAGGCTTTTTTGTTTTATTAGGTGAAGGAGGAAATATATGTAATCCAAAGCCCAAGTGAATGTCAACTATACATATCTGTGTCTTTGTAAACATTATAAACAGACACCTTGAACAGAACAAAACTGTAACAAAAAGCTGAAGATTTTTTACCATGATGGGATATTACTGATATCAGTAATGGAACCCAGACTTCTCAGCATTCTGTCCCTGTCCTCCCATCCTTCAAGTCACACACAGCCCCAGGAGGAGTAACCACACTACCAGCAACAACCAAGCCACAGAAATCCCACAATGAGCTGCCACAGAAGCAGCAAAAAGATCTTCCTCATCATGCATTTTTAAGTTGTCCACATGGCTTATCAGCAGCACTGTCTCATCTTGTTTGCAGGTAGAAATTCTGAGAGTCAATAAGTGTGACAAATCACAGATATTTCACGGGAATCAGTACAGTTTATCTCAGAGGCTCACAGTTTGATTTTGTGTTCAGAGACCCCTCAGGTGAAATTGCTGGTTTTGAAGGATTTTTAATAAACAGTTACAAGATTTAATACTTTAATTTGCATCATTGACAGAAGAAAAACAATTTTGTCAGTTACATATTATGCAAATAGAAATTGCTTCAATAGCAAGACCTGCATTCTAAACTGAGACATCCTGTTCCACCAAGCTCTCTATGTCAGTTCAGTTGTTGTTACTGTGCCTGCTCAAGCACCAGCTCTGGTCCACCCTTTCAAGCACTCAGAAGTTTAAACAGTCACCAAGAACATAGGTGATCCAAGGATGAGTCTTATCTCTCCTGTAGAGTACACTAAAGTCAAGGAAAAATGTTGTCTGAAGTAGGATGAGTTCAGTCCTACCTGTTAAATCAACTAATATGTGCCTTAATAACATTTTGTTTGGTTTCTTTTTCCTTGGGTCAAGGAGAGAAATGAGAATGACCTTCCAGCCTAAAGACTCAAACCTGTTCTTATCATGAAGATGTAGCTTACTTCAATGACAGAAGGACTTAAACATGCAGGGTTATGAATCCCAGCTACTATGTTCAACGTCTGGGTATCTTGTATCTAGAAAGGGCAAATCCTAAGGCAGACTCATCTGTAGTGCTTCTTATTGGACAGTTTAGGTAATAATCATCCAGTTACCAATTCCACATACTTAGGAGGTTTTGACATCTTATTTTTAGATGTTCAATTTTTCAAGCGTCAAGCATGAATCTCAGCTATGCATTTAACCAGGTAACAAGAATGAGGAAGAATGCCAGAGTTCAACAGTAGACTCTTTGTTTACATGATCTTCGATCAGTTTGGAAAACTTAAAAGGCAAAGATTAACTTTTAAATTTAAAATAATAATTTAAAAATCCTTTGAAAAAAAGTTGGACTTGAATATTAAGATGTTGTCAATAACCATCACTTGCAGATTCTTCATCAGCCTGATTTTGTTTAATATATAAAAAAAGGAAGAAAAATAACACTATGATTGAGGATATAAGAAAACTAACTTATTAGCTTGGCTTCAGGCAAGTAATTTAATTTCCTGTCTTAAAAGCCTGGCTAATACTGTCATTCTCCTTCCATTTGCTCCACTTTGACTGAGATTTATAGGAAAGGAAATATTTCTCAGCCTCAGTATGGACTATACCTTGTTAAATGAAGTCTTCTAGTTTGGGAGGGATTTCATATTAATATTTTAAGAGAAAACATGATCTAGCTGCTAGTAAAGACTTTGGGACCAAGGAAAGTGATTTCAAATGTAATTTTGATACAGTCTTGGAAAAATGCATGCTTTTAGAGAAAGTGTTTAACTTCAATGACATTAAGACTGCATTGCTCAGAAGCATTGTGTATCAAATGATTTTAATTATATCTTCACCCAGAAGTGGACAAAGACTTAAATAGCTGATGAGCTGATAAGCACTAAAACCTCTTGAACTACATGAAAAACTACACTTAAGTATCTCTATCCCAGATATAAAGATGTTTGAAATAAACCTCATTTAGTTATTAACACTGAAAACGAAACAATGGAATAAAAAACAAAACAGGTTGCTTGTGTTAAATAATAATGGCAGCAATTCCAGCTCAGAACCTTTTCTGTAGACAACAGAAACACTGCATAATTGAGCTGTTTTCTCTGGCATTTCTGCTTACTTCATTCAAGAGACTTGTCATTCATATGTAACTTTGAATATGTATCAAGGTATTCTAAGGACCTTCCTTGATAACACACAGAGCTCAACCCTGCTTCCTCATTAGCTAAGCCACAGGAAAGAGAAAGTTTGGGACTGTCAACAGCTTCTGCTTTTGTGCTCTTTCAAAGTGAGTCTCAAATGGCCTCTGAGCTACAAAAAATCTGAAGTTGGTTGTTAAACCTCTCACCTCCAATGCTGCAACAAGCTACTTCAGGCTCTCTCCAAACTGCACTGCAGCAGAATAAATATTTTCTTCATCTTTCTCTCATTATTTTAACAGTTTCAGCTGAGCTTCGAGATTCTAGGTTTCCGAGTCAATGATTGAAGTTTTATTATGTTTTGTCAGGAAATAAATTTATGTAGTCCCTAGAAAGGATTTTAATGCTAAGATTGTGGTAGTCTATTTTATATTAGATTTTAATTGCACTGACCTCATATTTGTATAATTTCCAGTAGCACGCTAAATAGACGACTAACATCAGTTATTTGTGATTCTCTTTGTCATCCTCCCCTCTGAGAACAACTATATAAGGTAGAAGAGACAGTACCTTTTGTGTGGGAAGTTGACTGTTGTTTCTTCCTCCAGCTTTATATTTTGGAGCATAACTTTATAAGGTGTGGGATATACCTTTTGGTCAATGTGGGCCAGATGTCCTGGCTGTCTCACCTCCCAAACTTGGTATGGAGTGAGAAGCAGAAAAGTCCTTGACTTTGTGTAAACACTGCTCAGCAACAGCTTACAGAGCCATCGCTCAGCAATCATGCAAGCTGCTGTGAAGAAATTAAGTCTGTCCTATTCAAAACCAATACACTAAGTAACCATTACTTGAGATGGAGCCCTGCTTTCCTGGACATGGCTGGACAGCTGCCTGCTGAAGGAAAGCAGAGAATTAATTTCTTGATTTGCTTTGCTCATGTATGCTATTTTGCTTTACCTATTAAACTGTCTTTATCTCAACCCATGAATTTTCTCATGTTTACTCTTTTGATTCTTTCCTCCATCCCACTGCAGTAGAATGATTGAGTAGCTGGGTGTTTTAGCTGCTGGCTGGGGTTAAACCTTGACACTCCACACATGGACCAGACCGTGTCTTGCAAAGACCATTTAATAACACCGCCTACTCCAGCAGGCGGGGTGAGTATCAATGCTGTCCAGTATGTCTCTGCCACTCACATACCTCTCATGTAATCACACCTCTAGTTCCATGTAAACTTCATTTCACAGACCCAGGATACCTCAGTCTTCTCAAAAAAAAACCAAAAAAACCCAAACCCAAAAAAAAACACCCACCAAAAATCCCACCCAAAAAGCCCAACAACACCCTAAGTTTCTCTTTAGGGTGGAAAGAAGATAAAAACAGTTCTCACAGTTCCTGTGTATAACATGTATCTGTTTCAAGCTGGGAAGCAAAAGTCAAGAGAATGGCTCTCTTCTAAACTTCTGGAAATACGTGTGACTTTCTATTTTTTGCATGTTACTTATTCCCTTGCCTTCCTCTCTTTACAGAACTCCTGCTAACAAATGCAAGGCTAATTAACAACATATGCTGCCTTATTGACAATAAAAGATGCAGAATTCTCTACCTGGGATCTCATTGATAGAGAACAGAAGAGGAAGCTTAGTTCAGCTCTCAGAAGAAAAAGAGGTGCTGAAGAAAGCTCTTACATTGTCTAAAGAGAAGAATTTTTTACACTGCCTGTAGAATAAGATTGATGTAAAACTAAACCACTTGGCAGTTCATCTGTTAACAGAGGTCATATTTCTTGATTTGAAATTGTATGCAGAAACACTAAATGAATATGAGAAAGAAAAAAATGCTTAATCTTGACTTTGAAATTTTGCTTAAGGTTACATAGCCATAGCCAACATCTTTGTCAACTGAACCACAGAATCATTGAGGTTGGAAGAGACCTCTGTAAATCATCTAGTTCTGACTCTTGCTCAAAACATTGTCACCTGGAGTGCCACCGTTCAATTACTCTGTCATGTTTTCTGTGTCTCTAGAGATGGAGACTCCTTAACCTTTCTTGGCAGCCTGTTCCAGTGTCTGGCCACCCTGACCAGTGTAAGAAATGTTATTTTAAAAATGGATTTTCTTGTATTTCAATCTGAAACTATTTCCTCTTGTCCTTTGACTGAGTGCTGTGAGAAGAGCCTGGCTTTGTATTATTTCCCATCTCCATCAGGTATTTATATGTGCTAATTAGATCACCTGAACCTTCCCTCCTCCAGGCTAAGTGATCCCAATTCTCTTGGTGTGAGTCTCATACATCTGACAGTCCAATCCCTTAAAAATCTTCATTGCCAGGTTCCATTCCAGTACGTCTGTGTCTCTCTTGTGCTCAGAAGCCTGGAACTGGACCCATCCCTCTAGATCTACCCCACCAGTAGTAGGGGAAAGATCACTACCCTTAGCGTCCTGGTTCTGCTTTTACTAATACTGTCTCAGAGGCTATGGACTTTTGCTGCAGAGGCTTATTGCTGCTTCACGGTCAGTGTCAGGACGCTGCCTGCCTTTTCTGCCAAGTTGTTTTCCAATCCATATGAAATACAAGGGATATTCCTTGGATATCCTTTTCTTTCCCCCTCTTTTGTACATTGGTTGTTTTTTTTTAAATATTCATACTGAAATAAGAAGCTGACTAGCTTCCTCTCACCACCCTTTGTACAGTCATGTGTCATTCCTAGTCGATCACTAACCAGTGCTATAACGTATAATGCAGTGGATTGTTTAGGTATCTGTCATCTCGAAGTATTAATTGTGACTTTTTTTTTAATATATTTTGAGAAGGCTAGTGACTCATTCTCAAATTCATCTTAAGAACAATACTATTCACACACCACTGTGCACAGAGGAGTTATGTTATGTTATGTATAGTGTTCTTTAAAAAAGCCCCACACATGTCTTGCCTTCTTTTCATCTGCCCAACCATGTGCCAGTAAAGATTTTTGAGCAGGTTCTTTCTCATATACAATTATAATGAGAACTTCCATCTCTAAAAGTATGATACAGAATAAAAAGAAAATCCCTGGAAACGTAAACCCCAATTCCATTCTCACCTGAAAACAAGCTTTTCTGTCTTGTATATTATTTTAGCTGGCCTGGAGACATCCATGATAACAGTGTACCATTCAACTGTTCTCTCTTTGCTACAAATACCTTTGGGATAACTCCATTTCCATCCATTCTGCATTAGCCTGGATTGTCTTGGCTACAGTTTTGGTTCCATGATATTCATCTACACCTTCCAGAGGAAACAAAAAATAAACAAACCTTGACTTTTATTAGTCTTTGCAATTTTATAAAAACTTGGTTATAGCTATAAAAGCACCTCAATTCTGTAGAAATGTGATGTGTAGGAAGTTGAATGCTGCACTAACATCACCCTGGAATTTGATTAATACTACAAAAAAAGGCGGTTTTCTCCACCACACAACAATGTATCCCATAAATAAACCAAGGCCATTGAGACACTAGCAGCAGAGATGAAAAACAAGGCATAAGAAATTCCATTCTAGTGCAAGTGACACTTGCAAGTGTCACAATTCTTTACTGTCACTTGGTCATATGACGCATAGGTTCCTTAAATTCATACTGAGGGAATATAGCTTCCTGTATTTTACGCTGAAAAAAAAATTACTCCAAAAGAAAAATAGCTACAGGGTTTGGGGGTAGTGTAGGCACAAATGTGGCTTGGACTAACCAGCTTGAATAAAGATGGTAGGGACAAGTTAATGCAGCTGGCATGCTACTTCCAATTATCACAAACAGGTGCTGCAAGTTAATCAATTGGGCCCTGGGTGATCACATGGGCAGAAGCAGCATATAAGGAAGTAGCTAGCAAAGGAAGGGTGGTTTTGAGTTAACTCTGTTCGTTGTACTATGTTGCCTGTGTATGTCTCTGCATGTGCATTACCTAGATTCTCTACATCTTTGAATGAATATTGCTTGTACCACTACAACAGGGTAGGTAGACTTTTTTGTCCACTGCTCAAATGCTGTGTAAATATGAGATGATGACACAATAATTTTGGTAGGCAAACTTTTGTCTCCTCCATCTTTATCTAAACCATTTCATCTCTTATTTTTCTGAAAAAGTTGAAAAACTGTGAGGAAAGACTGCAGAACTTGGGGCTGTTTAGACTAGAAAAGAGAAGACTGAGGGGAGACCTAAAGGGGGAATGTTAGGAGCATGAGGCAGTATTTTTTTTCTGTAGTGTCTGACAAGAAGATTAGGGGTGATGGCCATAAACTGGAACATGAAAAGTTCCACTTACACACAAGTTAAAACCTCTTTACTGTAAGGGTGAGGGAGCCCTGGCACAGGCTGTCCAGGGAGGGTGTGGAGTCTCCTTCTCTGAACATTTTCAAAACCCATCTGGATGTGTTTGAGTGATCTGATTGAGGTGAACCTGCTTTAGGAGGGTGGTTGGACTGGGTGATCTCTAGAGGTTCCTTCCAACCCCTACCATTCTGTGAATCTATGATTTCATAAAGAAATTCAATGCAGAGTTTAACCTCTCACTTACAAGAAAACTTCATTTTCATTTGAGTCCTACAAACACTCATTTCTTTTTCTCAACGTTTACAGATTGTCTCTGCACTCAGTGCAGATGAATCTCCTTTCTGTCAGCTTATTACTATTAATACTGTTCCCCATAATTTATTTAGGACACTTGATGTAAAAGATCCTGTGGTAAGTTTGAACTGCAGGGGAAATAGTGTATGAAATTTATGTAACCTTTAATTATTTTAAATTAATCCTTACATTTGTGTGGAAACATAATCCAAGAAAAAGCACTTTGCAAACAGTGCACAAACCAGGGAAAAATACTATCACTAAATATCAAATACATATCACGAGCATGAGTTTATAGGGTAGCAAGAGTTTGAAATTAGCCCTTCAGAATTTAGCCTGCAAGGTAATTTTCCACACAACAAATTAGCCTACAATTTTGCCTTACAAAAATACGGAGGAGAAGGATCTTCTGGATTATAGGTGCTTCTATATTTTTGATACAGATGTTCTGCTAATTTGTGTTGCCTGCAATGCATTTAGAAGGTGAAGATCAAGCAGACAGAAGAAATCTTCAGGAAAACATTGACCTGAAAATTATTTTTGTGAGAAGTATCTATGTGCAAACAATAGATATACTAAAGTAAACTAGTCACCTGCTTTTGATAATAAGTCTATAGAATGAGTGCTGGAAAAGCTAACTCTACTGAAAAAGGCAAGGAAGATACGAGGACAGCAATGTCAGCCCTAGCTTTCCCTTCAGTCCTAGCTCAGAATTTCAGATGCATCCTACTCCTTCCTCATGGTTCACAACTTGGGGAAATCCATCTAACTCAAAGCTAGAAAATATATTTTACCAAATCACTGTTTGGTTTCTCTCCTATCAATGTAATCTGCATGTGACCCACTGTGAAATATAGTCCAGAACTATAGAGCAGAGAAACGGAATAAGGGCATGATGAAAGACCAATAAAATTGGATTTTTGACAGGAAAAAGAATTCAAAAGAAGTCATCTGCTTCTGTAGGGGAGTTGGACTAGATGATCTCTAAAGGCCCCTTGCAACTCCTACCATTCTATGATCTGCAAGGAAGAATGAGGTGAAGAACTAGCTAAGAAGTTAGTGGCAAAGGTTGTTTAAAGGCCTCTGTATTGACATCTAAAGTAAAAATGGAGAGTGAGAGGAATAGCAAATTACACTTATCTAATTAGTTTAAAGTATTGGAATTCTTCAGGTATAAATAGGTAATTTTTAATGCAGTTCAGTATCCAAAGTTCAATGTTGTCAAAGAAAGGAGAGAGTTTGACAGACTTGGCTGGTTCACACTCAAAGCAGAATTGCAGCAGGGACTGAAATAAATCTAAAATAATCCTGCCTTCAGTGATTACAATTTGTATCACTGAAATAATTCTTTCTTTTAATTTCTTAATTTAAGTTTCCTCTTTTACTTATGATGACTCTTAAAATGGGAGATGATTTAAAAAAAAAAAAAGCAAATTAGTTTGAAGTTAGAGATATCTGAGGATCCAACAATTCTTCCTAGCCTACTTTCAAACTGCAAACCATTTAGGACCTCATCTACTATAAATAAAAAGACAATTATACAGCTACATATGTAAGAGCTCACAAAAATATGTTTATGTCTCAGACATTTGGGTCCTTCTTCTGAAAAGCAGCTCTCCGCAGGTAGTCACCGATTAGAGAGTGGTACCCACAGGAGATATTAATAAGTCTATTAACATTTCATATTTTAATAAGTGACCTGTAAAGAACCATAAAACCACTAAAAATTTTGTGAAGCAGAAAGAGTGGTGAAACAGCAAATAATTATGGTAAAAGGTCAGTGACAATATGCTATCTGAATCTCCTAGTGAGTGTTACATGGTACTTTGCAGGTCAGGTGGAAGCCCAGACCTGTACACTCTGCTTCTCATTAGTCTTCTGTAATTCATGCTTGGCACATGTTAATGCAGCTGAAGTTACATAACATGACCTCAGTCAGAACCAGCAGTAGCTTGTCAATGTCTGTATGTATACACAACCTTTGCTTTAAATAGTTCTATTCTGTCAAAAGGGGATTTTATTACTGACAAACTTGTAGCAATCCTTTTAAAAATATACTGCAGCTATATAAAGAACCACTGGGGAGTGCAGGGAGTCTCACAGAAGTTTGAACCATACAGCATAAGAAAAGTTCCAGCCCAGTGCTATTATCAAGGGACCAAGAAATTTTGGAATGTGTAAATAGGAAAAAAATTAGGAAATTGGAGTAATTTTATGCCCGTCTGCAATGTTAGTGGTATTAGGTTGATATAGCAGGGGGTCTGAAACGGTGAATTCTGTGAGGAGATGCCAGAAGAGAAGTGAACTCTGTGTCTTTCTCCATCTGCACATAGGCTGGGGGCTTTTCTGATAAAGGTACTTTAGTCATTATCTACCATATACTTTAGTCAAACCAAAGCTATGGGTGCAATTTGAAGAAGTTTAAAGGCTTGTGATACAAAGATTGGTTTGGATTACACAACAATCTCTTCTGACCTTGAATTACATTTTAAGAAAAGACAAAGCACAGTAATACAGAAGAGCTTAGGAACTTCTCACAGTACTGTGAAAGTCCTCTGTGAAACAATTCTCATTAATGGGGTGGAATTCTTTCCAGTTTTGCCTCTATCATGTAAATTATAAATGAAAACACAATTCTTGCCACTGAAGGAGGCTTTTGAGAGATAATTTACTGATGTATTGAAAATCAAAAGAAAAACACCGGATTTACAACATTCAGTGCTGACTTCTTGCTTGTTATTTGATCCAGTGAGTAGTTTTTCTAAGTTAAATGCAAATATGACATGCAGAAATTTATAAAAGAAATTACTGCTTAAGTTAGTGTGAGTCTCTGCAAACAGGGTGTGTATTAAAATGTGAAGGTACTGGGATTGCGTAAAAGTTTTTCAGAGACTCTACACTAGAAAAGCTTTAAAAATTACATGAAGATTTCTTCTGACTCATAGAGTTTATAAATGAAGGAGAATAAAGATGAAACTCTCAGTGAGAGAAAATTATTTGAATTTTACTGGATTGAAATGGACCAGGAGTGTTGTATGAATAATACAATTTGACAGCCTGAAAAAACCCAAATTCATAATACACTTAGAAGTGAAATAATTTTTTAAGATTTAAAAAGATCAAGACCTAAGCGAGTAACAGTAATGAGATCTGTTTGCTTTGACCCAATCAATAACAAGCAAAATCCAAACTGTTAGCAAGATTTCAAAGCTAAATTCAACCCTACTGCTATGTTCTTTTCATAAGTTTAGAACTTTAGATTCTTAACTATAAATTCCCACCAAAAGCCCAGAAGACTCAATTTCTTCTGTAAATTATAAACCAAAAGATGTTTCCAAGAACGTTTTGTCAGTTGCTATCTAAACAATTTCAACTCATCAATATCTGAGATGTTTTAGGGCTTGAGATTTTTCTTTTGTTCCTGCTTTTCTTTCTACTTCTGTATATTGGAACGGCATATGGTAACAAACCCTTCATTAAGCAGTGTTAGAGACACATTTTTCCCCCTTGCTAGGAAAATATATCACTAAACTAACTTTGCCCTTGGTAATTCAATTTTGTTTCTGAAGAAACCAAAAAGAATTATTCCACATCACTCAGTGAGATTTCATTTTTTCTGAACATCCTACTCACTGTTTTTTCATATGTAATTCAATCATTCAACCCACCATATTACTAAGTAACACTAACATTACTCTAACCCAGTTCCCCATTAAATAATAAAAGTCTTCAATATAAAGCTTTTGCATACTGTTCACCAACTTTCTAACCTGTAGTTTTGCATCTAATTCAGTGGTGACCTATAATTTCAAATCTTAAGGTGTAACAGCTGTCCCAGTTGCATGAAAGGAACAATTGGCATTGAATGGTGTAATCCTGGGTTGAAATTTTGCAAAAATATACTACAAATAGGGATTTAAACCAATAGGGCAGTATAGATACATAGAATTAAGTACAATCCCTAAAGCTGAACATATAGAGAAGGAACTTATAGGAAAAAAAAAAAAAAGAGCTAGGAAGAGAATGTGCCATCTGGCATCTAAACTGAGTTAGAAATAAAAGCATCACAGAGAAGTAGAAATGAAATTCTGACACAGCACTAAGAATGCATAGAAAAGCAGAGCATCTTGGAAATTTGAGAGAAAGAGCAAGCAGATCTCTGCCAAAATGAGCTGTTGGCTCCCAAAAGCGGTCTTCAAACTTTTTCTATTTTTCTTCTAAGTTCATACTTGCCCTTAAGTACTAGAAGGTGTACACAGTAACTATGCAGCTGCAGAAACTATCCATGTCAATGTGCATTCTTTAATTGTTAGTCGGATCCTTATTTTCCCAATCGGATCCTTATTTTCCGATTGGGAATTGAAGCCTGTTGAGACATTGTGCTTACTGTTAATCCACCTTCATGTACATATTTCTTTCTCACTGTCCACACTCTGGGCTTTACAGTTTGTTCTGGTAAAAACCTACATCACTGCAAGACCTTTGTTCTTCAAGAAATACCTGGAGGGAACATTACTTTTACTTACCCAAAATTCCCAAAAGCCCTTACATCTGAAAATATACAAGAATATGTTCTCAGCTTATGAAATATGAGCCTTGTGAGGCACCATGATTATCTGACCTAAACACATTAGTTTGAAGACTTTTGGTGAATAGCAATGAAGAAATAATTTTGTTAAGAAACAGTGAAAAAATATTTTTGCTGAAAATACCAACAGCAGAGAGAAATTGGGGGTAGGAGAGGGCAGGAGAACTGCCAGTCAGTAGACATTTATCTATTTAGCCTTTGCTACCACAGTTGTATAAAAAAACCCAAAACTGAATGCCACATTGTATAGTAGAAAAGCTGTGATAGCACTGGCAAACCACAATCTATATTAAAAAAAAAAAAAAAAAAAAGAAAGATAATAAACCAGCTGACAACAATCATGATTCAAACATATATTTATGCCCATGTCAGCATGTTGGGACTTCTTTACTGATTGGTACCAATGAATGTAATAGATGAGAATAAAGGGATTATATGGTGCTACCTATTTCTTTGCCTAATCCTATGCACTTGCAGGGAAAAGAAACGCAGAAACTATAAATTCCAGCCTTTTAGCAAAATTGTACTTGGTGAAGCAGTATCTCCCACATAGCCTTGTTCTCACAAGCTAAAGTCCTATTCCCTTTTCTGCAACTGGATTTTCAGTTGAGGCTCACCAGACAAGGATGTGCAAGTATTGTCTGCTAAAGGTATCTACAAGGAGTGCAATTGTCCTCCAATTTAGGATTTGGATCAACAGCATTTGTTTCTAGAGGATCCACACTGAACCGGTTTGTTTGGTCACTGACATTGTCTTGAGGAAAGGTATCACAATCCAAAAAAATACTCAGAGCTAAAAAAAGTTGACAAGGGGAAAAAGCCATTACTTACCAGGAAAATAAGTTACCAAGATAAGATACTAATAAAAAATCATTAGGAAAGACTATTGGTAAACTACCAAATGTATCTATACTCACAAATGTTGCAATCCACCCTGCAAGCTAATGCCAAAATTCCTTCCTTTAAAATCCAATTTCAAATTTGTTGCAAGCTTCATTTTGTGAAAGAAAGCTCACAGATGTTCTTTGCTAATAACTTCATTAAAGTACACCTGAACAGAATAATTAACAGCCTCTCCGGTCTCCCTCCACTAGATTAGAAGTCACCATTGATAAAAGATCTACTCACATCAAAGAGATAACAGCCTTTTCCCCCAACAGAATGCTATTAATGACCAGCAACTGTCGATGGGATAAGCATTATAAGGAATTATGTCCTTGAAATGAGTAAATGTATATCTGCTGTGGAAAGTGTTTGTTATTGTTAAACAATGCTAAATATTCAGTAAAGTGCAAACATGATATTGTTGTAATTAGTCAATTTTCTTCAAATAGCTAAGAAGAAATTCAAGCAAGTAGTAATCCATGTCCACTAAAAACTATTTTTTTTCTCTGTTACCTCCATAGCTTGTTTTCTAAATACACAGAAAAACAGCCAAAATGACCAAGTTACTAATAATTTACATGTCCCCAGAAAGGAGAACAAAAAACACTTTTGTGCATCAAAACAAGTTAGACAGCTGTCTGTAGTCCACAATCTGTTCCCACAAACTTTTAATAAAAAGTAAAATTGAGTACTACTGCAAATTAGTAAGATATAAAACACCTGGTATTAAATGTCACACATTTTATTAGTAGTTGGAATGTTTTCCTCTGAAGAATCCTTTCAAACCTACCTGATTATAAAAAATGAAATTATATTTTACCCATTTATTATTCCTACCATTAGGCACCCCTTGGAAAGAGAAGTCAGAGGTTGCTTATTAGAGAACAGATGACCCTTAAGCAGTAAAATGGAATTTTTCTTCCAAAAATAAACAAAAAAAAAGTTAAACTTTGTGAAGATATCCTTGAGAACGTAAAGCAATTTAAGCCTGTTTGCACTTTAACAGTCACACTCTATTTTTGCATCAGCATTCAGACATTGCTACATTTTTTTCAAACAAGTCATGAAATAACATTCTTTCATGCATCAGTTTATTTTTCAAATCTATTCATATAATTTTGGCTTTTTGTCACCAACCTTTTTCTGAGAAGGGAAGAAGTGCTAATGAGCAATCATGATTGTAACCTATGTGCCTCTGTTTATCAGAGCCATGGCAATACCCTAATAGTGAATTCATCCTACATATTTGGACAGACCACAGGAGATCTCTGACAGGGAAGCAACGTTATCAGCCTCCATGCTGACTCTGTGTCTGTCTCCTCAGCCCTGAAGAAAAGGAGGGAACCAAGCTACTTCTATGACAGGCAAACAATTAGTGTGTATTGAGCTCAAAAGGGGCAAGAAGGACAACCCTGGAAACTACAGGCCGGTCAGCCTCACCTCCATCCCTGGAAAGGTGATGGAACAACTTATCCTCAAATATTGTTAATAAAAATATGAAAGAAAAGATGGTTATCCGGGAGTGTCAACATGGAAAGCGGAAATCCTGCTTGACTAACCTAATAGCCTTCTATGAGGGCATAACTGGCTGGCTAGATGAGGAGACAGCAGTGGATGTCATCTACCTTGACTTCAGCAAGGCTTTTGACACTGTCTCCCATAACATCCTCATCAGAAAGCTCAGGCAGCATGGCTTAGTTGAGTGGAGGGTGACATGGATCGAGAGCTGGCTGAATGACAAAGCCCAGAGGGTGATGACCAATGGCACAGAATCAAGTTGGAGGCCTGTGGCCAGTGGAGTTCCACAGGGATCGGTTCTGGGGCCAATCTCGTTCAACATCTTCATCAGTGACCTAGATGACAAGACAGTGTACCCTCAGCAAGTTGGCTGACGACACCAAACTGGGAGCACTGGCTGATTCCCCAGAAGGCTGTGCTGCCATTCAATGGGATCTCGACCCGGTTGAGAGTTGGGCAGAGAGGAACCTCCTGAGGTTCAACAGGGACAGGTGTAGAATCTTGCATCTGGGAAGGAACAACCCAATGCACCAGTACAGGCTGGGGGTTGAACTGCTGAAGAGCAACTCTGCAGAGAGAGACCTGAGAGTCCTGTTTGATAATAAACTGAACATGAACTAGTAATGTGCCTTCGTGGCCAAGGAGGCCAATGGCATTCTGGAATGCATCAAGAGTGTGGCCAGCAGGTCAAGGGAGGTTCTGCTCCCCCTTTACTCTGCCCTGGTGAGGCCTCATCTGGAGTCCTGTGTCCAGCTCTGGGCTACTGAGCTCAAGAGGGACAGGGAACTTCTGGAGAGAGTGCAGTGCAGGGCCACCAAGATGATCAGGGGACTGGAACATATTCCTTATGATGAAAGGCTGTGGGAAATGCGTCTGTTTAGTCTAGAGAAGAGAAGACTGAGGGAGGATGTCATTAATTTTTAAAAATATCTAAATGATGGATGCCAGGAGGTTGGGATCATCCTTTTTTTTCTATTGTATCTAGCAACAGGACAAGGGGTAATGGGATGAAGCTGGAACACAAAAAGTTCCACTTAAACATAAGAAAAAACTATTTTACTGTAAGGGTGAGGGAATCCTGGCACAGGCTGCCCAGGGAGGGTGTGCATTCTCCTTCTTTGAAGATCTTCAGGACCCGCCTGGATGCATTCCTTTGTGACCTGATCTAGGCAGACCTACTTTAGCAGGGAATTGGACTAGATGATCTCTAAAAGTCCCTTCCAATCCCTCCCATTCTGTGATTCTATGATTCTATGAAACAGAAGATCAGCTAACGAAATCTTTCCTTGCCCACTGTGTTTGAAAACTGAAGTGATGTCAGGTGAGAGCTAATAAAAGTTTTAGATTGTGAAACCAGTGTCTTCACCACAAACACCTAGAGAACACCTCTCAGGCTACTGCATTTCTCCAGGCTTGTACAAATTCTCTCCTTCAGTTCTATTTCACCTGTGCTCAAGGCATCAAAATAAAAAAACCTCAAAAATCAAAATAAAAAACCTCAGCCCTATCTCACCAGCCTCTGCTTCTACAAGGATCAGGCATGTTTTAGCGAAGGAGAAAAAGACTGAGATTTCAGAAATTGCTGTGGAATTACAGAGCCAACAGATTTAGGTTGATGGAAAATAATTGGTGTATAAAAATAAGAAAAGGGAGTGATTTGAAAAGAAAGAAAAGAAAAAATTTTCTTTGTCTGCTTGATTCAGAGAACAGCAATGTGAATCTGTGATTGTGCTAAATAACTGAGAAAACTAGTATTTTATCCGGCTATTGCTATAGCAATACAAAGGATATGCCACTGACACAAGATATGATGGCACCATTGAAGTAGCACAGTAAGTGTTGTTATAAAAATCTCTGAATAAGTGCAAGGCCACATAAGTTGCTCTGAGAATAGTTTCTTCATGTAGTTTCCATCCTTCAAGAGCATTAAATATATCAGGAAAATCTATTTTCAACTTGTTCTCTGTAATTATTCCTGACATACTCTTATATTAGCAGTGACAGGTTTTCATCTGAAAACTTCCAGTCTACCTTCTTTACTTATTCAATCTTCTTCTGAAGTCTTAATGGTACTAAATATCTTATATCACATTAGTTTCTGTTGCAGCTTTGGTTGAATGTCACAAACATGTGATTACCTAAGAGCAAGACTGTGAAGAAGATGAGTAAGTAATGGAAATTGCCTTTGGTTGCATAGTAGTTGAATAAAAGAAGATGAAAACAAAGTGGCGGCCAGTGTACTGTGTACTTACTGTGTTTTCCACTCTCCTTTCCAGACTACCACCAACAGACAACAGTCATTCTGTCAAGAGTAAACATGAGCTAAGAGATCACAACTGTATGAACAAAGATGGGTAAGCTACTGGAAAGCTCCCTATTTCAAGTGAGACAGAACAGATCTTCTGCTGAGGGTACATCTTCATCTACTACATGCAATTAATCTCCCTTTAAACCTAAAGATTAACACTTCCTGCTGTTGGAAACCGATGAAACGTGTGTCAGTGATCTAAATATGTCTAGCCTTCAAATAAAATATTCTCTCTTCTCTTATAATGCAGAAGTCTAACAATTAGATATTGTATGCAGAGACAAGAACAACTGTTAACCAAGCTTGTTCTCTCTCCCCTTCTGAAGCATCTGTGAATGTCAAGTAAGCTATTTTTTTAGTATTGGACACCTCTAGTCATCTTTTGAATTTAGTATTTTATCATTCTATTCATGAATTCAGCACTCCTGTTGAGCATACTTCTCTGTTGGCTTTGCTAAGATGGCTGTTTTTCCTGCTAAAGGAGATGATCTTGTTAACTGAAGCTATAGCGGACTTTAACCCTGAAAACAATAAATTGTTCAATAAATATATATTCAGTTAAAAGCAAACATGCATGACGGGCTACCTGCTTTCAAATTAAGAAGATAAAGGCTGTTCAATATTGTGCCTGTGAACTTTTTTTTTGGTAAACACTTATTCTGCTGATCCCTGCTGCTGCATGCCACAGCAATAAAATTTACTACTTTTATATAGTGAGTAATGGTGAAAAAAAATATTCTTTTTGGAGGCTACATGGGGTAGAGAGAGGGAAGTAAGTTGTCACTGGACAATATTATCATGACATATATGCCTATTAGTTCAGAATAAATCAGAATCTTAAATGAATCAAGAAATTGCAAAGTCTAATTCATTGTCCCATTTTAGAATATTTTACAATTTAAAAGGAAATTTTATAAACAAGTGTAGGATGTTTCTAAGACAGGCTTTTCAATGCTTAGATCATAAAAAAGAAAATAGTTACAATGATGAACGTACAACTTGACAATGTCAGCAACAATTGCACAATTATATGCATAGTAAATTATGTAGAAATAATCTGAATTACTAACAGGGCATATGGTTTGAGAATTTTAAGCTTTCACACAAAATTCTTGTGCATAGCACAAGTTCTTTAACATCATACATCAAATCAGACAACAATGTGACTGGATATAAAAATTAGCAATATACTAAAAATGGAGTAATTCAAGAGGGAATCTAGCAGGATATATTTTAACTTAACAATTAAATTATTCACTCCCTTGCGATTGTTGCTATTCCTTATTTCTCTGCTACATACTCATAGAATAAATTTGAGTGGTTTAATTTTTTAGTGGTTTTCCAGTCTGTTATGTTTCACATTTTAACTCTTTTCTAAGGTGTAAAAATATGACTGCTGATTTATATTTTTTTCTTGCTGAAAGGCCATAAAGTGGCCAGAGATTTTATTTTACTTTGAATTAACAAATCTCAGTATTGATGTGTGTCTAAAATGAAATAAATTCCTGTACATTTTATGTAGACATGAGGCGATAGGCTAACAATAATGAAAAAAAATTTATTGCCAGAGTGACTACTGAGTAACCTCATTTTACCTAAGTGTCAGAGGGAGAGGGAGAAGAATGAGGTTCTTTTTAGCCCACTTCTGTGCACAATATTGACAAAGGAAAATAAAAACCAAAGCCAAACCAACCTGTCCTGTAATGTCTTTTTAGGATTGTTCTTGAAAGGCAGGTGTACTGTTTCCACTGCATATCTAGTTATATATTTCATAAAATAGCAAGAGTCCTTAAGTACAAAAAGGTAAAAAAACCATTAAAGTCTGAGGAAAATGAAGAACATGTCTTGGACATACTGTGGGATGTGGACAGTAAAAGTCACTTTTCAGACTGCCACACATTTGAACACACATTCAAGGAGACAAGCCAAGAGATAAATGCTTTTGGCATCCATTGTAATATTTTGTTGCAACTCTGGTTAATTAGAATATAAATTATCTCATTAGTAACACCAAGGGTCTCGACAGAATGAGAAACATAAAACAGAAACCAATTACAAGAAGTCGGGAAGAAGACATTGGTCTAAATAGAGAATTCCAATTGTTTAATTTAGATGTGCACAAATTTAGTGCTGTTAAGAAAGAAGAGAAGCAAAAAAGTTGACTCTTGAAACTCTCTTTCGTTGCTCGTTGGTTCTCCACCAACCATCTCAGAAATAAAGATCACTGATTTTGAGTTTTTTTGTTGTTTGGGGGGTTCAGGAGGTGTTGTTTGTTTTTTGTTTATTCATTTCCTTTTTTTTTTTTTTGTTAAGTGTACATGTAAATAGCATTATTGCTTTTAGAAATGCAGGATTTAAGGGAAGATTAGTGCCCTGTAAAAATAGCTGAAGTTAGAGAAACTCTGAAAGACTTCTGATGCTTTCAAACAGTCACACTGAAAGGTCCTCTCCGTATGCTCATAGGTGGTTGGAATATTGCTTACCATCGGATTCCCAAAAATAATATTTTTGTGTGTGTTTCTCCTTTGCATAATAGTTTCCAGCATTCAGTCAGACTTTGATTCCAGACCTATCTTTCAGCCATGTTGCTCCTAGCACCTAGGCTCAGGATAAAGTTGTCATATCTATATTTAATACTTGCAAGGCTGGCTGATCTGAGACTAGAAACTTTAATAATAACCATGACAAGAGTGATGCCCAATAATATTGTACATGAAATATTCTTAATTTTCCATCTTTTTTAATACACCAGACACCTTAGAATCGATAGATTGTGTTGTTTTCCAGAACTGTTGTCAGTTCTGATTTGCTAAGCTTAAAAGTGATGGTATACAATTATATTCTGAAACAAGAACTGGAATTTTTCCTGAATTGCAGAACATGTTGGAGTTCCCTGGAAAGAATGGTGTTACTATTACTCTGTGCTTCTCCTTGCCTCAACAATGTACTTCTACCTTCTTGAGAGTTCCTAAATCATCAAAATGCAGAATGTGCAGCTACTTTCCTAGACTCAAAAGAAAATCTTTTATTCTGAGAATTTTAAGTCAGTTTTCTTGATCAGATTGGGGATAAAATCTCAAATGAACTCAACCCCCCCCCCCCCCCCCCCCCCCTTTTCATCAATAGCACACTGAAACTCAACCTGGCTCAGTGGTTCAAACTGGATTCCTTGTCAGAAGATGTGGGGAAAAAAAAAAAGCCATAGTGCCTGCTGTAGAACTCTTGAAACTTTTCTGAACGTTCTACTTTTTGTATAAATGTTATCCAATTGAACAGTCCCATAAATCAAAAATTACATTTTAGCTAATATAAGAAGAATCCAACTTAATATGTACATCCTTGCAAACAATTTATTAGGGCTCATAGAAAGCTCTTTAAACTAATTTTGAAGGGGGAAGAGAATAAAACCAGGCCCACTAGAGTTGATCCTCAGAGTGGCAAGCCAGTGCTGGGGGTCAATCCTACACAATTGGCTTCCTTCTTGAGATGCCTCCACACCAATGCATGCAGAATGGGGAATAAACAGGAGGAATTGGAAGTCTGTGTATAGGCAAGGGGCTATGAAAGGGATATGAAGTGTTTTCAAACACCATTTTGTTTGCCAAAAGGGAGAAGAAGATTAATTTGTACCCACTCTCTGCCCCTGATTTCTACATGCAGACAAAAGCTAAACAAAGTGACTCATGCAGAAGGCTAGGATAGAATCTTTATGCTAGACCTTTTCGAGGGATGCATGAGCTGGCTCTGATGAGTGAGCCCAGGGCATGGGGCTGCTCTTGGCTGTTGTCCAGATCACAGATCCTGTGGTGCACTCAGACACTTGAGTTACAATTATGGAGCTGACATATGGGAACAAGACAGTGGAAGGAAAAAAAATACTTCATGAAACTGGGCTGATATAAGTTAATCCCAACGTTAAGAAAGGGGGTTAATTGTATCATAATGAATCACAGTTGATACCTTTTCTTTGTTTCCCCTGAAGGAAAGAAACTGCACGCGTGGGTATTCTTGTTTGAGATGGAGCCAAGCATTACCAATTGTTTGTTCCTTCTCTGTACTCCCCTTGGGAAGTAGTCTTGTGGAACACTAGTTGTTGTTGCTGAGCTATGTCTCCACTCACCCTGGCCTCCTTAGCTGCCCTGGTACAGTGGCTGCTGCAGCTGCCATGGAAACTGCAGCAAAGCCCTAAATTGTCTTTCTCTGGCATTGAAATTGTTTGCATTTTGGAGTCCAGCTGTGCCTATAGAGCAGTCTGCTGTCTTTCTTCCTCTAATGCTAACTGCCACTGTGTTTTTCATGTATGACGAGGGGAAAGTGAGAGTTAATTGCTAACTGCAGGCAGAAAGGGGGAATTAACTTGGCCAGCTAGTGGGTAAAAGCAAACAATGTTACGTGCTGAACCTTGAATATTATATCTGGGTGGAAACTCTAAAAATAGTCTTATAGTCCTGTGCTTACTGTGAATGTGTATTTGATCCGGAAATCTGACTGCAAAAATTGTGGCTGATTTAACCTCAAAGTGTAAGACATAAATAAGAGTTTTGCAGCTTCAGGAATGGTCAATTTAAGAAATTGAGAAGCACAAAGGTCTTCAGAGAATACTCTTGAAGTTCATCAGATAAACTGTAAAATCGTGGAAAGTCAATGTAGAAAACTAGAAACTTTGAACCAAAACTTTCCTTTATCTTTCGAAACAGTAAAAGCACATCAATTCCCGGGATTCACATGAGGAAATCTATCTATTCCTGCCTACTCAGTGCCACCTGTAACCTGCTAGTGGAGAAGGAAAGAGAAAGAAAGAAGGATATCAGGAATTCCTGAGACAGAAGGAGGAAAATCCCCAAAGAGATTAAACACTCAGCCAAAAGGCTCTGTAGAAGATCTGCTCTACTTTCTTAAAAAAAACTATTTCCAATAAAGTACACATAGTGATTCCTGCATCATATGGAGGTTTTCATTGTTCATACAGTAAGGAAGAGGTACAAGAATAGTTAACTGCAATGAGAACCACGCTGAAGAGAAAGACATGTCCTCACTGAATACTCTGTAATGCCTGAAAATGCTCCATTACCATCATCCTTTGCCGTTCCCCAACACAGTGACTCCCTCAGGTTTCCATACACAGCAAACAACGGGTGATAGGAGAAAAAGGAAGTGAATGGAGCCAGGCAGAAAGTCAGAGGTGTCCACAGTTCCTCCCATGGAGGAGGTTTCTGTAACCTTGTAGAGCAACTTCTCTTACATGGTCTACGTGAACCTACTTGTGCAGGGGCGTTGGACTAGATGATCTCTCCCAATCCCTACCATTCTGTGATTCTATGATCTATTAGTGTAGGTTCCTAGATGGATTGTGGAGAAACAGTAGCAAACCCATGAGTCATAGATATGTTCTCTTTTATGACCCATATGTGACTGGGATATCATAGTCTTATGATTTTTCAGTTTTGTTGTTGGAAATTTGTAAACCTAATTAATGGTTGTTATTTCTCCCTTAGTTTCTTATTGCAGTGCCGGAAACATGGCTGGAGATGGGGAGAAAGCGGATCACAGTTGTTTGAATCATCTCCATAGCAATTTAAATTCCAGTTTCAGCTGTTGAGTGAATCCCAGGCAAGTTTCCTGAAGTATATCCTCTTTCCTGGTGAGAACATGTTTTCTATTCTTGCTGGCCCTTGCTTAGGGCTGTAATTCAAGGGTCCTCTTCTGAGCAGCCAGCAGGCATGCTGCCTCCAAGCTGTGAGCTTCAGGACCGTGACTCTGCTGTTGGTAGCTCTACTTGCTTTCATGCAGAGAAATTTGGTGACTTTTTTTCCTCTGAATTTAAATTGAATCAGATTTCTGTATGTTTTGATCAGTGACCAGAATTGTCTTTCTCATGCCACATTGTAGTTATTTAATTTATTTTTTGCTTTATTTTTCTTTTTTCTTTTTTTTTTTTTAAAACATGTTTTCTTCTTTTTATAGCTGCAATAATGCAGAGAATTTCCTCAGTGAGCATGTCCCACCAGCTTGGATTTTTCCCCTCAGTAGGCAGTACTGGGAAGGATCCAATTATGGTCTTTTTAAGTCTTCCTAGGAACATTCTTTGCCTTCAGTGATTAAGAATGCCTCTGTAAATTTACCCATTTAATACAGTCCTAGTTTTGATGATATGAACTTTGTTCCCAAGATTTTAAAAGATTTCTCAGTCTTTTTGTGGGAACTAATGTGTTTGTAAGAAATATTCCAACATCTTTCAACTGCTTGTTAAGCTAGCCTTTTTGCACCTTGAAAGTAAAGCACTTAATCCTACCAGTAAAAGGAGATTGAAAGGTACATAGAAGGCTATTACAGCAAATAGAGCCTGTGCACATTTTCTCATTTTTAATTTACAGCTATTGTGCATGTAGCTTTCTTTTATGTTTACACTAGCCTAGTATGTATTTATTTTAATGAAACATAAAACCCATGGAAATTACCATAGTACATATTCTGTGCTGAAAGAGTTAATAGAGAGTATAGAACACTGGGAAATTTTCATACTTAGCATCATTAATACAAAAATTAAAACTCTCTTAACTTGTTAGTTGGACAGAGAATCTAATTAAAAAAATTCAAGCACTGTAGTGTTGTCTTGTTCATATATTTACATATACTTGGAGTTTCCTTTATACCTTGTGCTTTACATTTTGAATATTTCTTATGAGACTGATTATTTTTTTAGAACAAGTAGCTTATAAGTAGTTCACTTATGAACTCAAGAATTAGACTTCATCTAGATTAGAGTAATTTAAGTTTTGGTTTTGACAATTTTCCTTTTGTCATATGTTGATTAATTACAAGATATCTTACATGTAGCTAAAATAAGTGCTGTTTAGACATCAGTGGGGGTATTAAATGCCATGTTCAAAATTAATTGCACCAGGGGAACAAAGGTGTAATTGATCCTGAAATAAACGGGAGTACTTAGAAATAGGGAACTGGGATATCAAGGTAGAGGTAATAGACAGACAAAAAGGAAAGAACGAATTAGAGAAGGTTCCTTTCTTATACAGGTTGTATCTTTCAACTGTGAATATTCTCTATATGGCATTTTGAGTTAAAGCTGTCCTAAGATTTTTTTAAACCCTTGATCCTGAGGATGCAAATGCACAGTACTGTGTGTATTGAGAAAACTGAAATCTATATACAACAAGTCAGGATTCGCTGCCCATGTAATTTTGGTATTGTCTGTGCTTGAATCGTGAGTCTGAAATATCAATTTCACACCTACAAGCACCAGTAATTGTTCCCAATGCTTCCTTTCAGACCAGGTTTTGTGTAGCCGGTATGTAAGATGACAGAATTTCAAATAAAAGAGGATTCATTTTTCATCATCTTATACCTCCTTGAAAAGAAATGTTGAGGTAATGCTTTGTTAGCAAGAACCTTCCAGGCAGAGAGCATGGGGGACTAATGACTTATAGCATCCCTTTTGCTGTGAGAACAGTAATGTCATGGGCAGACAGACATTGGTTTTGAGAATGGACTTGAAAATACACACTATTCAGTGTTATAAAGTATTTAGAGTTATCTTTAAACTTCTGTGTATTCAAAATAAAACACTGGCATTTGTGCTGAGATGCTTTGCAAACATCTGTGTCTTCTTCTGTCTGAAACTAGGTAAAAAGATATGAGAAGATATTGTCCCTCTGTAAGATAGACACAAAATGAGGCCAGTTGTGGAAGCTGTTGTGTACAGATACTTTTTCACTCTTACAGTGAAAAGAGAGCTTTGGCTGATGACTAGGACAGGACTAAACAGGTGATATTATTACAATAGTGCAAGGGGAGTGTATGAAGTGTAGAGGTATAAGATGAAAGACCATTACCGTGTTTAAATCACCATAACACCAAACTTTTGAATCCATGTCAAGAGCGACACTTCTAGAAATGATATGTCCTTTCCTCCTGGTCCCAGCCCTTTCCTAGAGTCTGTGTCCATGAGAAAAAAAAAATTCAAGGTTTGTTGATAATGCAGTTGAAATCTTATCTCTGTCACAGTTAGAATTTTTATTCAAGCCGCAAGGGAAAGAACTTTGGTGTGGGTTTCTGTAGTGATCTTTACACTAACACCTGCAGAATCGAAATAAATGTTTTTGATGGGGATTCATTATCTCTACAAATGTCATGGCAAAGATCGCATGGCTGAAGGTTGTGAGAGGTCATCGTTCATATAGATACATCTGGATTATGACTCAGAGATTCAGATAAACCCACTGGTTCTCAGCACCACTCTGGAACTTCACTGCACAACATCTGCAAACTATAAATGGAATTCATGAGCAGAGAAAAAGAGAGAAGGGTGCAAACTACCTCACACATTTTCTGGAGAACATGTGCAACACTGAAAAACTAAGGCAAAGGCTGTAGCTTCACCATCTAGAATACATATTGCTGAGTATTGGCCAAGTTAATATTTTTTCCTTATAGGACACACAAAAGTGTAGTCGAAAACAATGGGCATGCTAGGAACTTACGTACTTTAAAGGTGTTTAAGGGAAAGGATAACATTTCCCATCATAGTCCTGTTGCAGGGGGAGTAAGGAGGATGAATATGATACTTGTTTTGAAACATTGTATAGGCCTAAATCTTGAACTGACCTGAGATTCAGTTACTGTTCTGCCTGGATAAACCACCATGCTGCAGTTCAGAAATCTTGACTTAGGTTTAGTAAAAATATTGTAGCTAAAACCTTCTCATCTGCCCTGCGTGTCAGATTCTTTTCTGACAAGTAGCAAAGACCTGTCACCAGCTTTGGGCTGGCCAATTGCTCCTGTTCAGAAATTGAGTTGAAATGCCATAAAAGCTGTCACTGAAGTCTTCTCAGGCTTTGTTCCAGGTAAAAGCTTTTATGTCTTGTTCCATCAGTGCACATTACAGTAGAAAAATCAGGTTATATTCCTCTCTTGTGGAGATTAAGAGAATGACAGTTCAGCTGCTTTGACCGCCAGCCAGATGTCTCAAATGCCACATAAAACATGAGAATATAAAAAGCTCTCCTTCTCCTAAGGGTCAGTATTAATGTTTAGAAAAGTAAGAATTCTTTTTACATTATTCACTTTGGGTTTTTTTTTTCCTCTGAAAAATATCAATTGCAGACCATATACTATTATTTTCTTGAAGTTATCTCCGTAGAGATGGGAATAATTTTCTTTGCTATCAGATTTAGTGTATTACTTCCATGGTACGTTTACAAATCCTGCATATGTATTTTACAGCAAGCAAATACTCACTGTGGATTCCTACTCATTGAATAATGGGTACTTTGGACCTTTCAACATGAGCGAGTCTGTGAATGAAAGCTAAGGGAAGTGTACAGTTACTAGAATCAAATCCTCTTCAATATTTCCCTGTTCTCCACATCTTCAATGTCTGCAATAGTTGCGAAAGAAAGAAAAACTTAGTTACTGACGCAACAGCATGTTAAATCAATATTACACTTCTAGGTTGGTTAGAATTACTCAATGAGAGATTTGAGACTGAATTTAGATCCCAGAACAACCTTATTATGCAATGTAATTTGGTTTTTTTTTTCGGGGGTTTTTGGGGTTTTTTTTGTTTGTTTTTTAATATTGAAGAGGAGCTTGAGCTGTTGTCCCATACATTCTTGTCTAGTTTTCTATCTGGAACATGCAGAGTATTAACTCATTGCTTCTTAATCCTTGGAGACTTTATGACACTTTCTTAATCAGAGTCAATTTATATAGCACTTTGCAATTTTAGTTAAGTAACTGACGAATGACTGTGTACATTTTAGATAAGGTAGAATTACAGAGCTTATTCTTTGCATACTTAAGAATTGACTAGGAAAAAAAAAAAGTTGAATTACTGTTATATGACAGGAAGTATATGAGTTATATTTGGAAATTACTTTCCTTAGAACTTTCAAACCCTTTGTATCCCTTTCTGAACAGAAAGAAAAATCCTGAGAAGTGAATAAAAGGGGTATTTTACTTCAAAGTTGGACAATTAGACTTTGTGCTTGGCTTGAGCACAAGAGCTTTTGCTGTATCATATTATTACAAGATGTTTTTGTCATGATTCTGCTTTTAGAGTTCTCAGAATGCATTACTCTACAGTGAGCTAGAAAGAAATCAAGGGGGAAAAATATCACCTTCTTGTCTTTTCATTTTTTTCCCTTTTCCTGCCCACTAAAATCTTACACTGTAATTTGAAGCACAGAAGATGATAGCAATGAAATTTTCTTGTCTAGTCGAATGCACAGCAGTCCCCGTTTCTAGCTATGCATATGGGGTATTTAAATTAAATCATTCAAGAACATAAAGTAGTATTTAAATTAAATACTATACAAATAGTATGTAAGTAAGTAATACCTACGGCTTAGCAGCTGGGATTCTCTGCTGCTTCTAAATAGCAGGAGGAAAAATAGTCCACAGAAGTTGTAAAGAGGTAAGGAAGATGAAAGATGGGGAGTAACATCCATATGAGAAGGGAAGGATAATGAAAAGATTGAAGTTTGCTTGATTCGAAGCAGGAATTAAAGTGTGCTGCTCAATTAAAAAAAAAAAAAAGGAAACACAGAAAAGTTTGTTTTTTCAGAAATATATCAATATTTACAGGGAAATAGGGTCAAAAAGATATCTCTTTGTATCCTTTTGCAACATAATAACATGGAAACATTCATTGGAACTGACAGGCATTACATTTAAAAGGAATCATTTTAACCCAGTGCATAATTAAACCATAAAACTCACTGTAACAACATCATTACAGCTACAGTTTTATGGAGCTGTGAATATCTCTATAAAATATTTTTGGAAGAGTATCTGTCTCTTTTTAAAAGAAAGATAAGTCATCATGCTTTGAGGCACAAGTCAAACTAATGAATGGGTTTTAGAAGCTCCCCTTCTCTACTAGTTATGTTAGGTGACTTTAGTCATGGGTTTCTGAATTTTCTAATGTTTCTGATATGGTGGTTCCAGTGCATTTTTGATCAAGATGTCATTAACTTTTGATGGCCACACTTCATTCTAGCAATGTAAAAAATGCCTAAGCAGAGCAGGGTATGTTTAACTGTGGAATGTCAAACAGTTCTAAAAATTTGATGACACTAGGGATTGATATGAACTTGCTATCTTACATTGAGGACCTCAAAACTGTGTTGAGTGGGAAAGTAGTAGAGTAACTATTGAATGTCATTTATTATTTGGGATTTTCTAGTCTGTTTCTCTGCACAGAAACAAACTAAAATCAAACCATAACCAAAACCTGATGCAGAGACTAGAAACAATTACTTTTCTATTGCCTCCATCAGACTAGCTAAAGAAAACAAATTGTGATTTCTGAATTGGTAATGACCAGGACCATTTGGTTCAGAGTGCACAGTGAGATGACACAGAGAAATAGCTGCTGTGATATGGAAGCAAAATAATGGTTGCTGTATGAGCACCAGTGTGACACTGTATGATCACAGGGATGCTGCTTCTGAATCATTCTTTTAGAAGTAACATACAGTAAACAAACTTGAGATGTCTTTTAGCAGGAGTATATGCCCCAAGAAACAAAAATGACATGCAGGGTCAATGAACCCTCTACTGTCTAGTGGTTGCAGCAATTTCGTCTGTACTACTGAGACTGACACTAGGCAAAAAGCCTTTCATGTTGTTTTCATCTCTGTCATTTCATGAAGATGAAAGCTTTTTTCAGAAACTGATTTAGAGACGTACAAATGTGTATGTCCCAAACCAATCTAAATATAATTACTCTCGTAATTATAGTGTCTCTTATCAGAAAATGATCACCAGAATTACTAGATGCATGTTTGAATCCAGAGGATAGGTTTCACTATACTATGCCTTGGAGTACTTCTTTCAAGTCATATTTCAGTAAGACAGCAACCCATGATTCCTAGGAGGATCTGTGTCTTCACAGGACGAGTTTAAGGGCATTTAGAAGGTGTTCAGGTAGTATGATAATACTTAAAGAGATGAACATAACATATTATGGCCCACAAAAATGGCAACGGAGATTTAAGTATTCAGAATGTAATTATCCAACCTGGAATTTAGCCAAGCATTAACTTAGTTAATGCTCTTCTTTCGTGAAAGTACAGTGATATTTCTGATCGTTTGAAGTAGTTCTTATCTCTTATAACAAATGTCATGTGTGGTATTGAGGAGTTTGCTTGCAGGTCAACAGCTGTATCAGTTCTTTCTTGAAGGCTATATCCCCTTCTTATCTCCATGATGTTACAAGATGGCAGAGTGAAGACTTAGAGGTACATATTTCTCAATCTTATCAGTAAAATACAATCCTTCTTGATTGTAGGTGTTAAGGTTTGCCCTGGAAATTTACTGAAGAAATGTGCTTTATTTTGTATAGGTGTTTCACAAAAGCTTCCAAAGAACAATCAGATGTTCTTATTTATCTAGGGACTCCCACTTTTTAAAAACTGTGTTAACTCCAGTTAGAAAATTTAACACGTATAAGTTTCCACTTACGAGGGAAGATTATGTTTAGACGTACAAAACATCATGTGGAACACATTAATATTAACAGGAATTTAGCCCTATTTGAGCAGGTACTTCTTCATTTGGTCTTTCCTACTCTGTTCATCCACACTCAATCAATACTTTTGCTTCTGTTTCTATTTTTCCTGTACTTTTTCTCTCCACATAGTGAAGAACAAAATTGTAACAACTCATAATGGTGTTGCACCCATAATAGAGCTGAACAGACTTTTTTCCACTTGTTTTTTAGTTTCTTGCAAGACAGAAATTTGCTCTTCATGCCTCTGGTGTACTTCAATGTGATTTCCTCTGTTACGTAAACACCAATATAGCTTAACTCAAAACTACTTTCTCCTATTTTTTGCCTAAAGACTTGAGAAAGGAAATTAACAAATGAATTAATGTAGAACTTCTATAATTCTACCTGTAGGTCTTTACTTCATCAGGTCTTTTAAGGTTCATACCATGTGGAACTTCAGGTTACCAGAAGACAGATGCAACCAATTTGGAGTGACAGAATCTGTCAGCCATCTGGAGGTGAGCTGTGCTGCTCCTTGCAGCCCATGTGTCTTGAAAAAGCCCTGTGTCTCAAAGAGACTGCTACAAAGGTTGTGATATGCAGAATTACTCTGGTCCCCTCATGGGCCTCTTTCATGTGATCTAGTATGAAAACACTGTACCATCAGTTAGGCAAATTTGGTATTTTCCCCATTGGAATGCATTCAAATGGAAAAGCTTGGCTTTGTTCTCATGTCTGTAGCTATGCAAATTCTAATAATCATATAGATTTTAACCTTAATTTGTTTATTATTATTATTTTTATCCTTTCCTCAACTCATTCTTTATCACGTTCAACCCCATTAGATAGGAGAGTACATCCTGCCTTCATCTACAAAACACCTGCTACCTTTGCTTTCAGACACTCTTTCAAACAGACTCAAGTATTTTCATCTTAAAAAAAATTTGTTCTCTGAATGGATGCACAGGGCTTTTGCTCTGAGGGACTCATTCTTGCAGAGGCTGGGTACAGTGATATGTAGAATCACATAAATGTTAAAACAAGAAGTGCAGTTTATAAGACTGGATTTGAATGAAAATGGGAACTTGTATTCAGTGAAAAATGAGACCAAGAAACATTGTTATATCTGTGGATTTAAAAAACTCCTAACCAACTGATAACATAAAAAACCCAAACACATAAACCTCAAGTAAACAAAAACACAAAAACCCTCTAAAACAGTCATGTGGTGTAGTTATTGATATGGAGACACTTACCTCTGAAATTTAGTATTATGGCTAAAGAACTAGTCCTTGCTGGGGGGAGGAACAACCAGTGGATATCTATTAAAGTTCATGAGCTTCAGAAGGCTTTTACCAGCTGTCCTTTGAGTGTGTTTTTTTGATGTTTGTTGATGATGGTAAAGGTAAAAATAAATTGATAAGGACCTTCAGTGATTTAAATGTTTGATTTGATCTTGACTGGGCAGAGGGGAGATCCTTTCTTATTCTACTTTGCTCAAAGCAGAACTGCATCTTAGATGTGGTTGTAAAGGATGATTTATATGGTAGTTCCCTGTCTTATTTGCCACTCATCAGGTACAAAACCTTTTTATTTGATGCAGTGAAATGTAGAAACAAGCCTCACAACTGACACTGTGTATCTGTAGATTTAATGCTCACCTCCTGTTGTGCTGCTTCCAATGTGTTCCCCACAGCATCTTTCTCTTTTCTGTTCTATGCCAGTAGCTTGTAGACTTTCAACACTTTCTATTCTAACCCCTTTTTAATCCTCATTGGGAAGCTGGTCTTGTGTAATCTTCACCTGTGAGGAGAGAGAGTGGGAATCTAGGTGGAAACTGTCTGGACACTTTCCAAATTACAAGATAAAGTTATATCCTTTTTTTTTTTCCTTCTTGTCTTAAACTATACAGACTAATCTGAAAAGATTTTTTTCTTTCTACCGAGAAAATGTTTATGTTTGTATAATTCTACAGTAGTTTGTAGGTACCAACTAAATAGTATGCGGCCTTACAATGATAGAGATATTGCTAGGGGTTGTTTACTGGCCTCAGAAAAGGAACCCCTCTCCCTCCAAATGACTTCAGGCTTTGAAGGGATATGTAGAACTCACATAAAAATGATGTAGTGGAGAACAATTTGAGCGGTGTGGCAAAATATGGAAATAAAAACTACTTCACCATCTTTAATGACTACTTTACAAATACTATATTTTGTCTCTGTCATAGAACACTTCTTTTCTCTTGGTTACCTTTTCTTGTCTAGAAGGCAGCAAGCAAGTGATGAGTGGTTGCTAGTGGCAGTGATATTGTTCTGCTACAGTTAATCTTATTTCTTTCACTTTTCCTACTTCTAGAACTTTACAAACTGAAGTCCCATCAGAGAATTCTGAAGCTTGTGAGCTCCAATATGTGGATCATGCTTCCTGTCTCAAACGATGAGATCATTTTGCCTCTCATTTTCCCTTATTCAGACTCTGTATTCTGTAGTATTCCTCATTTCATCATATTAAAAAAAAAAAAAAAGCAGAAATAAAAAGCTGAGCTTACATTCACTGAGAAGGTCCTTTTATTAAATTTTCATAAATATCTACAAATCTTCAAAAGACTTACTGGCATTCAATTCTAATTCTCCTTTAGAATCATAGAATCATAGAACGGTAGGGTTGGAAGGGACCTTTAGAGAGCATCTAGTCCAACCCCCCTGCAGAAGCAGGTTCACCTAGATCAGGTTGCATAGGAACATGTCCAGGTGGGTCTTGAAGACCTCCAAGGAAGGAGACTCCACAACCCCTCTGGGCAGCCTGTGCCAGGGCTCCGTCACCCTCACAGTAACATAGTTTTTCTTATATTTAAGTGGAACTTTATGTGTTCCAGCTTCATCTCATTACCCCTTCTCCTGTTGCTAGCTACTATAGAAAAAAGGGATGTCCCAACCTCCTGACACCCACTCTTTAGATATTTATAAATGTTAATAAGATCTCCCCTCAGTCTCCTCTTCTCCAGAGTAAACAGCCCCAGTTCCCACAGCCTTTCCTTGTATGAAAGATGTTCCATTCCCCTGATCATCTTGGTGGCCCTGCACTGGACTCTCTCCAGCAGTTCCCTGTCCCTCTTGAGCTGAGGAGCCCAGAACTGGACACAGGACTCCAGATGAGGCCTCACCAGGGCAGAGTAGAGGAGGAGCAGAACCTCCCTTGACCTGCTGGCCACATTCTTCTTGATGCATCGCAGGATGCCTTTGGCCTTCTTGGCCGCAAGGGCACATTGCTGGCTCATGGTTAGTTTATTATCAATTGGGATTCCCAGGTCCCTCTGTGCAGAGCTGTTCTCCATCAGCTCAATCCCCAGCCTATACTGGTGCATGGGGTTGTTCCTCCTCAGTAGCAGGACTCTGCACTTGTCCTTGTTGAATCTCATGAGGTTCCTCTCTGCCCAATTCTCAAGCTGGTCAAGATGCCACTGAATGGCAGCACAGCCTTCTGGGGAATCAGCCAGTCCTCCCAGTTTGGTGTCATCAGAGAACTTGCTGAGGGTACACTCTGTCCCCTCATCCAGGTCATTGATGAAGATGTTGAACAAGACTGGCCCCAGAACCGATTCCTGTGGAACTCCACTGGCCACAGGCCTCCAACTCAATTCTGTGCTTTAGTCTAAATTGGCAAGCTTAAGTCTTAACTGGACTGTTTAGAAAGAACAATTTTTCACCATGTGGGCTTTACATCTTTTCTGAAAGTATTTCAGATGCAGAGCATACAAACATTTGGAATTCTGTTTGGAATTCTGCCAGTCTGGTAGCACAAGCCATTATGATGCAAATACAGCTACTAATTTTCCTCCACATTCATGCTAGAATAGGTGATATAGAATTGCTTAATGTAATTGACAGTTCTTCCTGAACTTAAAGAGATAACTAATTATCTGTCATTTGTTACTTCTTACTGTCTTCTCATATCCTCAGGATTGCAAATAGAGAAAAGAAACAGTGCTGTTGTGCATGTGCTTTTCTCTTCTGATTTAGCTGCTAACTTTGTGTTGCTGCTTCTGGTCAGTGAGATAATAAACATTCTTGGGAGGATAAACAGATTTCTCAGCCCTGTATCTCTCGAGTGAGTCTTTTTCTGTACTGATGTAAAGCTCATTAAGTATTTTTATGAGAAAAGCAGCTTCATTTTTCTCTTGAAAGCAATTCACTGTCTAGCCTCTTAGAAGAGGGAGCTGAGAAGGAGCAGGAGTATATCAGACTTGATATACTACTAAACAGTAGCTATTAACTCTGAATATGGAGAGATGCTTCTTTAGTAGTTCCTCTTAAGGAGAAGACTTGTGAAATGGAAGTTTTATCTGCACCGCTGTGTTTAACCATCTTGGGTGGATTTATTTACATTATTTTATTCTACTCAACACTTCATCAATTTCTTTAAAAATCATTTAATATTTCCCACATCAACAGCATCCTATGTTTACTACTTAATCTGCCTACAGATGTGCTTTTCATGTGAGAACTAAAAATCATAGCTATAGAAACAATATTTACTTATTAGTCCTGAAATCATGTCTGTTACACAAGCAGAGGTTGCTCAGTATTCCAAGATTTGATGATGTCACTGTTGCTCTCTATGAACTTAGAACAATCCCATTTTTCCTTTTTAATCAGTGTGTAATTCCAGATTGAATTTAAGAATGTGTTTCCAAAGTTAAGTTTTCCTGCATTCACAGGATAATGACTGTCTAGTAGTCACTCAAAGTGACCTTGTGGAATACTGTTTCACATAATTAACATTATCTTTTTGTGCAACCAGGAAGATTTGAACTTAGTAGTAATTCATTATAAACACATGAAACTTAATGTCATTAAAGGTAAGGCAAGTGGGACTCTGCCTTGTACGTTAATCTTTACCTGTATTCTTACTAGTTACTTGTCAAACAGAAAAGAGTTTTAATATTATACAGGAAAATGGAATCTGTATTTAAATGGAGATCCCGACTGAGCTGTGCTACACAGGATATTTGAAATACTAAGAATACTCACCTGTGGGGACCGCATTGCTGGGTATGGCTAGCAAATTTTTGTTGACTTCAGGGCAGTGATGTAGTGAATATGCTATTCTTAAATACCCTCCATGGGGGTAGTCCCGAGAGAGGAAGTCAAATGACAGGAAAGAGCTGAAAGCACTCCTCAGAGAGATGGTGTCTTGGAGGGAGATACAGAAACATATGGCAGCAAAGGATGTATGAGAGAGTATATGTTAAAAACAGTTGCTTGTCTTATTTTAAGAGACTTCAGAGTATAGCCCTGCTCTAGATTTTTTAAATGAACATTTCTCTCATGATATTCATTATTTAATTTCTTGTATGGCCATCAAAGATGAATTTTTTTAATTATTTTTAGTTCTGGTGTTGAGTGATGCAAGGGGAGAAGAAAAGTATGAAAATATCGAGGCCTGAATGCCAACTCATGTTATTACCAATTGGGTATAAATAATATTAAACAAGTTTACATGAGGTCTGACATCTCTTGTTTTTCTTTATGTTTGAGTCAAGTAATCAAAAACTCTAGTTTCTATGTCTAGTTGATGTGAAGACATAGAAGTTCTTTATACAAAATGCAAAAAGTATTTATAAACTGATATTATGTATATGTGTTAAAAGAGTAAGTTCCACTTAAACATAAGGAAAAACTATTTTACCGTAAAGGTGATGGAGCCCTGGCACAGGTTGCCCAGAGAGGTTGTGGAGTCTCCTTCTCTGGAGGTTTTCAAAACCCACTTGAATGCGTTGCTGTGTGACCTGCTTTAAGATGGGGTTGGACTAGATGATCACTAGAAGTCCCTTCCAACTCCTACCATTCTATGATTCTATGTAACACAAAAAACATTGTAAAATTCCCAGCAGTAGTTATAGTTTCTTTCTCAGGTCTAGATGTGCCTATCTATGAAGTTTGGGGTTTTTTTGTTTTACTATAACTTGACATTGAAATTAAAACCACCTTAGTAGTTTCTTTTAACTATAAACAAGTTGCAAATCTTGTATTTCTGGAGTGAGAATTCTACTAGGCAAAAGAAGCTGAGAAAGAAAATAGGACATGTAGCAACTGATGTCCAAGAAAAAAATTATTTACCGGGGACTGTCTTATGGCAAATGAAACTCTCCCTGACAAATTTAATGTACTGTCCATTGTTCTCAATTGGAAGAAGTATGAATATAAAGAACTGAAGGAAAACAATATAGCCTTTGAAAAAAGAAAAAAGAAAGAAAGAAAGAAAGATGAAGAAAACCCCTCTTTGGCTCTTTTTTTTCTTTATGTAGAAATTCTCAGAATCACAGAATGGTAGGAGTTGGAAGGAACCTTTAGAGATCATCTAGTCCAACTCCAACTCTGTAGGCTAGGAGTTGCTGGGAAAGATAGATATGAAGTTTTCTCCAGTGTTAAACTGATAGATGTGTTCTGGTTGCCGATCAACACTTGTGAGAATAATAAATATTCCATTATGGAAAGGAGGAAAGCTAGAAGAAAGACAAAATTATATAAAATTCCCAGAACTAAAAGGTTTATAGTACTTTCACTTTTTTTTTCTCTAGACTACAATATGGCATGCTCATGTTTTATAAGGTGTGCTGGTCTAAAGGGTCTAGGAAAAATAAATGTGTAATTTAAAAATTATGTACAGATGAGAAATCAACTGTCAAGCAGATAAAAATATAAATCCTGAAGAAAGAAACTGGAGCAGGCAGAAAAACAAATGAACCATGAGTCAACTTTGGTAAAAAATCCAAAAGTCAGGCTTAATTTTTGGTGCAGATAAATTGGGAGGATTGTTGGTTTGACTTTTTTGGGGATGAGATGTCTTTGTGGGATTTTTTCCTTTGTTTTGCGAGAAGTCTCAATTCTTGCATTAATGTGCACTTTAATTTAAAACTAATATTACAGTTTTAGCTGTCTGTAAATGTGATATCTAGCTAAATGTGTTATTTAGCCCTAATTTCCAAAGGAAAGAAGACTTAATGTGACCATTCTTTCTCAATTCTCCCCTCAACACTGAACTTAGAAATGTATGCTTAGCCTTTAGACATCAGATAATTCCTCAGCTGCTTCCACAGGAATCAGAAACTTATACCTTATTAAATACGTAGGCATTGTAGTATGAGACAACAGAATGCACAGTGGGGATTTTTGTTTCCTCTGATTACAGAACTTCTGTGTATTTTCTCCAGAAGTTTGTGTCAGGCTGCTGCCAGAGGTAGGTTACCCAGCCTGTTGCAAACTCAAGTCTCTGCTGTCAAATTCACATAATTAAATATATATCGGTCTGACACGTGAAATGTTGTAGCCATAGGTTTTTTCCAAAAACAGAGCAGTTTCCACTTCTTGGAAGGAGTCATAGTTCTGAGAAGATTTAAAACAATATAAAAAGACACTGACGAGATCCGGAAATTTTATCTTTTGTTGACTAGCTTGTCATCTTTTTTTCCTTCCTGACTATAACCAGACTAACCTTTGGGAAGGGGTCTGAATGCCCAGGGAACTCCTATAAAGAATGTTGAAACTCCCATCAAGCATACCAAAAACGTCAGTAACACGGAATTTTGTAATTCAAAGGATTACAGTTCATAAAATAGCATTCAAGTTACCTCATCATAACAAGAACTGTTTCTCCACAAATGATGGAAAAAGAGTTCTCCCTAAGGTATTTTTCATCTTTTCTATTCCATTCCTCTTCTTCCCTGTTCATGTACACATTGTTTTGGCATGCACAGTTTTACAGTCATGTACTGCTCAGGGAAGCCACTTGAACAGTGGAATAGATTTTTTTATTGGGTATACACCTTATACTATTGCTGCGAGCTGGACTGAGACATTAAATTATAAACAGGTCACAGATAGGTAGTATAATAGCTAATCACATAATCACAGAATATCAAGGGTTGGAAGGGACCTTGAAAGATCATCTAGTCCAACCCCCGTGCCAGATCAGGATCATGTAGAATAGGTCACACAGAAACTTGACCAGATGAGTTTTGAATGTCTCCAGGGAAGGAGACTCCACAGTCCATCTGGGCAGCCTGTTCCAGCACCCTCACAGTGAAGAAGTTTTTCTTTATGTTTCTCCTTACGTTCCAGCTTTTACCCATTGCCCCTTGTCCTTTCATTGGACATCACTGAGAACAGCCTGGCTCCATCCTCCAGACACCTGCCCTTTAAGTATTTGTAAACATTAATGAGATCATCCTTCAGTCTCCTCCAAGCTGAAAAGCCCCAGCTCCTTCAGCCTTTCATCATAAGGGAGATGCTTCACTCCATCATTTTGGCGGGCCTGCACTAAACTCTCTCCAGCAGCTCCCTGTCCTTCTTGTACTGAGGTGCCTAGAACTGGACACAGTATTCCAGATATGGTCTCAAGAGGGCAGAATAGAGGGGAAGGAAAACCTCTCTCAACCTACTGTCCACAACATTTCTAATACTCCCCAGGATGTCATTGGCCTTTTTAGCCATGGGGGCACATTGCTGGCTCATTGTCTTCCTGCTGTCCACCAAGACCCCCAGGTCCTTTTCCCCTACACTACTCTTTCAGAGTTCACTCCCCAGCCTGTACTGGTACATGGGGTTATTCTTTCCCAGATGCAAGACTCTACACTTGCCCTTGTTGAAGTTCATTACTCTCCACCAAACTCTCCAGCCTGTCAAGGTCTCATTGAATGGTAGCACAGCCTTCTGGCATGTCAGCCACTGCCCCCAGTTTACTGTTGTCAGCAAACTTGCTGACAGTGCCCTCTGTTCCCTCATCAAGATCATTAATGAATTTATTGGACAGCATTGGTCTCAGCATCAATCCCTGAGGGACTCAACTAGATACAAGCCTCCAACTAGACCCTGCCCCATTGAACACAACTCTCTGCCTTTTTCCCTTCAACTAGTTAACAATCTACCTCACTACCTGATCATCCAGCCCACACTTTCTCAGTTTTACTGCGAGGATGGTGTTGGAGGTGTTGTCAAACGCTTTACTGAAATCCAGATAAACCAGACCCACTGCAGTGCCATCATCTATCCACCTGGTTATCAGGTTGGTTAAACATGACTTCCCTTTGGTAAAGCCATATTGACTGCTGATTTATGTACATCCAGATTGCTCAACTGATCCTTAACCCAGTCCTCATCAACCAAAAGAAACATTTAACCTGGCTTCTTCTGGAGTCTGGAGCTCCTGAGGACAGTCTCCAGAAGTACAGACAAAAGCAAAGAAGGCATTCAGTAACTCTGCCTTCTCTGTATCCTCTGTCATCAGTGCATCCATCTCATTCAACAGTGCCTCTAGCATTAGTTTTATCTGCAATGTATTTGAAGAAGCCTTTTTTGTTGTCTCTGACCTCCCTTGCAAGGCATAAAAAGTGTATGGAAAGGCACAAGGGCACATCTTAAGACAATTGAGAAGTGAGATTCAGGGCATTTTCTTTCATGGATGAATTTATGATGCATAAGTACAAAAAAAAAAATCACCTGGAAAAGATAGTGATTTGAAATTGTCTTATCCCTGCCTCACTTAAAGCTTATGAGGCATTTACCTGTCAGCTTAAGATGTGTCTGGGCAGCCAACTTCGGTGCCTGAGCACAAGCAAACATATCCAATTGTAAGGCATTAGCTGATTGCATGCTTGACACACAAGAACAGTCTTGTACAAAGTGCAGTCAGCTAGAGTCACTCATGAAATAGTGCTGCCACCTTCATTAAAGAAGTCAGACACAGGATGGGAGTGCTCTGTTCAACTCCTGTCTTACCTTCAGGACATTCAAAACACTTTTCCACTTCCAATCATTGCCTAGCTTTTCTTCACCTGTGTGCTGAATTTTAGCTGCTCTGCAAACAAGAAACATAATGGCAATGCAGAAGGAGAGGAGGAAAGAGATTGCTGCCTCTCTACCAAGCAATACTTAGATGAGAAATCCTGAAATTTGACTCCCTGGACATCTAACACAAAACTCCCCTAGAAAACATCTTAGGCAACAATATCTTTAGGAATGCAGCACCTACATCTGGCGTGACCAAGTATCTACTCTTGAATTCTTCTCTATACCTCCTGAAGTATCAAACTGGAAAAGAAACAGAAAGGAGTATATTTGTTCTTCTGGACACTATCTACCCATCTGCTATGAAATGTCACCAGCTTAGAACAGTTTCCCAGGCAATCAAAATCTACAGAGATACGTATCATCTCGACAGACTAATATAAAACTATGACTTGACAATCCTGCTTACTTATATTTCAACAATAACAGAAGAGAAAGTAAGTTTCTTGTAAGTTTCCCAGTAAAGTTTTCAAAGTACAATAAGTGATTGAATATCTGCCAGAATAACTTTTTGACAGCTAGTTATGGATTTTTTCCTGAATAGTGTCAGAGAGTGATAGACTAAAAGTTTAAGTGTATATATTTGCTTATCTACACTCAAACATTCTTGTTACTGTATATGAATATTTATGCTTGATTTATCTTTGAAATGAACTTTTGCCTGAAATTCCTTGTCACAAAGCTGTAATGGGATACAAGCTTGCCTACTTCAGATTCTTGCATATATACACTCAGTGCCACTTTACTAGTAGGTGCTATTTTACATACCATATGTCCATACACATGTACATGCCATATGCACATACACTTGTATGTACTGTATATTCAGTTTACATCCATCTGTATGGATATATTTATAGAAGTAGGTAGCTGCCTACTAGCTGCCTATTAGCTGCCAGTGAAAACACACTGTCATCAACTTGCAGCCTGTGTTGCAAATCCAGTAAAAAAACTGGGTCTTAATAGTTGTAAATAGACCTATGAGTATACATATGAGTAGGCCTATTGATTGTTGTGGTTTTTTTGATTGTCAATTGATTTACTTTGTCACGTTATAAAAAATCATTATAATTCATTATATGTTACAATCTGGAGATTTTACCTTTTTTAAATTTTTTCCTTCTCTTACTTTTTGTCCTATAAAGAGAATTAATAAATTGGGTTAACACATACAGTAAACCAGTTTTCTGATCTTTTATTCACTCTTAAGTTACTCACATGTGTCAATAAATGCAAACATAGTAAAGAGTGACAATTAGTTAAGTTGAAGTGTTAAACACACTTTGTTCATGCAGACTGAATTCTAACTTGGAGTACAATCTTTCATAACATGGCCATTCGTTAACACTTTTCCTTACAGGGTTCATGACATATTTAGGGCTGAAGATAGAGCTCATTGATGCACATTTCATAGTTTTTCCTTGTTCAGTGTTTACTATTATGTAACTACTGTGGAAATGAAATAACATAGATGGGAGAAATGCTATGTTTGGAGACAGACTGTAGAGTAGGCTATTTGATGAAAGTATAAAACTAAATAATATAAATGTCCATCAAAATTAGAAACAAAGCAAAACAGAAAAGAAACCATACAATGATTCTGACAAAACATTTGCCAATGATTGCTGCATTTATCACTAAGGATGCCAACATAAAATACACAATGTTCTAATGTCATGCACAGCATACAAGATTAGTCTACTTAAAGGAAGTTTTACATTCTGAATGGAAAATTGTTTAAAAGCATTAGAAAATTTCAGAGTGTTTTTTACAGAAATTTGTAACAAAAGAGAAACTTGTGGATCATTTAGGAAATGTGAAATCTATAGCAAAGTTTTTATTGGTTGTGGAGATACGGCCTCTTTGGAAATTTTTCTGAAATGCAAATCAGTTCTAGAACAAAAAAAACCCACTCAAAACATACAGATGTGCAACATATTTTTCCTTCTTTCCAAATGTTTTTATCTCTTTGTTATTTACATTAACAATTAACTTCAGTTATGAATCTGACACTGAACACATTGCAAGAATATCACATTGACATCAAAAGACTCCAACTCTTGTCTATTGATAATCTCAGACAATAATCCTTCAATTAATTTTTTGAGGTTCATCATTGTACAACAGGAATTCAGTTCCTAAGTTAAAAACAGTTAGCATATTGATAGTACTTATTTTTTCTATGCTTAACACTATAATTTGAGTAATTAGGACATGTAAGTGAACAGTGTGCTTTTTATTACTTTTACAACTATAAATAATGTCATATTAATATTGTACTGGTATGGAATGTATCCCAGTTACAGTGATTTTATAAATTTATGTGATATACTCAACGTTATAAAATTTGAAAGAGGTTCAGGATCAAAGTATTCTTAAGGAATAAATCTCTGCAAATGTTAATACAAAGGAGAAATTTATGAAACATATTTATCTTGTGAAGAGCAAGCTTTCTCAAGTTCATAGAGATTTCAGGGTTCTTGCTGAGAGATTTATGAAGATACAGTAGCTATCTTTTCTCATTTGTAGTTGTGGTAAAGACCTTCTAAGAGACTCCTTTAAGAAAAGTATAGGAAACTGAATAGAAGAATCATGCAAGAGCACTTGAACTGCACAAGAGACTTTGTATTGTTACTGGAAAACTTTCACAAAGAAGATCTGTAGGTCAACAAGTCTGGGACCACTTTTGTAAAAAACATGTTTGTTGGGAAAATTGATAGAAAGACATAAAATGCAAAATCTGAATTTATTAGGGGAGATATTTGCAGCTCTCATAATCAACAAAGAGAATTATAACAGACATGCTATCGTGTTTATGACAGAAGAAAAAAAGAGATATTTCACATTAGCATGAAAGACAATGTTTGAGAATTTTGTTTGATTTCAGACGATAGTAAGATCATGAAGGCAATGCCATGATAAAATATTTTATCTTACATCTGTGCTGTGAATGACTGCACACACATAATATACACACTCCCGGAGTTCCAAAACAATCTAGTAGACCCAGTGAAATTAGTAAAATATCCATTTCTGTTTGTTTTTCATTGTGAAGGAGATCTCAAATGAAAAATTTAACTTGCCCAGCATCGACTAAGGAAACCGTCATGCCAATGTATGATATGAAATACAAATATTTCATTATTGGCTTCATTTTTTAAATGACTTATAACTGAATTAAATATTGAAAATATAGAAAAGGAATGTAATTTTATGGTGCTATCATTCCAACTGTAAAGAATTATATACAGGATAGTTCTGCTGCTTATAAAAGAAGTGTTCCATCTGGCACAGATCTAAATCATGGATCTGAAATGTTCAGGGCAGTGTAGCAGGAAACAAAAGAAAAAAAAATCTAGAATCAGAGTTTGGGAAAATCTAATGGCAAATTCAGTAAAAGTGAGCTTGAGGCCAAATAAAAATGAAGGATAATTCAAGATCCTTTCCCTCCAAATTATTATTAATTTTAATCATAGAATTATTGAATCATAGAATGACTTCAGTTGGAATACAAATATCCTCTAGTTCCAATCCATGGCTCCCCTGCCATGGCCCCTGCCAAAGACTCACTTCATCTTTATTGTAAGCCCACTTTAAATTTGGAAAGCTGCAATAAGGTCCCCCCTGGGGTCTTCTTTTCTGCAGGCTGAACAATCCCAATTCTCTTAGCCTTTTTTCATAGGAAATAGGTTCAAACTTTATGATCATCTTTGCTGTCTCCACTCCTCCTCCCTGCCCTGGACCCACTCTGAGAGGTCCATGTCTGTTTTGCACTGTGAGCTCCAGAGCTACATACATTCCTTCCCACGAGGTCTCATGAGAGTAGAGATGGAGAACCACCCCCTCAACCTTCTGACCATTTTTTTTTTTCTATGAAATCCAGGATGTAATTGGCTTTCTGAACCACAAGTACATTTTGATGGCTCATGTCCAGCTCATCTACTACTGTCCCCAAGTCATTCTCTTCAGAGTTGTTCTCAGTCCATTCACCTGTCAGTCTGTATTTATATTGGCGATTACCCTGACCTAGATATGTGACATTGCAAAGGGCCTGGTTGAATTTTAAGATGTTCACATTGTCCAACTTCTTAAGTCTGTCAAGGCACTTTTGATTGGCATACCTCCTCTCTAGAGAATCAACTGCACCACTCAGTTTGATGTCATCTGCAGACTTGCTACTTAATCCCACTGGTTATGTCACTAATAAAGATAGTGAACAGTACTGGCCTCAGTACAGATCCCATTTGCTAATGATCTTTATTTAGACATTGATCCCTTGACTGCAATTCTTTGGATGTGGCCAAGAAACAAATTCCTTATCTAACAGTCCTACGTCAAACCTATATCTCTCAAACATAGAGACAAAGATGTCATATAGGATTATGTCAAAGGTCTTGCAGAAGTCAAGGTAGATGAAATATTTTGTTGCTATGAAAACAGAAAGACAATGTCTTCTTATGTTTTGGTTTTTTTCTTCCATTGGTTCATTACTACGTGTCTGTTTACACTTATCTCCTAGTTTATAGAGCTACCTATGTAAAGATGTAAATAATGAAAGCAAAAGGGAATGTATATTAATATATAATTAGCAAATACTCCTCCTTACCAAGTGTGTGCAAAGTAGAAGCTTGACTGAGATTAAACAGTTGCACTAGAAGTTTCTGAATTTACAGAAAATGATCCAATAGTCACTGAACTTGGTAGTACTCATTAGAGATGGTCCAGCTCTTGCTACCAAAAGACCATTTCTTCTGCCCACTGGCAAAACAAACTATCTAAAATGATACATTAAGTTATACTAATTGAAACGCTTGTCACATGCATTTGCAGGTCTCACTTCTAGACATTAGCCTTTAATTAACTTTCCTCTCATATTTGTTTTTATTTAACCAAGTAATTTGTAGCTTCATTCTGGCAGTCCTATTATCTTTATTGGGAGCACTCAAATACTATGTTAAAGAACGGTCTTGTACGTAGCTTGTGTGTTACACCTCAGTATTACATGCGTCAGTTCTCTACAGCATTACATAATTTTTTTATTGTTGAAACTAATATGCTTCTGTAGTCTGTGCAGAAATAAGTGTTAGAGTCATATCTTCAGCTTGGAAGTTAGATTGTCATCTAATCATGACATCAGCCAGGACATCATTGACATCATTGTCATCAGCCAGGACAGTTTATTTCTACATGCCTAGTGCTACTGTTTATGACCTTTTTTTTTTTTTTAAAAGGTGCTTATAAATCATATTATGTAATTTTTAATAGTCATTATAAACCATGAAGAAAATTGAAAACCATGTAACATTTTTTTTGTAACTTAGAAAATGGGCAACTAAAGCAGTATTAAATTGAATAAAGTGTTCAGTGTTAAAACATAAAAAAGTGACACATACCTGGATTGGATTTCATTAGACCAGGAGCTATCTGCCTTCTAGAGGTTATTTCAAATTACTGCTTTAATTGAAATCACACAAACTGTGTACTCACTCAGTTATAAGTAATTGTGAAATTTTATTTAAATTGTGTAGTTCTTAAATTAAGATTGAAATGTTTAATAAAAATAACACTTGCAGCTATTTGTATGATGCTTTTAATTCCCATGCATATGTTACGTTTTTACAAAATAAACTAAAATTGTTTCACATTCTCCAAAATGCTATAACTGATGAAAACCTTCTGCTTTTCTCTTTTATACTGAGAGTCCACATTTTATTTATAGGATGAATAAGAATATAGAAATGACATAAATAAATTTTTATCTTTGGGAAAGTATGAAGAACTGTAAGAAAAGCTTGTTTCTAAACAGTATTAACATAAAACTGATGTTGAATCATTAAAAATTGTTTAAAAATTTATGATTTTCAGGTCAATTTCTTAAACCAATAATTAAAAATTATTTCATTATTGGTACATTACATTCTGTATTATAGTTCATTTTTAAAATGAAAACTCTCTGTTCTGTGTCTCAACAGTCAAAAATTCCGTTCAAAAGAAATCCTCTAAGTAACCGAGATTAGTGACTCAAGATCTTTCCTGAATATGTTCATATATTAAAATAAATAACAATGCAAATGCAAAAAGGAAATGTATATTAGTGTAAAATGTTTGAAACAAAATCTCTGAGATCAAGAATGAAAAATAAAGAGGCTTCTCTTAGCTGCCTCAGAACAGTCTGAACAAAAAAATCTTCACCTCTAGAAATTTCCAGTTCCTATGATTTGAGTTAAAAAAAAATATGTTTTTCTTGTATTTGTCAAAAAAATCTATAGCCTAGCCAAAATTCCCAGGTGCCTGGGCTTCTCTTTAAGAGTACGTTTTCCACAAGAATAACATTTGCATCATTTGCTACTGAGAGAAGCTGATTCCCTTATTGCTTACCTTGCTTTAAAATGGATAAGACTTCATTAATGATGATCAATAACAATAAGTGAAAAGACTCTGGAGTCATTACTCTTATCACTGTACTGCAAACAGTTTCTGCATGAGACAAGATTTTCATTCTGAAAGTGACAGTATATGAAGCAACATAAAAAAAAGAATAATTTTTACTTTTGAATTTTCAGAAGGTCTTAAAAAGAATCAAATTTCATTCAACTGACCTGTTGGAATAATGAATCAGAAAGCAAATACCTTGGGGGGCAACCCAGGAGACTTTGGATTTTCATAGAATCATAGAATGGTAGGGGTTGGAAGGGATGCCCTGCAGAAGCAGGTTCACCTAGATCAGGTCGCAGAGGAACATGTCCAGGTGGGTCTTGAAGACCTCCAAGGAGATTCCACAACCCCTCTGGGCAGCCTGTGCCAGGGCTCCCTCACCTTCACAGTGAAATAGTTTTTTCTGATATTTGACTGGAACTTTTTTTCTTCCAGCTTCATCCCATTACCGCTTGTCCTGCTGCTAGATACAATACAAAAAAAGGATGCCTCAACCTCCTGACACCCATCCTTTAGATATTTATAAATGTTAATAAGATCTCCCCTCAATCTCCTCTTCTCCAGACTAAACAGCCCCAGTTCCCGCAGCTTTTCCTCAAATGAAAGATGTTCCAGTCCCCTGATCATCTTGGTGGCCCTGCGCTGGACTCTCTCCAGCACTTCCCTATCCCTCTTGAGCTGGGGAACCCAGAGCTGGACACAGGACTCCAGATGAGGCCTCACCAGGTCAGAGTAGAGGGGGAGCAGAACCTCCCTTGACCTGCTGGCCACACTCTTCTTCATGCATCCCAGGATGCCACTGGCCTTCTTGGCCGCAAGGGCACATTGCTGGCTCATGGTTAGTTTATTATCAATCAAGACTCCCAGGTCTCTCTCTGCAGAGCTGCTCTTCAACAGTTTGACCCCCAGCCTGTACTGGTGCATGGAGTTGTTCCTCCTGAGTAGCAGGACTCTGCACTTGTCCTTGTTGAACCTCATGAGGTTCCTCTCTGCCCAATTCTCAAGCTGGTCGAGATCCTGCTGAATGGCAGCACAGCCTTCTGGGGAATCAGCCAGTCCTCCTAGTTTGGTGTCATCAGAGAACTTGCTGGGGGTACACTCTGTCCCCTCATCCAGGTCATTGATGAAGATGTTGGACAAGACTGGGCCCAGAACCGATCCCTGTGGAACTCCACTGGCCACAGGCCTCCAACTCTACTCTGTGCCATTGATCACCACCCTCTGGGCTCTGTCATTCAGCCAGCTCTCGATCCACCTCACCATTCACTCATTCAAACCACACTACTTGACCTTTCTGATGAGGATGCTGTGGGAGACAGTGTCAAAAGCCTTGCTGAAGTCAAGATAGATGACATCCACTGCTGTCTCCCCTCATCTAGCCGGCTGGTTATGCACTCATAGAAGGCTATCAGGTTGATTAAACAGGATTTCCCCTTGGTAAAGCCATTTTGACTCCCCATGATAACCATCTTATCCTTCATATGTTTTTACAGACATAAAACTTCAAGAGTTAGAGTGATCTAATGCAGAGTATCAACGGAAATTGTCATTAATTCTGCAACAACAAAAATGGTTCTTGTCCACTACTGAGAATAATGATGTAATATGGGACAATTATTACCATAGACTCTATTGAATTACCTTAAAAAGTGAAGAGTGAAATATCTTAAGTACTTAATTTCTTTCCTCATTAAAGAAAGTTCCCATGAACATCAAAGATGTATCAGATAGTATTTAAATTTATTCTTTCTAATATAGAAAGCCACATTCTAAATATATAATAAACTTTTACTGATGGTAGTACAGTTGCAACACAAAATAAGTTTTTGTCATGGCCAAAAACAGTTCTGGTGAAACACAGCCCTGGTCTGCTCTCAGGTCCTATCTACCGAAAGCAGTCTTGGCAAATACTTATCTTCAGGAGACTAATTCAGCCTTTTAGTCTTTTGTTGGCTCTGATTAGTCTGTGCAGGGAATTAGGTGCATCCAGAGGTAAATACAAAGGGCAGGTCTAACATAGAAAATAATGCAGATGACCCTTGAAAAGAGGTGACCCACTTTCCATTGACTTGAAGCAAGGTGAGGAAAACAAGCCCGGTAACCTACATGGCTAAATTCAATGCTTAGCTATCAGGGATATGAGTAGCTTCAATATTTGTAGTAGTGTTCATTCATTCTTACAGCAACAATAGTTCTGTAAGTGTGTATATGTCGTGTATGACTTTCTATCATGTACAGTCTGATGCACAGTTTTGTTAATCTGCTTGGTTATCTGCTTGTCAATCTGTTTGTTAATCTATTAATCAGATTTTGTTAATCTACTAATCAGATTTTGTTAATCTGCTTGATGCTGAAAGGATGAGATTCTCTCCTGAAGTCTTGGCTTTATGAGCATGCTTACTGCTGTTATTGGTAACAGTGGAAGGATATTTTAGCCAAACAAACATTCAAATTTGTCTTGTAAGAGAAAATAACTTCTTTATCTGTGCTTCTTGAAGTGGTTGGTGGTCTTTACAGCTCTTTGGATGTACTACAGCACAAATGAAAACATATTTCTAAGAACAACAAATCAATATCTTAACTGGCTTATTCACTCATCCAATATAACTACTGCACTGCTTCAAACTAGCTAGCATAGCTACCTTCAGAGATCTATCAGAACAGAGGTGATAGTATTTTACATCATCAAGCTGGATTCAACTGTGGTCAGTGATATCACATTTTCCTGTTCATTGCTGACTATGGGGGAAAAAAACCAAAAAAATTTTCTTTTTTTAATAGGATATGGTCTTTTTATAGGACTATCAAGATCTAACATTTAAGTATTTTATTTAATGACTGAACTATATAGTGCTAGGTCACCAGAAGCATACTTTGCTTTGGTCTTTGGCACTCTCTCAGCCTCTTGTTAGAATTTCGAAAATGCTCAACACAGACTGGAATTTTTGAGTAGCATTATACTGAGCCGTGCTTTCTTTTGATCACCATTTGGACTCTTGCTATGTTAGTTATCTGAGCATGACTCACTTTGTAAGAAATGATTTATCATTGCTGTCCACACAGCAAAATGTGTAGCAGTCACTGTAGTCAGGCTTAAGATGTGCGGAGATATACTTCTAATCTGAAGAGATTTAAGAAATGGATGCAAAATCTTTGATGTAGTATATGTGCCATTTTTGTTCTTTTTAAAATTACATTCTATTTTGAAAAGATTGAAAACCTAAATATATTATCTAGTTGTGTCCTATTTCCACTGCAGTTTTCAGTGTTTCATAGTAGATGTGGGTCAGTATCTTCCAAGCTCAAGAACTGATTTTATGTATGAAAAGTGTAAGTGGGCATAAAAGCAGGGTCAAAAAAAGAAAAGAAGTCCAGATCAGTATCTCATTTTAATTACGGGTAAAGTGGCTTAAAAAAAATATTTTCATAAGAAATATATCTAACACAGAATTTAATTCTGCAAAGTTCCTGCTTAAAACAGCAAGATTTTCAGATGCACTGGAACCTTACTTTATAGAATTTTATTGTAAAATTGCATTGTGTTAATGTATCCTGAAACTAGTGTATTTGCAATGACTCACAAGATAACTTATTTATACAGTAGTAAAGGAAATGAAATGTAAAGGAATCAAATTATTCATTGACAATATAGAAAAATTGTCAGACTTGAACCTTTTTTGTACATAAGCAACAGCTCAAGCACTGATGTCTTCAGGTGTAGCAGATCATACCAACATGCAGAAAATTCACCCACCCAAATGGAGTTTACATATACAAATCCAGAAGAAGAAACACATATTTTAGCTGAAAAATATTGAGGTAAAGTATACATGCATTTTTTGAAAATTCTGACCTAAAGATTTTACCAGTTTGGCAGCTGCAAAACATATGTTATGTTATGTTATGTTATGTTATGTTATGTTATGTTAATTGTGCTAGAACTCTTATATATTATGGGTATATCATATATACTGGGTAAATTGACAGCAGAATTTTATCTCTCAATTATCTAAATTACAATCTAACTTTAAAATGCTTATGTTTAGATTAGAGCACTCAAACAGATTTTATTCTGAGTTTACATGATCTAGGTGAACCTCCTAGATCATGTAGGGGGGGTTGGACTAGATAATCTCCAGAGGTCCCTTCCAACCCTAACATTCTATGATTCTATGATACAGACTTCTTAGACTTCTCTGGCTAGGTATTAGTTAAGCTCCTTCAGAAACAGATAGGGATATGTGTATAGTAAACTGAGGTAATTAAAATCAAATATGTTCTTAACAGATTTCAGATTGCTCTGAGACAGAAAGATGTAATTAAGTTCAGTCACATACACACACAAACGTACACATACATATACAGAGACACATACACATGTGTATGCAGTTATACATATATATGTCTGTGTAAACGTACGTATATCCATCACATTACATGAGGTGAAGGTATAATAAATATTCATAATATTCATTATTTTACAAACATAAATATTGTCTCAATACAGAAAAAAATTAAACTAGTTTAGGGTAACTATAATTTGACTGGGATATGGTCTTTTCTATGTCCTCTGTGAGACGTCCTTAGAAAATGTTGTGTTATTTCACATTACAAAAGGGAAAAAAACATAGATTTATTTTGGTTAGCCTCAGATAATTGGAAATACATTATTATTAATAGTACACTGAGATTCTAAAGACATGCATATTTTGTTGTGTGTGAAGTAAGTAGTCTGATTTAGTAGCAGGGTAAATTTGCATAGATATGTGAACTGAGAATTACATGGGAGGACTGCATTAAGCTGATTTTATTTTAAAATTGTTTATGTTTTGCTAAAGAGAGGTTAATTTGAAAAATGCAGTCACTTCTTTGGATGGAAATATTCTGACTTGGCAGCTGATTTCTGCCGTGAGATATTTACGCTCAATTGCTATCTAAATATGTTTTATGTTGCACCTTATACACATTTCCATTAATCTGTCTGTTTGATTGTGTAGGCTACACTCATCATCATGGGGTGTGAATGCTTAATGAGTTTCTAATCTCCACAAATCAACTACTCAAAGGAAAGAGCTAGAGAAGATAATCTTTCAACTACATTTACAGTGATTGTTTTAGACAAAATGCAAAGAGATAAAATGTAGAGAAGTATAACCAATACTTCAGAAACAGTAAAGTATAAGTGGATATAGACGAATGAGAACTCAAGTACAAATTAATATTTCATGTAGTTCTTGGAAGACCTTATTTGAAGACTAAAACTCCAAAGGGTGAAAATGTCCTTCAGTAAAACCATTTTACGTTAATCTGTATATGTCTGTAGCTTGTTGCTACTGTTGTGTCAGACACTACAGCTGGCAATAAAAAGCCAATGATGAGTAGCTTTGCACGTATCTTCTGGCACAAGGAACAGAAATTTTTAACTATAGGCATCAGGGGTTGATACCTCACCATGAGATAGCTGGCTTGTTTATTAACACTGTAGAAAGAATATTGTTGAAGTGTCTACTGCTGTGAAGTCTAGACCCTGTGACTGCAGGAAGACTATTATGAAATATTTTTTTACATGGAACATATAATCATTTGATGACTCAATTGGTCAGGAAGACAAACCATATACAAACTAGGTCATTGATATCCTATCAAGTAACCATAATTTCTCATTTCTCAGAAATACAGACCTCTAAGATCTGACAGACATAATTAACTCTTCAAAATCAGTCAGGTAAGGTGGTCAGATAAGTGAGAAATAAAGACTGTTTGAAGAACTGATAAAGGCCAGAAGTCAGGTAGCAATAGACAGTTAAAAGAGATCTGCAAGATGTTGATCAGAAATTCTCTTTGCTCTTTAGATCAATGGCAAAGTTAACAATGCCAACTGACTGCAGTGTGTGCACTCAACAGGATTAATTCATTCATAAACTCATATTAAAGAAATGTAGTTAGAAGCAGTACTAATAAGTAGTTAGTCTGTCTTTATGAGGTCATAAGTACAGATCGTAATGTTGAATATTAAAACTGACTCTTTGACAACAGGGCAAAGAAACAGCTTACTAGATGTAGGGATCTATAAACAAAGCTGTGAGGAAACATTCCTTTTAAGAAATAATTTGTAGTTAATTTATGTTTCTTAAAAGAAATAGCTTGTACTTAGTTTATGTTGCTTTACATCCTCATTTTTTTCTTTCTTTAAATCATAGGATTTGAACTAATGCAATTTATGCTAAGGCTTATCTTTCACTTGCAGAAGTCAATCTCCTTTCTCTCTTTTAATTCAGGAAGCATCTGCTCCTAAATGAACAACTGCAATTTTGACTTTATAATAATTAAAACAGTTTTTACTTTCTCCACCCAAAATTATTCAAGAACTATTCAAGAGTTCAAGAATTACTCAATTATTTCAAGAACTGAAAGTAAGAAATATTTCAACTCACAATACATTGTTTACTAAAACTCTGAATGTGAACAATGTTCTAAAAGTTGTTGGTAACTTCAAATAGGACTGTGAATCCAGATTTAAATTTTACAAAGTGACCTTTTTGTTAAGCCAGGCAGAATTAAAACCCCACATCAATTTGCCAAACTCCGATCTTTAAGGTTCTGAAGCCTCTATCTAAATGTCATGGTTTGAGGCCATGTCTTGTTTTTCCTTCATGATATAATATAGAGTAAATCTGAAAACTATAAATCATAACCCTTAGAGCTAACCTTCAGACTAGAAATGCAAGTTCAAAACTTGTTAAAATCCAACTGTCATGTTGACCACACCAGTAACATTAAATGGAACCATAATATATGTTCAGTAGGCCATAAACAGAAACTTGAAAGGAAAGACTCAGTTATATTTATAAAAATGAATGACAAAATCCAAAGATACTTGTGTCCTCAGCTTTGTATGATACGAAAATTTATTTCAGAAAGCATTAGTTACATTCACATCTGATGCTCAAATAACACAGCACTACGCTAGAAAGAGTTTTATTGCTTTTTGTATTGCTTATTTAAACATAATACTTTCAGTGTCATTCAAGCATTGCTTTTGAAGCTATAAGATGATTTCTACAATACTTAGATTACCAGAACACAGGTATGAGGAAAATCTGTATCTTTTCTGTGAAATGTGGCTCCTTTTTTTGATAGTCCAAGTTTTATACAGAATTTATTAATACAATACCAAAAACATTATAAGTTTTCCACTGACTTCAAATCAAAATTATATTAATCTTTAGAGGCAGAGGGCCAGACTCCTATAATGCTGAGCATGCAGCTGCTGTTTAACGAACACATAATAAATGTTTTTTTCCATACAGCATAAACAAGGTCACTTCAAAATTAAATGTCTGAGGTAGATTCAACCCCTTACATAAACTCATTATGCAAAATATTTTCCTTTCTGTGACAGAAGGATAGTACTGCATTAAAGAAATTAAATTTACAATTCAATTTAAAAACTTTTTCAACTGTATACTCAGGAAAATTAAGAGTATAAAGTATTTCAGACTGTCCTTGAAGAGTCTACACAAAATGCAACTCAATACCTTGGCCTAATTGGGGCTGCAGTCAATCATTGTGAAGCTCAGAAATGAATAGTCTGTCTCATCTTAGTCCCTTAGGGCTAGATTTATATCTGTCAGTGATGTAGAGCTAATCAGGATACAAAATTCTTGTTTTGACTAAAATTAGTCCTGGAAAATCCTGACCCTTATCCTTGGAAATGAATGTGCAAAGGCAATTCTCTGCAATCTGACAAAAAGTGGATTAAGCAAAGTAAACATAGGTGAGCAAAGTGTAGTGGACAAATATGTACACAGAAGGATGGATTCAGGCTCCAAATTGCAACTGGGTGTTACAGTCCCCATGCATTTAGTAGGCTTCCAAGAACTGTCTCAGTGAGTTCATCCCAATTTAACAACTTCATGCCCATAGCACAGGGCACATGGATACCTTGAATACATCCCCTATCCACTAACAGCCTTCAGCTTCTGCACTGATGTCACTACATCAGCACGTAAAGTCAAATAAGTTAGTGAGCTCTGAAGTACAAATAGGAGCATGAGCTTCCACAAAGGCCTCAGGGAGTGTCCAGAAAAAAATTCTACTGACAGTGACAAGACCATGATGATATCACCACAGAAACTCAGCTATAAACAGGTGGCTCAGAGGTGTATCAATGTGTAGTAACAGGAGAATGCAATTATGTTGCTGGAGGCAAACTTTTTATTGCTTTTTCAAAACTATTCTGCATGTACATTACCATCATCAGAAACTGCACTGCCCTTTAGAGATTCAGCAACAGGCCATGACTTCAGGTGTAAGTCATGTTGGAAATGTGTTTTTAAAAGGCAATTGCTTACCTCTCAGCCCCGAATCTCTTTCCAGAGCAAGTCATTTTGTCATTAAGGCAAATGGCCATTAAATTTCTGCCAATCTGTAGAAGGCAAAATCAGCATTGTCAAGTCTACGTGATGAAAACAAAATCCACTAATGTGCTCAGTCTTTTGTGGCTTTGCTGAGGACATACAGATTATCCATTCTGTTTTATGAATGCACAAGTATCTATATGAAGAGTTTACTTGTAAAAGAGATCATGCTTTCTGTTTCTTCCTTGTGAATTACTTCTGTAACATCAGCCTTGCCAGTACTATGTGAAGACACCTCCATGTGTCAGAACTCTGATGTTTTCCTTCCAAATCCATTCCTTGCCTTTGCTCTTGTCCATCGATGTCCTAGCTGCTGCCTCTCCTGGGCTGCCATGATACTGCTCGTGCCTTTAGCCCCTCATTAGGTTTAGGCTCATCCATGACTTCTACTAAATGACTACCAAGAATGCTTTGAATGCTTTTCCATGTGGAAAGAAAAATGTTTCTTAAGGTTAGAGGTTAGTACACAAATATGTGACCTCAACAAATGCCAAAGAAGTAAATAAGTGTCCTTCAACTACCTTCAGAAGAAAAATCACCCTAAATGTGTGTACTCAGGCTCCTAAATTTGCTCAGTTTCCATGACCATTTATAGAAATTGCATGACTATGTAAAGTAAAAAGATTATTTCTTCTTTTGCTCCACAGATGTCATCCAGGTTTTAAGGCAACTGTGCTGTATGGAACTTTCCTCCTCTGAAATGTAACAGATGGAAGAAAAACTGAATATATTTCTCTCTTTATTTTGTGTATTCTCATGGGTAACATAAGATTTCTTACCATACTTACCAGTTCTTTATACTCCTATTAATATAACTGTTTCAATATTTAATGTTTCTTAACTGTGTGAAAGTAATGTATTTGGAGACACAAAAATGTATGAAGATAAAAGCTAGTGAAAGGGAAAAAAAGTAACATTTGTTATGATAGCAGTCCCCAAAATACTGAAACAAGTGTTCGCAGCCTTTCTTTTAAAGCTTTACTAAATATTAAGATCAACAGAAAAGTCTAATTTCCACCACTTTTGTTCTTCAAAGCCTTATTTGCAGAAGTAGATTATCTGTTTTCTTTAAATGTTTAGAAGTTTTTAGTCAGCTTTGATAATTAGATTCAAATGAAAATATAACAGTTTCATTTAATTACTTCCTTTCTTTTTAACAAGGTCATCTTTTGCAGACAGTAAAGGACTATAATTATTGACTGCATCAGTTTCATCTTATTCTTGCATACCTGTATGCAGCCTTTGGACACAGACTACTGAATATACGAGTTTTCTGTGTCTCTAACATAACAAATTACAGTATGACTATTGCACCACTGAACTTTTCCTAACAGCAGTTTTACTACATAGACCTATTTGGCCTCTTTATTCTGTCAGAAAATAGAATAAAATGTGGACGTTAATAATTAAGTAAATGCACAAGGAAAAAAATTACTAGCTCTATTTTAAAAGCAAAATCGTTTTTCAACTTATATATTTTTTATTTAAACAGATTTAGTTTCTCTCAAATGCCTGCAAACAAAATGCTAGAATAGAATAGAATAGAATAGAATAGAATAGAATAGAATAGAGTAGAATAGAATAGAATAGAATAGAATAGAATAGAATAGAATAGAATAGAATAGAATAGAATAGAATAGAATAGAATAGAATAGAATATTTCTGTTGGAAGGGACCTACAGTGATTATCTAATGTAACTTTTCAACTACTTCACAGCTGACCAAAAGTTAAAGTATGTTATAAAGGACATTGTCCAAATGCTTCAAACACTGACAGGTTTCAGGCATTTACCACTTCTCTGGAAAGTCTTTTTCAGTGTTTGACCACCCATCAGTAAAGAAATTATTACTAATTACTTATTACTCAATGTCTTCAAAGTAAACCTAAGTCTCCTGTAACTGGGTACTAGGGAGCAGAAGTAAGCACCTCCCTCTCCAATTCCTCTGTCACATTTAAAAGGTGACAGAGTGGTTTGGCAGAAAATAAAACCCCTTGTGTTCTAACTCTCCTCACTGAAGTGGGAGGTTATATGCAACCAAGTTTAAATTCTGAGTGATACTCAGTTTGCCACAGTCAGTCCAGATGCATTCATGTCCTGTGAACTCTCACGACTCAGGATGCACTTATAGGGGACTGCACCTTCAGTCCAGTTGTGCTCATGAACTAGCACAGCCACATTCTAGGGTATGGTCACATTCAGTGAGAAACTATGATGACTGGCTACTTAAACAGTGCAGTTTTATTCGTGCAACAGGTATACAGGTTCTTATGGATTGCCAGTGACAGTGACTGTCTGCAGAAGAAAGCACATGCAAAAAATAGATCTATAAATAATATTACTACTACACATGGAGTTACAAAATACAGACTGATTATAAAAAGTTAAGGAGCAATTCACTACAGATATTTCTAACTTTCCCACAGAAGTAATTAGTATAAGTTTCACCCAAGGCATCTAAAGGCAGGGAGGAAGAGAGGCTCAGTCCATCAGCCGATCCCCAGAGTCAGAAACAGTTTACAAGGGAGCTTCCCTGAATTGTTCATGATGGTGTCTTCTCCAACACCCCCGTTTTCTTTAACCATTTTTATACCTTCATCTACTTTCAAGGTGGAGTTTGAATGACTTTTGTCATAAATACCTTCATTACGATTGGTGTAAAATTTTTTTGCCTTGCATTTGAAGGTGTCACAAAAAATCCAAGGCGCAGACTCAAGGAATGGTTGCACCTTGGAGGCAGATAGCCTTTGGGATCAAGGTCTGCTTTGGAATTAAAATGAGCAAAGTTCACACAAAGGAAAGCATTTTGGCAAGATTTGATTGCTCAGGGAACCAAAAGTGCTGCTTATCAATTCTAGAAGACCATATTGTTCCCATGTACCATCACAGAGCCTGGCCACAGAGCCTCCACTCTGCTTCATACTCCATGGTATTTGCAGGGAATTGCTATGTTGTGGATTCCTCACATAGCAGCAGCAGCTGTATCCACCCTGTAAGCCTTCTTGATTTTATATCTTTCCTTAACTGGTGAACAATGCTGATTTGTAATATAAATTTTAATGTAAGTTTTAATTTCCAGGCTACTTAAGTAATTATGCCTCACTCAGAAAGCTTTGGAGAGCAATGACATTGCCCTTCATAAAATCTGGCATTTTCTCATCTCTAATCATCTTTGGTAAATCTTTATTTGCCTTCTCCCACCATTGACAGCTAACATTGTAGTCACAATACTTTTTTAAAAAAATGAATTTTTCTTAATAAATTGCTGAATATTTTTTTAAGAATTATGGAAAATATATTTTTTAATCTCTATTTCTGTTCCAAATACTGAGACAAAACTGGGATACCTTACTTGGCTATGACAGATACATATTATATTGTCATGGGGATTGGGGCTTTTATTTGTAGGTAGATAACATGCTTTGAAAGGTCAAAATAACTCTGTCTTCCTTTGGTCATTGATTCCTCGGCTTACTATATGAAAAAATGTTAGAAAATGTTCTTAAGTAAATTAAAGTTTCTCCTCAGTGCACATATATACATACTTGAAGTACAGTTCACAGCATCTGTGTGCTGGTGCAAAGTTATTTTTCTTAGCTGAAAGCCTCAATTCAAGGAAGCAAGGAACCTTCATTTTAATATTTGACTAACCTGATAAAATCAGGCTAGATAAATCTGCCTGTGTAAGAAGATTTAAATCCCTGGTGCTCTTTGGTTACCAATTACTAGGGTCTTAACACGTCCCCCAAAATCCTGACACCTTTGGAAATGACCCCAGGCTATGCTGGGTTGGAATGAGATTTCAGAAGCTAATAAAGCAAAGCATAGAAATAGATTATCCATAATGTGGTAATTTGTTTTATATTAATTGCATGAAAGAATTAGCATAGCTTCTTGGGAGATATCAAGAGTTTTCAAAAACTTAATGAAAATTTGAGGTGAATGAAAAATCACTCCAGAAGCCTCTCCCACTGAAGCCATAGGCCAAACATTTTTGCAGCTGTATGTGGCCAAAGTTAAAATATTTTCATATTTTTTCTGCAGGTATTGGTTATAAAAAATGAGCCTTAGGCAACAACAAATAAACATTGTAGACATTGACTAGATTAAAACTTGATTGACTGATAGGTTCCAAGATGCAATTATAAATGGGAATCTTCTTAGAAAGCAAATATTCTACTGGGTTTTGAAAGGCTGAGCCCATGGCTGCATTGTATGCAACATTTTTATCAATCCTTTGGAAGAGAACAAAAAACCGTCTTTAATATTTTGGTAGGTGCCACAAAAATTTTACAAATAGAAAATTATAAAAAAAAAAATTAGAAGTACCTAATGGTTAATCAGCTGAACATGAACTCCTATTTCAAAAGAAGTAACACATTCTTCTGCTGCATGAATATAAAAAATTCTTGTATTGGATCAGAAAAACCAAACTCCTTATGCTCTTGGTAGCAATGTATACGAATTGCCTAGTGATGCAATTAGCTCTGGTGTCCACAGTTCTCAAATACTGATGATAAATTGAAGGATACAGAAAAGATGTACAGAATTACTTAAGTATTGTGAAATAGGCTTAATTGTAATACTCTCTAGGAATTGAAAGCTATTTAGCTTGTTAAAAAGAAAACCCAGGAATATATTAGCAGCTGAATGAAAAACAGGAAATTGATAAAAGAGGGCTATTTAGTCAGATAGAGAAATATCTAAGGTCCAACCAATAGATACAGTTGGGAAAAAAAAGCCTGGACATATTAAACAAAAAAAATAGGACAAATGCTACTAACAGGGAGGATAATCAGTTCAAGCACCACTAAACTAAGGATGTAGGAGTTTTCCCTTAACTAGATGTTTAGTCTAAACTAAACATTTGAAAAAAAAAAAATCTATATCACCCTCAAACATATTAGTTCAAGGAAAGCCTATAGCATATGAATTAGAGGGCACTGATGGATCTCGATATTTCCTTGTTAGCTTAGTAGAATTCTGCAATGAAATGTATAAGTACTACATTAGATAACATACTATGCCTTCAGCAGTTATGCACAGCTTTAAAATAGTCATGTAAATAGATGTCAGAAGAGGAACTTCAGTGACTATTTTTCAGGAAAGAAAAACCCAATCTGAAATATCTGAGTAACATCACTAGGCAATTAACTTTTGAGGACTTACTCTTTGGTGAGTAAGGTTAAGAGAATATCTTGTACTACATTTTCTACCATTCAGGCAAATCAAGTGCAGTTTAGCTGTTATAATACACAAAGCAAACTTTCTTAATGCTCAATGCAGAAAATCACCTAGAACAAAGCAAAATCACTAGATGTTTTCTACAAATGGTGTTGACATCTCTCCATTGTCTACCAAAGTGGTAAAGTTATTTTCAGTCTTGGTGGAATGAAATGAAGAATGTGGGAGGGAAAGCCTATGTTGAAAATGTCTCTCTGCAGTGAGTTTATCTTCCTTTTCATAAGGATCACTGTCTCACTGTTTGGGTTCATGTCCTTTACAATTGTTCCAGTATTCTTAGACCTCAGGTACTCGTAATTCATAAGGATCACTGGAGAAATATAAAAGGTTGTAATATAATTTCTGTAATAGTCTCTAACGTGTCAAAACAAAAAGAAGCTTTTGATTCTTGTATTTATCAAGTAGTTCTTGAAATCAGCTTGAAACTATTCAATCATTGACTATAAAGAAATGATTACTGGGACCTAACTTATGGTTCAGTCACCAGAATGACTTCTGCGCAAAGAAATGACTTCTCTCCTGGAAATATGTTTATCCTTTATTCTGAAAAGAATTTGTAATTTTCCTTCTTTTGAAAGTTACAGATAAAGTTGCCAAAAATGCTTCTGAATAATTGAAGATGATCAACATCATCCCTTTCCTTAAACCAATTCCAACATCGTGAAGAGAACGTGCACATATAAATCACCGCACACCTATTCTTTTGTAAGCACAGAAGTAACTAGTTGCTGATCTATAGGAGCCTGATATTCAAATTTCATCTCTTTCCTCATGTTCCCCTGCCATAATAATTTTTTTTCAGCACCTGCAGAATTTTAAAACAAAACTTTTCTTAAGTAAACTTCTATAATATCAAAATTTTATAAGGAAAAAAAATTACACGATTATTAAAATGAGCTTTACTAAAGGCTTGTGTTTTTGCTAGGGCTCTAAAATCTGGAATGATATTCTCGGATTAATGAAGAAAAGTACACTACCTCAAGATTTATAGTCACAACATTTCTCTTTATCTTTAAAATTAAAAATCTTGACACTTTTATAAAATTTGTGCTGTAGGAAAAAAAAGAGGAGAGGGGCAGGGGGGAATCTTTTCACTGCAACACTACAAATAGCTAATATCCCAGTAATTAAACTCTTTGTTTAGTCCCAGATCATTGTTTAGTCCTTCAGTTGATAGTGAAGGTCAATGTATAACTATTCATGCTTGCAGAGCTGAAAATACATTTTTTTTAATTTTATTGTTTTTTTTAAAACTTGTGAGATCAAAAAGATAACTTAAAATTCAACATAGCTTTAGAAAATATCAGAAGACCTATTCAAAACTTTACTTTCCAGGCTAAACAACTTCCTCAAAGTTTCTAATGAGAAATGTTAAGCATAGGTGTTCCTTTGTGTGAAAAGGAGTTTGATTATGTCCTCTGAGGCCATTCCATTTCTTCAAAACCCTGTGTTTAGTACAGTTATGGCCCCAACCCAGCGAAATAAAAGTTTTCCCAATTAGGCCTTCACAGAAAAGATATCATTGTTGATATATAAGATAATAAATTATTGAAATAAAAGATTTTGTTTGGAGAATTTTCAGTAATACTGTATGTTTTGTGTAAATAAATGCATAGAGACATATACATCTAAGGACAAACAATAAATGTGTATATCTGTGTATAAGCAAATTATAATAACTCAAAAGGACCAGTTCAGCAAACAGTTAATGATATCCTTATTTTCAGGCAAAATTGAGGATAATAATCCTCTCAGGATGCTTAAAGATTTTTTACAGACTTTAAGGACTTAGGACTAAAGAGATTTTCAAACTGTCTTCTGACAACTCTTTCCACCTATTCATTTTAAGTATTCTCAATACATATTCCACTCAACAGTCTGCTGTTTAATTTGGGATTTTTTTAAGCCAGATTTCTGACTATTTTACTAGAAAATTATAGCATCATTTATACTATCTATTTTAGGAAAGCCAAGTTTAGAAACATTAAGCTTCATAAATTGTTGCTGTTAAAATTGGTGTATGGAAACAATAGGTTTAAAGTGTCAGAGGCTAGACTTCCATGAACTTCATGTCAGCTCAGTGCTTCAGATTAGTTTTAGTCTAGTGGCATTAACCTTTTTCAGAGCCTATGATGAAGTCACTGTGACTAAACCAAAGCAGACACTTACAGAACTGTGCTGGACCAAGCAACACATAGATATAAGCACTACAGTTAGCTAGATTTTTCATTAGCAATTTGCTGTTTGGAAATCAGGTATATTAAAGGATGATACTCCAAGCAACACTTTGAGAAATCATAAAACTTCACTGCCTTAATAGCATTGCCTCTGTAGGATCAGTAGTTGCCATTTTACCTTTAAAGAAAAGCTAAGTAATGAAGGGAAGATATTTTCTGCTCACAAATTGCCTTAACAGAAGAATGTGCTGATTATCATGTTAAATTTTGCCTTGATCACAAATTAAACACATTTAATGACATTAAATTGAGAGCTGGAGTGTGTATTGACTCAGAAATCCACACAATAAAATCTTGGGCTCTGTCAGGAAAAGCACAAGAAGGATGAAGTTAGACTATGAGATTGGTTAGGAGTAAGGCAAGCTTGAAGAGGATAGTCATTAAAAACATTTTAAACTGCCTACATTTCTCATTGAGATTATATGAGATTGTTTCTGACAGAAAAGAGTGGACTTGGTGATGCAGAACCCTTCCTCTCTACCTTGTTCAACCTTGTGATTGTATTTTCTCAGTCTTGTGTCATTTTATTAGTCAGCAAAAAATTCATACTTCTTCTCACCAAGAAAAGGTTTACTAATGCTGACAGAGGAAGCAGTAAATTCTTACTTTTATCTATTTCATTTCTCTTTCTACTATATTCCTGGAGTGATTGACTAGTGCAGGTTAATGTTTTCTGTTTTGCTACAGGGTATGTGGTACACAGAAATCTTCTTTCCAACATGATTGCTATTTAAGCAGTGTTTAAACATGCCATTAACTCTTTTCCCACACTTAGTATTTTACATGCACAAAATGATTTTCAAGAAGCCTAAGACAGATTTTTGGTTTGTTAATGCTGAAAAAGACAGGTCTCCATAATTGCCTTTGGATTGATCGTCTAATGAATATTGAAAGTAATTCTTTAAATTACATTCATGTAGACCTCAACTAGCTTGAGAACTGGGCAGAGAGGAACCTCATGAGGTTCAACAAGGACAAGTGCAGAGTCCTGCTACTCAGGAGGAACAACTCCATGCACCAGTACAGGCTGGAGATTGACCTGCTGAAGGGCAACTCTGCAGAGAGAGACCTGGGAATCCCGATTGATAATAAACTAAACATGAGCCAGCAATGTGCCCTTGTGACCAAGGAGGCCAATGGCATTCTGGGATGCATCAAGAAGAGTGTGGCCAGCAGGTCAAGGGAGGTTCTGCTCCCCCTCTACTCTGCCCTGGTGAGGCCTCATCTGGAGTCCTGTGTCCAGTTCTGGGCTCCTCAGCTCAAGAGGGACAGCGAACTTCTGGAGAAAGTCCAGCACAGGGCCACCAAGATGATCAGGGGACCGGAACATCTTTCATAAGAGGAAAGGCTGCAGGAACTCGGGCTGATTAGTCTGGAGAAGAGGAAACTGAGGGGAGATCTTATTAACATTTACAAATATCTAAAGGGTGGGTGTCAGGAGGTTGAGACATCCCTGTTTTTCTATTGTATCTAGCAACAGGACAAGGGGTAATGGGATGAAGCTGGAACACATAAAGTTCCATTTAAATATAAGAAAAAGCTATTTCACTGCGAGGGTGATGGAGCAGTGGAACAGGCTGCCCAGAGGGGTTGTGGAGTCTCCTTCCTTGGAGTTCTTCAAGACCCGCCTGGACATGTTCCTATGCGACCTGATCTAGGTTTACCATGCTTCTACAGGGAGGTTGGACTAGATAATCTCTAAAGATCTCCTCCAACCCCTACCATCCTATGATTCTATTAAAGTTAGTGGCTTTTATTTACTTTAAATGTAACTGAAGTGATGTTGGGAGACAAAAAAATGCTCTCTTATTATATACATCCTACTTAATATTTAAAGGCCAAGAATAGTGGTGTGACATTGAGTTATTTGCAACCTGCTGCACCATAGAATGATAGAAGTGTTTAGGATGGGAAAGATCTTTAAGATCAAATGTCTTACAGCACTGCCACATCCACCACTAAACCATGTTCCAAACACCACATCTACATGTCTTTTATGTCATAGAGACAACCACTTCCCTGGACAGCCTGTTCCAGTCCTCAACAACCCTTTCAGTGAAGTTTTTCCTAATATCCAATCTAATTCTCCCCTGATATGACTTGAAGGTGTTTCCTCTTCTCCTGTCACTTGTAGCTTGTGAGAGAGATCAAAAGTCACATCATCAGCACCTCCTTTCAGGTAGTTGTGGTTCTGTACACACTCCACCACCTCCATAATGTCTTGTAGTGAGAGTCTCAAAACTAAACACAGCACTCAAGGTGCGACGTCACCAATGTCAAGTACAGAAGGATAATCACTGCCCTTGTCCTGATGACTACACTATTTCTGTCCTATTGGCCTATTATTAATGTCAGTAGTGAGATACCCTTCTAATTTTATCCATGCATAACCTCATGACATCCTTGTAGTTCTCCAGAGTTTCCTGTCCTTTCTTCCAAAGGTCATAAACTCTCCTTTTTTTTTTCTCCCAACTTCCAGCCAAAGCTCTCTGTTCAGCCAGGTCTGTCTCCCACCTTTCCCACCACCTCATCTTTTGGTACATGGACACAGTCTGATCCTGAACTTTTAAGATATCCTTTTTGAAGGATGTCCACCTTTCCTGGACTTCTTTGACTTTCTCTGGTCCTGAGTCTTGGGCACCTTCCTGGGGATGGGAAGCTAACGCTGAAAAGGAATGGAAAGTGGGCATATGGCTCATCAGGGCCCATGGTCAGGCAAGGCTGTAGGAAGCTGGAGACTGGCCCTGCTGAGGTGTTGCTGAGGCAGAGGCTGACATGAAGTCCTGGACCATGGACAGGTGGAACTGGGCAGGGATAGCCAGGCATGGGGGTGCCCTCAGGACCCTGAAAAGAAATGGATATTTAACACCTTAAATGTAAATTTTCCATAATATCTAAGAATGCACCAGTAAGGAAGACTAAAATACCGAACAAAATTTGTTTTGAAAGTGGAACAACTGAACTCCCAAGTGTTTAACCTCCCTTTAATATTTACATTGCTGTTAAATGTATTTGATTACTTCTTTATCTATGAATCACTCTATTCCTTCCCAAACCCTCATCTTTCTTAATCCTTGCATCAATATGACTGTCGGGCAAAGGAGAAACACCAAAGCAATTGGAGAGCAATTTGAAGAACAGAGATATATGAAACACTTAGGAATGTGTTAAGAAAAAAAAAAAGTTTTCACTATTGCTGAAGTAGGATTTTTTTTTATTGTCTACCTAGATGTATGATCTTCTGTAAGACAGAATTCATCTGTATTTGTTATTTTGTCCCACTGCAATTACATGTACTCTAGGGTGCTTTACTTACATCATTCCCTATTAGAGTATAAATTCACTTTGCCAGATACTCATATTATTTGAAGCATTACTTTTTTTGTACTTTTGAATAAAGAGAATCTTAGTTTAATGGCAGTTTGACAGTTTTTCCTCCAAGGGACAAACTAAAGTTGATCAAATGTACATTAGGGCTTTTAACTCTGAATCATGTGGTATCCTGTAGGGAATGCAGTTGGAATAAGCTATGATGTATTAAAAACATTGCATTTATAACCAGATCATGCACACTAAACTTCCAGTTATCTTCTTTTATCTGCTTGACTGGCTTCACTAGATTTAAAAGAGGTGTCCAGGACAACTGTAATAGTTTCAGATCAAAATCCTTTCAGTTCTTTGTCAGTCTTATTGCACAGTTAAAACCCATGCACTATGGATCAAGTGTTTGCATAGTACTGCTCAACCAGTACTACAAGGGTCCTGATTTTCTTGTATACAGGATGATTCTTTTAAGTGGAAAATGGTATTGCACCCATTAAAGAAATAAAATTAAAAAGCATGTCAAAGTGGGATCATTTACTTGTTTAATAAAGTTTAACATTATACTAATACAGTGTCAGTCATGACATTTAAAACTAAAAAAATACATATTTATCTTTAAAATTATATCACCTGATTCATCCCTTGCTTGGACTGACATTGGGAGTAACTCCACTTACATCAAATCATGTTCAGCTATATAAAAAGATATTAAAAAGTATTTGGTCATAATTATTTTGTCACGGCTTGCTGCAAGGATTCTTTTATATTCACACGCTTTTTGAATTCTGTGATATACAGCAAATGCTTGCAGGCACCTTTAGCAGTTTCTAACCATGGCGAAGTATAACAGTCATATATAAATTTTCTTCAGTGCAGACTCTTTCCCTATAGTCTATCCAGTGACATTATAAGGTGTAGTACACATATTCACTCTAGATTGATACTTAACATTCAGCATATTTGCCTTGATCTAGAAATCCATAGAGATTTCTCCTCCTAAAATAAAACGTCCTTTGAAACCCATGAAGTCTCACATGTCAGCAACTGACTTATTATCAGTAGTATCAGATGTATTTTTTACTTCTCTTTGCTTGAAATCTTTCTGATTTTTGGAGACTTCATCTTTTTTGCACAGTGTGAACTAAGAAGTTTTGTATCAAAAAGGTGTGAATAAATAAACTTTGTTTCTTGACAAATCAGTGTCCTTTTCTGCATTTTGTCAAAAGTTCCTGAACTAAAATATGGCACTGCCATCTACAGCTCTGACAGACACACTTTACTGATATTTAAATGAAGTATTGTTTCTCTTTCACTGTAGCAATGTTAGCCATCTATTTGACAGTTATAATCTCACAGGGTACTTGATTTGAGGCAGCTTTGAAGATGACACTGTATCATCTCTCAGAGTTCTCCGGAACAAAGTATTGTTTTCCTGCTACCTCACTTTTTTCTGCTCTCTCTGAAACTGTATTACTGGGAGAATGTCATATTAAGATAATTCTTATGCCTAATGTGCTGTTCTCTTCAAGAAAGTTTCCTCCAGATACAAACCTCATCTGATGTAGATGTGTAAATGTTCCAGTCTGCACATTATGAAACTTGCCGTCCTCTTTACCCAGTCATTGAGAATATGCCACTTGATAATATATAAAAAAACCAAAAAGTCAGAGCAATTATTCAAAAGCAAAAAGTGAGGTGTGGATGCTCACGTTTCAAAGAACTGGGGTTCAGGAATAGAAAGAGTTGTTGCACAACTTCAAAATGAAGCCTCAGCTCATCTGAGCTCTTTCAGCTCAGATTTAGAGCTGAATGGAAGAAAAACAGGAAAAAGTACTCAAACACATTTTGTGCTTTCTTTTAATGCATACGTTTGTGCTGATAACTGCTTCTCCAGATTTTATTACCTATTTACCTACGATTTTTTTACCATTGGCTGAGCAGACAACAGATTTAAAGGAGATGCCACAATGAAATGAGGATCTAATCTAATTCCTAAGGACATGCTTTCTAATTGTTTAAAAAAACATCCCAAATATATAAACAAACTGAGACCAGGATGGAATATTAGATTTATATGTTCATTAAATTATTGTATAGCTCAAACTGATTTTCTATGGAGGATTTTCAATTACGTTCAAAATTAATGTCAATTCAAAAGTACTGAAGTAAAAGGAACTAGTGAGGACATTACTGCATATAAACTACTGAATGACTTTGATACTGCAGAGAACATTATGTACAGGGACACAGGGGAAAGGAGGAACTGGTGACAAAACAAAATTATCTTGATTAGTGGGAATAAATTATTTGAACAACTTCTTTCTTCTCTCACTTTATACCCATTTAATTGCGGTTCTAAGAATCAGCTGTAGAATATTATAGGTGTAAATGAGTGTAGGAAGTTGTTTTTATCTTTTTATATATACAGTATTAGTATAATTTGTATCAGGAGAGAATGACATTTGCTTCCTGAAAGTGATAATCAGACAATTCCTGGCAATAGGATTGTGTGTCACTGTCCTTCAGTGCTTTTGTCTCTCAATCTGATTCTGCACGTATTCATAGAAAAGTTTATTAAAAAACACCTCTTCAGATCATAAAGAACAGCCTTCCCACTCAAAGTAGGATCATTGCCTATATGAGGTCAGGTCACTCCTGTTTTTTTGTCTAGCTGAGTATCAAACCTTTCCAAAGATGAAATGGGGGTTGGACTAGATGATCTCTAAAGATCCCTTCCAGTCCCTACCATTCTATGAGTCTATGATCCACAACTTTCCTGGTAAATTAATTTCACTGCTGCACTCAATCTCCTGCTAAAAAACCTATTCTTAATGACAAAACTGAACCTCAGAAGCCAAAAATTGTATCCTGTACTTCATTTTCCTACCTAAAATCATTTTTCAGGAAAAACAAATAAGTAACAGTGAGTGTTATCAATGATATAAAGAATACATAAAATTATGCTAGAAAGGCCTTTACAAAGAAGATTCAGGAAAAACTAAAATAATAATCAAATAAAATTTTAACAAATGTTATGTAAAGGAGAAGATGTCAGTGAGAGGAAAACAGGTCAGAAAGGTAAATGGAAGGAAAACAAAATTAAAAGATGTACTAAATGTTCAAAACAAAAACTCTCAATATGAAAAAAGCAAATGCACAGTGAATCAATTCTGTCACTAATATAACTATGAAAGCTGTGGTTTTACACCAAAATAATGAAATTTTCTCAGAGAAAGTGATAGTACAAGAAGATTAAATCTGTCCCAATAAGTAAAAAATCATGTAAGTGTGAAATTATTTTCAAGAAGATAAAGATCTCTTTATCTTTCATAGTCCACAAATGGTGAAACAAAAAATTCAGTGAATGATCACTAGATTTGCTGTTGGATGGGCATATGATTTTAAGTGATTTATGAAACATCCTGAATTTCAGTTTACTCAATAGTAGGATAGCAAGATTTAGTCACCCTAAATGAGAGTTTTTACAAATATAGACAAAAAGAACTGTGTTTAGATGTTAAATATCATTTGTAGAAAGACATATCTTCAGAAACTTGAAATGGACACCAGAAAAGAGGAAAACAGAGAGATGGAGAGAAAAAGAGTAGGAGTTAAATGTTGCTTCCAAACAAGATAAAAATCAGGACAAATTGATTTGTGAGACAAAACAAGCACAAAATCAACACAGGCTCCCATAGCATTTACAATATGGCATTATACAATCCATGGTATTTTTAAACCACAGTCCTCAGATATAGAACTCAAAAAGAAGTAAGTGCGTTGTAGTGAAGGAAGTTATTGAAAGGTGGGAAGCAAAGGCATCTACAGTGACTGAGACAACCGTATATGAGAAGGAAATATCCAGACGACACTCTAGTTACATTTAGAGCTAATAAAAGTCAATTAAATTATTGGGGATTTTATTTGTAATGCTAGTGGTTTATGCTATGTTTTACAGGAGTGCTCTGACCTGAGAGGTGCCTTGCTACTTAATTTGATTTAGATACTCTGTCATTCCAATGTAAGATGTATGTAGCAGCTTCTGGAAGGACAGAGCATCTCCTTCCTTATGGGTAGATGGTCAGAAACCTTACAGTGTCACTTGTAAACACGGTACGCTTTGTCTGAATGAGTCCTGCACCTGATCACTGCAATCTGTGCTTACTATGCAGTTAAATCTTTCCTTGACTCTGTATAATCTCATCCTCTGTCTTGCCTACTACTGAGGAAACTGCATATTGGATTGTGTGATTGGATATTGGGGTGGCAACTGGAGTCATAGCTTCCCTGGCCTGTGGTATCACCCACTGGAGCAAGTGAGAGCCTGGGTAGCCAGCCATATCCATGTAATTTTTATGTGTTTCTCTCTGGGACACACATTGCAGCTGAATCTGCAAACATGAAAGCAGTAAGTGTATCAATCACCATGGAATGGAGTCCCTGGGTCCCCAGATGCTACACACTGGGGTCCATCAGCTGGACAGAAAGGATCTTCAGGCTCTGAGCTGCTGCAGGCAATGGCTACATTTCACATCCCTTATATGTTGTGTGATTGCCTGTTTACCTATAGTTTATACTATCAAAAATAAAGTCACCATTTTTCATGCCTTCTGGATTTTTTTTCCCAGAAATAATTTTTATTCTAAACAACTTATTATCTGTGCAAAGATCATTGTGTCAGGAGGATGGGGCAACCCTTTTTTCGATGGTATCTAGCAAAAGGAAGGGGTTACTCCTTGAGTTTATAATTCTGTAAAAAAAATTAATAAAGATTAAAAAAATTAATGGCCGATCTTTTAAAAAAATGCTTGTTGTCTTATATTAGTATATGTTAAGAACTACAGGATAATCAATTCTGGCCATATATCAGGATTAAAAAAACTTCTGATAAATGGCTCTTTCACTGAAGAGGAACAGACAGGCACAGTTTTCTCAGCAGACAAAATTGGATGATGATGGGTGGTCTGTCAAGATTTAGCATTACATTAGCAGAATGAGAAATGATTGCAAACACAGAAATCTAATAACCAGAAAAATAAATTATCAGTCATTGGAAAAAGCTTGGCTTCCTGCCAAGTTTTACATAACTTCAAACAAATTATCTTATGAAAGAAGTTGATTTTACAGATATATTTGAACAGGAGTCAAGATATTTTTACCCTGATTTTTTTTCCTCCCAGAAGTGGCTTCAGTAACATATGGAGATAACCTGGTGGAATAAAATACTCTTTAAGCATACAAAATGAGGTTAGAAATTAGCTATTGGTATAGTATCAATAATATCAAGAGTTACATTGCGTACTATCAAAACTGGGAAGGTATTCATTGTTTCACCTGTGGATAGTCTGTAGAGTGACTCCAATACGGCTTTGAACAGGAAGCATAGGACATCCATAGTGCAAATGTCTTTTACATCATTCAGTTCAGTTAAGAAACTGAAGGATCTAATCATTTAATGAGTTACTTTAAAAAATATGCAATGATATTTTTTTTTTTTAATCACAATTTTAGATAAAGGTACAAGGTGTCCTATCCAAAGCCCCTTCTGATCAAATTCCCTTCTGATCTGCAGAGCAGTCTTCCACAGGGTAAAAAAATCTGTCTTCATAACTGAGTAAATTCTGCTAAGACTCCTAATGTGGATGCAATTGCAACATCGTCTGATGCCAAAAGAGTATAAGCTGTATTTAAAAATTAAGAGCTTTAAAGGTTTGTAAGGCACCAAATCAGCATGTGTAACTCAGGTCATTGATCTGTGCCCTGTTCTTCCTCACACCTTTTAAATCTAATGGTTTGAATAACAAGTTTCATATTCATGTTCTATGTACATTACTTATTTCTATGTATTTTACCAATCATCCACTAGACTGAAAAATATGGAAAGAACTCTGAGTAGGTTAGTAAGTAATCTTACTAGCATCACAGTATGTTGCTCTCAATCATACAGTTGGGCATTTTTGGAGACAATTAGAAAAAATCTGTGAAGTTTGTTGTGGTGGTTTAGCCCCATGTCCACCAAGTCATAAAATTACTCCCCCTCCCAAACTGGACAAGAGAGAGAGAGAAATATAACAAACGGCTTGTGAGTTAAGAATGGAGAGATCACTCAGAAATTAGTGTCATGGGCAAAATAAAGTCAACTTAGGGAGAAAAAGGTTTGACTTATTAAAGGAACAGTAAAAACAGGGAGATGAGAAATAAAACTGTCTCAAAAACACCTCCTCTTCCCAGGACTCTCCTTCCTTCCTCCCTAGCGGTGCACGGGGTGGGGGTTGCAGTCAGTTCATTACAAATGGACTTTACAGATGCTTCTCCTCGGGGGTGGCCTCCTCACACTTCCCACTGCTACAGTGTGGGGTCTCTCCCATGGGAGACAGTCCCTCATGCACTTCTCCAGCGTGGGTCCTTCCCATAGGCTGCAGCTACTCATGAACTGTTCTGCAATGAGGCCTCCCATGAGGGCAGCTCCTCACACCCTGCCCCAACATGGGTCATCCACCGCGAGACCAATCCTTCAGGGACAGACTGCTGCAACCTGGGTCCCTCATGGGATCACATGTCCTGACAGCAAATGTGCTCTCTCCTCACAGACTCCCAGGTCCTTCCAGGAACTTGTTCCAGGATGAACTTACAGAGTCACAGCCTCCTTCAGGCATCCACCCGCTCCGGCATGGGCTCCTCCACAGGCTGTGAGTGAGTGTCTGCTTCCCAGTGGCCTCCATGGACTGCAGGGGGACAACCTGCTTCACCATGGTCCTCACCATATGTCACAAGGGAGCCTTTTTAGTGCCTAAGCACCCTCCTCCCCCTCCTTCTCCACTGACCTTGGTGTCTGCAGAGATGTTTTCACATTCTCCCTCCCTGTAGCTGCTGCAGTTTTGCAACTGTGTAACAACTTTTCTCCTTCTCAAATATGTTATTCACAGAGGCGTTACCTCCATCACTAATTGGCCAGGCCTGAGTCAGGTGCAGGGTCCAGCTTAGAGCTGACTGGCCCTAGCTCTTTGAGCTACACGGGAAGCTTCTGGTAAATTCTTTGTTTAAAGAAGCCATCCCTGTGGCCCCCCTGCTACCAAAAAACCTGGTCCAGGCAAAACCACTACATTTGTTGACAACAATTAGAATAAAAAACTAAGTGTGATAAAAATACAATAAAGTTAAGCAATTAATAAAAGGAACAAAGATAGATTGGAAGCTATGATGCTTCTTTCATATCTCTGCCAAACAGACATGGTGTTTTACTCAGTTTTCCAAGACTAAGTATCTAGAGCAAAAGATCACCGCTTCAAATAAGAATTGTGTTTTATGGAAGTTTTAGTAGAAAGATTTGGAATTAATGTCCAAAACACAAATTTCTAAGTCAAGATACGGATGCAATAGCATGGTCAGGCGAAATTAATTCACAAGGCTAATTTGTCCTTCACTGTATTGTATTTATTATCTGAAGTTTTCATTGTTTATAGCTCACAAATGTGTGTACTTACACAGAAAATAAACAGAATTTTATCTTAATTACTGTGAATCTGAGAATAAATTCTGCACCAAAAGGACAATAGCATGGCTGCATATAGATACATTGATGATTGAACGGCAAGGCTATAAAACAAAATAGATTTTGATGACTTACAAAACTTGGAATTTAGCAATTAATTTTCAATCTTTACTTAGTGATCCAGAGAGCTTGACTCTTTACCTGTTATGAGCTAATAATAGCAACATTTTCCATAAGCCAATAAGTTTTCAATTCAAATGAAGATAATTTTATTTCTTTATATTGTTAATTTTTAGAGAACAAATTCTGATTTGTGCTTTCAGCTTCAATGGCAGTCTGTCAGGAAAAAAAGAGCATCCAGGCCTTTTAAGAAAATCAGTGGTAAATATATCATGATATCATTTTTTTCTCACTGGAAATTATGAGACCAAATAACATATGAAGTGGCCAGCTGTTATTTCTGGGAAATACATTGCACAGTATAATTGCACACTGTCTTCTATGTCCAATCAGATGTCATTTCAAAGATTTGGTAAATTTCCTATTTTGAAAAATTTCAAGGTATATGCTCTGATATTCTTATTACGGGAAAATAGAGTTTCCTCTTAAAAGAGCCAAACCTCTGCAATCATAAGGACACTGAAAAAATAATCATCTGTTTACCTTATACTCCTGATTTAGACTCATTTATTAAACACAGATTTAGGAATAAATAAATACTGTATATATATGTGTAGAAAGTAGTGGAAAATCTATTTGGTAGAATGTAGTAGAAAATCTATTTGGCAGATTAAAATGTATTCATTTAGATATGTTACAAATGTCTTCAAAAATTCTTTAACCCAATTCTACTGTGAACTGTAGAAAATATTTAAGGCATCAGAAGGCTGATAAGGTTTTTATTGACCCTTTCCAGACCAGTAGTTTTGCATAATTTGACATATATGTGCCAGGCTGTGTGATATGACAGTGGCTGAGCACATCAGTATCTCCTCCATATTGCATATGTAATCCATATTGCTGTTATGTTCAGCCCTTGTGCATTTTCTGATGACATGTTTCTGTAGCATGTGGCCATGCAACATGCAAACTACAGTAAATGCAGCTCATTCTGCAAAGTAGTTTCAGAAGATCTCTTGAATGAGATAGGAAATTATTTGTATCATGATTATTTCTTAGTCTTTCATTTTATTTATTTTTTAACTTTGCAGAAGAGGAGAATTTGGCATTGCAACAATAGTCCCAGCTCTGCTGTGGGCCAGTTGCCATGCAGTAGTTGATGAAGATCTCCAGTCACATCTCTGTGTTATAGCTGAGCAAACTGTTCTAATGAATATTAGTGTCAATTTAGTGAAATATCAAATTATAATCAGCTGAATTAAAATGACAGAAAAAAGTTAACTTCCAAGAGAAAGTGGCTAAAATATCTCACATGGGGAAAAATTGCAATCTTATGTTGGTTCAGGATGAGGAAACAAGTAAATAGGTCACCCTATTACTAAATTAGTCTAAAAGTTAAATCTATTATATTTTTTTAATTAGCATTTAACAACACATTCTAGAATAATCTTGCAAAGCAACCTCTAGTCAAAAGGAGGATTAGACAAGAACAGAGAAAGTAAATGGATCCCACTAGAGAACTCTCTATCACTCTATTCACCACTTCTGTGTACTTCCTTGCATTCTGGCTAAGAATTAAACTGAACTTCAAAAATGAATGCGAGAGATTATGAAATCTTAACTCTCATATCACATCACAAGCATGGAACTTTGAGTTACAGGCAGAAGTGGAATCAAACATTTCTCACAAAGCATCATAAGCCATTATAACACAGATTATTACAATGATTTAAACCCCATACACTTTTAAAAGACATAATTTTTAATGTAATGTACCTGAGCCAAACCATACTTCATATTCTTTTTGTGCTGTTTTAAAAAACAGCATAAAAATGAGGATGAGGTTTGGTTGTTTGCATTTAAATTATCACCCTGCAGTGTGACGAAGTATCGCAAACAGAACCAGTCCTTGAATGTCTGACTAATGCAGTATGGCAAAGCAGCACTAAGCAAAATTAGAAATGTCCTTTGTCTTGTTCTGAAACCTCAGGAATGAGCCACATGTCATCACAAATGATCAAATAATTCAAAGTAAGAATATTTCTAAGTGTCATTTGACCATTACCTAATTTTGTCAAGAGTTTATTATTAATAGTATTTGTTAAATAGATATTTCAACATTAGCACTCTAAAAAATAACCTCAACTTCTCTTTTCTGGAAGACATTATTTTCCTTTATTCTCTATGTATTTTTGATGACTAAAGACTCCAAAACTTTTGTGCTTGTGTGCTTCTTTCTGCTTACATGTTCTCCTTTGTAATTTTTAAGTAGTTACCTGTTTTCACTTTTATTTAATGAACAGTTGAAAGATAACTAATTTTTTAACAGTTTTGTGAAAACCTGTGTCCCAGAAGATGACTTCATCATTATATTGTTGCTGAAGAAATGTCTAATATATGAATTCAAAATTTTTTAGACTCCATAGAAACTGCCTAGTAGATGAAAACCTTACAATTCTGCAGATGGGAAAAAAATCATGGAACATGATAGAGATGAGGTGCTGAAAATACAATATACAATTGTATATATGTATACAATCTATACAGTATAGATTAAAATTATTATTTTGTCTTAGTGACTGTATGAAATAGAAGTTAATGAAGAAGTGTCTGGAAAGAAAAGTCAGATAGTCAGGTAAAATATGGAACACATATTTATATGGAATATATTTATATGGAAATAGAGTGCCTGAAGAGAATTCACCTAGATTTCCAAGAAGTCTAAAGACATAGCACACCTTCAAAGAAATCTTTTTTGGCTTCTCACTCTGTGTAGAGCAGGAGAGAGAATGGAGAACTGGGGATTTCCCTGAACATTTTATTGAAGCATCTCTCCCATAATAGCTTGGGGTAAGAGAATTCATCCATCATGTCACAGAAACGCTGCTGAGGCATTTGAGCAGCTCATGGTTTTTATGAAAAGAAGGGTGCTGCAGATTTCCTACCCCTAAAATATTTGGGTTATCCACACTGGTTTGAAAAGCCCTGTTACACTCTCAGATCCAACAGGAGTTACTGTGTCGATTTATCTGCATCTTCAGAAACATACTTTTCCCCAAATGCCCACTGTTGTTTTTCATGGTAGAATCTTTGAGAGTAAATTCTAAGTGTAATGTATCGCACTGCAGGCATAAAAAATAGTACAAAGTCTGGGTGTATCAATAGGCTTTTAATGTTTGTAATTTTCTGTTCATGCTGGGAGGAAACCAGTAGAGACGGCACTTTTAAAAATATGTGAGACAGCTGTTGTTAGGATCTGTAGACAGGTTGTACTAGCTGAAGGCATTCCAAATAATATTTTTTGCATGACTTTTAAGATACTCAGACAGACACACATTGCAAAGCATCATGGCATAAACTACAGGCAGTCTGTTACCCAGACTCTTAGAAAAGCAGTAATAAGGGTGGCTGATTACTGATTCGCATTTAGATTGTTTTGCTCGACTGTGCTGGTGGTGCATGCCCACACTATATATGTCTCATAGCTTTTGTCAGCATCAAACCTCACACTATTACTCTTAAAGGTAAAACACATAGAAAAATATTAATATCTTAAAGGCTGTAGTACAAATGTAACTAACTTGTTAAATATCTTGAGCTGTTATCAAGAATAATTTGCGTTGGAAATGGATTTTATTTATTTGTGCAGTAGGGGATAAAGTTCTAAATTGTTCTGAGACAGCTGTTTCCATTTTAACTGTTGTAAATGGATAATCATGGCATCTTGTACACACATACAGGTAGGGCCATTAAACGCCTCCTTTCTCTGTTTGAATGCCTCTACTTCTCCCTATGAATATAGCCACTAAAAGCTCTACAAAGCTTTCTTAATGAAACTACGGGGAAACTACTGGTCCATTTGGGATTCCAAAATCAATTACAATATCCTGTTTCAATTAAGCGAAGAAGTTTTCAGTCACAAGTAGGCCCACCTCCTTTCCACAAGTTGCAATAGACGCTGAGGATAAAAGTAAATATTTTTCCAGAGAGAAATGGGGAAAGTCCTAAGAGGGGATGAGATTAGCTGATGGCTTTGCAAACATGTTAGGAGATTATTTTTTATCTGTCCAGTGCTTCTATTTTCCCAAGGTGGTGGTGGTAGGGAGAACCTGTATCCTTTCAGGACAGTCCTTGGAGAAGCAAGACACCATAATCCATTTTGGTTTTATTGCAAAACCAATTGAAATTAATATGCCAGCAGAGCATGTTGAAGACAGAAATCTCATAGTACAGGTACAGATCAGCTTCTGGAGACTGCAGGTGTCTACTTATAAGTTCATACTTTTATAAAGAAAGCTGAATCAATCAGCTTCCATTGACTAAGAATAATATGCCTTAATGCAGTTTTCCAACAGCTTTGGAAAATCAGCTACATAGTGAGGTGGTTTTGGCCTAGCCAGCAACAAAACACCAAGACAGTCTCTTACTCACTGCCCCCCAACCACTCCCACCCTCCGTAGGATGGCGGACACTCCAGCGAGACGGGAGGAAAAAAAGATAACCAAGGTTGTTGTGGATTAAGACAAGGGCAGGGAGGGCTCGCTGCCAATTACAGTTCTGGGCAAAACAGACTCCAGTATTTGACTTAGAGAGGAAAATAGGAAAGTTTATTCTACTATCTACAAGAAACAGAACAGAACAAAAAGCAAAAAAAAGAGAACAGGGTGATTCAGAAAATTACAACCGGCACTTTAAGATCTCCCTCCCCCATTCCTCCTTTCTTCCCAGGCCCAGCTCACTGCTCCCAATATCTCTACCTCCTCCCTCATCAACGACTCAGGGGGTAGGGAATGGGGGATGTGGTCAGTCTCTCACAGATGGGCTCTGCTACTCCTCTCTTCTCAGAGGAGGATGACTCTTTGCATTCTTCCCCTGTTCTAATGCGGGGTCTCTCCAACAGGATACACTCCTTAACGAACTTCTCTGGCGTGAGTTTTTCCCAATACCTGCAGCCTCTGCTCACAAACTCCTCCAGCATGGGATTCCTTTGCAGCCAGCACCTTCTGCTGCAAAGCTGCCCTCCCACAAATTCACGACCTCCTGCAGGCATAGTTACCACCTCTGGCTTGGGGTCCTCTATGAACTGCCAACAACTCTCAGCTTCACCAGTCCTCTCCACAGGATGCAGGGGTTCTCTGTTCCAGTACACCTCCTCCTCTCTTCCCTCGCTGACCTTGGGGTCCGCATGATCACTTCTCTCTCCTCCAACTCCTTCCACTGCCACCAGCTAGAAAAAGAAGCAAAAACAGAAAGAAGCAACAAGAAGAGGGAGAAGAGTAAGAAGCCTCCTCTTCCAGCTTCTTCTTAAAAAGTGTTTGTGGAGGCATCTAATTGGCTCAGTCCCAGAAGGGGGTCTGACTCAGAGCTGGGGAAAGTTTCAAGCAACTTCGGACAGGAGTCATCTTTACAGTCCCTTCCCCATTACCACAAACAACTCCACACAAACCCGTGACACATGGCTAATCTACTTAACATTCTTTTCAGTGGGAACGTTTTAGTATTGCATCAGTGAAATCTCATTAAAATGATATAATCAAACTGAAGTGTACAAAACACCCATATTGTGTTAAAACTCACCTGATTTATTCAGCCAGTTAATAAAGAAAATGAAAGGTAGTACTGATGATTGTTAAATGTCCATGTTCACCATGGCACTCCTTTGTGTCATGGGACATAATGTAACATGCCCCATGGACTGCGTATTTTGTACCAGGAGGAAAAAATTGGGAGATAGTTTGCCTATCTAGTGAAAAAAAAAAAAAACCTAACAAACAACTCTCCAAAATCCAAGAAAGAAAATGCAACTATATTTAATCAAGTACATCCCTAAATCTCATGTTTTCTTTACAACAGAATTAAATTAGAAAGATGAGAATAACTTTCATGCTAGCACAATGCTGAGTTGGTAGAAAGCTAGCAGATTAATTAATAAAGACACCAAGTTTCATTTTCCAAAGTTTGCAACAGGTTTTACTCCTTGTCATGTATTTTCTATGTAGTTATTGAAGTGTGTACGTATCCCAGTGTTTAATACAAATGAGAATTTTTCTTTCATTTTTAAAATGCTGACATGCAATGACAGGTCAAACCCAAAATTTAAATAGCTGTCTGTAAGACCAGAAAGAATCTTTCTTATTATTAATTTATAGTTAATCCTGCTCTGTGGCTGACATGATGTCAGCATGACAATTAAACTTTTTAATACAGTTTACTGATTGATCTCAAAAGTCTCAGCTGTTGGTATGTTTTTATTTAGTGGCAACATTGCAAAAAAAAGTCAATAAAAATCAAAGGTCTAAATTGCATGTATTGATTTTTCCTAGTGATATAGGAATAAACCAGTTAATTGTAAAGAAATAATAGCATGGCTGGCTCTAAACGTGTATAAATTGATGGAAATAAGAGGATTTGATAGCAGTAAAAATAGCCATTATTTTAAAAAGTCTTAAGGCCTCAAGAACTGAAACTTAAAAAATAATTAAGAAAATAATTAAGAGTTACCATTTAATGATAGGAAAAACGAAAACATGACTTAAAATAATAGAAACAGTGACTAAGTGGTACCAAAACCAAGTAATAGGTGCAAAACTTTAATTTTTAACAAGTAACATAGGAAAACTTCATATATATATATGTTCATCATCAAGATGGGAAGAGGAAGTTAAGAATTTCTAAGGGTACATAGAATGGAACACAGTATGAGAACCATTTCAATAAAATAGGACAATTATGCCAGTGTTTGTAGGAAAACGTATGAACAAAAGTAAAGCCATGGAGCTTCAGAGCAGAGGTTTGGCTAGCCCAATATCTTGTTTCCAACACTGATTACAAGCAGAAGTCTAGATAGAAGTAAGACTAGGGAAAACATAGATATGTATGTTTTATAAACATAAATACTTTTTCTATCTGTTGTCCTAGCCTTTGATATTTTTCAGATTTGTGGATAGTCTTATTCATTACAGAAATCACCAGGAAACTACAATAGACATACAATGCAATGCAGTTACTTAAAGAAAGAATCACTGATTCTGAATGGTTATGCACTTATCTAAATTACATAACCATATACTTTCATTATGGCTATTTCCTGTCTCTATTTTTTTTTTTGTATTCTTCCTGGTTCAAGGAAGTCCTTTTACACCTTAATCTCCCACCGATGTTAGTTATCATTCAAATTAGAAGTATGTTAGTAACTGAATCATCAAATGGTCAGAAAGTGAAGAAAAGGATATAAGCCATTAAAAATGAAAGTGGGGAAATAGAATGGGGAGTCAGAAAAAAGAAAGGGGAGATAGAGTAGTGTAGTAATTCTTCAGTGCACTTCAAATTCAAATTTGACTAATATTTGTACTATCTGAAACTTTTAAAACACAAAATCTGCTTTAAAGTAAATACCAATCTGTTTAATGTTAATGAGCTTTAATTCACCATGCCTAATTTTTAAAGGAATAATGTTAGGAGTGAGGTAAAGTGATGCAGTAGCATAACAGATGGGAATCAGGGAATTTCTATGATCTTCAGCAGTTATAGCCCACAGATCCCAGCTGAGGAAGTTGGATAGAAAGAAAGAAATTGTAATATCCTCAAATTACTGATGCAGTGATACAATGATAAATTTTACATCATAATGCAGTGATAAAGTTTACCAGCAACTCTGACTACATCCCAGCTGGAAGATATTCCCTTCATCAAAGCATGCCACATAAAACCTCATTTAAATGTCTATGCATAATTTGCCATTTGAAAGTTTTAACCAGCTGCTCATAGATATGCTTAGATTCTCTTACTTCAGTGATGCAAATAGATTTTCTTCATCTTTTTTGTCAAAGTTAGTTAGGGAAACTCTGTCTGTTTTCCTCTTATGATGCTGTAATTATATTAGTGTGAAAATGGCCATTGAAGCTTTCATTTAGAATACCCTCAGGCATTTAAACACAGTTCTTTAAGGATGGTTTATCTCTAGCAGATGCGTGATTATAGACCTTTATCCTTCGAATCCACAAGCAATTAGGACATCATTTTAACCAAACTAGAGAAACAGACATTTACTCTGCATCCCAATTAATTCGTTGGGGGACTTTCATGGGTATGAGTTTTTGGTTTTTTTCTATACAGTTGAAAAAAAAGTCTTTTTGAAAGAACATTAATAAAATTGAAAGTGTAATATCAATTTTAACTTCAATGAATTTGTAATTGGCTGATTTTGGCAGTCTTCAGCTATGCAGCAATATGCCTTAAGCTCTCACCCAAATTACTCTCCTCTTTTTATTTAGAGACAGTGATGGAAGCCCAAGAAATGCCAGAGCTGTGAAAAAAATAATTGCTGGAGCTATGCATAGTTTTGAAGCAAGAGAGTATACAGATGAATATTTTTCTCCTGCTCCAAAGCTGTCTAGAGTTTTAACATTTATTTTATGCTTCAGCATGTAAATTAACGTGTAAAAATTGGTGGCTTGTCTAAGGTTCTCCATCAAGAGTAATTTATCTTGAAATCTTGCCCCTGAAAAACATTCTGCGATCTGATTACTTTTAGGTCATAGATCATAACTTGACACCATCTGACAAATATGTTTTATAATGTATATATCAATAGAATACAGCATTCAGATCAGACATTCTGCCAGAGAGGCTGAAAGAGCCTTGCAAACAGAAGCTCAGCAAATCTCCTAATTTGTGTTGGCTGAATGACTATTTTGCACCAGCTGGGAGAGAACTAGGGAATAGCTGCATAGCTAGTGTAATGTAAACTACAATGGTGTCATAATCAATATTCCTAAATACTAGTCCTTGGGTCCAACCAAATGGGTACTTTTCTGACCCTTCTGAGTATGTTTGTCTCTTATCTGCCTTACATGCTATGTTCAATATCTTGTAGGGTAGACCTGGATTACCACACATTGAAATATTTGTTTGCAAAATACAGCGTACAACAGTGTACAACAGTTCCAAAGTTTATGAATAGGACACATGCTTTGGAGTATGAAAGATAAGATTTCAAACTCACACTAATGCCCCACTGGCACTGCTTAAACTTCTATTGAGATTTTTTTGTCCCTTTATTTTGTGTCTTCATTTTCTTTTTCTTCATTTCACTTTGAAGCCTCAGTTGCTATATTCAAAGCCAGGAAAATCCAAATTCCATCCCAAGCTTTTAGGTGAAGCAGCATGTCTCTTCAAAGTTATTTCCTTCCCTTCTTTATTAGACTCCTTAAAATTTCTTTCAAGTTGTTCTGTTAAAAAAATAGAGAACTAGTTTAAAAAACACTGAAATCAAATATACTATCACCATGATCCAGTAAATATGAATCTACCATCAGGTCGCAGATGACACTTCTGATCCTCGTCCTTCTTTCATGGGATTTTAAATTAAAATACATTACTTAAGACTAATTCTGCTATCCTTGGAGACAGTGAACAACCAGATGTTGATACGAATGCAAAGATCTGAACAACCCTGCATTTGGAATTTTTCCATTGAAATAAATACTTCTTCAGGAATACATGAAACTAAGCAATCAGAGAAAGATCTTTTCTAAAACTAAGCAATTGTTTTCTGAAGCCTTCACGTACAAATGGACAGAAGATTCCATTAAAAAAACTTAAAAATCAGACTTTTTTTTATAATGCAAACTCGTTTAAGTCTTTAAAATTTGAGTGCTTGAAAGTACAAATGTTACCTAACAGAAATATTCATAGGAGAGTTCAGTACTCAGTAATTTTTGGAAAATCTCACCTAGCAATTGTTTGCTTCTTTATCTGTGGTTAGTGTCTTTGAAATACATGCCCCTATGTCTGAACAATGACTTTGTAAGAAGATAGTACATAGACATGGGACTGTTTTCTTTTTCATTATCCTACAAAACTGGTATTGCTGCATAGTCTAAATATCTACAGTTGGATCTCTTTGAATTGGAACACCATGAGTCCTCTCAGTTAGTCCTTTTCACTTTGGAAATTAGGACTGAGCTCACCAAGAAGACTTATCCTAATTCAAATTACTGAATATCATCATTGTTAATTCCATCTGAAAACAAGAAAAAACCTCTTTTACTATGAGGGTGGTCAAACAATTTAACAGGTTGCCCAGAGAGGTCATGGGATCTTCATCTGTGGACATATTAAAAAGATGACTGGACACAGTCCTGGGCAACCTGCTCTAGCTGATCTTACTCAGCAGGTTTTGGACTAGGTGTTCTCAAGATGTCATTAATTTTTTTGTTCCAGGAGAGCAAGGTGTCATTTTCTTCTTCATTAGTCACTTGTTGTAGTACACAAGGAAACTGTGAGAAAATACCTGCAACATCTCTGACTGAATATGTCATTCTTTTACATTTTCAAGTTTGAAAAGGATTATCTAATTTGACTTCTTAGTTACTTTCCTCTATCCTTTGAACTGGATGTTGTCGTATCTTAAATTTGTAAAAGGTCCTCTTGAAATTTTTGCAATATCTATTCAATATTACATAAAATATCTGAATTTCTGTTCAATTAAATATTTTTTTCCTTCTCACATATTTCATCTGCTACCTGCACATTTTTATCTTCTTTGAAGCATGAACTTAAAGGCATAATTTTTTTTGTTTCCAACTTCTTTTTAGTTTTGATTTTAAAATTACTATATGACTAATAAAATCTCACTGTTGTCATTTCACCATACATGTCAAATAAATTTTCTGCTTTTGCCTCCATGTTTGTTAAAGACATCTTTCTGGTTAGGTGTCTGACAGACTGATTCAAAGAGTAGCCGTTTACAAAATTGATTATTTCTGTACTGGGTTGAAAGCATGCTTTAGCAATTTCTGTTTAATATTTAAGAGATTCAGCTCTTAGTTATATGATTGCATTATTTCTTGTTGTTTTTGTATAAAACTCTGGTTTGTAGATATGACACTCTCCATACAAACAAACAAACAAACAAACAACAACTTAATGGATTTTTAACAAATATCTCTTTTTTTAAAAAAAATATACTTTTTCCAGTACTAATTACAAGATTACATAGGAAGGAGTTGGAATAAGGAGGTAGGTTGTGAAGTATCCATCTTTATATTCAATAAACCATCTGGACATGGTCCTGAACACCTGGCTCTGTGTGGCCCTGCTTGAGCAGGAGGGTTGGACTAGATGACCACTGGAGGTCCCTGTCAACCTGGGATCCTGTGATTCCGAATTTAAGAACACTCAGAAAAGAAAAGAAAAGCTTGTATTTTCACAATTTTCATCTTTTCAAATGTGATTTTATAGAAGACTTTAGACAAAAAGTAAACCCCAATAAATTTTTCCCATTAATGAGGCAAAAAAAAATTCCAGTAATCCGTTAACAATTCAGCAAGTTTTAGTGATTTTGCTTCCTTAGCTTTTGATTGCACATGCATATGTTAGATAACCATGCTACTTTTTAAAATCCCCTATTTTCAATGTGTTGTTCTGCTTTTCTTGAAGCCAGGTAAACATCAAGACATGATGATTTTCCTTGGTTTTTAATTCTCTTTAATATAGACTAAAATCATAGCCACCCTGTATTTCCTTGATATACTATAGAGCTTTAGGCTGTGGTAATAGTCTATTTTAAGTAAAGATCTATCTTACTGGGGGTTTTTTTTTTAGAGTTCTTACATTACATAATACCACATTATCTTTTAAATCATTTAATATCTCAGCCAATTTCTTAATTACTCCTTCTTTTACTGCTGTTTATCAGCACTAAATTGACTTCAAATCATGTCATTCTAAACTCTCCCACTTCCCACTGACACTAAAACTTCAGAAAAATTCAGGAGACAGTCTTTCTTTGCTTCTTATTACATCCTCAATTTTAGCCCGAAACAATTATTCTGCACATGATTTTAAAGTCTTGATAAAGTTGATGTATTCTTAGAAACATCATCACTGAATCTAAATAAAATGAATAATTACAGCTACCAATGCAGCGTGTTTTCCTGGCTGTAGAGAATGTCACTGCTCTCCTTTATTCCTATTCTTCTGGAAGAAATAGAAATAGAACTGATTCTCTTTTGTTCTAGGCTTGTGTGCCTTCAGTATCTATACATGGCCATTTTTTTTTTCTGTCACATTGGCTTCTTGTATTCAACCATTTGTTTCTACTGATTTTTGAAAGTTTTTCTACATTCTGACAGAATGCATCTTAAATATGAAATTAATATAATAGAGAAAACTGAGGTGGATGAAAGGATTGAACTAATAAGTACAAGTCATAAATATATTGCACAGAGAAACTAAATGGCTTAGCAAAATGGTAAGAAATGTCCCTGAGCTCACATTTTAAAGTCTCTGCCATGGCTACATGCAGTTCTATACTGGTAAAACTATTTCAGGTAAGTTGTTAGATAAGTATGAATATTAGCGTAGATTTGGTCATTTTGGGGCAGAAATATTTATATCTGTAAATTATAAAAAATGCATACACATTTTACATAGATAGTTCTTCCATATTGCAGGTAAAGATATACTAGTATTTGTATACTAATGGTATACTATGCTTTAACTGTGTCAGACTAGATAAAACACTACTTTTCTGTGACTAGAAAAGTTGAGTTTAAGTAGTTCCAAGCCTGTGTTGTTCCCTCATACCTAGAATAATAGCAATTAATTTTAATATTGCTTTGTTCAAAAAATGTTGGCATAAGAATAAATGATAATCATTTAAAAGAGCTGAAATTTTTTCTTCTTCCCACCACATTGTTTTTAACTCCTTATCACGTTTGAGCAACAACTTGGCTAAATATTAGAACATTGATAGTTTCTTTTCATTTCCTGAGAAAGGTAATTATTTGTTGACAATCTCTTATTAATTCTGAATATAGCTGATAATTTGAATTTCACAGGCTAAATCTGAGTGAGGATTCTTAATGGATAATCCATAACAGGTTTCATCACATAGAACTCTGTGATGTTAAATAATTTCAACTGGATTTCAAATTGGCTGTGGCTGATGCTGTAAGAGATCTTTGATGACTTAGTATGTTGTCTGAAACAAAAGATCAGTTTTGATGATCTGAAAGAAAGTAATGATTTTCTCAGTATACAACCTCAAGATGCAAGCCATTATATTTACTAGGTCATGAATGAAGTGTCTTTGTCAAAAGGGCAATTACATTATCACAACAAGAAAAGAGCAGGAAAAGAAAGGAAAAGAGAAAGAAGTGAGGAAACTTATGGTCAGATTGTTGGGAATTTGTGATGTCTATTGCTCCCATTGAGTTCAGCAAAACTTGCATATGCTTCTGAAAAATTGAACCATTTGTGCATTAAAAGCTAGAAGGCATTGAAAATGTATTTACTTTCCAATTTTGCCTATACCAGTCAAAATGACCTTTTAAAGCAGAGCTGGAGGGTCAGGCTTATCGCTTTTGCAGGCTTGAGTAAAATTTTCCTATTTAATAGGACAATTTACTGAAAAATGCTGTTCTAAGAATTATGTCAATTCACCTTCCTGTGTGGTGTTTACAGGGCTTGGTTTGAGGCAATATCTGAGGACAGCAGCTCATCATCCATTACATTTACTGAAGCAAACCTCTTAGAATCTCTTAATTCATTCTTTTCTTCTAAAATGTATATGTGTTTAAAAAAAAATGCCCACATTTTGTATATTAAATAAATGTTTTAAGAAATGAAAAAAGTTCTAGGGGCTAAATATCTGAGGGTAAAGTGCAGTAACACATCGACTGCTTACTAGAGATCTTTTTTTCTTTAAGCCCTTCTATCTCTTTGAATTTTAATGAAGAAAGCAGGTTGAAATTAATCACAGAATCTTAAGGGTTGGAAAGGACCTCAAAAGACCATCTAGTCCAACCCCCCTGCAAGAGCAGGACCATCTAGAGTAGGAACTCATCCAGGTGGGTTTTGAATGTCTCCAGAGAAAGAGACTCCACAACCCATCTGGGCAGCCTGTCTGTAGTGGGTCTGGGATGGTAGTGATTTTCCACAGCAGTTCTTGCAGTGCTATGCTTACTGTTGGTATCAATATTATGACTACTGCTTGCACAGCATCAGGGCTGTCCCTCCAGCATTCCTTCCCCCACCTTCACCAATAGCTGTGAGTGGGCATGATCTTGGGAGGGACCACGGCCAGAACAGCTGATCCAGGCTGACCAAGGAGATATTCCATACCATATGACATCAGCTCAGTAATATAAACTGGGGGAAAGGAGCAGGAAGGGGAGGCGAGATTCATTTCTGGCCTTCCCAAAGCAACCGCTACGCGTACTGAAGCCCTGCTTCTCGGGAGGTGGCCGGACATCGCTGCTGATGGGAAGTAGAGAGTAACAGCTTCATCTGCTTTTGCTTTGCTTCCCGTGCGCGCGGCTTTGCTGCTTCTTTATTAAACTGCTTTTATCTCAACCCACAAGACTCCCATCTTATTTTTCTCCCCTTCCCTGGCTTGCTGAGGAGGTGGGGGATTGGGCGGTGTAGTGTGCACCTGGCATCCAGCCAGGCTCAAACTACCACACTGTCCCAATGCTCCATCACCCTCATAGTGAAGAAGTTTTTCCTTATGTTTCTTTGGAACCTCTAATGTTCCAGATTGTACTTGTTGCTCCTTGTCCTATCATTGGACATCATTGAGGAAAGCCTGGCTCCATCTTCCTGACACTTGCCCTTTACATATTTGTAAACATTAGTAAGATCACCCCTCAGTCTCCTCCAAGCTAAAGAGCCCCAGCTCCTTCAGCCTTTCATCTTAAGGGAGATACTTCACTCCATCATCTTGGTGGCCCTGCACTTAACTCTCTCCAGCAGCTCCCTGTCCTTGAACTGAGGGGCCCACAACTGGACATGATATTCCAGATGTGGTCTCACGAGGTCAGAGTAGAGGGGGAGGAGAATCTCTCTCAACCTTCTAACCACACCCCAGGTGTCTCACAACCCAGGATGCCACTGGCCAAGTTAATCGAAGTTAATTGGATTTCTCTCTGCCCAACCCTCCAGCCTGTCCAGGTAGTGAGGTGGATTGTTAAGTGGGAAAGTGAAGAAGGCAGATAGTTGTGCTCACTGGAACTAGGTCTAGTTGGAGGCCTGTATCTAGTGGAAGCCCTGAGGAGTCAGTACTGGGAAATTAATGGTATATGGAACCCAAGAATCTCAACAGCATTAAGACCACACTACTATGAAGAAATTCTGTAGGCAAAAGCAATTGCACCACATTCTTTTTTGTATTAGAAATCACATTATTTGTACCTATCTCCACAAAGTCATGATGCTTAGCAATTGGTTACAATTCAAACAGTGAAAAAATGATCCTGAAATAAAGATAGATATGGGAAATGGGAAAGAGCAGAAGAAACTGTAAATAGGTTATTTCTTATATCTGAAACATACAAACACCATCATAAAATGTAAATATTAATTTCTTATCTTCCTCAATATAACCCTGCCTACCTAAATACTTTTATATATTTCCTGAACTTCAAGTGAAACTTCTGGTTTCCAAAGAGCAATCATTTTAAACACAAATCTTATTCCTAGAATATTCTAACATGTTGAAATTAAAGGAAACTAGGAAATGTTAATAAGATCCATGTGCTTACTGGTCCTAGATATAACTTAAAACTTGCATAACATTCACAACTTCTAGTCTTGTAGGTGAAGAAATAGAGTCAACAAGTCAAATATTTTTCATGCACAGGAGGCAGAGTTACTATTTTGTGCAAGCTATACTTTAAATATCTGTCTTGGAGTGGACCATCATATGTGATTAACAGAAAACTCCATGAGGAGCAGTAATGCAAGATTTTAGTTCAGTTTACCACCTGCTTGTGGGGACAAGGAGGGATGATGACTAGAATTGACTTACAATACATTTAAGCTCAAGGTTTAAATCCAGTTTAGCTTTTGATTTGGGGTTAATACTGGAGACTATTTAACAGGACAGCTTTTCTAATCCCGAGAAGCAATTGGACCTATACCATGGTCATACACCAGCTCCATGTAGCCTAAATACAATTCTGTGCATGATATCCCTCCTGTTTGGATTAACCTAGGGCAGAGTAGTAACTCAGAAGCTGTCTCACTTTTGTGTGAGGCAGTGAGGAGCACATTGAGAAAGGTTTGCATCTGTGCCTACATGTCACACAGCTGGTATGTCTACAGGGATAGACTCCATTCTCACAACGTGGATTACTGCTCATGGTCTTACATTGAAACCTTATTTCCAGCTCACTTGTTTACTTTTAATCTCAATTACGCAGAGATATCTCAATTATTAGTCTGATCTGACCTATGACATATTGGAAACACAAGCACGCAGGTTTTAACAATGACAGCAGGCAATTTGTCCTCTGCTTTAGAAAGCTTTGAAGACAAAAAGTGAAACGTCTGCTAAAAAAGTATTAGTAACTAATACTACAGCAACAGATAGATGTCCTGCCTCGTCTATCATGTGGAATACTGAGAAACTATCTAATGATATATGCTTTTCCACAGGTTTTATAAAATTGTTCCATGAACTGAATGATTTGTTTGGTTTTGTTGGCTATAACACTTCTGGAATTAGGTAAAGTTTTACCTTTCATTTTAACATTCAATGACCTCACAACACTATTACCTTATTTGTATGAAAACTGATAGTGGTCTTTTAGAAAGAAAAAATCCCGGAGAGAATGGTTATCACCTGCTTTATGTGTAAAAATGAAAGGAAAAAACAAAATAGTTCAATCTTTCATCAAGAACATGTAGATTAGATATTAGGAAAAGGTAAGCACCTATAAAGCTGATTGGATGTTAGAAAGGTCTTCTTAGAAAGGTTATAGAATCTCCACAGCAGGTTAGCAAAACATCTGCCATAGATGGCTTAATTATAGTAATTTCTGCCCTGTATAGGGGCATAGGAAGGAAAATCAGTTAGGTGACCTCTTCTACTCTATGTCTCTGATTCTCTACTCCTGCTTTCTAAAAAAAACCCAAAACTGGCAGCTGCTACAATGTGAGAAAGAAATAAAGCTGATACTCAGGAGGTATCTGTGAGGTAAATTACTAATATAGCTATTTAATGAAATTATATCTCTACTACAGCAGACTTTTATTCATGTTGAATTACAGGTTAAAACAAGGAAAAGAGTAGTTAGTATTTTCATGATTTTATTTTATTTTTCAACAATATATTTGTAATGAAGAAATCCGATATTGAAGGTCTTTGGTCTTTCAGGCATAAATAGCAGAATGTTGTAATTCCTAGTTGCTGGGAAAAATCAGATGGGGATTTATTACAGCATCTTCTTAGGACAACTACTTCAATACAGTCTAAAAAAAATCATTTAGTTCTGGAGACAAAGTAGTGACATAAAACTATTTACACAACAGTATCAAACTTTTTACAAAAAACCATATACACAAAATATTTTATTTGCAGTGAGGCTTATGATTCCCAAATGGTACATAAACTTATTACAGGGAAAAAGAAAAAAAGAGATATATTTGTCTTTATGTTTTTAGGTTTTCACCTTCTCATTTATCTTGTTGCTTTTTGAAATCCAATTTGCAACACTTTGAAAATTGTCCATATTTTTTCTGAGAATCATAGTTTCCTCTTAAACAGAATATAGAGGGGTTTTTTTTGTCAGACTTGATGAATGTAGGTTGAATTTTGCAGCAAGAGGTTTATCAGCTTCATAAACATTACTCTAGTGTTGCAGATGACATCTCAAAGTGATAACCAGATAATAGGAGTTGAGAATCTACCACCATTTAAAAAGTTATATTTTAATACATTCTAAGTTAAACTAGATGCCCAACTTTAAGATAAAGTAAAATGATGTGAATTCACTTCTCAGTGACCTTAGTCTAGCACTAAGTAACTTGATATCACAGTTCGACAAAGATTCATTTTGACAGAAAGATTTTTTATAAACAGCACAATGATAACTGTCAGGAAGTGCATGTCCTTAGTGTCTCGAAGATATGTAACCTGCTGTAACCTGATATTGCAAACTTTTTGAACAAAGATAAAGAAACATAACAAGTTTTTGGTTTATTATTTTTGTTTTTTCTTTTAAAGCAATTAAAAAAATCTTTGCATATCAAAGTTACAGTAAACTAATTTTGGGAGAGATGGGTTTTGGTATTATCTGTATGTCATGAAGGTTTGAGAAAATGTAGACTTAAATTAAATTTTATCTATTCAATAATATGAGAATCTATTTAGACTGATGATTCTGGTCAGGAGTTACGACTTTTGGAAAGCACTTTTGTCTTAATATTTAAAAATTGTACAATCTAAGTACAGGAAAGGATGGGAATTAAAGACTGAGTATGAAGTGAAGAATTGTCACAGGTGGAAAATTATGCATGAGAAATGAATGGAGATAGACTGAATGGAAGAGGGAGGCTTAAATATACTGGGATTGTAAAGAGTTAAATAAGAAAAATCAGAGAGGGGATACAAAATCTCAGAGGGAGGAGAATCAAGGAGAGGTGTAGGTGAAAGAAGAAGAAAGTGAGGGAGATGATAACGTATGGAAGGAAGCAGAGGGAAGGTGAGAAAACCAGAAATCTTTGTTAGATATGTAATGTACTTGAGGAAGGCAGGTGACAGAAAATAAACAAATAGGAGCAGTAAAAACATAAAAGTTAGAATAAGTTTTTCTGCAACAGTAGTGGACTGGATTTGGAAGTCAGACACACTTCTTTGGCTGTGCCTACTCAAGAAGTAAGAAACAGGCAAATGCTTTTTTCCCTGAGTGTCATAGACTAAAGTAAAAAAGCTCGGCGCTTTGTCTCCTGTAGAGCAAGCATCAAAACTCCAGGCTTGAGGAAAATGAGACTTCCATCCTCTTATTTCAGTTTTACCTCACTATTAGTTATTTTTTATGCCATGTCTTTTCATTGCCATGCCTGGTTTTAAACCCAGGTGGTTTAGAACTGGTAGCTGAGTAGGTTAGATCTCAGAAGGCCAGGCCTCTTGTTCATAAGGCCATAATTTTTCCATTATTGGAGGGCTAATTTTCAAAAATACTTTCTAAATAAATTGTAACATAAAATAAATAACCCTGAACACATATCTTACTGTTATTGTTATCATTTATTGGTTTGAGTAAAGCAGATTCAATTATCAGTGTGACAGAAGGTATGATCAGAAAGGTATCTTTTGTTTATAAGCACAGGATAAATACATCTCTGAAGAGCAATTGGAGTCAGAACATAAGCAAAGTAATTAATTTTAAATTAGAATAAATAACGGTTTTATCTAAGAAATGGGAATATAAAGCATAAAAAATTAGTAGTTTCTTCTGTTAACAAATCTTTCTTGAGAGATTTGCAGTACAGATTGCGTACAATCAAGAATGTCTTAGGCTGTATAATGAGAGCTCAGAAGACAACTGATGAGAATGTTTTTGGCAGTTATTTTGACTCAAATATAATATTTTTTAATGAAAGTAATTATGCAGTAAGTAATTATGCACAATTATTTTGCTTATGTCATAAGCAAAAACTTTTAAATAATTTTCCCTTTAGTGAAACCTGTTGTGTTCCAGCTTGTGCCCATTGCCCCCTTGTCCTGTCACCATACACTACAGAAAAAAAAAAAAGACTCACTCCATCCTCTTTACACCCTCTTTTAGATATTTATAAGTGTTAATAATAACACCCTCAGTCTGCTTTTCTCAAGGCTAAACAGCCCCAGGTCTCACAGCCTTTCCAAGAGATGTTCCATTCCCCTAATGATCTTAGGAGTCCTCCACTGGACTCTCTCCTGCAGTTCCCTGTCCCTCTTGAGCTGAGGAGCCCAGAATTGGACACAGGACTCCAGATAAGGCCTCAGTGGGGCAGAGTAGAGGGAGAAGAGAACCTCCCTTGACCTGTTGGATGTTTTCTTTTTGATGCATCCTAGGATGCCATTGGCCTTCTTGGCCACAAGGGCACATTGCTGGCTCATGGTTAGTTTATTTTCAACCAACACTCCCAGGTCTCTCTCTGCAGAGCTGTTCTCCAGTAGGTCAATATGCAGCCTCTACTGGTGCATGGGGTTGTTCCTCCTGAGTTGCAGGACTCTGCACTTGTTGAACCTCATGAGATTCCTCTCTGCCCAACTCTCAAGCTGGTCAAGATCCTACTAAATGGCAGCACAGCCTTCTGGTGAATCAGCCAGTCCTCCCAGTTTGCTGTCATTAGTGAACTTGCGGAGGGTACCCTCAGTCCCCTCATCCAGGTTGTTGATGAAGATGTTGAACAAGACTGACCCAAGAACTCACTCTTGCGGAACCCCACTGGCCTCCAACTCGATTTTCTGCCATTGATCACCATCCTCTGGATTCTGTCATTCAGCCAGTTCTTGATCCACCTCACTGTCAACTCATCCAACCCACACTACATGATCTTTCGTAAGAGAATGTTATGGGAGACGGTGTCAAAAGCTTTGCTCAAGTCAATGTAGATGATATCCGCTGCTCTCCTCTCATCTAGACAACCTATCATGATATCATAGAAGGCAACTGAGTCGGTGAAGTAGGATTTCCCCTTGGTAAATCCATGTTGACTATTCCTGATAACCATCTTTTCCTTCATGTGCTTAAAGGTGATATCCAGGATGAGTCACTAAAACATTTACAACTAGGTCTAATAAATCAAGAGACTGGGGTTTATTATTTCTTTTGTTTGCTTGTTTATTTGAATTTTTAATATCCACATTCTTTCTAAGAAGTATGACTCAAGTAGTATAAGATTTCTTAGTTATCTAAGGGAAATTATGCAAATACTAAGCTTAGACATAGAAAATCATCATTGCCAGCAATAATAAGGACTCTGACAAACTCAGCAATGAATGACTGATTACTGTGAAGATGGAGAGCATTCTGGATTAACACTTCACAGCTGCAGATCCCCACACCTATCTCCTGCTATCTCAGCAAGCTCATCTTTGTGACATTCACTTCCATCAAAACAATTTGAGAGTCTGATCTTTCCGAGTATTAAAGGGTTGCTTTGCTATTAGGATCTGGTTATGCTTAGTAGAACAGTTTCTTAATTTTGTTAAAGCAGTTTCTATCAACATCAAGAGGGAAAGTTTTTAAAGTTCTAAGTCTTTGCAAAGTATCTTATAGTCAGGGCACATTATCATAGTTGCTAAAAACAATGCAGCAAAGGATCTCATTTCAAAGCCATCTCTATGAGCTCCCCTTTTTAGGATTACAATGTAAAAGTAACTACTGATGTTATGCAGCCTGTCTGTCTTTAGGGGATAAAAGCAGATTTTTTTGCATGAGGTAGTGAAGAGATTGCATCAGAATTTTCCTCATTCCTATTTCTCGTTAGTTTGTACTGTGCTACTCTCAGCAGGAAAAGATTGGCATCTTTATTATTTCAGACAGGTACTGCTAAAATTAGGCAGTACTGCTTATGACAGTCACTGGTTCCTACAAATTCTCCTATGTATGTGAAAAATGGGGAAGTAGAAAAGGTACAATCCATGTTTATGTTTTGATGTTAAGTATGCTTATGCATATATAACAATGAATAAGCAGTTGTGAAGTCCTGATTCTTCAGTTTGATGAACATATGACTAGTACAGATAGGACAAATATTTTAAGTTATTAGACACTTTCTGGTCATTCATGCTAAAGAAAATTTAACTCAAGGCTAAAGAAATTCAAGAAAGCAGTACTAGATATAGAAGGGAACAGAGAGATTGTTTAGCTAAGGATACTGGGAGAGATTGACTTATCCTAGCAAAAGGAAAATCAAGTGTAGAAACAGATTTTAAATGCATATGTTTGAGTAGAAACACTAGGGAGGGACAAGAATCATTTAAGTTCTCATACTAAAAAAATGTATATTGGGTTTATGTGGCAAAATTTTGGTAGTTGAGTGGCTACAGGGATGACTTCTATGAGAAGCTGACAGAAGGTTCCCTCAAATCCAGCGGAGCCAATGCCAGCTAGTTCCAAGACGGATCTGCTACTGCCCAAGTCTATTAAGAAAAAAGTGGTAATGCCTTTGGGATAACATTTAAGAAAGAGGAACTAAAAAAACCAGCAATGTCATCTGGAGAGGATTGAGAAGATGTGAGAGAACAACTCTGCAGACATCAAGAACAGTGAAAGAGGGAGAAGGAAGAGACACAGGTGCTGGAGCAAAGACTCACCTGTAGCCCATGGTGAAGATCATGGTGAGGCAGGCCCTGTCCACAGTGGAGCAAACCACCTGCAGCCCATGGAGGACCTCAACCTCAGAACAGGTGGATGCCTTACAGAGGTTGTTTCACCATGGGAAGCCCAAGCTGGAGCAGGCTCCTGGCAGGACCTGGTGCCTTGTGGAGGCAGGATCCCACACCAGAATAGGTTTTCTGTCAGAACGTTTGACCCCATTGGGGATCCACACTGGAGCAGTCTGTTCCTAAAGGACTGCACCCCATGGAACACACCCACACTGGAGCAGTCTGTTCCTAAAGGACTGCACCCCATGGAACACACCCTCACTGGAGCAGTTCCTGAAGAACTTTAGCCCATGAGAAAGACCCACGCTGGAGAATTTCATGGAGGATTGTATCCCATGACAAAGACTCCACTCTGGAGCAGGGAAAGAGTGTGAGGAGTCCTCCCACAAGAAGGAAACAATCTGTGATGAACTGACTGCAAATGTCTTTCCCTGTCCTCCTGCACTGCTAGTGGGAAGATATAGAGAACTTGGAAGAAAAATTGAAAGAAGGGGAAGAGAGGAGAGGTGGGGGAAGGTGTTTTTAAGGTTTTATTTTGTTTCTCTTTATCCTGTTCTGGTTTGATTGATGTTAAATTAATCTAATTTCCCAAGTTTAGTCTGTTTGGCCTGTGACAGTAGCTGGTGATTGATCTCCCTGTCCTTATCTCAACCCACAAGACTTTTGTTTATTTTCTCTCCAGTGTCCAGCCAAGGAGTAATAGAGTGGCTTTGGTGGGCACCTGGCACCCAGCCAGGATTAAACCACCACAAAAATGTTAATAACCAGACATCAAATATGTGTAAACTGGAAAGGAGAAAATAATTCTCTTGGTTTGAATTAACTTGGAAAAGAGGAAGTGAATGATGACGCAGCAGAGGATATAAATTGAGATAAGGTAAACAACTGCTAACTTTTTTTTTTTTCCTGCTTCAAAAAATCATGTCAATTCCAAATAGCTTATACCTGGAAAAAAATGAACAGATGCAGAGTGTAGATGACATTGAGCTGAGGGAGAAATTATTGCTTAGAGACTTAAAATAGAACTACGTAAGGTTATGTTAACTTCTGCTTTCAAAAAATGTGTATTTGTAGAATAGGATCAGTTCACGTTAATAAGGAGAATTTTTAAGTATATATCAACCAAAGAACCTTACTACATTGTTTTACTAAATTGTTGTATGTAGGTTCCTACTGATGCTCTGTCTGGGAGACATGTGGGTGTGAGGGAGATGGAGAGGCATCTCATCCATCCACAGAGAGTATAGTGTCAGCAGAGCATGCATTCATTCTTCTAGAATATTAATGAATAAACACATGTCCTTTAAAAAGGAAACATGGCAAATTGCAGCATAGAAGATATTATCAGATAAGCAGGACTTAGGACGTTTGCTGTTCCATGAGAACTGGTACAAACAGTGAAACATTTTATTGTGATGAGAACAAGACAGCAAAAGTACTGTCCACCATCCCTGTTCTCTACCTTTCCACCTCTGTTCTTTTCCATTGCTAATCAGACTGTTGAGAAATTGCATCCTGAGAGTAATGTTCAATGTTTTCCTCCAAATTAAAGAATCTGCAAGGCTAACCTTCATACATTTCTTTTTTTTTTTTTTTTTAATTCCAAGTTAGTTAAACATATTATACATTCTAAGGCAGAATTTCCCACATGGCTCTTTGTTTTTATAGCAAGACCATTTGAAAAACAAAACACATAATCTAGTACTGATGACTGCTTAATAGAGAAGGAGGTGTTTTGTTGTGGGGATTTTTTTTCAGTCACTCAAAAATGCAGTGAAAAGGATTTGTGCTTCTCAGATCAAATGGGTAGTGTTACATTAATGAAAGTTTCATTATGATCTTATTAATTGTCAGAATGCTAATGTGTATTATTAAAATACAGATGAGAATTTGGAGAACAGCCATTAAATCACATTTAATGAGTATTTAAGGTTTCTCTCCTACATATACAAATTAATTAAAACCTACAAGTAGAAGAGCAGAATAATGATGATATTGGTTTAAGACTCTGATGGTGAGATTAAAAGATCTATAATGTGTTGTCCAACCTTCAGATATTAAACTAGAGACAGCCTTTCAAAGAAATGTTGGTGATAAGTCTTCAAGTGAGTGAGACAATATTGGAATAAAGATCAACATGCCCCAAAGGACCATGACAATATACAATGGCTGGAGGCCTAAAAGCTAGTGAAAGATAAATTCTCAACAGAAGGGCTGTCAAAGAAAGTAAAAGGTATAAAGAAAAGGCCAAGGCAGGAACAGGGCATATTCTGCAATAATAGTTAAGGTAACAAAATTTGGAAGAATGAGCCTGTGAAATCTGACTTAATCTTCTGGCTTCTAAAAATATGTCTCCTAGAATCAGACTTTAAAAATGAAGTGCTTTGTTTATGGTTTCCTGTGCATTATGGAAAGTCATTAGAAGTAACTTTAATCTTTATAATGTATTTCTTAGATTTGAGGTTGTTATTTGGCCACCACATGCATCACACTATATTCCTTTCTGAGTTTGGCAGATCATGACTGACTCTCAGGACTTTTGGATCATGCACCACAGATATGCCGAAACAGATTTTTTTTGCATAACCTTTTACTTCTGCCTTCTATGTAAAATATATGCTAAATATTCTTTTAAATGTAAGCAAGAATTACAGACTTCACTGGTAAAAATCACCTCTTTAAAATGGGCATAAAAACAGTCTGTACTACACAAACTTTTCTATTCTCTGCTTCCTCTACCAAACTGGACCAAATAGTTCTCTTTAAGGAAGACAAATCTCGCTCTTAACAATCTTAAATAAGCATCTGGCAAACAGCAACCAGTAAATTAGAAAGTTATTGTATGGCAGCAAAATTAATTCAAATGCCTCTGTTAGAAAATACCCCTTTCATCAGTTTTGTCCCCTGTAACTTATTCTAATTAATAGTTTGGTCAAAATATATCGGTAGGAAAACCAGAGCTCACAAAGCTATACTCCATTGCTTGCAAAATAATGGGACATAGCTGCAAAGGAAAAAAAAAAACCAGTATAATTAAACTTTTGTTTCCTTGTTGCCTTTCTTCCAAGTATCTTAGATGGTACTTTTGTAGCACCTGAGGAAAAAAAAAAAATTTTTAGCCCTAAGAAGTACAGATTGCGAGATTTTTCTCATCCACATCTACAATACAAGTAGTATTCTAATCACACTTTACAGGGCTCTAATAGATCAGCCTCATTTGTGTTACTGGTAAAGTATTGGAACTGGAAGTAAAAAGAGAAATAAACCAGCTCTAGATTTAACATTTACAGTGTACATAGACTAAAAGAACTGATGACAATTTTTGCTTCAGCTCTAATTTCATAGCAGTTTTTTGTGAAGGTTTTTGCTCTAAGCCATATGTTCACATTTCAGAGAATTATGGTCAAAAAAATGAACATTTTTTACACTTGTAGCTGGTAGTATATGTCACAGAATGGTAGGGGTTGGAAGGGACCTTGAGAGATCATCTAGTCCAACCCCCTGCAGAAGTTCACCTAGATCAGGTCACATAGTAACATATCCAGGTGGGTCTTGAAGACCTCCAAGGAAGGAGACTTCACAACCCCTCTGGGCAGCTTGTGCCAGGGCTCCCTCACCCTCACAGTAAAATAGTTTTTTCTAATATTTAAGTGGAACTTTTTGTGTTCTAGCTTCATCCCATTACTCCTTGTCCTGTTGCTAGCTACTATAAAAAAAAGGAGTGCCCCAACCTCCTGACACTCACCCTTTAGATAATTATAAATGTTAATAAGATCTCTCCTCAATCTCCTCTTCTCCAGACTAAACAGCCCCAGTTCCAGCAGCCTTTCCTCATATGAAAGATGTCCAATAATTGATGTCACGTAAAAATGAAACTACTATGCTGATCTCCAACAATTTTAAAATAATTTATCATTTAAAGTATTTTTATAGCACACTGTGACAAACAGTCTAACTTGCTCAAATCACATATCATTACCATTTAAATACTATTTAATTCAGCGAGAAGCATTCTATAAAGGGCAGCTTTCTCAGTGAAGGTAAAAAAAAATATAATTTAAATTATGATCTCTAAGTACTCTTCTTAAAGCTAATGTCTTTCAAATGAAACAAATCCTTCTAAGGAAGGAAGGGCTTTGGTAAGCTTTAGTGTGGGACAGAGAAGGAGCTTGGAAAGAGGGAATAGTTTTTGTTTTGAATATCTCTCATTTTCTCAGCATTTTTTTTTTCCACTATAGTCTCTTTTGACCACAAAATGCTAAGTGAGTAGAACTCAAAATTCTCTCAAGACCATACTAAGCATTCATTAGAAAAACCTACATTTTCTTGTGGAAGAGAAGCTGCTACAATGTAACCTTTTTTTAACCCCCCTACTTACTCCCCCAGCCCCTGACTGAAGAGTCATAGATTCAATTACATTTTTGCCTCCAGTTATGTCAAGTTTAAAAAGGAAAATGAGATTTTAACAAGACTAGTTTTAAAATAGCTGCAAGTCGTAACTTTAAATGTTCGAACTTGCTGTGCTATACTCCAGACATTTTGAGTGAATAGTCCAAATGACTCAATACCAGGAACCTTTCCAATATAAACCTTCAGTGCATTCTAGGTGAGAAGATTTACACTTAAACCCCAGAGGACACTATTTAAATTTGAAAGGGTTCCCCTACTTTCTCTTGTAATAAGATTGATATAATTGCTTCAGAGTTTCCCAAGCTTCAGTAATTGGATTGCCTTCTCTGCATTTTTCAAGTCAGAAACATTATTTTAACATTTTAATTTGTGCAAATGGTTTGTGTTTTCTGGTTTAGAAGATTTGGCAAAATAACAGAATTGGGAGTTCTACTGTGCATTAATTCACCATAACCCCTGTAGCATGATGGGTTGTTTTTTGTTTGTTTTTTTTTGGGGGGAGGGGGGGATGTGGGATGTATGCATTTTTTTGCAAAGGAGTTGCCTTCTTTTTCCACATTTATTTAGAAGTAGCTGGTTAGGTCCTTAAAATACAAACAAAATCCAAGCCTCAGAGTAATTCTATAATATCTTTTTACTATATTATATTATACAAAATACACAAGAGATCGTACAGATTCTTCATTGTCAGGAAGAATGTTGCTTTTGTACAGAGTCTTACTTTTTTTTTTCCTGAGTTCAAGGCAAACATCCCAAGGAGTTCAATATTGTTAGATAAGCTCCCTTAAAAAAATTCTCTCTGATCTGTTTCAATACTTCAAACATTTATTGCATTAATACCTATTTCTATGATATTTCTTGTATGTCACCATTGTGGAACCTTCCCTACTTATACAATCCATGAGGAAAAAAAAGGACACGAAGCATTCACAAATGCAGGCTTTTTGCCCTTAAAGTAGAAAAAGAGAGTATCCTTAAACTCTTGAAAATGGAGGAACTGGAGGAAATATGGAGGTAAGGAACATGATACTCTCGCAACATGACTTCACTTTGATGTCTTATAATTAGCAATAGTACTTGCACAATGAGGAAGCGTGTCAGTCACACCTACAGCTCTCTCAGTAGCATGTATTCTACGAACACTATACAGCTACAAATCCACACTGATACATTCACAAGACCAATTACAATGCCACGTAGAGATTATAGGATATGAAGGGTAAATGCTGTTTCAGGCTAATAAATCTTGCCTTACATGTTTAGGATTGAACACTGCCAATACATTATTTCTGGTTTTAGGAGCAAGCTGATAACTGAATGACATAAAAATATCAGTTTCAATTAATGCTAGCTTCAGAGTATGTGTACCTAACACTACTAATCAGCATAAGATTCTGTAAAATAATCTTGTTAATCTGGTAACATGCTCCATAGATCTTAACTTAAAACCTCTAAAATACAGCACTGTTTCTTAATTACAGCTTATTATTCAACAAAGTTGTTTGAAATCTACTTAATACAAGCAGATGAATGTGAAATTGTCAAAGCAAACCATGGAACAAGGCAATGACACTGCTCAGACCATTTTTGTTACTAGAACAGCAATTAAAATGAGGGTTGGAAAGTCCATCAACAAAAAAAAAAAAATCAGGAAAGGTGGAGACTTGATATTTAAACTGATTCCACCAAATACAGCAGCCAATCATCAGGAAGAAAATATTACTTACAGTCACTATCTTCATATCTAAACTGACAGTATTTTTATGCTGATGCAATAGAATACAGACATAACAAGACAACTAGATATGTTGCTTTTTCTTTTTTCCCGAGTTCTGAAAGAAAAAAGAGTGAAAACAGGATAAAAAGTGTTTTTCTTCTCATCTTCCCTATCATATATACAGCAAAGACATAAAAAAATAAGAACAAGAAGGACATTGAGCTGTTGGAGAGTGGCCTGATACAAGCAGCAAAGCTCATAAACGGTCTGGAGAACAGATATGATGAGGAGTGGCTGAGGTAGCTGGGGACATTTAGCCTAGAGAAGGCTGATAGGAGACAGGATCACTGCCTACAACCACCTGGAGATGAGTCCTGTCCCTGAGAAGGAAATGGGTTTAAGTTGCACCAGGGGAGGTTTAGATCAGACATTAGGAAGAATTCTTCTCTGAGAGGGTTATTAAGTATTGGAACAGGCTACCCAGGGAGGTGGTGAAGTCACCATCCCTAGAAATATTCAAAAGAGACGTAGATGAGATTCTGAGGGATATGGTTTAGTTTAGTGATGAGCTTGGCGGTGTTAGATGAGTGGTTGGACTTGATCTTAAAGATCTTTTCCAACCATAATGATTCTGTGATTCTGTGAAAAACAAAGCTAAATCAAACTTTCCGATCCAATTTCTGTTCATTTGATTAACTGTAAAAATGGCAGTCAAGTTGGCTTTCTTCTACATTGTGCATTAACTTTTTTTGTTGAGTCCACTGGAAGATTCACATTTCATCACGATGAGCTTGCTGTGTTTTCTAATTACTCCAAGAGTCAGTTGGTTCTACTCTGTTGATGATTCACCAGAAATAAAGCCATTGTGCAAATTAATATTTACAATGCACTGAATAATGCAATGATTCATGTACTTAGCAGTGGTTCAAAGCATAAACCAGATTCCTTGGCTAGAAGTGTGCATTTTATTTTAAAGATACAATTTGAGGTAAACCTTAGACAATATACAACTCTGATGAAAACATTTCCTTTCATCTTCATCTTGCCTTTCCACAGAATGGAAATGTGTTTCATACTGTTAAATCCTTGGATTTCTTGCATGATTTTTTCTGCTTATATCTGCACTTGACTGAAAATTTTTGCCTTCTTCTTACACAGGTTTTTGGAAGATTGTACAGAAACCCATCTGTGAGGTTCATAAATAGGAAACATTAGCAGAAAATGTGTGCTGGGAAGCTTGAAAATCAGCTTCATAGCATTAATGTCCAAGTTATGCAGAGTCATTAAGAAATAATACTTTATTTTATGAATAATCATGGTTCAATATACATCAAAGACCTGGTATGAATGTTTGTCTAATAAAGACAAGAGTTTAAGGATTAGCCCCATACCACAGGTTTGGAGAGAAGTATGATCATTGTGAACTGTCAGCAGATAATACTTTCCATTAAATAGGCCATAGACTAACATAAGTATTTATGCAGCTGCTTTAAAAAACATACATCCAAAACATGTAACTGAATTCATTAATTTCAAGAAATGCTTATTTTATTACTAAAATAATTAGGGCAGAAAATAGAAGTGGGCAAAAAGCCATCTCTAACCTGTGACAGCTAATAAATACAATGGTGCAGTCTGTCAAACCGACTATGAAATCTCATGATTAGATGAGCAAGCCGCAAGCTCAAGGGGTAAGAAAGAAGCTGGTTGTTAACAAAAAGTGTTATCACTTTATTATTGCTTCTGGAAAGAACAGAAGTCATTTGTCTTTCCAAACACAATCTCTATAAATAATGAAGGATGTTCTGTAATGGGGATAATAAACTGTCAGTTGTATTTTTACAGCAGCAAGACACATATCAGGATTGGCCTTGTGGAAATATAACTGTGTAGAACAGCAATAAATATTGTTCTACATGTTTTCGTGATCTGTTATGTTTATTTTTAATTGCTACAAATAACTACAATACAGAACAGAAGGAGAGCTTTGGCATTCAGCAGGCTTTTGGGAGCCCTCTGTGCTTTCCACTTTTTTTGGTACAAGATTTTTAGAACCTCTGACCTTCTGCACAGGAGTCTGATCCTTTCATTTTCCTGGGAAGCCGATTTTTGTCTCCTTGTACGAGTACAACCTTGTAGGATTTGTCAAATACTATTGCATTTTTTACAGTGGTGCCACATGAAAGCACTCATTCCCTGACATATAGTTTTACAACAGGATATGCTTTCCCTACACAGGGACACAACCTTCCAAAAATATTTCTAAGGAGACTCTGAGACACGATGTAGACCTTCTGAGCCAGCTGGTCCCTTATCTTGTCATAGTTCAAATATCCATAATTCAAATAAAGTAATCATCAATTCCACTGACTTCAGAAAGATCAGTCCCTAAAATAGCATTACTGAGTGGGATTTAGTCATTGTCCATGTGGCTTAATATAAACAGTAAAAAATAAAACTGTAATTTTTCCCTATCTTTAAGTGTTCTATCTTCAATAGGCTCCTCAGGCAAACATGGACCACAGACTGAAAGCAGGTGTCTGAATCACACTCAAATCACTATAAAGTGAACAAGAAAAGTATTTACCAGATAAGTTTATCTGATGGAAAGAAGCAGTAGCAATTAGGCTGAGAGTGTCTGAGAATATGGACTTTTGTGGAAATACCACAATATTACCCCAGTGAATTCTGTGATAATGCTGCCAAGGATTCATGTTTACTTATACATTTGCTTTTCTGGTATACATGCTCTAAAAATTGTGCTTCATACGAAGACAAACAAATGTCACATACGGATACAAGGGCTAAGCAATAGGAAACTCAGATTAGGAATGGACATACTGTAACATACTCTGTAACATACTGGGTCAGATAATAACTTCAGGGAAGAAAGTATAACTGGAATAACTGTCCAGTTTTTGAGAACTCAGTTAACCAGCTTTATCCAAAGCAAGATATAGCAAAATGCATATTGTCATCTCAAATGGCGAAGAACTTGCCAGCTCAAACCTAACTTTTCATTCACCAGTGCCCCTTAGTCCATCTAAGAAGATCCTTTCATCTGTCGGCCTGTTTTGATACCATAGCTGTATGAGAAAGAAGTTGTTTCAAAGGTGCTCACTCCAGCAAATATTTCCTTTTCCCTTGAACTAGATATTTTATCTATCTGTCAGATTTTTTGATTTTTAAAATAGTAATAGTGTTCCCCTAAATATAAACAGCATTACACTCTTTATGCTATGTGTAATATAAAAGATTTTCAGACCCTTAAATATTACAATAGCAGAATATAGCTACTTCTGATAGACTAGTAAACTGTATTTGATATTTCATGCTCCTTGTTTCCTTTATTTCTTAATCCAGAAAAAAATACATCACACTGATACCTTATGTTGTCTGATCATGCTCATAATAGTATATATGAATAAGATGTAGGAACTACCACAGCATGAAGAATGAAAAATTGATTCTGGACGACCAAGACATGAAAATTAAGACTTTTGAAAAGTGCATACAGCATATATGCATACTCATGCCTCCATACAGAAAGACATTATTATCATTTTAATAACTTGTTAAAGTAATTTGTTGTAGTACTATAAAAAAATATTACCTTTCTGGCTAATATATGTTATGATTGCATCAAAATGTTAGGTATAGTCTTAAGATATTTTTGTAAATTTCTATTCTGAAAAGTCATCTACAAACAATTCTGTAATGCAGGGAATTTTACCTTTCTTCTATGAATTATATGAACAATGTGAATGAGGTAAACATTTGTGAAAGCTCATAAATGTATAAGAAGAAAGTGTTGGGTCCAGTTTTTCTCTCTAAAGAAGCAAATGTATGAACCAAAAGGTTATTTCAAGCAATATGCTTTTAGTATTTTTAACAATTCACTAATTCTGTTGTTTGATAGGGACTTCTCTTGACGACTTGAGAGAACAGCAGGAGAGCAGATGGGATAGCAAACAAATTAAACTAAGTTCTTTGTTTTTATTACCAAGTGAGTGAGTTCAATACCAATCATTCACTACTACTGGAAATTAAAATCTCACTTAATACCATGAAAAAATATAAACCCAAGTATAAGGTCAACATAATTGAGTAATATTCCAGAAGATGGAGAGAGATTTCTAAAGCAGGTCAATCTTTATTGCAAATTCAAGAGGAACAGAAAACTCTCTCTCAGTTCCCTAGATCTACACTGACACTGTTTCCCATAGCATCCTCATCAGAAAGCTCAGGCAATGTGGCTTGGATGAGTGGACAGTGGGGTGGATCGAGAGCTGGCTGAATGACAGAGCCCAGAGGGTGGTGATCAGTGGCACAGAGTCGAGTTGGAGGCCTGTAGCCAGTGGAGTTCCAAAGGGATCGATTCTGGGGCCACTCTTGTTCAACATCTTCATCAACAACCTGGATGAGGGGACAGAGTGTACCCTCAGCAAGTTCACTACTGACACCAAACTGGGAGCACTGGCTGATTCCGCAGAAGGCTGTGCTGCCATTCAGCGGCATCTCGACCGGCTTGAGAGTTGGGCAGAGAGAAACCTCATGAGTTTTAACATGGACAAGTGCAAAGTCCTGCAACTCAGGAGGAACAACCCCATGCACCAGTACAGGCTGGGGATTGACCTACTGGAGAGCAGCTCTGCAGAGAGACACCTGGGAGTCCTGGTTGATAATAAACTAAATATGAGCCAGCAATGTGCCCTCGTAGCCAAGAAGGCCAATGGCATCCTGGGATGAATCAAGAAGAGTGTGGCCAGCAGACAAAGTCAAGTACTGGAGTCTGTTTTGCCCGGAACCGTAATGGTCAGTGAGCACTCCCTGCCCTTGTCTCAATCCACAACATTCTTGGTTATCTTTTTTGTCCCATTTAGCTGAGGCCTCCACCATCCTAACAAGGGTAGGAGTGGATGGGGGACACCGAGCAAGACACTGTCACGGTGCTGCTGTGCAAGCTGGGCTAAACCATGACAGAAATCTATGAGCACATCAGTAATATATACTTTAAGAAAAAAGTCTAAACTCCACAAATATCCAAAGAGCAGAACGTGGCATAAAGAAGATGCATCTTGGATCTCACCACACGCTATGAGTTCTGGATTTATACTGTACGAGTTCCAGATTTGTACTCTGGTAACATGCTACAAGCTTTATGATTCTCACTTTCTGTATTGCTAATCAGAGAAATTGAGATGCTTACAGCTACAGACCACTATAAAACTTAAAAATAAAGTATTATTATAGTTAATGGTAGATTTTACCTGTCATCACTCTGGGATAATTTAAACCAGATTGCTATGCATGCATGTTTCCAATGATAATCAGCAAAAAGCACTGATTTTAAATATTGTATGTCAACATGCATTTAATACGCATCAAAAACATTGTATCTCCTTTAACAGCTGTAGCATACAATTTCTAAGGAATCAATCACTGTATTTTTTCTTATGTATATACTTCCCCTCTCCCAAATCAGACCTCTCTAGTCTGCTACAAACCAGTCATGGATGATGCATCCTAACTCTATGAAGTCTGCTTTTCTTTGCCCAAAGAGTTCCAATTCTGTCCTACACATTCATATTTTTGCAGTAGGCTTATGAAGAGCTGATAATCAGTGCAGATCCCTGGAATAAAGTTCTGTTAAGGACTGTGAAAAGAAACAGTAGTAGGGAAGTGCAGCCTTTCTGCTGCATCTATTAAATTTGAATCTTACTGTGCTGCAAGAACATGGTCCTGAGCTGATAATCCAGGTTTTGCTGCACAAATGACTTGAACCAAAACACCTGAGGTCCAGATATGAAAATCTTTCAGGTACACTCAAACCTTTTTCTCTTGTTTTGCATCAACAGGCTTGCCTTGATAGAAGTTGGGATTAAAATGAAGGGCAGCTTGCATATAACAGAAAAACATACTAATTTTAATTAGAGCTGAGATATATTGTTCGTAATATTGCGAGAGAAGGATATCTCTTAACAGAGCAAACATCTTTAATGATGCCTAATCTGTCTTTCCACCAATCCAGTTTTTCTACCAGACATCCTATTCTAAATCCACATTTCTTCCTGTTTCATTCAGACCTTTAACATTAAGGGCAATATATGGTGTTTGCCTCTGCATGTTCTATCGTTGTACTAGTTGCTGGGTTATAGTGGCATGTCATTATATTGATGGACTGGCAGGTGAATCATACTGCACTCAAGGGGCTACTGTGGTTTGGTAGCTGAAATTTACAGCTTTGTGAAGAAAAGGAACCCAGGTTTGAGAGAGCTATTAAGAAATAAATTTAGAAAAAATAAGGCCATGAGAAAGTAGACTCTGACTGAGGAGGGTTTTTTTTAAAAAGTGAACTCTATCAAGACAGGGGTGCCACAATGAACAGGGATGTATGAGCAGTAGATGAAGTTTGCTGAAAGACCAAATGAAAAGCCACTTCTTACTTAACCGACTGCTAAAAATGAGAAGGCAATGCCAGTAAAGACTGACGAGGATGTTGTATGTTCAGTTATTAATTTGCCCCTAGAGATAGGCCGGTCTTCTTATCTGGCCAACAGTATTTATGCTATTCGTTAAAATTGTGACCTGCTTTATATAACTATTTTTCTTTTATTTCTGATGTTAGTTAGCTTTTATTTTTAATACTAATTCAAACTACATCATAAATAAATCTTGAATTTTGAATCATGACACAAGTTTGTATAGTGTCAGTCCTATAGATTTTTCCTTTTATGAAAAAAAGACATAGCAGTAAATGAAGTCCAGATTGCAAAAACAAGTGCTCATACATTAGGAAGTACAAAATTTAAAGCTGCCTGAGCCCTAATTAAGGTAATCCTTCCTCTCTCTTATATTTATGAATCATGAAATAGTTTGTGATTAGTTGATCATTCAATATACAATGATGCAACATTCACTCTGTTATCAAAGATTCAATATTTCTGTTTGCCAATATTATTCAATGAAAAGCTTTGTATGTTGTTATAAACATCATTCAAATCCTGAACCAAGGACAATATAATTAATTTCTTCAAGGTTTTTCCTCAGGTAATATCTTTCTAACATTTTAATACTTTCTACATATTGAAAAAATCAATCTTCAGAACACTTCTGCAAAGCAAGATAAGGTGTGCTTCTCTACTCAATAGATACTTGTTAGAGTACTCAGAATTATCACTGAAACTTATTTGTCCTGTGTAGATATGGCTTGGTTCCAGGGGAAAGAAAAACAAAATTTTCTAAAAAATCACATGACTATAATTAATGTTGAGGGAAGGAATCAGATTTGCATATGCTATACTCATAAATCTGGCATATCCTAACTTTTAAGAATGTGATTTAATGAGACTAATACTTGGTTTTGGAAGCAATTTCCTCCTTTTAAAAAAAATTAAAATCTCAGAAAAGGGTTATATTTGCTCTCTGCTTGAGTCATCTGCAGGGATGAGATCTTTAACTTTATAGTACAACCCTCTAATTATTTGAAACCTAAATGATTAAAAAATGAAGAAAGATTCAATGCTGGCAGAATTTTTCTTTCAAACTATTTATAAGCTATGTGGATCTGTCATTAAAGTGGGTAGATTTGTTTTATCAGAATTGTAACTACTTGCAAATAAAAATGATGAGACTCAACATTTACAGTTTTCTCTGCAAAGTCTGTACAGAGGCACAGGTAGAAATATTTGCCTAGATTTCCTAGACGATTTTACTTTTTCCCCCCTCATTATGGTTCTCTGTGTGTGTACAAAAAAAAAACCACTGTGGTTTTCACCAGAAGAGATCTTATAAAAAGAGTCCTTTTGAAAGTTGGAGAAGTCTGTGGGCTGGGATCCTGAACGAGTGACTCTGTGGTAGTGGAGAAAGTGGACTGCCAAAGTGAACTGAAACCAGAGTGCTAATAGGATCTTGAGGAACTGGGAAAAAATTGTTGGTGGAATATTTTTCAGTATTTTTTTTTTTTCCTACCTTCCTAAATTTTTCTTTTTGCTTTTCTCTTGATTCTGCCACCATTTCTTCTTAGATCTACAGCATGATTTCTATCTTCGGTAACTTCTGGATACTGCCTCAAAAAGAAGGAAGATTTTTACTCAAAGATAACAACCAACCATATTAACAAAAAAGCCAAAGGTAGACACTTAGCTTCTGAAGCAGACATTCCCACCAGGCCGCTGTTGGAAGCAGTAAGCTAGATGATCTTTAGTTTCACTTGACAGAGTCATAGAATCATAGAATCATAGAATCATAGGGTTGGAAGAGACCTTTAGAGATCATCTAGTCCAACCCCCCTGCAGAAGCAGGTTCACCTAGATCAGGTCGCATAGGAACATGTCCAGGTGGGTCTTGAAGACCTCCAAGGAGGGAGACTCCACAACCCCTCTGGGCAGCCTGTGCCACTGCTCCATCACCCTCACAGTGAAATAGTTTTTTCTTATGTTTAAATGGAACTTTGTGTGTTCCAGCTTTGTCTGACCCATTACTCCTTGTCCTGTTGCTAGTTACAATAGAAAAAAGGGATGTCCCAACCTCCTGACACCCACACTTCAGATATTTATAAATGTTAATAAGATCTCCCCTCAATCTCCTCTTCGCTAGACTAAACAGCCCTAGTTCCTGCAGCCTTTCCTCATATGAAAGATGTTCCACTCCCCTGATGATCTTTATGTTCTAATGAAATGTCAGCTTATGTATTTCAAACATAGCAAAACCTGGGGCTCAGGATCTCAGGATGTATTGTGAAACTCTGACCTCTGAAAGTGCTTTGACATGCTTTTGTAATAGAGCCAAACAATCCACTCATTTCAACATTTCTCTGTCTGGTAGAGCCTACTCTATCTGACATCAGTTTGCCATTACAAATTAATACCTTTCCACTTCTAAAAACTTTTAATATTAGTACAAAACTATCACTACCATAGTAGAAGATAGCAAGCAATTTGAAAGTCATGTCAATGAAATTCAACAGCATATTTCGTCAGAGAAAGCCAGGAACAAGCATCAACAGTAAAAAAAAAAAAGTCTATGTGGAATGCTTAGAACAGTGTGCAAATCCCTCTGGTGTTCTCCAGGGTGGATAGGATTCAAGCTTGAGGGTTGTAAGATGTCAGGAGTCTTTTCAGGGCTTTGATCCTGAAAAAAACTTGTGTATGTATTTAACTTGATTCCCTCCGAGTAGTCTCAGCTGCTCAAAACATAACATAGCACAAGCCCTCAGCAGAACACAGAGCTCAAGCCGTCAGACTGCAAATAGTACAGAAAGCCTATGAATGTTATATAGTCGATGCCTCTTATTAGAAAGCCTATCCAAACTCCAAATTCAAACAGTGTTGGTGAGGATGACAGTCTTTCTGCCATGTCTCCAACTGGGAAAAAGGATCACTTAGGAAATCAAGTTTGTGCAGACAAAATTAAATGATATTTTCATGGAAAGACTCAATTTGTTAGCTGCAGGAGGTGTTAGTATGTGCAAACAATCTAATCTGCTGGACATTAAGTAGTTTCAAAGCTTCACAGCTCCAGGAGTGTTAGGAAAGAACTTCACAGAGTAAAATGAAAGTTGTCAAGACAGAGAAAAGAAGAGCATGATTGCTTTTCATGTCTACTTTTTATCCAATAAGTAAACAAGGAAAATCTGCAATTAAAGACTCAGACTCAAACCCAACTTTAAAGCAATGTGTGACCACACATTAAAACTGCACCCCAGCAAGTTGTTAAATGCAGTAAGATGACATTTTACTATGTGATGTTACAGTACTGACCAGAAAGTTCTGGACTTCCAGATCCTGAGGGAGGTGAGAAAGAAGAGTAACAGCGTAGAGACCCTGGGCTTTTAGATAGCAGGTTTCAGCTTATTCAGGAAACTAATAGATTGTATCTCTTAGGAGACAGCTCTGAAGGGCAAAGTAACTCATGGAAGCTGGCAGGTTTCTGAGGACAAATCCTGACAGCACAGAAACAATCCCTCCCAATGCTTAAGGAAACAAGCAGTTGTAGCAGGAGACTGGCTGGACTAAGTAAGGAATTCATGGCAGAGCTCCAATGCACAACGACAGCACACAAGAGGAGTAATCATGGATAGGCTACAAAGCAGAAATTCAGAGCCACTTTCTGAGCATGCAGAGATGGTGGTGGGAAAGCTAAAGCTCCAGTGATGTTGAGTCGTGCAGGGCCAGCTGAGCGCACAGCTGCAGCCACAGTAGGAGATTTAAACATCCCAAGAGTGCAGGGATCTTCTATCCCTGGGCACAGAGAAAACTTGAGCACAGGGATGCAGCTGATGAGTTATCTGCAACTTTAATAAACTAAAGAACCTAAGTAAAGGGCTCTTTACTAATTTGAAATTGTGGCATACTAAACTGAAATGTTAAGACAGCATATCTATTCATGTGGCAGTGAAAGAAAAATACATGCTTGTAACTGTCTAATACACAGGGACACTTTTAGGTGTGTTCTACTATTTCTGAAGATACAGGGATATGATCACACACATCCATTAATATCTGTACTTTGGTATACAGAAAGTCACAACTCAGGAAAAATAAACTGAAGGGAAAATGAAGAACTCCAGCTATATGGAAGAAAGCATATAAAGAACACCAATGACTTAGAGATATCATTATTGAAGCAGTAATGTAAAAAACTTCTTATAACATGTATATTTAATTAATAAAGTAATATTGTACCTCAGTTGTGATAAACTCAGTGATTTATCTTGTTTGCTTAAGCACCATCCAGGACTTATTTTTACCCATGGCAATATTGTAGTCTCAGCTATGAAACAATGCAAACTCAGAGGATCTACAAGTATGAGATCTCAAATAATTAATACTGAAAAATGCATTATTACCACATAGTACATATTTTACATAATCTTAAACAGAACTAAAATAAAAGACTTTACATCAGTTAATTAAGATACTTTTATAGTCCAAGTCCCCCTGAAGTCTCAATATTTCTAAACAAAAACGCTCAAAATGCTTTCCATGCCAAATGTCTGTAGCACAGACTTGGAGAAATAGGAGGGATATCTATCTTTGAAAGATTTCTATGAAGCTTTACATTTAAAAAAAAAAATAGTACTGAAGTAATTTCCTTGTATACTAAAGTCACAACGACAATGCAATTCCAGTTTTAGCTTTGATAAGTCTTTCTGACATCTCATTTGCAATTTCCCTTTGAACCTAAAATGTAACATCCTCTCCAATATCAGTTTATGGGTTTCTTTCACAGTTATTTCTTACATGTCAATTAAACTTTTAATTACTACGTGGATACAAGAAGCATATTTTTGTCTAAAAAGATGTCTGATATCAAAGTCAGTCAGATTGTTGTGAGAATATGACAAATGTGGTCAATCTCACGCCTTTAAAAAGTTGAAGAAGAAACAGAGCTCATGAACTATTGAGAAGGATCCTCTCTGGCATAAGTTATTTTTGCACTAAACACACCATTGGGCCTGTCTAGGGCCATCAGTCCACTCAGGAAATGCAAGCCCATAGACTTGGAGAAAAAAAATTATGACACAAAAGGTAATTCAATGACTAATTTTTGTTTGCCACATTATACTTAGCATGCCTAATGGGGTCAAGACACTGTGCAGGCTGGGGCTATGAACTGGTAGTTGGAAAGGCAGGAGCTGGTAAAGGTACTTACAATATTAATGTGAAATATGGAATCTTTATTGAGATTATTCATACATATTTCTTCATTGTTCTCTTTCACCATTACTGAAATGATATGATAAATATGAGGAAGTTATTATTCAACTTTTTACTAGGAAGAGGATCTTACATGGCTAGTTTTAAGATTATTATCATGGTACACAAATGTTGAAGATTACTATTCCAGGGAAGTTAGGAGGCTTGGAAAGAAAAACGTAGCTAGGAGACCTTTCTGCTATTAATAGAAGTGCTTGAGAAACACCGTTTTGCTGACTGATGAGTAGAACATCAAAATTTAACTCAGTTGCAGAGATGTTATGGGATACCAGCAGGCAGAAAACGGTAGCTGAAATAATAGATTCATACAGTTCACTGCTGACTGTGACTATAAGAATACTTATTCTGAACCTCTGGATGTCAGAAATAATTTATTTTCACCAAGTCACCCTTCAGTAGCTCAGTTACTGGTGCTTGATAAAGAACTGGGTGCCTTTGACTAAAACACAGTTTCTGATATACACCCAGTTTTGAACTGTAAAAATGAGAAATGGGATTCTATGATGTCCCTTGACTTAATTTTTTCTGATTTTTCCATTGATCCTGTCTACCTAGCTGTAAAAAATGATTTTTTTCCCCTTTTGAATTTGTCTGGCTCCATTTTCTAGATATTGTTTCCGTTTTCTTCACTCGTAGATTAAAAATCCCTCTCTTGATGAGAAAATGGCTAGATAGAACAATCTAGCAGAGATGAACACTGAAAACTTTATTGTATTTACAGCACAGAATGAACACATTTTGGAGATGTCATTGTGTGAGCCAGCACTGGCAAGATGCAGAAACAAACACAAAACCACGGATGAAAAGCAGAGTAAATGTATTTTCATTGCCTCACCAACCGGGGGATCCCCAAAACAGTAACCTAGCAGAGGCACACAAGCAGAGACACAGACACCACAGAGCCCTGTCTATGACAGAGTATCACATTCAGTGTTCCTGTTTTTCTTTAAAAATATTAAACCTTTCTTCTTTTCAGAGTCACTGATGTTGAGACAAAACCCCATTTTGTTTAATATGTGGGCTGAATCCTATTTCTAGACACATACATTTGCTTTAAAATGTAGAAAAGAAGTCAGGTATTTGAAAGAACCTAGAAAGACTAGTAAGTGGTCAGAAGGATTATACAACCCACCCTCACTGTTCATTTGTCTCTGTAGTAATCTTTGTGTCACTGTGGTGGTTTTAGCACTGACTGGCTGTCAGGTGCCCACCAAGTTGTTCTGTCACCCGCTCTCCTAAACTTGATGGGGGAGAGAAATATAACAAGAGGTTCATGAGTCGAGATAAGGACAGAGAGATCATTCAGTAATTACCATCTTGGGCAAAGAGAGTCAACTTAGGGAGAAATGGTTTGATTTATTAACAAACAATCAAAACAAAGCAGGAAAAATGAGAAATAAAATCAAACTTTAAAACACCTCATTCCACCCGTCCATCTCCTTCTCCATTCCACTTCTCCATCTTCCTTCTCCTGCAGCAGCACAGGGGATGGGGGATCAGGGTTACAGTCAGTTCATTACAGATGGATTTTGCTGCTGCTTCTTCTCATGGAGAGACATCCTCACACTTCCCACTGCTACAGTGTGGTGTCCTTCCCAGTAGACGGTCCTCCACAAACTTCTCCAACATGGGTCCTTCCCATGGGTTATGATTCTTCATGAGCTGCTCCAGCATGGTTCCTTCCCATGGGGGCAACTCCTCACACCCTGCACCAGTGTGGGTCATCCATGGGGAGAACAGTCCTTCAGGGACAGACTGCTCCAGCCTGAGTCCCTCATAGGATCACAACTCCTGACAGCAAACCTGCTCTTGCCTGGGATCCTCTCTCGCCACAGGCTCCCAGTGCTTGCCAGGATCTTGCTCCTGTGTGGGCTTCCCACAGTCACAGCCTCCTTCAGGCATCCACCCACTCTGGCATGGGGTCCTCCCTGGGCTGCGAGTGGATCTCTGCTCCCTGGTCATCTCCAGGGACTGCAGGGGCACAGCTGCTTCACCATGGTCTTCAGTGCAAGTCACAGAAGAGTCTTTCTTTCAGGGTCTAAGCACCCTCCTACCTCTCCTTCTCCACTAAGCTTGATGTCTGTGGAGGTGTTTTCACATTCTCCCCCCCTGTTGCTGCTGCAGTTTTGAAACTGCACAGCAACCTCTTCTCCTTCTCAAATACATTATTTACAGAGGTGCCATCTTGGATATTCAGCTTTGGTTTTATATTTCTTCTAGACCATTGATGAAAATGGTGAGTACCATCAGACCTGATACTACATATAGTGCATATAGAAATCAAATATCTCCTTTGCATGATAATGTTAGATTAGTTTTTGTGATTTATTAACCCACTCTGGTTAACTCCTAGTTAGTGCTCCATATTGTTCTGAATCATAGTGCTATTTTCATATACCTAATGTCATGTAGAACTCAGTCAGGTACATTAAAAAAAAAAGTCTACAAATGCCTGCCTGTACATAGTTATTTTTTTCCAAATGATAAATAACATAAGGCTTGTTTTAGTCATGATACAAATTCCCTGTCAATTCTTTTCTCATTCAGCACCTATCACCCATCCAGGTCCTTCACACAAAAGTTGCTCTTTGATTGGTTTCCAGGCAGCAGAATGGTAATGTTCCTCTCACTTTGCACTTCTTCCTAAGTTTCATGATGTTTTTCTTGGCCCAGTCTTCCTTCTAGTTGAAGTCTCTAACGTTCAGCATGCCAACTGCTCCCCCTAAGTTAGTTGAAATCTGTCAGACTCCCACTTCTCTGCAACTGGAATCAGTAAGTAGTCTTTTAGCTTTTGTAGACTTTACAGGAAATACATTGTTACAAAGTCCAGGTTTGGAAATTATTTTTTATTATCTTGTTTGTTAGGCTTAACTGGAATCCTGAGATAAACCCTTAATGGAAAACAAGAAACTCTAGGAGAACCAAAACAGAGAAAGATAGAGCATTTGAGAAATAAAAAAAAGTATTTAAAGTTAAACTTTTTAGGTAAACAAACTTGAATAAAGTTTGATAAATTATTATCATAGGATCAAATGTGATTAATATCACACTGTAAGAAATTTTTTTTGTGCACAACTGTGAAAGAATCACCAGGATATGTTATGGAAACACATATGAAAATTAGTAATTCAGATATCATTGAACTTTTCTAAACAAAGCTAGATTGAAATGTCTTTGTTTCATACTTTCTTGATGAAAACTACCCTCTCTGTTGACCGCTGAATGTACAAGTGAATTTCCTGACGTATTGCTTTCGGTGTTATTCTTCAGACATTGATGACTATCCAAGGGAAAACTAGCTTAAAAATCATACAGGTTTGAAATTCATTTTTTTTTTCTATTTTTTCCAGCTATACTCTGTGATTTACCTCACACTCCAGAATTCAACACAGCAATGGAATTTCCTTCCTTAAAGTATTTATGAACTTGAAAAAGTGAATATTTGAGAGTAATCCCATTGAACTTGCTTTGAACTAACCTCAGTCATCAGCATATCTGCAGGAGTAAGCACTGGAATAATGAAAAGTAGCTTTATTCCCTTTCCATTTTTGAAGTTCCTATCCAGCAAACCATACCAGTTTGCAGTGAACATTAAGCACGTGTTTCAATCCCTCCACAGTCATATAAACGTTTAAGAATGTGCTTTGCTTAAGTGTTTCTTAAATCAGACTGGCATCAATTTGACGTAAGCATATGCTTAACTACTTTGCTGGATTGGGATGGGATGGGACAACTTTAAGAAGGGGAATGGACTATATGTGTTGTGAAGGCAATGTGATGTTATCACAGAATTTCAGATCTACCCAGACTTGACTGTGTGCTTCCTTTTTTTCATCGCCATTGTCAGTTAGATTCCAGTTCACCACAGCATCTGATACATGACTTGCCAGTAAACCAATGTAGGAGTGGCATGGATTACATTCCCTTCTATATTGCTTCAACATTAGAGCAATGATGAACCCAGGTCTTAACTAGGTCACAAAATCTAGGTCCTGAAAGAAGGATTGCATAGAGATATATTATTTGAGAAAGTGTAGAAAAGAGCTACCTTGGTACAATTGGTCAAAATTTGATGTGTTCATCCCATATAGACTTCTGTTTTGTCTTGTAAATCTAGGGTTTTGATCCAAATTAGTATTTCTGCAAAAATACAACAGAGAAAATCTATAATTATTGTGAAGAATTAGGATTTATTTTCTTTATTTTTTAAAATAAAACTTTAATTAATTGGTTATCTTATCTTTTGAAGGTCTAAGAGTCTTTCATAATAAATAGATGACAGAAGAGGGTTTTAAAGACTGAAAATCTATGCCACGTAAATACAGAATCGCTTCAAGAACAACTCTTCTCATTTTTTCTTAGGTCAACAGGGAACCCAGAAGTGCTGAAACTTCCAGTCATGCAGCGATTTGCTAATAGAATCCATCTGAAGCAAAGAGCTCACAAGCATGTACAGTATCTGATCCAGACACTGTTTACATATTATAAGAGGTGTACAGAGAACCACATCATCAATGCCCTTGTGATCCCACAGCTTAGCAGACTCATTTGATAGGTTTCATTGAATCCCTTCTCATGCTTTTGAGGAAACTCACAAGTACAAAAAAGAATATTTCTATAGAATATGTTGCTTTCTGACAAGAAAATATATTTAATAAAAAATAAATTCTTGTAGAGCTTCTAGCAGACTGTAATCCTCAGGAGAAAACCTTTGCTACTCAGTTTAACAGTAGCTATCCAAAAGACGAATATGTACATGTTTGCAATAGGTTGAGATACTGTCACTGAAGAGTAGAAGTAATTCAGAGAATAAACCTCTGATAATATGCAGCTCTGAATTACATCATCTTTAACCTACAACAAAAATGGTTATGGTGAGTGAAGAAGAGACTGGTGCTACCTCTCATTTTTTTAGAAAAAGTCACCATAGTCTTATCTATCAACCCAAACACTTGAACTCCTTTGCCTTTCCTGGAGAGAATCATGGCTACAGTACAGATAGCTGTACCAGCACCATAAATTCTGACAAGATCAGATACATCTGTAAATACCAATTCTGACAGAGTAGGTAGACAGAGACTATCTGAACTCACTCTAAAAGGCACTCTCCACTACAGAGAATTCAAGATAAAATACTGTCATGTAATAATATAATTAAATGGTAGATATTCTGTCTAACAAGGTGATTGTAATGGGTAATGGGCATCTGATAATTTAATTCTAGCTTCCTACTTTTTGCTACCATATACAGAAGGTGTTCTGCTGTGTACTTCCCACCATTTGCTCAGCAGCACTGGTGCTACCTCTGACCAGGAAATATACCTTGAATGGTATTGTTGTTTTAAATCTAACCTTCACCATGTATCCTGCAGGAATTAATGAGAGAATAATACAGAAAGATCATAATTTTCTCTCATGCTGGAAGTAGAAACGTGTATCAACCCATGTTTGCAGGTGGTCAAATACAAGGTCTACAAGGTTTTCTGGTTTGAGAAAAGCTCATAGAGCCAGAGGTTGATAGCAAATGTCTTACTACTGTTAGATGTTAGTAAATCAGATGGAAACTTTTGCTTTTTGTTGACTCCTGGAGAACTAGCCAAGAGCCTTGAGTGTAGTAATAGCAAAGCCATGTCCAACTCCTACTCCAGATATTCTGTTGTACTTTTTAGCAACAAGGTCAGCTAGGTACCTGCCCACTGCTGAGGTAGCCCTGCCAAAGGGTACAGTTAGAGTTGTGCGGTGAAGCAGGAGAGCCATCAGTGTGCCGTGGTCACCACAGAAGTGCACATACAAGGACTAACACATGGAGATGGGCCAGCAATGTAGGCAGAACACCATAGCAGAGGGCTCAGGAGCAGGGCAGGAGGCCAACAGCTTCTTCAGTCAAATGAAGAGTGCAATAAATCTTCTGAGTCCAGTGCAGTTTCTAACCCTGAGTGCTATTTGAAATCAGTGAACTGATTTCCTATCAGGTTAAGTAAAAAACACCTTTGTGTTGCAGCTGGCTCTGCCCTCCCTGTGCTCCCAGCTGCCCCTACACAGCTTCTGGCAGGTACACGGCTGCCTGATGGCAAATGCAGCTCCTACTTGTGGATCCTCAGCAGTACCACCATTACTCATGGGAAACAGCACCCCAGAACAGTTGCACTATTCAATAGCTTATGGTTTAATATCATTCAAAGTGGAATCCCTTTTTCCTCTGCTTGACACCAGAAAAGCACAGAAAAGGGCACATTGTTCCTTATTCATCTCACAAACTGCATCACCTTTCAGGACTTTTGCTGTTGAGTGTGACTGACAGCAGTGTGAAGATCAGGCAGCCTTTTAATCTTTTACTAGCCATGATTACTATCAGTAGAATAGAAGTGCAATTGCCTGGCAGTGCAAGTTGCAGACCAATAAAAGCTTGTCAGAGCAGAAGGCAGTCATACTAAGTTAGACTTGAAGACTATTCAGGTCCGTGATGCTTCCCTTTGAAAACTACAAAATATAATGATAGTTTACTAGATATTTTTTTATGAGCTTTTATGATCAAGGCCCATATTTCTCATTGATAAAATTCTTCAAAACAAAATAATAAAAGGTTCAGCTATTTATTTTTAAATTACAGACCTAAATGTGACTCTATCTTAAACATTGAGGTGTCTTTTCTTATCTTGAATACTTTCATTTGTTTTTAAGCAGATGAGACAATCTGAATGAAGAATAACTAGTTTCCAGAAAACTGAAACATCTCACTAGTATTCAGTAGCTACCTGAAACACTTTCAGCATTAGAAAAGCTCCTACAGAGACACTTATACAGCTCTGACAGTATATGAGCAGAGATGATTTTGATTTAAGAATTAAAAAAAGTAGAATTAATTTCCCCTTTACATAGGTGTGGAGAATACTAATAGCACTGATATTACAAATCTATTCAGACTGAAATTTGACATATATTTTCAGATTATGAAATTTTGTTTAGAACTAACCCCAAGACTAGTTGGACAGCACAGATTTCAGTTTTAAGTCCTTGCAGGTGTACCCCACAGCTCTGTACAGTCTCGATCACAAAAGTGTGTCATCTGTGTTTTCAGTGCTCTTGATATGCACAGTTACTGAACTGAAACATTCCGAGTGTTCTGTCACATGTTCACTCCAACCTCTCTGACATGGCATGAACATCACTGTCAGGACTGTGGAAAAGCATTTTGAGTGGATCTGTATAGGTACTAAAATATAATTTACAAAGCTAACCTAATCTGCTAGCAAAAGGTAGTAACAACATACATAACATTCAAGTAGGTGAAATCAAGATTAAAGTTTTAGATATCTCATTGATCTGCTCTGAGTCATCATCATCTTTGTCAGTCTTACAAGATATCTTATGTGAGTTAAAATGCCTTTTCAGGGAAGCAGTGCTGATCTGTTGTGGCTTTGCAATTTCTTTTTATATATATGTATAAATATATATTAAGTATTCATCAGAAACGTCTTGCCCATTTAGGTGAGCACTTGTCACACTATATATCTAAACAAACATAGCAAAACTGGCTTTCAAAAATCTCTAGTATGGAAAGAAAAATGCAGCTAGTAATCTCAAAAATAAATGTGACAGACTACAATATTTTCACTCCAGCGGTCAAGGAACATGGGTAGCAAAGGATAAATATCTGAGCCACAGACTTCATCAGAGGTGAATGAACAACCTGACCTGATATATGGAAATATGACCAATCATAGTAGTAGAAAAGTCTTAAAATTAATTAAATCACTTATGTATTTTCTCATATTAAATCTGAATGAGTACTGTTCACACAGAACACTACAGCATGCCATTGGTGACAGTATTTCTGTAGTAAATTTGAAATTAATCTGAAAGGAAAAAAAAAGCTAAATCATATGCAACATAATCTATGGACTTCACACTGGATCTCATTTTTTTTTTCAGACATTGCTGATAAATCTCACCAAATAAAAACACAATAAGTGCAATGTATTTGTTTTGATTTTAAATCTGGTCTTGAAATTGAATTGCTTAACCTCATGCCTTTTTAATGTTGTTTAGGGAGGCTGAGACAGAAATGCATAAGTAAATGAACATATCAGTACACTTTTCAGCATGGAAATATTACAAACTGACTTGATACTTCTTCCCAGCTCTTCCAAAGATCTGCAACACTTAACCATCATTGACAGGAACACCATTCTCATCTTTCTCAAGGAACTAAAAAAAACTCCAAGCTGCACCTGCATATATGAGGACCAGCTTCTTTCTCTTCCACCTACAATTTTCTTACAAGGAAAGGCTGCAGGATCTGGGGCTGTTTAGTGTAGATAAGAGGGGACTGTGTGGGGATCTCATTAATATTTACAAATATCTAAAAGGTGGGTGTCAGGAGTTTGGGGCATAAAACCACAATCTGTCTCTTTTCAAGGTGAACATTTATAGATTTAGAAATTTCCAGTTTAGATCCATAGCAATAATTCCAAAACAAAAACTTTTTCCCTCTTCAGCAATGTCGGTGTAAGAAAGTAGACTATAAATAAACTGAAGCTGAAATAATGGTTAGTCAACCACAACAATCAAACACTGAAGTAACACTTTTCATATGTCCAGCTATCAGTGTAGAACATATTATATAAAAAAAAAATATTCTAAGAAGTCTAATTAGAGGCAAATATTTATACTACACATCTGAAAAGTTTTCTTATACCATTGAATTGTTGGAGAAGACATTTATGGACATAAATATAGGACACTGCAAGTGTGAAACAATATCTGCAAAACATACCACTGAGTACAGCAACTGAGAGATGAGAAGGAAGACAGATAAAAGCAGCAACTAGATATTCTGGAGATTTCCCTTAAAGTTGAATTCAGGTCAAACACTTTCAATCATGCATGCGTTTGTGTATCCAGATTGATGAACTTTCAGCATTCAAATCCAGTAGACTGCTTGAGCTTTGTAGACACAAAAGAGCTGTAAGTCAAACAATAAAGGCATATCCTTGGAACTTATGAGGAATTGTCAAAAAAAAAAAGTTAATTTGCTCAGGAAGATTATTCATGCTTATGCTGGAATGGACAACTTGATCTATATCTGAAAAGATGATTCAATGTTGTTTGCTATTAAATCATTATCTGAAGGCTCTGTGTATTTCCTGATACGGTAATTACAGGAAAAGTACTGAGTATGTTCTGCCTTTTTTGGTAGAAGATGTAATTCTATTTTTTTCCAGCAATTGCTGTCAGATATAGCGGTTGTAGAGTGGCCCTACAGTTCCCAATAAGGCTCATTTCCCAGGACTCACTCAAGTACCTTTTGAAACAACTCAGAGAGATACCTTTGCAACCCACAGAAGATGAATCAGACTCTTGAACTGGAGCTACCAGAAATTTGCCATGAAGGGCTTTGTTCTTCACTTTAAAGGAAGAGAAAATTTCCAGGCATTTCTGCTTCTGAACTCTTCTGCATTGTAGTCAATATCAACAGCTTGGACTCATTATCATTCAGCAGGTAGAGAGATATTCCTTAAAGGGGCTTTTCTGTTACCTGTACTATTTTTGACAAGAATCCACAGTGAGATAATTCTCTTCCCAGAATGATATTATTTCAAAGAAAACTCAGCATAGCATTTAACTAAACAAATAGATGCATATATCCTTGTTAGTATATTCAATAAATATCAAAGTGAAGGCAAAATAATTTTCATTAATACATAGAAAATGTACACCAGGAATGCTTGAATACTACTGATTTTCATGTTGTCATTCTTGTTAATAGAAACTTTGCACACTGCGGGCAAGATGTACATCTAGTAGCAAACATAATTAATCATAGGCACAGAGTCCCTTTGGACTTCCCTTTCACTGGGAATCCTGACAATGAGAAAAGAAAATTGTAGCATGAACAGTAGTTAAGAGGCTTTGTGAAAGAATCCTTCTGTAAAATCTATGACCCCAAAAAGCTGAGTGTTTATGATGTTAAAATATACAAGCCTTCAGAAAGTTGTGCTGGAGATTCTCCTTACCTGATGAAAAAGCATGTGCAGTGGATGTCATTTGGACTCCATGGATCCACCCGTAATGTGATAGATGTTTTAATGTATAGACAAGGGGAATTCTTGGTATTAGTTGAATTGACAGTCAATCTGTGGGTCAGGAATATAGCATCCATCCAGCTTCTAGGAAGGCTGTTTCTGGAACACCAGATATATTCCCTTCTCTCTTGAGGCACTCCAGTACTGCTGATATGTATGACCAAATTTCCAGAGCCTTCCTATGCACCTGCCTAGACTGAACTGATGAGTTCCTGAACCAAATATGTTCTTGCTTATCATCTCCATTTACTTCCAGAGCTCAGATCATGGCTTACTCTGAGGTCTCTTAAGCAGACTGCGCAGATGGGATGAGTAGCTAATTTAGCACAGAGAACATAGTGCTACTTTGTCAGCTTTTGCTATAGCCCTCAAAGGATATGATAGATGGCAGCTTTCTAGAGTTTGATCATTTTTTTTTTAATATATTTTCTCCTGTCAAAGAAGAGAAACGTCACAAAGTTTAATAACTATCACAAAGTTTAATAAATGATTATAAACAGAAAGTGAATTCACTCTTCATACATTAAATGAGAAAGCATGAGATTACTTCAAGTGTTAAGAAAAGCAACCATCAACCAAACTAATTTACTGCTACAAAGGTTTCACCTTCAAATGGTTAAGAATAATGGAGAAGAAACAGGTGTATCTAGACAGTAAATAGCAGAGCAGAGGCTGACTGAAGTAAACTGTGATTTTTTTTGTTTTAATTAGTGCTTGTTTTGAACTCCAATTAAATATTTGTAATATGTTTACTTAGTCATCTGGGTTAGACTCACACATATTTTGATATCACTGAGTGGGAAGTAGCAGCCAGATAGTATCAGAATTTTAGTCCTGTAATTACAGGACTTCTTTCAAGTTCACTTTTAATTGTTAAGAGATGCTCTAAAACCTTACCAATTTTTAAGCAAGTACTGGACAGGAGAGAAGCAAACTTTTTTTTTTTTCCTGTCTTTCCTGGTAGGGCAGAGACAAACATATGTCTTATAATATATGAAACACAGGTGTGGCCTTACTCCATGTGCTCCGTCATATGAAATAGCTACTGACCTTCTAACTCTAATAATTCCCCTAGATATTTAATCACAAAACTACAGAACACTTCTAGTGCCTGTCTGGAAGATTAAGCTATTCTTTGCTTCAAGTATAATTGCACTCCTTCTATACATTCAGATCAGTCATCAGAAAATATCGATTTTTTCCACGAATGTCTGAAAATGCAACTGGTTTATCAGAAAGATAACGTTTTTCCCTATTTACCATCAACCTCCCAGACTCTTGCTCCCAAGTACATCTCCACTATTACAGAGGGTATATGTTAGCATCATAGAGCTGGTAACAGCATCTCTGCAATATTCAAAGTGCTGTGACTCTAAAAATGAGAAACTGAGGCAAGTTCACAAGACTTTTTCCAACTGCTTCAGCTTTTTGTAAACAATTTCATCCCTGAGATCATCATTATTAATTCACCTACCTGGGCTGACAAAGTAATGGTGAGACTAGATCTAACAATACTTCATAGCAAGAGTAGATAGGAGAGGAAAATGAACCTAACAGCAAATACTATGGTCTGATAAAAGTCTGATTTCTTCTAATTCTCAGCACAGAAACTTTAGTCTCAAGGGCCAAAAGTTAATCTATCTTTTGTAGCTTTAGTTAGATGTTATTTTATATATGACCTCCTGGTCGACTCGTTCCCTGGTGACATGAGACAGACGTTTTAATGTCCTACTCTGTAATCTGTTTGCCAGTAGCAAACTGACCCACTGTCTCTGACCTTTCCCCTCCCCACATACATTTTCAAATATCTTGTCTACTGTTGTGGTATTTTTGAAAAAAAATCTTTTTTAATATTTTTCCTTATTTGTTTTATATCAAGACATGTTTCTGTGGAAAGTCATTCCTTCCTTCACATGTAAGCAATTTCTTAAATGTGTCTTTATAGCATTCAAATGTACACATTATTTTTCATTTTTCACATTAGAAGAAAGTAGAAAAGTTTCTGCATAGCTCCTTTGTAAATAAACTAGATGAAAAATGTCCCTAGGTCTCTGAAGGTGAGGATGAAAAATTAATTCTTATCCACTCTGATTAACTTGTTCTGCAAAGCAGTTTTAGCAGATATCCCCTCTGGAAAAAAAAATGTTATTGCTTCCTGAAGGCAAAATGCCTGTGACTAGTTCTTGACATTATTAGGGAAAAATTTTACTGTGATTTTTGATATTGACTGCACACTGCATTACTTAGAAAGAAATAGAAATGTTATTATTCATAATTTCTTGAAGTTTAATAATTAAATCAGAAAGAAGCAGTCAAATATCAATTAGTTGCATTTTCAGGAAGTTCTTAAGTAATAAAGACTTTCTTTCTGGCACATATGTGAAAAAATCCCCCAATCATGCACACTTTCTGTTTCCAGAAGATGAAAGATGTTTTACTCCCTGAAATTCAGTTTTCATACAAACATGAGGAGATATATTTTCATTTATACAAATATAAATGGGGTGGTTTAAAGCCAATTAAAAAAATTCTAGATGGAATAGATAAAAATATTAACCAGAATGTCACATGTTGTGTAATGCATATTTAGGAAAGACGAAAGCCCACCAAATTATAGGAACTGTACAATGCCAAGTGATATCTAAGTACAGAGAACAAAGAGGGAAGCATCTATAAGATTTGTCTTTCACAAGCCTCTACCACCTGTCCCATTTTACTGTTCTTAACAAATAGGATAAACAACTAAAGAAAACGGGCACCATCAAGTTAAAAAAAAAAAGAAAAGAAAAAAAAAAAAGAAAAGGATCTTGGGACTTCTAATTTCCACAGCTCCAAGCTATCAAACATTATCTGTTTAAACAGTGCCCCAGATAGAAGGGCATGCTATGGTCTGGTGGTTCATTAAATTGTGAAGAACTAAATCCACTGGATATAACCACTGGGACGCAGTCTACATTGTATGTATGTGTCATATACAGTAAAAGACTGTACTAATGGTGTATTACCTTGTATTGCTCCTATATGACTTAAACCAAGCAGTTAAAGCAATGAAGATAAGTATATTGGCCTTCTTCACACTCGTAATACAGACTACCTATGCAGATTACGAGATGCTATCACACTTAAGGAAAAACGTAGATTTGCACCTGTGAAGATGTATTATTAAATCAGGTTTAATGAGGCAACTGGAATGTCAGGGGAAGACAGCTATTCATTTAAGATTTACCAAAATACAGAGCATACATGTACTCACTACCCCTCTTCTGCTCTGATCCCTTCCACTTGCTAAAACATTTTTATCCTAACCCTACCTACTTTCATGTTCCATCTCCTGCTGTGAGATGAAAACCACAGCAGACAAGTGGATGGACTGTATTAGTCACAAAGCAGAAAGCATCGCTGCACAAGAGGAAAAATCACATGTCTTTATAAGAACTGGTGATAATGACAATGATAGATTGGACAGAAAGCTGATTCAGCTGGGCTCAAGTGTCTTATTCACTGACAGAAGAGGCTTTTACCTCCCAGGATTAAGCTTTCTAAAGAACTTTTGCATAAAGATTTTCTAGAAAGATTTTGGTTATGGTTGGACAGCCACGCTGTACCCAGCAGTTTTGTAGTCACATGTGCTAATTTCCAGCCAGGATGTGATGTAAGCACACCGTCTTTGTGCTATTTCAAACTGTTAGGGCTTGGGCAGAAACAGCCAGTTTTAAAGTAGTTGAATGCTGGATTATATTGCAGAGTGGTCATCCATAGGAAAAAACTATGGAAAAGTTAGATCATTCATATTGCAGAAAGACGTTTGCAACTTAACATTTTGTATTGGATTACACATGTGACAGTTTTGGTAGTGGGAAGTGCTGCTGGGGTAGCCTCTGTGAGAGACATCAGGAGCCACTCCTATGATCAACAGAGTCAGTCCTAGCTGTCTGAAAAATGGATTCATCACTAGTCCATCAGGGATGCTGGTGACACCTCTGTGACAACAAAGGTGTTTAAGAAAGGGTAAAAACACACTTCACAGCATCTATGAGAGAGGAGTGAGAATATGTGAGAAAACAGTTATACACATATGAAGGTGAGTGAAGGAGAGGGAGGAGGTACTCTAGGTGTCAGAGCAGAGATATCCCTTGCAGCTCTTGGAGAAGACTATGGTGACTTGAGTTGTCTCACAGAGGCCCACAGAGACCCATGATGGAGTAGATATCAATACTGGAGCCCATGAAGAACCATGATGGAACAGATATCAACACTGCAGCCCATGGAGGAAGCTGTACTAGAACAGGTGCCTTGAAAGAAGCTGCATTCTATGGAGAGCCCATGCTGGAGCAGACTCCTGGTAGGAGCTGTGGCCCATGGAGAGGAGCTTATGTAAGATGGATTTTCTGACAGGACCCGTGTCCTCTATGGCACTCTCATTGGAGCAGGCCATTTCTGAAGGACTGCACCCTATAGGAATGACCCATGTTGGAGCAGTTCCTGATGAATTGCAGTCTGCGAGAAGGATCCATGCCGGAGCAGTTTGTGAAGGACTGTAACCCATGAGAGGGTTCCTTACATTGAAGTGATGGATCAGTATGATAAGGAAGGAACAGAAGAGAAAAAGTGTTATGAACTGACCACAACCTTCATTTCCTATCCTCCTGTGCTGCTTAGGTGGGAAGAGGAAGAAGAACCAGGAGTGAAGTTGAACCTGGGAAAAAGGAGACAGAGGGAAGATGCTTTTAGTTTTGTTTTTGTTTCTCACTATCCTATTCTAATTGACAAGGAATTAAATTAATCTTCTCCAAGTTAAGTCTCTTTTGATGGTAACTGTTGAGCAATCTGTCTGTCCTTGTTGCTACCCATCATCTTTTCATGTTGTTTTCTATCCCTGTCCTGCTGGAGAAGGGGAATGACAGAGAGACTGGGTGGGCATCTGTCGGCCAGCCAAGGCTGAACCAACACACATTGTTATGTGGCTTCTGAGGGATCATGAGAGTAACATCCATACTAAGTGACTACACTGTATTATGTCTGTTGCAGAAGGGGCTCAATACAATAATAGACCTTGCATTAGCCAAGTTTATGTGACTAATGGACCAAAACTTCTAAGTAATGATTGCATATATATTTATTTTTTTCCAGGAGCAAATTAAGAGACATCTGCTTTCAACATTTCTGCTAATAAATAAAACAGGGAGGTGATGTCAATTGCCACAGATCAAGGATGCTTAATATTCTTACTTCTGTAAATTAACACTCATCAGTGTTCCCTCCCCTTGCTTTTTATTTTATTCCAGAGAGGTTTCCATAGCAACTAGGTCATGTGCCCAGTTTCATCTTTACAGTGGATTCTTGTTGAAAGTGAAACAAAAACTAGAACTTTTGATTTGTAACCTCTTAGATATAACGATAACAGGGCTCTGCAAAAAGATCTCTGGAAGTGAGGTATTTGAAGGTTCACCATTTTTCTCAAGTGATGAGCAACTTATTACAGACAACAACATGAAGGCCTGGATGCAACTCTCTTCTAGAATTTCTCCAACATAAAAAGCAGGACCATGCCAGACACCAGCAATATTTCTGGAGGAGAACAGGTCACCTGTTACTAGCCTTCCATAATCCCTTGCAACTGGGCAGTGCTCCTTTGTCACTGCTTCTCATTTTTTTTTTAAATTGGGCTGATATGATCGGAGAAAAAACTGAGCAAAGCAAGTTTTCTTTATATTTTAGCAGTGTGTTCACATCCAAAACATTTACAGATGTAGAGGACAAACAAGGTAAAAGGAGTCAAGCATTTTTCCCTTTCAAGTACAAGCTTAAACTACAAGAGACAGCTAGTTTTATGGGATTTCTGGTCATAAAAGTTAATATTTGAATATAAACCAAATAGTTTCTAACATGAGTTTTATATGTTAATGGAAACAGTGAATAGCTTGATTCAGATGAATGAACTCTCTCCTATGCTACCCTGAGCAAAGTAGTAAAATCCTACCAAAATTTAAAAAATCACCACCTTATTCTCTTAAGCGACCCTGCTTACCACGTATGAGTGCCCTGGAATCCCAGACCACTGCTTTCCAGCACTAGCTAAGCAAGAGACAGAGCGAGAACTCTGTTTTTGTGCAAAATTCCCTTTATATTCCTCATCCTATGAAGAACACCATGTTCAGTTTGCCTACTTTTCCATCAGTTACCACCCACCAGAAAATAACATTTTATATTCCTTAGGTAAAGTATATAAAGAGCTTAACAATAGATAGCAGATTCTTAACTTCATTCCAAGGAACATGTGTCATGGATGTAATGAAACAGTCTAAAATATTCATAGATAAATGTATGATTTATGATTATGACAGGATGGAGTTCTTGCCTTGTTTTACAGAGAACTTTTATGCCTCTTAATGGGACAAAGTGCAGAAGTCAAAGATCCTGGTTAAACCTCCTGGTTAAATCTCTCATTTCCAAAAAATGTTCTAGTCAAAGAGAGTTCTTGTTACAGGACTTGGGGTAATTAAAAAAAAAAAAAAAAGCAGGACTAAATGTATCATAGAATATTAGTAACAGTTTGAAACACTGTGTGCACAATCATGACTCTGTGGGAGGCTGAACTAATTAAACATGACATCATTCCACTGCCTAATTAACAGGAAACATTAAATTCATCTTTCGTGTAAGAGAATGAGAAAGTGAACTGAGTTTAATGAAGAGGAAAATTCTAAGAAATTAAAACATCTACAGAACTGGTGTATCCTCTATTAAGAACATTTAGTGAAACCACCCACTTCTACTATATGTTCTCAGTATTTGTTACCTAATACTGCACTGAAAACTGTCCTTTGGGAAATCCAGATTCCAATTTTCTATGCATCATATTCAATATCATGTAGGAAAACCCCATAAAATAGAAAACATTATTTAATCACATAAACTCTAATCACGAGTCCTCAAAAATATCTTTCAGCTATGTAAATTGCATCATGGTCCAGATCATGGATGTCATTGGATTTAAGATATACGTGTTATTCAGTCTGTCTGAAATGAATTCTTTCCTGACTGTCAAAATAAATGTCAGGCATTCCTTCTCAGGTTTTTCCCATCTTTACACTATTATTACATGATTTCACTGTTTTTTTAATGAAGCATAACAAAAAACTAAAACAAAATAAAACATTGATATAATCTCACTCCACTTGTTCCTTACTTCTTTTTCTTTCCACTCCCCTCTTTTTTATTCCTTATCCTTTGCCATCCATACAGACCTGAATATCTCTTGTATATCAACTGTTTTCACTTGGCTGAATTTTCCCCTCACATTGTACCACTCTCACCCTCTTTCTTTTCCATCTCCCCTTACCCTTTCTATTACGGTAAACTATAAGTTTATCTATCAATAAAAAAATGATTCCTTGTAGTGCTAACTAGATTTAGTTGTCGTTGTGATGAACATGCTACCATCAGTTGATATATTCAGTTCCTCCACACTATTTCACTGATTACATGCATTCCAATCCCCATATTAAATTTGATCTGTCTTAAATAATGCCACACAGGAAGAACTTGCCCTACTAAAATAACATGTTCAGCCCACAGCCTCATTCCTTGATATCTCACCCTATGATCCATGTGTCTGTCTAGCACACCATGGCTGGAGTACAGATAATTGCATCAGTCAGATGAGAGGATACACATAGTCAAATAATTTCTTCCCAGCTGTATTCCTACGATAAGCCTTTGCTTGGTTCATATAAGAGAAGCATATATAGACTGAAAGTAGGACAAACATGCATGTATATAATTTCTCATTAAGAGACAGATAAAGCAAATGGGGAGTTAACACACTGACACTGGGAAAAGTGGATAGAAACTAGAATACATGGCAAATAAGTAAAAGTGTAACAGATTGACAATTCCTGTACAAAATTGGATAGAGATTTCATGGGAAATTTTTGACAGTATAAAATAAGGAAGATGCCAGAGATGTTGTCTTCCTTAAACTACTTAAACTACTAAACTACTAAAGGATCAGTACGAGCAGTAGCTCTTTCTGTAGCTATTTAACATTGCCACTTAGAAGGAAATGGAGCTGGCTAAATAAACTGAAAGTGGGTGGAGAGCGAGTACATGGGGTAAAATATAATAAATATAATGAAAAAGAAGCACGACAAGAACAAAACATAGCTCAATTTAAAGTAAAAAGTTCTGTTAAAAGATCATTTATTTTCCACCTTGTTCCTCCTGTAACCATAAGCAGGTGGTATTAAGCAACCATTAAGGACTTTATTTGTTTATTGGGCTTTTTCCATACTTACCTCTCCTTGATTAAGTGGTATTGTTGCTGTGAGAGTCAGAAGCTCAAGAGTTATGCTACAAGCATAATGATATCATTGCTTAAGGTCATTTCTTTTTAGTGTAGTGCTTCTGTTTTTATTGACTTTCCTCAATAAATCTTTGTCAACACGAAGTAAAAACTGATGAGTTCTAGCCATAAAAATGCCTATATGAGCTGTAAAGCTGGAAACAGGGTACAACCTTCAATTTGACAGTTTTTCCTGAGAAAATACAGAAACATTCCAGTATTTACTAAAGACAAAACTTAGTTGGCATGCATGACAGAGAGGGACATCTGTGACTGACATAGATGTGTACATCTTTTGAACCAGAAAATAAGCATCTTGTATTTAGCTAGGAACTTGAAAGCATGTAACTGGTCACACTAAAAAAGCTCTGCTCTACTTTTACAAAGTAACTTTTCTAAAGCGGTTGACTATTTGTCAAAGACCAAATTCCACAAACTTCATGTTCCTGTTTTGGAAATAAGACTCTTAAATTTTGTTCCTGTATATTTTAGTAAATAAATTGGTTTTGTTCATCATGGTGTGCACAGATACTTTTCTTTAAAGTTGTGACAGATAGATTTCCCCTTTCTTCAACCTTCCAGTAAAAATTTAGCATATGTTTAAAAAAGACATCAACTAGAAATAATTACAAAGTAATACCATAAATACACCATAAATACCATAAATATAACAATATTTCAACTAGAAACTCTTAAATATTCAGTTTGTAGTTTTTGCTGTTGAAAATACTTGGGAAGACAGTTGATGAACAAAATGTTTATTGTTTAAAGGAATGTGTGAAATAACATTTTTTTAACATCTCTCATTGATAAAAATGGCCAATTCGACAGCTCAACTGTGTGATTATGCACCCAGATGACTGCATCTTCACCTTTTCTTCCATGCTGTGTGCTGTGTAGCGATTCATGCATTTCACTTACTCTTCTGTTTTTAAAAAACTGTAAAAAATATGGGGACATTTGTAGTTCATCTGCAGCTTAAGAAACAAGCAACTGCTAGCAGTTTTTCTTTATATATATTCTTCATACTTTAATTGTTTATGTGGAAAATGATGTAATGTTTAGATGCAGTAACCTAACAATGACCAGCACGATGATTTCAATACTTGAGTCTCCTGTATGTTGAAGAGTGATGGTAGTGGAATAGGAATGAATGGTGGGACACAAAGGAATGTAAAATACCATGAAGGTCATCCTTCCTCATGCCCAAACCAGTCTGGATACTGGAAATATTACACTAAATGGAAGAAGCAACCCTGGAAGCAGTTAAAAGTTGCTATTGAGGTTAAGAAGCTAGGGTATACATCCTACTTCCTTTGCACAAGGTAGGCACAGGTTTATTTCAGTAGCTCCTGAACTTCAACAGGTCAGATCTGCTTTCAAGATCTGTTTTCAAACCCTAGTTTGGGTAGCAAAATAAACATTATTCCTGCTTTGGTCAGTAAAACCACCTCAGTTCTGCCACATACAAATCTTTCTATACTCCTAGAAAACAAAACCCAAAAAATCCAAAAAAATAAACTCAACAGGTTTTATCCCTCAAAAACTATTCAGTTCTGTATCAGATGAACTTCTTCATCGCATTCCATGGATGCCAGTCCTATCACAAATGAAAATGATTACTGGTTTGTTTTCTAGCAGAGTTCTGTTTACATTCAGCCTCCTGTGGTATCAGCTGATGATGCATCTTTTTTTCTACCACTTGTCATTTCGGCAGATCTATGACTACAGCAAGTTTTTGATAAGGGACAAAGCTTAGAGGCCACAGAATAGTTTAAAACTTTCTCATAATTTTTTTTTCTTTTCTGGAATTTGAATAGAGAAGTCAATTCTGTCAAAGTATCAAAAGAAATCACATAGGTCTTCTAAGGCTATGTCCACATCGCCAACAAAGCACTAATGGCATTAGAAATGCATGGCATTAGATGAGAATAACATACAAGAAAACTTGTCTTCCTTGTGAGCTTGGCCATTTATAGAGAACATTTGCTGTCTTGGCACATCAAATTGAGAACATTTCATTCAAACAATGACAAAAATAATCTGTTCTGCTTACCAGCCAGTTGTGTTTGTCCTTCAGGTCAAATAAAAGCAGTCTGCTGATACATATAAGAGTTCAAATTCTTGCCCCTGAACATGGAATTTTTTCACTTTGTGAAAAACTTACCATCTTTTTCATATCCATATGGGGGTTAGCCAAAAAAATCCAGCCATCATGTTTGATTATATTTAGATGACTCTGCTAGGGAAGCCCAACCAACATCTATTCACAACATTTACTCTGAACATCTGAGAGTATTTAATACATTATTTTTTAGTTATTCTGAAACAGGTGAAAAATGCCACTGTTGAACAGAGGCAATCCCAGAAGAGCTAGAGTTAGAGTGGTTACCTTGGACAATGTGTTTTACAGGAGAAATGTTCTCTCCAGTACCTCATTTTCTGAAGTTTTTTTTTTTTTTTTTGCAGCTGGTCTTATATGTATGTTTTCCACACTTTTTTTACAGAAGACTTCATTCCACAGGAGGTTTGATTTCATTCCCTATCAGGAAAATTAGAAAACCTCCATCCCAAATTCTGAATCAGCTGACACGTGAAACTATAGATCTGAACTTGTTTTGTATGACTGTAAAATATCAAACATACTAATTCAAGAAGGGAAGGACATGGGAAGTGCTCATTAAAGTAAATTCATTAAGGACATAGCTGATTTAGAAATTAAAAAATAAACACAAAGAACAAGTAAAAAGATAATGCAATGTATGCTCACCTAAAACCATGCCAGCTCAGTCTGATATCTCTCACAACAATCTTTTTTGGAGGTAGATGAAGTTCAGAAAGAGTGCATAAACTTCATTTTATTAAGCTGTTTAGCCATGGGCTTATTTGAGAAACTACTTAATTGAAGAGCAGTGAAATTTGCACAAGGGTTGTAAAGGGAGTAATTAACTGATGGGTAGGAGAGATCTTCTTAGATTTTAAAGCCTTAGAAATGAAGGAGAGAGAAAACTCATGGAATTCGTTGTGTGTCAGCAATTAAACCAATTTAAATTTCTATTTTCATGGGTTGAGACAAAAAGTAGGGATGTGTTGCTGTCAGTGGAAAGTTAATAGATACAATCAGTTGAAATGATTGGCTGATTGGACAGGAAGAAATTAGTTACCATTTAAGTCCAGGATGAAGCATTGCAAAGACCAAAATGCAATGTGACAAGTCACGTACTTCAGGATTTAAGACAAGAACTTCTGCTAGAAGATATGAGTCTATCAGCTGGAAATGACCAAGGAAGGGGAGACTAATGCGTGGATAATTGGGAGATAAATACCAATAAAACTATAAGACATTTTGAAGAGAGAAATTTTTTCATGGGGTAGATTTTCTGTTTTCTGTAAACTCTCATAGTGTGAAGTTTACCTAAGGAGCTGGGACTTTGGGTAAAATATCACAATCTCTAGAGACAGGCTTTGTACAGTTTAAGAAATAGTGCTTTTATGTATGCCTTTATGACAAGGTTCCAGTGTGATCCTTGATAGGACTTGGGTTTTTTTGTTTTTATTCTTTTTTCCTTTTGCAAAATATCCTGACTTATAATGTTACAGTCAGGTAATCATTTCGCCATAAGAAACCACAAGGTACAAGACAATTCTGAAAAATGTCTCTAGGGCTAGATGCAAAGTCATCTGAAGTAAATGGAAAAATTCACATTAACTTCAGTGTGTTTTACTTAAAAACCATAAAATGTAAAGGTCATTTTAATACACATTTTCTGCTTGTAATTAGGCAGTTTTGAAGGAAATGTAAGAATGAAAAAGCAGAGAGGGATAAAGACATTATTTAGGTAGCTGCTGGCAACCTGATAGTCTAACCATGCAGCAAGTTACTGAGCCAGATACACCACTCAGTGCTAGTCCCAAAGATTACTCAGTCTCTAGGTAAAATTCATTAACCTTTAAATACCACTTAACTAAATCCTTCTTTACAAGTGTCTACCTCACTGTGACAGCTTTAAGCTGTTTACAGTCCTAAGAAGGAGGCTGAGCTGAAAGCCTACTATGCCTCTCTACTGATAAAATGTGTGTTGTATATTTATTGACTTGCAAATTTTGACAATGAAATAAACAGGACAGTAGAGGTCATTATAAGGTTTTGTTGTACTTGTGTTACAATTTACTATTCTGCTATAGTGTTTTTGCAAACATAACAAAGCCATAGCTTTCAATTAATACACCTCTGTTTTACAGAGAAAATACTCATGTTATTTCTTACAGTTGATTTTTGTTAAAAATATGGATAACCCAAGAAACTCAGTTTGGAAAAAAATATATTTGAAGATTCTGAAAATCCTGATTAGATTAAAAAAAATGTATTGGGGGTAAGAATTGTGATTTGTCTTTCAAGGAGAAAAATCTGGCTTAAGTAAAATGCTCCTTGAACTCTGAATAGGAGAAATAATGAAGATTCACAAGGAAAAGTGGCTGAAACTGAAAAGATGAAGACAACAGGAGGCCAGTCAAAACAAACTGCAAAACAAAGCCAACACAAAAACTAAGGTAGTATCCTACTTCTAGGATCTCCTTCTGGAGGTGACTGTAATAGTCCCAGTCTGGCAAAATGAAGAATTGGAGCCCTAAACAATTTCCAGATTTCCCAGTAAACAAGGGACTGTTACATAGTGGAACGCCACACTGGAAGGACACTTCTGTGTTATTGACACAATCTGAAAAAAGTATAGTACTATTTCAGGAACTAAAGACAAGCAACATGCAAATTGTGTGTAGAGGATTACTTGTGAGTTTTAAACTTGCCCAGTAAATCTCAAACAGATTAGAATAAACAAGATTTTGTTAAAAAGATGAGCAAATACACAAATTAGCACAAGCCAAGCTGCTATATAAATTCTCAAACTAATTAAAGACTTTTTTTTCCCCCCATAGCAGAAAACAAGGTCGTAAGTAGAGATGTGATAAATATGTCCACATCATCAAAGCACAGGATATTCAAAGCAGGCAATCAAACTAATCACATTGAACTACAGAGAAGAAAATTACTTTGTCAACACAAATCTTGAGAATTTACAAAGGAGTCAGATTTTTCATGTTTGAGATTCTTAGATGTTTAAAGAAATAGAGTGTTTTTTTCTTTCTACTTAAGGACAAAAAGGTCTGTAGGACATGAGTGTCTGTCAGATTCCTGCAAGAATAAATTGTCCAAACATACAGTCACTGTATCTTGGCTCTCCTTCAAAAAGTATAGTAAGACTTACACAAAATCCGATTTATCATGTTCTCCTCCAATTTCTTTCTACTACAACTTATTTTTTTCTCATCCTTTCTGATAATAGCAATACATCATCTTTCCAATGTCTTTGTGCAAAGGTTGGACAGTTAAAACTTATACACTGTCAGATATGAACAACACAGCTTGTAACTCCAAAGAATCTGCAGACTAATAAGAGAGGAACTGGGATTTACTGTTATAAAATTAATAAATAAGCAGTTGCCATACAAACAGTCACACCTCATGCACATAATTGAAATCAGAAAGTATATTATATTATGATTCAGTGTACCTGATTCGAGCTCCTGTCAAGAGGGTAATTCATAGAAGTCTCTATATGAGTGTGATCTTTATCTACATGTTTCATTCCTGTCTTTGCATCACTAAGTACAAAATAAATAAAGGGATACTACGAATATCAATCTGCTTGCAAATAGCCACATCTAATTAGTCAAAATCCTTTCCAGAAACATAAAACAGGTAAAATGTTTGTGCTGGTGAAACTTACAAGCAAATATCAAGTTTTCTGTGGTATCTGTATTATGATCTACTTGAATTTTCAGAGTGAATCCCCTCCATTAAAAGTAGTGACAAGGAGTAAAGAAATTCATTGAGCTTTGTAAATTAGGGAGAGCTTTTTACTTGGCTATAACTTCGCACCTTACTCTTGACATACACTTCCTTCTGCGAGCAAGAAAAGAATCAAGTTGAATATGGAATGGCAGCATCAGTGGACAAGGGAAGAGCTACAGATGGCATCTACCTGGACTTCTTTAAGGCCTTTGACATGGTCCTCGACAGATTCTTGTGACTAAATTGGAAAGATATGGACTCAAAGGATAGACTATAGATGGATAAAGAATTGGCTGGATGACCGCATTCAAGGTTATATTTAATGGCTCAACGCCCAAGTGAAAACTAGCAATGAGTGGTATCCCCCAAGAGTCCATACGGAAAAAGCACTATTTAACATCTTCATTAATTACATAGACAGTGGAATTGAGTGCATTCTCAGCAAGTTTGCAGACAATACCAAGCCAACTGATGCATTTATTTGCTTGAGAGAAGGGGTGATATCAGAAGGATTTTAACAGGATTGAGGAAGGGGTGCTATGTGAACATCATGAAGTTTAACAAAGCCAAGTGTAAGATCCAGTACATGAGTTAGGGCAAACCTCTGTATCAAGGATGACTGGTGGATGAATGATCTTAGAGTAGCCCTATAGAAAAAGACTCAGAGATTCTGGTGGATGAAAAATGAGCTGAGCCCAGAAAGCCAACTGTATCCTTGGCTACATAGAAAGAAATGCAGTCAGAAGGTTGAGAGACGTTATTCCTCCTCTCTACTTTGCTCTGGGGACATCCCACCTGCAGTACTGCATACAGCTCTGGGGTCTAAAGTATAAGAAATTAGGTCCAGAGGAGGGCCACAAAAAATAGTCAAAGAGCTGGAATGCCCAACCTATGAAGAAATGCAGAGAGGATTTGGGTTATTCAGCCTGGAAAAGTGAAGGCTCTGAGGAGACCTTATTGCAGCCTTTCAATATGTAAAGGGGGCTTATAAGAAAGTTGGACAGAGACTTTTTACCAAGCCCTGTAGTGAAAGGACAAATTACAATTATTTTAAAATGAAAGAGGTTTAGATTGGACATAGGAAGAAATTTTGTATGATGCAGATGGTGACACAAAGGAATGGTTTGCCCAGAGAGGTTGTGGATTCCCCATCACTGAAAGCGTTCAAGGACAGGTCTGACTATGCTTTGAACAATATGATCTGGTGAAAAATGTTCTTGCCTGTGGATTAGATAATCTTTAAATATCTCTTCCAGCCCAAAACATTCCATGATTCTATGATTTTATGAAAATGTTCCTTGATCATTGTTTTTTAATATTAAAAAGTAAGTAGCACTTAAGGGTCTTCAATAGTGGTTCAGTTCAGGAAGGACATTCTATGAAAAGAGTTTACTTTAGCTTTCTTGGTTTTATCTGTATTGCCTCAAGCTGATGGTGACTCATTTTCCACTGATGGTCACTCATTATATGGATGCTTGTGCATCACTTGCCATTTTTTCAGAACACACACAAACACAGTTAGTCTGGTTTTACTACTCCATTTTACCATATTCTGTCTTGAGTTCCACCTCAAGACTACTATCCGTGTTTCTTGTTAAAAATAATAATAGTAATTAGGAATAAATTCTGAACAAACTGGACATGTTTAGAAAGAAATATTTGTATTAAAATATTCTAAATAAAAAATGTATTAAAGAGTGCTAGAGAGGAAAATTTGTGTGTAATTGAAAGTAAAGATACCAAACTAAGAGGATATACCAAGTGGGTATGTATGGCAAGAAAGAAAAAGAAATTAAAGGTCATAAATATATATTTGTTGTCACCCTGAAGAAAAGAGGCATTTATTTTGTGTACAGTAAGCATGGATATAGCATACAGATATTTTAACCTGAGAGACAGAGAAGAGTTGAAGAAAAATAATTCATCTGGAATAAAGGAAGCGATAAATGACTCAATGTTGTAGATATATAGCTCCTTCAGCACCTTTACCAAACACCAAATTTAGTGACTTCCTTTGTTGATTCTCATAATTGATTTATTTATGCTCACACAAAAGCACAATAAATAGCTAATATTCAGTTTTAGCTAAGTATACTAATTCTGAAAGTCACTAGATTCTTCTAAGCTATTTCTAATGTGTGACTTTTTCTACTTTTTATTTCTCTTTCTATCTCTATTTTTTTCTATTTATGTAAGTCTACTGGACAAAGCCTGATGCAATGCTGACTTAGCTTCTGAAAAGATTCCCATATATTTTTTGTCTAGATTACTCTAACTGAAGAATATCGGGAAAAAAAAAAAGCTGTTGCAGGGAATTTAATACTGGATATTGATTATGACATTCATGAAAAATGTTGATATATCATATGCAAAAAAGGAGTATAAATTAACATCTACCTTTCAAGAAGATGACAGATATCTGTTATAAAATATCTGCATGGTCTTTTCTTTCAGGCTCAGTAACCTGCTCAAATGTCATTCAGTTAAAAAGAAAAAAAAGGATGCACAGACAAATGACGGACTTTTTCATGTATTTGATCATACACTATAAAATATGTCAGCAAAGAGTGTTCAGTCACAAAGATAAATGGGGACAAATGATTAAAGAAGTCATTTGGCTTGCTGACATGAAGCTTTACATTACATACCAGATTTGGGATCGGAGTAAATTTTCTTCTGAAGTCTAGTGGAGACAGTAAAAGTTTTCTTTCCTCTGGAGAAAATTATTGAGCATGGCCAATCTGAAAACCTTAGCCCAGCCTCAACACTATAGACTTGCAGATGGCAGAGGGGTCATGGGTGGTATACGCTCTCATTACTGTTGGTTAAGAGCTATTATTGTGACTGTTTACTAAGGCATGACCACTAAGCTATGAATAACTCCTCAATTTAAACAAAGTAGTTACAATCAAAGAAGAATAGAGCAACACAGAGAGATAATGCTTGGTTTAACAGAAAAACTAGATCAGCTATTTCTGCTGTTACCAAGGAAGAGAGGTAGAAAAACTGTCATTAATCACCTCATTCCTCATCAATGCCTGATGGAACAAGTTCAGTTTCGTTCCAGATCTCAACAATTAGATAAATTTAATGGAACAGGCTGTGAAGAAGCCAACAGAATTGTCAAATTACATCTTCAGCAGTCACAGGGAAATAGAAAGGTCTGCAGAACATTTTCACACAAATGCTTACCACTAGCCTAGGAGAAATTCATAAGCAGAATCCTCAGTACTAATGTACTGGAAGAGATGAGCAAAAGATATTAAGACTGGTTACACTACGTGTTGAGTGAAATTCCCAGACACTAGTAGGAAGTGGTCCACATCCTGCACTGCAGAGGAAAGCGTCCCCAATGCTTTTTAGTTAAAAATGGGGATTTAATTACATTCTTGATCTTTTCTCTTGGCTGAAATACACTCACAGCTAAATTAGGAATACATGAATTATTTCCCCTGATAAGTATTTAATGAATAATGGCTAGCATGGTTTTATATTTTAATTCTTGTCAGATGTATAAAGAGTTTCTTAGACTCTCAGGCTGTGTGGTACCAAGTGAATCCACTGAAAGCCAGAGTCAATCAAACTTGATACTTAAAGCATCTCTAGGCTTCATGTTCTGACACTGCAATTCACAAAGTTCCCTCTAGAATTCATACAAGGAGAAAAAAAATCCTTACAGAGCTCCCATTGACAGATGCAGAGGGGCTAGTTGTTGTTTCTGGACATATGTTTGATTATTGAATTGGCTGTGAAACTTATAGACCTCAATTAGGCCTCAAGAGATATGTCTATTCTAATCAAATCATCTTTTAAACAGCCTGGACTCTCTCCAGACACAGCCATTTTTGTTTTGAAAATAAATATTTGCACAGCACATGAAGACCTAGCCAAAAGAAGCTTTCAAATGTCACAGAGTTCTAAAATACATCTTCAGAGTCAGACAGAATACAAAGGTTAAACAAAAAGAACTTGAGGATAACTTTGAATTCTGATTGAATCATTCTATTTTAACTTTCCCCTAATGAAAAAAATCTTTTTTATATCTTTTTGCATAAGAGTGCCAACTTAAGAGCTTTTCTTGAAAAATATTATCTGTTTACTTATACAACCGCATCATTTAGGCTGTAAATAGGTGTATAAAAATACCTAAAAAAGCTTATGTTTGTTCTTAAAAAAGATAAAACTTCCTTTAACAGAAGGTAGTTCATTAAATTAGATGAACACAGTTGCCACAAAAGATTTTAAATAGGGCTGGTTTGGGGGTCTTTTTGTGTTTTTTTTTTTCCCGGGAAAAGGCCTTCAGGAGCTTGATTAGGACATTGCAGAGTGGATGGACCTCTACATTTGAGTTAATGACTCTAGATGCCCTTTACTGCTAGTTGAGAAAATAGATATTTCTGAGCCATACTTCATCTGTCACTGGAGTTGGTGGATGAATGATATCCTAAAAGTGTCCATAGCTCTTCATTGACTCTAAAGGAAGCCTGTGGTGACTAATCAAGAGAGAAATATCTACACTGTAGGTAACAAAGTCTGATGACCTGGAATGCATTCTACATGTAAAAGGGAAGTTAAACTGAGAATTAACTTTCCTACTCCTTTCATTTGAAAGACAAACTCTACAGTTGGATATCATTTCTGTAATGAAATAAAGATTAAATAAAGATTTCATAGCTGGGAAATGAGTGTGGCTGTGTTATTTGTAGTGCAAGGCAGAGTTTCATGGCTATATGTTCCCTTGATAATTTCACCATGTGCTGTGACTCCTGTTGCTGCAGCACGCATAAATCCAGTCCCCAGGTAGCAGACAGCACAGTCATGTTCCTGTGCTGTGCATGTCCTGCTCTACTGCTATGGGTAGTAAAGGATGTCTGTCCACTGGGGACATTATTGGTTCTTTTCTTATGTGAATGATATCTAGCATCAGATGCTGGGATCAAATGTTTGCTAAGAAATTCTGGGTGTTTTTTCATCTAAGGCTAGTCATTTCTGTGGACTGCAAGAAGGTTTGAGACTTACCGTCATGCGTGTAAACGGAAGATGTGCACATAGCCCGGTCTCCTTCAAAAATCTCAGACTGAGCAGAGGAATGAAGACAGACAGTGTACAGTAAAAATTACGAAATTCATATTCCCTGTAAATTTTCATTTCTTTCCTTTTAATTAATATTCTCTTGTAGAGGAAACTTAAGGTTTAAAATACCTGTTAATAGCACATTTACAAGTCTAATACTTTTTTTAGTCTGAAGCAATTAGTAAATTAGTAAAAGGAAGAAGTATTTTTGCAAGTTCTGGTCTTAAAAAGTTTTTCTTTGAAGTGTTATTACACTCAGCATGATGCTTTTCCTCAGTTGACTCAACAGTTCAGTGAGATGTCATGAGAAACCTTGACTAGTTTTTGAATAAGACCTTCAGTATACAATGTGGCAGCAATAATTAGAGCTGATTCATAACAGAAAAAAAAATAGGATATTATTTTCATCAAACTCAAGAAAATCTCTCCAGCTTTACACAGAAAGGAGATTTTCCAGAAGCAGTCAGTGTTCGAAAGACATTTCTTGCTACATTTTTCATATAATTCAAAGCCAAAGAAATATTCCAGCCTTTAAACTATTCTGCTTATAAGTATGTAGATTCTACTTCAGTTTAAAAACATGGTACATTTCTGGGCCTATCACTATAAGGAAACTAAGGCATTAGAGTAAACAATTAGGGACAGTTTTTACGAACTGGATCCACAGATTTTTTTTAACATTAATGTTCTATACATTGTCAACAAAACCTTTTGCTACATATTGATACATGGTATTTGCAACTCTATGTCATATTAATGATATGTGGCAATCACATATGTGGCAATTTTCCAGCTGAATGTGGTACCTAAATTTAGTCTTCTTTAGTCAGGTAAATTTCATATATATTATAACACTCCCTCTGAGGAGCACAGGCTGTTATTTATCTGGGCTGTGTTTAGCTACATTCCAAACTGCAAGGAACATTAACCTCTAGTGGTGTGATTTTTTCCCCACTTGTAGAAGTTATAGAGTGGATGAAGTAATCTTCATTTGTTTGTATGAAGGTTCCTTCCGACCTCAATTATCCAGTGACTGAATTTGAATTACACAAATGTTTAAAAGAAAAAAGAAATAAAAAGAAAAGAACATAAAAGAAAGTACAGAGGAAAGTCAAATTAATTTCTTTCTTTATTTAAAGTAAATACTTTTAGAATTTTTCTTTAGATATGGCACACGACTAGTTCTAGATTAAAAGCAAAACAACTCTCAAATTTGCTGAACTCCAAAAGAGGACTAAATATTGGGAACAAAAACATGGGAACGCATGTAGCTCTCCAGCCACATAAACCTTTCTCCACTGTCACTCCCAAAATAAAAATTTGTGCATCAATTAAAAAAAAAGTTTAAAAAATCAACATTTATTCCTGGCTAATAGAGGAAAAATGAAGTATTGTGGTGTCAAGGAAAATCCCAGCACCAGCCAGTAGCACCTACCTGGAGTTTTGACCTGTAGCCAGTGGAAGAGGTCTCATGGTCACTATTGATGGAAGAGGGTGAGAAAGAACTACAAAAGCATTTCAGTGGGAGTGAAGCACCAGAGGATAAAAATCTTTTATATGCCTATCCACATACTCAGCAAAAAAGAAAACAAAGAAAATAGAAAAAGAAAACTAAAAGCAAATGGCATGCTTTTCTGTTGTTTGTGTAATGTATCAAAGACAGAGGAAAAGCACTACTCAAACCCTCAGTCTTTCAGCTAATGCTGTGTCCACAGCATGGGCTATTCCCAGTGACAATTGAAAAGGATTTGGTTCAAAAGATTTCCTTCTTCATTTTTTTTTCTCCTTGTCAATATCTAATACATTTCAACAAGAACTGACAAACATTTTTAAACTTAAAAGATTAAAATGACCATACAAATATGTTCTATTCTTGTAAAGTTATAATAAATACATTTCCCAATTCAAAATGGTCCCTAACCAATGAAAAATAATAATAATCACTAAATTGTCAAATTCTGCATAGTGGTAGAAATTTTGAAAGTGCATAGCTTATAATTAAATTATTTGTTCATTTTCATTTCCTTCTTTTTTGTGGTTTGGCTTGGTTGAGTTTTAAGTATTTTTTCAATCAGGTTCGTTTGATTTCCTACACAAGTAATAATATAACCAGGAGATTCCCTTCATTTAACATCTGAGTTAAAATTCTTCTTTTTCAAGTCATTGAGACTGATCTTTTGCAGTTATCTATGAAAATAGAAATTAAAGCACCATGAGCTGGAATTCAAAATACAGGACACTAAAATTTTACATAACTAGGTATATTCTAGCAAGACCAACTCAGTCACATAGCAGGAGCTTTTTGCAGTGTAGAGGTTTGACAGTACAGAGGTAGGACTTTGGCTTGATTTCACACTGTCCCCTACCTTTGTGGTCTTAGAGTTTGAATTTCTGGAAGGAAAAATAAAAATAAACCAAATAAAAAAACAGTACATAACAAAAAACCCAAACAAAAAAAATTCCACACAGCATAAATAAATAAATAAATAAATATATGAAGACTAAACAACAGCAAATAAACACTCCTGGATATATCCAATACTTGTCTTTCAGATGGAGGACTCTAGCACACTCACAAACAGTGAAGCCTTGAAATTGGCTTGTTAGAGGTGAAACAGGTTGACCAAAACATGCAGTAAAAAGAAGGACAAATGCACAGAAAGTTACCTTAGGCATTCAACCACTACTTATAGCCAAAAAGACTGTTCAGGCAAAGCTGCTTACACTCCTGGTAAAGACACAAGTGCCTCAGACTTCTGCACAAAACTTTGCTAGGTACCAAAGACTGTGCCATTAGACACATACTGCTTGTCAAACTCAGCACAAATTTCCTTCTCAATGGTATCAGAGGGAAGAAAACGGCATCACAGTTGAATTTGTCCAGCAACAGATAGACTTGTTCCTTATGTGTGCTCCAAAAGCAACTAATTCTTAAAAAAAAAAAAAAAGAAAAAGAAAAGAATAGGCTTGAAAGAATGGTGGTATTCAGTCTGCTTTTGGGTAACAACTCAAGGATTACCAAACATGTTTCTCACCAGACCTCAGCTGCCTCTTGGAAATTAGTAAGTTAAGAAAAAGAAATTAAACTCTAAAAGGATCTGGAGTCTAGGTAACTCAGTAAGCTAGAAAAAATATGGATCTCATCCAAGGGAGCAAAGCATACACTGAATTTCAGAGGGTCCTATGATATCAAGTAACATTGATGAAATTCCATCCAAATCAGTAAAGAAAAAATTACAATCAGTATTGATAAACATGAAAGAACTCAAATGAAGAGTAAACAGACCTATCTGAACACAATGGTAGACGTGACATTACCTGTTACTACTAAAGAAGATAATTTGGAGCTACTGAAGATAATTTTCTGAAAATATAAATTTTCATATCTGTAGTATCAAAGAACAAACGGAACTACAGAAATTAGTAGGACAACAAAAGAGGACAAAGAAAATATTAAATACCACTCTATATGTTCCTGGCATATTTGTATCTTAGAATCATAGAATTATAGAATTGTTTCAACTGGAAGAGACCTTCAAGTTAATCGAGTCCAGCCTTTGTCCCAGCCCTATCAACCACTAGACCATTTCCCTAAGTGCAACATCCAATTGTCTTTTTAAACACGTCCAGGGACAATGACCCCACCACCTCCCTGGGCAACCTGTTCCAATGTCTGACAACTCTTTCAGTAAAGAAATTCCTCCTCATATCCAGCCTGAAACTCCCCTAGTGTAACTTGAGGCCTTTTGCTCTTGTTCTGTTGCTTATCACTAGGGAGAACAGATTGATCCTCTCCATTTCAGGTTGCTGTAGAGAGCAATAGCATCTTCCCTGAGCCGCCTTTTCTCCAGGCTAAACAGCCCCAGATCCTTCAGCTGTTCCTCATATGAGATGTGCTCCAAATTCTTTACTAGCTTGGTAGTCTGACTCTGTATCCTTTCCAGCACCTCAATGTCCTTCTTGTAGAGAGGACACAGTATTTGAGGTGTGGCCTCACCAAAGCCGAGTACAGGGGAATGATGACTCCCCGCTCCTGCTGACAATACTGTTCCTGATACAGGCCAGGATGCCCTTGGCCTTCTGGGCCACCTGGGCACTCTGCTGGCTCCTGTTCAACTGCTATCAACCAACACTGCCAGGTTCCTCTCTGCCTGGCAGCTTTCCAGCCACTCCCCCCCAAGCCTGTGGTGCTGTTGGGGGTTGTTGTGGCCCAAGTGTAAGATCTGGCATTTGGCTTTATTGAAACTCCTGGCATTGGCCTTGGCCCAGCCATCCAGCCTATCTAGATCTCTCTGTAGAGCCTCTGTATCCTCAAGCAGATCAACACTTCCACTCAGCTTGCTGTCATCTGCAAACTAACTCAGGATGCATTCTACTCCCTCATCCAGATCATCATGACTCTTTGGACCTGACCATCTAACCAGTTTCTCACCCAGGAAAGTGTATGCCCATCCAAGCCAAGAACAGCCAGTTTCCCTAAGAGAACACTGTGGGAAACAGTGTCAAATGCCTTACTAAAGTCAAGGTAGATAACATCCACAGACTTTCCTTCACCCAACAAGCAGGTCACCTTGTCATAGAAGGAGATCAGGTTCGTTAAACAGGACCTGCCCTTCATAAACCCATGCTGACTTGACCTGATCACCTGATATCCTCTATGTGCTGCAAAATAGAATTTAAGATGATCTGTTCTATCAGCTTCCTGGTCACTGAAGTCAAACTAACAGGCCTGTAATTTCCCAGGTCATTCTTCTGTCCCTCCTTATATATGGGTGTTATATTGGCTGACTTCCAATCAGATGGGACCTCTCCAATCAGCCAGGACTGCTGATAAATTACTTGGTCACCTGTTTCAAAAGGAATGCAATGCAGCTACAAAATGTATAGAGAAAAACAAAACAGTTGGTCAAAGATATGGCATAACATCTGCACAATGAAAGATTAAATAAAATGGTAGTAAAATAAATAACCACAGGTGGAAATATAGCAGAGACATATAAAACTACAAGTAGATGAAGAAATATTATTCTGTTTGTCATAATGTCAGATCAAAGGAGCATCAAATAAAATTATTAAAGCTGAGCACGCTTAAACTACAGAACCATTTGCCACAGGAGGCTGTGAAGGCCAAAACTCTAAATGGAATTAAAAAGTAATTAGATCTAGGGAGGAAAAGTTAAGGGCTATTAAATAGAAAATACTACCTTCAGTTTGATAAGTCACTACACCTGGAGGTGAAGCATATGAACCCTTGCTCCACATCTGCATTCTGGTCTAGGCACCTGTTGTTAGTCATGGTTAGAAATCTCCCTGAAGATAAATGAGTCTATTATAGCTGTTTTACAATTAAGATTAGCTGTGGAGACTTTATCCCCCTATTTTTTCATGGAATGCCAAGAAATCCCAGTTTCCTACTGTTTCTGTGAGTGCATTAAACCCTGATCTATGAGTGAGAATCTAAGGGCAAGAAGTTGTTTAGCTCACCTGTTCTTCCAATTTTATAAAGCTACGTAGGAGGGACAAGTTGTAAACATATTCCTGCCCTTTAGTGTTTTAGTGTAGGTATCACTGGACTCGGCACATTGTGATGCCTAATATGCATTTTTACACTTCCTATAATAGTGTAATGATATCTTTTTGTTCCTAAATCCCAGGCATTCTCTCCCCAGAAGCAACACCTACTTCTTAGCACTTCTGGACCTTACAGCCCCCAGAAGAACTTGGTGAAGCTGCAGAGGAATTTCTTCATTGTGACTCTCCAGTGTTAAGTTTCACTGTGCTACAAATGGTATGGAGTGAGGGGAACTGTGACAGAGGGCAGAGGGTCAGACCCCAGACTGAGCAGCACCTCTTCTTAAATTAGCACATCTGAGTGGATCTGATCCTATCTTGTAAAACTGTTCAGGATTACAGAGTGGGAAAAATAGGAGAACTCCTGAAAGCAAAATAGCAGACGCAGGATGGCACAAAATGGTCTGAAAAAATAATGAAAATTAAAAAGTAAGAGTTCTGATTTCAGTGCAGCCTTACTGTGACAGGAGCCCTCAAATAGGTCTGAAAACAGGAACTGAATTAAAATTTCTGTTCCAAGTCTGAGAGGTTACCTGCTGTGAGCAGGCCATCTCTGCCAGTTCCACAAACATTTGAAAAAGACAGTGGAAAAAAGAAGTCAAAAGTTGAGATCAGCGGTGGTGCCTGCTGCTAACTTTGCCTCATTCAAAGCTACATACACACTTGAGTATATGAATGCGTTTACAGAAGCTGAAAAAAACTGAACTGTGTGGAAGTTCACAGGCCAGAATATTACCAAAAGCATGGTACAAGGCCATAATGCACAGAAACACATCCTTCATGTAGTTGCACAGAGAAATTGTTACGTCTTTACTTCTACAGAGCAGAAAATGTGATTATCCCACATTCAGTCTCCTGGAGTCCAGAAGTCTGGCTTTTCTAAGTTGACACACTCTTTAGGTGCCTATAGGTTCTAGATACCCAATTGTATTGGTCAGGGAGCAGATGGAGAGAGTTGCCAAAGTAAGCACTGAGACCTGTATTCACTGTTTACCATATTAATATACATATATAAAATTATACTGTCCCTATACACTCTTGGGGACAGGAACAAGACAAGGATATTGGACAGAGGAACAGTAGAATAATGTCAGTTTGTTCCTCAGTGATGTATTTCTGTGGAGTTGCTTTCTGCCTGGTAAAAGAGGAAGGCTGCAGTGATGGCTCTCATAAGCAGTTCTCAAAACTTCCCCTAGCTCTCAGGTGGACTCACCTCCAGCTCAGCCAGGCCAATCTGGTGCCTCTGCAATTGCTATTAAAGAAGAGAAAATTGTAGTATGCAAAAGGAGATGGAAAGGTAGGAAAAAATGGAGGTGACCATCCAGATTCCACAGTCCGTGAAGGAGGAATGGAAGAGCAGCACCAGACTGGAGATCCCCCTGCAGCCCATGTTGGTCCCCTGTGACCCATGGAGGGCATTGGTAGGACTGAGAGTCACCAGTAGCTCTGGAAGGACCTCATGCCGAGGCAGAGGGGGAAAGCAACTGCTGAGGACCCTGTGCCAGAGGAGGCAGACAGGAGCTGCAGCCCTCGGGATGAGCATGTTGAATTGTCCATGCAGGACTGCCTGGTGTGTGAGTGATCTGCAATGGAACTGGTCTGTCCTAACTCTCCAAATTATAGCCATGGTTAACCTCAGAGGAAATCCTAGTCATGTTTCTTTTCCAAAAGACCCAGAACAATCAATTTATCCATATGCTCAATACATTAACCTTGATTTTTGTGAATTCTGACCATATACTGGCAAATACTACAAGCACGGTTCTGGATCTCCGTTGCTTACTATCAAGCTTGGATTTTCTTGGATGTAAGTACAATAAACTTGACTGAAATAAAATGATTGCCAGAGTTGTATGCAAACACTTGCTACTTGAGTTCATTCAGCTTCTAATTCTGTTACTGATAAGTTAGAGCTACACATTTGCCTGCACAGCAGGGCACAGAGAGGCTGTGCTGAGAGTGCATCGCTGCAGGCAGATATGCAGGCAGCACAGGCAGTGGGGCAGGTACAAACCACCTGGCCTGGCACTCAGACTCCACCAAGTATCACTGACATGGAACTGGAACCAATGGATAGAAAACAGCACTGCTGAAGCAGTTTTGGCCAAATTATGAGTGTTTCAGGATTGTATGGGAAGAGAAGCCAGAGAAAGAAAAAATTCCAAAAATCCAAAGCCACCAGACACAAACCCAACTGGCACAGAAACAAAGCAAAAGACTTTGTTTAGTCTCAGTTGGACTCCCTTTTGGGATCCACCTTGCAGAGAAAAGATGGGGAGATACCTTGCACTTCTCTGAAAAGAGAAGGTCAGCAAAAAAAACCCCAAAAAACAAAACAAAAGGTAACCTTTTTTTCCTACCTTCAACAAGACAGTCTAGCAAACAGTTATGTACTACAATTTAAAAAAACAGAGATGTCAAATTAGCCCTGATGCCTTCAGATGAAAAGTACAGCAAATTACTAAAACTCTCAGCTATGAGAGCTGAGCTCAAGCTTTGTTCTCTTAGAATCAAAAGCAAAGGCTTAAGCCTTGCTTCACAGCAGTCAAGGTGGATCCTACCTTTGTGGCCATTCTCTAAACTACATGCAGGAAAAAGGTCACTCTTCTGATCATGATGGTCATTATACAACCATTCCTAACATCACAAATCACTCTGTACATGATGGAAAACCACACAATAATACACCAGGCAGGTAGGACACTTGATCCTATTGCCAAGAAACAGCTGGTCCTACAGAATGGTTTGATTTTCCTATGTGAAGTGTACAAGTCTTTTGTACACATGGTAAACGTCACCTTGCTAAAGAGGAAAGCTAAAAGTGTTTTTCAAATACTTTTATGTTTTTGAATGCAAGTGCCAACCTTGCAAAAGTGGTCTCTAATTTTCTGTATAGTTGTAGAAGTTTCATTTGTTGAAATGCTGAATACATCCATATGTTACTGTAACTACACCATTAGAATAGCATTTATAAGAGTCTTTCATAATCATACTCTAGTATATGTATCCACATAAGGGTTAGGTTAGGTCAGAAGAAACAAGGAAGAATTAAAACTTGTCTAGGCATCAAACAGAATTCGAAATAGACACAAGAGATGTAAGTTAAACATTGTATACACATTACTCAATCAACAAAAATAAATTTCAGTCAATGGAGCAAATATCACGTGTGTATTTCCTATTGTAAACTATGTTTTTTCCTCTGGAATATCTCAGCTAGGGGAAGTGGTAGCTGAAGCATATATGACAAAGCAAAATTTACTAGTAGAAGCAATATTCATGAATGAAAAAAATCATCTTTTATCTTGCTGAAATATTGCTCAGCTCACAAAAAGTCTTTGCTGATGTGGTGAGCAACATGGGCCTTTAAGGAGTTCTTTACCACACAAAAATCTATTAGATCTAATGAGCTTGAATGTAAAAGGAAAATAGTGGAATATTGCAGAGACCTGTCCAAAAGTAAAGGAGACAAGATTATTAATCAGAGATAGCTGAATGTTCTATGGGTCTAATATGGGCATAAAAATACAATGGATACAGATGGCTTATCTACGAACTCATCATTTGGACCACAGCAATGTTACAGCATTATTTTAACTACTATTGTTGTTTTTACCACACTGCATGCTCCTGTAGCTGTCCTGTATTTTAATAGTCACCCTTACTTCTTCCATCAGGAGGAAGGAGATGGAAATAAAGTCTTTGGTGATTGCACTTCCCAAGACTAAAGAGCTGTGTCCTAACTCTTAAGAGGGCACTGTGCTCACAGTGAACTGAACGGTGGGATGGGAACTATTGAAAAGTTTTCTTTCAGCTTCATTTCTTACCTTCCTCATGAGCTATGAGAGGACAGAGATTTTACCCATAAACCCTGCCTTCAGGCAGACAACTTACTTGGAAGAAAAGAGTCTGCATCTCATTCACAAGAAATGAATGAACAGATCCTGTCAACAGTAGGCAAAGACAAGTGGGTAGGTCTAAACTTACATGAATTTTAGTGCTCACTACTACCATGATACTGTTGCTGTCATACAGGATGAAGAACTGTGGATTCACTGAGGTTGAAAAGTGATGTGAAAAGAGAGGATGCTGGAGAAGTGAGCCTTGAGCACTGGTACAGTACAGATTTGCCAATAGCCCATTCTGGGAAGCACATCATAGTAAGTATTCTTGAAAGCTGAATGGTAGCAGATATTAGGAAAAAGACTGAGCTGCAGAAGAGATAGCAAACTAACGTTGCAATAGCAGGTAGTAATGACTGGAAGACAATGCTCCTCCACTGTTCTTCCTCCATAGGTGCAGAGATGCATATGTAATATAACAGATACCAGCTCTTCTATCTGTGTACTAAAGGAACATATGTCTCATTTCTCATTTATTCATAATTTGCTTACGTAACTTCTTTCTTTACCTTCAGTTGTCTTTGCCATCTGTGGTTTTGTGACTATCTCAACAGTTTCTGTTGATCTACTATAGATTGCTTCCAAACCTAAGTAATTTTTTACACAATCCTTGATTTATTTTTTCCAAAGTATCTTTTCAATGTATTGTGACATTTTTGGGATCCGTTAGGGGTTTATTTCAATGTTGTTTTTATTTGCTTATTATTTAGTGCTTTTGAACACCAGTATAATATTAAAGAAGAAAACATATAACTTTTGATGCCAACAAAGAGACTTGGAGGTGGAATTTTTGGTGCCAGAAAACAGCTGCTGCAGGTAGTGGTGTACAGTTTCTTGACCAAAGATTATTTTACAGTCTTAGGCACAGAATACACTGTATCTCTATGTTAAAAGAAGTGTTACAACTAAACATGAATACTTCCTTTAGCATCACACTATCACATTTGAAATAATTTTTTTTTTAAACAGAATGGAGACAATCATCACTACCAACAAAGGGGAGCTATTAAGTGATTATGATTCCTGTCCTAGTCTCTGTTAACCTCAGAGATCCTTTCAACATTACAAATAAACACATTTCCTATTCTTTGTAAGCACTGCTGTGGACTACATGAAATACTTGCATTCCACCTAGGGAAAGGAGTGCTGGTGATTTAATGTATTTACTCTTTAGCTGAACCATTCTGCAGCTCTGGCAGCATTGACAGCTGCCCTAAGCGAAAGTTATGAGACACCTCGACACTGATTTTACACTCCCAGATTATTAGGCACCAGAACAGTGCCATTTCTAGATATACATACATGCCCCAGTTTGATGAGTGAAAGTAATTTACAGGCTCTTGAATGTTGTGTTAGCCACAGTCATGATAAAAGACACTTATTTGTAACATCAAGTAAAATGCACAGCATATGGGCTGGCTAGTTTCTCTTAAAAATTGTTTCATTAATAATGATTTTCAATTTGTCCTCACTGCACGAGGAAAAGCAATTTAAACAACATCCATGGTAGAAACATACATGATGTGGTACTAGAAAAAAAAGATTATGTGAATCTAGATTATGTGAATCTCAGTTTAGTTACAGAGCCTCAAATATGGAAAAATGAGATGTGTTACTGCACCAGGGCTGTTTCCTTCTTTTTAGTAAATTAAACAAACCATCCTCAACTTGAATTACTTTGGTTACAGTACTTATTGTTCCAACAATCTGACATAGTGAACAATATAGAAAAAGAAATTTAAATACTACTTCAGTCCTGTTCATATCTGGTACAACTGCAGTCAAAACCATTTAAGTAAATCAGGTTTCATCCCATTTCCCTCACTCTGTTATCACAGTTAAATGTACTACTTCTCCCACGCAAAATGTGAATGATCTAAAAGCTGCCCCATTAGGCCATGTTTAAAACAGCAACAGTTTTAAGTCCACCAAAGTCTCTGTTTCTAGCATTGCCAACTAGCTGACTCTACTGTTTTTTACTGCCTTTTATTGTAAGCAGCAACGTACCTGGAGTATCTGAGTCACACTTCAAAGGCTGACAAATGCTCGTAGCACTCTATTAGCTGGGAACAGGGACGGAGGAGAAAGAAGGATTCCCTGCTTTACCAGCTTTTCTTCTCACATCTTGTCTCTATAGTAGATTCCACTCAACTGCAGGCCCTCTATCTGGAGCAGCTGGTCAAACATAGTTCCAGTCAGCCTCAGGAATGTGGCAGTCAGCCCAGATGTAGTCTCTTTAGAGTGACTAAAGGATTTTCCCGATTTTGTCTTAAACTTAATTTTCATAAAAAGTTTAAAATTACATGGTGCTGAGTTTCTTAGAAGAACAAACCACAATTCCTGAGTACATTCACCAGAGGCCAGACTGCACTAGCACAGGCTTTTCAGACAGTATGGGTCATTACTAGAAGTCATTATATACCGAGTACTTCTGTACCCCGAATAATACAACTTAACATAACATTTTTTTTCCTTATGCAGAATCTTCACCCTTGCTAACTTCTGCACGTCTCCTTTGACAATATTTTTTCTGACATTCTTACAAATATGTGGCATGGATTATTTTCCTTTCATTAACCTAAGATAACAACAGAAAATCTCCAGTGAACTAAAGCTGAATTTCTACTTCCTGGTCCCTGGCTTGTGCACAAGATAGATATAGTATAGATAGATAGATAGATAGATAGATAGATTAGATAGACAGATGAAGGGGGAAACATAGTGATCAAGGATGAGGAAAAGGCTAAGATACTTAATGCCTTCTTTGCCTCTGTCTTCAACAGTAAAACCAGTTGTTCTCTGAGCACCTGGCCTCTTGAGTCAGAAGACAGGGGTAGGGGAGAGAATTAAATCCCCTTAGTCCAAGGGGAAATGGTATGTGACCTGCTGCTCCATCTTGACTCACACAAGTGCGTGGAACTAAATGGGATCCATCTAAGGGTGCTGAGGAACCTGGTGGAAGTGCTGGTTGAACCATTCTCCATCATTTACCAGTAGTCCTGGCTCACCAGGAAGGTCCCTGTGGACTGTAGGATGGCTACTGTGACACTCGTCTAGAAGAAAGACAGGAAGGACGACCCAGGGAACTACAGGCCTGATGCCTGGAAAGTTTTTGGAGCAAGTCATCCTGAGCACCATCAAGAGGCATGCACAGGATATCCAAGGGTTCAGGCCCAGATAACATGGTTTTATGAAGGGCAGATCCCGTTTGACCAATCCAACCTCCTTCTACGTAGTGAATGAGGGAAAGGCTGTGGATGTGTTCTACCTGGACTTTAGCAAGGTCTTTGACACAGTCTCCCACAGCATCCTCCTAGAGAAACCAACTGCCAATGGCTTGGATGGACAATGGGTAAGAAACTGTTTGGATGACTGGACCAGGGGGGTGGTGGTGCATAGACTTAAATCCATTGGTGACTGATTATCAATGGTATTTTCCAGGTCTCAGTGTTGATGGCCTGTTCTGATTAACATCTTTATCAATGATCTGGATGAAGGGATCTAATGCACCCTCAGTAAGTTTGCTGACAACACCAAGCTGCGCGGGAGTGTAGATCTGCTTGTGGACAGGAGGGCACTTCAGAGGGACCTCTACAGATTGGATAGATGGGCCAAGGCCAATCGTGTGAGGTTCAACAAGGCCAAGTGCCAGGTCCTGCACTTTGGCCATAACAATGCCCTGTAATGCTATGGGCTTGGGGTGGAGTGATAGAAAGACACCAGGCACAGAGGAATCTGGGAGTCTTGATTGACAGCCAGCTGAACAGGGGGCAGCAGTGTGCCCAGGTGGCCAAAAAGGTCAGTGACATCCTGGCCTGTATCAGAAATAGTGCAGCTAGAAGGACCAGAGACGTGACCATTCCACTCTACTCGACACTGGTGTAGCCACATTTCAAATACTGTGTTTAGTTTTGGGCCCCTCACTACAAGACAGACATTGAGGTGCTGTAGCTTGTCCAGAGATGGGGAGCAATGCTGGTGGAGGATCTGGAGCACAAGTATTACAAGTAGGGGCTGAGGAAGCTGAGGATGTTTAGCCTAGAGAAGAGGAGGCTGAAAGAAGGTGTGATCACTCTGTACAACTACCTGAAGAGGAGTTGTGGTGAGATGGGATTCAATCTCGTTTCTCCAATAATGAATGACAGGACACGAGGAAATGGGCTAAAATTGCCCTAGTGGTAGTTTAGATTGGAAATTAGGAAGAAATTTTTTACCAAGAGGTTTATTAAGCATTGTAACAGGCTGCCCAGGGAGGTGACGGAGTCACCATCTCTAGACATATTTAAAAGACTCATAGATGAGGTGCTGAAGGACATGTTTTAGTCTAGTGATGGGCTTGGCAGTGTGAGGTGAGTGATTGAACTCGATGTTCTTAAAAGTCTTTTCCAAGTGTAACGATTCCATTATTCTATATTTTGAAAGTCATCTCCCAAATAGTTTAGATGCTGCAACTAAGAAAATAGGCATTGGCTTCACTACAGTATGCTCTGGAGCACTGTACTGTCAATGTCATTCTGTTGCTGAAACCATTCCCAAGCTAGAATTGAGGTGCAAAACAAAAACCCCCAGTCTTGGCAGAAGTTAGTTAAGCAGGTTTATATTTCATTCCTCAGTTGCATGTACAATTTCAACTACCTATTTCAGCATTGCCGCCACCTCAATCCAAACATATGCTCTATTACACTCTGAACCAACCTTTCTGTAACACAGAGGCCAGCTTTTTAAGATAAGATGTCCGAAGTTCATCCCAGATCTGTTTTGGGACATAAAGCTCCTACTAGCTTCAGAAGAAATAGATTCATTTCTAAACAGCAAAATTAGCTAAAGACACCTTTTAGTTCCTATTTTGGTATTTTATCAAAATTAGAAAACTTATCTTTGTCAAAAGTATCAAAACTAATTTACAGTAAAAGTAAACCAGCAAATTATGCTACTTGATTCAATCTCCCTCCTGGTTCAGCTGTCTTGGTTTTCACACTGTGAGCCTTGGACCTTATCTACTTCTTGGCTACCTATGTTTGTTAGTATAGCTGCAGTCCTTTTCTCAGTATGGGTAACCAGTGCAAGAGTGCCTTAATCTGATTTAGATCTTCACCAAATCCTGTGAAGATCTTCTAAGTTTCTTCTTAAGAACATTCTGTGACAAAACGCTCACAGGATTTAGTGTTTGCTGCAGATAAGGAACTGAAAATCATACTGAATATTGTGTCTGTGTTTTAAAAGTCGGCACGTTGGAAGATGTTTGCCATCTCTAACAGTACTCTATGACTTTATGTATAGCTTTGATGCTAAAAGTTGTTTTCTTAGAAAACATCATGTATTTTATGTATTTAGACTAGATTGCATCAAACTATACTCCCTATAGAATATCAAAAGCTTGAAGACAGAGTTAAGTCACCTCAAATACTTGCCAAGAGCAGTTACATGTCTGATGACTCACTAAGGCACAGAAGAGAAAAATCCAAAAACCTCTGTCTTTCTCGGAGAAACTATTGTGGCTACTTAGCTTATTTCAGAGGAATACTGTAGAAGAGACTACTCAGAAAAGACTGTCTTTGACTCTGTAGGAAAATGTTCTCTATCCAGCAGAGATAGGCCAATTCTTTCCACTTACAAGATGTCATCTACTTATTATTTTACATAAAATTAGATTTTGACTTTATGTCCAAAAAAATGAAAAGAATTTGCAACTACCATTCAAGTCAAAACTACCGAAGCAGCAAATCATATCAGAGTCATAAAAGTAGAAGACTTTTGTAAGATCAAAAACTATGCAAACACTTCTTTGCAGCTCAGGTATATCACATCAGGAAGACCACAAGAGTACAGTCTTCAAATTATACTAAAAAAGGTTAAGTGTATGTACAATTTTCCATTTTATTACAATCATGCATATTTATTAAAAGATTCTTCCTTTTTTAATCTGTCTACAGCAGCAGTACAAGAAATCAGAATTATTTTGCCTAAAAACATTGGTTAAAAGACAGTTATGAAGGCACTGGACTGATTTAACCTTTTCACTATCCTGTAATTTTGACTAGCGGGCATCCTGGTCTTACCTTGTAGTCCAGAAGCTGAAGGCACAAGTGTTAAGAAATCAATTGAGCTGTGGAAGACCTTTGAAAAGGTCACTGCAGTGCATTCAGTTACTGCCTTTCACAGCTTGCATGGGAGCTAAAAACCACCTTCCTGTGCTAAAGACAAAGAGCACAGATCTAGAAGAATGAATATGCCTACATGCTGGTTTGGAGGCAGACAAAAACTTATTCTGCCAACGCTCCAAGGTGGTTAAGTAGGAGCCAGCTATGATCTGGAAGTTGTATAGATATATTTGCATAACAGTATGGCCCTATATTTGAACTAACATGTTCCTCTGGGGCACATACACAACACACAGAAGTGGAACATTTCACTGTATTCTCCATCTTGATGAAATAAAGGTCTCAGGCAGTGCAGCCTTAGGAAATGTCATGTCTACAAAGTATTTTGGGAAACAGACAGTGGAAGTACAATCAGAATCTTTTTTGTCACACTCCTTCACAGACAGGTTTTCAAATACTTCATTAATAATACAGACTCTTCAGTAAGGCACCAGCCAGCACTGGATCAGTTCATAGAATATCAAAACTTTTTTATCTATTTGATTTTGCATCTCAGCACAGAAGAGCATTTCAGAGCAGGGAATATACATTTGAACTCTGACTTCCCATAATAGGCAAGCATGGGGAACAGAGAGAACAAGAGTTCATGAGGAAAAGCTTTGCAACATTTTCAGAAAACAACAATTTCAGTTAGGATATTTTCAAGGATAAAGTTGCCATTTTCTGCACTTTTATATCAGAAAGTATATTCAAGCGTTCTCTGTTTACAGTATGCCAGTGCTTTTTCACAGGTTTAACCAAAGTAATGAATGACCACTTACTTTTGAGCTTTTTATTTACATGATTGCAGAGATGAACTCTCTAGTCCTGTACACAGGCTGATTAGAAGACAGGACACAAGGAATCACAAACCCATAGGTGGAATTTTAAACAGAAGGTTACATGTTATTATCTTTCAACTTTTATATCAAACCTTCTCCATCTCAAAGAATCTGGAATTCCTTGAGCCAACTGCAGCATTAAAGCAGCCTCACACCAGGCATCAACTTTTGAGACTGGCCTTTTCATCCTCCTCTGTCAGATTCTGCATGCCTCTGACTCTTCTCATCTTCTTCCTGCAGGGAGAAATGCGGTGCACATGAAGGTAGCTGGAGCAGAGGTTGTAAGATCTCTTCTGCATCCAAGCTAACAGAATCAGTGGTTATTTCAAAGGTTTCATTTTCACCTGTGGGAGCTGTTTCCTTTGAACTTCTCACTTTCTCTGGACACGTTTAAACAAAAACATGTACTTCATTTTAAGTGTGGTGATTTAAAATTTTTATTTGTTCTTTTTTTTTAAAAAAAAAAAAACACTGGCATTCTGGCAGAGTAAGTACAAAAGTCTATTAAATACCTTATCCAGAAAGGATAAATAATGTTCTTCTGAATTCCAAACTCTAGTGATAACATGTGATTAAATAATAACATCAGAAATTCTTAGAAATGCAGTTCAAACACCACTTGGGGGCAGGAAGGGTAAAATACATGCAGGGAAGATTTCTTGCTGCATAGACCAATTTCATTCACGCACAATAATTATCTCTCTTTATACCTCAGCACAGGATAGCAGACAGAGCTAGTGAAATATCACCATCATCAGAAGCAGGTCGCTTAGATATTTTGAGGAAGTAGGAAGAGGAGGAAATAGACAAAGTAGCACAGACTCCTTCTCCACTTAGGATCCTGTCGGTCCATTGACCTTAAATACTCTCAACAAACTTACCCTGTTTATTGAGGAAACAAGTATGATGTCCTATGGTTTGTTACACTAGCAGCATCTTGTGGAGGTAAAAGAGTGCCAGTGAATCCCATGGAAGTGGATTTAGATGTGTTAAAAAACCCTCAACAAAACTCTCCAATTTGCATTCAATTAACAATCTCCCTAAAAGTATAGGAGAGAAATTATAGTGTTTACACGGTGATTGACTCAAATCAGTTCTGTAGCACATGTATGTCAAATTAATAAAGACAGATAAGTAGACTGGAATCGAACACAGTATCATCTCCTGTCTGAGACAGACAGGTTTTCATATGCCACTGGCCAAAACTTGAGTATAGAAGTTGAGGAAGACAGATATTTTCAGCACTTTAATAAAGATAGCAACATTAAAACTGAAACAGGACAGACAATAATATACCTTCTATTCAGTCAATATAATTACAGGTGTGAAATCTGGAGTAAATTCAGATCCAGTACCCTAACTAAAACTTTCCCTAATGCTGATAGTGATCAAGGGCATCTTCACAAAATAGAAAAACTAGTTTGCTTTAAAACATAAAGTTAAATAGCATTATAACTCAAACAGGTTTCATAGAAGGTTATTTTCATAGAATCATTTTGGTTGGAAAAGACTTTAAGATCATTTAGTACAACCACTCCAGAGGAGTGGAGTACTGGTGTACTCACCACAAGACCTTTCCCTCACAGAGGTGACTTAATGATTATTTTCTTTTTATTAAGTGGCTCAAGCACATCATCATATTTATTTCAGAGATTCTATAAGCCCTACTTGCTCTGGCAACAGGTACTTCAACCTTCCAGAGTCTGTGCACCCTAAGATATAAGTTAATGGCAAAGTATTGACATCTATTACAGAATCACAGAATGTTGGGGTTGGAGGGGACCTATGAAGATCTAGTCCAACACTCCTTCTCAAGTACATCCACCTAGATCAGGTCACTCTGAAACGTGTCCTGGCGGGTTTTGAAAATCTCCAGAGAAGGAGACTCCACACCCTCCCTGGGCAGTCTGTACAAGGGCTCCCTCATCCTCACAGTAAAGAAATTTTTCTTTAAGTTCAAGTGGAACTTTTTGTGATCCAGCTTTTGTACATTACCCTTAGTCCTATCAATGGACATTACAGGAAAAAAGGATGCCCCATCCCCTTGACGTACACCTTTCAAATACTTGTAAGTATTTATGAGGTCTCTTCTCAGCCTACTTCAAGCTGAACCATCCCAGGTCCTACAACCTTTCCTCATAAGAAAGATGCTCTAGTCCCCTGATCATCTTGAGGGCCTGCTCTGGACTCTCTCCAGAAGTTCCCTGTCCCTCTTGAGCTGGGGAGCCCAGAACTAGACACAGTACTCCAGATGAGGCCTCACTAGGGCAGAGGAGAGGGGGTGGAGAACCTCACTCGATCTACTGCACACACTTTTCTAATTCTTCTGTTCTACTACTTTGTCTTTTACTTGGCTTTTCATTCTCTCTAATTTCCAACTATGAGACATAGCTAAAGGTATTGAGGAGTACAGTGCTCCCTATGGCATGAGGAATTTTGCAAAATGAGTGACATGAAATTTCTCCCAGGTGCTGTAATACATGCTATCTGCACACTTAAGTAAGGAAGTCCATCAAGATGCTTATTAGGTTAGGAGAAATTCTATATTAAAAGAAACATCTTTCATTTCCATCCTGATCTCTACTTTCACTGTTTAACTTCACATAACTTATCTAATCATTACTTCTTAAAATGAGAAATGAAACAACCTCTTTTTACATATGTGACAGGGTATTTTTTTCCTTTTCTTTTCATAAGACTTTTCACTGAGCCAAGAACTCCTGAACATTCATAATTAAACATTATTTTACTTTTAAATCAGATATTCATAATATATATGATTCATGCTCTGCAAATTGCATATTCCAGGGGGAGGGACTTCTGTTAAAAGGCACAATAAAGTGAATATCTGGATAGAAGAAGATCTTTCTAATAGATGGAACAAGAAACAGATAGACAGTCTGAGGAGCTTTTCATGTAGAGATGAAAGTCACAAGTGAGTGAGTGAATTAAAAAGAACAAATCCATTTATCTGTGTCTCTTTACACCTGGGCTGAATGCTAAGAACCATCTGTCAAAACTGAATGTGAGGCAATAAAGAGAGTTTTGTTTATCTGTGGATAAATTAAGAGCCTCAGACAGGATTCCAGCAAAAGCATAGTAAGTTAAGTTGATTTTCTCACAATTTAATCTGGTAGTTGTCCTTTTTGAGGAATCCCAAGAGGTTTTTTGATGATTTACTTGGAAATGGAGGGAAAAATATCTAAGACATCTCACAATCAGCTCTTTCCACTTAGTATCGTCTTTCTAATTGTCACCGTTCCCCTTTCAGAGCAGATAGATGTTATGTTTCTTAAGTACGAACAGGCTAACCATAGCTACCAGAAACTTCTCAAGACTCTCCTGCTAAAGCATGAGTGATTCTGGGTAGCCAAGAACCTGCCAGATTTGAAGCATCACTGTGGCCATTATCACTGATGGAAAGAAAGTTTCTATATATACAGCCAAGGAATTAATTACTGGAAAAATCTAAATATACTTACATGTATGAGAGTCCTTCAACAGAACATTCAGGCCAGATAAACTATTATTTTGTTATTCAAAGAGGATAAACTAAATACCATGATCAATGCTTAGAAACACAGGAACTATAAATTAGACGTTATTGATGCCAGGAAAGTGTCCAAATCACAGGACAGTCTTGAGCATTTGTTTATTCATTTACCTCACTCTGGTCCAAGATAAATTCTGTTCTTGATGGATAACAATAGGAGTTAGATGTTCTGCAATGAAGGCCTCTTGCAACACTAAAAGATTAACAATTTGTTAAAGCTGGTACTTCTACAAGGTTAACAATTTTAGAAAGCAAATATTTCAAATAACTAAGAGTTACAAATATATTCGTGCTGTTTTCTAGCTAAATAATGTTTCTATGCTATGATACTTCTTTAATTCATTATCTGTTCTGTAAATGATGCAAGAATCTGGGCAATTTGTTTAACTCTCATCTTTGTATTTGTATTTCTATATTGTCTAGAATGTAGTCTACTAGTCTATTGTATTTATCTAGTATATTTCCTTACCTATATGACAGAGATTTCTTCAATCGGAGTGACTCAAAATTGCAACGAACTTTAAAATAATCCTGAAAGCTATAAATAAGCAATTCTTGTGTTACAACATAAAACTTTCCAAACCTGTAGGATGCATTCAGGACCAATAAATAAACATGGTAATAAGAGAAGCTTGGATTAAAACAGAGGGGGAAATTGTGGGGGGGAGATCTGAAGAGGAAGAAATTCCCAATAAAATGTTTGGTGTTCACCCTCATGGACATTATAATTACACTACTCCCAGAAGGTCTCAAATGAGCCAAGTTCAATTCCAACCTCTTTCATAGACTTCTGGCACAACCTTTGCTGATTAGTCAAATCCCTTTGTACCACAGAACAGGCAAGCATAATAGCAGCCCTTCCCACTGCCTAGTCATGTCTAGTTAGACTGTTAATATAAATTGTTATAAAGTACAAATTGTTCCCTTGTATGCTTTTGTGCAAGGGCACTTAGAACAGTTGGAGTAAAGGCCTTAAGTTCTACAATTTAAAAACAAGGTGGGGAAGAAATGTATTACTTCTCATTATTATTCAAGTCTGTTGCTGGAATGAGTGCTGAAGCTTTTCTTCTAAGGGCAGATTTTGCAGAATGACACCAAATTGTCAGAACACCAACCTTGCCAGCTCAGCAATGCAAATGAAAAGCAGAGGATTTGCACATGAAGTAGTAGAAACAGCATACTGCTGCACCCTCCATGAAGAAGTGTCAAGGACTGAGAGTGTCCTGGTACCCTTGATCCATTATCTGCTGTGTGACTTTGAGTAATTTTAGCAATTCGCTTGTAGAGAGGTAGAGGATAGATTGCTGTGTGGCAGGTTATGGTGAGTTTTTTTAGTATGCAACATTAGCATAAGCTAAGAAGCATGGATATTGAGTACAGAGAGAAAGAGTATATAAGGTCCATGCCTAATAATGTTCAGTGATGAAATTTTCCCAGTATGAGCTGTAAGTAGAATAAATTTGACCCTGGTAACATTACCTTAGAAGCTTTTTCAGACTCATTTAATTAGGCTGATCCTGCATAAGGTCCTCATACTACCCCACAAATTAGTAGTAGCCTCTGTTTGTGTTACCCACACACAAACCTAGTAGGGTAGTTTGAGCTATCATTTTGCTTTTCCTGTTTAAAAATATATATGACTTCTTTAGACTCTGGGTACATGTAGTGGCTTCTCTTCTGTTCTCTACTCTGCAGAAAAAAAAACCAAACTTTGTGTATGTACCTATTAATATGTCTTGACAGTATTAACTCATGCAATGTGGAAGAGCACCCTGTATTAGCAGAAATACCTGGTATTTTCTCTGGTCAGTCAATATAGGTCATGAAATTGGTAGTCTACAACAGGTACATTTTTATTTGCACCTGTATTTCTTGTGATAGTAGATAAACAGCCAATTTCTTAATTGCTGGATTATTGATAATATCATGTGCCCTTTTACCGCAAGATTCAACTTCTTGGAATTTACTTTAATATTCCAGATCTGAGAAATTCATCTGAGGAGCCTCTAAAATGATTGACCTGCAAAATAAATACTTTCAATTTCTGAATTTGAAATACAATTTTAACCCTATCGATTCCTCTTCATTTTGAGTGCATGCCATCGATTACATAGAACCATGTCAGCCTGGAGACTGGGACAGAGAAATTTTGTTCTGGAGTAGACATTAATAGTCCTGTCACATGTCACATTTCAAAATCCACTGTTATTGCCATCATTCAGGGTAGGTGGACAGTTTGCCAAGTTGAGTACAGGAAGTTTCACACTCTTGTCTTTGCAATGAGTATTGGGACTTATCACTGTGTAAGTGATTAACTATGCACAAGAGGAATGCATGTTATACTTTTCAAATAAGGTGAAGTTTTTTTCCATTTACTTTTTTTCTGAATCTTTTTGCACATGGCTTCATGGCAGGAGTAAAACTTGTGGTCAGAGAACAGAACACAAACTTAGGAAGGGGTGAGAAAGTAGCTGTGGGTCAGCATCGCCTGTATGACTATTGGGAATTAAAATAACTTAATTGTAAAATATTAGAATTAATCATGTAAAATAAGGATGAATCAAGACTTGCCAAAACTGAAGAACTGTATAAGTGAAAAGGCCACAAAGACAGATCAACGAGACACTGGAAGTAGTCTTATGCAAAACAATCAGATAAAGAATATCCTTGTAAGAAGAGGGAGGAAATTATCCTACATGAAGTTAAAATTTAAGACCAATGACACAGATGACATTGATAATAACACCAGAAGAAAAGGTGAAGCCTCTGCCTATCAATGAGAGCTCAAATCTTTAATCAACATAAAAGTTTCGATAATGTGTCAGAGAACTTCAATGACCTAAATTCTCAACTTTTCACACTCTATTTAAGAAAAAATCCTAAATTAGTTCATTGTTGAGGAGATCTGAGCGAGGTAGACAACCTTAATCCAAAAGCAAAATTAAATATGGTATTCAAGTGTCAAATGAAACCACTCTAATTTAGTGAATGCTTGTTGAAAAAATCCAGCTCACCAAAATATTAATGAATATCATGGACTTTTCTGTCACCTTGTCGATGAGTGCTTCAGTATATGTAAATTACTTCATTATATTCCATTGCTTTAGAAAATTCACAGGAAGTAACAGTTTTGTAAACACCCTTACATGCTCATAATTTCTTACAGGAGGATAAAAGCTCAGAAAAAAATGTATAGATCATCTTCCCTTATGCTCTTAAATCAAAAAAATCATCTCTGTAGAGTATTAGCTGAAAAAAATAAGCCCTTTTGCCCTCAGCCACTCTGACTGTGACTGCCTCGGTACTCCAGCTCAAAGAGTCCGTCAGTGTCACCCACTTGTGGAGAAAGAGGCAAGGAGTGTGAGGTGGAGCTGTGGGCAGACCAGAGTCAATGCAGACATGGGTTGCAGAATGGGTCCATGACTCTACAGATGGAGGAAGGAAGCTCTCTGCTAAGACACGTGCTGGAGCTACACAGCTCCCAGAAGCAGGGAGTAGAGACAATTGTACTAAACTGGACAGACTGGCTTCTCACATAGCTGTACCTTGCTCACAGGATCTCACCACCCTCTCCTAAATTCTTCTTCCATGTTCATGTACACGTGTCATGGTTTAAGTCCACCTGGCAATGAAGCGCTAGGCAGCCACTTGCTCACCTCCTGAACACACCTTCACCTTCTATAGGATGTCGTAGGCCTCAGTGAGATGGAAGGAGAAAAGATAATCAAGAACCTTGTGGAATGAGACAATTGCAGGGAGGACTTATTGGCAATTATGATTCCAGGCAAAACAAGCTCAAAAAAAAAACCCCAAAAAACCAGTTTAATCTATTGCCACCTAGAAACAGAAAAAACAGAAAGTAAAACCAGAGCAGGATGATGAGTAAAATACAATCAGCACTGTAAGATCTCCTTTTCCCATGCTTCCTTTCTTCCCAGGCTCAGTTCACTGTTCCTGATATCTCTATCTCCTCCCCCTGAGTAGCGCAGGGGGAGAGGGTATGAGGGTCATGGTCAGTCCATCACAGATGGTCTCTGCTGCTCTTTCCTTCTCAGAGGAAGATAACTCCTCCTATTCTTCCCCTGCTCCAACACAGGTCCCTCCCACAGGATACAGTCCTTAAATCTCTCTGGTGTGAGTCCTTCCCAAAGGCTGTAGCCCCTCACAAACTCCTTCCTCTGGGTCTTCTCCACAGCAGCAGAACTCTAGGAACATTCTGTTCCAACATTGCCTCCCCACAGAGTCACGTCCTCCTGGGGGACAGTTAACCATGGCTTGGAGTCCTCTATGAACTGGCAGCAGATCTCAGCTCCATCACTACCTTCTATGGGTTGCAGAGGGACAACTGCAGTCTCATCATGGGTTGGGGGTCTCTGCTCCGGCACATCTCCTCCTCTCTCCCCTCATTGACCTTGAGGTCCACGTGGTCTCGTATCTCCAATCAACTCTTTGCACTAACTCCCAAAAGACATCTCGTCTCCTGACTTCTTCTTAAAAAGTGATCATGGAGGTGCCCAATTGGCTCAGCCCTAGATATGGGTCTTAGATCTGGGGAAAATTTTAACAAGTTCTTACAGAAACCACCATTACAATTTCTTCCCCATTACCAGAAATGGCTTCACATGAACCCAACACAACATAGTAGTATCCTGAGGTAAGTCAACCTACACCACAGAAGAGAAAGACATTATTGCATTTGTAAATATTTCAGTGTTAAACATAATATTTCAGTATTAATCATCCATTTGAGTTTGTACAGGAACACCAAAAAGCTCTGAGATTTCTGAGGAAGAGTTAGAAAGTAACATTTAGAAACCAGTAAAACATCTCTTTACACAGAATCTGGACAAAGTCTGTTAAATATGGGGCTCCCATTTTCTTTATGCATCTTTGTATTTAACTAGTTTCCTCCGTCCTTGGAAAAGCCAGTCTTCCATGCCTCAAATGGATCAACCTATCTCTGAGGCATTGTTAGAAAATGACAGAACATCACTCCAGTGCACAGCACCTACCACTGCTCAACTCTCCAGATTAAGAGCTCCAGATAAGTCCATATCTGCTTTTCAGCAGCAGTCAGAAAGCTGCTTCTCCTCAAGAATATCATGCTGCACAGTATGTACCTGAGAAAATAGCCGTATTTGCCGTTTGCTTCCTAAAAGGCAATTATCAAATGTAATAAAAAACATAAAGTTGTTTCAAGTATCAGGTATTATCCAAAAGCACTTTGGGGTATTTTAAATGATTCTGGCATTGCAGATACGTCTCTTTTTTGAGATATTACACACAGTCTGTTTTACCTTGTCTTTCAACTTCGCTGCTGTCCCATTGCTGCAGATTTTATGTGACACTTACTTCCTATGCCCCCTCAACGTTGTTCTTTCTTTCCTCTTTTTCAGCTCTCCCTCTTCCAGAGTTCTTCGTCAGAAGGTGTTAGAGGGTGCTTTTCATCTCCTGTATCTTTCTGGGTAATTTTTGGACTCCTTGGAGTCACCCAGCTTTACCATATCAAGTCTCATGAGGCCATTCATTTTTATCTGCTTCAAAGTCTCCACAAATTAAACAGCATCTTTCTGTAAACTAACACTTTTAAATTACTTCTGTTCACACTTTCCAGCATATTCTGCTCTGCTAAAGAAGATTTCAGGACAGATCTCAATGGTTTGCCTGTCTGGACAAGTTATCTGTTTTTTTCCTACCACTCCCCTCACAGCAAGATACCACCAGTAAAAAACACCATCCCACAGGATATTTCTGTCACAAACAAGTTAGTTCACTTTCACCTGGATTTACTGGAAAATAGATACTGAGGATGAAACTACAAAAAATGGTCTCTGAAAGATAACCAAAATAAAGAGTTTGGATACCTATTCATGTGGACATCACTAATGTGCATATGCAATACCTCAAAGCAATCTGGAGCAGTCCCTGATTTTGATGCAATGAGAACGTGTTGAAAATAGGTTCGTTTTCAGAACAAACCAAAGAGAAGCAGAAAAATGTTCACAGTGCTCAAATAAACAAACATGTATCAGTAGATTTCATATGGTCAGACAGAAAATAAAGTAGAAAAGTAAGAACCTGGTAAAAAAATAAAGACAATTGCAATTTCCCCTTAGGTTTGTTAACTGCTTCTGCAAAGAACTCTTGAGTCTTTAATTTTCCATTAACAAAGGGAAATACATTTAATGACCGGTCCTCCTAAGGCTGAAGTAAAATGAAAAATAACAATATAACGGTATTATACACTTCACATATACTGTAGTAGGCACTAGACTACAAACAGGCTGCATTCACAATGCATAAACAGTCCAAAGCAACTATAAAGCATTGAGCATGCATCTTTTAGAACTGCATAGCAACAGTTTGTTCAAATTCCCGAACCTTTGCTCTAGACATGCTTCTTTCTACAAGCAAAATATTACTGAAAAATTAAATAGTTTCAAAAGTGAGATACGTCAAGTTCAGGTTGTAACAGGCAGTGTTTCAGATATTCCAGATGTTGTAGCTTCTGTAATTAATTTTTTCTAACAGAAATATGGCATTCCCGAGACACTCCCACTGGAAGGGCACAAAGCAATTCAAGGTCACTTTATGCTACTTTCTCTTGAGCTGCAAGCTCTCAGATGCACAGCACAGACTACCAGCTTCTCTTTCAACAAAGTTCGTCATTACATCCACCAGCAGTTTTGTTTGTATGCTTATATGAAACAAGTATGTTATGATGTGCGTGGATGCAAAAACTCAACATGAAAAAGGTTAAATTCATTTAGAGTTTTGGTCAGAAACCCTGAGTGACCTTTAGTTGCACTCTACCTTTGGTCATCGATGGTAGTAGGGTTCTTCACAGAATGTAACTTAGATATACTGAAAGATGTTTCAAAGGATTTAGAATATATTTCATTGTTGAATTCACCCAAATAAGGATTAGGCAAATATAGTACTTTACCTCACTGTTTGTCCCCCTAAACCAAACCTTGAGCCACAGACAAAATCAGAGAACAAGAATGAACATCGGCACTTCCAGCTTTCAGAGCTCATGCTGCATCATCACAATCACAATTCAAATTTGAGACCAGAGATAGAGTATACAATACACTATGTCAGAGATCCCACAAGAATTTAAAGAAATAATGCAAAAGAACCCAGTAGACATATTGTAGTAAGTGTTGTTTGGCTTTTCAGTGAAAGTTGGCTGGTGGGATTGAAAGATCACATCTAGATGGTGGCTGTGGACAACTCTAGAAGGTTAATGCTTCAGGAAAGAAAGTCAGAGTGACAACCCTTGCATTGAATACATCACCAGTTTAAGAAATTGCTCTCATTAATTCTTGAACATGTAAGCTCACTATAAGCTTTACTGAACAGTAAGTAAACAGAACAGGCCTGGCTTAAGACTTGTGAAACCACTTGTATTAATGGTGAACAGTGAATGTGACTAAGCATGAAAGAGGTGCTGCCGTGTGACCCAGTGCCAGCACGAGTACTGTACTAATCCAGAAGAGAGTGACTTAAATCTTAAAAAGTTCCTCTATTAAATGTTAAGAAATCGGAAAATAGCTCATTTATAAAGCTTTGAACAAAGTAAGAGTTGATGATTTTCAGAAGCTATCTTTGGAGTCACAAATAATAATTACTACTGTCAGGACAGCAAAGTTCCTTGGTTCTAGTAGGAATGAATATTTGCACACTGCCAATCCTTCGAATAACAATATGCAAGAAAAAGAGGTCTACTACAAGGTAATTTTATGCAAGGTACTTAAAAGGAACAATACAAAAGGTCACCATTGGTAGCATCAGCAGATGCCATCTTTCATAGCTCGAGATGTGAAGAAATTAGGTCTCTGAATTTAAACTGATCACCTTCCACTGCTATTATAATCAATGAGGAAAAACAGAACCACTCCCCAAGCATAATTAATCTGAACCATCTTTGATATCTGCCTCAGTCATCTGCATCCTGACTTTACATGAAATATAATGTTGGACAATTTCCCTATAATTAATGCATCAGTGTCTAAGAAATAATCCCCATTTTCAACACAATCTACTGTAATATCATTTTCTTTTAAATAAAGGTTTAATTGACATTTATGAGTTTTAAAGCTCATGGTAAGGGAAAAATTTGGGAGAGCTTTTCTTCAAGATCTGTAAGAGTGCATTCCATTCTCTTACAATACTTATTTTAAAAGTAATACAACACCAGTAACAATAATTGTAAAAAAAAACCCAACAAACCAAACAAACCACAACAAAAAAACACCCCAACCAAAACTCCCCAAAACACAGTAGCTACTAAAGAACTCATAAAAATCTTCAAATTATTAAAGGAGAGAGAAATTGGAAATATGCTTGATTGGGCTGTACAATACTTATTAGATTAAATTTACACTTAAATGAGTGAAGAAAAATAATAAGATTCCTCAAAATAAGCTAGTTAGCTCTACTGCCTCAGTTTTCCTGCAGTCATACACTGTTTTTTATTAATCACTGGTAAGATTAAGAATGTACCTTACATAAATAAAATAAGGAATTATAAATTCTATAGCAGAATATTTTCCCACCAAGAGTGAAATATAAATACATTTCTTCTGGCAAGTGATTTACAAATAGTTCAGACATTGAACTAGACAAGAATGTATCATAAACTCTCACCTTCTTATATTCCACCAGTAGATAGAAATACTATTTACTTTCCCTGTAATTTTAAAAATTGCTAAAAGATTTGAAAGCTCCTGCTTTTTCAGTCTGTAAACTATATACTGTGATCAATGTATCATATCAATAATATCTAAATATAAATCTACTTATACATAACATCTCACTTCTATGCTTAAGTAAGAGGGAAGCTTGGAATCCTCTACACTGATGTACATTAGAGGTGAAACAGTAATTATTAAATCTTTTTTATTATAGACTGGTTTTCATATATTTAAAAGACATTTCATCCCTTTACCTTCAGCTGTATATTATGCACTGTGAAATTAAACACTCCATCTCACTTCTAAGTAATTTTTTCATTTCTGATACTATTACTACCTGAGCCAAAAAAAGTGTACATGTGAATGACTACTTTAGTCTTCTCACCAGTAATTGTCACACTTTATTTTTCTTCTATACAAATATAGACACATGTGAGAGCTTAATCCCTGACATCTAATGCACAGGCACATATGAACACATATCCTGAAAAATCAGCTTTGCTGAAGTCCAGTTGCACAGAGGACATGACTTCAGACAATCCACAGGTTGACTGCATTTCTTCTGCAGAGGAGAAATGTTTGCGTATTTGGGAGTTAAGCTTACTCAGTGTTGTTGACTAAGGTTTAATCTTTCTAAAAAAGGTTTCACATGTTAATTGTATACTCATAGTGCAGTTGTCTTGTTTGCAGAGCTTCCCACTGAAATTCTTAGGTTTGTGTGGAAAGTAGTTTTTACTGTTTCAAATTGCTATAGACACTATTGTGTTTGTGGATGAAGATATAGAATCATAGAATGGTAGGGATTGGAAGGGAATGCAAGAAACCACCTTTATTTCTGTTTCCATCTATACTGCACTTGAGAAGTGGAACAATAATTAATAACCTGTATGCTTCTGAAAAGCCTTTTTCATGTCTCTGAGCTTATTTCAGCTAGCAGTGCAATTTGAACAAGCTAGTCTCAAATCAGTCATTTCTTCCTCTCACTTTGTGCTGCATGTATGTGCCAGCTAACACCATATCTATTTTGTACTTCAAATGCAGTGCACACACACATATAGCCACTTCTGGTGTTTACCAGCTCCCACACACCCCTGAGGAGTGTGCAAGGGAAAATGTGAAATTATTGGATCTCAATGGTATTTGTTTTATATATTTTGCTTAGTGCAAATCCACCTAGTGGTTTACAAAAACCTTAGGGCTTTTACAGAAATCATCCAAGAATTTCTGGGATTTCCTCATTTCTGTGCGAGTCAGCTCATGTAGAAAATCATCATCCCTATAATAAAACGGATTTTTTGCATTTTTTAGGAAGAAAAGATGGAATTTCCAGAGACTATCAGAACAGTAGGCAGGTCTCTACCTTGCAACAGGTTCTGGTGCAAGGATGGACTGCTAGACTCCCTCACTGGAAATCAAATGATATTGAGTTGTGTTTCAGGGTTATTTGAAAGTTGAATACTTTCCCGAGGAATTGTTTCTGCAGTGATTGCCAATTTTCTGCTTGAGAGGTTTATGATCAAATAGTTTCTGGCAGCAGGTTTTTGTTGGGTTCTTTCAACTGCTGGTTTTCCGAGGACATTTGCTAGTGAATGTTCAAATTCCTTCTCCTGTTTCTGTTAACATTTACAGAACAAATTCCAGCACCTGCTGGAAGATGTGAGGCACTGATAACACATAGATGGAGAGAATATGGGATCAGCTGTGGCAGGAAATAACAAATAGAGTGCTTTAACTACACAACAGAAGATAAGGTAAAAATCCAGTGACAGATGCTAAATAATTTAACATTAAAAAAGAAAAAGCTTGATATTTACTTTAAGCTAACTTCAAAAGAAACCTGACTGACTAGTGAAACACATCTGTCCCAAAAATCCTCCCAGGGTGAGTTAATTTTCAATGCAGTTTTTAAGAGGTACGTGCTGAGGTCACTTTTAGACATCAGAGCATTTGCTTTAAAAAAAAAATCTAAATTTTAATATTTATGCTGAGATGCAGTTGTGAATTCAGGGGCAACTAAAAATCTACCATTAATTCAGCACACAGAAGTATAAAAACCTATGCCTATGTTTTTGTCAAGACAAAATGAGACACAGTGGATAACGTGGCACTTGCATGGGGCAATATTATACTAATAACAACTATTTTATTCCTCTGCTGTATGCAGCAGAAGGCTCAGTAAATGAGTAACACTTAAGTTTAATACTGAACATAAAAATAAGCCATTAGGAGGCCATTCCTATATCATTTGCATTTACAAGGAGAGCTGTTTTAAAACACACATACTCAGAAAATTGAGACTCACTGTGGAGCCTTGAGATATACTGAAAAAAATAGTAGCTACTATTATTCTCTTGAGATAATTCCAGCAGCTGAGGAAGTGAGATGGCCATTACAGTGGTGAGCAAGCAGCTTTATTCATTGTGGATTCTTCCTTTTGTCATTTTTTTAAAATTGGTTTTGGTTTTCTTCCTAATTGAATGTAATGCTTGTGAGAGTTGAGCTGACAAGGTTGGAAAATTAAGTCCAATATGCTCATTCCTAAAATCATCAGAGCAAAGGCAAAAATCATGCAGCCTTGCTGAGATAAATATGCCCTCTGTGTTCTGAGCTGGGAGAGAAACCATTAGTGTAACTCCAAAAATGTTCATCTTTGATGCAAATATGTTCCAGCAACTGCATTAAAAACATGTATTTACTGGATAAGTATAGCTCTCATTCACTTTCAGAATCAATTATATCTGACCTAGAGATGTATTTGTAAATCATTGACAACTGTGAGGGTGAGGGAGCCCTGGCACAGGCTGCCCAGGGAGGGTGTGGAGTCTCCTTCTATGGAGGTCTTCAAAACCTGCCTGGACACGTTCTTGTATGACCTGATCTAGGCAGACCTGCTTTGCCAGCAGGGTTGGACTAGATGATTTCTAAAAGTCCCTTCCAAACTCTATGATTCCATGATTATTATAATTGTCAGTCTTTTCTTTATTATTATCAGTACTGCCTTCTGATCTTACTTCGTGAGCCCACGAGAGTCTACTTTATGATAGGCTAGGTTCTCTGTGTATGTATTTAGAGAGAGAGTATATGGACTATAGTAAAAGATAGGCTCCAGTCTGGGGTGGACTATGGTCATATCTCACTAATCCTCTATGGAGAAAACCCATTATGCACTGGTGAAAGTTCCTTCTCAAGCAGCTCTGTTTTCCATTCATGAATGAGATAGGTGACAGATAAAACAGGAATGCTTTGCATAAAATTCAGAGCCCAGACAAATGAAGTATCTTGCCCGTGTCTGTTAGGTAAGAATTAAGAGAAGGCTTTTTGGAGCATCACAAACATATCTTTGTTGTATTTATTTTGTGACGGGTTTTTGCTCTTTCTCTTTTCCTTTCTGTCCATGCACAATACTATATCATGTATAATGCTCCTTCTAACATGGCAACACCTGGCTCATGGAGAGTGCTGTGTAGACTTGAATGATAGTCTACCTCCATACGCTCTCTTCTGTCCAGATGAGTATGTCCCTACCAACAACATTTCATCAGACTCTGTGGGCAGTCTCCTTGGAAATAAAAATCAGTATCTCAAATGTTTTCTAAGCTTTCTCCCACTTAATCTCTTTCTTTATTCCTTTTTGAATTCACAATTTCGTCCTACCGATGACAACATTGCCATAGGAGACAGGAACAACTTGTTCTGTTCACTGCCATTTACTTCTTCTTGCACCTGCTCTGTAGTTGTTTAACCAGTTTCTCCATTCATACCACTGAGAGATTAATTTTTAATTTTCTTGTGGTCATCACTTACAAAATATCCAGTTTCTGCTTTGTGATTTCTTATAGGAATCTGTAGCTAGTATTTGTAATTGTTTCAACAGTTTGAGCAACTTTCTCTCATTTTATTCTGAAATATTGCTGGTAATTACTATGTTAATTCAAAATTTAGAGATTGTCCACCTTATTGCACTATATCTCTTTCCAATATTTGGTATGCACTATTTCTAACTCTCCATTCCCCAATTTTGTCTTAGCCAAAACGAAGACAGAGATAAAGACAACTAGTGAATTGACATAAATAGAACACTTGCATTGTATCTTTTTCAAGCACTGTTTTTTTCAGATCTAAACCAGAGGGAGTATAACTTATAAATGCTAAGAGATAATTAGTGACAGGGCAAAGATGACAGGACTATACTGAGCTTTTCCAGCTGGGGAGCAAGCATTGCCTTCCAAGTAAGGAATAAGGAAGTATTTCAGTTAATTATTCTCAACAGTGAAAAATCTGTTCAAAATAAGCCAAACAAGAAAGCATAAGGTCCCAGATGAATATACTTATTATTTTCAGTAACCTTCTCAACAGAGCTATCAAGGCTAATGGTAGCATTAATAAGAGAATGCAAATCAAAAGCAATCTCTGGAGCAATTTATATCCAGTCAAGAAGAGAGAATGCAAGCTAGTCTCTGAAAATTAACACCTCATCAGATAAGAATAATGATGAGAGAAACTCAGGATTACAATTTGGTAGTTAAAACAGATATACCAGGACATCTTACATTTTCTTCACTGGTTTCCTGTTACAGTCCTATGGCTTTAATAAAGGAGCAAGTCAAAGATCAGCTGGTGCTAATTGGGATGTAGACTCTTGCATGTCTGCCTGCTGAAGAGAGTCACTAATTCTAAATTACTGCTTTCAGACTTGATATTGGGAGTCATGGTTACAGCAGCTTGTATGAATCATAAAGCTTCAGAGGAGAGCTCATCTATGGAGTCTGCTGTAATTCATATACTGGGGGGGAAAAAAAGAGGATACACTGTACCAAATATTTTCTCATAATTAAATTGATATTGTGCTACCAGTCATGGGAAGAAGAAAAATGAAGCTTCTTAATGGCAAAGGTGTTCTAATAACACAAAATAGATTAAAATTAAATTCTTCTGGGAACATGGAGGTAAGTGCCCTAAAACTAGCCATTGCTTGTAGTTTCTTGCTGAATCAGAGGAATTTATTCAAAACATTAGTTGAAATACTAGCATTCTGGTACAACATGAAAAAGTATTTTAGTGTTGTGAATAATAAAAGTATCCACATCTTTAAACCTAAGGACTAGGATGAAGTCTATAGCACGTTACAGGACTAAGCCCATAATGTCAAATTTAACAATAAATATTTCTGTGTTGGGACATTTGGAACCTAGATTTTATAAGATTGTCAATTTTATTTTTTATTTCTATATTTCTCTTTGTATTCTGTAAGTTAAAACCTTCCTTATTTTTAGGTAATTGAACCAAGAGCTTTTTCAATATGAGACTGATTCTTAGTACCACCTGAAAATGCACACTTTCAAGATGGCTGTGTAGTTTACATTAACAATAATGAGGAAGAGATGCCAACAAAAGTGTTTCATATCTTCCATATGTACTGTATACATAATTTTTTCTCAATGTCTAGCTATCCTATCACACTGGACAACGGACATTGTTTTATCTTCTGCAAAGGCGGAACCATGTCTCTGTTACCTTCCATGAGGAGAAAGTGATTTAATTTATTTACATAAGACTTTTACTGTACCTTTTTCTTGGTCTTTCTGAAGTGACATAAAGGATCTTACAGGATTGTAATATGTGCTGCATGGTTATTGGTAGTCAGTGAGAGTTTACTGTACTTCAGATATATACCCTATACATCTCATCTACCCTATACCTCCCATCTTCCTGTCCTCACATCAAAATTTAAATTGAAGAGCATGTTTAGAGTCTTTACTCATATACTTATACAACAACCATAACACCTTTGTGTACTTTTTTTACTCGAGGGAAAGCAGACTTGTAACCTGTGATGTCTGCTGGTTATATTTTTTGGCAAATGCACACCTTGGAAATGCTTGCCTAGGCAACACCACAATTCCATGAATATTAGCCCTTCTCTCCAAGTGCTTTGTGCAAAGGTGAGTTTTTGTGAATTACAGATTTTCCATTCTTGAAAGCTAAATTACCATTTGATGCAATGCTGATGTTACCTGAGGATTAATGTTAAGTCTCTTTTTAATTGCTTCAGAGTTACCCTCATAACCTGTCACAATAAATGTAGCTGATGAACATGTGTATGGTTTGTGATAGATGATATGAAGACATTGCCACTGTCCTCTGGCTGTTTTGACACAAGAACAGCTAGCAGCAGCTGTTTAAGCTCCCATAGCCCCTTACTCCTGCTGCAATCTCACAGCAGTGTTCTGTCATCTGTACTGAACAAGTGATGGGACACAACATCAGCTCTATCATGCCAAGACTGATTAAAGTGAGGTAGACCCTGCAAACTGCACACTCTTCAGGGAATAAGGCCTTTTTCAATTCCCAGATGCTCAATGAGTGCTAGACTGCCACAGAAAACAGAACTAAAGCCTATCCCTGACTGAGGACATTTTCACAGGACATGATATCAACCTATCTCTCAATTACTTCTGGGTTCTTCCCAGTGGTCCTCAGCACCTCACTTGTACCTGAGGAGGACTGCTGAAGGAGTAATCAACCATCCCTCACCCAAGACCATTCTGGAACTATGCAAAAAGGGTCTGAGTTGCTGGAAGTTCATTAACTAATATCACAAACCCTAATTATCAGTATTTACCCGGGATTTTAAGGTTGCCTTTTCAAGTGTATTCTATATGGATACTAAACACTACATGTACTCTTTCACAACTTTAACTGGCAATCATGTGCACCTTAACCCTTAACTGAATGTTTTTCACATGTAATCTCTTTAATAATATTTTATCCTAAAATCACCTACTGTCCCCCAACACATGCAGGAAAAGACTAAAATACTGCTATAACTACTAGAATATTACTATTACTAAAATATTGATAGCATATTTATTGCCATTTCTACATCTTTAATACCAGATCCGGGAGTGATCTTGCAAACATGATAACAGTCACATTGACCTGACATTTAGTGCTGCATAGAGGTAATAATAAACTCCCTCCAAAAATTCAATTTTTAAGGAAGAAAAATCATGTGTACCCATTATTTATTCATCTATAAAAAATAATACAAACATTTTAAAATACAGTTTTAAAACACAGCAAGCAGACAATTGTCAAATACTTATTTTTCATATGTAACTTCAGTTCTCAAAAAATTTTATCTATAGAACTTTTGGAATTACTGTGAACCAGCTATTGTGGTGCAGTGGAGCTATAGGATCCATTGTAAGAGTGATTGAGAAACTACAAGTAAATTTGAGAACTGAAACCCTTTAGTAGTAGTGAGTTTAACATGAAAGTTTTCAGCCCAGAACTTATAAGCTCCCCTGAGTATAGTTGTGAAGAATATATGTTTTTTAAACTATTGATGTTTGGTCCAAGGAGTTTACAAGTCTGGTTTCTTGCCAAGTCCTCCAAGCTAAACCTTGCAGGGTTTAAATACTAAATCAGAGACTCTATGCTCATAAAATTTATATTTTCTTTTTCAAGTTCAAAAAAATCCAACAAAATATTGTTTCATACTGCAGATTCCAGGAAGGATCTGACTTGTTTAGAAATGTTACTGTTCTCTGTTGCATGTATGCAGAACTGGGACCAGATAGACATTTTACTTCAAGTAATCAGAGTTCAGACATAGAAAGCTTTTTATGATAGATCACAAGATATTCCTGTATTTTTATCTAAGTGGCAAGAGATTAAGAATCTTGATTTATATTTTTTACAACTTCATAATAAGCTTAAAATGCCTCATCCTATGTCACATTATTATTTTCAGTGCATACAGTCAGGGCATATTTAAAATAGATCTAAAAACAGTACCCCTACACTATCATGCAATGCCCAAGAAAAGTACTTCTCTCTATGCTCCCTGGTTCCCGACATTTGTTATTGTAGTTTTTGAATCCACATGTGACGTAGGAATTATTTATAAAAGTAACAGAAAGATTCATGTATACAGGAAGGGATCATAACAACAATTCACCCACTGAAGCTAAAGGGAATCAGGGAGCCTCAAGATTAGGAAAAGAGCTTTTCAGACTTCCACAAGGAGAAAAGTATTTATTATTATAATTATCATCTCCATTAGAAAGGATGATAGATCTTAAGAGTGTGGAGAGGCCTGTAGCAATCAGATACTATTGAGTTATGCATGATGTAAACTTAAGTAAATGTTAACAGACATAAGAAATATGTGTGCATCTGCTAAACAAGAAAACATGGAACAAGGCTGAATATCATGTCTCTCAACATATGCTGATGGATATACTTACATTTTTTTAAGCATATAGGTTAAAAGCATGTTTCTACAGAATGTGGAAGAAGCATTAATATTCAGGTAGTGTTGTAGACCCCAAAATCATCTAGTCAAATGAGCTGGTGGTGAAGGCATTGATAAAAAGATGACTTTGTGACAGAGTGTTTTACTCACATTTAATTTCCTGTAGTGACAAGACAAGCCAGACAGAGGCAATTTTGAAGAGCACAGCGTATAGGAGGGCAAGGGAAGGGCTGGCTGACTGTGATGTACATGATGAAGCTCTTTGTTGGACAGTGAAGGCTAATTCTGGGTACCAATTATGAGATTATAAACATGACTAGCAGATCAGGAGGGCTGAAAGAAGGAAACAAGAGAAAAAAAGTCACTCTTCTAAGGAAGGATATGCACCAGGACATTAGAAAAAATACCAGAATCTAGACTAGACATGGACCTGGAGAGGCCCAAGTCCAAGTGAACACATGACAACTGTGCTTTGGGAGCAGTTATTTTTAATTAGTGTGGAGTTATACCGCTTATCCTCATAATTAGGAATAATCCATTCTATGGCATTCTTAGCAGGATAGACAGAGATGAAATTAAAAAAAAAATAGATGAGGAGTTAAAAAACAAAAAAAAACCAACATAAGATACTTTTGCACTGGTAAAAAGTACATAGCAAGTCCTCATTTCCTCGTTGATTTTAATGACTGTCTCAAACATTCACAATGGTGCTAAGTTTGCACGTACTTTCCAGTTTCCAGAGGAGCAGACAGTGATAACAGACTGATTCTCCTTCCTTTATATGTCTGTTAAAAACACTTTTTTCCAGCACAGGAAACTAATCTTGGCCAGTCAAACTGAAAGTTAACTTGGTCTCTTTGGGATAGGATCCTCTCTTGGTCAACCTCCTTGATGTTACAATTCAGTATAGACCAGCTTCAAAGGCTCCAGAATATGCGAAAACACAGCAGAGAGAAAATGCAACACTAATGAAGTGTCAATAGTGTCATTTTGAAACATGAACATAGACATTTACTCTAAATGGTTGCAAACATTCAGAAAACAGCCACACCTTAAATCAGTGCCTGGTCATCAGACCTGCTCACCAGTCTTCTGCAAAGAAAGATATAAATCCCTTCTATGCTATGAATGGAACTATATTTAGTGAATTAATTAATTTTTAAGGGTCTCCTGTCATGTAGAAGAAACATTAGAAAACAAGTACAACTTTATCAAGACGAAATATTTAAAGAAAAAGCATTCAATTCTGTCAAATAAGAATACTGAATGCTTTAAGGTTAATTTTGTATATAGATTAATTTTTCATCAATTAAGCTACACTAGAAAGTCTGATGTTTGCATTAAACTTTCTTTTTTTGTTTTTGGGGACTTTTTACTTTTTTGCACTTAAATCAGCTCTAATTTGTGCAAACATATATTTAATACTTACTGTAAATCATTAAAAAAGGAGTGCTTGCAAGGCAACAGTTAAAGCAGAGCTCCCCTCTTGGGATATCATTACTTCTGCAAACATGGATTCAGCCTCTCACAGTATGTGAAAAATATGCCAAAGAAATATAGTTAAATGTTAGATTTACCCTCTGGTGACTTTCTCCTGTGTATTGTGGGAACAGTAGCAGCCACCAAGGAAAACAGGAGAGGTGTAAAAATATTTAAGTCACTTAGAGCGGGAATAAAACCTGGTAGCAGTATTGTTGCATTATTCTGTGAAACAAGAGACTATCAGAAGTGTTGCATATTTGTCCACTGTTTGTGCTGTTTTAAATCTTTGGTGGGTGGCAGTTGTGCAATACCATTGTAGTCTTGTACTTGTCTGCATTTTAAAATCACTTATATTTTCTCATACCTTAACTTCCTTAAACTTTTCAGCATTTCAAGTAAATTCTCCAGGCTTCTTTTCCCGTATATTTAAGAACAAGCAAAGTCAAATCAGTCATGTGGAAAGGAGAATAGAATATATGACATGTAGTAAATGTGAAAACCTATGTGAACAAAACACTGAATAGTTGTAAGAAATTTATCATAGACTTTAAGAATGGAAAACTTTTTTCTGAAAAACTAAAATTTAGAGCTGCCATCACAGTCACAGTGTTTCAATACTTCATTTGTTTGCATTTTAGAAACCTCCTCAGACCTTTTGTCAAATAGTAGGATTGGGACTGTCATTTCCATGAATGTTTTTGGGGTTTTTTTTCTGTAGTGTCTAACTGTTGCATATGGGGATTGAATTTTTTTGTGGTCTTTTAGAATTCAAAAAACCAAACAAACAAGTAATTCAAGCTGGGAAGTATCAACAGCTAGAATAAAACAAATTCCTCTAGTTATGGACGTTTGCTGTCTCTAATTACAGTATAATGTATTATATCTTAAGTACAATGCTTCTGTCAGCCCATACTAGAGCACCTGAGTGGGTTCAGAAGGATGTAAAAATCTTTGCTGAAATCAGTAAGGAAAGGCTAATAACAGATAAATCTCACATCTTTTTAATTGAGGATGTGGTTTGCCAGTGTAATCAGTAGTTATAAGGTCCCAAAATCATCTTTGTGACTCAGGCTCAGTATCATAGATACAACGTTTGGGATTCATGTGTTATTTTGGAGAATATTGAAAAGTTGTTAATCAATTGTGACTTTTTCCATCAAAATTTCACTTCAATCAAAGTTGTTGGTTTTGAAAGGCTTTGATACCTTTAGAAATTTTAATCTGTCTATAAAAACTAAAAAGATGAAAAAATAAAAAGCAAGCTTCTATGATGTGGAGTTTTTTCCCCCGTATTTGTATCTGTGATCAATGAATAAATAAAATGAAATAAAACTATGAATTATACTAAATGAAATATATTCATTTAATCAAAATGAGATATTTTGTCAGATTCATTCTTACCAGCTCTACTAATTAAGTTTGTAGACCCAAACTGAACTTGGTGTTAATGCAGAGATTCCTAGATATTACTCCTTGGTCTATGCTGTTTTGTGTAAGCCAGATATATATAGAAGTTGTTAAACATGAAACCTACATAGTTGACTATGCTAAAATATGTAACCTCTCTCTATGAATTGTTCAAAAATACTGGTGCTAAGTTAGACCACGATGGCATCTATCAATCAGTTAAATCAGTCACAAAATGAAAGTTATTTCCCTGTGTTAGCAAAAGTTACCCCAAGAGTGGGAAATAAAAAAATAAAATTATAATAAACACCACAAAATAATTTTACACAGATGAGGCTTAAATAAAAATAGATAAACTGGTTCTTTTGAAACTAGTTTAAATAAAATAGTTTCCATAAAGGGAAACAAGTTAATTACCTACCATTATTCAATAATCCTGAGGACTGTAAAAATGAAATAGAAATTAAGAGTCCTGAAAAAAATTAAGTCAGTGAGAAGGGAAAAAATGAAATTAGAATATTCAAATAGGGCAAGAGGCTAAACTCTCTGAAAGAGGAGAAGAAATGACTTTGACTTAGTACTACATCAATTCAGGCTATACTGAAAAAAACATTCAACCAAGTGAAAAAGGAATAATTACAATCAAAATGAAAGATAAAGACAAAACCCCCTAAGATTTAATGTAATTTATATGAATAGAAAAATAATAAATCTATAGCTTTTTATTAGGGTTACAATCTCAGTTTCTAATCAGTATAGGTGAATTAAGCTCTTTACATTATATGCTTTTGTTATAAATCTTTGGATTTTGATTAGAAAGTTTATTTAGATAATATAACTGATCCTATTTTTGCACTTAAGAGAGAAAAGAGGTTGATCAAATTGCTATTATTATGAGACAGTTTATTAGCCTCGGATTAACAATTTTTCTATTAGCATTCCTCTCACTAGCAAATAAATATTCAAAACATAGCAGCAGACCTTCAGCTAGTACAAACTGGAATTGTTGTGCAGTGTTCAGTACAGTTACATTGATTTACACCATCTTAGCATCTGTCTTATTGCTTCTATTACCATTTTGCTATTATTTGATGCTGCTTTAAATTTCTTCAAAGCCAGAGAGATCTAAATTAAAATAGGCAGTTACTTATACCATTAGTAGGTAATAAAAAAATAAATAAATGGTCCTAATATCTTCCTTGTCACTTTATGGGTATGCAATAAAACAAAAGGAAGGGCATTACTCTAATGAGATTGCAGACTGTGTTATGTGTAGGTTAATATCATCCTTTATTCAAATTTCCCAGTGATTCATATTCATAGATCCTTTGTAATTTCTGCAAACTTGTTTTGGCTGAAATGTTAGGAAGAAATTGTGACAAAGAGCTGAGATACATCAAGTACAAACAGAACTTTGCTGATCACGCAAAAATGTTGTAAGAGACTAGGACTGGTAGCTAGTAAAAGACATGGAGTGTCATTTCAGTGGCTTGGAAAAATGTTGAAAAACATGGAGAAGCTTGTTGCTAGAGCTTAAGCAATATGGAACGGATGGATGGGAAATGGCGAAATAACAGGGAGAACTGTGTGAGACATGATGGGATACAGAAGGATAGGGAATGTCTGGAGAGGAATTGAGACTGCTAAAAGAGCCAAGGAGGGAGCATAGAGGTGATCCAAGACTGATGATGAAAAACTCAGAGAGAGACTAAGATTAGGACTGGAACAGAAGGGGAAGGGAGGTGGGCATCAAAAGAGTTGAGAAGGTAGCATTGGACATGGATGCATCCATGGGGACATGGATGCACCAATGGGACTGGCATGACATATCTGAAGAATGCAGATTGAAACAAGGGAGGTAAAGAAAATGAGAGTAGGAGGAACTCAGAAGAGAGAAAATAGACTGACTGAGCAGGGCCTTATGACAGAGATCTTGGACAAATAGGTAGAGAGCTGAAGAAACCCCTACAGAGTCTCAGGAAGAAGCCACAGGTCCCAGCTCTGTGGTCTGCTGGCACTTAAGAACCCAATCTCTTCAATAGCACAGGAAGCACTGACAAACAAAAATTCTCCCCCGAGAATCCTCTCCCACCAAAAAAAAAATAGTCACTGCATATATGTCGCACATCCAGAAAATTAAACTCTGTCAACATGATGGAGAACTATAATTTTTTTTCATTTCAGAACACTGTTCTAGGAGGGAAAAAGTTCCAGACATCTTTCCTTCTTTCATTATGGTTAACGTGAAATTTACCAAAGTCTAAAACCATATGCTACACGGCAAAACAGTATGTAAGACAAGAAAGAAAATCCAGTTTTAGTGAAGAAACTGTGTGTAACACAGCTGGCCAAACTCTGTTAATGCTGTTTTAAAGAGATGCTGCTAGGAAACACAGAAGACAGTGATTTTTTCAAGACTTCATTCTTCCAGCTCAACTTCTTGATTTTAAATCAGTCATTCCCTCATCCAAAACTTCTGCTGCAACCACTAGATCCAAACCCTGTCATTCCCCATTCTAAATCACACCTCAGAGTGAGTTTTCAGGTTACTCCGAGATTCATGACTTACCCCCACAGCACCTTCTCTCATCAGAAGCTGAGCACGTAGAAGATGGATCAGAGTTTTCCCCCATGGCCAGGCTGGCACAACTGCTGTCTTTTACCAGGCCTTCATCCCTATGTAAGAGCTGTGACAAGGAGGAGCCCAGGTGTGCCCTGGCCCCAGCTTGATGCTCAAGGGACCAGGAGCCAGGATGTACTGCAGGATACACCAGCCCATCCAAGATGAAGACTATTGTAAAGTCTTTTATAAGCTTCACATCTGTGAATAGTCAATATAGTAGCCAGCAGAGTAAATTATTTGACTCTTCCTTCTCATTATTGATACTGCCTAACACAAGTAACACTATTTCTAGCTCTTGGTGAAATATAAATTCTTTCATATAAGTTTGTTCCATTTTAAACCCTGGAACATTTGCAATTGTGGTCAAAATACCACACGTGAAAAAGTCTAGAAAATCCACATTGTTTTGTGAAAAATGAGTCTTGCTTATTACAGCCTTGTAGCTAACAGTGGTTTGTGAGTAGTTTGGGAATTACTGATCTAGATGAAATAGGAACAATTTTTAGTAACTCTCATAATGGAATAAACAGCAAGTGAGAAGGAGTCAGTCAAATGATTGAAAATTCATGAGGGAAAAGTCTTGACGGCTTACCAGAAAAGTCCATTAAGAAACATAGTCCTTCAGACCAGCTGCTTCCTTATTCCAGAGCTCTTCAGGCCATACCATTATTTCTTTAATTGTTTTTAAAAACTTTCCAGCTATCTATTGGAATGGATGATTTTTTTTCTTGTTGCTATAATGTCTTAAATTCGTAGAAAATGTTACTTTTTAAATAAGGATGGGTTTTTGGTTTTTTTTCTTGCCAGGGTTATTTATGTGTTTGTTGGATGTTCAAAGAAGAGAAACTGGAGAAGTCTGTTTTGCATACAATACCCCTAAATTTTTCTCCTCCCCCTAAAACTCTGATATGATTGAAATGTTGAAGATTGTTGTTTGTACTGAAGGAGAAATGGAGGATGGTTTGTTATGCAGCACTCTGACAGATTCTCTTGAAATAGAAGTGCTGTGCTGCTTTTGCAGCACCACTGCTTGAGAGACTTGACAAACCTGTCATAGTACTTCCACAAACAGCAGAGAAAGGCACGCATTTCCAAGCACAGTTTTCACAGAAATCTTATTTTGTAGCCGAGTTGTTCCCTTTCTTAAAGAATAAACCTCATTTTCCAGATGTAATACCTCATGAATACTTTTTTCCATCTAAAGTTTAATGACTTCCTTGTTTATATTTGCAAAATTCCATTACATTAATGACAAATCACGTATCTTTGAGCCACTTGATGTTTGTTTATTATATCCAGTTTCATCTTTTTTACTTTGGAGTGGGTAAATCTTTGGCATAATATGTTTCTGGTAAAGCCCTCTGTATTTTTTTTCATGAATTATATATAATACACAGCTGAGTTTGCAGGACCTTTTAGTGAGTTTGCATAAAAAGATTTTATTTGTGAAAGGACAGACTGAAAGGGAGCAGAGGATTAGGAAAAGCTGCCATCTCCTTAAAGAGAAGGTTTGGATTTATGGATGACAGAAAAGACAAAACAGACCTTATTTCCCTCTGCATTTAGACTTGTTCCCCTTACTCCCTTCTTTCAACCAAGTGCCACAACCTTCAAGCCCTCCACTTTTCTGACAACTTACCAATCACTTGCCAAGAACCTAAGGTGATTTTAAGCTGCTGCACTTTGGGATTCTGTTGAATCTATTTGGTCTCTTGACGGCTGAGATGCTGAAAGGAAAATGCACTTTTAAGCAGTTTTTGTTTCATAATTCAAAGGCAGTAGAAACCGAAACAATAAATTAAAAAGATCTGAGACAAAAGATCAGAAAGATTACATATATGGATAAAGAGCTAAAGAAAATGTACTAAAATACTTTGAATGAAATGATGGGGTTGTTAAAAGCTCCATCAGAGTAGTTGAATTTCTTTAGAAATGGCAAAAGAATAAGAAAGAAGACAACTCAAATGACATTTTCCTCTGCGTGCAATGAGGAGCAGTAAATTGAAGACAACAGGTATTTTTCATGATTGACTGATTCCACAACATCTAATTTGCCTAATAGTTGTTACAGAAACCTAGGTAGTACTGCTCCCCATTCTATAAATATATTTCACATGCATCTGATTTTTATCAGAGGAGGCTAAGGGAAGGTGAGAAAACAGAGGGCTTTAAGACTGATCTGAGGCTGAAAAGTGCACCTTACAACTTCTAAAACCCTAGATCACTATTGGATTTACAATAAAATAACTCAGAATAAGACTATGTAAAGATTAAGCTTTCATCTCCTGCCTTTTGTTGTACAATGTGAGTTAACAATTTTCTGGGCAAACTCTGACTTCCCAACCAAAAATGAGTCTCTAAAAGTACATTAAAATGCCAAAGAAACAATGGCAGAAGGGCCACAAACCTCTCTATTCAAGATGAACAAAATAATATGCAGTGTGGTACTCTCTGATGGAGTACTGGATCAGACAAAGCCTAGAAAATAGGAAACATGCAACAGAATAGAAGAAAATACATTATTGCTCACCATTTCTGAGTGCTGCTAGTACGTAGGCAAGGAGAGTTATGGCAACTCTCTTAGCACCTAAGAGTTCCTCACAGAACTCCAGACAGTGCTCCCACAAAAGTTGAATTGACAGCCCACATGAAAGCAAGACAAACAGTGCTTATCCAAAGCTGAGTGTTGGCATATAAGTCACTGTGTTGCTATAGAATTTTAATAAATTCTGAAGTTATGCTCTGGGGAGTACAAGATAATGTCTAATAATTTATTTTATATTTTATAAAATTTATACCAGTGTCTTGAACATTCTTTGTAGTTCAAACGATGATTTAAGGTAGCCATGGAGAAGCCAAAATATTGGGAAAATAAATAAAGTGACTTTAAAGAGGTCTCAGTCCTGAGGAACTGGGACTGAAAAGTGAGAATCTTATAGAAAACAGATGTCCTCCAAGCAGTGTCACACATTTTGCTTTCATCATTAAGATTAAAAAAAAAAAAAGTAAGACCACAGACTTGCTACAGAGGAAAGCAAATCAACCTATCAGTGAATTGATATCAAAACTTCCATGTCTATTCCTTTGAGTGACCACGGCCATCCAAAACACAACAAAAATGGCTTTCAGAACTAGCAAAGAGAACTTGAAAATCATCCTAAGAGCACAGTTTTATGCTTCAGTTAAAAATATATAGCTTACAAGTTAAAAACAAGCTTAGGACGACATTAATAGCAGCAAGCAAAATCTACTAGAGCATATGATAAAAAAAACAGTTAAGTCTGATCAAAAAAGAAACAGATAAACTGTAGTTGGAGCAGTACTTTAGGACAGACAAAATAATTAGTCTGTTAGCACAGAGTGGTTGGAAGGTCATACTCATAGTCACTACTCTCAAACCAAGGCCAGCCCTTGAGATTCTGTGAATATCTGAAATCCAAAAGGAATTCTGTTTGAAGACAATATGTTATCAGATTATATAAATATTGCTTAAGAATGTAATAACAATAAGAAATCCAAAACCAACCCCAAACCCACAGATTGCTACACTGTTATGACCTCTACTGAATAGCAGTACTGGGAAGCCATCAAGATGCATTATATATGCTAAAACAGAGACCAGGACAAGTCGGAGAGGTTTACCATAAGATCAGTACTGAGGTGTCTGCAGCTAAAGAGACCTTTAAGCAAATTCCCCATTTACCATTCCCAAGCTCATTGCTACCTGTAAACTGCTTGAAGCCAGGCCATTCTAACAGATTAATTTGGGTTAAGTGGAGTTGTATTTGTCTCTGGTTATGCTCAAATGAATAATGAGGACAGCATTTAAGTCTCCTATCTGATGATAGGTTACCTCTTTATAGCCAGATTAAATGGGAACAGGCTTTTCAGACAGTCCCCAATAAGTCTTGAACAAAAGCAGTAGGATCTGAAACACACTTCAAACTGTTTTTCTGCCAAGCCCTTGTGTTAATTAACTGTTATGATGCCCTTGTGTTAATGAAGTTATGATGGATCTGATGGTCAAGTTATTTTAGTGTTTCCTGTAATCCAGTACAACCATTTAAGCTCTAGTCATTTAATACAAAAATAGCTGCTGCTGAACCTTGCCCTTTTTTTAAGCAATACAGTTCAATTATAACTAAAAAGTGAAAGAAGAATTTAATAAGAAATCCAGGATAACAAGCTTCTGACAAAATCCTGTTCTGTTGCTGGATAGAAATCTCTCTTCTCAAGAATTTAATTTATTTTGGAGGTTGAGGGTCTGGACTTTATTCATTGAAACAAATATACAGAATGTCCAAGATAGACCAAAAGGCAGTCTGGACCAGGAGCTTTGGAAGGGCACTCAAATCCATCCACTCCTCTTCATTTTCCAAGGATCTTCACTTTCTTCAGATAAAGCTGATGATTTTTATGTTCCTTGCAAAGGAAGCAGTTCAACTGGAGGTACCCTGATGAGGCAAGGGGTGCTGTGGAATATCTCAACAGAGGTATCTAACGCTACCCTGAAGGCACTTTAAACTCCTGTGCTTTGTTTTTTCCTTAGGGTATGTGTGCTACAATTGAGCATAAAAGATTAAGAACCTGACTGTAATTTCACCTGCAGTAAATTCAAGTGGGAATGTACATAGTGCAAGGCAGAATACTAAATTAGTGGTGGCTGTTATTTTTTTTTTTCTTTTTTCCCCCATCATATAAAAGGAAAATAATATCTTTAGTTCAGTCAGAAGAGTTAAAGACTCAAAGTGAAAAGTAAAGCCTCACTGTGTGCAGATTAGAAAGGAGGGACATGTCTTGAAATATTTTATTTAACAGGCCCAGAAAACTAGAAAGATCTTGGTATCTTTTTTCTCAGTTTCTGTTAGGAGATTCCCTGCCCTTTTAGCACCATGTGGGCTGTCATGGACCTTAGCTCTGATCAGCTTGGTCCACAGTAATTATCTAAACTGACCTTGTAATTATCTAATCTGACCCAGGAATGAATTTCCAGTTGTGAGATTTCTTGGACAAGCTCTCTTTTTCCACCTGGAAATGTTATCTGATTTTGAATGGGCTTCCTGACAATCTGGCTTTCCTAATAGATCAGCAACCTTCACTTGTAGCTGCTGCACTCCTGCAGCTCTGGGTTTTCACTCTAGCATGCTCATAAAGGCGAACAGCAGCTTGTTCAGAAGCTAACAAATTGTACTTGATCTTTCAGAGGATAAGCAGTTGTGACTCTGTCTGACAGAAAATGTGCTACTGAAAACATCTTTCTCTCTATGATATTTACTCTTTACCATTATTTTAGTCTTTTGAATTGTTACATCAACGGCAGGATTATAATACACAAAATATGTTTACTGAATCTTCTCCCCTACTTTTTCCTCCACTAAAAAGAAGCAAAAGGTGCAGCTGAGTAGTAGTAATATTATGATATTCTTCCCAGATGTCTAATGGTCTGAAGAGCTATGGTTACCAGTTCTAGTTCACAGCCATTAAAATGTAATCCTTAGCAACATAAAGAAGAACATAAAAATGGTCTCCTTGAATGAAAGATCTGGCACGAGGGGAATACTTGTTAAATAACAAGCACCAAACTCTCTTTCATGAGATGGAGGTTTCTCATTTCCTCCTTCTGATAGCCTCTTATAATAGTGCTTGATGTTTATACTGTGCTTTTGATCTTAAAAGCGTTGTATAAACATCACCTAATTAATCCTCCAAACACATCATGAATTAGGTGAGAGAGTAATATTTCTATACAGTTTCTGCTGGTTCTGTAGGGAAAATATTAGAAAGAAATTTAAGGGAGCCCTTTGCTCTTTTATATGTATTAACTTTTGTGTTACACATGGCCAAACAAAGGTGTTTCTTTTAAGGGTACACAGCAAAACAGGAACATTTATCAGTATTTATCTGTTTGGGGTTTTTTTAATTAACTGGCTGAGAATTCAGTATGTATTTTCCTCCTGCACTTTAAATCACTTTCTTGGGGGCTTTATGCCTTACGCTTCCTTGAGGTAAAACCTAGCACGTGAAGGTAATAGGATTACTTCTATTTAGGGTAGGGTCTTGTAGTTCCTGCTTGTATAATTTAATTCCTCCTCTCCAGCTTAGCTTTCTTGTGATATCTGTGTTTGTACTATTCTTGTTATTCTTTTCTTCTGCCTCAAAACACAGATCTTGTTATAAAATTAGATCCAACACTTAGAATTACATATTTAACTTTTGAGACTCTGATACTAAGCTCATTTGTTCTGATCTTATAATGTCTTGGGACCTATCTGCCCATCTGCCACCTTGTGTGCAAACTTAGTAGACAAATTTGAGCACACTCTTCTTTTATGTTTTGCTTTCTGGTGAAAGTAGAATTGTCTGTTCCTCCTAGGATGTGTCCAGGGGTTGATAACAACCTTACAAGGCTGTGTGCAAGCCTTCAGACAACTGCTACTGCCTACAGTCACAGTACTTAATAGAAATAAACATTTTCTCATTTACCTGAAATCATTGCTGCTTCCAGGACCCAATATTATAGTAACTCTTGTTGTTATGTTTGACTTTTCCCAACATTTCCACATACACTGAATTCTTCTTTCCTGAATTCCTGATGTCAAAACCTCCTCATTCCCTGTGTTGCTTAGATGAGTGTTGGAAGGTAGCAATTGGTATTTTGCTGCATCTGCCATGCACCCTTTCCCTGAAAAATTATAATTGGGATCTTATCCTGTAAACTTTTTACTCCTAATTTACCAATTCGTCAGATCAGGATTTCTGAAACTAATGAAAACAGGGAAATACACTTTCCATGAAATAACTAAATAAATCACAGAATCACAGAATGGTAGGGGCTGGAAGGGACCTCTAAAGATCACCTAGTCCAACCTCCCTGCTAAAGTGGGTCCACCAAGGTCAGGTCATTCAGGAACACATCCAGGTGGGTTTTGAAAACCTCCAAAGCAGGAAACTCCACACCTTCCCTGGGCAGCCTGTGCCAGGGCTCCCTCACTCTCACAGTGAAATAGTTTTTCCTTATGTTTATATGGAACTTTTTGTGTTCCAGTTTATGTTCATTACCTCTTGCCCTGTCACTGGGAGACTGTTTAAATTAATATTCACTAAATCTGTAGAGTGGTACTGTGGGTATACTGTTCCTAACAGTAAACCATCTTTGACATGCACAATTGGTCTGCCTTTCAGAAGAAACTATTTCACAGAAAACTGAATAATCGCCACAGAAGAAAACAGTTCTCCACAAATCCTACATGTATATATATATATATATATATATATACTTACTTTGTCTTGGGTTTTTCTGCACCATGAGCACATACTCTCCTGCTAAGATACTAGAGAAGCTGGAGTGTTTCCCAGTCTAAATTTACATAGGTTCAAAATTTTGGTCAGTTCAGAGACATACTATGTAACTAATGAAACTTTTCTAGCATTAGAGACTAGTGTAATAGACTTAAGCTCCTGTTTTCATTTCCTTTCAATGAAACTGGGACAGATCTACTAGTTTCTAAAAGCTGAAAGTTTGCACATAACAAAAAAAAAGAAAAAAAAAGTTTAAAGACAACCCTGTCCATTCCCCTCTACCCTGGGAAGAAAAAGGTTCTAAAAGGATTAATAGTTCCAAATAGCTGTAAGGACAGCTGTAATCTGCATTTAAATGGAAAGATTCCCAAGTGCCCAGGTATTCATTTTTCTTTTTATAGCAGGAGCAAGAGGTAGAGCATTTTTTTATGTGTACATTTGAACATTAAAAGGACACTGTGGTGTAGGTCTATAGTTTATCTCACTAGCACACAGCCAGCTGGGTATAGCTTTACCTGCCAGAGTAATCCTGAACATTTGTTCTGAATAACATCCTAAGAAACAAATATGGCTAGAAGGCAGAATTATATGAGGCTGTTATTGTCCATCTAAAGCAGAAAACATTTTCAAAGCAGCCAAACAACCAGATTCATAGAAGCTCATGTACAGGGGCAGTACCAAGCAAAGTATAAACTGGGAGTGAAGACCCGGACAGAACCACCTGACTCATTAAATCCTGTCCCTTGTTATTGAAGATGATTTATGCCATCCTCACATATGAAATGGCAAGCAAAAGAAAAAAAAATAAAACAAACCTAAAACAAAAGCAAAAAGAGAATTGCTCATAAAAAAAACCCAGAAAATCCATTGAGATCTTATACCAATGGACATATGAAAAACAATGCAGAATAGTCTAAGCAATTCTCAGTTAAAAGCCTGAGGAGGCCATGTAAAACTGATAGGCACAAACCTCAAGGGATTTGAAGGAATCTGAACAGATTTCCCTAAGTATGTAAAATCCCTCACTGCATTACTGATGAGTTAATATTCAAATAACTATATCAGGTGAAATTGCTCAATTAGAGCACTAATTAGTTTCCAAGCATTCAGGGAAAAAAAAAAAGAAGAAAATTAAGAAGAATCTGATATTTGATTAAGAATTATTTTTTTTATAAACATCTGATTCTATCAGTCACTGACAGGTGTTTGGAGGATGGCACATTTATGTCTTTATATTTTTGCATTGCTATGTACTCGCACTCACAATGACACTGGGTGTGTGACATACTTAAGGCTCAGCTCTGACGTACTTAATCGCATGAGTTATCCCATGGGTTTATACGAGTGTTTGTGGTATAGAGATGCATTTAGACTTCATTGCTATTATGTGAATTTCCATTGCGACTATGAACCCCCAAAATGGCTCAGGCCCCATGTGCTATATCTTTCATATTTGGGTGAATCACAGGGGTCCTGTGTAGACTGGGAGCTCATGGCTCCTCTCTGATACAATGAATCTCAGAAAGCTTACGGAAAGTGAAACAACTTTTCCCTGTACTGAGTATAGAATACCTGTAATCCTGATACTTACTGCTCTCTTCTGAAATGTGAGAGATATGGAGAGAAACAGTAAGTAAGCAGGTCTGTCTATCTCCCTTCTCACTCAAACTTTAGGAAAATAATTGCTGCTGTTGCATTCTGTATGGATCCTGCTGTGGTACTTGCTCTCAGTGTTTACCTTATAATTTGGATCCCTATCAAGGGAAAGGCAGAAGAATGCTGTACTTGGTGTCTTAATTGTGAGCTAGAGGCACAACTGTGAAGGAATACAAAAAGCTCATTTTTTTCCCCATTGATGCATAGTGGTAACCTACCACTAAAATAATCAAACAAAAAAAAAAAAAACCAAAACCAAAAAAAAACCCCATCAAACAAACCAATCTGAGACATCTTCAGTAATTATCTATTGGGCATGCAAGGATTTTCTGACTCCCAGATATTTAAATGGTCCTTCAGGGAACTGCACCTCTTTTGGATCCATCTTTGTTTTACTTTTTCCTCTGAGCAGTGCCCAGATGACTTTTGAAGAATGCAGGGCAGCAATGTTGCAAATTCTGACTCTCCCCTAGGGCTTTTCTTTTATACAAAGTCATCTGGTTTCACTTGCTGCAAGTGTTCACAAAGAATTAGGCCAAAACAGCTCAGTAAGGATTAGTCAAAACTACTACATTGTGAAACATAACCCACTGTGTTTTAATTCCTATGAAAGTCTAGCTTTGTATTATTTAGTTTTTTCCTTAAGCTCTTTTAAAGTACAGCATTAATGAAATTATGATTAAAAGGTTACTCTATTCTTTCCTCTTTCTCATTGCTACACTGAATCTGCTTTTCTTAATTGCTAATATATTTAAACTTCAATAAAGTAGTTAGCTCCTTATTAACAAACATCTCTGTTTCTTCCAAACTTCTAAGAGTCTGAAAAATTGGTATGTAATGAGATGAATTGTAGTTATGTGTTCATCCCAAACCCCAATTCACCATATAGCCTCTTGTGTATGCCATCTTCCTAAAACATTGTCAGATTTTTCTGCTCCCTGTAAAGATGTTTTTCTTTCATTTGTGCAAAGTGGATGCATTCATCCTACTAGAATGTCACCTAATCTCTGAATAGGGTGGAATTGAGCACAATTGGATTTGTATCCCTCTGAGTTAGCTTTGTGCATGGAGGTGTGATGAGGCAATGGTAGAGATTAGACCCAAGTATTTTTGTGTACTTGTGTTGACTTCAGTGGTATCTGAACATAACTCATGGTCAGAATTGAAGCTTCTAGACGCCTTTTCAGGCCTAAGGGAAGTTTATGCTCCAATTCATGATAGCTGTAAACAAATAATTATTAAAAAAATTAAAATTCCTAAAAATATGATGTTAATATCCATAATAATGAAGATTGTTGTTTTTCATACAGAGAGTAATGTGTAGTAAATGTGCAATTTTAGTGGCAATTATGTGAGATATGGAATGAAAATCAATCTGAAATCTTAAGCTAACATTCCTTTCCTTGTTCACCTCCAGGCTTTAAAATACAGAGGCTCAATCTGGGCATTCAAGACACAGCAACCCCAAATTTAAGCTACATGTTACCACTGAAAGTTCATGGCTTCTGCCTGAGCCACGGGAGGCTGAACATCTTCCCTTCATTCCTCTCTTGCTTATAAATATCTTGTCTTCTTCCTGTAAAGAAAATTGAATAAAAGGGAAACAGTAGCACAATAGTATAAAAACAGTAGCTGGGGACTGTAAGGATGACATCAGCCCAAGGTCTGGGACAGGTAGGTGAATAGTCAACAATGTTTACTTATAATTGGATTGACTTCAGAACACTGCAGATGTATGCACTCACATAAAAAATTCCAGTATGGACACCTCTGCCTTGAGTGAGTTGATCAGTAATATTCATTTATCTGTCTCGCTGTCCTTGCTACAGTCTCCTCATATTTACCATAATACAATTCCATTTGATTATCAGATCACTGTTTTTCTCTTATTATTATTAAATTACACTTGGAATGGTATCTTGTATTTCCTATAACTTTAAAACATATCCTAAGCGAAATTCATTTAAGAACTGCCTCAATTCAGAACCTATCAAAGCAATATAGTAGTGATAAAGGTGTCATTTTTGAGTCATGCTGTGTATTGGATGACCTCTGAGACTTGCAGCCACCAGTTCTGTGAATTTTACAGCAAGGTAGATAATCACAAAATCATAGAATCATATGACTTTTCGACTTCTTCATATACAACGTGTTGCCTATATGTAGATTGTTTAGTGAGAAAGCAGGCATCCTGCATTACTCCCGAATTTGATTTTCCATATTGCAAATTAAAGCCCAAAGAAACAAATTGTTTAGAAATAATTGCTTATTTTAGATTTACATAACTCTACTAAAATCATTACTCCTTTAAAATAGAAGCGAGCATTTCCATTTCAGCTCTGTTCCTAAGGACAAAACATGATAGTGGCTGAAAGTGTGCATACAGCTCTGAATTCTCAGTTAAGGTCATATCTGTATTCTTAGGCCTCAAATACAAGATATCCAACAACACTGTTCAAGTTTAGGGGTTCCTGGTAATAGGGCTCATGCCACAAATTTTTTTTAGCCAAGCATTAAAGGTCACTTAGATCCAGAGTTCTAGTTCAGTACATCTTCTTTTCTTCTATCCAAAGTGTAAAATGTATTAAGTTTTGTTATTTGTAAGATTCATCAGAGCAGAAGCAGCACGCTATTTTATTATACTTCAATATTTCATAAAGCATTCTGATTACTGTTTTTAATATATTAATAGCTGTGCTAGGTGTCATTATTTTTCTTGTCATGGTCATGTTAGAAAAGATGTAAATGGATTCAGTTTGCTCAGTGAAGAAGAATATGCTCAGTATATTTTTTTAAGTACATCATGAGTATGCCACACACATAAAATCATATCTTGGTGTTGAGTGTAATATATGAAATGAGTTGATTTCCATCTCACTTATATAGTCTGTTTATTATTTGTAAAGGTAAAATGTTCCAATTCCATAATGGATTTCTTTGCATTTATCAAAATCATACCATACTTATTGTACAGATAGCAATGAGAAACTTGTATATTTCCTCACTCATTCACTCACTCATTTGCTCACTCACTCATTCACTCTGTCCATCTATTATTCTCTTTTTTAATTGAGTACAGTTTGCTGTCCCTCAAAGCCCTGGGACAAGCTTGTGGTATGTCAATGTAACCTGCAGACTCAGCCATGTGGGGAAATGAGATCCATGAATCAAGGAAGAACACAACAGGCTTAGATGAGGCCATCTGACAGTCTAATACAACTGCTGCAAAGGAGCATGAACAGTAGCAAATTCTTTCTTTGGCTGCAGAACTCAGAACATTAAAAGCTCTACAAATAATAGCCAAAATCTTAACAAATTAAACATTATTTTCAGCTGTGAAGGGACATTTTGATATTCTGTCATGACATACCAGTAGCTGAATTCTTCACAAATGTAGATAAGAGCCTGTTCCTTGATTCTTGAGAATATTACATACTGAATTGGCTGTGTTGTATGTTCCTGAATTTAGTAAAACAAAGTTAGGCTTACCAGTATTCTAGGAGCACTTTTTACCACAGCTTGTGTTAATGGTTATCTTTAAAACATTTGATTGTTTGTTAGTCTCTGAGTATCCAATGGCACTGTCTTGTATTTTAACATTTGGTATCCAAGTCCATGACTCAGTATAATCTCTTGGAAAAGGGAGTTTTATGTAAGTTTAAAACATATACATGTTCTATAACAGCAATAACTTCTTATCAAAAAAGTTATATATTTTTATTATATAAGGGACACTGCTAGTTCATAAGGGACTCACAATGCTCAGTGATTCAATGACTGCTATGTACTTAAAGTGTTTTGTAAAGTACTTCAGTATGTTTACCTAAAAAGTAAAAATTACTGTAAAAATGTAAGTTGTGGTAATGGTGTTATTGCAAGACATTTTTGCCAGCCACAGTGAATGATTTCAAAATGCCACAGTGTGATTAAGCTGTAAGGCACAACAGGTTATATTACAGCATGAAGCCCTAGGTGTGCTGAAATTACCTTTCAACAGCTCGCTCGGGAGTATCTCTGGGAGATTATAACATGACAACTTTACTGTTTTTTTTTAAATGAATAAATGCAGTCATTAAAAAGCATTTTTTACTCAGATAAGTGAAGTACCTTCCATCACCCAGTGTGCAGTCATTAGGTCTAATGTGCTTCTCTGCAGAAATATTTCAGTATGATCCAGGGTTCCCTTCCTTGCTATTGTGGCAAAACGAAGATTTGTTACAGGCACTTCAATTCTCTCTAAAAGAAGGATGTATGCATCCTAATTACCTGATGTACTCAATTTCCAGATTCTACAAAACTTCACTACCAGCAGACTCACTATATTTTCTGAAACAATTTTTGCTCCGAATCTCTTTATATTTCAGTCCATTCTTCCAAGAACAAATAATATCAGACATCACTGACCTGCAGAATGTCTGATTCCTTGGGAGTGGTTTTCAGTGGAGAGCCTTTTGAAAATCTATACCATAAGTCCCAGTAAGTGTTGATCAGTGTTGGCTTTTTTTTTTTTAATTGAACAATGTGACACACCAATCTTCCCTATATTTTTTTGAATACGCAGTCTAGGAAAACAAGTAGAAGGCATAAACCACATTTCTGTGTTGTTTGCACACAAAGACACCATGATGCACAGATTCTAGCCCAGCAAACTGTAAGACCTTTTCAGAATGTAGGTAATAGCTCAAGAGTCCAATTAAAATATATGCCTAAAAGCAGGTAAGGTCTGTCCATGTAGCCCAGCCACTGTAACTCTTTTCTGATCAGATACAAGCCTAGCTCTTCAGCATAGCACAATACCAGCATTTGTTTCAAGTCTCACCAGTGGACCTCAGGAACAACAGAGCTTTTCCCCTCTTCCCTCTGCTTCAGTACCAGAGTGCTGCTGGCTCTGAGTTGAGACCTGAGCTCTTGTGGACTAGTAAGCAATCCAGGTAGCGGTCAAGCCTCTGGTATCACTTTTGCAGCCTCCAAGCGCAAATACTTGATCCTCAGCATTCCTGTAAAAATTATCCTCTCTGCAGTTCTGCCTTCTCTGTTGCATTCTGTGCCCTGCAGAGCCACTAGATTTGTCTCATGGGAAAAAGGTAAAAATCAGCTATTTAAGGGAAAGCAAAGTATATATAAAAGTAAAGGCAAGCTTAGGGGCAACATGTTAAGAGTGTGAAGAGCTAGAGCACAGAGGTAGCAGGTCTGGCGTCTTTCACTAACCATACTTAGCAAGTTAAAGTTCATCACAGAATCTTAAGGGTTGGAAGAGACCTCAAAAGATAATCTAGTCCAACCTATGCACCAGAGCAGGACCTCCTAGAGCAGGTCACGCAGGGACTCATCCAGGTGGATTTTGGATGTCTCCAGAGAAGGAGACTCCACAACCCATGTGGGCAGCCAGTTCCAGTGCTCCATCACCCTAACAGTGAAGAAATTCTTCCTTGTGTTTCTTTGGAACCTCCTTTGTTCCAGCTTGTACCCGTTGTCCCTTGTCCTGTTATTGGCCATCACTGAGAACAGCCTGGCTCCATCCTCCTGACACTTGCCCTTTATGTATTTGTAAACATTAATGAAGTCACCCCTCAGTCTCATGTTCTCCAAGCTAAAGAGCCCCAGCTCCCTCAGCCTTTCATCATAAGGGAGATGCTCCACTCCTTTAATCACCTTTGTGGCCCTGTGCTGAACTCTCTCCAGCAGCTCCCTGTCCTTCTTGAACTGGACACAATATTCCAGATGCAGTCTCACAAGGGCAGAGTAGAGGGGGAGGAGAACCTCTCTCCACCTGCTAACCATAGCCCTCCTAATACAGCCCAGGATGACATTAGCTTTCTTGGCCATGAGGGCACATTTCTGGCTCCTGCTCATCCTGCTGTCCACCCAGACCCCCCAGGTCCCTTTCCCCTTCACTACTCTCTAACAGTTCATTCCCCAACCTGTACTGGTACATGAGGTTATTCTTTCCCAAATGCAAGACTCTACATTTGCCTTTGTTGAATTTCATTAGATATCTCTCTGCCCAACTCTCCAGCCTGTCCAGGTCTTTTTGGATGGCATCAGACCTATCTAGTTCTGCACACATGAGATAAGGCACAGTGCTGCTGTAATTTCCCAGTTACTTGTTTTTTATAAGGTCTCAGTTTTCATTATACTCACACATTAACTTTTAAGAAGCCTACAAGCTCTTAAAGAACAGATTACAGCAATGTGTGCATCTGTAATTTGTCTGGCGCCATGGAAGTCTTTGGGATCTGTTATCCCATATAATGAATAGTTACTACAGTGGCAGAAGTGCCTCTGTGGGCTCTTGGGAAAAAAGAGTTTTAGCTAAATTCAAGGAATAGGGATTTCTTCAACCTGTGTGCAGGGCTGGAGAGAGTTGGGGTTTGTCCTCTACAGTAGTTACACCTTTTAAACTCAGTTGTATACAACTAAAGTAGGAAAAATGAAAGAAATAACAGAATCAATACTTGCAATGGTTCTGTCTTTAAACAAAACTGAGGAATGTTTTTATTTACCTTTCTTGATTTGAGTTACAGGTAAGCCCATAATCTTAGAAACCTAATATCATCTTTCCACAGCACAGACGACAGGTGCTTATCCCTACGTTGGTGTCAGAATGGACCATATTTGTGGTCAAGTGTTTTGATAAGGCTTCACTGGTGACAACAGAAGCACTATATCCATCTAACTTCTATTTATACTAGGAGGGAAGTTGCTATAAGTATTCTTTCTACAATAATTAAAAATGTTTAGCTTTTTCCAAAATCCCTAAATCATCTCCTATAATAACTTCAATTTAAAAAAAAAATCCAATGTAAACAAAATTAAAATATTGCTATGATATGAAAAAAAACAGTATATTCCTGAACCTAACTTCTCAAATCAATTTTGAACTTCAGAATTAATTTGAGGACTTTTTTTTGTCTCATTGTGGCTTAAATGCTGTTGCTAGAAAACAAAGTTTAGATTAATTTTCACTATATAGTGTATTTCAAACCTGATTCTGGAAAAATAAATTTTACAGACATTGAAGTATATCACCTTGTACAATGGGCTTTGAATGTTTTTAAGAACAGTACCTTTTCACATTGTATTTTGGCACCTGGATCTGATTGAATTATTTGTTTTGATGGAAAAGGCTGAAACAAGAAATTCTTCAACTTGGAAGAAAAGAGTTGCTCTAAATTTCATGGCATATATGCATCTCATAAATAGAAGCATTTAAAAGAGTATATCCCTCCCTTTGTCAAGTGTTACAAAATTAGTCAGTTTGATCAGATGTTTAGTAAACGAAAGATAAGTGCGTTGTAGCTGTCCCAGACTCACAGAATTCTGAGCTGGAAAGAATATATTCTGGTTTTTGGGGTTTATTTTTTTGTTTTTAGGGGTTTTTTGTAACTGTCCTCCATCAAAACATTTACTACATTCTCAAATGTTGTCTAATTTTTAAATGATTCACTGATGAAGATTCTACCACTTCCCTCTAAAGACTGTATCAATCTCATAGATTTCACCATTAGAAACTGCATCAGCAGTCAGGTGCAAATAGCTTTTGTCCCGTTTCATAGAATGGTAGGAGTTGGAAGGAACCTTTAGAGATCATGTAGTCCACCTTACCTGTCCTCTGTGATTATTCAAAAATTATGAAGAGCAGCTTAACAACAACATCAGCCAGCACCCTCAGCACTCTTGGATGCATCCCATCAGGACACATTGACTTATGAGTGTTAAGCTTGCCCAACAAGTCTTTAACCTCTTTCTCATCCACCAAGGGAAAGTCCTCCGTTGTCCAGGCCTTCCTATGATCCTTGGTGGACTGGGCTTTCCGAGGGCCGGCCTTGGCTGTAAAGATCAAAGCAAAGGAAGCATTCAGTAGTTCAGCCTTCTCTGCATCCTCAATCACCAGGGCATCTTCTGTGTTCACAGCAGGCCCACATTCCCCCTAATCTTCCTTTTGCTGCTGATCTGTTTGACAAACCCTTTCTTGTTTTTCTTAACTTTCCTGGCTAGATTTAATTCTAGAACATCTTTAGCCTTCCTGGTTATCCCCCTTTCATGTTCTGGCAATGTTCCTATACTCTTTCCAAGAAATCAGGCCCCATTCCCACCTCTCATAGATGGCTGCTTTCTCCCTGACTTGTCCCAGCAGATCTTTGTTCATCTATGGAGGCCTCCTGCCTCCCTTTCCTGCTTTCCTACATGTGAGAACACACTGATTGGTGGAAGTGGCGCTTGAAGATCAATCAACTCTCATGGGCAGTTCTGTCTTCTAGAATCATATCCCATGAGATCCCTCCAAGCAGATTTGTGAAGAGGCCAGTCAGATTGCCTGAAATCCAGGGTCTCTGTCCTGCTTTGTGTCCTGCCTCTTCCACACAGGACCTTGAACTCTATCATTGCATGGTCACTGCAGCCAAGGCTGTCTGCAACCTTAACATCCCCAACCAGACCCTCCTTATTTATCAGCACTAGGTCCAGCAGCACACTCTTCCTTGTTGGTTCCTCAGTCACCTGTGACAGGAAGTTGTCATCAACATTCTGTAGGAACCTCAGGGACTGTGTGTGCTTGGCTGAGTGGCTTTCCCAGTAAATATCAGGGTGGTTGAAGTCCCTCATGAGGACCAGGGATTGTGACTGTGAGGCAGCTCTCAGCTGTTCATAGAAGACCTCATCCACTTCCTCCTCCTGATCAGGTGTCCCGTAGCAAACTCCTATAACAGCATCACCTACCTTACCCTGCCCCTTAATTTTCATCCACAAGCATTCAACCCACCTCACATCCCCACCCAGGCAGAGCTCAATGCACATTAATTGCTCCCTCAACTCCACCTCCTCTCTTTGTTCACCTGTCTTTCCTAAACAATACAAAGCCCCCCATGGCTATGCTCTGGTCATGTGAGCTGTCCCATCACATCTCAGTGACTGCAATGAGGTCATAGCCCCACACCTGCACCCACATCTCCAATTCCATCTCAATATTACTTCATGGGCTACATTACAGAAACCCTGCCCCTTCTTGGCTGCCACATAGTTCTTGCTTGCATCATTACAGTCTCTTGAAACTCACATGAGGACTGAGGTCTCCTTGAACTATGTCTTCAGTATAAATGCTTTATAAAACATATTTTCTGCCTTGCCAGTTTGCAGTCTCCTCAGACAAGTGACTTACTTGACATATATGAAGTGCTAAGGAGATAGATATAAGATAAAAACAAACCTGTGCAAATGTCTTGGGGCTTAGATAAGTGCACTGACATTTAAGCCACCCTTCCCTCTTTTCTTTCATCATTTTTCTCATCAGCCATCACAGGCTTATAGTAAATTAGCGAAAAAAAAAGTTTTTGAATATAGTTGTGGCCTTATGCAATGGCCTTTCTGCACTCTCAGCTGCTGTTTCTTGCAAACATTTTTTTCTTGTACAGAGTACACAAACATATGTATGGCATATCACACAACACTATTCAGAAAAAAATAGAGGAAACTAAAGTATCTGTTTGAACCCAAAGAACGAGAACTCTTACAAACCTCTCAGTAAAAATCTTGTCTCAATATATGTTTTTCACAAAAGCTAAGGTTCTAGAAATGGCTAAAATACACAATGTGTTTCAAAACCAGTGGTGTATGCTCATTTAGAATTCAGGATTCTGGTCACAAGATCTTGCTGAAAGAACCTGAAGAATTAAGGAGAGGAGAAAAATTATATGCTCAAGACAGTAAAAGACTGGAAAAAGACAAACAAGAATAGGATAGTTAATCTTGCAAGATGGGTAAAACAACACACAATAAAGGAATGAAAAATGATACACTTTACTATGGTTTTCAGCTAGAGGACATCAAGGATAAGAGGTCAGAAAAGGGAACAAAGTGGTCCTAGAGTACTCAAAAATACATTACAATTTTAAATTAACAAACTCTTTTTCACCTTTAGCCACACATCCTTGCCCTTCAAGATCAAATATTTTCTGTTAAGATCTCAAAATGTAAGACATATGGCTTTGTCAGTGTTATCATGGATGCATGTTTTTCTCTTTCAGTAAAAAATAATGGATCAAGTGAAAAATACAGGTTTATCAACTCACAAGGGTGGCTTAGGCTCACCTGTACATCTTTCATTCTTTGCTACATTTTTTTTAATGTAGAGGGGTTTTTTTTCATGAAAGAGTTTAATAAATACTAGAAAAGCCAGCTGAAATTTTTTATTCTAATTCTCCAGATGTAAAATACTTTCAGCTAATTCTCCCAAGATAACTAGAAAAGAAATTTGTCAGCCTATTTTACCTAGTTAACCAGCAGATCATGCACAGCAGCCAGGACAAAGATCACATAGCTGCCACATGCCTAAGAAAAGCTGTCTCAGTGACCTGACTGCTGGGCACTCCAGGGCACAATGACAATGGTTACTCAAACTCTCTTACCGTGGCTCTTCAATCTGACATAAATTTCTTGAAGATTCTTTGCAAATAGATATTCCATCTTGCTTGCAAGTATTCTTGCTTACCATGGTGAAGCATCTTTTCTAGGGACTCTCTGATCTGACTAACATTTTAAATATTTTATTCAAAATCAAATAGGTCAAATAAGTAATATCAAGGAAGACGTCCCCATATGACCCCAGAAATATATTACTCTAGATCTCTCTCAGGGGCTTGGGATCTTTTTACACTCCCTGTTCACAATTACCAATGAGTAAATCTGAGCTCGTGTCTCTTTCACAAATGTCCTAGCTACTACTTCATGAAGTCATTGATATTCATTTCAGATAGTTTTACTTGAGAGTGTCAGTACTTTATACACAGTGGAATAAGATCAAGGGAAGACTGAGGGCACTTCAATCAGACCATCTATCCCATGAGGCACAGAAAGTAAATTAGAGAGTATATAAAAGAGTCTGGGATGATATACCCAGCAGCACCGTAGGTTTTCTCCCAAGATAAAACAAACAGATTGTGTCCTTCCCAAACTACCTGATAATTTCTGTCTTAGCTTTCACCTGTACACCCACCTCTTGGGTAAGAGTTCAAGCATCAACACCACTTCTTGATGACATCACTGTTCCCTATGTGTCCCACCCTGCTGCCTGCATCAGCTCCTGTGTCTGCACCCTCAACTGGTTGCGTCTGGACTGACACCCAAGAAATATTAGTACAAGCCACAAACCAGCCCCAGCCAGCTGCTATCACCCTAGAGAAAACAGTGCTTGATTCAAGTGTAAAGACAGCTGTCTTCTGGATCCAAATAAGAAATTATTTGGGGGGGAAAAAAAAAAAAAGTTTTCCTTTGAGGTTTCCTTTTCCAAAGCTAAATATGCAAATCTTGAATACTTGGGAGTGAAAAATATTGGTTTTGACATATTATACTGAACCAATTCAAGCATAAACCATTTCCAACTGACAAGTTTCTCTCTAACTCCTGGGCTCACAGTTCTTTGCATGTTAAAGGAACAATTCAGTCATCATCAGACATCAAATTGTATATGTGGACTCTTAGATATTTCTTTAAAATGTGCTAATTTTAATAGTGTTTGTATTTCAATTCCAATTTTAATGGTGTTTGTATTTCAATTCCAAGTTGTAACAGGTAAAATACATTATCATGTTTTAAAATTAAGTCCTTTGCAAACAGTGAAGACAGAACTATTTAGTGCTATGCTCCACTGAAGCATTTTTTCACAGACACATCAGAGTTTATAGGAAGGAAAGTGTGCCTATCTTTTAAAGTATGTTTTGGTCCCGAAAGATGAAACTGACTTTCATTTGAAAATTACTAAGCCATAGAAATGTGAAAATAAAAACATCCCTATTCTTGCAGTTTTACATTCAGGCCAGAACCATGGATATTTTTGTTCTTATATGCCTAAAGCTCCAGTTGTAAGTGCCCAAATATTGCTTTTTAACACAGTGGATAAACTCCTGCAGCAATTACATTGACAGCTTCCATGTAAGAGATAGAATATTCTCTTTGCAAACCCTTGCCTATTCACAAATAACTTTTGTCACTAAATGACCTTCTCTTCTGTCTCTCAAAAGTCTAGCAACACAACACTGTGTTGCAAATGAGCAGTTAGTCTACTACTCTATCTTAATTTCTTTTTTTTTTAAGTCAGCTTTAATAATATCACTTACCATATTATCACATGATTGATACAGAGCAGATTTTATCTGTAGTATAAAAAAGATATAAGGTTGAGATATATTGTCAGCAACAACTGCTTAGGTTGCACCTTGGCAGAAATTACTTTTCCTAACCACTTTAGACTAAGACTGTAAGAAATAGCTACTCATTTTACTTTAGTCCCAGTCTGGGCTGTGAGGAGGAAAGGATGCAACGAATCCCATTACTCCTCAATGTCTTCCAAATATCATTTGTATAAATATCTTCTGTCTGATTGGTATCATATTTTATAAATGCAAAGCAAAACCATGTAACCTGAGATTACTGGATTTGTTTCACAGCACAAAGATTATACAGTTTGGAATATACACACCATTGGTTTCTTTTCACTCATGAAGACAGAAATGCCATGTATTGTAATAAAAAAAAATGTAGTCTGGACAATATTAAACTGTTATATCACAGATTCATGCAAAAAATGCTTCAACAAAATCTGCATTTCTGGGTTATTAAACTTTAGTGATCCTGACATTAAAAATACTTGCTAATTTCAGTTATAAACAGTGATATCATATTCACAACAGCTTTAAGTGAAAAATTATTCTCCTTCAGTTTCTAGATGAGGTTTTTGTAAGCATGTCTCATAGTAAAATCACAAGCTGGATTTCACAGCCAGAGCTTTTGCTCCCAAACTCACATTTATTAGCCCACATTTAAAAGCATGCATGAAAAGGAGCTGACAAGAGCACAGTGAGGCATGAATTTCAAGTATATTCCAACATCAAAGGTCAGAAGCAGATTTCCTATTTGAGTAGCAATTATAAATAGCCATCAGAGGCAAAATTGGATTGAAATACTGGGTTATGTTGTGTTCCCTGTCGATTTTGAAAGGTTAACATTGTGAAGGAAAGAAGAAAAAGATTTATTCCATCTTTCTAAATAATTAAATGCTTTCCAAAAAGGGCAGATATGGGGTACCAGAGCACTTTTTTTTCCAAGAGAGGTATTCACAGACTCAGAGATTTTAAGGTCAGAAGGACAATCCAAGGACACCTTCCTATTCATGTACTATCTGTTTTCTTCTTTAGTGTCATCTCCCTCAATACCTCAAAGGTATACACTGTCTAGACTGAGCAGCAGATGGCTACTGATGTGCACTCCAAGGCCCCGCGCTCCTCGTCATCTACTGCAAAATTTCTGTGTCCTGAAAGCCTCTTCTTAAAGTACCCAAATCTGAGGAGTCAGGGGGAAGGAAATATGTATTCTTTTTCCAGGATATGACTGTATATAACTCCCAAAATGCAATTTTTTATTAATCTTTTTTTGTTCTCCATCTATAAGCCCCCTTGATTTCCTGACTTTCATGACTACCTTTCCATGGTTACCTTTCTCACTTCTCTTTCCATTCTTCAAATTCAGTGTTATCCACAATTTCCTTCTCACCTCTGTCCTTTTCAGTGTTCTTTTCATCACCCAAAATACATCCAATTCCATAATACTTAGTGCAATAATTATAGCTGGAGGGAAGATAACAATAACAACTACTTTCATAATTCCAGTACATTATTGGTAGCATTTTACCACTTTTCAGCAGGAATGTTTAGGAGTGTGTAGAGCACTGAAGGTAAAAAAAAATCAGCACTGGGGTTTCTATCTGGTGTGAAAATCCTTGTGATTGTGAAATGTTTCATTAAACAGCTGCTGTAACTCTTCTATACTTTAGCATTTAGGGGAAATATCATGGATAGAAGCCATTTGCTTAAGCTGACTTTGCACAGACAAACTATGAAAGATATCATAAATTAAATGACTTTGACAAGTAACAACCCTCACAGCTACTTTAGCCTAATATTCTCAGGTGCTGGATTTATCTAGGTGACATCATTGAGAAGTCAAAGTAGGAAATTAAATATATCCTAGGTGATTTCCTCTGTACATGCTTTATGTGAAAAATGATAAATAGAGCCCTGTATTTTGAACAGGAGGCTGCAGCAGGGGCAGTGCTGACAGACTCTAGGCTTTGTGCCAAGGTATTTATTTACTTGTTTTGTCATGATAAATATTAAGCCACAATCTGAATTCTCACCTAGCAGCAAAACTTGGAAGTGCATGGCACAGAGGATCTTGCTGTGTCTCTGTGTCCGCTCTCCATAGGGAATGAGGTGTTCACGTACTTCATCAGTGTCTGACCTTCAGGGTTTCCATTTCATCATAGGGATGAAAACTATTGCATTTTTGCCAACAAACAACCCAAGTACTTTTCCTGGGACTGTCAGATTTACACAGTGGTCCACATTTCCAAGCAACTTCAAAACAAAATAGTTTTGATTTAACCACAGAAAATATATTTTAAATATTATGGCTATGTTTGTGAGGAGTACTGGCTTAGATCTCTGTATAACAGGAAATGCCTTTTATCAGACCTTTGCTAAATAGAAAAGAAAACAAAATTTAACAGTCTATTTAGCAAGTATAACTGCATGCATAATCACCTAATGAAATAGTTACAGATGAGTGACTGCAAACGTGTTACCTTTTACTGAGAAGAGCTTTGCATTTTACCAGAGCAACAGTAAAGAATGACAATTATGAAATAAACACTTAATGAAAAAATGTTATATCCATTTAGGATACTTTACCACTTTGGTTTGTGTAGTCACTGAAAATCGTTTCAGTTGGGTGCTATAAAGGTTTATTTTTGTATGTAAGTTATCAGCTAGTGCAAATAGTGAATCATTCCTATTGCATTCAGGATTTAAAGAGTATTCACAACAATATTAGGAAGACACTAGCATCAGGCAGCTGAACTGCTGTACAAATCCCTGCAGAAATGTGGACTGAATGAGGCTGTGAGATGAGAATGCATACTTAAACCACCACTGAAGGAATACAAAACATCTAGATCCAAACCATTTGTGCACATTTTATATACTCAGACATGGAGTTGTGAAAAAATAATTGAAAAATTGTGTGGTTTTTTGCTCACATTTGATTAAATTGCCTCTCTTAGTCACTTCACTAATAGCTTGGTGTTACACTGTGCTGCCCTATTTACAAAAGAGCCAGGTCACTCTGTTCTCTCCCTAGTCCTTTGCTTCTCAAGTCTGGGAGAACAAAAAGCATCTTAAGATGACATTTCCTGAGCTTGATTCCCCTACTTATTCCCCAATGCCATCACAGTAATATCCTGTGTTAATTTTGCTAAACAGAAGGAAGAAGGTATCAGCCCTATTAACTTCAAAGGAAAACTTTTATTCCCAGGTCCCTGCTAGTATAAGTCATTTTACAGCTTTTGAAGGAACTGCCTCTGTGTCCTAGATCACAACGTATAAACTAATGTTTGAATAAAAGTGAGATTTGGACAATAAAATGTCTTTGACAGTACAGGAGACTGAAGAGGGACAGGGACGAAAAAAATAAAAAAACAGCACTATTAGGTCCATAGAATCCATGATGCAATTTTTCTAACCTAAACACAGAGGGTTTGCACCATGCAATATGATATGAAAAGGTGCTCACTTTCAGTCAATAATTCAGTCTTAGAGTCAGTCTGGATGTTAATTTGCAAGCACCATAAACTCACATCTGGAGTTAGTAAAAAAAAGCATGAAGGTGAAGGAGGCTAGCACTTTTACCAAGGGGCTGTGGAATAGCTGCATTTCCCTCCTAACTACATTGCTGTCTCTGCCTGGTAATTCTGGAAGGGAAAATTCAGGCCTGAATTTCAGAGCAGAGAAGTGGGATAAACAACAACCAGCTACAGATCCTTTGTTGTCAAATGTCTGCTGATGTTTTTATGTAGTAGTAGTAGTACAGCATCATTGAAGGCTGTCATATCTCCAGCTCCCTTCACAATGTGTACCACTGTTTTGCTGTTTGAATTTCAGTATGCACTGTTGTATTGGTCTTCTCCAGTCTTCACAGGTTTTAATACCAGAAACACTTGCTCAGTCAGTAAACTTCAATTACCCGTGATAAAAATGTAGCTTGTGTTATTGACAATCTTTTGCTTGTAAAATTATCATTAATTGTGTTAAGTCTTGTGTCTTCATTTGAGCTTCTTCTCACTTTACACATAGAATAAATGTTTAAACAATCAGAAAAACATTCTGCTAGAGGTAGGCTAAATTTGAAATACTGAGGCTAGAAAGACACTCTGGCTACAAGGAATTAGTTGATCTCTCAAGATTTGTGATTGCATGTTTCATAGTGACATCATTGAAAACAATTTGTGAGGATTTAGAAGGAAGACTACCCTAAACACGTGTAGTGGAAAAGTATAGAAATAGAAAAATGTAATTCAGAGATGGTAAGGGATTAGTGAATATAGATGAATGAAATTAGATAGCATTACTGGTCAACACGGGAACTGAGCATAGGACCCAAAGCTCTCTGACATCTATTTTTTGTGTGTGACTTTGTCTTTACATTGCAAAATCAAATTCTTCACCCTTCTTCTCTTTTACCACTTCAACATAACAAGCAATGAGAGGTGAGACTTACAGATGATATATGACAAACCAGTGCCATTGCAGAGTTTTTCATGATACAGCTCAGACTGTCCTGCCAGACTGTGAGCTGCAGTTTCCATCTTATGCTTGCCCATGTAAAAGGAGTAACATATGCCAAACACCACAGATGGGTCAACAGCTGGCACATGTTTTATCTGTCACTGAGTATTTCCCAGTCAAATAGATAGTTTTGGAAAATGGTCAGGGAAGGCATTAGAAAGCTATCCAGTGCCATTGATAACAAGAAGAATAATGCTCCACAGAAGAATTGCTGCCAGGGCAAAATGTTGGCATGTGATAAATATCACAAAACTTGCAACTTTTTCTCAGCTAGTTCACCAGACAAATGTCACCCACTTCCAAGGAAGCTCTCACTGCTGTTTTATAAAAATAGAAAAAAGATGTTCACTGACACTAATAAACTTACTCTACAATAAACTCAGTACTTGAACCAAAGCCAATACTAGCACTCAGCCCCCAAATCTTCTTTCATGTCTTAAGTCACTATCAGGGCTGATAACATTCTTCAGTGAGTAGGAGGACACTTGCTGTGAAATTTAAACAAACACTAGTAGTAATGTTCTACTTGGATTTACTGATTCTGTTGAAACTGTAATAGTTCTTAACTGTTTCTGTCACCAACTCAGTAGGCAGAAGCAGAGGAAAGGCACAGTGCAGTTCTAGGACTACTCAGCACTGTGAATAGCTTTTCTTCCAACATGTAAGGTAACAGTAAAAAGAAAAACCTGAAAGCCCAATGTCCTTAATCTCCAGGACGTGTAATTCCCGTGTTGACTGATTCTAGAAGGGACTATTATTTTCAAGTAAATTATTTCCTTATAATCTTTTAGCTATTGCTGGAGACATAATGGCAATCATACCAAAATACTTGGAAAGTGAAGCTAGTGAGCGATGCTAGTATGTACATCTGATACAGTACATGTTTAATGTCATTGCTAACAGAGTGAATCTATGGCCTGATGGCTTCTTCCAAATTGATACTGGGAAGTCTTCTCTGACACAGTGGTTCACAAAACCAAACTACACTTCAACAGATTAGTCCCCACAGCCAACATCTTGCTTGTTCTTGTACTATACTTGTACCCATTTGATTCTTACATCTTGCATTTACAATGCATTCCTCAAAGTGAGAGCCAAATCATTGTGTGTATTCATACAGCGCCTTGTGCAGTAGAGCTCTGGCCTCTAGGTGTTACCATAATATAAAGAATAAATAAAACATCTATTTTGGGATATCCAGACGTTTTCCAGGCACAAAGTAAAGTTTTGTGCTGATAGTAATTAATTAATAAAAAAACTTTCTTTCATAGCAAAAAAATAGCAGAATCGTAAAAAGAGTGTATTTTACCTGTACACAAAAGCACTTAATCCAGACTTTCTGGAAATCTCACTTATCACAGATGCTTTTTTTTTTTCTTCTTTCAGGTGAATAACATGACAGTGGAGATTGCCTGAGATATTAACAGAGCCCTGATAATAATTGAGATGGTCTGAGACAGTGTGTTCTACTAAAAGATCCTGAACTCCAGAACTTGCTTTTCCCACTCTTCCACAAAGCTTGAATTAGTCGACCTCTAGGTCATGCTACAAAGGATACTTTTTCTACCAAGATCTTTCTGGGAAATCAGGATGAGTAGGATTGTGTTAGATGGTGGGCAAGACTTATTTTCTGGGCTTTTGGAAGGCTTTTATATTATGGCATTGTTTTTGGCTTGTGTTTTATTTCACATGCTTACTTGGATTTTTAGATAGGTTTGTTTCTCACTAAATCAAAACAATAAATAAGAGTGCAATAGATTGCTGTTGAAACTGCAAAACTTAGGACAGTTCTAGTAATTTCTGAACAGCTTGTTCCCAAAGGAGAAGTGGAAGGAGGAAGGGACGGTCTGTCATCAACTGCTGTTATGGAACACAATTTTCTTTTGATTGCCTTTTAGGCCGACACTGCAGATACCTTGTGTTGGTGTAGGGGATGTTATCCCAGTAGCATTCTCCAGTGTTGCAGCAAAAGCAGCTTCGCTTCTCTTAACTTTAACTCACTTTACACACCAAGGAAACTCGGGAGTGAAATCCATAGGAGGACGATTCCAGAAATACCAGTTCTGCTGAAGGAAGACAAAAAAAAACCAGGTGCAATAGACATCCTGACAAAGCTTCTTTGCAAACAGAGTGGAGTTTAGGACAGGTTATTTTGTTAGGAAACCCACAGTCAATGTGTGTAAACACTACAGATTCTGATGTGTGTTATGATGTATAGGTGTCCACTTTAATCAACAGTTGATCAGAGAGGAGACAACATGTTGTTGGACAAGAGAGTCCAACATGTTTCTTTTGTGTGATCTAACTCCCAGACGGTGTCTAAACAAAATGAATTCTGCAAATATTTCCTATTTTGCTGTTTTGTTTTGGTTATTTGTTTGTTTTGGAGCTTGCCAAGATGATTGGCTAGTGTAGACCTTTCCAAAGACAGAAAAGATTTTGATTTGTGAATAAATTAAACACTATCTTAACTTCTTTACAACCTCTTTATAAACAAAAAAGACCTTCTGAAGTCATTCTTTGTCAAGGCTTTTCTTTAGTCTAGGACATAACTGCCTTTTGGTCTGTAAGTGTACTACTTCAGTGTAGCTGACACCCACTTTAGTGAGAATGACATAATTAGAAAGTACAGTGTGTCCTTGCTTTTCTTAATTTTTGAGAATAACAGAGTGCTTGGTGTGAGTTGGGAATTACATGGGCAGCGGAAAACTTCTGTCCCCAAACTCAAGAGAAAGAACCTGCTGTACATGTACTTTATCCTTCTAACAGTTTTTATAGCATCTGAATATAGCCAGGAAAATTTGTAAAGGTTTTCTTTGACTTGGAGTATTTCTTTAGTCATTTTGAAAGTTTCAGTTACTTCACCTAGTGTTTGGGAAGAACAGTCAAGCATCCCCTACTCCACTGTTTCTGTTTTTATCAAGTATGGGCCCCTTGCTTTACTAAGATAGCTTTACAGAACCATCCAAACCTAAATATAACACATTATTAAGATCTGTTAAAATAAAAATATGTATTTATCACCAGAAACATTAGGCAGAAGATCTGGATTTTTAATCTGACTAATTGAACTTAGATATTTTCATGGCATTTAACATGGTGAATGGTTTTTAGAACTGAGAAAGATCTTTCTGCATAGCCAGGGTACTGCTGATAAAAGCCTGGTTCATTTACATTGATGCAGTTCTTGAAAGCAGAATTTTTTCCACTTTACCCGCCTCCATGGTGTGTCCTGCCTCCACTGTGCTGGGACACTGGAGATTATGCTGCTGCAGTTCTCCTGCTCCTGTTAGTGAAGCATGATCTTTGCCACTATTTAATTTTTTTATTATTTATTTATTTATTTATAACTTATTGAAATTGTTCTATTTGTGCTGTGTTAAACAGCAATTCCTCAACTTGTTCCAAGTAAGAAAATAGTGAACTAAGATTAATATTTGTTAGACTCCAAAGAGGAGGAGACCAGTAGTAGTCTCTCAACTGGCATTTTATACAAACTAAATATATTTAGACTTGGTGAAAGATTTAAAAGTTGTCAAATTAACACACAACTGGCTCCTACTTGAATAAACAGATGAAAGACGGGGTCCTTCACATCGTATATCCAAGGACTATTTTCATTGTCAAAGCCTGAGCTACGTAAGTCACAAACATGACACAGAAAGGTGCACTTTTAAACAAAATCATCTGCAAGTAAAATAAAAACATATCATGCTGAAATAAGAGCACTCCCTAGCAGATTTCACTGGCTTAAGTTCTGTCATTTGACTGTACTCTAACTAAAATGGCACAATGTCAAGGTCTCTCTTATGGCAAACGTATTACCAAGATACAAGAGCACGGTGACTTTTCCTCTCCAACCTTCTAGGAGTCATTAAAGGGTGAAGTAGCTCTGACAAGCAGAGTGAAGAAATCCTATCCAGACTTTTAAATGTCCAACCAGACACTACCTTCCTCTGCAAAGAGGAGTTGTCTTTTGTAGCACTTCACAGTGAAGCTGAACATTTTCTAAGACTTTTGTTTCTAAGAATAAAAAATAACCCCGCTTCAGGACATTTTCTTAGACACACATTCCAGCATAAGTCAAGCCTCAGGACATGGTGTGAGTTAGTTTCCCAAGAGGACAGAACTGATGAAAAGAGGAAACAAGATGGAAACAATAGCACTACTCCCACATCATCAAACACTAGTCTTTGCTTCAAACAGGGATCAACAAATCACTGTGTGAGCAATGAGAAATACGATAAATTTACCACACTGCAATAAAATCAATTGTAATGGTAACTGCTCCTACTGCTAAGAAAATGTTATGCTTGATTTCTTTCATTATGGGTTCAACCAAGACATTAGTCTCTAGTGTTTTTTGCTACTGAAGGCCTCAGCCTCACCTTGTGGATCTACTCAGACCTACATACACTATTGATCCCTGAAGTAGTTGCCTACAGACACACAGTCCATCCAGTAGCTGCCCTGGATCCTTGTTCTCCTCACGTGATCTTGCCACAGATATACATACCTAAATGGGCCTCAGCTGATTCCCATACTTTGCAGCTTCTCCAGCAAGTGACCTAGACCTCCTGGTTCCCCCAGTAGCCTCATTCTGAAACACAAAAGTATAGCTGGCTCCCAGGTTACCCATCCTACAGACCAGCTTGGTATTCATTGGTGATCACATACTGACATATGCAACCTCAGCTGCTGCAGGCACACTGGCTCCTCTGCCCTGTGGGCTTCTCTGCCCTGTGGTCTCCTCTCCAGTGCCTGCACTCAAACCCCTATACAGACACACACACTCAGACAGAGAGTCTCCCACCCAGGAAAAGAGTTAGAAAGGGAATTTAGCAATGAGCCAAGACACTCTGGCAGATCAGATGAGGGCACTGGCCGGCCACTTGTTCACACAACTGACTCCTTTTATTGCCTTTATCCCTTTGTCTTCCCATGCTCATTCTTGCTCAAACCACCTTGACTCTTCCTTCCCCCAATCTTTAGTTTCTTTCATAACCATAACAATGCTCTTCCCTGATATCCCATAGTAAGTCTATACCCCTTGGCAGTGAACCCCCAGGTCTGCAGGCGATCTCAGGAAAGCCTCCCCCAGGGCCCCACAGTGACAGACTTCACTACCAGTCATGGGGCTGACACTCTCCTTTGATGTCTATAGCAGGGCTGGATCAGGGGTTCTTGTCTCTGGATTATTGAGATTCTCCTATCTGCCATTGTTCCTTTATGTTCCTTTGCATGTGTAGAGACCAGTTTCTCATGCAGCCTATCAATACTTAGTATAAAAATGGGTGGGGTAAGAGTGCAAGAACTCCTACTCTGAGTGGAGCTCAGAGTCATGTTCAACTCCAGTCACTCTCATGCCCCTCTTCTGGTTGCATTTCTTTAAGCATTTGAGCAGATGCTTTCAACTGTGGAGTTGCTTGGAGAATTACTGTTGCTAACAGTGACTTATGATTATGAACAACCAGAAAAAAACAAAATACCTTTCTTTTCTGTCTTATGGTTTGTTAGGGTTTTTTCCTCGTGGTTGAAAATGTTAATCAATTCAGGAAAGAGAGAGTAGGTGAAAAACCCATGCCTACCCTCAGAGATTTTGTCAACAGCTGAAGTATCAGAAACAGATGACAGCTGACATGACAAAGTTATGAACACCTTTGGTTGATGTGCTATGGGCACACCATGAGTTCTGTCATAGAAGATACGTTATATCACACCAGTCTGCAGAGCTAAAAAGCTGATTCTTTCTGAAATGCATCTACAGTGCATTATAGGGTGACAGCCACCAGTCAAGTTTTCACATTCCAAGCAAAATCTTCTCTTCCTGTAAATTTCCTGATTTTGTGGCTTTTAATTTCTGCTAATCTGTCTTGTCTTTTATGCACACAAGGTGTGTATAAACAGAGTTAAGTAGGAAAAATTCATGTGATTCTTTACTTTGCATTGAACAAACCTCAGTCACATAATCTTTGCAGACACTTTCCCTTAAAACCCTCAAATGTCAGGCAATAATAAGAACAATTGTTCTAATGAAGTATAGATTCTTAAAATATATATAATTTAGTGTCTCTTTTGAGATCTGGACGTAGAATTTGCCTTATTTTCCTTAAAACGAGAGTCAAGATTTTTGTTTCTTTCCATGAGGACCTGAGGCAATTTTGCTTTTTCTTATTTTAGCTCTTTGCTTTATTTTAATCACACAAATATAACTTTTAAAACACTTCTTTGCTTATTACTATTGGATTTCAATAATTCTATATGAGTTTCAAAAAAAGGTTTTGCTCTCCAGTGAATGCTGAGGGATCTGCTTGTCCAGACACAACCAGTTGAGATTTCAGAGATTCTCATGGGAAAATGCAAATTAAATTGACCCCACAGGACTACCTGAGTCACTGCTCTGTCTCACAATGTTTATGAAAGATGATCTTCAGAGACAGTTTATAATGTGCATCTCTTTTTCTCTTATATTGAGTGCTTAGCCCTTTTTGTTACATTGAGTGTGCATATTGCAAGTCTTGAGCTGCTTCCATTCATACAAATTAATATCAACCACTGTTTATTGATGGTAAAGGTATTATTTATTTTATGGAATCTATACTGTTATGTGTCTAACATATATTCTAATAGATGGTTTTATATACAACTATGAAGGACTGTTTTAAAAGGATTTTCTGCTACTGCTTTGGGAATTACTGACTTATAGATCATGCAATCTTTGCTCACATTTGTTTAATAATGGATTTTGTACCTTTTCAATAGCACAGGAGAGTAGCTGATTATAATAAGGCTGCAAGGTCTGATGAAAAGCTACCCCATTACAGAGAAGAGCTGATGAATATAGTTAATAAAACAACAACTCCAGCAGGAACATTGCAGTGATCAGAGGGTGGGGTTGGTGGCAGGGGTAGGGGAGGAAAAGTTGTACACAGTGGAAACAAGGACATATTGCCAAAAATCAGTCTAGAAGAATGGCATACAATGGAGAGATAGACACAGAAGCCTATAGTAAAAAATGATATACAACTGGAAGAAAACATAAAAGGCAATCAGGAAATGCTGTGTAATGCATTAGACGTAATAATGTGATAGGAGAAAGAAGAGATTGCTATTTTAAGGGAGAAGGTGAGTTATTGCAGATGACAGAGAAAACAGAAGTGTTCTTGCTTCAGTTTAGTTGTTTTATTCTGTGTAAAGAAGTTAACTGACATCAGTCACTTAACATGGCTAATATTAATAACAAGGGCTGAAGAAAACAGGCCATATTAGGGAAAAATAGGTAAATGATATTAAAATAAATTAGATATTTAGTTATTATTCCCTAATGAGAATCATTTAAGGCAATTACTTCCAGCAGTTTTTTTGGATGATTCGTGAGGACACAGTGGACTGGGAAAAGGGAAACAACTAGTATCCATTAGCGGGGGAAGGGAAGGAGTATAGATAAGAAAGATTAAGGGAGCTATATGCCCAAGAGAACATGTAACATTGATGTCATGAAAAATATTAGATGCTATGTTATTAATCAGTTTGCAAGAACCTCAAGACTACAAGAATAATCAAGTCATAATGAACAGCCAACATTTGTTGGTCAAAAACAGGATTTAATCAAAACAATCTTGTTTGATTTCCTAGAAGACACAAAGTAGATGTAATCTATTTTGAATTTAGTAATGCTTTTGACCTAGCTTGATGTAGCAATCCTATAAACAGACTGGAAAAATATTAGAAACATGTCATTAGAGGAAAAAAAAATACTTGAAGTACATTTAATTTCATCTCAAAGTAGAGAGGGTGTTTTAGTTAACACATTGGCCTCACTTATTCTATATTTATCATCCAATTATTATTTATGAGAGTGATTTAAACAAGAGAACAGAAAACCACATGTCTTAAAATTGACCATGACACCAAACTGGAAAGCAAAGCTTTTGGAAGCAGAATAAGAAAATTATTTTGACACATTGAAGAAATTACAAATACAAAGAAAAATATATCCATAATTACAAGAGATAAAACCACATTCAAGGAGAAAAAAAATCTTATTCAAAAATTTGTGTTAGGCGGTATCTATCTTGAAAGCTGCAGTGCAGAAAAAAATCTGTCACCTGCAGAGGAATGCACATATCACAAAATGTCTATTGCTGAAAATAAGACAAATGTAATTCTAAGAATCATTAGAGTTTCATGTACACAACAACAGTAAAGGACACTTTTTCACTCAACGTTGTTAAAACTTCTAAAAGAATATCACAGAAAAAAGTGAAGACATGTAAACTGCAATAGTAAGAGTCTTAGAAAATGCCATCTATACAGGAAGTTAAAAAAACACCTCAAAAAAAAAAGGAAAAAAAATACAGACTAGGAAAGAGATAATATGCAAAAGGATGTTCTCAATAGGACAGAAATGTGCCATTGCCTGCATGCATGGGCTTAGGAAACCAGCTGTAGGTCTATTCTGGATGTCAGGATAAACATAAGAAGAAACAGTCCAGTGTTTAAACACAGAACAGGAGTCTCAGAAAGGCTTCACACCAGAGAAGTAGGACACCGAGCCAGGTTGCCACCCTGGATTTCACGCGAGCTAACTTTGTTCTCTTCAAAGACCTGCTTGGAAGAATCTCATGGGACAATATCTTCAATAATAGGAGTGACCACGAAAGCTGATCGATCCTCACTTCCTCCAAGCCCAAGATCGGTGTTTCCCCATAAGTAGAAGATCAGGAAAAGAAGGCAAGAGGCCTACATGGATGAAAAAGCCATCTACTGGATCTACTCAAGGAAAAGAAAGAAATCTATATAAGGTGGGAAAAAGGCCTGGTTGCTTGAGAAGAGTATAGGAACATTTCCAGAGTATGCAGACACAAAACCAGGAAGGTCAAAGCCCTTTTCAAGTTAAACCTGGTAAAGGAAGTAAAGGAAAACAATAAGGGCTTTTTCAAATACATCAGCAACAAAAGAAAGATTAGGGAGAATGTGAACCCACTGTAGAATGAGGCGGGTGCCCTGGTGACAGAGGATGCAGAGAAGGAATAGCTACTGAGTGCCCTCTTTGCCTCGATCTTCACTGCCAAGGCCGGCCCTTCAGAATCCCAGTCCCTGGAGGATAGTAGAATACTCTGGAGAATGAAAAACTTTTCCTTGGTGGACAAGGATGAGGTTAGAGACATGTTGGGCAAGCTTAACACACATATGGGACCTGATGGGATGCACCCACGAGTGCCAAAGGAGCCTGCTGATGTTATTGCTAAGCCACTCTCCATCATTTCTGAATGATCATGGAGGATGGGTAAGATGCCTGAGGACCAGAGGAAGGCCAATGTCACTCCAGTCTTCAAAAAAAGCAAGAAGGAGGACCCAGGAAACTACAGGCCGGTCAGCCTCACTTCCATCCCTAGAAAGGTATTGGAACAACTCATCCTGGATACCATCTCAACACATAAAGGAACAGATGGTTATCAGGGGAAGTAAACATGGATTCACCAAGGGGAAATCCTGCTGGACCAACCTGATAGCCTTCTATGATGGCATGACTGGCTGGATAGATGAAGTGAGAGCAGTGGATGTCATCTACCTTGACTTCAGCAAGGCTTTTGACACTGTCTCCCATTATATCATCAGAAAGATCAGTCAGTGTGGCTTGGATGAGTGGACAGTGAGATGGATCAGAACTGCCTGAATAATAATACCCAGAGGGTGGTGATCGATGGCACAGAGTTGAGTTGGAGGCCTGTAGCCAGTGGAGTTCCACAGGGATCAGTTCTGGAGACAGTCTTATTCAACATCTTCATAAAAGACCTGGATGAGGGGACAGAGTGTACCCTCAGCAAGTTGGCTGATGACACCAAACTGGCTGATTCCCCAGAAGGCTGTGCTGCCTTCAGTGGATTCAGTGGAATCTCAATCAGCTTGAGAGATGGGCAAAGAGGAACCTCATGAGGTTCAACAAGAGCAAGTGCAGCATCTTGCACCTGGGGAGAAACAACTCTGGGCACCAGATTAGGCTGGGGATTGACCTGCTGGAGAGCAGCTCTGCAGAGAGAGACCTGGGAGTCCTGGTTGATAATAAATTAATCATGAGCCAGCAATGTGCCCTCATGGCCAAGAAGGCCAATGGCATCCTGGGATGCATCTAGAAGAGTGTGGCCAGCAGGTTGATGGAGGTTCTTCTCCCTCTCTACTCTGCCCTGGTGTGGCCTCATCTGGAGTCCTGTGTCTAATTCAGGACTCCCCAGCTCAAGAGGGACAGGGAACTGCTGGAAAGAGTCTAGCGTAGGGCCAGCAAGATGATGAAGTGACTGGAGCATCTTTCTTATGAGGAAAAGCTGCTGGATCTGGGACTGTTTAGAATGTAAGAAGCTGAGGAGGGACCTCATTAATACTTTCAAGTATTTGAAAGATGTATGTCAAGACGATTGGGCAACACTTTTCTCTGTAGTCTCCAGTGACAGGACTAGGGGAAATGATATAAGCTTGAACACAAAAAGTTTCACTTAAGAAAAAACATTTTACCATAAGGGTGAGGGAGCCCTGGCAGAGGCTGCCCAGGGAGCGTGTGAAGTCTGCTTCTCTGGAGGTTTTCAAAACTGGCCTGGATGTGTTCCTGAGTAACTTGATCTAGGTGGTTCCACTTGAGAAAGGGAGGTGGACTAGATGATAATTATAGATCCCTTCCAACTCCTATCAGTTTATGATTCTATGATTTACCAACAGTTTCATCAACTCTGCTAAGAGCCATTGTCAGGGTGTACCCTAGCCAGTAACTAAGGATCTTACAATCAGTCGCACATTCCCTGCTGGTGGGATGGGAGAGAGAATCAGTAAGATAAAAGTGGGAAAACTTGTGGGTTGATATAAAGACAGTTTAATAAATAAAGCAAAAGCTCCACGTGGAAGCAAGGCAAAACAAGGAATTAATTTACTCCTTCCTGTCAGCAGGCAGGTGTTCAGTCATCTCCGGGGAAAGCAGGGCTCCATCACACTTAATGGGTACTTGGGATGACAAATGCAATCCCTCTGAAAATCTCCTCCTCCTTCTCCTAGCTTTATATGCTGACAGTGATGTCATGTGGCCTGGGGCATCCCTCTGGTCTCCTGGGGTCAGCTGTCCCAGCTGTGTCCCCTTCCAGCTTCTTGCGTACCCACATCCCACTCACTGGTGGGGTGGGTTGAGAAGCAGAAAAGGCCTTGACTCTACATAAACACTGCTCTCCAGTAGCTAGAATATCTCTGTATTATCAACAATGTTTTCATCACAAATCCAAAATATAGCCCTGTACTAGCTGCTATAAAGAAAATAAACTCTATATCAGTTGAAAACTAACACAGTCTTGTAAGTATGTGCAATTATGACTAAATGATCTCTTTCAAGGCTGTTACTGCATTTTGTTTCTTTGATACTAATATCAACCATTTTCCCACCAAAAAATCTATAGCAAGTGACTTCTAGTCCTAAAATAATTCTGAATGAAGTTGGAATAAGGCTGATATCACAGTATAATCCAGTTCCATGGAGTCATGGAATAGTAGTGGTTGGAAGAGACCTCTAGAGTTCATCAAGTCCAACCACCCTGCTAAAGATTAATCTTGTTCAGGTTGCAGAGGAATGTGTCCAGATGGGTTTAAAAATTCCAGAGAAAGAGACTCCACAACCTCGCTGGGTAGCCTGTGTCACTGCCCTCTCATCCTCACAGGAATGAAGTATCTCCTCATGTTCAAGTGAAACTTCTTGCGTTCCAGCTTGTGGCTGTTATCTATTGTTCTGTCACTGAGGGCTACGATAAAAAGACTCGTCCCAACCTTTCAACAGCTGCCCTTGCACTTGCTTTTGTTAAACCTCGTGAGGTTCTTTTCTGCCCAACTCTCAAGATAGTCTAGATCTCACTAAATGGCAGCCCAGTCTTCTCATGTGTTATCCACCTCTCCCAGTTCTAGTTGATATTTATTTTATAATACTGATTCAATCTTACTACATAGTGGGCACCAGTAGTTTTCCCACAGAAGTAAAAAAGATTTAGGTTTTCACCCGACTTGAAAGTTGATCTAAAACTAAAATTGTTCTTTGCACATGTTACCATCTTTCCTCTTCTAAAACGTTTACATGAGAGCACATTCTAATTAGTGCTTTAACTGTCTCTAATAAGAAAATAAAAGAGCAAACCAAACAATCATCAACAAAATCTCACACACATAGCACACAGAAGAAAGTGAAATGCTAGTTCTGGGCAGAATAACTAGTGTTTTTAGTTGATGGTATCCTCCTGCATGCTAGGTCCCAAAATATCAAGCTAAGTCCTTAAAATATATGCACTTCACCACAAAAAATACTAATGTCAAAAGCTGTGTTAGGAAATAGTAAGCATCAACTTGGAGCAAACCCAGAAGAATGAGTTGTTTCTTCACACTCTGTGAAAAGATTATCCTTGCCCAACTCTAATTCAGCAAAACAGGTTTTAAGAAAGAGAACAGAACGTTTGAATCCCCTAGAGATTTGTCACTGCATGCTTCTTTTTTTTCCTGATGTTCTCTGAAGTGAGAATAGCATATCACCTACACAAAATAAACCATGCTTGGTGATGTCATCAGAGATATTTGGTTAAAAGTCTCTGTTTTTCAAAAGAAAACAGTAAGGGCTACAATCCCTCTCTTCTCTGTCAACAACATATGGAAGGTATATTGAAAGAAAAAGTATTAAGAACATTTCTACATTGATTCTCCAAAACACATTTCCCTTGTCCCATTCCTTAGCAATACAAAAGCTGGTATCTCTCTGTACCATAGGGCTTCCATTTTCCAATTAAAAAAAAAAAAAAGAAAAAAAAAAAAGAGAAAAAAGAAATGCTGACTCTGGACTGAAAGCATGTACTGGGAAGACAGATAAGATCACTTCATTAATTCATTCACATACTTCACACAGTCACTTTAGAAAACTCTCTTGTTAATAGTCAGAACTGCAGGATAATTTTTTTAATCTATAATTAATCTAAAATAAGCCACTGTTTCAGAGAAGGAAGACTCAAAGTGCTGATCAGACAATTATTTTGTTCATATTTTAGTAGATAGGCAAAAAGTAGCATTTCCTCAAAGCAAAATGCACATTTTTACAGCATCATTGCACAGCATCAATAAATATCTTTAAAACAATAACTGAGTAGAGAATAAGACTAAAGTGTAAAAAATAGTGGAAAAAAAAATTTGCTTAATGAACATATATGCACACAGCTAACTTACAGCTCTAGAGAGAATTAGAACTTTTACTTCCCTAACCTCCTCCCCTCTGAGAAATGTCTTGATCCAGCTTCACATTTTTTTTTATTTATATTTTTTCTTATTTTGTTTTTTAAGCTGTGTTTTGTAATCCATCCCTTTGTGCTTTGACAAACAGCTACCACCACAATCATGTTTGGTGATTGTTAGGTGAATGTTAGGGAGCAGATGCTTAAAATGAAGTTTAGGCAACTGGAAACAGAGAACAGTGTGTTGGATGCAGTATCAGCCATTTAACTCTTTTTTGCCATTGGTATGATTAATTAATTTTCTTCTTCATGCAGTGGTATTAGCTATAGGGACTGATACCATCAGGTGAAATGCTGTGACCCTAAAACTGGGAGATCAGGATACATCAAGCTGTAAGCTGGTGTACTGAGTCACATCAATCTAAAGTCCTGCAAGAGACTTTTGTTACTTGTTCACTTCGGTTGATTTTGATTCCAATACTGAATGCTTATGCCACAGTGATACTACAAAAAAGTTTTTCACTGGATACTCCACAAAAATGAACTTAAACCCATTATATTTTACTTTAGTCTGCCATTGTCCCTCATTTAATTTCACATGTACTAGAATTCACCATGCCTTTCCTTGTCTTCCCTTTCTTTCACTTCTTAACAAAACAGATAACGAAGTAACAGTGTCTACTTACTATAAAATGCATTTAAAGCTGGAAACATTCTTTCTTTAATCTGTCAAGTGCTTTTAGGCAGAAAAGAGAGATTTTGAAATATGTCTTGAACAACTTTTGTTCACTTAGAGAGCATGAAGACAACTCATCCCTCTAGGGATCTTGTTATACAGCTCTTCTTTCCGTAAGTTTTTATGGAGACAATGTGAGTTAAAAAAAAATAGTTTTGCACTGTCATGGTCCATTAAGGACAGATAAGCAATGAAACCAAGTTATTATTTACAAATGTCCAGGAGAATGTCAACAAAGTTTAGCCACTTCAGCATTTGTGCCACATCTGATGCTGCAAAGAGTTGATATAATTATTCCTAGTCTGGTAGTAGGTTCATATCACTGCTTTCATCCATTTCCCTTTGATGAAACTCAATATAAGCCCATTCAAACCTTCTTGCATCACTGCTTTTTCAGTCTTAAGGAGAGATAACAGTTGCAAAGCAAGCAGATAAATAACGAATAGAAGGCATATTTAGAGATAATCCATTTACTTACTTATTCTTTTGTGGGCAACTTTAAAATCTGAAGACTATTTCAATTTTTTTTTTTTTTTTCTGAGAGATTTGAAGAAAACAGTAAAATTGCATGACTATCACATGGAAAAAGGTAAATAGACCATCTCCAGAAAATGACCAGAAATGGTGATCACTTCTTATTTTTTGGGTTTTTTTTCCACACAAGTTCAGAACCCTCTACACCTTTCTGCTAGATGGATTCACAAGTTCACTCACAGGACTTTGCTGACTCAAAAATTATACTTATGAGCAACAGATATGCTCATTAGCTTATAATAATTTTTTTACAGGTTTCCACGTATCACGACTAGAATCCATAGATTCCGCTTCCAAAGGACTAGGCATATGACAATCTACTGCTAGTCTCACCCAGGATAGAAGCAAGTCTGAGTTGAGTTTCCACAGAATTAGACACCAGCATTATATATACTATGCACAATAACTTTCCAATTATCTTTATCCGTCCATTTAGCTCTATAAGAAGTCACCTGTTTATAAAGGCTTTCCCTTTACAGAGAGGTAGGGGTTGGAATGGATTTCTAGAGATCACCTAGTCCAACCCCGCTCAGTAGGTTCACATGGATCAGGTCTCATAGGAACACGTTCAGACGAGTTTTGAAAATTTCCAGAGAAGAAGACTCCACAACTTCCGTGGGCAGCCTGTGCTAGGGCTCCAACACCCTCACAGGAAAGAAGTTTCTCCCCACTTTCAAGTGAAACTTCCTGTGTTCCAGCTTGTGACCATTACCTCTTGTCCTGTCACTGAGTACCATAGAAAGATGACTGGCCCCAGCCTCTCAACACCTGCCCTTTAGGTATTTATAAGTGTTGATAAAGTACCCCCTCTGTCTTCTCTAGACTAAACAGCCTCAAGTCTTGCAGCCTTTCCTCATAAGAAAGATACTCCAGCTCTCTAATGAACTTGGTAGTTCTTCATTGGACTCTGTCCAGAAGTTCTCTATCACTTTTAAGCTGGAGATCCCAGAACTAGACACAATACTCCAGATGAGGCCTCACCAGGGCAGAGTACAGGGGGAGAAGAACCTCCCTCGACTAGCTGGCCACACTCTTCTTGATGCATCCCAGGATGCCATTGGCCTTCTTGGCCATGAGGGCACATTGCTGGCTCATGATTAATTTGCTGCTCACTGGAACTCCCAGGTCTCTCTCTGCATAGCTGCTCTCCAGCAGGTCATCCCCCAGCCTATACTGGTGCACGGGATTGTTCTTTCACAGATTCAGGACTGTGCACTTGCCCTTGTTGAAACTCATGAGGTTTCTCTCTGCCCAACTCTCAAGCCAGTTGAGATCCCACTGAATGGCAGCACAGCCTTCTGGGGAATCAGCCAGTGCTCCCAGTTTGGTGTCATCAGCCAATTTGCTGAGGGCACACTCTCTCCTCTCATCCAGGTCGTTGATGAAGATGTCGAACAAGACTCACTCCAGAACCATCCCCTGTGGAAGTCCACTGGCCACAGGCCTCCAACTCAGCTCAGTGCCATCAATCACCACCCTCTGGATTCTGTCACTCAGCCAGCTCTCGATCCACGTCATCATCCTCTCATCTAACCCCCACTGACTTATTTTTTCTGTAAGGATGTAATGGGAGATGGTGTCAAAAGCCCTGCTGAAGTCAAGGTAGATGACATCCTCTGCTCTCCCCTCAGATAGTCAGACAATTATACTCTCATAGAAGGCTATCAGGTTGCTCAAGGAGGTTTTCCTGTTCTTTTCAGACCTTCTTTTCCCTCCATTGTTCCTAGAAGTCAGCAATTCATGATAAGAGTATACTATTTTGAGAGTGTTGGCAGGGCAAAACCCTAACTAAGCTGATGAGTCAATACCAAATGAATACAGAATGTGTATTATAAACCTGAGGTATCTCCTGAAAATTTTCCAGTTAAAAGGTGCAAACTTTCTATCTATTTGCAGACTTTAGCAAAAAAGGTGTTTTGCAAGATATGTCCTCTAAAGACATGTACTTTTAACCTAATTACTAGAAGAAAAACTCAAGTCTGCAAACGTGCCAAGAGTTGTGAAATGAGGATCAGCCTTTAAGGGGGGGGCCTCAGAAATACAAATAAATAGATAAACAAGTAGTTTTTCATATGGTAAGTTTGGATACTATTGCCAAGAAACCAGTAACGTAGTATAATTTATTATGGATATGTTGTTTGATGGGGCTATTTAGATGTTTGGTCAGTAAAAAAGTGAGCAAATCATTTTAGGAAGGAGGTAAGCACATGTAGAAACTGTTTCTGACTTTGCAATTTGGAGTAACTTGCAACTTCAAGAAGCAGATCTGACAACAATAGCAGCAGTAATGAGGCTGAAAAATTAGCTAAAATTTGTATAAAGTATCCAAATGAAACTATGGATTTCCTTGAATTTTATTGAAACCATTTAGCACAAATTACCTAAATCAGCCTAATTCAATTTATATCTATCCATTTTGCAGTTAGTGAACACATTCTTGGCCACAGAAAAAAAACAAACCAAAACAATAAATCAATTTAAAAGAAACAAAGTAAATAAAACGAGTAAATGAATGAAAATATTATTTCCATGAACCATGATTCTAGTAAACAATGATGTGAACAAAATGAAAATATGTTTTTCTGTCTTCTACATAAGATGTCCTGCATCTAGGAATGGAGATGGACTAGCAACCACATATCACAGAAAGGAAATTAAATTGGGTGTGGCAGAAATGGAAGTAAGAGGACATCATCAGCACTTGTTTTCATTTACAACATACTAAAAATGGTCTGCTTTAGGTTTAGTAAAACTCAGTTGAGTTTTACTCAGTTTACTGGCCCTGCCTGGTCCATTTGTTCTTCTCCCACTCTGCACGTGGGCCAGGACACCATTTCAGTTATCTGGGGTGATCAAATCTTGTCCCAGCGATATCACAACAGTGTCTGTCTCAAGTCATATCTCCTGGATGTACATGGACCTCCACTGTGTTCAGCCTGTCTCCTGGATGAGCACCTCAGTCACACATTGCAGCCTTGATTGTAGTATCTTTGACTCAAATTCCATTAGCTCCTGCAGGGAGCTCCTGGATAGTCATATCCCAGTTCATCACTTTTAGGGACTGCTGATGGATGCTATTACAGCTCCCAGCTCTGCCTACCACAGTCAGACCATGTGGGACAGCAGCTGTTACTGAGGGTCTGACTCGGATCACACCTTGCCTGCCTTCAGGAGCACTTGGTGTTCACCATGCCCTGACAGTTGGGAGGGTGAGAAGAGGGAGATGAGAGCGCAGTTGTCCTCAGAGTCCCACACAAAATTTACTTCTCCAGAGTATATCAGGAGGCCTCACTCTCTCCTCATCCTGGTTGTTCCTGGGCACAGATCCTCAGAGTGCAAGATCTACCCTGACACTCCTCCTACCTCCAACTTCTACTTCTGGAGGATGTCTTTGTACTCGGAGGCAGCAATGTCCTCTTAAGGGCTGATGCAAACTCTGAACTAAACAGGGATGTCTTTTGTGTTTCAGTCACTTATCATTTGTAAAATGGACCTATCACGTCTCTATAAGTGGGATACTGAAAGAAGCCTAACTAAACAACTATTTATTAGTAGCTTCACACACTGCAAGAAGTGAAATGTAAAATTAAGTGGAAAGAAGGGTGAACAGGAAAGACAGTTTTGATACTGCTACAGCTTTTACTAATGGAATCCACACTGAAAATCCATGGGAGACACTAAGTAAAGAGAAATCGAAACTGCATTCTACATGTTACACATAAAGGCAGTTTTCCTATGTCAAGAATGAGCCAACTGGGTCAGAAAGCTTTTTTTGAATAACAGTTGTTCATGTCATTACTGCAAATTAAGAAAAAAAGAAAGGAAGAGAAAAAGGAAATTAAAAAATAGAGTACTAGTAACTGTTTTTGAGCACTAAGATCATGCCAAAAAGAATTAAAATATTAATTTATCATTTTGGAATACTTTTGAGATTTAAAAAGTGTCATACGTTTAAAAGAAAAATGAAGTGATTAAAGGTATGGAAAGATATAATTATTTACCTCCCTTGGTAATTTTGTTCAACAAGAGGAACAGTTTTGCAGTTTTTACTTAAGCTTTCTCTTCTTTTATTATACTCTGTTCTTCCTATTTAATCTATCCGCTATATTACTCTACAGTACTATTTGTCCCTCCTCTATGTATAGCAAAGTGACAAATTTTGATACATTTTTTTTTTCTTTTCCTCCTTGTGCTCTTTTCCCTTTTGCTGTCTTATTTCCCTTAATTTCCTTTAATCTCACTCCCCCTAGACTTGTACATCCTTTCCAGCTCCATTCCCTGATTCCCCTTCAGGAGAAGGGAGATTAAAAAAAACCCAAAACAAAACAAGAATGGGCCAAATCCTCACTCCTTTCTGAAACACATTTGTTTGGGGCATAACTATAAAATTAAAGAAGATAGAAGTTTCCCAGTGGATAAATTCTATTAATTTATATCAGTAATCAATCACACATAATACGATTGTATGTGCACTTTCAGCCTCAACTTCTAGCTGAGGATATTGGGATCCATCTACTTGTGGAATACCTTTTCCCAGCACAGGAGGTTCATTCATGCCCATTCAGCCAGAGACATTCCCTTCTTTAGAACATGGGAGGGTAGACACCTCCATTTTAATTGCTGGTCTGACCTGACAGATTAATTGAAACCATCCTCCCTCCTGAGAGCACCACACCATGAGAACACAGAAATATTCTCATTTATTTCCCACTTCATCACTGAAATCAATGCAAGACTTTCTACTGACTTGGGGCTTGAGTAAGCTGCTATGTAATTATATTACTGTACTTTTATGCTTTTAATATTCTATACTGTAATTATACGGCACACAATTAATTGCATGCAAATTACCACATCAATAATAAGATTTATCAGGCATTCTTCCAAGTAAATTGCTAGAAATGATTGTAACATGGTAAGGATGCAGAGTGACAGAGTTTTTTGGAAAGTCTGAAAGGGAACGTTAGGGATTGGTACAGTTGTCATTATGCTACCTAAAGAAATACCTCAAAAGTCCATTCAGGAGAGTACGTGCACAACCATAATTGCTTAGCCGAGACCCATAGATGCTGCTGAAACAAGCATGTCCTCAAGAGCTGTCTTAAGCAGAGTTTGCACTGCACCAGGCCTTAAGATCTCCTTGCCTGTGCACATCTGTCTATCAGTGTACCATACATCCTAGCCTTAATCTTGAGCAGTCTACAGTCTTAGATATATCTGACAAAACTCGTATTAGTCTCTAATATTAAAAAATCAAATTTAAAATATTTCACCTTCTTATAGCATTTTGATTTATACCTCAGTCTTTCTACTGTGCCTCATTGTTCTTCCTCTATTTGCTGCTAACAGAACCCAGGATTTTAAAGTTAGGAAATTATTGTCCATGTGCACTCTCTAAACCATCAGGCATAATTCTGATACTTTTATATAGAGTAAACAAGTAACAGGAAGAAAAAGTAATGTAAACAAAAGAGGAAACATGCCAGAATAGGATGGCTGACATATTGCTAAATGGGAGTCTTCCACACACTCCAGCCAACACATTTTTGCACCTTGCAAGTCCAGTGAATCATCCATAGTGTCAAGGAGACAATAATGTTTTGGTTTAGTAATTGAATTTACCAAACAGCACCATGGACCAATATTTCTTGAACTTGGGGCTAGCAAAGTTCTTAAGAAAATCCTTCTTGTCAGTTCAGAGGAGCTTAATACTTTTGACAACTTCTTAGAAATATTAGCTATGAAATCCATGCCAGGAAAATCCTGGCATAGGGTTATATGTGAATTGTAATATGTGAATTAAGGTAAGGACAGAATTCAGGTTTAATCCTGCAGACTTACATGTTTAAATGAGTTCCACTATAATTAAATTTCACACTGTTTCTCACAGGAAGGAAAACAAAATGGACTTTACTGCTGTTAATGTATTTGCCACACAATTTTGGCAGCTTTGATCAGCTTTGTCATTTCAGGCATCCAGTAGTTTTCATATTGATTCAGGTATTAATCAGAACATATTTTTATTTCAGAGTTAGCATACCAACACTGTTTTGTGAGTTATCATGCTAATATGTTCTATCAAAGACTAAATTAACATTTTACCTCTGTTAACCAGAGACACTTCATATACAATTCAGATGATGCTGCTAAACTTTTCACATTACTAGCTACAAAAATTTGAGGGGTGCTTAATATCTGTGGACCTAACAAAACATATTTTCAAAATAACAAAGCTGCCAACAGTTCAATATCAGTATGCCAAGAGCTGTTGAAGCTCCATTCTCCTCCAGAGCTCTATTGTACTTAAGTAATGAGGTAAAGCACAATGTTCCAAACACCACTATGTATGCAGCATCCCTTTCCAACTTCACCTTCCTTTAATTTTTTCAAACTTCTTTTAGTCTTAAAGGCATTATGAAAAAGGATAAAAGAGCAGAAGAGAGGAGGGAACCACTAACCTGCTGTATCTTAACCACTTTCCTTTCCTGGAAGCAAAAGCAAACAACAAAGTAGCTAAGACTGTATTTTGCTGTTTTCCACATGAAAAGTGCTACCCTCCTTCCAAAGCAACTATTAAACACCAGCAGTTACTATTATGCATTACTGTTTTGCATGCAGAATTCCTGGCTCTAAACAGAGAGATTTCCTATGCAAGTATCCCAGTTTCATCTTACCTGTAAGTGCAGATTCTGCATGCAGCTGCTACCTGCCACTCATTGATGGCCATCTAGGAAAACTTTCTTGACTTCTGTGGAAACAAAAGTTTGTACCTTCCACATATATGTAGAACCTTTGGCCAGCAATCTGATAGCAACAGCTGAAGGTAGATGGGAGTTTTCACTTTTCATCTGAGAATGACTCCTATCCACAATAGGGAAGATTGCTTAAGTATTTCATTAAGACTTAGAATAACCATTATCTAGGTTTAAATCCAGAATCAAGGTTTCATTTGAAATAAAATTCACTTGTATTTATAAGAACAGACACATTCATTTATAGACTTTATCACCCCAACATAACTAATTATGAAGCAAAAATAATTAAATCCAGATAGTGCCAAGCCCAATTACTCAGGAGGTTGACTTGAACCCAGAATTTCCTAATTCCTTTATCACTTCAAGAGTATCAAAGACTTTTTCTTCAAAGCGAGGATTTCATTAAATTTTGGCAGTGTCAGAGCAGAGGTACCAAATTTGTCTATTTTGATACTGTGTCAGTCAATGGCGCAAATAAATGTTATCTGCAGCAATAACGGCAAGTACAAGAGGAGGGGTTTTCCTCAACTATTATTTTCATTTTCCCTGAGATCCACAGGAAGCCTGAGAGGAACCATACTCCCATCAAGTAGCTTTCCCCATAAGCAAACTGCCACAATCTGTTAGCCTTCCTCTATAAATGTCAAATGTTTAGCAGTAATTTAGTGTTTAAGAGAGAAGGACTTTGATGATATTGCCAATATCTGTCCACAAAGAAGGTCACAGCTCCTTAGCCAAATATTACTAATTCAAGGCTATCTAGGTTTCTGATGTGACATAATTGTTAAATAGAAGCTGGGATTTTGTAATCACATCTTAGCTGTGGGTACTGTTAATTAATGACAGATATATTTCTTCCTGCAGAGGAGCTAAGATTACTTCCTCTGCCTCAGCTGGCAACTTTCCCAACTCGTCATCACAATTTCAGTTAATCTGAGTTGAGCCTTAGCCAACTAATTCATATCTCTGCTGTGCTTCTCTTTGGGAAAGGAGGTGATGTGTCATCCATCGTGGGTGGGAGATATAGATTCATATATGTGCCCTTTATGGAAAAAAAAAACAAGATCCCAACCTTCCTAAGGGTAAGATCCTTTCACTTTAACTTTTGGCCACTGGAAGTCCAGTTTGGTATGCCATACCTCCACACAAAGTGAAAGAAGAATAAACAGATTCAGAAGGCAAATTGATCTAGGTTAAACTTATTCTGCTTTCAAAGCCTGCTTTTCTCTTGATCACGAGGATAGCCAAAGAGTATCAGATTTGCCCATTTTTTTGACTCCAAAGTTAGATCTCACATTAACTCCCAAATCTCACATTAACTCCCAAATCTCACATTTTCTATTTGAACATGGGTGAAATCCAAACCAATGTCCAGTCATATCTGCATTAGAAAGAAGTTTAGGGAAAACAAAATAACCATATTTATTTGCTGGAATCTGAGAGGAAGAAAGAAGGCACTGAAAAAAAAGATTTCATCTTACTCTCATCAGAGATAACACTAAGTCACTTACAATCCTTCACAAGCAACAGCATTAAATGCAATCGTAAGGTTTAAAGCTACTGAAAACAAACATAGACTCCAAGTCATCAATTACTCCTTACACAAATGCTATCAACCACCTCAATCTTTTTGGCACAGCAGTCTTCATTTCTTGTATGCCAGTGCTCCAAGCCCTCAGTTTTAGTAACTACATAACAATTGATGTCATATTGAAGTAGGCTGCAATCTCCTCAAGATGATGCTTCAAATTAGATTTTTACCAAAGACCTTGTTAAGTCTCATCATTTTTTTTCCTATAAGGTCCCCAAACACTTGTTTAATTCTTCAGAGAGATATGAAAGCAAGAACACTTCTTATAAAATATTTGATATTCAGAGTTTGCTACCATTAGCATTCTGTTTTGGAACACACACAGCATTTAAACCTCTAAAAAGGTGACTTTCTCACCTGTGTCAGTTTAATGGTTGAAGACTTTATTATTTAAAAAAAAAAAAAATATCTTTTTAGAATACAAGTTGTGCAATGAAGGATTTGCAAATCTAGACACTGTTTTCTCACATAGAAAAAGTTGTTCTTCCCCTTTCTGGCTTCAGATGCCCTGGCTAAATAAATGTATTTTCCTTCTCTGCCAATATTCCCCCCATTCATACCAAACAATCTTTTAGCAACAGCCAGAAAAAAAGAACCAAGAGGAAACTTTTTTCTTAATCTTTTGATTGTGACACTATTTCTGAGAATTACAGTGAGATTTCCTGAAGGGTTAGTGCCTAGCAATGCAAAAAATAGAATAAAATTTTCTATTTCCTAGCATCCATAGCTGTTTCTCTTGCATCTAAGCAGCAGAGAATTTTGAAGATCTAACTGCCCACTCTTTGGCAGCACTACTGCCATTGAATGTCTGGATTTACGTCTTTTCCAATACAGATAACAGTATCACTATCAATCTAGCACACTATAATAGCCACTCATTTATGAAACAAGCACAAAATACTACTACAACCCTTCATGTATAAGATACAGCACACAGGGGATAAGTAACAAAGCATGGGGTATTTGACTAATAAGCCACCAGCCAAGGCTGCTTACTTCATCATTAGACTGAATGAAAGGCTTGTAATAGTTCAATAATATCTGCATCAGCTCATCACCCACAGCACAAGGCAGCTTGCTGAAGCAATGGAGCCCAGAGTCTCGCTTCTTTTGAGCCTACTGAGCCATTTGTATCAACATTGTGCTTTCAAAGCTTCTTCTGTCTGGGAAAGAATCAAACTCCTGTTTTCAGGAGAAATCTGGTCTTTCATCATGGCACTTAAAAAAAGTAAAACAAAACATTAATCAGATAGTCACAACAGTTAACTCATTGGTTGTGTGAGGTGGAGATATTTGAAAAGGATTTATTTAACCCAGGAAACCAGATCTCCCAGCATAGTCCCTGCAGAGGGAAAACATGCTCTCTGAAGGGCACTTGAGAGCAGGCTCTGAAACACAGGTGATCTGACTTGCCTGCTAAAAGAACCTGTTGATTCTAAGCTGGTTATCCTCAAGCTCTCTGCAAGCCTGGCCTTTTCTCGATTTCATTGCCTTTGTACTACTTCTGTCCCCAAAGAGCGGAAAACCTACTACCTTTGATTGATGACAGCAACTCCTCCCCTAGGGAGTAAGCAAGAAGCAGACATAATTATTGGGAACAATTCAGTTCATTTTTCACTCATCACACAGGAGCTAAGCCAATGCCTGTAATTAGAGATTGTTAGCTGTTCCCAGCTAGTATAAACAGTAGTAACCAGCATTTGCAGCTGCTTAGTAGTCCATTACACTGAATAAACTGAGATGCTGCTAGTAATGAATCAGTAGAATTTAGGTTTTATTTAACATTTATCCTGTTTTTCTTTAATAGCTAATAGTATTTTGATTGCTTTTAAACTTTCCCATCTCTCTTTTGCCACAATGCTCACTGTGATGAACTGCTGCAGACATACTACAAAAAAAAATTCTATCTGTAAAACATCACTGTATCTGGTCTAAGCAGCTAAGATTTAGGTGATAATCCTATTCAATCACTAACATGTTACTTGAAATTTTTATTTTACTTATCTTCCCATGGCAGCTCAGTTTGAGGATGGGAGTGTGTTTACAGTGAGAACAAACTGTAATTCTTAGTTACAGATATCAATATGTATCTCCAAACCCTGGAAGAAAGTGAGTTGCTTCAGCCATTAAAGTTATCTAACAGTGTAAGCATTTCAAGACTGTAATGACAGCTTGTTCTCATTTCCTTGATTGCAGAAGTTGGACTACTTCCTGCTGGTACCAATTGACACATCACAACACTTCGTAAGAATGTGGCTGCCAGTGACCCAACATTTATGTGTCACAATAGAAGCTGTATGCATCTGCATGTCTGTCCTTGGCTCTCCTAAGCAAGATGCTATCTTGGGTTGCTAAAACTGAGTCTGACTCTTCCCTGAGCAACAGCTTATAATAACATCCTCCAAGTAAGGTAATATGCTTATAACAAATAGAATGTATTTCTAGCTGGAGGCTACACTTGATCAAGATGGTTTTCATCTTGATTGCTTTGTCTGGTATCCAGCACCTAAACTAGGTAGAATAAAAGCAAATAAAAATCTGGTATTTCATTTAGAAATGTATATTTAGTTATTTGAGGTTTTTTTAAGAATTACTGGGAATGAAAGAATAGATGTATCAATATATTGTTTAACAGCTTAATGCTTGTAAATAGCACCAGGGTGTGTGTCAAGAGGATGGGATGAGTCTCTGTTTTCTGTACTGCCCTGTGACAGAACAAGGGGTAAAGGGCACAAGCTGGGACACAGGAAGTTCCCCTTGAACATGAGGAGAAATTTATTTCTTTGGTGAGAGCCCTGTCACAGGCTGCCCAGTAAAGGTGTGGAGTCTCCTTCTCTGGAGGTTTTCAAAACACACCTAGATGTGTTCCTGTGCGATCTGCTTGAGGTGAACCTGTTTTTATCAGGGGGCGGACCAGATGATATCTAGAGCTCCATTCCAACCACTACCATTCTGTGATTCTGTAAAAGATAAATGATTACATGTAGGACTAAGTGATTAAATATAGAACAAAGTGGTTTATGTCCCCTGTTTAAGCAACTGCTTAGGTACCTGGAAACCTGGAAATTAACAATCAAACTTTATGTCTTTTGTGTAAAGGATTTTGTTTGTTTGCTTTTGGATGTTTTTCAGTAACTAAGTATATATTTCTTATCTTACTATCTCCTTCAAAAATTCAACTAAAATGTTTTGGTGAAATTGAACTACCACCTTCAAACATTCCTGTCACTCTCCATGTTTTGGGTGAGATAGCCAAATCTGGAAAAGTTATAGTTAGCCTAAACAAGTGCCACTAGAGCTGACCTACCTCAGTAGTGCAGATGATCTGGTGCATTACACAGAATTTACAAAGAACTACCAGCAAACATAGAATCAAATTTTCTCTATTTTGGGATTACCTAGATCATCTCCATTTCAATTCACATATTAATTTAGCTAAGAAACAGAGAGGAGCAGCAAGAAAATCACAGTAGTTAACTCCTGCAATTAGGATCTTGGTATTCACTTTCCAGAGCTTCCGATCTAACACAATGTGACATTATCTTGCATAAAGGCATTTTAGAAGGTTTTCAGTTACTTTAGTCCAGAAAAATCAGCTACATTTAAATAAGATGTTTAATTACAATCAGATTTATTCTTTACCATCTGTTTTATAGAAGTCTTTGACTTCTGAATTAAGTGAAAGTAGCAACCTATTTACAACCAGCTTAAGTCCCTCCTTCTGTTCTCTCATTCAAAAGAATCAAGAATAAGTTGTATTTCTTTCCTGACACATTGTTATACATTCAGTTCTCTGAAACAAATAGCGCTTTCTGAGTATGCCTAAACATTTCAATCTGTTGATGGGCTTTGTAAAATTTTGGACAAGATTTCAGATTATCTGCTACACTTAATACTTGAAATGCTACATCTTAAAAAACAGTTTTAGAAAGCTAGTGGCTTAGTTTGTCCATTTTATACTTAATAAGTACAGTACAGTAAGGTTTTTTCTTTTTGTTTTTATTTACTCTTGTCAATAAATATTGAACTCATTGAGAAGAAGAAAATTTTAATCATTTTCAAATTATTGGAAAATTCAAATCACATCAAAAGTTTTGGAGGAAGGAATAGGGTCACAAAACTACTGAAGTGATGGAGTTGCCATGTTAGCTCCTATGTCTAGAAGTCTAGGTTAGTTCCTCTCCAGAGATTTGAGTTCAGAGTTCATCATCATGTGTTTTGAGAAGAGAATTTCATTTAAATTAGGAAAAAAGTGGGTCTGAGCACCCACCTCTTAATTCACTATATTAGTACACAGGATAACTTGGAAGGGGGGATTCTCACACCTCCCCTGTCAAAGCTATGATATTTGATGTCAGTAGCCCGAAGGATGATGCTCCCGGAGAGTAGAATGGATACTTCAGAATCACCATCAAGAGAGTCTGCTTGTTGGTCCTGTAGATGATGACCTTGTTCAAGTTTCTCTAGGTGATGACTTGGGAACAATCATGACACTATCTGAAGGAAAAGCATACACAGTAACCACATTCCCTCCAGCAGGAGACTAAATCTCCATATCCGATATTCTAGTTCCTGATTATTTCATGAACTTAAATCATAGACAAAGTTAAAAATTTTGTGTCACTGAATCAAGAAGTTGACAGAGAACACTTTCCTGTGGAAGCTAATATTGTGCAGAGGACAAGATAATGAAATAAACTTTTCTTTAGATTGGTAATAAAACTTTCAGTGCTTCACAGTGACTCTGGTAGCTCTTCATATCCTCTCTGAAGAGTTGTGACTCATCAGCTGAAGAATACTGATCTGGATTAATGACATTTACTCAGAGCTCACTTTTTTTCTTTTTTTTCTCTTTCTTTTTTTTTTTTTTTTGTGTGTGTCTTTTGTTTCTGTGAATAAGCATTTTTGAGTGTCTGAGTCTGTGTCACCTTTTCTTTGGTGCTTATATCCATAACAGAAGTTGAAAATCTTACCAACCTGCAATCCTTGGCATCATCCCACACTCCCCGGACAAAAATGGCTTTTCTGGAAAGCAGGGCAGATGTAATTATGAAACATACTCTTATATTCACAGCTAGCTGTTTATCTGTTCTACACAAATTACTCATGGTTAAAGTTTCATGTTAATGACATAGGGTAGTAGCAGGGGAAAAGTCAATTCAATGAAAGAAACTAATAAAGCAAAGCAGCTCCCTATGTTATCAATATTATGCTTTAGTCAGCTGCACAATCTGAATTTTCTAATAATATAAATGTCAAATCTCTAATTAGGAACATCCTGGCTAACATATAGTTGAATCAAGAAGGCTTGTGATAAAATTGAAGTAGCAAGTGAAAACCTCACCAGACATGAGCTCTCCAGAAATTTTTTAAGTGTGTTTCTGAGTTTCGGAGTGGGTTTCTGTGTATGTTCTTAGCAGATCCTCGTGCTTTAAAAAAAAAAAAAAATAAAGACTACTGTGGAACATGTAGGGAAGAGAAATGCAGTCATAAACATTCTTAAGAGTTTTCATTTGCTCTGAAGGAAAAATTTGTCTCAAAAAGATCTGAAAAGTATGAAAAATGATATTGCAATATCGGAATGATGACAACTTTTGTGGCACTGTTGATGTGAATCAATATTAGAGTGACACAATGTCAGTACACATTATCCTACTATGAAAACAAACATGCCATGAAATATAAGACCTAATTATGTTATGGGCAGAAAAAGAAGCCTGAAATAAGACATACAATGAAAAGGTGAGTTGGTGATGTATCAGTAAATCTGAGGCCTAAATCAAATAGGAAAAAAAAAACACTGTAAAAATTGCATTACTTAGAGTATCTTCCTCCCTCAAATAGCATCCATAGCAATGAATAGCAATGATTCCTTGTCCTGACAGAATAGCATTCCCATAGGAAGGGAGCAGATAAAAAGAATGTGGGTGTATAACTCCTCTGCCAGGATAGACTCTGAGACTTCCAGAATCAATTTGATGCAGGGCCTCATGGTATGAACACTTCCAACTGAGAAAGTCTGCTGGCTTAATAGTTCATTTAAATGGGAAAAAAGCGCTACAGAAGAATGAATAATTAAGCCTGTAGTGTGCAAATAATGTAGGATGAGGTTAGAGTTAAGATCCTCATATGCAATTAAAAATTCTTTTATGCAATAGGTAGCTCATTCTACTAAAGAGAAAAATTTCAGCCAGAAAGAGACAATGAGACCTTTCTTCTTGGACTTAGAGTCATGTCTGTACAGTTCACACCCAAACCTAGCTCACATACTCTGATTATCCACATACTGGCACAGGATCTTTGCTCAGCTCCAGGTGTACATAATGGTTGAAAATAACAGAGACCATAGATGGACTTCAGTGGGAATACCAGCCCTACCTGTTACCAAAAATACTAGGATCGTGACCCAGAAGGTCAGAAAGAGACATTAGGTGTAAACATTAAAATTGTGAAAATTCAAGAATCCATTACAAAAAAAGCTTGAACTTCAGCAATATTAGGGGATCAGGATTCATTTGACTTTAAGAAAATAGCAACAAGCCTTCTCAAGTAAAAATCATAGATACAGCCTAAACGTTACATACCGGAGAATAATTAAAGTAAGTTACAAAACTGTTGGAAGAGTTAAAGGGAAGACTATGAGTTACACACTTTACTTGTTTTAGTAATTTACAGAAAATTAATTGCAGACTTTCCTAACTGAACAACTGAAAAAGAAATTTATATGAGACCAGATAACTGTTGCAAGAACATCAGGAAGCTGAATAACCAAACCATCAGAAAAGCAAAAACACTGCAAAAGTAAAAGCAATCTATACAATTGTTTGCAAAATTAATCAAGCTGGATTCAAGAATTTTTACCAAAGTAAACAGTTGAGGCCTTGGGCTTAAAACATACAGCCAAGTTCTTATTATATCTCCACAGCACACTTTTTACTTTCCCTTCTGCCACCAGCTATTCATCCTCAGCAACTTTTAGCTTGATTTTTCCCTAGAAAAACTATATTTGGGAATTTTAACAATGAAAAAACCCAAAACCACATACACTTCTACAAAGATATTGCTTGATGCAAATGTCCCTCTTGATTTTGTCTTATTACCCCCTGAGCTTCTGTTTCCTTTTCAGGTAGGCATTTTCAGGGAGGAGTTGTAAAAAAACAGAGAGATCAATTAGGAATCTGTAGGGCAGCTTCAACATATGGTATGCCCAAAGGAGACACTAGCAACACAGTAAGCTGCAATTCATTGTGTTATACTGCTGTATTATGCATACCTCATTTCCTCTACTTGTAGCAAAAGTTTGAATCAGAAGACATGAGAAAATGCCTATATAACATTTCTCTTTCTCAGTCTCCATAGTAAAATTTATTTCTAATGTGTAAAATGAGGATATGCAAGGTGAATAAAAGCTTTATTGAGCCAACCAAATACTGACCGTCTTTCTTCCTGAATGGTTTCCAATTTCAGGAACAGGCAGGCCAATCAGTGCAGAAAGGTAAGGATACTCCCCCAATCCCTAAATTTCCATCTGAACCTTCAGCTCCCTCATTCAATGTGTGATAAACTATTGCTTTACAGTGACCTACTCTAGGTCATCCTGTTCTGACAGAAGAGTTCGACTAAGTGATCATTCGAGGTCCCTTCCAACCCTTAACATTCTGTGATTCTGTAAGAAAAATACAGTCCAAGTGCTTGTAAGACTTTTTTACTGCTGTACATGCACACAGATGGTACAAGGTAGGTAAGAGTCTGACCTGGGAATCCATCTATTCTGAGGAGCCTTTTCTCACTCTCTTTGGAGCCCTGAATGAAAATAAAAGCTTTTAGCTTTGCTTTGCTTTTTTCTTTAAAAGCCTCCACTACCAACCACTGTTAAAGTTTCACACAATCAAGTGCTTGCAAAACCTCTGCTGAAACTCTATTTAGAAAGAAGGCAAAAGAGAAAGAAACAAGGAAAGAAGGAAGGAGAAAGAGAAGGACAGCTCAGTTTCATTGTCTTTAAAAAACAGGAGCAAGGTAGTATTAAAGCATTAAATGAGACAGTTCATACACAAAGCACAAGTGACACACAAAACAAGTTCACTGCTCCTTAGACATTGGTGTCTGCTGCCTGATTATTGGAAGCTGCTTCTGCAAGAGCAACCCTTGCCCCTGTTTTAACAGTCAATGGCTGGGAGCAAAACATAGCACCCCTCACACAAAAAGCTCTCTATTGCTCATCAGCTGAGCCCCTTATGCCACAATTCAGTAGGATGGAAGATAAGTGCTCTAGTCTGTTTATTTTAGTTAAATTTCAGTACTTTCAGGTATAATTTATAAGATAGGAGATAGAAAAAACCCATACAGGCTTTGGTTCAGCAGCAATGAGATCTACAGGTAAGTGTTTAGTATAAATAGATGTCTTTTGGTTTGGTTTCAATTGTTTGTTTGTTTTTTCCTCTGTTTTTAAATACCTGAGTTGTAGTCATTCTATTTACAAACGTTGAAATTACCATTCTATCTCAAAAGCTACACCACGAGTCAATTTGGGATGCAATTATAAACCCTTACTGTCATTACAATAATAAACAATAAGAACATCATATGCAACTAAACATACTAAACAGCTGGTAAAATTACACTTCACTACTATTAAGTGGAGCTGGAAACAGGACAAGGTGATGATAAGTATCAGTTACAAAGGTAAAATTCACTAATTGGTCAAAACTTCACAGATAATCAATCTAATAACAGCTAATCAAACAAGAGTTACAAGTCAAAGAATCATTCCCTTCCAGTCCTTCCTTTTGAGATCCTAAGAGCTCTGAAGTGTGAATCCATTCACTTGTCATTTTACAGACCAGCCAGTTTTAGACTCCATCCTTGCTCAAATTGCATTCAGAAACAAGACTGATTTCATAAAATAAAGTCTTCAGCAGCAGCAACTCCTGTCATAACACATTACCTCCTCAGTTATATTAGCACAGCTATCTGAAAGGCTTTTCTGTGAACCAGACCAAGGAACTGATCCAGCTAGAAGCAATCCCATGGACTTTTTTTTCCCTTATCTTCAAGCCAAATCACCTTCCCTGTCTAGTTTACAGCAGGAGTAGGATTACATAAAGAGGTGGCAAGTTGTTCCTGAACATTCTTGCTACTGGGTACTTAAAAAATGCTAGGCTACAGTCTGGAAACTTGTTTTTTGAGGTTAATTCCTTTTAAACAGTTGCAGTTTATATGTGCAAAAGCAGTCCTAGACACTCAACGTTCACAACTTGTCCCAGAATCTCCAAACTTCGGACATGGGTTTGTCCAATCTACTCTGCTCTCTGGAGCCTTAAACCAAAGAATCCGTGCTCAACTTGGAAAAGCTGAGCTGTAACAGATTGTCCCACCCCACCTCCATATAGCCAGGACACTTCAGTGGAATCTTATACCTATAATTAGATGACAATCTTGCCTGGGCTCCCAGTGTGCAGAGAGCTCCAAGCTTGGGCACAGATGAGCAATAAGTGGAAGCTGGAAGATTTATAATGTGTGGTTGTGAGGAAATCTGTCTTGAGAACATGTATTTAACTGATGGTATAGACATACTGAGTGCTATTCTGCTGAGAGCAGTTTGTTCCTTCAACATTCAGTTATTGCTTCAGAGGCCTTTAAATATCATTACTTGTGGCCCAGATGATCACAGGTATTGAGGCTCATACAAGAAATGTAAGCTTTTTGCCGTGCTATTTCACTGAGACACAGCTGGAGCTGTATGATTTATCTGAAGTCACCCAGGGATACACAGCAATCAACTTCACCAAGCCTATTCCCAAAAGCACAGCCAGCCTTCATTACAGATGCTAAGTACATAGTCGGCATAAGGAGTGGAAACGAATTCCTCCATTGAGTTCTGTTTATTGCTATAAACAATTTACATGGATAGCAGCTTTTTGTGGAGTTGATGATTCATTGAGATTTCTTACTACATCATGCTTGCTGTGAGAGGAGGAAGTCAAGTCTATAACTCGGACTAGTCTCTGTGAGGCCAGTGAGATAGCTGTATTTTGTCTCACTTATCAGCAATTCAAACCCATGATTTCTAAACCATAGCATCAGACTCAGTGGCAGGTGGCAGAAAACCCTGCACAGAGAGGCAGAACTTGCGGAAAAATATATAAAATTGTCAGCTGTGAGTTACATCTGTAGTCTAAGATAATGCAACCTCACTGAAGCCATGTACGCAATACTCATTGCATTTCCACTGTCTTAACAGTATCTGCACTTGGTCTTTTAAGACTCACTGATGATGGCCTCAGTCTGAATTCTCATTTACGGGGACATCTTTTAAATAACTTGGCCAATCATTCTATGATTACAAAGGTCTTGGATCTTTCATTGCTTTTCATTGGCAATACAGTCTAGAAAGCCCTTGAGATAAATGAGGTTCAGGTTCCCATTCTGTCCTGACTACTCTGCTCTCAAACATATATTGTGGAGTCTATGATGGTCTGCTGTAACAAGAAATTCACTGTGTACTTAATGAGTGATGAATGAGTTATAACATTTTACTGCTCTTGGCTAAATACAAGAACTGGCATGTGCAGTGAGCATATTTCAGGATTTATTCAAGTATGATCATTGAAACACTCATGTTCTTTGCAGGAGGCAAGAGGATATAAAGACTTAAATGGTTTTTAATAAAATTAGAACATTCTTTGAAATTATTTGCTCTGTTTTTGCTATTTTGAAGTATTCACTACAAAGCAGTTTGACAGAGTTATGCCTAAATGATGTTCTAACATTTGCCATTATGTATGGCAAGAAAGTTGTTTGTGAGACTCATTACAGGTACAGCTGTGTTGGGGACTGCAGGGAGGCTGCCCATGGCAAGGAAGCAGAAGACTGTGACTGACCAGTGTCACCTCTAAACACACAAAGGAAAAGTTGGTTATCAGGGGGATTCACCAGGGGGAAATCCTGCTTGACCAACCTGATAGCCTTCTATGATAGCATAACTGGCTGGGTAGATGAAGTGAGAGCAGTGGATGTCATCTACCTTGACTTCAGCAAGGCTTTTGACACTGTCTCCCATTATATCCTCATCAGAAAGATCAGTTAGTGTGGCTTGGATGAGTGGACAGTGAGGTGGATCAGAACTGGCTGAACCAGAGGGTGGTGATCAATGGCACAGAGTTGAGTTGGAGGCCTGTGGCCAGTGGAGTTCCACAGGGATCAGTTCTGGAGACAGTCTTATTCAACATCTTCATCAACGACCTGGATGAGGGGACAGAGTGTACCCTCAGCAAGTTGGCTGATGACACCAAACTGGGAGGACTGGCTGATTCCCCAGAAGGCTGTGCTGCCATTCAGTGGAATCTTGATCAGCTTGAGAGGTGGGCAGAGAAGAACCTCATGAGGTTCAACAAGAGCAAGCTCAGCATCCTGCACCTGGGAAGGAACAACCCCATGCACCAGTACAGACTAGGGATTGACCTGCTGGAGAGCAGCTCTGTGGAAAGGGACCTAGGAGTTCTGGTTGATAATAAACTAACCATGAGCCAGCAATGTGCCCTCGCAGGCAAGAAGACATCCTGGGTGAATTAAGAGAGTGGCCAGTGGGTGGAAGAAGGTTCTCTTTCCTGTCTATTCTGCCCCGGTGAGGCCTCACCTAGAGTACTGTGTCCAGTTCTGGGCTCCCCAACTCTAGAGAGATAGGGGGCTTCTAGAGACTGTCCAGTACAGGGCCACCAAACTGATCAGGGGACTGGAACATCTCTTTTATGCTGAAAGGGTGTGAGACCTGGAGCTGTTTAGCCTGGAGGAGACTAAAGAGGGAGCTCATTAATGCTTACAAGTATTTGAAAGGTATACATCAAGAGGATGGAGTGGCACATTTTTCTGTAGTGTCCAGTGATAGGACAAGGGGTAATGGACATAAACTGGAAAACAAAAATTTCCACTTAAACATAAGGAAAAACTTATTTACTGTAAGAGTGAGAGAGCCCTGGCACTGGCTGCCCAGGGAGGATGTGGAGCCTCCTTCTCTGAAGATTTTCAAAGCTGCCTGGACATTAATGGTTACAAGTCCCTTCTCAGGGAGGCAGGTAAATCCCTTCCCAGCCTCCAATGACTCCCTAGTTGCCATTTTGTAACAGGTATGGGACTTTGGAAGTTGAGGGCCAGGAAAGGGAATATGAAGATGTAGGGTCACTTGAGGAGTTGCCTGGGGTAAGTCAGTCACTATGATACCTTAATATTGCTTCAATTAAAAAAATAAGGAGGGTTATAGTAGCTGATGATTCCCTTCTGAAGGGAACTGAAGGTCCCATATGTCTACCAGATCCTTCCCACAGAGAGGTCTGCTGCCTCCCTGGGGCCTGGGTTAGAGATGTTGCCAGGAAACTCCCTGATCTGGTGCAGCCAGCTGACTACTACCCACTGTTGATAATGTAGATTGGTACTGATGAGGTAATGGAGAGAAGTTCAAAAGCTATTAAAAAGGACTTCAGGGCAATAAGGAGAATGCTATGTGGCTCGGGAGCACAAGTAGTGTTTTCCTCCATCCCCCTCATGGCGGGGAGGGATACTGAGCGAATAAGGAAAACTCATCTGATTAACAAGTGGCTCAGAGACTGGTGCCACCAATACAACTTTGGGTTTTTTGACCATGGTGAAATTTTCATGACACTAGGTCTGGTGACAGATGGAGTTCATCTTTCTCTAAGAGGGAGAAGGATCCTTGCAAATGTATTTGTAGGGCTTATAGAAAGGGCTTTAAACTAATTTTGAAAGGGGAAGGGGATAAAATCAGTGTCAAGGGTGAATCCTATACAGTTAGCTTCCTTCTTGAAATGCCTATACACCAATGCATACAGCATGGGGGATAAACAGGAGGAGCCGGAAGTCTGTGTATGGGTTATAATCTGGTGGCAATAACAGAGACATGGTGGGACAGCTCACATGACTGGAATATGGTCATGGATATCTATGTCTTTTTTAGGAAAAAAAGACAAGCCAACAAGGCGAGGTGTTAGAGTGGCTCTTTATGTGAGAGAGCAACTAGAATGTACTGAGTTCTGCCCAGGTGAGGATAGGGTTTGATAGTTTGTGGGTTGCAATTAAAATGCAGGCTAGCATATGTGACACTGTTGTGGGTGTCTATTACAGGCCACCTGATCAGGATGGGGAAGTTGATGAAGCCTTCTACAGGCAGCTGATGGAAGCATCAAAATCACAGGCCTTAGTTCTCATGGGAGATTTTAATTATCCAGACATTTGCTAGAAAGTCTACATGGCTAGCCACTTACAGTCCAGGAGGACCCTTCAGTGCATGGTAACTTCTTGATGCAAATGGTGGATGTGCCACCTAGGAGAAGAACACTACCAGATCTTCTACTCATGAATAAGCAGGGTCTGTTTGAAGCAATGAAGACTGAGGGCAGCCTTGGCTACAGCAACCATGAGATATAGTTCAGGATCTTATATGGTAGGAATAGAATACCAATCAGGATCACAACCCTGGACTTTAGCAAAGCCAACTTCGGCCTTTTCAAGCAATGGCTAGAGGACATCACATGGGATCAGGGTACTAGAAAGTTAAGAGGATAAAGATAATTGGTCTGTCTTGAAGGATCACTTTTTCCAAGCCCAGGATCAGACTAGCAGGTAGGAAATCAAGCAAGGGGCCAGGAGACCTACATGATTAAACAGGGAACTGTTGGGCAAACTCAAATGGAAGGAGAGTCTGTAGATCATGGAAGGAAGGGATGGCCACTTGAGATGAATATCAGACTGTGGTCAGAGGATGTAGAGAGGCAACTAGGGAAGCTAAAGCCTTGTTGGAGTTGTGTCTTGCAAGGGAGGTCAAGGACAATAAGAAGGTCTTCTTCAAATATGTTGCAGATAAAACTAATGCTAGAGGCAATGTAGGAGCACTGTTGAATGAGGCAGTGCCCTGGTAACAGAGGATACAGAGAAGGTAGAGTTACTAAATGCCTTCTTTGCCTCTGTCTATACTGCTGTGGACTGTCTATACTGTGCTGGGACCAGTACTGTCCAATATATTCATTAATGATCTTGATGAGGAAACAGAGCACTGTCAGCAAGCTTGCTGATGATATTGAACTGGGGGGAGTGGCTGACACATCAGAAGGCTGTGCTGCTGTTCAATGAGGCCTGGACAGGCTGGAGAGTTGGGCAGAGAGAAATCTAATGAAATTCAACAAGGGGAAGTGTAGAGTCTTGCATCTGGGAAAGAATAACCTCATGTACCAGTACAGGTTGGGGAATGGACTGTTAGAGAGTAGTGTAACGGAAAGGGACCTGTGAGGTCTTGGTGGACAGCAGGATGAGCAGGAGCCAGAAATGTGCCCTCATGGCCAAGAAGGCCAATGACATCCTGGGATGTATTAGAAGGGCTGTGGTTAGCGGGTGGAGAGAGGTTCTCCTCCCCCTCTACTCTGCCCTTGTGAGACTGCATCTGGAATATTGTGTCCAGTTCTGGGTCCCTCAGTTCAAGGACAGGGAGCTGCTGGAGAGAGTTCAGCACAGGGCCACAAAGGTGATTAAAGGAGTGGAGCATCTCCCTTACGATGAAAGGCTGAGGGAGCTGGGGCTCTTTAGCTTGGAGTAGAGGAGACTGAGGGGTGACTTCATTAATGTTTACAAATATATAAAGGGCAAGTGTAAGGAAGATGGAGCCAGGCTGTTCTCAATGATGGCCAATAATACGACAAGGGGCAATTAGTACAAGCTGGAACATAAGAGGTTCCAAAGAAACATAAGGGAAAACTTCTTCTCTATGAGACTGATGGAGCATTGGAATGGGCTGTCCAGGTGGGTTGTGGAGTCTCATTCTCTGGAGACATTCAAAACCCACCTGGATGAGTTCCTGTGTGACTAGATTCCTTCCAACCAGTAAGTTTCTGTGATTCTGTGAGAAGTCAGAACTTGCCATCAGCAAAGGAATAAAGAACACAAGTGTTTGAAACAAATATGCATGTCAGCAACATTTGTTTCTTATTCTCAATCTGCAAATGACCACATAAATTTACATATTTCACACATTTTTATGGATTATGTGCTTTGTCTTCCACAATAAATTATAGAACTTTGGCCAATATACTCCTTTTCAAGTAGTTTGTCAGGCTTACAGAATTTGAAGATGCTTTCTCCAATTTGTTTTTTTGCTATCAACAAGAAGATGAAAGCCCGAAAAGGAGAACTAGCTGAGTGCTTTCCTATTGATTTATTTTGTCCTATTAAAACCTTTTTTCTAACTACAAAGTAGGAATACACTTAAAATATGGTTGAAAAAAATCTGGAGTTACAGTAAACTTTTTTAAAAAGTGTGACTACAAAGACATTTATGAAAATAATGACTTTATGAAAGTAAGCTAATTTCCTATAGATGTTAAATAACATTAAACCAGTGAACCACAGGTATTAATATTTGTAAAACACCATAGGCAACTGCATGTTTTTATCATGTTAACCTTGATCAGGGAGAGCATCAGTTTCTTGTGCTTTTAGCAATGTTGGAGGATCTCAAGGACAAAATGTTGCCTACAAACATTATGTTAAAACCTGTAACACTAAACATTAAATTTCATCTAGTTCAGGTTTAAAAATGTATGTTGTTTGGAGCACGAAGCAAGGATAAGTAGTGTATTGCAGGCCTGATGTTCTCAAAGTCAGCAAATCATGTCATCTGCCAATTAATATCCTGAAGGAAGTGAGGAAAGGAAATAAAAGAATAATAGTCCTTGACTTCATGGGAACAAACTCAGCTTCTTCAGGGACCTGATCAGCAGGATCCCATAGGAAACTGTCCCAAAGAGTAAAGGTCCCCAGGAGACTTGAATAGTTTTCAGGAGAAAGAACAGCCTATCCCAGAGTGTGAGACAGCAAGCAAAGTGTGACAGGAGACCAATGTAGCTGAATAGGAGTGCCTAGTTGAGCCCACTCCACCAAGAGAGATACACAGAGAGGGGAACAAGCAAGGATTGCCCAGTACTTCTCAGACTCACAGGGGTGGAATCAGCAAGGACAAATAGTCGCTGAAAGGTGTGAGTGGTGTGGGATGTGGGAGGCAGTGAGGTTTTTGACTGCCGCAAGTGCAGCAAAAAGATCAAGGAAAATGTTAGCCCGTTGCTAGTTGCAGAGGGCAATCTAGTAAAAAAGGCTGAAAATATCCCTTGCCTTCAGTTTTCCTGGCAAGATCCACTCTCAGACTGCCCATGTCTTTGTGCTAAGTCACAGAGCTTGAGAGTGAGAGACATTCATGCTAGTTGAAGATGAAGTTAGAGACCACTTAAGTAAACTGGACCTACACAGATACCCCAGAGGGTGCTGAGGCTGCTCTCTGTGCTATGTCTCACTAAAATCCAAATATGCCTAAATGAAAACATGTAAAATATTCACAAGCAACCACAAATCCATGAGAGAAAGCAGAACTCAAGAAAACCTGAGAATTCAAATATTAGTCATGAACTAGCTTCCTCTTCTTTTTCAGAGACACTTTAGGCTATTTGAACCTGGTTATTTGATTCCATCTTGCCCCTCAACAACACTACTTTCAAGACAAGCCTCCATTACTGTTCAGCTTCCCAGAGCTCTTTCAGCACAGGCTTACCAAAAACCATCTGCATCAGTTCCAGCATGGTTTTAATGGAACATGAGAGTGCAGATGTTCAAACAATGGGATAGAGACAGACAGACTACTGTATTGTTAGAGTTGCCATATTTGATTGTAAAATAATGGTCACTTAAAGATTACTTCTTTTGACATAGATGAGTGTTTTGGTCTTGGAACATACCTTAAAGTAATATTATGAATATGAGGTGTTATTTTTCAATATGAAGAATATTGCTGTGATGTAGACATCATGACATCAGACATGGATGTTCTAGTTTTACAGTATTTGTTATGTGCATAATGTCAAGTGCCAGGAATACCAGAACAACACGGGACAGAGTTTATAATTTGGGTCAACTGATTCTTGTAACATACCAGCGATATGGAAAATATTCCCCAGTAAGGTTCTGTGGCACAATTTTACATCCTGGAGAGTTGTACTCATTTCTACAGGATCCATATACGGGTAAATAATGAATCTTCTCTAACTAGCCAACCACATGCTCATTACTGAGCTTGTGAGTCAATACTACTAATTTACAATGACATCAGATGGTGGCTGGGGATCATCCCTCATGGTGTGCCATTGTTTAACTCATATTTATGTCTCTAATTACACTGGCACCTACTAAATAATTCAAGCTTCCTTGGATTCACACACAGACATCGGTAAAGTTTATGCACACCCATTAAGTGCTGACCCACACTGGAAACTGTGCACAGTGCATGCTGTCCCAACATTCAATACAGAAAAAGTCAATTGCTCGTATAGCTGAGGCTACCGGGCACATTGGTTTTTCTATGCTTGTTTTTTTCTTGATAAGGAATCTTTTCCAAGTAGAATCTGAAAACCCCACACTGTTATTAGTGGTGCCCAAGCATGATAATGTGTGAAGCACCCAGTATGCTATATTCATGACATATCTTCTTATCACCATGCTGGTGGTCAGGATGCAGAAGACTTAGGGCAGATGGAAAAGATGGAAAGAGGGCAAAATAGGTTTTCCATTTCCCGGATATGTTGGAAATTCTGAACAGGTGCTGCATGAATGGCCTGCAAATTTACAGTAAATCTAGTGGATGCAAAAGCTGCAAACTTGTGCATTTGTGAGTCACCTGGAGAGTACAAAGGCTAGGAACTGCAATTACCTCTGTTAGGGAGACATACTAAATAGTCTGACAGCCACGTGAAAAAAATGCAATGATGTTTCCTTTCTGAAAATGGCATCATCAGAGCCAAACCACTTTCACAATTCTTTTCAGCTATGTACTTCCTTCAAAGAGACAAAGGAAGAGGAAACTGTGACTTCAAGATATTTCACAGGACTAATTCTGTGGTTGGTTTCTACTGGTACTGAGAAGCAGAGAGAGAAGTAACTACTATTCATGAGGAAACTGGACCCATTTTCATTCATCCTTATAGCTCCAGAACACAACAAACTAGTAATACTCCTAATTACCAACCTCTGTAGATTTCAAAAATATGGATAAGACATAGATCCAACACAGAATGACTGAGATACTAAAGACAATTTCATTTTGTACAATTAAACTGCCTGGTGCAGTGAGAGCTTGCTACAGCTTTGATTTCTTTTTAAAAATAAAAAAATCTGACAGTCTGACAATACTTGAGATAGTGATCTGCAAGTCATGCTAAAAAATTCCTATATTACTGAAGAAATAAATTATTTGTAAAAGTTTTTCTCTCAGCTGTACTGATTGATGTCATCTGTGTGTTCAGAATAAAGCAGAGATTCTTTACTCTGATAATTCTAGCTAAGCTTCAAGACCATCAAGACAGCAGAGAGGAAATAAATTAAAACATATTAAAGAAATTTACCTCAGCCTTAAAATATGCAATATTACAATTAAGAATAGGAAAACTATATTTCATCCACCAGCTTACACATTCAAAAGATATTACAGCAAGAACTAAGGCTCTCTGTTGATTTTTTGTCATAACAGAGTATTTGGTAGCTGTTCTTCCACCTATTCCACATCTTTACCGAAAAATTCAGTCTTGGCTGAAATTTAATCCCTTCTGTAATAAGAAAAAATTTTATTCACTTATTCAGAAAAACAATCTTGCACAAACCTAAAAGCGGTGTTTTTATTCGGGAAAGAGACAGTGAAACAATAGAATAAAACTACTGAGACAGATGTTGATCAGCCTTTGCATCTGAATCCCAAAATGGTATCCACAACAATGTCTTTCTTAAAGCAGGGAGGAAAACAATGCTTTTTAAATTAAAGAATTGCACATACACAACTAAATGCCATTCTCAGTCAGGCATTTCTAGTCTATTTCACTTGCCCAGTTTATTATTTTTTTCTTTAATTTAAAGGTGGATGTTTTCAGACTTTGGGAAAGTTTATACTACAATGTTGTGGCTAGATGTGTGTTTCAGAAGATGTGATTGGCATGTGCTTTTTCTCATTTACACCTCTAGATCTGCCATCTGCTGCATGCCATTGGGAGAGAGTTCCTGAAATATTTGAGCTCTTCAAACATCGAACAAGGAACTTGATAAGTAACAGGAACATTGTATTAACCCCAAAGCTACTGTTCTTTTTTTCCTGTTTCACTGCAGAGTATTTGCACAAACTCTTTCTGTGCCTGGTTTCTCTCTGCAAGCCAAAATAAACAAATCATCACAGCACTAAGTGCACTGTTCAATTTACATTGCCTTTATAACTTTCTATTTTATTAATCATATTACCTTCATTTGGCATTTAAGAGTTATTTATTTTAATTGAGTAATAGTTAATCAGTCAAAAGGTTCTTTCCTTAACTCACTTAATATTTCTTCCCAGTATATTCTTAATACTTTTCTCCTTCAAAAATTGCTTCATTTCTATTTTCAAGCCCAGACCGTCTGATCTGAATGTAAAACCCTAGGAGGCTTTATTATTATTGCTGTTATTCTTTTCTCTGCATTTCTGCCTATCCAGTGCTTTTTTCTGAATCTAGTAATTTGATGTAGCAAATCAAATCTAGATTGTAACATGTTTTAGAAATCAAGCTACTGGAGCTTTTAGCATAATATGGAATTTGTGCTATGGAGTTTCAGAACACATTTGGGTATCTTAGTAAGAGCTATCAAGAGAAACGTTTGTTTCTAGCTGTGTTTTTCTTTCCACTTTGACTTCAACTGGATCAAGTTTTTGAATTTATTCTGAGAAATTAAAGATCAGAAGTTAATAGTTGTTATGTAAGACAATATCTTCAGATAATTTCAAGCAATGAACAAAACAGAGGGCTCTAATACACACATTATTGAAGTGTTTGTCTTGTATATTGTTTCTGGCCATTGAAAACTAGTACCATTATTACTAGTTTGTTTCACATATTTAACCATTTCTTCAGAATCATTACATAGACTTTGCTAGGATTTACTGACCCAGTTTTAAATACAGTTCCAGAATCTACTTGTTTTAATCATCTATCAGAAATCTATCTAACATTTTTATACCACACACACACACATAAATCAGTTTCTTTCTATGGTTTCAGGAATATTTATATCATTCTTATATTGGAATGCATGTAATTTTTTATTATGATGATACATAAGTCCAGGAAAATACAGTCATTGCCTTTCAGAGCAATTGTCCTTTACTTGGGACAATTCCACAGAAAATAGTTAAGATATTGGAATCACCATTATCTCCAACTTACAACAAATCCTGATTATCCTAGAAGACAAACGGCTCACAAGTTTTTCTCTGAGGGGTTTGGAAGTGCTATTATTCTGTTTCTTCTCTTCTTCCTCTCCTAAACTAAAAATATTATACCACTCTTACTGCTATTCTATCTCCTTCTTCAGATAGAAAACATTGTCATTATTTTTGTCATCTTCACTCTTCTGTCACCTTTCTTTTATTTGGTTTGTCTGATACCTAGTTTACAGAACTTGATTCTCCAAAATTAGATCAAATTCCTATCAGATAAAATTCTCTTTGATTTTCTGTTTCTCCAAAGGCATAACATTTAGACATCACCTTGAATAAAAAATATGTATATCTATCAATTGTCCTCTTGCAGGACCCAGGTAATACTGAATTATTTCTAGAAAACATGCTGTATGTGAAAACAAAATAGTGCTTAATAGTGCTTTCCTGGATACATAAATAAAGATTTAAAGAAACATCAGAAAAGAAAAGGGGGTATATATAAGAAAAATTACATTTGGGAATTCAATAAGTGTAACGTTTTGCCATTTAAAAGTTAGAATAAATACCATATGATTTCTCCAGTTTACAGAAAATAGAAGCCTGTATCAGATTAGAACAAAAGAGAACAAGCAGGTAGAACTTGCCATAAACATTCACTTTTTTCCATTTGGGAATATATATGCTTTAGTTATTTGGTCTAAAGATACATAGAAAATGTCTTCCGATGCCAAAAGGTATTTTAAAATGTTAAGGTTGCAAACCTAAGTATTGAAAAATTTCAAAATTCTAGACTTGCTTTTACAATGACATTGCTAATGCACACACGTGTAGCAGCTCTGAAGCTTTTTAGCTATTGAGAATCTTCACAGTATTTCATTCTGCATCATCCCAGGAAAAAAAAAAAAGATAAATAATTAATTCTTACTATTCAGGTTGTGAATGAAATCACAGGACAGTCAGGGTTTGGGACCCTTTAATTCTGCATTACAGAAGACTTTTCCTGCTCAGCCTATACTGCTGCATGCCCCTCTGCAGCTTTGTTGGTAGCCAAGTAAACCCCCATAGAGTTTTCAACATGGGGTAATGTACTCTGCTGTGCTGATCTTGCTGCCAGCATGTGCTCTGTATCCATGTATGTAGCATACTCAGAAAGGTCTTACTAAAAACCTCTACAGTTCAGGTAGAACTGGACCTCTTTATCCTGAAGGCAAGATCCACCTACTTCCATTTTGATTGCATAATCCTTATGACCAATGCCTCATTCACCACTAAGCACAGTGTCCTGAAACAATCCACCTTTCTGAGATGTGTGGAGACTGAGATAATTTCTCAAGTCACAGAATCACAGTATCACAGAACGGTAGGAGTTGGAAAGGATCTTAATAGATCACCAAGTCCTACCCCACTGATAAAAAACAGGTCCACCTAGATCAGGTCACATAGGAACGAGTCCAGGTGGGTTTTGAAAACCTCCAGAGAAGGAGACTCCGCAACCTCCCTGGGCAGCCTGTGCCATGGCTCCCTCATCCTTACAGAAAATAAGTTTTTCCTTATGTTTAAAATGTAACTTTTTGTGTTCCAGCTTTTTTCTATTACCCCTTATTGTGTCACTGGGTACAACAGAAAAAAAAGTGATGCTCCAAACTCCTGACATCCACTATTTGGATATTTGTAAATATTAATGAGATTTCTCTGCAGTCTTCTCTTCTCTAGACTAAATATCCCCAGTTCCCGCAGCCTTTCCTCACAAGAAGGATGTTTCAGTCCTCTGATCATCCTGGCAGCCCTGCACTGGACTCTTGCCAGAAGTTCCTTGTCCCTCTGTCATGGTTTGACATGACAGCCTTTTCTGGTAAGGGGGAAGGGGCTGTAAAGATGGCTCCTGTAAGAAGTTGCTCACAACTCTTCCCAGCTCTGAGCCAGACCCACTTTTGGGGCTGAGCAAATTAGACATCTCCACTATCACTTTTTAAGAAGCCAGAAGAGGATGTTTCTTCCTCCTTCTCTTTCCCGTTTCTTCCTTCCTTCTATCCTTTCGTCTTCTCTGGCTGGTGGTGGTGCAAGGAGTAGGAACAGTGAGAGAAACAACCATGCAGACTCCAAGGTCAGTGATGAAAGAGAGGAGGAGATGTGCTGTAGCAGAGACTCCCCTGCATTCTATGGAGAGAACTGGTGAAGCTGAGATTTACTTTCATTTCTTTAAAGACCCTGCATCAGTGGTAGAGACTTATTTTGATAATGACCCCATATCAGGGGCCCAGAAGAGGCCTTGTCCCGAGAGAGGGACCTTGTAACTGCAGAAACTGCAAACATGACAAAGAATCCACTCCTGAGATATTCACCAAGGACTGAGTCCTGTGTGAGGGAACCTGTATCAGCAGAAGCTGCAGCTGTTTGGAACAATCCACACCAGAGAAGTTCGTGAAGGACTGTGTCCCAGGGGAGGAACCCCATGTTGGTGCAGGAGAAGAATGCAAAGAGTCATCCTCATCTGAGAATACAGAAGCAGCAGAGCCCATCTGTGAAAGACACTATATCCCCCAGTCCCTGCCCCCTTAAAACATTGAGGAGGGAGGAGGTAGAGATATCAGGAGCAGTGAGCTGGGCCCAGGAAGAAAGGAGGGATGGGGGAGGGAGATCTTAAAGTGCTGGTTGTAATTTTCTCATCATCCTACTCCCTTTTTGCTTTTATTCCGTTCTGTTTCTTGTAGAATAAACTTTCCTACTTTCCTCTCTAAGTCAAGTACTGGAGTCTGTTTTGCCCAGAACCATAATTGGCAGCAAGCCCTCCCTGACCTTGTCTCAATCCACAACAACCTTGCTTATCTTTTTACTCCCATTTCTCTGGGGTCTCTGTCATCCTAACGAGGGTGGGGGTGAATGGGGGCACCGAGCGAGAGATTGTCGTGGTGCTGCTGTGCTAGCTGGGCCAAACCACGACACTCTCTTAAGCCAGGGAACCCAGAACTGGATACATAACTCCAGATGAGGCCTCATCAGGGGAAGGACAACCTCACTCAACCTGCTGGCCACACTGTTCTTGATGCATCCCAGAATGCAATTGTCCTTCTTGGCCTCGAGGGCACATTGCTGGCTCATGTTCAGTTTATCATCAACCAGGACCTTCCAGCAGGTCAATCCCCAGCCTCTACTGGTGCATGGGGTTGTTCCTCCCCAGGTACAGGACTCGGCACTTGCCCTTGTTGAACCTCATGAGGTTCCTCTCTGCCCAACACAGGTACAAGATGGAACATAAGAGGTTCCAAAGAAATACACAGAAGAATTTCTTCACTGTGAGGGTGACAGAACACTGGAACAGGCTGCCCAGATAGGTTGTGGAGTCTCCTACTCTGAAGACATCCAAAGCACACCTGGATGAGTTCCTATGTGACCTACTCTAGGAGGTCCTGCTCTGGCAGGGGGATTGGACTAGATGATCTTTCGAGGTACCTTCCAACCCTTGAGATTCTGTGCTTCTCAAGGAGGTCAAGATCTTGCTGAATGGCAACACAGCCTTCTGGTGAATCAGTCGGTTTGGTGTCATCAGTGAACTTACTTAGGGTATAGTTTCTGCGGTTAAGTTACGATGTAAGAATAATTTCTTTTTTTGCTTCTAAAAATCCTTAGGACTATTCTTTTAACAGTAGTGGTATTTTTTATTGTGGTAGTTTGATCCTGGCTGGATGCCAGGTGCCCACCACACCGCTTTATCCCCCACCTCCTCAGCAAGCCAGGGAAGGGGAGAAAATAAGATGGGAGTCTCGTGGGTTGAGATAAAAGCAGTTTAATAAAGAAGCAGCAAAGCCTCGCGCGCGGGAAGCAAAGCAAAAGCAGATAAAGCTGTTACTCTCTACTTCCCATCAGCAGCGATGTCCGGCCACCTCCCGAGAAGCAGGGCTTCAGTACACGTAGCGGTTGCTTTTGGAAGGCCAGAAATGAATCTCGCCTCCCCTTCCTGCTCCTCTCCCCCAGTTTATATTACTGAGCTGACGTCATATGGTATGGAATATCTCCTTGGTCAGCCTGGATCAGCTGTCCTGGCCTTAGTCCCTCCCAAGATCATGCCCACCCACAGCTATTGGTGAAGGTGGGGGAAGGAATGCTGGAGGGACAGCCCTGATGCTGTGCAAGTGGTAGTCATAATATTGATATCAACAGTAAGCACAGCACTGCAGGAGCTACTGTGAAAAATCACTACCATCCCAGACCCATTACATCTATAGTACCATAATTATTTGCTAATTGCACACATAAAAAGTGCTGCTATCATTATGGGTTAAGGAAGGGAGGAGGCACACATATACAGGTGCCATACTTTGAGTTGATTTTAACTTGACAGAACCTTTGTGAAATATTTGAATATTAAACGTTTAGGAGAATTTTACCAAACAACAAATAACATCAAATAACTTACATAGAATAAATGTATACAAAACTATTATATATTTACTCTGCATTCATTAAAGTATTTCAGGGTGATCACTTCAAATAATTTGGAGTATCTGGAATTTAACATCTCCAATTTAACATCTCAGATACTAAAATCTTGCTTGATTGAACAGTCTGATTATTATCAAAAATAAATTTTTTCACTCAAAAAGTGCTATGGTTTGCTATTCTGTAAATTAAATCAACAAATTTTAATTTTGAGAACCATCCATTCTCTGACAAGTGTCAATAGATGGTAAAGTATCTTCAGAGATTTCTTATTATCAATGGTTTATATATGGTTCAATTTTATATCATTTAATGGTGTGATCATGCAACGAAAGATTAAATTAACACCTCTCCTCCTCTAAAGAATGATTCAGTCCACATTCCCTACATTATTTTCACTAGATAATCAGGCATTTGCAAAAGCTAAATACTAAATAATTAATCAGTCAATAAGTTGAAAACGTGAAGAACTAATGAGTCAGGGTTTATGTAAAAATTACAACTCCTCTATGATAGAATACACGTGAGGCACCAATTTATGTTTATTTACACTTCACCTTTACAAGTATTCAAAATGAATGTCTAAAGCCATTTTAAAGGTCAACAGGATCGAGTCTACTGGTGTTTTTATATACCAATCTGAATTATTTTTAAGGCTGCACCTGGTGTGAGTGACTTTTGAATCATTTCTTGATCTTTGCTGAAATAAATCAGTTAACAAAAGAAATTGCATTTCTCAGAAAGTTCCATCTAATGTATGGAGATTTCCATCTCTCTTGGAAAGGTTACAAGATACCTCATCATGTTACTCCTTATGTACAATAACTTCTTTTTTTTTTTAAATTAAGAGCAAAACAGGCCATCTTTTCCTACTAACTTTAAGTCAGCAGGAGCTACTGGGAATTCAACCAACTTCTATTGTAAACCCAGTTGTAATAGACACATTTTATTCAAAAGTACTGCAAGGAAATTGAAATGAGAAGGACAATACATCTAGCAAAAAAAAAAAAAAAAAGAGTAGCAGAAAAACACAACATTGGAAGCTGAAAATGACAGTGAGGTCAGGAAGCCCTGTAAATGCCAACATATAAACTACTATGAAAGAGGGTGCTGTAATGTATGGAGAGGTTGACTATCCCACTTTGCACTGTGCCATGTTTTTATTTATTTTGACTACTCAAAGTGGAATTATTTTCAGGTAAAGACAGTCCATTCCTGCAGTAAATGTGTACCTCTATAGCAACACAATAATTAAACTGTTCACAAGGTCCCTATGTCAACTAGAAATCTCTCAAAAAAAGCCTGCGCATGAATCAGAGTTGTGTATGGGGCAGGAATTATTTCCAACAGTCTGTCTGGTTTAAGACCATCCTCTTTAGGTAGGTAAGAGAATTAATGGTATGAACATAGGTCATATCACACCAGCTGGCCAAAGAACTGGTCTGGCCTGCTTTTTTGTTGTTGTTTTTAAACATGATGAGTTTACCCATTGGATTCAGCCAGCCCAATAACTTGTCTGTTGGAATGACAAATAGAAAATGTTTAGGAAAAGGGTTTAAAGAGCAAGAAAGGCATGGAGTAATATTTCCCTTGGGATACCCTGCTGGTTTCCAACAATCAACAACCTAGGGATTTCATGAGTCACACACTATATCCAGATGCATTGATTTTAATAGCATCGTCTTCTTACTTCCAGCTGTTTACAGCTCTGAATTTTCCATTTTCTTTAGGCTTATTTTTAGAGTGAGCTCTTGGAGCCAAGAGGGGAGTGCAGCCTGCCTCTCTGTCAGTTTTTGAGACCAGCTATGCACAAGCTGGTCACACCAGCTCCAAAAGGTACAATGGGCTGGATACACAAATTTGGGAATTCGGTTCTAGAAAGGTTCAAGTACCTGCCTGATTTGTTAGGCTTCTCTTTTAGGAGCTCAGTGACCTACTTCAGTCCCCCATACTAAAGAAAAATATTCTCTTTCTATGACAAGGTAACAGAAGTTTCATCACACAGTGGGGTGTTTTGGATACTTGAATTTCATGTGAGCAATGTTTAATGTCATTTCAAAACAGGATATTTTATTTCAGAATTTAATCACCACTGTTACTTCCTATGTTTTCTGGGTTTTATGGAATTTTCATGAGTTCTTCCAAAGCTTCCTCTGCTGATAAACTTGTATAGATAATTAAAGGTTTTCATATAAATTATTTATTTTGAAATTACTTCTTCTCCAATTTAATTAACATTTCAGTATGGAATTGAATGTGCGACATCTGCCTGTACAATAGGTTTTTTCCAAGTCCAGGAGCTGGTACCATTGAACAAAGAGAGGACAGTGACCTTTTGAAATGCACAGAGGTTAGAAGAGGAAAAGGAAAAAAGAGATCTTTTGAATTTCCAAGAGAAGAAAGGAGTTTAGGAGAAGAGCAGAGGCTGGTGGTCTGAAAGGAGAAGGTCAAATTCACTTTCATCAATGACTGCTTGGAGAAGATAAACCTGAAAAGAAAAATACATTTGACTACAGTTCAACTAAACTTTACATTCAAGGAGTTTCCAATACCTTTTAAAACCAAGATTGGAGACTGATCATCTGACACAGGAATCCATGACAAAAAGGGCCTTAGGAGAGATAAAGCTCCATAGGCCTTTGAACATGAGAAGTGGTAGCTGCAGGTAGCACTGCTGGTGAATGCAGTTCCTATCTCCATGTCTGATCATTACAAGGCACCTGAGGTACATATACTACTGCTTAGAAATCTGTGATCCAGGCCAAAATATGTTTTTTAAAACAAAAAGACTTAAAAAAAAGTGCCTTAGCAGAATCTTAGGCTGTGCAAGTGGTTCTTATACATGTACTAAACCCAGTTTTATTCACAACAGTTTTTAAATAGTTTTCTAAACATAGTGTCCCTGCTAATCTAGATTTATGAGTTTATGTCATATTTCTAAGTACAAAAGAAATGAAGTTATAAATAAATCACTTAGAGCAATTATATTACTTAGAGAATTTTTCTTCATGACAGATAAGAAACAGACTTATTACTAGCCATATTCTAATTATAGGCTTAAAAGAATTTAGTAATGTAGTCTAAGATGGCTATTAAATTACCTTTACCTTGTTTTTATGTTACCTGAGTCAAGAAGATTGATTTGCGTTATGGCCTAGGCTGTAAAAACCTTCATTTTACTGCCCATATCATTACTATATCTTTTTTTTTTAATACAGAAAAAAAATCTATATTTTTATTTGATTTTGTTTCTAAATTAATTTTCCATCTCATCTGCTAAGGAAATGAGATGTGAAAACAGTTCTGTACTGTGTGTGAGCACATTAGTTGAAGAACATACTTTCAGACTAAGACTAGCAAACACTGTGGTAAGGCTACATTTGTCTGCTTTTTCTACCAGACTAATTAAAAAAAACTATCAAAAGAAAAAAAAAAAAATCTTGTTAATAAAAAAGCTTTAAATACATAAAGAAAGAGATAAATTCTAGTGTGCCATGTCAACACTGATTGCCTAGGAAGTCTTAATGTGTCAGTGACCCAGGAAGCTAAGCATTACATGACTGAGATTTGGAACTGTCTCTCAGAATTTGCAAAATCCTCTATCATATTAAAAAAAGTGTTGTGTGTACAGTTAAGAAGACAGGCTCACAGATCTACAAGTCATACCTGAATCAGTAGGATTCTGCTTTTGACCTCATATCAATTTCACTTTACTGTAGTTGCAAAGACTCCAGCAGAGTTATTTCAGAAATACATATGTGTAGTTGAAACCAATGGAGAGCCACAGATCTCTAATATCACTGTGTGAGCACATCTTCATTAACTTCTACGTTTCTTTTCTACTCTCTTATCAGACTCAACAGTTGCCTCTGTTTCTTTTTGTATTGCAAGCTCTCTAGGATACTATCTATTTGTGACTTTCCAGTCAAGGTCTCTGTACATTTCTGTAAAGCTAATCTGAAATAATAATAGTATTCAGAGACTGTCTAGACAAGGTGGAAGCAATTACTGAGCCAAGGCCCTTCCATGATCATGCATTGCCTACAAATTAGATAATAATAATCTGACTTCTCACTGGAATCTGTTCTCCTATTTTTCAGTCATGTGAGTGACTTGCTGTTAGTCAAAAGGTGACAGCAATCTAATCCTTAGAACCATTTTGTGATTCTCATGCCCATAATGTATCCAGGTAGTCCGTCTCAACCAGAGCATGGCAAGTTGCAGTATCTCTCTAGTGTCCTCAAACTTTATGCAGATCGCATTGCTTGACCATCAATCCACACATACTGATCTCTGCACTTCCATCTGAGTATATCTACTAGGAGTAGAGAAGAAAACTCTGGCATGCCTTACAGGTCATCCTAGGTGATGGATGCTTATGTTTTCTATTTTGCTGCAATATCAAGTGCTTTCATTTTTCAGGATTTGTTCCAGAAAAGAATATCATCTTTCAGAAGTCTCTGCCTAGACTAAAGAAAAAAATCAAAATCTTATTTTGCAGTGGAATTCAAGGTTTCATGCATTTGTCCTTATTTAGTATCCAACAAGCCTGAGGTGTTCAACAATGTTTTCAGCTTTCCTGTCATCCAGATAGACCCTGGAGACTTATGTCCCACCAGGCACAGGGATAGCCATGTTCAAGATGTTTTAAGGCAGGACTAAGAAATGGACTATTCACTTGTAGATGGAAGAACAGGTTGAATTTTTAATACTAACATGCAGCAGGTACTTGAGTGTATATTTGCTAGTGTGTGTGTCTGGAACCAAATTTTTGAACTCTCAAACTCTCAAGCAGAAGGCTGCTACTTGGTAGCTGCAGCTGGTGCGGGTTGGTTGTAAATATTGGTGATACTCAGACTAAGTGACATATCCTGAACCTTCCAGCTAATAAGAAAACATTACACAGAACCACCAATTAGAAGGCTATCATGCATCATGCATTTGCACATAAACTATTTAGACTGGGCAAATGGGAGACTTAGAGGTCTAGAAATAAGAGGTGGTGCCAAAAATAAATAGTCTCAGGAAAGAGAAGGGGACCTGGAAAAAAGAAGGTGAAGATCCTGGCTGTAGGAAAGGTATTGGAAGTGGGGCAAGATCCTGGAGATCAGATAGCTGTGTGGAAATACCAGAGATACCCAGAGGCCTTGGCCAGCAATGTCAACAGTTGGTACCCAGAAGCAGAGGATCAGTGGGAGCTGAACCAACTTTCTGCATGGCTGTCCTGGAGGAGCAGTGATCTCCCTGCAGGGAAAGGAAGTCAGGACCTGGGAAGCATACCACTGTGAGAAGAGAGTGAATGAGTGAAACAGTAAGATAAGATAAAAGCTCTCATCTTGTTGATCCTCAAATAAATCTCAACATCTAGATCCACCACACACTGTGGTTTGCCCTGTCTCACCTGTGACAACTCTTTACAAGGCTGTCCTTGCTTGCTTTCATCTAGTCTCTCTCTTTCCTCCTAACACTCAGCTAAATTCTGTATGAGAAGCCTCCATTTCAAGATTCTTCATCTCCTGCAAAGAGCTTCTCAGAAAAATCTTGTTTCTATGAGACAGTAAATCATTGTGAGAAATCTTTCATTTCCAAAATGAGTTCAGAAATTTGTGCTGCTACCTTCTCTCTATCTGGATCTTGTATTTGCTCACTAACTGTTTCCAAGGAGCACTAAATGACTGTGACAAAGACAGTACTTATTTCTCTTCAGCTTCAGGCCCACACACTTCATCATTTCAACATAATAGTCTTATTATGTTCTTCTTCAGAAAGGTCGTACAACACCTCCTGTAAGCAATCACCTTTCAGGTGCTACAGTGGCTATCATTTTCCTCTTTATGAGTTGAAGTGTGTGAATAACATCAAGAGGAAAAAGCCTGTGTGAACTGTTAAATAAAATTAACTGACTTGACTACTTAAATGTAGAGTAATCTGGGGGGAAATGAAAGACAATAAGGAAGAAAAACTGTAGCTTGTTAATCTGGAAAAACAATCTTGCCCAGTACAAGTAAGACCTGACAGAAGCTATACAAATTCATTTGAAAAAAAATAAACTTAATCCAAATAACATAAATCTGATTAAACTGTACCATTTATTTCCAAGTGAGCACTTTTTGAGTGTCAACTTAAGCCTTGCAAAATTTTGATTGACAGAGTACATACCGTATCTTGAAACACAGTAAAATTCTCAAACGGTGTTTACTGAAATTTAAAATAAACCCTTTTTCATAATTTGATATGTTATGTATCCTGATTTGTGACAATATGCAATGCTGTGAGATATAATATTTTTGTAAAGTACAACTGTGACTTTTCTGCCAGCTGTTACTGCAACAGCCCTATTACAGATTTCGTTAAAGTTAGACAAAGAATTTTCAAGAATGGAAAATTCAGTAAAAATGTTGTTTCTGACATCTCAAACTATTTACAAATTTTACTTCAGTTTCACCAAATCCTTTCAAATGAGAGGAAAATGTTCAGGGCTGGTTTGGTAAAAGTATCATAGGAGCAACTGATGATATTTCTCTATATTCTCCCACATTTCAGTAGTTCAAACACTCTCAGAGTAAGCAGTACACTCCTGGCTGGTAAAATCATGGGGAGGGTTTCACCAAAGCTTTTGCTTCTCCTCTCATCAAAAGCATGACCTTATCAGAGGCTTCAGAAAAGAAGTCTGCACTCACCAAACTGCTTTCCGTCATGTATCAGCAGTCCTATCTAACTTGGGAGGTTCCAGAAGACTGAAGCTTACTAAATTGGACACTTATCTACAAGAAGGGTCAGAAAGAGGATCCAGGGAACTACAGGCCTATCAGCATGACCTTGGTGCCAGGGAAGGTATGGAGCTGATCATCTTGAGTGCCATCATACAGAATATACAGGACAACCAGGTGATCAGGCCCAGTTAGGATGGATATATGAAAGGTGGGATCTGCTTGACTAAGTGGATCTCCTTCCATGACAAAGTGACCCACTTAGTGGATGAGAGCTAAAGCCTTTGAATCCTTTTGTCATGGAATTCTCCTGGAGAAACTGATTGCTTATGGCTTGAATGGGTGTACTCTTTACTGGGTAAAAAACAGTCAGAAGACCAAGGTCAGAGTACAGTAGATAAGGGAAGTAACCCTTAAAGGAGCTAAGCTGGCAGCTAGCCAGCAGTTTGTTGCCCAGGGTTTAATACAGGGATCAGTTCTGTTCTGTTTAATTTCTTTATCAATGTTTTGGATGAGAAGATCTAGTGCACCCTCAGTAAGTTTGCAGGTGACATCAAGTTGAGTCAGAGTGTTGATCTGCTTGAGAGGAAGGGTCTTCAGAGGGATCGGGACAGGCTGGATCAATGGACCAAGACCAATTGTATGAGATTTAACAAGTCCAAGTGCCAGGTCCTGTGCTTGAGTCACAACAATCCCATGCAATACTACAGACTTGGAGAAGAGTGGCTGGAAAGCTGCTGGGGGAAAAGATCCTGGGAGTGAACAGATAACATGAGACAGCAGTATACCCAAGTGGCCAAGAAGGCTGACGGCCTCCTGGCTTGAATCAATAGTGTGCCAGCAAGAGCAGGGTTGTAATTGTCCCCCTGTATTCAGCACTGGTGAGGCTGCACCTTGAGCATTGTGTTCAGTTTTGGGGTCTTCACTATAAGAAAGATACTGAGGTGTTGGAGCATGTCCAGAGAAGGGTAATGAAGCTGGTGAAGGGTCTGGAGCACAAGTCGTAAGAGGAGTAGCTAGAGAATTGGAGTTGTTTAGTCTGAAGAAAAGGAGGCTTAGGAGAGACCTTCTTGCTCACTATAACTACCTGAAAGGAGATTGTAGTGAGGTGTAGGATACTGAGTTCTATTCAAATTGGCATGCATTGTAATTGCCATGTCATTTCCAGCAATGCTTCTCCTCAGTCAGCCAATCCCCATCTAGTACTTATGTATGGGAGTTATTCCTCTGAGATGTGGGACTTTGAAATTTTTACTTAACTTTATGAGGTTTCTGTTGGTCTCATATTCAAGTTTGTCAAGGTGCCTCTGGATTGAAGCACTGCTTGTTTTGATATGTTGTGAATGTCAGGCACTTCCATTCATATAATGCCTTATCACACATTTGATGAGTGGGAAATACAGGAACTGCTCAGCCTGCTTCCAGCCTTCACACCAAAGTAATTTGCCTGAATGAAGTAGAAAAGGTTCTGCAGATGTTGCTGAGAATCCCTTACCTCTGAACATTGAGAAATTATAGTATAGTTATCAATCTACTTTTCTGGTAAGAGTAATCATGTGAAACTCTACGGAAAGGAAGAAATTGCAGTGCCTGTGCCAGTTTCATTCAGCAATCTGTCAGTTACAGAAAGGAACAGAGGGACTTCCTCTTCCCTCTTTGAATGTTTTGTGTGTGTATTTAGCCCTTTTTTTCCTTACCTTCCCTTGTTTGTCTCTGAAAATTAAAGTTTATGTTTTGGTGTCAGTAGACTGTTTTCCTTGGCACAAGACAATATCTTTGCCTTGGTAAAGAGAATGAAATTGAAAAAATATACTTTTCATTAAAATCTCTTCCCAAACTGTATTTTTACATGATGAATTGTTTGCCTAGACCTAGCTCTAATATTTTCTCTAATCCCACATTCTACCTTTCAATTAAATTCTCTTAGCTTCAAAAACACTGAAAATGGAATACATTGCCACTATCAATATTTAAGGTATTTAATCTTAAAGCAAAATAAAATAACAGTATTAACTACTTTTCTTTAAAACTAGAGAGCTATCTTTTCTTTTACATCACTCTAAACAATGTTTGGACTTGTTTGGACTCTGCCATCCAAAACAGGATGCTCATCTATGGGCAGCTTGCTTGAAATTAACATCCTTTAGCTTAATTATTTTCCAGAAAACTCTTGCAGAATTAAGTTTTTCTCCTAAATTATTTTCAAACAAGTTAACTGAGCAGGATATTTCAGACCTAATTAGGAGATTACATTTATCATCAGCTTCTATATTAATTTTAGAATTATCTTCAGTGTCACTGATTTAGACACTCACCTTCAAGACCCAATAAAAACATACATCTATGAAATTATTCCAGAAAGAGAGGCACACATATTTCCCTGTGTTCTAACTTCTTTTACTTCTGTTACATAAAACACAGTAGCAGAAACTTTTTCTTCCTTCTCTTCCAGTCATTTTTTCAGGTAGCCCTTTTCCTGGCATGCTGAATCTACTTAAGGCTTTGAGTGTTTTGCTGTTCTACAAAGATTTTGTCCTCTAAAAAATGAAAGTACTCACACTATCTTCTCTAGATCTTCCTGCTAAATGCTTGGAACTGTGAAAATTAACAACTATGTAAATTCTTTACAGATTTCTGTGTACTTTAAAAAAAACAAAACCTGGTTTTGGAGACGGTCCAATGAAAACCTGGACTCTCTTACAATTGTTTAACAATTGTCTGTTAATTCCTAGGAAATCCTTGTATATATTTTTATTGTTTTTCCATTCAATTAAAATATTATTGTATTAATTGGACCTCATCAGAATTTTTTTTTAAAACCCATTGTTTATAGTTAATAATAATTTTATCCCATTTCATTTTGTAATGAGAAGTCTTTACAGATAGTATTTCTCCCTGAGTTAAATAGAGCTTAGACATGATTTTACTACCCAGCCCACTAAGCTTCATGATGAGTTTTATCAAACAGGAAAAAATACTCCAATTGATCATCTTCTCTCCTTCCCCAGAATGATGCTTCAGCCCAGATATACTCTATGACTTCACAGTTCTTCTCCTAAACCATTTGGAGGAACTGATCCCACAAACAGAAGGTATAGTTTTACTCTTACATCAAAAACCTTTCAGGCTCTGCAAGGTCTTGTTCACATGTACAACAAAATGTAAACTGCATTGTATGCAGGGTTAATGCATAGCCTGCTTTGTGGTAGGAAAATCTTGATAGATAACTAATGAAGAGAAGTTGTAGAATAATCTATACAGCATTAATTCTATAAAATAAAAGAGTAGGTACTAAAATGGAGAATTCAAGGGCTAGATGTTGAAAGTATATTGTAGCTGGAATTTTAAAAGAGGAAACACTGAAGATTAAAAAAAAAATATGAAGTGAGTTTTAAAATTTCCCTTACTGTAGAGGATCTACAGTAAGGAATTGTTTGTTTGGTTGTTTTTTTTTTTTTTTCTGGTTAGATTTTGAGCAGCTTGAAACAGTTGATTTAGATTTAAATATATTTTAAAAAAATTCTCATGTCTTTAGTCTATAGAAGACTCAGATGGAACCTTTGGAAGTTGGATAATCGGTATAAATAAATGAAAAAACTATTTTGTTCTTTCTGGGGCTTCTTGAATCTGCATCTGAAAACTGAATTGAATTCAGATATCTCATAGGATATCTTGCAGAAAAAGTTTTGGCTCTTACAAATAGTACACTGACACAAATACATCCAAAGAGAAATAAGTTTAAAGGTTTTAGTTTGGAGATAATAAAGGAAAAATGTGTAAAGTCTGACTATTAAATGACTTAGAAAATCTACATCTCTTGCTTTTTGAAGTAAAAGCACTCACCATTTTCAGAATATCTAGACAGGTCTGGAGTATATTAGATTGATACTTTTCATAGCTGACTTTCCTCTTTTTCACCATTCTTACTTCTTCAGTATTCTCAACACGTAGGGATGTGCTCTAGTAAAAACAGAAGGTATTTCAGTGATATAAAGCTTCACAAAATCCAATCAACCACACACACAACAAAAATCTTATACCTGCTTCAAGATTTCCTGGTATCATGCCATACCAATCTGATCAAAAGAGTCTCCATTACGATGTCGTAAGTGACAGATTTTGAGCTCTCACTGAACTGAACCTAACACTTTCTGGTTTGTATATGCTACTAAACTAAAAGGCCATGTCAGTAGGCACAGCTGTCTACCAAGGACACCAAAGAAATCTTTTAAACATTTGCAGGAGTATTTAAGCATAATTGGAGTAACTAAAAATAAATTAATTTTAGGAAAAAAGTACCAAACTATTTGCAATGCAAGTATTAGCTGTATATCAAATAGATATGTCTAAAGCAATTAAAATTCAATTAGGGAACCAAATTGCTCTTTTAGCCAATTACAGGGTTTTAAGATTTGTGTTAAAAATGCATTACAAGTTGTTGGTAATTAATTGGTGTCATTTAGTATTGATATGTTATTAAGTTCAAACAGTAACTTCTTTTTCCAGTAAAAAAGCTTTCCTGCTTGTCTTATGAAACTTAATCACGTAGAGAAGCCACAAAGGTATTCTCCTTCTTTTGACAAACAGCAATCTATATTGTCTTAGTTTGACAAGCAATGTTTTATATCTACATAATTTTAAACCAATGGCTTATCTTGTCTTTTACATTATAAAAGCATCCTTTTAGGTGCATAATTTCTCTCAAGAAAAATTCTATCAAACCAAATTACAGGATGGAAATGAAACAGAATAGGAAGGCATAAGTTCTACAACAAATACCAGGCAGTTTGTATTTACATCAAAATAACAGTCTAAGCTTAAATTTAAACTTAAAGATTTTATTAATTTCCTAGTTCCAGGCCTTTTTTTGTTTTTTAATTTTGAACTGGAGAAAAATATAACCAGTATACTTGTGACATTTTTTATTTTCCTACTTCCAAATGATTTTTTAAAAAATCTTGCCAAATTCCATTGTTCATTAAAGCAGAAAAGGAAAGATCTTCCCAGACCTTTATTTTCTCCAGGCTGAACCTCAATCCTCTGAACCATTCTTCACAGGAGAGGTACTCCATCTCTCTGATCATTTCATGGCTTTCCTCTGGACCCACTCCAACAGGTCCGTGTCTGTCTTGTTATGGGGATCCCAGAACTGCTACAGGCGGGGTCTCAGCAAAGCAAAGTAGAGGGGCAGAATCACCTCTCTTGACCTGCTGGCCACGTTTCTTTTGATGCAGCTCAGGATACGGTTTGCTTTCTGGGCTTTGAGTGCACATTACTGGCTTATGTCCAGTTTTCATTCACCAAGGAGCAATGAGCACAAGTCAAAACATAGAAAATTGTATATGAACACAAGAAAAAACTTTTTTTTTTTGCCTGGGCAGTTGAGCACTGGAAGGAGATAGCCAGGGAAACTATGTGTCCATCCTCAGAGATACTAAAAATGCAATTGGACATACTTCTGTGTATGCTGTGCTCTGAGCAGGAGCAGTGGGATAGACAATTTTCAGAGGTCTCTTTCAATCTCTGCTATTCTGTGATTCTGCAAATAAGAGTAATTTCCAGTGTCTGATCACAACCAGTTGAGATTACTATGATTTTTGCCATTGATTCCAAAAGGGCATGGTCAGATACAACAAATGGGTTAGTGGCCTTTTAATACTATTAGCTTGTTAATGTAGTGAATTCAAAGTTACAGAACACTGCTGTGCTTAATTATTTTGTTGCCTTAAAGGTCAATACAAAAATGGCCTGAAATACTGAGAAAAACACACATCAGATTGCAAATGACAGCTGTGAGTTAAAAGCCATGATGCTGATATGTCTGGGTGAATGGAAAGATAATTATTTCTCAGAAAGTCAATGAATGAATTAACCTCTATAGAAAATGAATGACAGGTGTCTGAATTTATAGGAAGCAGAACATCAGCTTCATGATATTCAGTCCTTGTGGCTGACTATTCTAATAGTTACTGTTCAGTTAAGGCAATCTCTCTCCTAAAGAAAAAAGTTTTCTTTTTCCAAGACAGTTTTCAGCTCAAAAGTAAAGGAAGCTTTCAGTATGGGAACTACCATCAAAGGCTATGACTGCTAAGATCCATTTGTTTTACTTGCTTCAAACTTTCATTGCATGAAAAATTAGATGGCTATATGCAGAGGTTTACTGTTTTTCATATTTTTTCTCCAGTAAAGGATTCAAAGTTCTGGAGAGAATGAGCATGTTACAGAATGCAGCACTGACAAATCCTGTCTTTCGGTTCTTTACCCATTGAATTAAACTGTAAAACCTTTTTTCCTATCACTTTCCCTTGTAATCCACCTCAAAGCTCCTCTTCACCAAAACCACACTGATATGAATGGTTTAAGATTTGGCATTCAATCAGAGTCACCAGTATCCCTTGGGCTGCAATATACCTATATATAATTTCTTGTATGATCCTAAGATTGAGACTTTTGAACTGCAGTCCAGCTACTTTACTTCCAAAGACCTAACATTTCTAAACTTCTCATATTTTTTCCCCACATAGTTTTATCTTCTTTTTTTTTCCCCTAAGGAAGGACTCAGTCCCTCACCCAGAAAGGGAAGGGTTGTGGGGTTTTTTTCACATGGAGGGGAATATATGCAAGCAGGTACATTTTAAATATATAACCTCAGTATCTATAACTCTACTAACAAGTTTTGAAGACTTGGCAGATTACTCCCCAGACATTTTCCTTTAACAAAGTCAACAGTACAGATTTGCAAGATGCCTGTCCTGGATTATCAATAAAATAAACCTCAAACCACTAACACTGAGCTTAACGCTCTGGGTAAAAAAATTCACTCTTCTAGGTTACAACTGCAATAGACTCTGAACCATTCCAGAACTAGATGAAACATCCAAATTCAGGTAGCACTGGTACTTCCACTACTGAAAATTATTTTGTAACTTTCATCTCTATGACACAGAGAGTAGCAAATTTAATGTTAAAATCACTTAATTTCCTTTCCTAAAGAAGAAATTTGTTTAGCAAGACCAACAATTGAGTGTCAAAAATTTGGGCTCAGATTTTAAACTACCATCTGTCACAAGTTCATATTTGGTGTCTTTAGATTTGTTTTTTTCATGTTTAACTGCTGACAAGTACCAGCTTGCAAAAGAATAGAACACACCAGCACAAGTGTAACTTTATACAGATTGTAAAAGTTAGTTTACTCTTCTTCACTTTAGTATTAGTACTCTGTCCAATCCTAGTAATGCTAAAAACACTGGAATTTTAAAAATAGCAAGATGAATAATTTCAGCTTATATGGTGAAAATTTAAATGAAATCTCTTTCGTTTATTTATGAGGTTAAGATCCAATCTGATACTGTTACATGTGTTTTCCTTTTTTCCCAAATAAAAATGCTTATACTTAGGACAAAAGACAAAACAAGATCTAACCTGGAAAAATGGAGACTAAAAATAAACAACCACTGACAAGCAGGATATTAATCTCTAGAACAATTTACTAATACTACAGTCTTGATATTACATTATATCTTCATTAAATCCTAGATCATTTTCTCAGGTTATATGCTACAGAAAATACCATATTCCAGTTTCATGGAAAACATGTTCAAGACAATCGTAAGACTTTTCTGGCCCTCACATGCAGCTGTAATTTGATTTGTTCTTGGCAATCCTCTCAGATCACACAGAGAGATCCAAAATAGTACTTTGGTATTAACAGGATAATTCAGAAGGACTTTAAGAATCTGAGCTTGCAACAACAATTCAAAAAAACTGCTTAGGTGATCAAAAGGCCATAACTGCCTAAGTTTTCACATGATAGCTTGCTGTTAAACATGCCACATGCACTTAACAATTGTCACTGAATATGTAGGCATCTTTACCCTCAGTGATGATAGGTAGGGTACCAATGATATGGTATGCAACGATATCATTGAGTACAACACAAAATATAGCAGTTGTTTTAAATTACACTAAAAAAAACCAAAACAAAACAAAAAAACCCCCATAACAGCAGAACATTGCTAGTGATCTTTTGGGTAATATCCTCATGATCTTCTACCCAGCAAGTGGAACTACTGAGCTTTAGCCACTAAGCTATTCAATAGGTTGTAAAATTTGTGCATGTGAACTTTAAAATAAAAAACTAGTAGTAGCTCTTAGTTATACTCCTGTCAGGATTTTGAGTGACAAAACCAAGAAATTAAAACAGTAGGATGAAAGAGATATTTATATCAGAATGATATATCAGAGTGCTTCTTTTCCTGCTTTCTGACTTCATCATACCAGGCTCAAACAGTTCTCACATCAAAACAATAAGCAAGAGTTGCTGACACTGGGAGAAGAGGACAGCACAAGAGATATGAGCATTGACCGAATAGACATCTGGCATCTGTCACTGCAGTCACAATGCAGAAATGAAAAATGTACCTTCAGAGTGTTCAAGCACTGCGGTCTCCAGTGCTGTGCATGTTCCCCAGCACTGTGTCTAGAGACATGTTATGTAATAACTATAGCTAGTTGCTAATGGTTGGAAAAGTCTCAGGACATGGGAGAACACGGGGAAAAAAAAACGAAATATTACATTGTAGAAGGGGAAACCTGTACATTTATTCTTTATTTTCGACGCCCTTTGAATTGTTCCATTTCACATACAACAAGACCTCCAGAAACAATCATTATTTATATCTGAGATTCAAGACACTGTGACAGCTGCAAGTGATGTGGTGCCATTACTTTTCAGTTTCATATATTTATACATGTCTACATATCAACAAGTTACACAAATATCAAATCTCATAACTAATAGCACAACGTTTGTGATGTTTATAGAACCAAGTCACTAATACAGATTTTGCAATGAAATGAAAGATTAAAGTAGTTTCTTTCTCAAGTAGTACAATCAATTTTGTTTATGCTAGTTTTGGAAGGAAGCTATCATAATGCATATAGTCTTAATAAAAACTTTCTATGCCAGTTCCCTGTTGTCTTTATTGATGAAAATCTGAAATTTCTAACTGTGTTGAATTTAACACCAGTTCCTCCTGGTAATACTTTATATTTTGACTTGATGTCCATAAAACGTCAGAAATTATAACTCTACACACTTATTCAAACCGATAATGTCCTTGACAAGAGATAACAAAGAGTGAATGACACATAGCTGATCATCTCAAAGAGAAAAATGCAGATATTAGTAATTACAGACATCTAACTTACTTTATCTCGCTACAACTAAGATTAACTACATAAAGAAAGGAAAATGAAAAGAAGGAGGATTCCCACTTAAGTAGTAGCTCTGTTTCTCTCTCTTTCTCCTCATTTATCCATCTTATAGCTCCATTCATTACTTACTGTCCACCATGCAAATACAGAAAATTAGTGATTTCTTTCTGCGCTTTTCTCTAATGGTCTCAGCAAGTAATTCTAAAACAAGGTGAAGTAGTATCATGAATTTGGACTTCTTTGGGTCAAGATGCTACATTTGAGGTAAGCGTCAAAAAGGAACCAGCTAGACCTCACATTAGAAGTGTCCACCGAATAATGAGCAAGGCTATACTGCTACATACAATATTGATCACAGCACCTAGGGTAGCATGTAGGCACTCAAGTCACACAGTGGTCAGAAAATATCCTGACTGATATAGTGAGGTCTTATGAGCAGTCTTGATGCCGTCAGCCAGCATCATAAGCCTTGGACATTCAGCAACAGAAGCTCCACCATCCTCATAGAGTAGGAAGGGAAACACACCTTATACATCTCAGTCCCTTAGAGTCCCCAGCCTCTGAGATGACTATGCTATTTTAAGTTCTCAAGAGTCCTCCCAGATGTGCTTGGAGGAGTTCTCACTCTTTTGCACAATGACAAACAGTACACTAACTTTCAGGAAAATAACACACTCATACCTGCTTCTATGAGTCCAGTATAAGATTGCAAAGGCCAACATAGGAGTCAAATGCTTATTTCCTTCTGCATAAGCTTCAACTCTGTCATGTCACTCACTGTACTGGCCTTCTGGTTAACTAAACTGGACATCTGGCCAGAGAACAAGATATTTTCTTCCAGTGCAGATACTTACTTTCCTTTTCACTGAAGGTTCATAGAAACAGAGATGTTAGTGTCTAGATTTCAAGCTAGACATGGATTAGGGAAACATTTTGAGATGTTATAATTTAGATACAGATTTTTGAGGATCTAGTTCTCAATCTTTTATCAATCTTCATATATGTAAATGTAAACAGAATGGCCGGGGTTGGAAGGGAGCTCTGCAGATCATCTAGTCCAACCCTCCCTGCTAAAGCAGGTTCACCTAGATCGGATCACACAGGAATGCATCCAGGCATATCTTGAAAACCTCCAGAGAAGGAGATTCTACAACCTCCCTGGGAAGCCTGTTCCAAGTGTTCTATCATCCCCACAGTAAAGTAGTTCTTCCTTCTGTTTAAGTGGAACTTTTTGTGTTCCAACTTATATCCATTACCCCTTGTCCTGTCACTGGAGACAATAGACACACAAATTTAAATACTTCTAAGTGTTAAAGAGATTCCTCCTTAGTCTTCTCCAGGCTAAACAGCTCTAGGCATCACAGCCTTTCCTCATAAGGAAGATGCTCCATTTCTATGATCATCTTGGTACCCCTGTGCTGGACTCTCTCCAGAAGTTCCCTGTCCTTCTTGAGCTGGGGAGCCCAGAGCTGGACATAGGACTCCAGATGAGGCTTCACCAGGGTAGAGTAGAGGGAGAGGAGAATCTCCCTCGACCTGCTGACCACACTCTTCTTGATGCATCCCAGGATGCCATTGGCCTTCTTGGCCACGAGGGCACATTTCTGGCTCATGTTTAGTTTATTATCAACCAGGACTCCCAGGTCTCTCTCTGCAGAGCTGCTCTCCAGCCTGTACTGGTGCAGGGGGTTGTTCCTCCCCAGGTGCAAGACTTTACACTTGCCTTTGTTGAGCCTCATGAGGTTCCTCTCTGTCCACCTCTCAGCCAGTCCTCCCAGTTTGGTGTCATCAACAAACCTGCAGAGGGTATACTCTGTTCCTCATCCAAGTCATTGGTGAAGATATTGAACAAGACTGACCCCAGAACTGTCTCATGTTGAACCCACTGGCCACAGCCCTCCAACTCAGTTCTCAATTCTGTACCTTTGATCGTCACCCTCACTACCATTCTATGACTCTGATTCTATGATTCTCTGGGTTCTGTCATTGAGCCAGTTCTCAATCCACCTCACTTCCACTTATCCAGTAAAAATACTTCTCTTCCCATAGAACAGGATACATACATTAATTTTGTTTTGTGCAGAGATTCAGAGTTTAAAACTGAACATCTGAAAAAAATTATTAACTTGGGATGCTCAGTTTGAGACGACTTGAGACTAACTTAATGAAGTAATTATAATTTTAGATGATTTTGTTTGTGCAAGGGAGGTTTTCCTCTGACAACACAGGCAGCTAGTCTAGTAGTTCTGGAAGTTAATGTGGAAAACTTGAAAACTAAAAAATAAAGGCTGTTATTAAGAACTATCTCTGTGATTCTGTGAAAACTGGGTAAGAGGCCTGTCATTACATAGAAATAATGTGGAATCAACAGGAATAGAATCTTTGATGGTTTACTTTTTGTGCAAAAAAAAAATCTTTTCTCTTTGTACCACTCCATTCTGAGATCTGAGGTCATTCTTTAGTGAATAAAAAATTTGGCAGAAAATGCAATTTTAGAGAGAAGAGTGTAAGAAGAGATTAAGAAAGAGGAGCATAAGAGGAGATTGAACAGAATACACCTTCACAGAATAATAATGTGTACAGCATCAGCTGAAAGAAAAGAGGCTTTCAAATATAAGCACTTTGACCCTTGATTAATAATAGCTGTCTACTTTTGAAATTCTTCTACATGGGGAACAAAAAATAACCAACCTCAAATCACATTTGGTATGCTGATATGAAATATCTTTTTAATTTGTTATGCTTTTTGCCAGACTGCAATAATAATAATGGACTTTTCCAAAACTTTTCTATTTACCTTCTAAAGCAACAGGGCAAAAAAAACACTCCTGCCAAAGCTGTATTCACTACTTTAATCATCTACTCCTTTTTAGCATCTGTAAAAAATTAAGTAAGAGCTAGAGATATCAAGCTTTTTAACCATAAAACTTTGGTACATCTCCAAAAAAGATCTTTACTATACTCCCACAAGACGAGGATTTATGTGGATAATATAGCATATGATTAAATAATCACAGACACTATTGTAATGCAAATAACACAAAGACACAAAAGGGAGTTGGTTAATCATAATCATAGAATCTCAAAGTGGTGCTAAGATCTTGATTGTTAGCATTGCCAAGAATAAGAAACATCTTATCAGATAGCAGCATCATAGCATCACAACCATTTGAAATGTGGAGAGTATATGACAAAGTAGTATGCATTTATGAATATTTGCCATGTTTCTTTTTTTTAAAGCACATCCTTGCAAATGCATCCCTTAGAACAAACTAGACAACATTCATTTGGTCAGTTGCTTGACCTGTGTATAGCTACAAGAATATGTAATAAACTGACAATCCATAGCTACACAGCTTCCACAACAGATGCTTTTTCATGACAGTAGTATCCATATTTTTCACAGAATCACAGAATTTCAAGGGCTGGAAGGGACCTTGAAAGATCACTTAGTCCAATCCCCCTGTCAGAGCAGGACTATCTAGAATAGGTCACACAGGAACTCATCTAAGTGGGTTTTGAATGTCTCCAGAGAACGAGACTCAACAACCCATATGGGAAGCCTATTCCAGTGATCCCTCACCCTTACAGTGAAGAAATTCTTCCTGGTTCTTCGTTGGAACCTCTTCTGCTCCAGCTTATACCCACTGCCCCTTGTCCTACCATTGGGCATCACTGAGAACAGCCTGGCTCCATCCTCCTGACACCCTCCTTTACATATTTGTAAGCATTAAAGAGGTTACTTCTCAGTCTAGTAATCTAATTTGTAACAATATAACAGAATGTCAGGAGGGAAAACAAATACTATGTTCAGTCACATGAAAGCTCGTTAAACAAAATTAAGGCTCTCATACACAGATCTGAAATCATTTAATATTATATAAACAGCAGTGTCATCAGTCCAGTTTGGATTATGGTGCTAATAACATTGCTGACTTGGTTTACCTGCTCCCAGACTGCTCCTTCACTGAACAGTACTAACCAGAATCTCTGGAGATATCTAACAAATGTTTTAGTTACATGATGATGGATCAGCTCCTGCCTCTCTCACACCTTGGGTTGCAAATAAAACATTTGTCAGTCTCATAGATGGGTTTTAATACTTTTTGTTTGCTAAGAAATTGTGTGTTGCAGGTAAGTACTGCTTACTGAACATTTGCCTGGAGCATATTGTACCTCTTTGGAGGACAGAATTATCTTTCCAGTTCCGCATGGCAGCTATGATTGCCAATACTTTGCTCTTTCATGCATGCTGCTATCAGACTCTCTTTTATCCTAAGATTATTTTACACCATTCTGGTAAAGTGATAAGTGATTAACAGCTGGAGAAGGGTATACTGCATCCTTTATACCATCAGATTGATGTAATGACAGCTTTGTAAAAGTGAGAAAAGTTTGACTAGTTTTAGTAGTGATATTAAGGAATGGACAAAAACTTCTTTCCTCCTAAAATCACGTACCTTGAAAACTCTGAGAGTTTTGCAATTTGGACATCTCATGCTGTTCTCACTCTCTAAATCCAAGCAAGATTTCTGAGAACTGAATCAGAGGAGGATGAGATATTGGAATCACAATAAGAACAGGTAGATTTCACAGGATGATTTTTCTGCTTTGTATCAATCATTCAATAGCAATTTCCTGAAAGCCTGTGCTCCCAATGTTGTGGTCTGCTTGACCTGCGCCAGCTGGCACTGACTGTAGATGAAGAATTGAGTGTTCAGCAACACAAAGACAAATAGAATTTGTCTAGACCTTATCAAAACATCTAGCAGAAATATCAGAGAACATCTGGAAGAAGTGCGGTGCTGCTCAGCATTTCATGAAGCAGTAGGAGGATGGCAATGAGGTCTGTTTAATTTGATTTAAGTGAATGACTATTTAATCCCTCTTTTTTGTTGGGTTTTTTTGTTGTTGATGTTTGTTTGTTTGTTTGTTTTTCACATTGAAGTCATTATCCCATTCATTCTATGGTAATTTTAACTTTTACCAATCTACATCAGTCAAATATGGCCATTTGTTAAGCCCAGGGCTCCACATAAAAATGGAAGTACTTTTATTTTTTTAAGAAGAAAAAAGTTAATTTCCACAAATAATAGAAGACTGAATAGCAGCAAATTGCAGTATTTTTTGTGGAAAATAAGTCCATAACACGAGCTAGATTATAAGTAGACCAAAAAAAAAAAGACCCATAGACAACCCAGGCAACAGTTAAAAGAATGTTCCACCCAGAAGACATGACATGATCCCAATTAGAACACACAGAGTGAGGACCATGGACAAAGTGTGTGAACAACTTAGACAAACCAAAATACTAGGAGAGGAGGGTTCTGCATTTGGGTCACAACAACCCCATGCAATGCTACAGGGAAAAATGACTGGAAAGCTGCAAGGGAAAAGAAGATCTGGGAGTGTTGGTCAACAGAAAGCTGAATATGAGCCAGCAGTGTGCCCAGGTGGGCCAAGAAGGACAATGACTTTCTGGCTTGGATCACAAATAGTGTGGCCAGCAAGACCAGAGCAGTGATTGTCCCTTCATATTCAGCACTGGTGAGGCTGCACCTTGAGTATTGTATTCTTTTTCGGGCTCCTCCCTACAAGAAAGACACTGAAGTGCTGAAGCATGTCCAAGAGATAGACAACGAAGCTGGTGAAAGGTCTGAAGCACAAGACTTCTGAGAAGTGGCTGAGGGAACTGGGGATGTTTAGCCTGGAGAAGAGAAGGCTCAGGGGAGATCTCCTTGCTCTGTGTAACTACCTGAAAGGAGGTTGTAGTGAAGTGGGGATCAGTCTCTTCTACCACATAACAAGTGCTAACAGAGTGAGGAACTGCTTCAAGTTGTGCCAGTGGAAGTTTTGGCTGGATATTAGGAAAAACTTCTTTACTGAAAGGGCTACTAAAACACTGAAACAGACTGTCCAGGGAAGTGGTTGAGTCATCATCCCCAGAGATATTTAAAAGATGTGTATATCTGGTGCTTAGAGACGTGGTTTAGTGGAGGTTTTGCAATGCTAGATTAACAGTTGAACTTGAGGATCTTAAAGGTCTTTTACAACTTAAAGGATTCTGTGATTCTTTGTAGGATAATAGATGCCATCAGAGGACAAAATTAGCAAGAGAAGTTAAGTAAAATAAGCTGTCTTTGCCATCAGAAGATATATTTTTTTTACAAGTAGTCAGACTTCAACACCAGCATTTTATGCACTGCTAAGAGCTATAACTCATGACCAGAAGAAAATCAATCTGAGGATACTAAAGTGCTTAAGGGATTAAATCCAATATGTGAGAGGAGACTGGTGGAGAAAACTAAGGGAAAATCTAATTGCTGTTTTCAATAATACAGATGAAACTATAGTGGTGAATGCAGACTTATATCAGATGTACATAGCAAAGGGACACATAGAATCATAGAATCATAGAATGGTAGGGGTTGGAAGGGACCTTTAGAGATGATCTAGCCCAAATTCTTTGCAGAAGCAGGTTCACCTAGATCAGGTTGCACAGGAACATGTCCAGGCAGATCTTGAAGGCCTACAAAAGAAGGATACTCCACAATCTTCTGGACAGTCTGTTCCAGGTAAACTCAGTCTTCTTTTGAGGAAAACTCTCCTCTGGAATAGGTTTCTATCTCTTGCAATTTTCAAAAGTCAGATGGACAAAGCTCTGTAATAACCTTACCTAAATTTTGAAATCAGCTTTGCTCTGAGCAGGAGCTTGGACTACATGACAACCAAACATCCCTTTCAATCCATTTTTCTATGATTTTGATTATTTTAATTTTTTACTGTGATTCTGTGGTCATAAGTAGAATTTAACAAGAAGATTGAGTATTAAGAGACAAATTTTGGACTGTAAGTACCACCAAGTCCCCCCACTATTGCAATATTGCAGAACACCAGTATTACTGATTACTGAAAATAGTTGCAGGCTAACAATATATAATTTTAAGGTGAAAATGAGAACATCTCATTTCAGACTCGTCTTTTAATAACAAACAAATATACTAACATTTGAACTATGCAATTATAATTTCAAGAACATCTTTAGATAAATCTTACCTTACTAAATTTTGCAATGTTCTATAGGTCTTAATGTTGCAAAAAAAACGTGTATAAAAATGTTATCTATCAAGAGAGTACCTGAGATTCCTCACACTTCTGAAGAATTATTCTTTTACTAACTATGCTATCTTGTCAAGCTCCCTGAATACAATGGGAGATTGATTATGTGAGTCCTCTTTATTCATGATGAAATATTCCATTATTGTTGAAAGAGTGATTTCTATCACTTGCTCTTAATTTTGAGTCCCATAGATGGAATTCTTAAACTTCTGAGGCTGTAGATGCATATGCTTTCATATGGTTATACTACTGCCACAGGATTTTCAATGGTCACTCTCCGCTCTTCTGTGGAACAGATACACCTCTGTTGATTTTAATCCTGTATTTCTGTATACTGCACTATTAAGCTTGCCCCAGGTTCAGCAGGGTGTAATGGAAGGCTGGCTGACCTTGGTTTGAGCATGGTCTTTGTCTGCATCCATGTAGAACAGAAGGCTGAGCAGTGAGACTGCAGACTAGGGTTCCTGTTGCATCTGTTGCAGGACTAAATTTTCCCGACAGCAGGAATTTCAGTTTTCATGACAATTCTGTTATGTATAGTCACTGTCTTTTTAGCACTAGCTACCAGCAAACATCTGTGAATTATTACAGCCACATAATAGAGGCAACATCTACAAACACAGATGCTAGGGCCAGCTCTTTATTGCACAGAATTATCTGTGGTGGTATTATGACTGGGGCCTAAATAGCACCTATCACATAAATACTTAACTTTGGCTTTGATGTAAAATAAAAAAACACTCTGTTTATTTTGTGCCTACAAGTGTAACCTGCCCCTTCTGCTGCTGAGAAAACATACAGGCATTTCTCCTTCTCTGAGGGTACAAAATTTTTCGTTTCTGCTAGATGACAACAAGGAAAGTGTTAGCAAAGTACAAGCTGATTCTTATGAAAACACAGGGCAACATGAAGCAATCAGGGCCCTTGAGGAAGACCAGCCCCTTCTGGCAGGACTTTGAGCTTGGCAACACCACCAGTTCCTCCCATGCATTTCCATGTTCCCATGAAAGAGTTGGATGTAGCAGAGGCATTCCAACAGTTCTTACTGTTAACTGTGATATTCACAACTGGAAAAGGCACATGCATATAGCAGATTGCAGGCTAAAGATCAGCTCTGACAAGCTATACAGCAGAAGCACCAAGTAACCCAAAAATATCAGGAGGGATATTTAGTGAGTTTTCATAAAATCATAGAATACTTTGGGTTAGAAGAGACATTTAAAATTCATCTCCAGCCTCCCACTTGCAATGAACAGGGTCATCATCATAGAATCTGTCATGGTTTGACATGAAGCCATTTCTGGTAAATGGCAAAGGGATGTAAAGATGGGTCCTGTAAGAATTTGTTTGAAACTCTCCCCAGCTCTAAGCCAGATCCACTTCTGTGGCTGAGCCAATTAGGCACCTCCACGATCACTTTTTGAGAAGAAGACATCATAAGAGGGGGTTTCTTCCTGTTCTTTCTTGTTATGTCCTTCCTTCTTTTCTAGCTGGTGGTGGTGCAAGGAGTTGGAAGAGAGAGAGAAGGAACCATGTGGATCCCAAGGTCAGTGAGGGAAGAGAGGAGGAGGTGTGCTGGAACAGAGACACCCCCTCCGTGTCCTGTGGAGAGGACTGGTGAAGCAGAGATTTGTTTGCATTTCATTAAAGATCCTGCATCAGGGACAGTGGCTCACTTTTTTAAAGACGCTGTGCCGGAGCAGTGATTATGCCCAGAAGAGATCCTGTGTGAGGGACTCCATATTTGCAGAAGATGTAGCTGTTTGGAAGAACCCACACCAAAGAAGTTCATGAAAACTATGCCCAGAGAAGGCCGTGTCACATGGGAGGGACCCTGTATATGCAGAAGCAACAGCTGCTAGGAAGAAACAGAGAAGTTCATTAAGGACTGTGTCCCATGGGAGGGACCCCGTATTGGAGCAGGGGACAAATGCAAGGAGTCGTCCTCCTCTGAGAAGAGAGAAGCTGCAGAGATCATTTGTGAGAGACTGAATACATCCCTCATTCCCTACCCTCACCGAGCTGTTGAAGGGGGAGGAAGTAGAGATATTGGAAGCAGTGAGCTTGGGCCTGGGAAGAAAGGAGGGATGGAGGAGGGATATCTTAAGGTGCTGGTTGTATTTTTCCCATCATCCTGCTCTTTTATTGGCTTTCTAATCTGTTCTGTTTCTTGTAGGTAGTAGAATAAACTTTCCTACTTTCCTCTCTAAGTTGAGTACTGGTGTCTGTTTTGCCTGGAACTCTAATTGCCAGTGAGCCCTCCCTGCCCTTGTCACAATCCACAACAACCTTACTTATCTTATTTTCCTCCCATTTTGCTGAGGCTTTCACCATCCTAACAAGGGTGGGGGTGAATGGGGGCACCGAGTGAGAGACTGTTGTGGTTCTTCTTTGCTAGCTGAGCAAAACCATGACAGAATCATAGAACAGCAGGGGTTGGAAGGGACCTTTAGTGATCAACTAGTCCAATACTGCTGTCAAAGAAGGTCCATCTAGATCAGGTCACACAGGAGTGTTCAGAGTTGTATCCAACCTATCTTTTAGTGTTTCCAGGGATGAGATATCTACCATCTCTCCGGACAATCTGTTCCAGTGCTTTACCACTCTAATTTCAAAAAATTTCTTCCTTACATCTAGCATGAAACTACCCTCTTTTAATTTAAAATCATTACCCCTTGTCCTATCACAGCAGGCCCTACTAGGAAGTTTGTTCCCATCTTATAAGCTCTGTTTAAGTTTGGAAAGGCTGTCATAAGGTCTCTCTGCAGGCTCATCAGCCCCAGCTCTCTCAGCTTGTCTTTGTAAGAGAGATGCTTCAGTATAATTTTTGTGGCCTCCTCTGGACTTCCACAATACACCTGTCTTATGCTGATGACTCCACAGCTGGATGTAGAACTGCAGATGGAATCTCACTAGTGCGGAGCCAAAAGGTAGAATCACCTCCCTCAACCTGTTGCCCACGTTGCTTTTGATGCAGCCCAGGATACAGTTGGCTTTCTGTCTGCAAGTGCACTTTGCTAGGTTGCGTCCAGCTTTTCATACACCAATATCCCCAAGTCATTTGCTGAGAGTTTGTTTTCTTTCATTTTAGAGCACTTCACTATTGATCTCTGGGTCTTTTTTTACTCAATACCTAAGTAAATTGTTTCAGAATATATTAGCATTTCCTCTCTCTATCTAGTCAAAAGACTCTGAACAAATCAATGCATAAGAAGCATTTATTTGCCTGTAATGTAATTATAAAAAATTACATGCTCCTTTTATCAAAAATATGACACCTTCTCCTTCATACTCACCATCTAACCTTTTAGTTCATCTTGGATTTGCTTTCTTAAAATCAAAAATCCCTTGTTAATAAACTTTTTACCAAAATGATAAAAAATGAAATCTCCACATGTATTAAAGTCTCTCAGTATCAGACCATGTTAATGTCAATGTATGAAAGAAAAAATGCTCCTTTAACCTTGGGAGCCCTGAATTAGAATATTCACAGAGAAAAGGCTCACCTACAACCTAAATGAAGCACAATACAGAAGTCTGTCAGTCTTCACAAAGGTACGTCATTGGGTACTAACTCAGGAAATTTTGCTCAAGTCTTTGGTTTCTTCTGTATTACCTTCATAAGAACTTAATTTCTCTGAAGTGGAAGTAAAGATTTGGTTAAAAAGAGTTGTGGATGCATACTAAGGCCTTTGTTTGCAGAAGGTGAAGGATACTATTTAAATTGTGTCCTTCCAAAGGCAAAAAAGTAGCTTTCAGCAACTGCATTTAATATTCAAAGCTATTGCTCTACTATGTTTCCAGACTTACTTTCCTTTCACATTCTCTTATAACAGTGATGCAGTAGTATCATTTTAACACAGTGGATGAAGCTATGCAATGTGTTTCTATCTTCTTTTTGCGTGAGAAAGCATATGGGGGTGATTGTCTTTGGAAGGAGTATATAAGGTTGTTTGTACTGGTTCAATAGAGCACAGCAGAGAAATAGTAAACACATTTTCATACTTGTGACAACATTTGGACTTTTCAAAGTCACAAGCCTTTTTTTCTCCACCTTTTTTTTTTTTTTTTTTTTTAAAGCCTCAATGACAGAGATACTTCAATAACTTAGAGATGAGTGAAAAATAGGTGAGGATATGAATGAAATAAAAGACGAGTCTTGTATCTTCATTCGTCTCCACACAGTGTCCCCAAGAGCATCCTTGAAAATCATCTTACCAGGAAAACAAAGTTTTTTGACAAATGCAAATGTTGATCAGAGCCATAGCAATAATCATCATAGGCACACTAAATCTGATAAAAGATTATTTAAATTCTGAATTGCTGAAGTAATGGAGTTTTAGCTTGTGTGGTTATGGTGAATTAAAAATGAATGATCACTAGTAAGTACAAGAGTGATGAAGCACGGAGTGATAAATGTTCTTTTTCAGTATCATAAAGTGATAACACTCAAAAAAAGACAGAACCTAAATGACAGTTGACTGGGAAGACACGTAAGAAAAAGCTTTGCCATTGGTAACCAACTACTGACACAACCCAAAGTTTTTGTTTTAAGGGAGAAAATATTTCATTGCTGTTGTCAATTTGAGAGTTTTTTTCTGATGCCCTGGACAACAGTTTTGTAATAGCAAGTAGCAAAATTCAGGTTTGCACTGAAGTAGAACATCTCCAAGAACAGGTAAGCACACATGACACTTTATCAGAACAGATAGCAGACAAACTTTCAGCAGATGCACTCTGCTTGTCACTGTTGACAGATCCATGGTAAGATGACCTATATAGCTGTTATATCTGCTGAAGGAAGTGTCAGTGGAAAGAATAACCCTGACACTGCAAAGATTGACAATACGAAAAATAAAGCATTAGTTAAAAAAAGTGCTCTGAGGTTGGTGGGCATACTTTGCAATTTTTATCACTTTTCCTGGTGTCAAAAGTCCCCAGAGAGACTAAGGTGACGATGTAATTTCTAGGTAGTAACCTGATATCACGTGTAGTAACACTCCATAAAGTATATATTTCTCCCTAAGAAATACTTCAATGTCCCTTCAAACCCTAGTATGGTGTTAGTGGTGATTGGGAGCCTGTTATGCTCCCTCATTTTTCATCAGGAAAGGTCATTAAGGTTTTTTTTTTTTTCATTAAAAATAGATTTCTATGAGGACTTATATATGAGGCAAAACAATGCCATGTTCTTCCCTAGGAAATGTTTGCTTTCACACTCCTGTGTGTTCTCTGAAAGCTGAGAAGGAGTTTGCAGTGTAAGCTGCAAATGAGGCAGACTCAATAGCTCTGACACATGGTATTCTTCAACATCATGAAGTTTAGAAGTGTATTTCTGAAGATAAGCACACAAAAAATTTGTATAACCCCCAAAAGAATAATTGAGAACTGTAAGGAAGGCAGCCAACACCTGTAATCTGGACTGAAATGTCAACATCTAATTAAAAAATAAGTAACTAACTCTCCTAGTCCTCCTGAAGAACTGAGCACTCACCTTGTCATGAACTTAGAGACACAATTTCATGACAATCATGAGGAAAGAAAGGAAAAACACAATTTATTTTTCATCATAGTTATAAAATTTACTCCTTTTCTCCAATCCTCTCTCTCACACAGAAATCAATCCTTTATAGACCATATTGATGAAGTCTGTCAAAGTGAAAAGTGAGAGTTTGACTGACCTGTTGAAGTCCCTCCTGGGGACTTTCACCAAAAACAGTTTTGCAGAGTGAAGAGTCTTAACTTTGCCTTTCAGAGTGCCTCTGGGGGAATTTCACCTAAACGGTTTCATAAGGTCAAGGATTAGAATTTGATATATGAGAATTTATTAAGGTAAGAAATTCAACAGATTTGAGATTACTGTTGGTAAATGCACTTACTGCAGTAGCTATAATATATGATAAAAATGCCAGAAATATCCTGTGGATTCTTAACCATAGAGTGAAAAAGAAACATAATTCTTACCAAGAAGGTATCCCTGTCTTGGTGGAGGAAGAGGGGTACAGCCAGTCCACTGTCTCGTCTAGCTCTTCAGTCTCTTTCTCCCTGCTGTGTCTTTCAGTCAACTTGAGAAGTGAAGCAAAAGCACTCAAAATGCTCAAAAGGCTAAAAGGCCAAAAGCTAAGGAGTCAAAAAGCTAAGAAATCAAACAGGCAAAAAGCAAATTAGAAAAAAACAAAACAAACAAACCACAAAACAACCCTGTCTCCCTTTCCTCCCTTTCCCTGGGAACTTTTATTCCCCAAACTTCTCTGTCCTCTCCTTGGGGTGACATTTAACATGATTAAAATGAAGCGCTGAGGAACAGTCACAGATGTTTATCATGTCCCTCTTTTTGCTCATTGTCATTTTTAGGCATGTAAAAGGGGTGTTAACTTTAAAGTTCATTTTACCATTAATGAAGCAGTTATCTCTCTCTGGGCACTGTGGAGTTGCTGAAACTGTTTTGAAGCTGTTTTTTCTGCTCAGTCCCATGATTTAGAGACAAAATAGGACAATCTTGCCTCTGCAATGCTTCCTTCCTTGGCTGTTTCTCACCTTTATCTCTCAGGCCTGCACCTTCCAAGTCTGCACCAGAGATAAGCGGGTACTGGAAGTTTTAACCCTTTATGTGCACTTCCCACAAAGCCAGATGGAAACTAACTTTTTCCACATTACTTTTAATCTGTCTCAGTTGACCAAGCAGACAGCACAAGGATGGGAATGAGCAATGAGAGTATCAGCATGAATTTATACCCATTTCAGTAGACCCCAAGTTCAGAGCTTGAGTGCATCTACAATATCACACATAGCATTTTCTTACATTTTCTGTTATATGCAGATCAAGTTTTGTTGTTTTTCCAACAGTTCTATCTAGACTGATTTCAAGCTATTTATTCCATTTCATACTTATAATCAAACTACTTGCTTTAGTCAAACTATAACTTTAGTCAGAGGGAGAGCTTTGGTTCAAACTTCCTCAGTTTATGACAGGGTAAAAAGATTAATTTGATTAATGACTGAATAAAACCTTCTCTATTACTTAGATTTCACTGGTAGACTCAGGCAACCTGAAATTTCTTGCATTCTGACAGATTTATTGACTGAATACAAAGTTAAAATGTGAGTTTTCTCTCATTAACCTTGACACAAAGTAATTGTGTACACATGGATAGTTCTGAGGTTAAAAAGAAACACTGACAACTCCTTTGCTAAACTGTTTTATGGCAAGGTACTGTCAAAGTATACTTTGAACCTGCCCTCCCTGTCAAAGCCAGTTGTATTTCTTTCTCATTCCTTTATTGCTGGATAAGAATAATGGTTACCAGATCTCAGTTGCAAATGAGTACATGACCATGTTCATGCTGATCCTTGACCAATTACTAAACAGATTTGTGGAACCTTGTTTCCCTGCTGTACCAAGAAGTACTCCAGCACACAAAAATACTGAACTATCACTTGACCATGAGAACTTGAGAATCACTATGTAATATCCACAAGATTATGAGATTTTGACAATAGATTGTGACAATCATTTGACCGTGATTATTTAGTGTTTATACCGAGAACTTAATAGGCATATCAATCTGTTTGAATAGAAATGACTGAACAGCCATTACTTTAGGAACTATTTTGAATCAATACCAGTATCAATTCTGATTGCAACAAAGCACCTGCTAGAATATCTTTAAAGTAGGACCAGTCTTTGGATTCTTACACTGAGATATGTTACATTTGAGAATTGGAATCTCCATAGAAAATTCTTAAGTGTGTGTAAAAATCATTTAACTAGACCTGTTGTTTTATCATAAGGAAGGGGGATATACCAGCCCCCATGTTGTCATGGGTTAATTTCCTTTTCCATGATGAGAAAAAAATAGCAATGGTCAAATAATTTTTTCCTAAAGAAGCAAGAACATGGACAAACACAGTTCTTCAAATTACAAACAAAAGTACTTGGATAGGATAATTTGTTTGGAAATGACATGCTTTTTCCTAAATTTCTAGATGATAAACCATTACTTGCACAGAGAAATTAGTTTATGACACTTTAAACCTAGTCTCAGTTTTTTAAAAGGTATGGTCAGGCATATCTTTACCTTTTGACCAATATTGTATATGGAGAAACTTCTTGCATTCACAGCACGTGCTGGGCTAATGCAGCTATCAGAGATGAATATACCTGAATTCCCTCTTTTGTAATGAGAGCAAGTCTTTCAAAGCCAGCAGCTCCAGTGTTTATTGCAAGACAAGTCACCAACTCCTGTGTGATCTAAAAAGCATATCCTTTGGGCCTCAGTTAAAATACAAAGCAGCTCTGGGATGGATAAAATACTGCTGGTGAGACAGACAGTGTCAAAAAAACCTGCAGTTGCTTGGGTATTAAAATATTTTAAAGGAGTATGTCCAATTCGGGGGAGAAGTGTCAAAATGAATAATTTCTGTTTGCTTGCTTCTTTCAATAACATGGATAACATTGAAATGTTTTGCTTAGATACAGTGGAAATACTGTAACTTTTGTAATATTAAAGTTAATTTAAGAATATACAGATATTAGGTTAACAATTTCTACTTTACAGGGAAACTTCACACTTCTGAACATTATGTTTTAATGTTTACCACATTCGTTCAAACTTTTACTTTGATGCAGAATTTTAACATTCTACTGCAAAGAAGCGAAACAAGTTTTGAAAGATAAATTTCACAAAGCATGACAGTCTTTTTCTATCAAACTTTTGCATCAAATGGCATTCATAAATAAGCTGTTTAATTTAAATATTTGCCACCAATACAGTGCTTTGAGATCCTTAGACTCAAAATCAAATATTGTAAAAAATACCTAACTCACAGTAACATCTAGAACAATTGCGTTCCACCAGAATTTCTCTGCAGGCATTATCTGTGATAATAAAAACCTATTTTTTTCCATAACTATGTTATCCCTGACATCCAAATCACTCTTGCAGACTACAGCAAGATGTTTGCAAAAGTAGCTTTACTTTGAACAGCCTCCTACAGTGCTTAACACCACTAGTTTGGGGGAAAAAATCCTCCCTTTGGCAATCAATATGGTTGGTTTTATTGAATTTGTTATCTAATTACAGGCCCAGTCTGCGCAGTTTAGGAAAGAAAAAAGGTTTACAACCTCTCAAAGAATGAAGTGATTCTTATGACTTTCCACTCTCACTTCATCGTTATTAATATCCTCAGGCATAAAGATGGGAAGAAGGTGATAGGAGGGCAGGGGAAAGACCTATTGGAAATAGGCCAATAGGAACCCCATTGGAAGTAATGAAAGCAAATTATTAAGGGATAGTCCTTGAATATCAATTTCATTTTTATTCAATATTATATTTATCTATACAGTTAATAACAAAGTATTAAAATTCCATCTGCTGAGATTGGGAAATAAGACTACGTACCAACACGGTAATTAGTTTTCAATTGCCATGTGTTAGTAATCAATTAGTATTTAATATAAAATGATTGTGTTATGGAAGTCTGAGCTTTTACTTTGTTGTGAATAAATAACATTTAAATTACATGAATTAATCTTTCCCCTATCATTTCACTGATTCTGGATAACTGATTTTGACTAATTCCTTTAGGAATCTATGTAGCAATAGGATTTTATTCATTACTGTTTGCTTCCTTAATTCCATTGGTTTATGTTCAATGAACTGTAAGTAGTGACTTCATTTAGGGATGCTACTTTGAAGACACAATTCTTGTATCCTTTGAGATCTGTTTTTAAAAGAATTCATAAATTTTCTTTCTTCAGTCTTCCCATGTCTTACCTGCTTTTCTCTTTCTCTTTTCTTGACTTTATGTTTTTTCTCCTATGGCCTTTCTAGTATCAGTCTTGCATCATGTATAATAATCCAGATATGTACAAACTAGAATTTTATACTTTTATTTGTACTTAATCTACTATTAATTAAGATCAAGCTACATATCTCAATAAAGCAGATTGTGAGGGAACAGTCTGTGCATGAAGAACCTGAAGTTAAAAATTAGTGCCTTGCAAGAACATAAGCAGGGAAGATTTGAGGGAACTCAAAATAGACAGACAAAAGACCTTTTATCCACTATTTCGTGTTTGTCTATATATCCTACAGAAGTGAAAAGTCCTTTCTTTCCTTAGGAGGTTTAGTGGTTTACCAGGTCCTATTAAAAAGTTAGGCAGTTTTCTGGTGCGTTACTAGCTGACTTAACTCTTGCAGCTTTTAACTTCCATACATTAGAACAAATGTGTATTTAAATAAAAGACCTATATTGTTAACCTCAAAGATATGACTGCTTAATTCATTGAAATTATACTATTATGAATACTCCCCTCATAAAAAGTGTACTTTCTACTTGTTTCTCTGCTGCACCCAGTTCAGAAAGAGTCTGAAAACTTGTGGAGCTAAGCTATGTATTTCAGCTCATCCAGCCTCCTGCTCTATGCTATTGGTCAAGCTAATGCATTAACGTTTTATCTGTAAAGACATTACAATTTCAGCTCTGGAACTGGCATTAATAGGACTAAACATGAAAAAGGATATCAAGTTTTGAAGTATCATATCTTCAAAAATCTTCTGCAGAGCAGGCTTCAACTCTTCTGCTTTCTAGACAAGTATTACTGCTTCACATCAACTCTTCAGCTATTGCATCACAAAGCTGAACAAGTCACCATCAGGTTGGGAATTTTAGGTAACCCAATCGATTACAATTAAGTTTAATATTGAGATATATATTTCAATCTGGAACAATAGGAAAACAGAAAACACCGTGCAAGTGGTTCCAGGAAAAAAATAGTTATAAAGAGAACAGCTTCATTCTTATTCTAGGTGCCTGGAAGCAGCTATTTTACTAAGGCAGAATTTAAAAATAGTAGGGACAAACAAAAAATAAGTACATGTGAATGAAGTATGAAAGTATAACAGGACAGATACACTGGAAGTTATCTAAGAGGGTTCCAACAAACCTTCATTTGTTTCATGGTTCATTATTTAGGCTGGTTGGTTGGTTTCACGGGGTTTAGCATCATTTAAAAACAATGCCTGGATGTGGATAAATGTTTAATTTATACATTTACGCAGGAAAACAAGGTGATTCACATAACATGACTACTGAATTTGCATGGATCTGATGGCTTCGCTATACAATACTGCACAATGTTAACTGCTTTTCCAACAAAATTTGGCCACAATAAGCTCTGCTGGAGTAGCTGAATGCATTACAACAGTAAAGGAGTTGACTACTCTCCTTTACAGAATCTTGGAATCATTTAGGTTGGAAAAGACCTTTAGGATCATTGATACCAACCATTAACCTAGCTTTGCCACATCGACCTCTAAACCACGTCCCTAAGCCTCACATGTACATGTCATAGAATCATAGATGGTAGGATTGGAAGGAACCTTTAGAGATCATCTGGTCCAACTCCCCTGCAGAAGCAGGTTCACCTAGATCAGGTAGCATAGGAACATGTCCAGGTGGGTCTTGAAGAACTCCAAGGAAGGAGACTCCACAACCCCTCTGGGCAGCCTTTTCCACTCTCTGTCACCTTCACAGTATGTCTTTCAAATAGCTCCAGGAAAAGTGACTCAGTCACTTCCCTGGGCAGTCTGTTCCAAAGCTTAATAAACCTTACAGTGCAAAAAAAAATCTTCCTAATAGCCAATCTAATCTTTCCTTGGCACAATCTGAGGTATTTTCCTTTTCTCTTGTCTCTTGTCACTTGGGAGAAGAGACTGACTCCACCTCACTACAACCTTCTTTCAGTAGAGTGAGAAGGTCTCCCCTAAGTCTCCTTTTCTCTATGCTAAACACCACCAGTTCCCTCAGTCACTCCTCCTTAGACTCATGCTCCAGACCCTTCACCAGCTTTGTTGCCCATCTCTGGACACATTCCAGCACCGCATTCTCTATCTTACAGTGAGGGATCCAAAACTGAAGACAATATTCAAGGTGCAGCCTCAACAATGGCAAGCACACTACCAGTGTGGTACTCCAATGTAATGTTTTGCATGTGCCACAAGAGAAAAAAGGAAATAAATTTGTTTTTTCCTCCAGAAACTGTAAAGGACCTTAATGTCTTTGAGAACATTCTTCATGTGTCTTATCTTCTTGAAAATTGTCCAAAAGATTCAAAGGTTATTAAATGGGAAAACTACACAGGCAGAAAACTTTGCCCTGTGTTCATTTCCTCAGCCTTGTGGGGTACAGAAGTACAGGGTTGAGATGTGTTCATGTTCTGCAGTATCCAGACGAACAAAGCAGGCTGTGCAGCATGGGAGCCAGAGACAAACCATATTGTCTCTGAGAATTCCATAACTTCATTAGATGACATGACACCTGAGCTAGTATAGTCCATTTAAGTAGAGCTGGTCATCATGATAAGAGCACCCTTATAAATTGACAGTACAGTATATGAACTGGGGTTCTAGCTGCTGACCCAGTCTTGCAGAGCAGTGGCACAAATCTCTGTTCTCAATCTGGTGCAACAACATTGTGTTGATGTATTTTACAGGCAAAAAGACATTCCTTCAGGAGAACCATCTGTCTCTGAGGCAAGAAGAATCTTTTTGTCGCACAGATTTTGGCAACAGATTATCAACACCAGGCATTGGTAGGCGAGAACTGAGCTGTTGATGAATGGGATAGTTCAATGAAGCCATCACTCCTGCGTGCTTAAACAAGCAACAAGACATATCAGCGAAATAAAGGGAATGAAAGATATTCCACATAAAACATTGTAATGACACTATACTTTGCTCTCCTATAAAAAGTAAGCTTTCATTTCAATTGAAAATAGAAATAGACATAAGAAGGAAAATTGTTTCATAATGTTAGCAAATCTATTGCCACATTTCCTAGATTAAGAGAAAAAACAAATGATCTAAGGGCATCCCTAATAATGCACAGAAAATTTATTAGGACACTCACAATCATTCAGGAAACCAATATAAATATTTTCAGGAAAAGTATGAGAAAATAAATGACTTCTCCTGTGCTCTAAAATACCAAAGGAAAGTCATTAGACTGCAGCTAATGTGAAAGAAATCTAGAACCATGAAAAGCAAGTCTATCTTTACATGTCACATGTATCTATCCCGTTTATTGGTACAAATGGTCACTGAAAGAAAACTTGGATAGCCTGGAAAAAAAGGATGCATAAGCTGATCAAAATATATCATGTTTAATTGCCAATGATTTCATGAAAACAAACTACGACACAAGCTCAGAGTTATTTTGTTTTAGTAGAGAGCTGAGGCTTTTGCATATCAGATAAAACTAGCAGTTAAATTACTAATGTTTAACTTAGTATATCCAAGGTCAGTAAGGTGCTGTGAAGACCGAGACTTTCTGAGAGAAAATCTGCTAAACACAGAAAATATTTTGGCAGATCAGGTCCCTTGTTTTACATGTTGTCTTGAGAGTTTTTTTTAATGTCTGTACATGCTTAGAAATGTCTCTAATAAACAATTATATTTGTGACCTGTAGAATAGTCGATGCTATAGAGGAGGGAACAAAATGACATTGACTGGCTTATCCCCTCTCAGCTACTGGCCTTAGAAATTGCATCCAGCTTCACTGAAGAGAGTATCTCCTCATTACTGAGAAAAACAACTCCAACAGCTCTTTCACTGCTGTTATTGCTTTGCTCCTTTGATAAATTCTAGGTCAGAAGTAGTCATTTCCATACACAGAACACAAAGCTGCTAAGTTTTCTTTCATTGCTTAAATCTCCATCTGTCCATAAGGAGGGAAGAGCAATCCCAAGGAGATGAAAGCCAATCTGAAGTGCATTTCCTCGGCCAGCAACATAAAAAGCAGAGGGGAGCTTGACCCGATCTCTGACTGGGTCTGCTTTGTTATTCCGCTCTGAATTATCCCAGGTCTCATTTGGTTTAAATGTTTCTTTGAATGATACTTTCTTCTGGCAGCTGCTAAGAAAACCTTAGGGGCCTACTCAGTATATAGACATGTTTATTTTACTTGGGGAGAGAGAAGAAAGATTTGGGAGAGAGGAAAGGGGGGGATACTTCCTCTTAAAGTCACACTCCAGGGACATCAATGGATTAACATGTACACAACGTAACCTTTGACCTACTCAATCAGAAACATTTCAGAACAGGATTGGGCACCTAAAAGCAAGCTCTCTAAGGTAAATTAACGGCCTGAACCCTAGTAATGGTCTTACAAGCCAAATGCATAGATGAGCTACATAAACAGAGTCACATCAGAGTATCCTGTTGCTTCTGTAAGCAGAAAGCCTGAGGTAGAAGAAGGATTCTTGCCAAGAGAAGCTATGACTTGTTTCCAGTCTGCACTGCAGCTCTGCAGGGTCTGTGTAGGAGAGTTCTAGAGATCAGAGGAAAGGAGTCCCATCTAAAAATCAACTATCCTCACTCTCAGCCTTGCAGGACGAACAAGTGTGACCTTTTGTGGCTAGCCAACCAAACACCAACCAGCAGGCAGCAGATTCAGTTTTGCTCATGACTCTGTGAAGCTTAGGTTGCTGGGTGTACAATAGATGACACACCCTGCTGTGCATGGACCTGAAACATTTGCTGTTTGTTATGCTCATTTTACCTGAGATTACCTCAGGCTTTCGAAGTATCTTCTCATTTTTGTTCACTTGTAAGAGCGCTCAGCTTTTATGAGAAAGTACTATAAACATAATACCCCTTAAAGGATACAATATGATTTAACCGCCTCACCTTTTATTTCTAACTATTTCTGGCTATTTCTTTTGTAACACTTAATCTGACATTGATTTGCTTTAAAAGAGAGACAGAGAGAGAGAGAGAGAGAGCATAAGGCTCACTACCATATCACAACATTTTGCACCACTCATCCCAGCTCCACAGGCCTACGCAGTGCAGAAAGAGCAGTCTCCTAGGGCGATTCAGTGCAGGTTTTATTACCTCCTGCCCACACAGCTGCTGCAACCTCCCACCATATAAGCTACCTGATAGGTGCCAAGGAACCTCCCACATTTGGGATTTTGCTTACCACATTATCTCAAAAGCAACCATTGACCTCACTTGAGCCTGTGCCCATAATTTTGCTGCAGGAACAGACTGCAAGGCCAGACTTATGTGACATCAGCTCTTGCAAGATACCATGGGTGTCACCAGTACTCACTCTGCAAGCAGTTACAATACCAGCAGCCTGTCCCTAGCAAAGGCAAAGACAACCTGATCAACTCTGACTGCTTACAGTGTCAACATTTCCCCAGATAGCCAAGTACGGGGATTCAGTGGATGTCTGACTACACAATGTTTTGTCTCTGTGTTAGGAAGATACAACTGCATTAAACTCTGTTAGCCCTTCTTGGCCTGGAGTGACTAAATAAAACCTGAGAAGAGTTTGGCAGATGCTAATGCACTATCCTAACAGTATAGCAGAACAAACTTCAGAGACAGCTTAAATCTGAGTGCAAACAAGAACCTTTCCCAACACCACCACTCAATATACCCTCCTCTCAGAAAAAAACTAAGCACAAAAGCACTGCCCAACAAACTGTCCATTCCCAGACATGAACTTGGACTGCTGGAGGAGAGCTTTGGATGACATGGTGGAGGAATGATTACAGATTGGTTAAGATGGCATGTTTCCAGGTATGCCTGGAAAGCTTGCTGCATGAAAACATGCAAAAAATGTCTTTTAGAGGGTTAAAAGAAGATGAATTTCAGCTGATATACTACTATCATTTAAAAAATGATATTTCTATGTCCAGGTCTGCAGCATGGGAGGCTGAGCTGTGAGAGCTCAGTATCTACTCAGCAAGATAGCCTGGTCCAAGAAGAGCACAGTGATAACATAGGGCTTGTGCTGCCAGGAACCAAATGGCTTTCCTAGAATTGCTGACTCCCCAAATCACTTCTATTTCTTTTTTTCTTGCAGGAAGCATAAATGCTCCATCCTTAGCCTTTGAAGCATTTCTGTCAGCTACTTTTTTAAATTACAACATGACCCCAATGAAACATGAATTCAATAAAACGTGATTTATCATGTAAATAGCTAAGAACTAGAATAATGTGCCCCAATATTAGATACATTCAGAGAGATTAGGGACTTATATCAATATGAAGAGGCTGAAATAGCTATTTAAAAACAATGAGTTTAGACTCTGCCAGCTTATAGCTATAAATATTTGGGGTTGTATGTTCTTTGCTATATATTACATCTTGCCCAGGGAATGAAGAGACACGATTGGGAAGAGCAGGGTTTTTAAAATTACCTTCAACATGTGGCAATACAAGTGTGTGAAGGAATCCAGTGTTTGTCAGCTACAGGGACCATATTACAGAGATTACCCCATAGGATTCTTCTCTGAACTGACATACTTGAAGTAGAAGAGATCTTAGCTCCCAGAAGGGAAGTACAAAGGGTACAGTTTACAGTTTTGATTGAAGACACATCTTTTCTTTGGTAAGTATTACTTTAACTAACCAGGCCCTAGAAAATTACTAAAGGTAGACAGCAAAACTTCCTTTTCACCCTCAAAAAAACCACAGTTATAAGTCAAAATAGGAATTTTGGTGGAAACAACAGGATGAAAATTCTGTGTGAAGACATAACAAGGAAAATCTCCACTTTTGAAGAGCAGGTGGTTTCTGCTAAGGTGTGTACTTTAAGGTCATATCTTCAAGGCCTACTTTCCTAGGCACAGCTGGCAGTGATTCTGAAATACTAAGTATGTATGACTTTCATTTGCCATGAAGATATGTGAAACCAGTCATCTTGATATAACATTTGAGGCTTGAAAGCTGTGACACAAGTATGGTCTCACTAGAAACTTGTCACTGCAGAAATAGTGAGTAAGACTGGTATTTGAAAAAGTCCAAGCAATGATGCAAAATCCTGACTGGATTAAAAACAAAAGGGTTTAGTTAGACATTCTGGTAAAATATCTGGAGAGAAGATTTGTTGCAAGTATTTAAAATCATAGGATGTTTGTTAAGCATTATTGAGTTTTGACAGGGAAAGAAGAGGCATCCTTTGGAACTGTATCTTTAAGTGTTTTAGATTCACAAGTACATAAAACTAGGGGCAGGGCAATGCAGAACCTAATGTTTAATAAACATAGCTTGCTGGAGATGGATACAGAAAAAAAGAATGAATTTCAAGCACCTGACTGCATTTGTGCTCCTGCTGGGAATCAATGACAGAGCTGCAAATAGATTCTAGGCATCTCGCCTCTCCATTACCAGCTTTAACACTGGACTCATTCACTCCTAACCAAACAAGCTACTTAAAAGGCTTGTGCTTCAGCAAGTCCAAAATTCACTTCTTCCCAAACTATATTAGACTATGGAATTGCAGTTATTTTATTAAGAGAGAATGTGTTCCTCATGTATGAAAAGGTCAGCAGCTGATTCCATTAGTTATGCAGCTGGCTGCTGAGGATCCATTGATATGAGATGCAGACTCATTTTACTCATTTGCAAAGCATTTCTTTTTCCTTAAGCTGACCACCAAATTGCAGGATTTTAGATGCCTGCTGGAAGGAGTCAAATCCATTACCACTGAGGCATATACTTGCTATAAAACCTAAAATTACAATCGTCATGTTTAAACATCTGGTCACAACCCAGGAAGGATGTATCCCTGCTGAACATGAAAAAGTAAATCTTAAATGAGTGTAAGCTAATTGCCTGTAGTAATATGGAACCTTTGTAATCATTTATGTTCAAGTATATGAGTGGGTATTCATTAAGCTGTATTTTCAGGCATTTATGGAGATTATTTAACACATACATTACCAAAATCATTAACAGTAAATTGGTGAAAATGTGCCCTGCACACTGGCACTGTTATTTTCTTCCATTCAGTGTCACTAAATCAAAGGGCTGGTTTATATAATCACAGATCAACGTAACAGGAGGAGGAGAATGCACAGTTTGAGCTTCTTTGTATATCTCTATTCACCTGAGCCCACACTCTGCGCCTACCTGAGCCTAGTGTATTACTGCCTTACCCTTCTCCAGCACTCGAGACAGACTGGGGTTTCAGGTCTGCCCTGTCCTCTTTTTCTGACTTCTGGAAATTTTAGTACATGACTCATGGGACAAAAAAATAATAAACCCAACCCAAAAAGGAGGAAAATGTTCCAGGACTCTTCTTCAGATTTCTGTTTCCTTCTTGTATCTCCTTAGACCCTGCACACTTGCTTCCACTTGCAGAAAAGTATAGGTGAGAACCTACATTGAAGGGGATCAGGGAGTTTACAGGGAGTCAACACCAGCCATGTAGCCATTTGGAGGACTGCAAAGAAAGCAGAGTAATAAAGATTTCTGCATGTTGCTACCAAGCCTGAGACACCATCACTGATCAATGCAATTCTGTCCCCCTTGAAATATATGCCAACAGACTAAAAGAGAAGATAAAAAAGGTAAAACACCAGTTCTTTATGAACTAAACACTGGGGGCAACTTCAATGTCAGTAATACTTCCTTCTCACCAAGTTAAGACATCATATTGAACACCAGTAGAAGACATTTTAAAACTTGAGAACAAACCCATCAAAGCACAGTTTCATCATTTCTTCTTTGATTCTGTCCACTACTCCTGTATCTCTAAAACAAGGAAACTTGCCAGGAGAAATTCAGCAATCCTAGGTGCCACATCCTTATCTACAATCAAAAAATCTAGATTCTCTAGATGCACTTTATATCAGGCAAAAAAGCAAGGGAGTAGAGGGCATGTATAGAGTGCCATAAGTCAGTTAAAGTGTAAACTTAACCATCAGGGTCTTTCATAAACATACTGTCCTATATTTAGACTTGAAATAAAGAATTCATCTTCCAATCAATCGTATCAAATCATCTAGTAGGGAGAGAGATAACAGCACTGAACTAGATCTAATAGAAGTTTGTACTTGATCGGACAATTAATACTTTTAATCCAAATAACTCACGTGTGAATGACAGAATGTTGACAGGACTTCGATTTTTTTTTTTCAAACAAGGATACAGGACTAAAGAAAAGTAACTTGGGCCAGAACTACTGGTACAGCTATACAATGTATTCATTTTTTTCTGGAATTATGTTGTGTGCTAACACACACACAGCATTGTCAGGATTGGACCCAGAAGCCCAAAGTAAAATTGGACTTATCCTGCTGCTCTGCAAAGATCAACAGTCTTGTCACATTCCAGTGGAAAGACTACAGTGTTTGGTTCTTTTCAGTCTCTAGATAAAGGCAAGTGGCTATCAGTCCATAAAAAGGCCAAGTGAAAACTTGACTTTTCAATGCTTTTAGATTCCATTTTTAAAAAATCAAAATAAAATTCCACAAAAATCACTGTGATCAACTTTCCATATGTTGGCTGCTTTTAGCCTAGTCTAATTCACAGTTCCTAGAACCAATCTCCTTTCTGGTTTACAATTGTGTATCGCTTGGGTAGCAATTATTAAAATTCTATATATGTAATTAGCATTAGGGAACCATTTAGTATATGCTACAATCCTGTAAGATAATTTATCAAGAGCTGACAAGGACTTGACTATAAAGACTACTAGTCCTTCACAGAACAGAAAGAGCCACCTCTTTAGGAACACACTGTGAACTACTCTGGCAGTGAAATCTTTTTTTCAAGGACAATAGATAATACCTTATAAAGCAGCAGATGTGTAAAAGAATGTGGCATAGTCTCTAAAGTGTAGCTTGAACTATATAAATACTGAAATCCATAAATATGAGATTAGACATCTAGCTGTCTAATTAGAGACAATAACAGAATGGCAATTTTCAGTTTAAAAAGTGACACAATAGTTTGAAAAAATGCTCTAAACTGAGATTTTTATTGTCACACAATAATTTCAAACATAATTTACATTTCAAACATGTTCTTGCAATAGGGATGGTTTCTTTACCCCCTCCAATTTATTCAAGAATATGAAAAATGAACTGTTTCTAGCCCATCAATCCATGCCTGGAAAACAAATTAAATGTAACAAATAGAATAGAGTCGGGCATGTTTTCTGTGTCTCACTGTTTTCACAAGGCTGACATGAATAACTCTGTCCACTTGAAACAGCTCAGCTGAGGGCAATCAGGCTGTACAGAGTCCTGACAGGTAAGAAAAAAGGATTTGAATGCAACATCTTCTGATGGAGATATGGTTCCTACAAAGAAAAAATAAAACGAACCACAAAAGTTGCATTTAGCAGTGCAAAGTTAAATACCAAAATACATCTTTTGACAGTTTTTTCTATTCAGAGCTGCTGCAACTATGGCTAGGAATAACAAAGGTACCTGAAATTCTCATTCAATTATGTATTAACTACAGATACTTAAAACTGCAGTCTTAAGACTGTAGACCAAATATCTTCAACTTCTCCTTATGAAGTAAAATGAGTAACTTAAAATACATAAATCTGAGATTTTTGGTTTGAGCCTACAGATGCACTTGAATCTGATTCCATCTTCCACTTCAATGCCTCATAAAACTATTTAGTCTTAATGTGCTTGAGGTCAGCTTCTCAATTGAAGCATTAACAAATTGCGAGATGAACAGTAAGATTATATACAGCTTACTTTTTTCCATTCCCTGTCTGAAAGTTGTCAGTAGTGTTACATGAGGAAGCATAAGTCCAGTTGCTTTTCTGTAAATCAATACAGAATATTTTAAGATCCCATACAAGTGGAACTGAATTTTCTGAATGCTTCTGCATGCAGCATTTTATGTAGCATCTCCTTAGACGATATTTCTGGAATCCCACTAGTTCTAAGCAAATCAGCTCCATGGTACCTATGTGATTTAAAAGTAACATACTGAGAAGACGTGGGACATGACAAAATACACTTAATTATAGCATTTCAGTGAAGTTTAATTCATAGAGAATGTCTGGCAGTCAAAAAAAAAGCTTAAGGATTTTCATTTCAGCTGTAAAAAGGTTGATATGTGCTTGCAGTATTACAAAAAAGCAGCGGAAACCTGCCAGTCAGACAATACAGTGAAACCCAGTGCATGCTAACTAACAAAGATGTCTGCTGTGAAGGGATTATATTAACTGTGAGAACACTTATTATACAGGTATATGTTCTTCCAGAACAATAAAAAAAAAATTGCTATACTTTTCTTGGGATTGGAATAAAAACCAAATCTGCAGGAAGATGCCAAATTCCCTAAGGAGACTCAAGGAGACTCTTCACTTTCCAAAATAAAGAAACTTCTTTTTCTGTAGAGTAAATTTCAATGATCAGAAACTTTCCCACTGCTGGAAAGGAACAGGCAATGGAAAACTCGACATGTGTCTTTTCTTTGCGTCAGTACTCTATACACAGTCTCTTATAACTCATGAGTTTAGCATGTTCAGTAAAACACCAAGCTATAGAATGACTTTAGCTAGCAGCATGGGGACATTTTTCAACTTGTGATGCATTGCACAAAATCTGTGTCAAGCTTAACAATGATTCAGGTACTGTAAGAACCTGACCATTAAAATGTTCTGTGTCAAATGAAGCTCTCTATTCTAGTCAACTTTTTGAAGCCTTCTTAAACTCTGAAGCACACAATATTTGGCCTTTGGCGGTTTTCTTTTTTTTTTTTTCCCACATGTGTGACTATCAGAAGGAGCTCAGGTCTTACTGCAGATGTGTACCATTATTTTGGTGTGCCTATACATTCATATATGGTAATTCTCCTTATCTGCAGATCCAGGACTTCTCATATATAAGTATGCAGGGGTTATTGTGTTATAATGCAGTAAAGCATTCTGCACTGACAGGTAAAGAGCTGCAACACTTAAGACATTTAATACTTCTTTGCCATCTCCAACAACCACATAAGAAGAGCACAACAAATCTGAAACAGTTTAGTCAATACTATAGCAGTTACTTGTCTTTTTTCCTTTTTTTTTCCCCCAAGGAAAATGGTAGAATTTTCTAGCTATTAGGTTAAATCATAAAAGAGATACTTTGACGTGAATCTTGATTGGATCCTGTTTATTGCAAGATTTAACTTATTTGAAACCAAGAAGATGGGTAGTACTTAAACATAGAATAAAAGCTGCAGACATTGAACAGGAAAGTTACAGCTACATTGTCCCTTTCTATTCCCCATCAATGCTACTTCTGACCATAACCTGCCTCTGTATCCAGTATTTGCTACACTTAAAGATGACCATTGCCCAGTTAGAACTCAACCAAATGCATATTAACAATTTTTAAAGAGCTGCAAAGAGAGACCAAAAGATAAGTATGACTAGTGAAAAATTTGAGAGCCCTATGCTTTGAAACATTAAAGTGCCTTTTTTCCTTTTCTTTTCTTTTGAGAACAGAAATAATGTAAATTCTGAAAAAGTTGTCAAGAGAGATTCAGAAACCAAAATATTTGCATGCTTATGAGTATGTAAGGATCCTTCTTCCTGAGGACTTGACATTGAGCCCCGAAGCTACAACACTTTGCATGTCATGTCTTTATTTTAACCCTTATTCTATCTCTCATATTAGCGATAGCTGCAGGCAAGGTTTGTTTTCCCTCACTTATTTGCTTCTGTTGTGTCACACATCATGGCTATCTTCTTTAATGGAGAGTTTGCAAACAAGGTTGTAAAACTCATTAGCCATGGTTGGCAGATGCTAGGTAATGCTAGGATGCTGCTCCAATAACTACTTTTCTTTAATTAAAACTCTAAATAAATCATGAGGTTTTGCAAACACAAGCCTACAGTACTTGCATAAGATAAAAGCTGAGCTGACTGCTGGCAGTCTTGATGAAGCTCTTTAGCCTCTTATTCTTCCATGTTTTGTTTTGTTGGTTTTTGTGGTTGTTATTCTTGGCCTTCGTACAAAATCCCCATATGCAGTTCTTCAATGCTTAAAAATCATTATTGCTGAAGATCAATACCAAGAAAACATCTGTGGCTCTTCTTAGTGCACAAACAGCTTTACTCTGGTTTTGTTTTGTTTTTTACAATGAATGCAACTAAAACTCTGTGTAAAGAGTAAAGGAAATAGCTTATATTCAGTTGCCTATTGATTTTTCATGATAGTCTTGTGAAATATAGATGTGAGAGCATTAAATATGCATAGCAGAAGAATATTTATTTGCCATAAAATCTGAATAAATTTAGACTTTTGCTCCTTGTTTCTATGGGAACAAATTCTATTGAATAAACAATCTTCAAATAATATTTTATTATTTCTAATTATATTAATTATAATTCAGTATGTCACATTAAAATAATTTCAATTGTAATGAGAAACTCTAACACTGGAGCCAGCTTAAAAAAATCGACCAATTGAGCTTAAAGTAATTTATACTGCCTGTAATTTTTAGTTTCCGTTGATACTAGAGTAATTATTGAATGTTTGCATTTAAAACCTTAATGGGGTGATGTTTTATTGTGGTATTAATAAAGGACAGAAAATAACGATGTGAAGAGTGAAAGTAGAACGGTTTTACCAACAGAATGTGCAACTAGGGAGCTTTTCTTGGTCACAAAGTCCATTCATCTTCCTGTTTTCTGTATAACTATTATCTACCTCTTTTTTTTTTTTTTACCTAACATAGAAGACAAACATCTGAAATAAAATTTTCAGTACAAATTGGAAGGAGACTCGTATTGTAGCATAGTTTGTTGGTTAGCTATTTACAAGTACATAAAATTAACAGAGTACCACACAAAACAGCCTGCAGAAGTGACCTCCAAAACAAAACTATGATGGAATAGTACAATTGTTTAACCAAAACTATATTTGATAAACCCAGTCTAATCAGTATAAACAATAAAACCCCTACAAAAAACAAACAAACCAAATTAAAAAAACAAAACAAAACAACATATAAGTGAAGTGAGACCTTAGCATCATCCTGGGGAACTTAAAAACAACATTAAATATTCACCGTCCTTTTTTTCTGTATTGCTACATTTCTGCTGATTATCATATTGTTATTGTCATCACATCTAACTACTCATACACAAAATATCAAACTTCAGGCAAAACTTTGGTATTGAAAAATGAAAAGCACATATAGCCTTATTCATTATTAGCCAGCATTTTCTTAGTTATTCCACATCAATATAAAAATTCTCTTCCTCTTGAATTCTTTTTCAGAGGAGAAAGTCATACAAATCATTGTTTCAACAAAGATTAAATGATGAGCCAAAAAAATAAACAATTTCCTGATATAAAATTCATCTATTTTATTTAAATAGTAAAGGGAAATCTAAAAGCTGTGTAAAAAGAGCAATGTGTATATATATATATTTACATTACATAACTGGTTTAGCATTCTTCTGAGTACATTTGTTTAGAAAAAACTGACTGGCAAAGTTCTGTTCGTGTTCTACAGTGACAGGACTTGTGATCACAGAAATAGATGGATTTTTCAACTGACACCACTCAGATCAAATAAACCTGTCAGAATTGATCATCTACATTAGAAATATTTCAATAAGTGGTTGCAAAGCATTGCAGAGATTTTCATTTAATAGCTGGAACATCTAATTAATTTGAAGAATGATTTTATAACTGTAGCATGCTAAAGGAGCAGGAGTTATTTTTATTTCTTACTAAAAGAAATTATTCACTACCCAAAAACATTTAAAATACACATTCTTGCAAATGCACTATCTTGCATTGGGCAACATATTGTGTAAACATGATGAGTCCAGGTAAGGGAAAAATATCATTACGAGCTTCTTTGTTCTGTTTTGTTGTTGCTTGTGATCTGTGATACAGTCTGAAGCAGCAGGATTATTTAAAAGCAGAATGACAAAAATTCTTTTCCAGTATAGACTTGGCTCTGAGAAAATGAAGTTCTTATTACAGAGGAGATAGCACTCCTTGTAATACAGACTAGTCCACATTTTATCCCCAAAATAAGTAATAAAAGGATTTTTTAATGTCATTTTGTAGACCTGACGTGTATAATTCAATGAGGTTATTAGAAGTTGCATTTGTAATTTGTTCTAGGACCATATAACTAAACCAATTACTTGTCGGGAAATAACATTTCCCCTAAAAAAGTTCCTGCAGTAAATCCTAATGTACAGAAATGATCCTACAAATCAAAGTTTTAACTTCAGTGAAGTTTTGTAACTGAGGACACTCAAAAACAAGAAAAGCCACTTAAAGTGTTCATTTTTAAACAATTGAATGAGGCACTTGTCAACACAGCAGGAAAGAAACAGAAAAGCACTTAAAGCCACTGCCTGCACAAGTAATTTATTTTAGCAATCATCTCCAGAGTTATACAGGAAACAAAATGCAAAGGAAATAACTAATAAGAGTTCATTAATCTAAACTCCAGCAGTCACTAATTTATAGGAATGGGATATGTATTAATATTTCCCATGCTGCAAACAATATCAATTGAAATGTAACAGAAGATGGTTTTTAGAGTCATCTAAAAATAACTTGGGTAAGCACCTTAGCTAAGGTGAAAACTTCAGGAAGTACAACCCAGTAGGCCAGAAAATGCATGTGCACAAGAATTTGAGAATATATACTTCTGTCATTGCTTTAACTGAAATGGTCTTTTAGTTGAGGTCTTTGCCAAATAATCAGTAATTATTTCAGAAGTTCCAGAGGATTCAGAAAATGCTTAATACACTTTCCATCTTTAAAAGCAAAAGAACTCATGTTTAGGTTCTTAAAACACCACTATTTAAATTTTTCTTCTGTCTGATAAGATGCAAACACAATGAAGTGAAAATATTATGTGGTATTTTAGACAGCTGTAATAAGATGTAGGACTACAGAAAAAAGCAGCAAGGAATAAAATTCTCAACAAAAAAAACATTTGAGAGAAGTAGTAGAGGATGAAGGAGAAATGAACAAACAACAGAATAAGTGGTCAGATAAAGAGTAGGTAGGTATTGAGGAAGCAAAGACAGACAATTAAAGGATAGGAAGCAATGAATTAAAGAGTAGAGGGATAGAGTGCTGAGAGGCAGGAGACAAGATATCCATTGTTCATAAGTATTTTTTTGTTATTATCTTTCTGGAGACAGAAATTGAAAAGCATATAGATCTCTGTACACACTCTTGACATGGGTCAGGATATTGAGAAATGCAATGAAAAATTGGTGGCTAAATTATTTTTTTCCAGGCAACAAAACTGCACTGCAAACTCTCCCTTTGCTGTGTACAGTATACAGTATACAGTGAGTATCACTGTCACATCTTCCTAGGTTTCAATTCAAGAGAGGCAATGCAGAGTGCATTCTTATCTGTATTAGAATGCGTCCTTATTTCAGATTGTGATGGCACTCTTCAAGTAAACTTTTTTATCTTCCACCATGCTTCATTTTGTACTGGAATTGGTCTTGCACTGCACAAAGTTATCCCTTTTTGAACAAAACCTGAAGATATAGGTCTGGCACCCTCCTAACAAGCCCTAGCTGCTAATACATCTATAGGACCAGACTGGAGTTTGTATAAAGTGAAATCTCTGACATATATGTAGGTTGGATGTCATGTCTTCAATATCAACGATTTTGTTTTTCATTTTCCCTCCTACTGCTCTGCTTCACCAGCTTACATAGATATAATCCCATAGCAATTACAGAAACACAATTTGAAGTCAAATCTGATGTCCATACCTGTGAAAGTAAGGAAAGCTTTCCTTAATATTCCCAACCTGTACTTCCTTCCCTTGACTTCATAAACCTTTTGGGTTGCAACTTGGTTAAAATCCATACATCATCAGTTTCAGTAGGTCAGACATTTTGAACAACAAAAAGAGAAAACTGATCTGAAACTGCAGTTTGAAGACTAACAAAGTTAAAAGTGGAGTAAGTCTGGAACATTTGTTCAGATAACAAAGGTTTCTTCATATGAGAATCAAGAATGTCTGATTGCTAAGATAAGACAGATAATTTCATTTTTAGTTAGTTACAGTTTGATCTGAATATTTCTTGATGAAATCACAAGAAAAATTTGGACTTAAGGCATTTCGGGTTCAAACAACATATGATGAAGATTGGAAAATATCCCTTACTTTTTCCCTCTGATTACCGTTCACTGTCACTCCCCTACATTAACACAAGAGCTTTGTCAGTTATTTACTCTCTCCAGACTAACACCTAAGACCTTGATTTCACTTTTGATTTTTTTTAATAAAAATATTTCCATGATCCATACACTATCATAACTTTTACCCTTTTACCCATTCATCAAGAGGAAAAGAAAGAGGCAGGTCAAGGATATACATATAGGAAAAGCACTTTTAACAAGAAATATAAAGAATAAACATTTCATCAATTTGTATGTCTGTCTTTATGTCTCATTTTTAAATGTTTTGTTTTATAAATAACATCAGCTTACACACAAAAAATCGAATACACAAAGATGTCTTAAATTGGTGCCTGTCTAAATGTGTCTTGTATCTATATTTCATCTTGACTCCTGCAGTGAAAAATGAAAACAACATTAATAAATACACACTGATAACAAATCTTATCTTATTGAATTCTCTAAAATTACTCTGAAATATGATTTTCTCTCACTTTGTTATGCCCCACTTGCAGGTCTGATGTGCAACACCAAGACCTGAGACAAGAAGAAAGATTTCTCTGGTATTCAAGCCAATGCAGAGTTTGATAGGTATATTAAGAGGTGAAAAAAAAAAAAAAAAAAGTCCTTCAAATTCATACATTTGTTTCAATCTAATATTACAAAAGAAGGCCTCTGGCAGTATACTATTGGAATACTTTTTGGGTTTATTTTAGGAAAAGTTTCGGATACATTTTGATTCTGTAACTGAAAAATGCTCTTTGACTCAAGGTCAACGCAAAGAAGAGATGACACATACAAGTGTGCATTATTCTCACCATGTACTCCATCAGCATAGAGGAGATTTCCGTAATTACAGTGCATTTCTGCACTCTCTTTTCATAAGTATGCTGCAAAACTGGACTCATTTGTGTCACATCACTTCAATGGAACATTATTTCCCCATCAGAGTGCAATATAACAAAATCCTCAGAGACTGGTAAAAAAAAATCTGCCCTATTTTTATTTTTTACAAACAATATTTACCAGGGAAAGGAAAATCACAAGCTTATGTTACAGTTCATTAAGTTGTGGTTTCTTAGAAAAAGCTGAGGAGCACAATGTGTAGATTATACAAATAGCCTGAGTAAGCCCTTGTTCCCTATGTTTTCATACTCAATTGGAATAACAGCAAAAAGAGATGGACAGATAGCCCAGACAGATAGAAAAAAAATTCTTAAGGATTCATTCCACCCATTTAATTTTAACTACAATGAGAATGTATCCAAAGGAGAAAAAATCCCATTGTTATTTGTAGACAAGAAAATGACTCAACATATCCTTTCCAGAATGATCCAAATTATACTAGGAAGAAACCTGGGTTTTGTGTATTGGTTTGTTGACTTTTTTAGCTTATTTTCACATTTTAACTTAAGATGGTCAAAGTGGAATATGTTCAGCAATATTCATGCTTCAGGAAATGAGACTTGCATGGTCATAAAAGTGAAGGTAAGTAGGAAGAAAGGCAGGAAGGACAGTCATTTTCCTTCCCACACAATTTTCTGATGTTATAAAATTTTTCCTGTTCCACATCAGGATAAAACAAGTAACTTTTAATGGGCAAGCAAGAACTGTATGAAGTTTAACAAAGGCAAGTGCAAGGCCATACATGTAATAGAGAATAACCAAAGAGTCCATATAGCCTAGGATCTCTGTAGCTGGGAAGCAATTTTGTTGAAGAAAACCTCAGAGTCCTGTTGGACAACAAGCTGAACTTAAGTCAACAGTACATTGCAGCAACAACAAAAGCAATCACATCTTGGGCTGTAACCATGATGACATTACTAGAAGAAATAGAAATGTGACCATTTTACTCTACTCAGCACTTGTCAATCCACATCTGGAGTACTGTGTCCAGTTTTGGTTCAGACTGGAGTGGTTCCAAAGGAGAGCCACAAAGATAGAGAGCTATAGAACTTGCCCTGTGAAGGAGTCAGGTAAACTGGAGAAGAGAAGGCTCAGGGGAGACTTGATCACAGTTTATCAGTACTTAAAGGATAGCTGTAAGGAGGATGGAAACCACATGGAGAACACAAGGAGCAATTGGTACAAGTTACATGGGTAGAGATTTTATCTTGATATAAGAAAGGGATTTTTTTTCAGTAAGAAAAAAAGAATTTCCCCAGGGACGTGATGGAGACTCCATCACTGGAGGTTTTCAAGACATAACTGGACAGAGTGCTGGATAATCTCATCTAGATTCCCATTCTCACAAGAAGATGGACCAGGTGAACTTTCAAAGGCTCTTACAACCTGTGCTGCTCTATGATTCCATGATTCTATTCTATAGAAGGGAAAAACAAGCTATTCTTCCAGTCAAAAACATAGTGGGAAAGGTACATAGACAAGCAGTCTTCTCTCCAAGTAGCTAGATAATTAGCTTTGTCCTGTACATTTCTTCAGCTGCCTGGTTTCCATAAAATCATGAAATCCTAGAATGGTTTTGCTTGGAAAAGAAATTTAAAGGTCATCTAGCTCAAAATCCCTGCCACAGGTAGGGACATCTTTCACTAGTCCCAAGTTGCTCACAGCCCTGTTCAATCTCACCTTGAACTCATCCAGTGATGGAGTATCCACAACTTCTCTAGGCAGCCTGTTTCAGTGTTCCAACAGCATCATGCTGAAAAATGTCTTCCTTAAATCCAGTATAAATATACTGTCAGTTTAAAACCATTGTCTCCTGGCCTGTCACTACAGGCCAGTGTAAAAATTTTGTCATCATCTTTCTTATAAGCACCCTTTATACAATAAAAGGCAGAGTGGTTGGACTAGATGATCTCTAGAGGATCCTTTCAACCCTGCCATTCTGTGATTCTGTGAATATAGTCTCCTTCTCTTCCCTGGAAGAGAAGACTACTGGATAGTAGTCCTTCGTCTGTGCTCAGGTAGGGAGTTTCCTCTTGATATCCTTGACTCACGCCCCAGAGAGGCAGCAGATTTCCCTAAGAAGTGAGTCAGGTCTGCATATTCATCCTTCTATTCCCTTCAGAAGGGAGGCTCCTATGAAAATGACCTGTCTTTTTTTCTTCTTTGAGGAAGCTGTTTTGATATTGGGTGCTGGTTTCCTGAATGCCGGCAACTGCTCCAGTTGGAGTGAGCCTTGGCCTGCTCCATTCCACTTACAGGGCTGCATACCTGTTCTGTAAAGGTAGGGGCATCTACTAGGGTGGAGCAGTCACACAAGGCACTCTGTTGCACTAGGCAATGACTTGCTGCCATTGCCCTCCATCCCTTGAGTCCCTTGATTAAGCTGAGCTAAGAGAGCAGTTACAATCCCCTGAGTTACCCTCCTGATTAACCTACCACATGGAAGGGAGGGTTCAGTCCCAATAGTCTATCTCCCACTCACTCTCCCTAGTACTTCTCAGCCTACTGACCTCTTTGCAGAGCTCTGCCACCAAGCAGAGTAGTTCCTCCACCTGGACACACCTCACACAAGAGTGTTCCAGACCAATTCTGACAAATCACTCAGGAGTTTCAAACCAAGTAATTCTTTATTTTAACAAAAATCTAATGAAGATAGCATATAACAAAGTTTCAGAAATTATTATTCATTTTGTTCGTAAACCCTTCTCACTCAGTAAACAAAACTTTATTTCCTCTTTCAATAGGAACTGTATTTTCTCCGATGAATATATGCTGAAATTCATCTGGCTTGGCTAGCTACTACCCTTTCTATTCCTCAGTAATTTCAGAGAAGTGCTTTTAAAGCTCATGTAGTTATTATTAGTAATTTTGATGCTGTGCACACCACATCCAGAACTAAAAGCACATTAGCCTTTCTATTGACTATCCTATAGTTAGAAGGTTAATGTTCATTCTTATATTGCTTCGATCTCTCTGCATTATTCAGTGTTTCTATCATGAGACAAAAGTGTGCCATCGAAGGGGGTACTTCATTTTTGTACAGCATTCTGCTCCATTAGCTTTCATAGCTTGAGCTACTGTATACTTCTATTTCATTTGTGGTTGCTTGGATATGGACTTGTTCTCTTAAGGTGAGAATTCACACTTAATTCTTCCAAAGCAAGCATACCTAATGAGAGAAAGTAAGAAAATAAAGTTTTAGACAACTCACACACAATAATTCACAAAGATCATTCATCTTTGACTATTTAAAGAACTGATGAGGCACTACAGACTCAAATTTGAATATGTTTGCTAATGATATATAGTTCCGTTTACACATCAAATCATACAGCTATATCACCCTCACTAAATTAATCTAATTTTTTATGAAGATGAGAGCTCATGGGTGAAGAACAGCTGTTTTAAAATGAATCAGATCAAAATTAAGATGACATTGTGAGGTAGAGGAAAACACACAAGTTGCAAAAAGGCAAGTTCTCATCTGTTTGATGAAATATAATGATGACTAGTCCAATCTTAACACAAATTGCTTGATTTTTGAGTCTTCACTGATGGGAACTTTTCATCACACAGCAATATTCTTGGAGTAATAATAAAATTTAGCTAGGGTACTCCATTATATTTTCCCTTAAATAAGATGATTCTATCTCTTGGATATATTTAGAAAGACTACAACAACATAGTCTTGGAAGCAGACACAAAAGAGAACTATAGATACTATAACTAAGGCTGAAATGCAGCAGAAAACTATGTAACTTACTGTAAGGATCATAACTCTCACTCAACATTGCCTTTTAATCTACCTGCAGAATTTCCATCATAATCAAAATTTTAGGATATCTTTCAGAGTAGGTATCCCTTAAAACAAGGCCAAACTAAATCAAAACCAATTTTTCTTTAAAAATAGCTTTCTTAAAAAGAAAAAAGCTACCTGTTGCCAAGTGAATAACGGCTTTTTTGTTGGTGCTGTGGTTTAACCTGACCCTACAACCAAGCACCTCCCAGTTGCTCACTCACTCCTCCAGTGGGATAGAGAAGAGAATCATAGGATATGATAAAAGCATCTTAATAGGTAAAGCAAAAACCACTCGCAAACAAAGGAAAACAAGGAGTTCATTCTCCACTTCCCATGGGCAGGCAGATGTTCAGCCATCTCCAGGAAAGCAGGGCTCCACCACATGTAACAGGTCCTAGGGAAGATAAATGCCATCACTCCACACAATTCCCCTTCTTTTCTATTCCACCAGCTTTATATGCTGAGTATGACATCATAGAATATGGACTATTTCTCTGTTCAGTTGACGTCAGCTATCCCCGATCTGTCAACTCCCAGCTTCTTGTGCACCCCCAGCCCACTTGCTGATGGGGTGGGGTGAGAAACAGAAAAGGCCTTGACTCTGTGTAAGCACTGCTCAGCAGTAACTAAAACAGCCCTGAAATTACCAATACTTTTTCCAGTACAAATCCAAAAACCAGCTCCATACAAGCTACTATGAAGAAAATTAACTCTAGCCCAAGTAAAACTAGCATAGTTGGAAAAACATTGCTTGAAGCTGGGCCAAAGCTGCTGAAAACATTCTAAGAAGAAAACCTAAGAACCAGTACAAGCCCAGTTAACTCTGTCTGCAAAACCAACATCCTTGACCTTAATTCTTCTAATAAATACCTAGCAGAACATATGCAAATGTAAAAAATACTTTTCCTTTTTTCATCTACAGACAATTATCCCCCAGGAAAAGGCAGAGGGAAAGAAGAAAATAACCAGTATAAATTAAGAGCTCTGAATTATTCATTTTTTCTGAGTATTAATAATATTTTCATATGAAATAATGATTCCCTGTTCTGTACATTTGATATAACCCATGAGGTTTTATGATTCGAGAACAGGATTGGCTATCCCTAAAGAATAGATTCTTATTGTTTATCATTTAAACATATCAAGCATATCAAAGTCTGACTTTGTACACAGTGCTGTTTCTGTCATGGGCAAATCATAATGTTTTAAAATAAACTATTATTTCATTTCTAAATTATGGAAGCACCTTCTAATTTCTATTAACAGGAAGCAGGTAATAAAATTCTGTGCATATCTTCTGAATTTTGTGCTCATATCACAAGGCTTGGTATGATTTTGTACTTATTGTCATCATCCAAGACTCAAATATATTTACAGGAAAATGAGTCAGTGATAACAGTTTTCAGAGCAAAGTTAATTAAATATGAGTGTTATTAAGTAATATGCTTTTAATGAACTCAAAAAATGAAATAATTAAAACTGCTAGCAAAGATCCGGATCTTAAATAATGAAAATATGAGGCTTTTTGTATCTATTCATTTGATTTGAACCATCACTGAAAAAGAAATTCAGACCAGTAAAATCATAATCTAACAACAAGACAGAGTATTTTATTTATCTTCATTCATATTGCACCCAGGATTCATTAAGTTCCTTTTAAACCTCTGCCTCTGCAGCCAGACATTTCCATTGCCTGCTCAGGCTCGAGGTAGGAAACAGCTCTGCTATCTCCCTCACTTAAAATTCAGCACCAAAAAGCAGAGATAGGACAATACAGGTATAGACAACGACAACTTACTTTAGAAACTTGAGTTTTAATTAGGTGTATTACAGAGATGTGGCATAGGCAACCGAGACTTCTCCTGACCTTCCTACCTTATACAGCTACCCACATATCAGACACCATATCACTTTAAAGAAGAAAATTGAAATAGCTACATTTCTTTGAAAGAAATTGGGGGGAAAAAAAGAGAGAGAAAATGCCAAAGTATACAAAGCTACTGAGTAGTGCTTGTTGATATTAAGAAATATATCACTACTTTTAAAGAATAGAATCAATATAGTGCCAATATGCAAGTCACAGAAATAGCTAAAATTCCATGACTTGTCATTATCATTAAATAAATTTGTCTAAAAAAACCTAAAATCCTCTCAATGAAATGGAGAAGTGAAATACAAGTGTAATGTCTAGATGATATGTTACATCTATTTTTCCTCTTCAGGCTAAACTATTAGTTCTGTTCAGGAAAGAGTAAGTCTACCTTTTAAATGTATACCTGCTGGCTGAACTAGTCTCTTGAAGAGCATGTAACAAATTATGCATTTCATACATTTAGTTTGGTCTTTAATGACCAGAAAGGAAAAAAACAGATAAGTGGATACAGAAATTGCGTGGCAACATAGAGAATTATATTGATATCATTCTGACTGACAGGTTCTGTATTACCCAGAAGACTGAAGAATAAAACCACTTCAACTCAAGAACTGCCTGCTGAGATATATAATTTAACAAAACATTAAGCAGAAAGGAACAAAATTGTTCAGCATGAAAACTTCAGAATTAGCTAAGACAAGTTCAGGACAGAATTTAGTCATGGAATGAAAAGTGGAAAGACATTAAGTGTTACTAACTAATTGAATTTTCCTGCATTAAATAAAGTTGAAAGCACTAGTTGCTGTTGTAAATGTAGCCCATCAAGTTAAGAAATTACTGAAGTTATATTTTTTTAGAAAATATTCTATTTTATTGAAATGGAGGATGAAGTTACTAACCTAAAAGTCTTAATATACCACCAAAGATATTGTACTTCACAAAAAGACCAAGCAGAAAGAAGTTCAGCCACTGTGCTACAGAGCAGATTGCTTTGCCCATTTTCCGAAATTACAGTGGTGCAGAAGGTAGGACCACAAACAGAATAGTCGGTGGGAATGGAGGTAAAAGAATGGAATGGTGTGGAGGGGATGTTAAAAGACATTATATTTAAAAAGAAATCTTCATGAAATTTGCTCATTGACTAATTTTGTCCAGTATTTTAGAACTTATTTCATCACTTTCATTAACTTCTTTAACATGAAAACCTGTGAGGAAATTAAAAAATTGGACAACATCACATAGCCAGGAGGATAATCCACTCAAGAGATAACTGGAATAGCACCCGGGAAGAACCAGATAGCCTTGAAACATGAAGAAACAAAGATATAATGGTAGAACAAAATACAGGGTCCTGAACTGAAGAAATAATAGACATTTCTTTGAGAAGTTCTAAGTCCACCAGCTAGAACTGAAGGAGATGGAGAGAAACACAGGTACCTTAGCTTTTCAGAGTGAAACCAATAACCAGCAAAGAGAAGCAACTAATATAGCTCCTCATTAAAAGATCAAGATCTTTCTAGAATAGATGTAAACAATAAATGCTGTTATGCTCTGTCCAATGACTAACCCTTCATATGAGGTGAGGTTAGATGAAATTGGTACATTTTCAGGAGGAATTTGTTATCTACAAGTCTGAGGTAAACATCACAGGAAAAAATGCTATAATTTAGAGTATAAAAAATGTAATAGTGTGTAAACTTATTAAGAGATCAGAAAGACTCCTCTTTCTAGTCTGTCAGGTGGAGAAAACTGGAACAGCCTTTTTAGAGACTCATCCATCATATGCTTATCACCCTTCAGTTTTGATTAAGTCGAATTCAATTAACTTGTAATACTGTTATTAAATTATGGAAAGCTGTGAGCTTACAGAAACCAAGAGGAACTTGACTTTATTGGTCGAAGTTAATGTTTTCTTATTTGCCATAAGTCAGCTTGGCAGAAGCAAGATGACATGAGTTTTGTGCTAGAACATAGCTCTGATACTTCATCCTCCAGGCTATCTCCTCTAAAAGCTAATGGCTTGATGGTGTTTATTCAAAGTAAAATTACTCAAAGTGTATTTTTATGTGTAACAATTCAAATGTGTTTTCTCACATATGATTGTTAAAAACCCGAACATCTCAAAAAATCAGATCTTTTGTAGAGAGAAAATGCAGATAGCTGTTTGTGGAGGCAAAGGAGCAGGCAAAAGAGAAGCATATCCCAGCTTTGGTGTAGAGTCAGTATTTACTCATATAGTGGGTCCTAGAGCAATAGGTTGCATATGGATAAACCTTTCAAATGCAGCTCATAAGGATCAATGGAAATTGGGTTGCATGCACAGTGAGATCTGAACATCATATCTAAATGGGTTGTTGAATCTCCTTCTCTGGAGACATTCAAAACCCACCTGGATGAGTTCCTGTGTGACATATTCTAGGTGGTCCTGGTCTGGCAGGGAGATTAGACTAGATGATCTCTCTAGGTTTATTCTAACACCTACCATTCTGCAATTTTGTGATCACTATAGCTCAGGCTGTATATGGTAACTTCTTATTTCCTTAAATTAATTGCTCTTCTCTTGTATTAACAGCCTAGTCTGTTCAAACTAGTTTCACTTGGACAATAGACATTTCCTGGGAGACAGATTTAAAGACACATTCATCCCATTTGTATTTTATTTACTTGCTATATAATTTGATAGTCATCTCTTAGCCATATCAATCAACACTAACACGTTTTTTCTTAGCTACACATACCTATTTTGTCATTCTTATATCAATGCTTATTATCATATTACTGTAATTGCATTATTGTTACAGCTCAATATTCTAATTTGTTATTACTGAAAAGTGACTGGAGTAAACAATCTAAATTGTTATATCTTCATTTTTCTTTTTACTCAACAAACCAGATCATTCTTCATTCAGGTGAGTGGGTTGTCTATGTATCAACCTAGTTACAATACAATGAATTTAAAGCAAATTTTTAAGTCCAAACTCTTTACATATTTCTATAACGCTAGAATGATAGGATCATTGCTGCACAATGCTGAAGAGTATATACATTCTTCTTGAATTTTTCTCGCATACTAAAGTTTGTCTTATATACTGAAGCTATAATAGGAATTTTTCACACTGACATGTAGGCCCACCATTAGTGGAGACAGAAACAGAAGCAGTGGTACAGAAGCAATTATTGGAACAAATTAACTTTATTCATTTAAAAAGATGCACCTGTGACATGCAGAAACAACTACAGCAGCTAGGTTGAAGATGAGGCTTGTGAATACAGTCTATGAAAGGCATTTTAAGATATAACCTTTTGTCACATCTGAGGTTTAGCATAGAAGGCTTTTTATCAGTACCCATACATAGCAAACAGAAACAAGAATTCTGGAAGATCATTGTTGCTTCATTATTCTTTCAGAAATAGAAGAGCCCTGCAAAGTAGAAAACAAAAAGACCCTGGACAAAGGACACTTTTACCTGCATTAACTACTTTTAAGTGTGACAGGAAAGTAGCATATAAATGCAAATATTGCAATTCAATATGAAGAATTTACAACATCCTCACAATCCACTCACAGACAGAAGTAAAAAAATTACAGTGACAAAAGGTAAAAGGGTGAAAAACTTCTAAAACCTGAACTTTTTTTTTTCCTTTTTACGCTCTCCTAGCATAGTACCCAGTATTCAGATTAAGTATTCAGAAAGACTTTGGGAAAAGTAGAACACAAGATCACATGCAGAACGCTGAAACCATATTTAGAAATATATTCACTGACTTAGGAACTCCTAAATGGCTATACAGTATATCTGAACTTGTTAAAGTAATATGAAGCACTGACAAACTGAAAGGGGTTCAGTGAGCAGCCAACGAGCACTACACAGTCATACAGTTGTTCAGCTGCTGCACTCAGACACTCATTTACAATTCTTACCTCCAAAAGTGGAAATTTTATCTACCCTGAAATCATGTAGTGACACTTCATTGGAAATAATCATTAAATTTAGAGAGGTTAAAAAAATAAGGAGCATAGGTTCAGAGAGTAGTTTTTACAGATGAACATGATTGCCTTAGGATATACAAAAGAAGTTACAGGAGAAGTCATACAAGAAACAATGTGTTTTGAAGCTAGTGACCATATGATCTATACAATGTCTTGAAAAGTTCATTTATATGGACGTGGATAGTGATAACATCATTCAAATTTTAAAAAACTAGAAGACCATGACAAATTGAAATAATAAAACAAACGTGTCAGTTTGTGATAGCTCAGCCTCAGTGCTCACATAGATAAGTTTAGGCAAGTATGTTAGACTTAAAGATAGAAATATTCAAACCGTCAAAGAGAGATGCAGTTGGTAACAATGGAATAGCTATACCAGCTCAACATGAACAAATCAGTGTCCTCAATTGCTTTTTGAGTAGAGCCCAGACAATCTAGAACCACTCTCAAAAGGTCCATCCACTTGAACTGACATCTATATCTGCTTCAGATTCCACGAAGAATATGCTCTAGGCCATTTCAAACCATCCTTACCTCAAACAGAAATGACATGAAATCAGGCTGTTTTAGTCATTCTCTGATCTTAGACATAATTTCAGCAATTGAGAAAGAGGATAATGTTGGTCATGAAAGGCTGGTGATCATCAAAAAGTCTCACAGAAGGCATAATATATGAATTGAAGCAAAACTTGCCTTTCTTTTTTCTCCTTTTAATTGCAAGAAAGTAAGGTTCCTTATTTATACATCAATCATAATATGTTTCCTTCTCTTCAGTTTAGTAATAAACAGGTTGAAAGTCAATACAGCAATATGACTTAATATAATAATAGCTTTTACAATATATTTTTTAAATTTCATAATGTGTCTCTTATATTTTCATTAGTTGTGGACCATGAAAGTTTGTTGGTGGAGATAAACAAGCAGGGTATCTATTTACATAAAATAGATATAGACAATAGTGTTCAGACCTCTTTGTTGCCAAAGATTACAGGTTTTCAATCCAAAAAGAATCACTCTTCACCGGTATCAGTAAATATTCTTGTAAAGCGTCCTTATGTAACTGAGATATGAAATAGAACCCATTCTGCTGATGACTGAACATTTCTAGAAACAACACCTTCAATGTCTTGTTCTCTATAGTATCAGACTGATGCTCCTGTGACTAATGCTGAATATCTCCTTACTAACACAAATAGCCATTTTGGTGTAGAGAAGACTATCCTCAGGAAGGAACAATACTCAAAGAAAGGTCTGTCTGACATCTATGGGCAATATAAATTAGAAATGAAACCAAAAAGCAACACAGTGCAAAGTTTTCCAAATGATCAGTTACTTTGTTAAGTTTCAGATTCTTTTGTTTACCCATCCAAAAATATCAGATATCCTTTCTCAGGAGAAATTCTGAATGTGAAAGCAGAACAACACTGGAAGACAAATATTGTGCAAGGACAGCCCGAACCATTCAATTAGTTTCTTTATAGATACCTTCCAACATCTACCTTTCTATGATTCTATAAGAGTGACAGACTACTGGAACAAACTGCCCAGGGAGACTGTAGAGTCTCCTCTGAAGGTTTTCAAAACCTGCTTGGACATGTTCCTGTGCAACTTGATCTAGGCAGATCTGCTTCAGGAGAGGGATTGGACCAGATGATCTTTATAGGTCCCTTCCAACATCTACCATTCTGTGATTTTGTAGTTAAAGAAAATAATAATCTGAAAATTCTGATGGATGAGAAATATCATTTCCAGAAAGGTGAATAATTTCTACTTTTTTGTTATATACAGTGTTAAATTTTAGTTTTATATCAAATAAATCATTTTCTGGGTATTTATTAAAATCACCTATAAAGAAACTATACTTAGCAGTACAACTAGTCTCATTTATTGTAATTTTGCTACATCAGTAAAACCAGTAAATCTTTAAAGACCATAACTGTGGCCTAATCAGAATTTTGGTAACAACGGTAAATGGACAACATTATTCCTGTCCTTCCCAGTCTCATTCATACCTAACTTAGTGCTTTTATTTACCTAGAGTGAAACATTATCTTTGGGATCATGTTTGTCACTTTCCTATATCTATGAAGTGACAGATCTTTATCAAATCTTTTATCTTTACTAAATCAGCAAACTAAATCAACTAGACTAGATCAAACTGCCACTAATCTGCTCTGTTAGGTCTGAAGACACACCAATGGAAATTCAGTAGCATTATTAAAACCCTAAGGTTCTCCATTGTGTCTATTTCTTACCTTTCTTTTGGGGGTCTTTCTTTTGGGGTCTTTCCTTGTAAGAATCTTTTACTTATTGGATGGTTGGTTTCCTGGGAAAGAACTGTATTGCTTACAAAGGGTGACACCTCTCTCTGCCATCTGGGTAGATGCAGACACATTCAGAGCTGATCTGCCTCATCTGAACATAGGCTAGGATGAATCACTATGTGAAAGTGCCCGTCTTTCTGCTCTTTTCAACTCACGCATTAGAGTTTACCCAGAGAGCTTTGATTGGCAGCTAACATCAGGTGAGATGTTTATCATTCTTAATGTTCAGACTACTTAATGTCCAATGTCTGTACAGGGGGCAACAACACCTACAAGTTCATAAATTATACTGCAGTTGCTGTAATTTTTGCAGTGCTTTGTTAATGAGAAAACACAAGAGTACTTCCCTACTCACCTCTGGAAAATTACTGTAAAGTCTATTGATACAACCAAGAACCAAGAATGGACTAGACTAATTTGTCTCAGTAGCTTTGTACTTCTCCAGATGGAAATGACAACTCAAAAATGGAAGAAAGGATATAATTTCCCCAAGATATTTTTAACATTTTTGTAGATAACTTTTATACTTTCTGCCAGTTTTCTTCTCTCTTGTGAAACAGAGCTCTCTAGCTAACAGGAAAACTTCAAAAAGTTTTGCATTTATTTTCAATATAGATAAGCACACTGAATTTCAAATAATCTTTACAAACATTTATCCAACCCTTTGAAGACTGGATTTAGATCCCACTTACACCGATTTGATCTTTTGTCACCTCTACTGTATTCAGTAGCACTACTTCAAACTTAGGCTGGAATGAGATTCAGACTTCTGAAGTCTCTAAATGAGAGTAGATCCAAAGAAGAACTGCTTGTCTTTCAAGATTTCCAACACTTCTGAGTCCAGCTGGAAATTTCTCAACAGTGACATCTTTCAACATATCTTGGCACCTCCAGTATGGGCAAGGTCCTAAATATTCAAAGGCTATAAAAATGAAGAAGAGAAAAAGTACTGAAACACTTCAGAACATCCATAAAACCTGGATCATATGTGGAAAATGGGCCATTTTTGCAAGAGCACTTATGGATAAGAGTGAAGAGATCTGTTTAAATTCCCAGATGATTCACCGTCTCTGATTCTATTCAAGATTCCCTTCAGTCTATTGCTGAGTGCAAAACAATGTTTCATTTCAAGACACATAGTGACTCATGACCAGATTTTAGCTCCTTACTTTCAAAAGGGCTTTTATGCAACGGAGAAATGAAAGATACTAAAATAAAATCATGTTATATACTTTAAACCTGCCCACTTGCACTATGTTAAGGACTTGACTAGCGTTTCACAAAATGTCCAAGAGACGACAGCAAGAAGGATTTCCCACTGTGCACCATAGAATTTTGAAGTTCAGTTGTGCTATATTTCTCAGCAGAGATTCACGTTTAGATTCTTGTCAAGTATTTATGTAGGAGTTAAGGCATCAGCTTTCAATAATCAGCCAAATTTTTGCTTACATTCTTTTCCAGACAATTATCTCTAGTAAACAGATGAAGTTTACTGTCGAGCAATATATTTTTCTTCCACTGGCATTTTCAATGTAAAAGCAGCTTATTATAACTGCAGAAGCGATTCCACCAAGTTTGTACATAACTCATGATTAACTAATTCAATTTTCATTGACTGTCCTTGCATACATTCTGTTCTTTGTTTCTGTCATGGGACTATGAAATTTAGCCCAAATTTAACAGTTCAGAATCACATTTGCAGAAGAAAACACTATCTTATCAGTTAAAAAAGAAAGCTTGAATAAGTACCTATTCTCTTTTTTATATATTTGGAAACAATAATTACAGAAATTGTTTCAGTGCCTTAACTTGCAGGTCTAAAGCTTTTTCCAAGCCAAGTCATGTTTTGCCTGCCCTTTCATTCTCTGATGGACCTTTCTACCTCTTCCTTTGCAGTTGTCACTGGACATCATCTGACCACGTGAGCCAGTCCTTTCAAAGTCTGGTTTAAAGTAACTTATAATAATACTGAAAATAATAAAAAATAATAACTGATCAACCATAACATGCATTACAAATTGTGAAAAAAATAAAATATTTTAAACGTTATTTCAGTTTAAATTAACTACAAAATTATTTGTAACCAACTTAACCTTGTCATCATCAGAAAAAAATGAGAAAGCACATTGTCTCTTACACCGCCTTTGAAATTATTTAATGAAGAGAAAAATATCATTCTCACAGTCTTCTCTCTAGGTCTAGAAGCAACAAAACAGAACATGTGGTTTCATCTTGCACTAGGAACCTATCAGTCTCACTTTCAAAGTTCAGATTCTTAGTATTGTCTCTGGTTATAGGGCTGAAAGTTTTTTTGGGGAAAAATCCAAAACCAAGACAGTAAGAGAACTAATGTAAAATAGGAAAAAGAAATACAATATGTAATCCCACACAGAAAAAGATAAAAGAAAAATCACCATATATCACACACCATTATACCACTTGGCTCCCTAGTGATACCTCTCTTGCCAGCACAAGCATCATGTCTTCTACAGCATAGAAAGGAAGCCTTTAAAGCCTGTTTGCCAAAAATACTCTTCCATGAATTTTTCAGCATGTTTGTATGCCTTAGAGTCAGAAATAAAAATGAAAAGATTACTAAGGGTTGTTAGCCAAAGGTTACAGAAAACAGAGTGGACTTCAATTCACAGAGTAGTCAGTAGAATGGGGTTTTTGGCTCATGTATGACACAATTGGTGAAGTCACTTCACTCAGCAATAAAAGAAAATATTTAAAGTTCCTGCCCTTCCGGTTCTAGGAACTTCACTTTCTTAGCCTCTCATCCAAAACGATGGACAAAGTCCCCAGTTATTTTGAGGACAACAAAATAACCACATTCAAGCAAAAGATTTAAGTTGCAATAAAGTTGTCTGTGCTTCCTGTTATAATCATGGAAAATTTTAAAATTTTCGACTTATCAAAACAGCTACTTGTTTTGGATGAATGGAAGTGGAATTTTGCCTATATGTGTTAAAAAATCCATTCAACTGCCCCAGTCCTTTTTCTACTTTTCATCCAAACATAATAATGGAAAGAAACAAACTATTCCAATTGGCACATGCTGAGTACTCATAAATTTTCATGAGATGATGACTCAAGTACTGAACTAAAGTCTCATGTTCCAAGTATTATTTTGAACCACTTACCTAAACCCAAACTTCTCCAGATTGAAACAAGATCTCTGTTTTATCTTCTGGATCCTCACAATGTGGAAAAAGTTTTGCTTCTGAACCTAGCTTGTGGTGGGATCTTAGTCAAATCATCCACTTTTCTGCCTCAGTTTCTCCACTATTTTTTCCATTTTTCCATTAAGGAAAAAAAAAAAAAATGAAGTTGTCTACCTCTACAGTTGTTAACCATTTTTTCCATGTTCAATTCTCAATCTTCATCCTTCAAGCCTTCCTGGCACACTGTCACTCATTATCATTTAAGTAAACTATGCTGACTTCTCACTCCATGTGACAAGTTCAAGCTCCTCAGCATCTTTTGCACAGTTCAGATCCTGTCTATGTTTAATCTTGATTTTCATGCCATAAGCCTCAAGTCATACACCAGCAATTAGCTCACAATATTACTTCTTTGCGATGTGACTCTGACTTTCTTTTAAACCTCGTAGAGCTGTCAAATCCTCTGGAAGCAGAGACAAAGACTGCAGTCACTAGGAGGGGACACGGAATCATTGACAAACAAATTCTTCCAGGCCTGCAGAGCAACAGCACTGAAAGCAACATGTTAAATCAAAAAATATTATTCCACTGTGAAGAGGAAAGGGCTAAAGACTGCAATAAACATTCAGTCTCTACCTTCCCCAAGATCAAAATCAAGTATTCCTTTCCCTTCAGTAGCATTTCTCTTGGTCTGACAGTTTCCACTTCTTCCAAACAGAGTCAACATCCTATTCCTGGTGCTGACACAGTCCAGGTCTAGTGAATGTCTCTTCCAGCATTTCCAGTCCTTTCTTTATCTTGCCTTTCTGCAGATGTGACCTCAAGAATACTTGAGTATGAATCCTTCTAGAACTGAGAGTAGTAAAGCCTACTGCGTATATTAACATGACTTCATGAGGATCAGGCAACGGAGATTCAGACTCTCTATGGGTCATTAGTGCTTCTCTCTATGGGTGATTAGTGCTAGAGACCAGGGGAAAGAATGGGGCGAAGTAATGCTATGAGATTTTGAGGGTGAGGGGAATATTTTATCACTATATCTCAAGTTTTGTGTCCCATAAAGGAAGAGCAGACACAAACTTTGTGTCACTCACTTTTTAAAGCAAAAGCAACATTGTTGCACCTATGAAAGCATCACAGCCCCATCATAGGGAAAGGTTTAAGACTAATCTTAATGCTTCACTTAAGCAATACTTGTTAAAGCCCCTCTGATTTGGGGTAGCACTTTTTTTTCTGTTGTCTCAGGTGGTGGGACAAGGGGTAATGGGCATAAGCTGGAACACAAAAAGTTCCATTTAAACATACAGAAGAACTTACCTGTGAGGGTGAGGGAGCCCTGGCACAGGCTGCCCAGGGATGGTGTGGAATCTCCTTCTCAGTAGGTTTGCAAAACTGATCTGAGTGCATTCCTATGTGACCTCATCTAAGTGGACTTGCTTTAGCAGAGGGGTTGAACTAGATGGCCTCTAGAAGTCCCTTCCAACACCTAGCATTCTGTGATTCTGTGACTTTAAAACTTCAATGAGAAGTGCTGCCTGGCTGCTTCAGTAGGCTAAACTGACAATGGATGGATGGATGGATGAATGAAAAGTCTCTAGCAAATTATGGATTTAAACATATACAAGCACGTTTGTACACAGAAATATCATCTGACAACATAGATTTTTACTTAAGCTATGACTGACAGGAGATGCCAGGTCACTCCCTGTCACAATGGGAAACATCATACTGCAAGCAGAAGAGTATTTCCTAATACTCTCTGGCAGTAAAAAATGCAGTGTGAAGGGCAACAGATCCCAGGATGCTTTCCTAATGATGAAAAGAGGGTGGTAATGTTTCTGTCTAAGTGATTGCTTCAGCTCATAAAACTATCACAATACTTTATTCATCTTACTTAAAACTGTAGCCAAAGTATTTACTTATTTTTCAGCTCCCAGTCACAGAAAAGGCTCATAAAGAAAATTTTAGAGAGTTCTACATTTAAAAGATTGTGAAAGTTAAAACAAAAACCAGAGTTTCAAAAAAAAGTCAGAATTTTGACAGCTCTTGAGCAATTCCAGCTGGCAATACTGATGTTACCCTCTCCCTTTTTAATTAAATCTATCAGCATTATGTGTAAGCTAATTCCATTTGTCTGCAGCTTTATGACTTTCCTACAGCTAGGGGTGGGGGAGTAATCACTAAGTGTCCTGCTCTTTTCCTCCTACATTGCTGTTACCAGCCACCTAGAGAAACAACTATTCACAAGCAGCAGCAGCTTTGAGCACAAGCCAAATAAGAAATTGCCTTGTACTGAAGACAACAGACTTTTCTGTAATCTTTATATAGGTGTTGCTTGGTCTAAATGTTGAACTAGGAGAATTGTAGGACAGAGTATTAGGAGGTATTTGTCCCTTTATGAACTCATCCTTTGCAACAGAGTACTGTTAGGTAGCAGTGACCTGCTATAAAGGGAGAAGGAATAAGAGATATTTTTCCTTGGCCACCCTCTATCTCACTAGCAAAATAATCACATTTATCGACTTCATGTATCCCCATTACTTCATTTTGCCTATAAAGCTGACAAGCCTTGAGTCAACTCTTCTAACAGTTTGATGTACTTTTATGTAGCATTTTAATCTATAGAAGAGTGAGAGAATACTGTAATAAATATTAACAAGCAAAACTGAACAGATCATAAGTTTTTGGTCCTGGTGAGAGCAACGTATTGAGCTTATGTTAGAAAGAATATGAGAGAATATGTCAAAACTATCCCAGTTGATGGTAGATTTCTACAATAAAAACCCCAGAAGTCATTGCTAGCAAAATCAGTAGGAAAGAACAGCAAGCTGGCATATGCTGAATTTTACAGGAAATAGAAAGTAGTACTTGTTCAGAACACCAACTCATGTATTTAGGTCCAGGAGAAAATATTTTGAGCATTTTCCCAACAGAGCATATAAGAAGATTGAATTTAAAATGAACCACTTTTTCAGACAAACAAGTACACAAGCATCATCACTTTATTTCATTTATCAGAACTCCCCCAAACTGGTGGGTTTTAGGGCACATTCCTGAACAGAGGCATAATATTTTTCATCCCCCAGGACCAAACTAACAGTCATTCATCCTAGACTTTTGTTTTGCCACTAGTCAATACAGCTAATTATTACTTTGTTTAAATAACAATCTACTAGTAAAATAAAATAAATTTTAAAATAAAAGGAAAGGAAAGAAAATATTATCCTAATATATATTCTGTGAAATTTGGCAAATTAGCTTGCCATTTTCAAAAAATAAAAATTTCAGTGGCAAAATGTTTTTTGGTAATAAGTCCATACAGAATTCTATAAAAATACCAGCTGTTCCTGACAAAACCTTGAAGCAAAATGAACACTTCAGTACAATTTTAGCAGCAGCTGCAATCTCTAGGCAGTAGCTGAGTTGAAGACCAAAAATAGCTATTATGCACATTTGATACTAACTGAAACAGGGATGCTTCTGGCACTATACTTGCAATCTGAATGGCAAGTGAGATGAAACACAAAGATCTTTTTTTTTTTTTTCGAAAGACATGAATCACAAAATCACAGAATGGTTGAGGTTGTACGGGCCCTCTGGAAGTCATCTGGTTCAAAGTCCAGCTCAAGCAGGGCCACCTAGACACAGTTGCTCAGGGACACATCTAGACACTTAAGAATATCTCTAAGCATTGAGATTCAACAATATCCTTGGGTAATTTATTCCTAAGTGTCTAGACTCTCTTAATGTTTCCTGAAGTTCAGAAGAAATCTCCTCTGTTTTAGCACGTGCCCATTGATTCTGATCTTCTCCCCGAGGACCACTCAAATGAACCTCTCTGTCCTCTTTGCACTCTCCCTTCAGGTATTTATGTTCAATTATAAAATCCTCCTGAGCCTTTTCTTCTCCAAGCTGAATAGTTCCATCTCAGTCAGCCTTTCTTCATATATGAGGTACCCCTGTCCCTTGCTCATCCTTGAGATACTTCATTGAACTCTCCAGTATGTGCGTGTCTCTTTTACACTAGCAAGTCCAGAACAAAAACCAGCACTCCAGATATGGAGTCGCCAGTGTTCAGTAAAGGGGAAGGATCACTTTCCTTGACCTGCTGGGAGTACTTTGCTTAATGTAACCAAGGATATCATTCATCCTCTTTACTGCAAGGGTATACTGCTGGCTCATGTTCAACCGGTTGGCTACCAGAACCCCCAAGATCCCCAAGGTCTTCATCAGGACCCCTATGTCCTTTTCTACCAAGCTGCCAGTTGACTGGCACTCTAACTAGTACATGGGATTGTTCTTCCCCAGAAAAAGTCAGGCATGGAGGTAATGCTAATATGAATTCAATAGAAACAGCATTTAGCCAGAGAGTCTTAACATGCTGCTATGATGGCATTGGATTCTTTGTAGGAGTGTCATTAGGGGACAACAACAAGTTTCTAAGGCTCTGCCAGTTACTGCTGAGGAAAAAATACCCCAGTAAAAGAAATATAAATTTACATTTTACATTAAGATAGCCATCTGTTTCTACATCTGAAAGGAAAAGATGCAAGTAAGCACTTTCAAAGTTAGCCACTGAAGGACTTGGGACTGTATAGTGCCACTCTTCAGCAACCTGGATTTTAAATCTGCATCTATATTCAGAATACGGTACCTTGTGTTTGTGACCATTCCAGAGTCCAGGCAAAATCTGCCTTCAACAGTAAGTTCCTGAAATGAAGAGTCCTCTTCAACACACCATTTTGGCTACACTAGGACACTGGCAATCATAACAAATAGCAAGGAATAGGTCTATCAGGTTATCTATGTTTTTTTCTAAATGAAGCACAAATTTCAGCTGAAATTCCTATCTAGAGGCATATTTAAATTTCTTTGCACAGGAAAATGAAACCTATTTATGTGTATACTTTTGGAAAATACTTGTTTATTCTTCTCTTCTTCCAGCTCAATAAACGACCTGAGGATAAGGCAAGTTTGTCTTGGAAAACACAGTAATTGGATAAATAGTTTAACTTTTCACATAAATTCTGCATTGTCATTCTGCTAATAGCTAGATTGAAATGCAGCTTGTATCCAATTCCTGCAAGTATGGAACCAAGTCAGGTATGATCTGCAGCTCCAAGTTAGGTGACCAGGAGAATCCAAAGGTGAATTTTAGAATCTCTAACAGACTTCTAAATGCTATTGTTCACTATCACCCTCTACTTCTCCTAAAAAAAAAAAAAAAAAAGCTGTATCTACTAAAATGCTAGAGTATCTACACAATCAAATTCCTGAATTTCTTTGGCATCATGCAAATGTGAGCAACCAGAATTGCCTTTCAAACTGCCTTTCCTCTTTTTCCTTTTCTTTTCCTAGAAAGAAGTAATTGGTGAGTTAACCTGGTAGCAAAAAATACATTATCAATTATCTCATTTAATCTAGAGGAAATTAATCAGTACCATGTCCCTCCAGCATTCTTGTCTGCATTTCTTCCTTCAAACCTGCCTGTTTCAGTTTATCTCTCTCCAGTACTCCATTTAGTTATGAAATAATAGATACTTCAGTCTTCAGTAGTAGCAGCATTTCCACTGGGTAAATTCTCCCCCCCAGGCCAAGAAACAGGGACAAGGAGAAGAATGTTCCCCCTACAATTCAGGTGGAGATGGTCAGTGACCTGCTGCTCTACATCCATGTGCACAAATCTATGGGGTTGAATGGGTTACATCCCATAATGCTGAGGGAACTGGCAGGGGTGATCACCAAATCACTGTCCATCATTTATCAACAGTCCTGGCTGACTGGGGAGGTCCTATCTGATTGGAAGTCAGTCAATATAATACCCATGTATAAGGAGGGACAGGATGATCCAGGAAATTACAGACCTCTCAGCTTGAGTTCAGTGCTTGGGAAGCTGATGGAGCAGATCATCCCAAATTGTATTATGCAGCATATGCTGGACAACCAGATCATCAGGTCCAGTCATCATGGGTTTATGAAGGGCAGGTTCTGTTTAACGAACCTAATCTCTCTCTAAAATAGGGTGACAGGCTTGTTGCATGAAGGAAAGGCTGTGGATGTTGTCTGCTTTGACTTTAGTAAGGCATACGACACTGTTTCCCACAACGTTCTCTTACGGAAATTGGATGTTCTTGACTTGGATGGGCGTACTTTTTCCTGGGTGAGAAACTGATTAGATGGTCAGGTCCAATGAGTTGTGGTCAATGGAGTTAAATCCATTTGGTGGCCAGTCACGAGTGGTGTCCCCGAGGGCTCAGTACTGGGGCCACTCCTGTTTAATTTCTTTATTAATGATCTGGATGCAAGGATAGAGTGCACCCTGAGTAAGTTTGCAGATGACACCAAGCTGGGTGGAAGTGTTGATCTGCTTGAGGGTAGGGAAGCTTTACAGAGAGATCTAGATAGGCTGGATGGCTGGGCCAAGGCCAGTTACATGAGTTTCAATTAGGCCAAGTGCCAGGTCCTGCACTTGGGCCACAATAACCTCCCAGGAGCACTACAGGCTTGGGGAGGAGTGGCTGGAAAGCTGTCTGGCAGAGAGGGACCTGGGAGTGTTGGTTGACAGTGGCTGAACAGGAGTCAGCAGTGTGCCCAGATGGCCAAGAAGGCCAATGGCATCCTGGCCTGTATCAGGAACAGCGTTGTCAGCAGGAGCAGGGAGTTGACTATTTCCCTGTACTCAGCTTTGGTGAGGCCACACCTTGAATACTGTGTCCAGTTTTGGACCCCTCTCTACAGGAAGGACACTGAGGTGTTGGAGAGGATCCAGAGGCAGGCTACCAAGCTAGTGAAGGATTTGGAGCACATCTCATATGAGGAATGGCTGAGAGAATGGGGCTGTTTAGCCTGGAGAAAAGGCAGCTTAGGGAAGACCTTATTGCTCTACACAATTACTTGAAAGGAAGATGTAACGAGGAGGCGGTTGGTCTGTTCTCCCTAGTAACAAGCAATAGGACAAGAGGAAATGGCCTCAAGTTGCACCAGGGAAAGTTCAGGCTGGATATGAGGAGGAATTTCTTTACTGAAAGGATTGTCAGACATTGGAATAGGCTGCCCAGGGAGGTGGTGCAGTCACCATGCCTGGAGATCTTTAGGAGACTGTTTCATGTTGTACTTAGAGAAATGGTCTAGTAGTTGATAGGACTAGGACAAAGGATGGACTCAATGACCTCAAAGGTCTCTTCCAGCTGAAAAAAATTCTACGATTCTATCATTCTATGCTCACATTTATTTAGATTGTCACTTTCCTGTGGGGAAAAAAAATGTCAAGCCAATACTTAATATATTTGAGGGGTTGGCTCTTAAAGTCTGAGTGTCCATTTGCTAACAAACAAGAGAAATGTAAGTAAGCATCCCAGTGGAAACTAGCAAATATTTGTCAGCAAACAAACAAAATATTATCTTTTGCAAAGACTTGTCCTCTTAATCAACTGATATTAACATTTATATTTCAGTTCAGGATAGCTAAACAAGCAGAATCAAATACCCTTTTGTATCATAACGAATTCACTTATCCAAGCATCCATTTACAGATAGATAGCTTCAGGATGAAAAAAGCTCTAAAAGTCTTTAAAAAGCTAAGCAAAAGACAATGCCCCTGGTGCAAAATAGCCTAGTTATTTTTTCTTAGGCTTTTTAATATACAGCATGTAAAATAATTGTTGTATCATTTTATTGGAAAGAATTCTAAAAAACATTCAACACAAAAAAGCAGTTTTATCGTCATTTCCTATAATAACAATTTAATGAGACAGCAGTGAATGAGAACCTGGCCTCTCTCCATGATCTGCTAAAGCCCTCTCAAAACAGTAAGCAAGGAAAAAAGGATGAAACGCTGAGTTTATGAATCACTTTTAATGTAAATGTACATTTTTGTGTTATATGTAAGTTGTCAGCATTCAAATGACATCAACAAATTTCACAACGCAAATAGGTCACACTTGCTTGGAAGGGGTAATTCTGATATGGACACCAAAGAAACCAACACCCAATGAACTTGCTAGCAAGTAGCAGGCTTAACTGAAATTCCTGCAAACTGACTGCAAAAGCCTTACTGATAGCTTTTCAAATTACTTTAGGCAGACACTCATACTTAACTAGATGGTCATTAAGCAATGAGGAATGTAGCTTGTACTACTCTGAATGCTAACAATATTACAGGGAAAATCCCCATTCCCTGGTCTGCTACTCCACATTTTACTTGAGTAAACACATGCTAGGGCAGTTACATTTGTACAATTGTATGCCAATCAATACCATTACTGAAATCCAAACCCCACAGTAATTTTATCAATTTTGGCCAGGCTTTGCAGACATGGCACATTCACTTGACTGCATATTTGGGACAGAAATATATATGTTTAATCACCCTGTGATATGATTCACAGGAAATAACTACAAAAAAAATCCTACAGCATTTGAAATAAGAAATGCCAAGATGGTGGTGCATATAATGTCCCAGAGGTTGCTGGCATAGCAAAAGCCATGCATGAATAAAGAGGGAAACATGCTACAGGGAAAAGCAGTAAGTTCTTTTTGTCCTTAGGCCAGTAGAATCTAATCAAGAATCTGTGCTACTTTTGCACATTTTACAGAACATCACCAGAGGATTTAGATTATAAGAGGTCTACATAAAAAGAAATTAAATAGAAGGTGCTATCATACTCATGGCTAAATAAATGACTTTTCTGTCAAACTTGACAAAGTGAAAGCATAAATAACTTCCAAGGATAATTTTCTAGCACTTGGCTAGTTGGCTTGGTTTAGCAGTTGGCAGTGATTACCCAGGCTAAATCTCAGAAGACCAATGGTATTGTTTAATTCTCAATTCCCACTGCAGAAAATTGAAACCTATTGTAAGAACCAATTATTTACCATGGTAACATATATCATGGAATCATGGAATGGTAGGTGTTGGAAGGGACCTCTAAAGATCATCTAATCCAACCACCCTGCTCAAGCAGGTTCACCTCAATCAGGTCATTCAAGAACACATCCAGGCAGGTTTGAAAACCTCCAGAGGAGACTCCACACCCTCCCTGGGCAGCCTGTGCCAGGGCTCCTTCACCCTCACAGTAAAGAAGTTTTTCCTTAAGAGGAACTTTTTGTGTTCCAGCTTTTGTCCATTACCCTTTGTCCTATCACAGGACACCACAGAAAAAAAGGTTTCACCCTATCCTCTTGACATATGCTTTTTAATACTTGTAAGTCTTAATGAGGTCAGTCCTCCAATATACTTATTGCAGAGTCTCACAGCGGCTATCTGTATCATTGTCTCAGAATATGTAGACCTCTACAAAATACAGTGGAGCACATGGGGTCAAAATGTCAGTCTAAAACATCCCAAAGAAAGATAAATCACAAAAGGAATCTTTAAAAAAAAAAAAAATCCTTATTATAGTCTTAATGGACAGACAGATAGTGTTATCCTGAGATCTGATAGAAATCTGTTATATGGACAGACTCATTCTTGCTGGTTTCCCTCTTCTCATTATGTGTGTTTAAAAAAAAAAAAAAAAGAAACAGCTCAGTCATGGAAAAAGAAAGTCCTTCTGCATGTGAAAGCACAAAGATTACTACTGCTACAACCTTGATATCAACGTGCTTCTCTGAAGGAGATTGCTGTCATGAAACACTAGCTTCAAATACTTTATACACTTATCATCATGTGTTTAATTTCTGTACTGCTATTCCTAGTCTCCTATCATCCTCTCTTTTTTGAAATCTAAATTTTCCCCAGCTGCCATCGTTGTTGTTGTATATAGCATGGTCAATAATATTAAGAGTGATATATAGCACTCTGATGATCAGGCTTCCCCGAGGAAGAAGAAAGACCCAAACAAAGGGAATCAGACTTACTCAGTTCCCTTCTTGTTGACTACTGTCAATTCAGAATCCTCATATTCCTATTCATTGTTGACTACCTCAAAGCAATACTTCCTTGACTACGTTAGCTAAACCACACCCTCAAAGGTATTTGACAGCAGCAGATATAAACATTTCTATCAATACAGGATTTTCCTGGAAAGAAAATAAAGTGAAAGAGTTTATATTAGTTAAGAACTGTAACCAGAATGTAGAAAAAAAAATCAACCAGGTTTTGTACAATAGCATTTTTCTCCTTACAATCACACTAGAGAGAAGGGTGGTTGTAAAAGCAGAGGAACAGAGGCACGAGCCAACATTGGTAGCAAGAGAACCATTTTGCAGCACCGTCTGCAAGGCTTAAGGTCACAACCATTTACATATTACTGAGTTTGAAGCAGTGAGGGACAATAGGTCTGGTGACTCAGTCCAAACAGTCATGTAAGTACTGTCTTTATCCTAACTAACTGGTCCAACAATGTAAATAAAAGGAGGCAGCAATGACCTCCAAACAGCATTGCTAAAATTCTCAAAGCTCTGATTCATGCCTAGTCCTTATTGTTGAATATACTTCAGGGGACAAAAGAGCTTGAATTTCATTTTTCAAAGCTGAAAAACACAGTCATATGTAAGGAAGAGATTTAGAACAAAGGAAAAGTTTTGATGGGCAACAACAATTTCCATCTTATTCTCCTTTCAGATATTTTCTCTCTTCATTCTCCTAATTCTACAGAGTTTTGAAGGGGGTGAATTCTCAGCTGTTTCAAGAATAATTTGCCAGCACTACTGTGAACAATTAAGAAAAACTTAACTACACAGTTTATGTTTGTATACATGTGTGCAACATTAATAAACATGCATATATTAATACAACTCTAACCCAATCAATACACTATACCTCACATGCTATTCACAGCATGAAGAAATAGTGAAAGACTGAAAAATAACAGATGCTAGATCCTCAATCTCTAAAATGATGAAGGTAGTAAAAAGTCTGTGTAGAATAAAATAGCACAGAGTAGCACAAGTCTTTGACATAGGATGCGAAGCAGATACCCATGAAAACAACCATGTTAGGTGAAAAATCTACTAGTACTTGCACAGTTCCCAAAAACATGTTGGGTGTTTTCCAGGACAAACAGAAAGATATAGACCATGACCTGAATGATTTTCAGAGACTTGACATAACAAGTGAAGATTACCAACAGCATGAAGGGGATCAATTACAGAATGTTAATAGAATATTAATGGCTGGGATGGTATGCTTCAGAAAAGGCAAGATATTTAAGATGTTATCTTTCCCCAGCAAGATTAGCTTTGCTGTGTTACATAATCTATATCTATCTGGTACATTAAACATAGTATCCTAGTGTCTACATTTCACAAAGAAAAAAGGAAAAGAAACTCTGACACAATTTTTTTCCCAATGTAGCAAAACAAAACCACTTTTGAACTCAGTGGAATTGAAATCTCTTGCAGCAATGGATGGACTTTCTTGTTCCATACAAAGACATATGACAAATTAGATCTAGTAGCAGAACTCCATTTGCAAAGACAAAACTTACTGGAAACCAGTGGACACTAAATGTAAATTCTATTCATAGGTTGAATACTGTTTTGTAAGGTTCCTCAAATTAATTCTTGAGCCCAGCATGGCCATTCACACAGTCTTTAAAGGAATAAACATTTCTACATTAAATTAAATTCTCTAGAAACATCTTCATGAACAAAAAGTGTGTCAGGTAAATTCTTCAGCAAATAATGAGACAGACTTGCTGTCAGAGGAGAGTATTCAGCAACTACCTACCAACCTAGCCAAAATAAAAAACATCTAAAATAAAGTGAAAGGCCTCAATTACCAATCTCTTGAGTGTTGGTTACCAGAGGTAACTATAAGTGAGTATGGCACAAGCACACCTACAAACTAGCAGATATCGAACCTAAGTGTATCTTTTAGATCATATGTAATGTCAACTGCAAGAAATGGATTTAAAATTTAGTAATGTCGTCTGACAACAATGACAAAATGACATCCTTCACAAATTGCTTCAGACAAACAGCAGTTATTAATATTTCAGAAATTCAAGAAAAGAGTAAGACTATCACAAGGATAGAGCTACAAAATAATGAGGTTATTAAAAAAAGACTGCAATTACAGGGATAAACAAAGTACAGCTTACTGAAACCAGTAATACAAAGGCATTAGCAGAAATTCTGTTATAATCTGACTATAAAGGCTGGTAAAAAAAATTACAAGAGTATGCAAATATGGTAAATTCCACCTGAAGGAGATTATTGCTATGCTATTGTAGTTACAAAAGGAACTGACTTTTCAAACAAGACAACAGAAACCTATTTCACAATAGGTAAACAGAATTACACGAAAGCCTTTCAAGCTATGATGATATAAAAGTTTATAAGCAAAATACCAATATGAGAGGGAGAAGATGAGATTGAGAACTGAAGGAAAAAAAAGCCAACTTTAGTCTGTATCATAAGAAATAATAAGTAGATACAGGTATTGTACAAAATAGTAGAACTGCAATTTGCATAAATAAATAAATAACCATTTTTTGTCAGCTCCCTCCTTTATCTCATTTTGCTCACAACCTCCTGTACACCCAACTTCTATTTGCTTTAACCGCACTTAAATACAAAGCTCACTTCCTCACAAATTAGCTTCCCCATTACAGCATTCCAGAGCATGTATATGCACTTGTAGAAAACCTGTACATCGGAGCTTTAGGTCACTCTAAATTTTTCCTCAAATAATAACAAAAATGAAGAATTTTGATAATTGCAACATCAGTAGCAAGTACTTGGCCAAGATTATAGCTCAGCAAATGCTTCTTTTTTAAATTCAGATCCCAAATGGGAAGTAGGCAGAGAAAAAGTGAAGCAGGACATGTTTATTGCTGGAGGTATCAATAGCAAACAAAAGCAACTGAAATTAGGATGGCATAGGCACTGGCTACAAAACCTGGTGATGGACAGCAGAGCAGTTGAACTGGGTAGTCATGACGTTCTGCTGAAAACCCAGTCTGTATTTCTTCCCTTTCCTGAAAGGACTGAATTTACATTATCAAGCATGGTGGAAGGAGAGGCAGTTTCCAGTGTTTCTTGCTGAATATGTTCCACCTTTGCACAAGGTAAATATTCACTGAGCCATAGAAAGGAATGACATTATAACCTATTGGCTACAGCAATGCAGTGAACTCCCGTTCCTAGTCCCTGCTCCAAGAGTATGAAGCACATTACGAAGTAGAATAGCATCAGCAGACAATACCGAGAGCTGCTCATCCATCAGTGCCCTAGGAGACAGTGCTTAGGATGCAACCTGGAGCCACAATTGCAACAGTGAATTCAAACTGAGATCCCTCACTTCCCTATAAGTAGTCCAACTACAGAATATCTTATTAGCTAAATGAATATTTAAATATCTGAAGTAAACCAGCAGCAATATAAAACAAATGCATTCACTCCTTCAGTCATGCATAGTCTGTAGCATGACACTTGGAGTAATCCCATTGTGAAAGGGAATCAAACCCCTAATCGACTATGCAAGAAAGGAGTCCCATTAAATGGAAATATTTGCTAAATTCAAAACAAATTAAAGAATAATTTCAAGTAATTAAACTACTCAGAGCCATTTAACTCCATTCTAATATAAATTTGCAGTACATTTTCAGCTATTCATGAACCTTGTATAAAATAAACTATTTAAGTATAGAATACAAATAATTAACAATTAACTTGAATTTTGAAACTGTGAAAATACTTCAGTGATAATTAAAAGAGATGATGTATTTTATGCTAATCTAACTGCTAAAATAAGAGTTTTATTATATTCTTGGCATTAGTTGGTTTCCTTGAAAATAAAAGAAATTAAATGAGATATATATAGTTTTCTCAACATTTTTTTTAACTTATTCATACACTTTGAAAAAAACTGCTCTTAAAAAAGAAGCAGGTTAAATCCCTGAAGGAAGTCTTTTAGCAGAGCTTTGCTTCTTTTCCTTTTAGAAGTAGAAAGGGACCATCTATTCTGTAATAGTTAAGGCCACACTTATCTTTTCTATCTCTATCTACTTACTTCTGGTTCTGTTTTAATCTTTCCCATCCCTGGACTTTCTCATTCTTTTCCCCTCCATCTACTTTTAAATAAAAAAAAACTTATTAATAGAGCTTATTACTTAAATAGCCCAGAACCATTCCTGTATTAACTCAATTGGAAAGGAAAGGACGAGGGGAGAAAGGAAGCAATGCCATGGGAACTCCACAGCTTCCAACTGAATAATGCATCTTATCTTTCTATTCAGTAAAATTCTTTCATATTTTTACAGGCTATTTCATAACAAATGGCAACTGCTGCCACTTCTAGTAGACATTGACACTGCAAATACAGCATAACTTGTGTGGGCTTGAGACAATATGAGGCTCTTATGCAGAGACAAAGTGGATTGTAAGGTTTAGGGATAATTTTATCATATTGTATAATTTGGCTGAAGTTGTTCTTATTATTTACAAGATGTCATCTGTGTCCTATGCAATCCTGGAGGGTTTCCAGTCTCTACTAAAGCACTGCTAAGGAGTCTATCTCTGCCTCCTCCCATCTGTCCCTGTAGCAGCAGGACATTTTCAGTCACTCCAGGCCACATCTCTGCAGCTGCACGGTTACATGCCCAGTATGGAACACAGCTAGGACGTAATCATACAGAAGCTATCCAGGGCAGAGCAGACATGGAACGGTCTTTAAATTTTCAGCATTACTTCTTCAGCTTTCACATTCTTTAAATAAATTAATGATAGGTTTCATGTTATGTAATACTTTCCAGAAAGGATGTAATTGAAATTGTTTTAAGACACAAATAGTCCCTCCTGCAAAAGTAACACAAATATATCTATATTTTTTTAGCGCACATAATTGCCCATCACAATGTTGGGCAAACATGCTGATGTTTCCTGGGCAAGCATAAGCTTTTCAGCCATGCTTCCACTAGTGGGTATTACTGGGCCTCCACAGTGAATACTAAAAGTGGTAAAAGTAGAAAAGGATATTAAGGAGAAGAAAAATGAAAACAAAACAAAAAGGATTGCATTAGTCATTCTTTAATATCTTATAGTAATGATGTTGAATTGTTCCTTTGAGTGACTGTGGTCATAGCCATTTAAAAAAAAATACAGCACGATCTTGACGTACTATTTCAAACCCTTTTCAAATTAATAAAATTTGGGAAGGTCATCTTTGCAAACTACTGCATTGTTTCTCAGGTGCTAATAGAATTGCCATAGGAACTAGGGAAAATAACAAACCTGAAAAAGTGCCCATTGGAACACATTTAGAGAAACATGAAATAAAAGATGATTGTCCACATATTCTTGCTGTTGTTAACAGTACACTAATGTCCTCATGAGTTCATGGGGGTTTAAAATAAAAATAAAGACCCTTTTAGTCACTTTTGGAGACTTTATTTTACGTGGGCTAAACTTCATTTTTTACATGCCTGTTTTATGTCTATCTAGTCAGCAAACCAGATTAAGTCAGATTACATGGGGAAATTCAGAACTGTCTTTCAAACCCAACTTTTTTGAATATATATAAATGGTTAAATGCTTTGTATGTGTGTTCTGTGCTTTAGAATGTCTCACATTACACAAGGAGCAACAAAAAAACCTGATTATTCTTATGGTTTTTTATGTTTCTGGATTACCAAAAATTTCTGTTTGCTACAATTTTCAAAACACTCTTCTTAGTGTTAATGAGAGCTATCTGGAATGGAAGCTCAATTTCAAGCGTAGTTCTGAGCTATTGAGAAATTCATTCCCAAGAAAGACAGTACTATTTTCATAAATGCAAAGCTCATACTACCCACTGTGCAAGTTAAATTCTGAATTTTAAAATAACAAAAGAAGCAAATAAAATAACAGTATTTTGCATAGCTGTGTCATGTATCCACTAGAGTATTGCAAAATTTATATAACATTAATGGCAAGATTTAAGACCTATTTAGTTATTTATATTTTAAAATAGGTCAAAATCTAACTTGGCTGTTCAGAATGACAACTCTTTTTATAACTAACTTTGTTCACATTCATACAAACTGTAAAGATTCTGAATGATCAGAATCAGTTTAGCAGGGGACTTGATTGTCAATATGAAAAGCTAAACACTTTAGTAAAATGTGTAATTATAATCAAATCGGGAGAAAAATATATTGTCTAGATACTAGGGAAAAACACCTTAGAAAAGGTTACAATATTTTTTCTATAGAACTTAAGTGTAACTTCATTTAGATTAACATGAGGCCTGTTCCAAACAAGGCAATGCGGAATTAGATGGGATTCAAGGAAAGGTAGTAGGAGTTATTTACCTGGACACAATCTGATGAACAGAGACCAAAAAGACTTGATACTCTTGGACCAAGTAGATGATAAGAACGGTAATGTTTCTTAAAATTACTAAGGGGAAGATAGTTTAGTGGTTTCTCTCACAATAACATAGGATATCAAAAAAACCAAAAATGAAGCTAATTCAAAAGCAATTTATTTTTTTTTTACAATTGGAATATTTTGAAAATAACTTACACAAGACTTCATAGACATCAAGAATTTAGAAAGATTCAAGGAGCTCCTCAATATTTGCATAGACAGTAGGAGCAATCCAAGTAACCAAAGTTCTTGGAAAATATCTTTGCTTTTGCAAATATTATGAAGCTTAATGTTTTCAGGCTTAAGACAATCCATCTAAAAAGTGCAGACCAACAATGAACAGGACTACGAGTTATTTTATGCTCGCTAGAAGGGGTTCTTACGCTTTCCAAAACAAATTTTCGTACTAGCTATTGTTGACAGCAGTATGGCACGGAAGACAAACCGGAGTCCGATGAAGTCTGTCAATTTGTACACTTGTGTAAAATTCTCAATCTAGGGAATGACCTTGATTCTCAATTCTCACATATTAAGCAACATGTCTGCATCTATAAACCAGATATATATTTATGTAAGGTATGTATATAAGCTGTTAAAGCAAGAAAGAGTGGCCACTTCTCCGAATGCAAATGCATCCTTACTGCAAGTGTCATGCTTTTTACTAGTAGTCTGGCAGCTACAAAAGAAAAAAAAAAAAAGAGTTCTATATTTTTACCATGGTCTCATCTCTATCTTCTTGCCCTGCAACACATTTAAAAATACTGGATTTTTCTTTTACTTCTCCAGCACAGCAATGTAGTTGAGATTGGATTAACTAAATAGAAACTTAGAATCATAGAATGGTAGGGGTTGGAAGGGACCTTTAGAGATCATCTAGTCCAACCCCTTGCAGAAGCAGATTCACCTAGATCAGGTCGCATAGGAACATGTCCAGGCGGGTCTTGAAGACCTCCAAGGAAGGAGACTCCACAACCCCTCTGGGCAGCCTGTGCCAGGGTTCTCTCACCTACACCATAAAATAGTTTTTTCTTATGTTTACATGGAACTTTTTATGTTCCAGCTTCATCCCACTACCCCTTGTCCTGTTGCTACCTAGATATCATTGGAAAAAAGGGATAAATAAATAAATTTAAATAAATGTAATAAATAAATTTTTAAAATAAAAAATTAAACCTTAACACAGAAATTACACCTTAATGTCTTTTCCAAGCCATAGAACACTATACATACGGCACGTTTTTTTGGAAGGAAAGCAACAGATTAATAAAAGAAACTGGAAATGTCTTTTTTAAGGCTGGAAACAGAATTAATGGAGTTGCTTTCCCATTCATCCTTCCAAGAAACATATTACCAGATTATATTGAAAATGACTTTTTTTTTTTTTCCCTAATAGCATATGCTAACATTTACAAGGCAGGACAAGTAAGAAGATCCATGCCTTCTTAGGTTTATATAATCACTGATATAAGTATGGGTGTAACAAGGATAACAGAAAAAACATATATGAACTGAGACTTCATTTGAACATACATTTAACAGAGGTATAGGCATTATGAAAAAAAGTACAGAATACAGATCTTCATGGAATGTAAGAACAGAGATCCCCTAGAAAACTAATTTTAAAATCAAGAGCTCATGCATTTTGTGGCGTATGATTATATTTTCAGTCACTTATATTCAGAAGTAATCCAAAATTAAGTACAATAGCAGCACCTGTTCCGTTTAAGTGCTTAGTGAGAAAGAGGATAGGTTAGAAAACAATCTATGACTGAGTCTGACCGCCTCTGTGTTGTGAGTAGCCTGTGCTAACTTCTCAGATGCTATAGAAAGCACAAAATGCTTCTTTAGTGCTGCAGAGTAAAATCCCTTTTTCCATATTCCTGAATCTTATTTTACTTTCCCACAAGCAAGTTAATTTTGAAACTAGTTCTGGTGACTTTTCCCCATTTCAGTGTTATAAAAATGATGCTACACATGTGATAACACAAAAGAAGCTCCCTGTGAAGAACTATGAACCACTTCCCTCAAAGATTCACAAAAATTTCCTGTGAGGCATTTTGTTCCAACTTTCTCTGCTCTTGACCCAAGTGCCATTTTCTGTCCTTGCTGGAAAATTGACGTAGTCAAATAAATAAATCTTCTAAATAAAAAGTTAGAAGTGTAAGAAACAGAGTGAAGAAAAAGAATTCTGTCATACATAAAATCTTTGTGTATAACTCAGTATTTTGTTTAAACAAAGGAGTGGCTTTCAGAGATTCTTAGGGTCAGATTAACACTCGTCTGTTTAGCCTCTTACCCAAACTACTGATGCCAACTCTGATATATTTTTGGTAAAACATATGGTAGAATATGTGCACTAATAGAGACCACACCTCCCCAAAGGCAATGTAATTCAATTATATTAGGGAAACAAATGTTCTAGTGCTACAATGACATCTCATTATTATTACAAACCATCAGAAATACAGAATGGAATTTATTCTTTTCTTTCTATAGGTCTTTGTTTGTGACTTTAGTCTCCTTAGTCTTCTCTTTAAGTTAGATAATGCTGCTTCTTACTCTTTCCTTTCAAATCACGTTCCTTTGAACTCTGACCACTTCCATTCTTTCCACCAGTTTCTTCCAGCTGGTCCACATCTTTCAGTATCTGAATACATACTATATGCTACCTAATGTCACTGAATAGAGTTTTAAAGGATTACATAGCTCATTCTGAGGCTATATCCCATATATATCTTTATATATCATAGAATGTCCAAGTCTGGTAATGGCAGGACATTCACTCTTCTTTGACTTATGAGCCCCAGATGATCTTTTTGAACAGCACTACTACTAAATCGGTGATATTTGCAATACTATAAATATCTAATTTAGACACTTGATCTGGGAAAGTTCACTTGCTAATTTTAGTTCTTTTATTGATTCTCAGCTCACACGTTCTAAGTAGTCTGAATTAAATAATAGATATGATTTCTTGGTATTTGTTATTTGGTGTAAAAAATATATTTTGTTGGTTTCTTTTCAATTAAATGTTACCATAGGTCTTAAACATTGAAGTATTACAACTGGATTTCAGAAGGGAAGATATTCAATTCAGAATGGATCTACTCTGGCAGAAATGCAAGTTACACAATAATAGTTACAGAATCTCAGAATCACAGAATAGTAGGGATTGGAAGAGAGCTCTAAATATCATCCAATCCAAGTCCCGTGCTAAAACAAGTTGACCTGCATCAGGTCACACAGAAACAGGTCAAGGCAGGTTTTGAAAACCTCCAGAGAAGGAGAATCCATAACCACCCTGGCCAGCCTGTGCCAGGGCTCCCTCACCCTCACAGTAGTTTTTCCTTACGTTTTTATGTTCCGGTTTTTGTCCATTAGCCTTTATCCTGTCACTTCAGACAAGAGAAAAAAGAACCACTCTATCTTCTTAAAATGCTTGTAAGTGTCCAACCTCAGTCTCCTCTCCTTTAGGCTGAACAGCCCCACTTCCAGCAGCCTCTCCTCATAGGAAAGATGCTCCAGTCTCCTGATCAACTTAGTGGTCCTCCACTAGACTCTCTGCAGAAGTTCCCTGTCCCTCTTGAGCTGGGGAGCCCAGAACTGGGCACAGTACTCCAGATGAGGCCTCAACAGGGCAAGTTTTTAACAAGAGAGATCCTTGGAAAGAAATGAAGTCATTATTGAAATATATGTTAGTATCATGATCTTAAGTGCTAGATGAATCCTATTTAGGGTAGAGTAGAGGGGGAGGAGAACCTCAACACACTTCTTGATGCATCACTGAGTGCCATTAGCCTTCTTGGCCAATATTGTAAGGTTCCTTCATATATCTGAGGACCATAGTATCAAAAATAAGTAATTAACTGAAAGATAAAGGTGAAGAGTCTCACAAGGAATAGGCTTCTGAATAAAAGGCAAAGATGGGATTTTTCTAAGTACTTTACAGGTCAGAGAACACAGGATGAAAAAATAAAGAGATGTAGTAGTTCTTCTAATTTCAGAAATAGAAACCTTCTCAGTATACTGTACTGATCTTGGGAAGTAGTTTGAGGCTCAGGGGTACTAGATGTCCAGAAGTACATTTTCCAGACTATTTTTCCCTCTATTTTTCGAGAAATAGTCAGCTAATTATTTCAGTATCTAGTTTTCTTAGTTCCATGATATAGGAGAACTTTTTCTGTCCTCCATGCTTGTCCTCAATGTCATGTGCTAATTACGTAAACTCCAAGCACAGCCTACAATCATAACCATGTCCATTTTCCCTGTCTAAAGCAGGCTTGAAAATGAAACTCGGTGTTCTTCTGATTTAACATTCTGTTCACTGATTCTGATTAATTTATTTGCTTTGAAAACTCCAGAAAGCCCACTAGTAATTGAGGAGTGTAATAAATCTCTGTAATTCTGAGATTATGTCCTTTTCTGAGGTTGTAGCGATTTCATGGCAACATCCTTTCAGATTCCCTGTAAAGGTGTTATTAAAAATGTTAGCTGATGCATACTAACTGCATATGCAAGATATGTTGCCATCTAGAAATACAGGCAAAAAGTCCATAACTTCTAACACATTATCATTTCAACTCTGTAGATTATTTGTATTTCAATATATTCTAGATATAAATAAACTTATGCATAAATAGCAAAATCTGGTTTGCAATTTTGAAATTATTGACATAATGATTTCCATCTAATCTTAGCAGAAAAATGATCATTTTCTTTTGTTCTGCATGGACTACCTGATGCTATTGAGGTTTACTTTAACAGAATGTTCATAAATCATTCATAAAACAGCCAAGGAAATTACAGAACTTTAAAGTATAAAAAGCAAGTTTAGCAACAGTGTGTGTTGAATGTTAAGAGTCAAGAATATCTTCATATCAACTCATAGGAAATAAGTGAAGGAAACAGCTTCTTTTCTGGTACAGACGAACTGTGGATCAGTATTATACCAGCCACTCCAGAGTTTTAATAATTTTTTCCCCAATCTACTCTATCTAAATGTGTTTCATTGAATCATCCTTTAAAGGAGAAATGTCAAATTAAAATCCAGTTGGGAAAAGAAAAAAAATTTGTGTACTGTTCACATAGCTGTGATCTATGCTATTACCTAAAGTAATGCTCTTGAATACAAGCAACAACAAACCTCCAGCAGGCACCAAGGAAACTCATAAAGTCATCTTAGACAAGGATATAAAAATATAGTTAGATAGATTTCATGCCTTAGTGACATAGGATAGATCAAAGAAAGAAAAGTGGAAATACTGATTGCAAGGCTACAGCATGGTCATTATTTGTAGACAATGCAGGAGAATTAGCTGGGAGACTGTCAAAATGTCATAGCGAGTAACATTAGAGGCCATTAAGACCTTCCATGGTGCTGCATGCATTTTTTAAATGTCATATACAAACTTAAGAGATATGCATGGGAGTTCATTCCTTATTTTACACAGACCATTTCTCAAGCGTTATTTATGTAACTTTGTTAACAGTAAAATGCTTCTAGGCCTGTATAATTAAAAGCATATTTCTCTGTCTCATTACACCACTGAAGCCGTTGGCTCCAGATTCAAACAGGATGGATATTTTGGCCTGATCAGGCAAGCCACCTTCAAACTTTCTTAAGATGGGATTTATGGGGATGAGGTTAACTAGCTAAGAGTTAGAAGAAAAACTCTTAAAATATTAGTTCATTTAGAAGATTCCTGATAGCCTTTAAAATAATGTCCAATTTGTTTATCTTTTGTTTTTCCTATGGTGAGGACGTTAATTAGCTTTCTCTGAGCATATAAATAAAAGCTCTACACAAACAACTCACAGACTTGCTTTCTGTGCCGTGGTGCTGTTTTCAGCTATTCCCAATTCCTGTCTAGAAACCCTCTAAATATGAACTCAGTCTTTTGAAAACACACTTTGTTTCTCTTTATGCTTTGCTTTATAAATGCGAAAAGAAGAAAACAAAGACAAACAACAAAGATGGTAAAATTGTAATACAGATATTTCACTAGAGATTCTTCCAATCAGGGTGAGTCAACATGGATTCACCCAGGGGAAATCCTGCTTGACCAATCTGATGCCTTCTATGATGGCATAACTGGCTGGCTAGATGAAGAGAGAGCAGAGGATGTCATCTACTTTGACTTCACCAAGGCTTTTGACACTGTCTAGCATAACATCCTCATAGGAAATCTCAGGAAGTGTGGCTTGGATGAGGAGATGATCAACAGCTGGCTGAATGACAGAGACAAGAGGGTGGTGATCAATGGCACAGAATTGAGTTGGGGGCCTGCAGCCAGTGGAGTTCCACAGGGATCGGTTCTGGGGCCAGTCTTATTCCATATCTCCATCAATGACCTGGATGAGGGGACAGAGTGTGCCCTCAGCAAGTTGGTTGATGACACTAAACTGGGAGGACTGGCTGATTCCCCAGAAGGCTGTGCTGCCATTCAGCAGGATCTTGACCTGCTTGAGAGTTGGGCAGAGAGGAACCTCATGAGGTTCAACCAGGACAAGTGCAGAGTCCTGCATCTTGGAAGGAACAACCCCATGCACCAGTACAGGCTGGGGATTGACCTGCTGGAGAACAGCTCTGCAGAGAGAGACCTGGGAGTGCTGGTTGATAATAAATAAGCATGAGCCAGCAATGTGCCCTCATGGCCTAGAAGGCCAATGGCACCCTGGGGTGTATCAAGAAGAGTGTGGGCAGCAGGTCAAGGAAGGTTCTCCTCCCCCTCTACTCTACCCTAAATAGAATTCACCTAGCACTTACGATCATGATACTAACATATATTTCAATAATTACTTCATTTCTTTCCAAGGATCTCTCTTGTTAAAAAGTGGTAACGGTTGCAAAGCATCTGCATTTGTCTCTATTGCCACTTATTTAAAAACCTGAATTACTATTAAAGCAACTCCAGAAGATTACTTTTTTATATCAATTGCACAAGCAAAGCAAATTGGGATGTCATTTTTAAGACTGATGTTTCTAGGTGTTCCTTTGGCATCATGCATGTGTTTTCAATCTGACTCAAACTTCAGAGTGTGAAATCTTTCTAGACATAGTTAAGATTAACATAGCAGAGTTTTAACATTTTTATGGTCATCTTAGTGTATTTTTAATTTTATTTTGCATAATACAAAACAATCAATAGAACTGAAAAGGTAAACTACATCTATAACAGTCACTATTTGTCCAGTTGTTTGCTAGCTTAAGGAAATAAAGTTTTAGAGAAGTCATACAACTCTGTTTAAAGCAATAATTTTACATAAGCTTAAAAGCATTAAAGTTTACTACAAAATACTTACACAAGTAAATCCTAATTTATAAACTATATAGTGTAAATCTGAAGCACGTATCCGACAAGAAATACTAAAGTTTAAAAGCTGATCTTAATTGCAAAAGAGATTCCATCATCAAATACTGCATTCCTGGATTCTAGCCCTTTTGGTAATGTCCAGACTAGTGGACCATGAAGACAAAAATAATTTCAGAGCTGAAAAACACTGGATTAAGCTCAGTCCATTGAGACTGCATAAACACTTGTGCTTAGCATTGTTCCATGCCCATAAATAGCTCAGATGAAAGGAAAGTCTTTCCATTTCTTTGCAAGTATTTAGGCACAAGCAACCAAACTTATACATATCCTTCAGGCTTTTTGTACTGCCATAACTTTTCATAAGTTTTCTTGAGAGTTGTTTGGATTTGGAAATAAATTGAGCCTTCATTTTCTACAGACTTTTTTTCATAATTAATTTGCTTTTGATACGATGCAGAGTAAAATCATAGTAGTTGTAAAAGACTTTAGAACTCCTTCATTCACATAAGCAATATTTAAATGGAGGGTGAGGGGCAAAGTTACAGGACCTTAAAAGAAAAGATTTCATTAGTTTCTTTACCAATTAGAAGAAAATACTGCTTTGACAACATGGTAGGTCAAACTTTGCTTATGCTTAAATTTGGTGCAAGATTTTGGACAAGATATTGAACACTACATATCTGTATCTGCCATCTTTGACTCGGAATTCTTATTAATTCAAAAGCACTGCTCAGATTCCCTTCATCATCCTACGCTTTTGATATTTCAAAGTGATTTGGTCTTAGCCAAATATAAGCTGTCAGCTCTGATGAAACAGTTAGTAGAAATCCCCATCCCAGCCCTATTCCATGACTAAGAGATCCTGAATCACTGCTGGGAGGGCTGACAGCAGCAAGCAGCCACACCAGAAAGTGTGAACCACTGCACTGGAAGAGAGAGTTGCCTACTAACAAAAATAACATTTGTTTTCTTTCTCTTGTGACAGATGGCAGCGTATAAATCTAAGTTTTTTACACTTCTTTTCTCAGCTAAATTAAGCCAGACAGGTGCCTCATACACCACAGGAGCTGCGGAACAAATCCTGACAAACAGAAGTAGAGGATATTCTTTCAAAAGGTGCAATATAAAGAGACCACAGTAAAACTCAGAACATTTAAAAGTATGCTATAACAATGAATTTTCTAGAGGAGCTCCCTTCCCTGGTTATACTTGAGATTGTAGACTGTAGAACTGAATTGCAAATGCCACATTTTTTTCTTAGCCTTCATGTTTTTAGGTGGCAATCCACGTCATCTTGATCGTATTCATATATAATGAAAAATGGATATTTGTTGGATGACAACACTAATTTACAAGTCTCACTGGAGTTTAAGGATAAATTATTTCTCTCCATCTGTTGTACAGTACTATGACATTCACTCACCTTTTTTAATAGGACCTTAAATTCTACTGTCCTTTAAAAAAAGAAATGTATCAAGCTACTTCCAGGTTGGCAATAAATTTCAAACCATCTTGCAAACTATTTTGACTTACACATCTTAAAAATAACAAGGTAAATATTTCACAATGGTTCCTGGAGTGCATGACTGTTTCCTCACCTGAAATGTGTACAAGGGAAGAATAAGTTTTCAAAGCTATTCAGAAGCTAGAAGTCCATTTATGGAATATGTTCAGGATGCTCATGTCTCATCACCTGTGTTACAAACCTCTGTCCCTCCTGCCTCTCACCTCACTTTAGTCATCTACATCAGAGTAAAATGACAGTAAACAATCATTATGGTCTGTTCTGCTACACATATTTTGCACAAGCATAAGTGACTATATAAAGCACAGAAGCCTTGTAAAGAGATGCACTTTGTACATCTCAAGCAGTCGAAAGGATCTAGACACCTTAATTCAAAGATCTATTTTTGAAACACAAACATAATTCAAATCTTAAGCACTGTTAGTGACCTGGAGATACCATATCTTGTGTGCTCACAAATTACTTCATAAACTAAGTTGAAAATTAATAAAACAAGAAAATCTATGCAAGTTTTGCTTGTATAATGTGCACACAGTTCACTGTTGTGTATTTTGTTATTAATGCAGATATCTCCTACCTGCAGTGCTACTTTAATATTTACTCTGGTCTACTAAACAATATATGTTGTAGTTTTCATTAAAATAACACTTCTGCTCCTATTGTGATCCGCCTACTTCTTATCTCCCTTGTGGCCGTCATCCCTCAGGCAAAACTAACACAATTTTGCATAAAAGGCAGACTTCCTACCTCTGGGAAACATCTCTGTCTGGCAAGAGGGACCATCCTGATTTTAGGTGTTGAACTACAGAGTCTAATCTTCAGTACCACTATAATCAGAGGAGGAAGGCTAGTATCTCTAGTCTGCCTGGATTGTACAGGGAGTGTGAGGTGATAAACCTCAGTCTGGGACCTCATTTCAATTTCTGAAGTTTGGTGACATGAATTTTCTTGCTTTTCTTCTCCCATTCTTGTCTCAGGGCACAATTTGATTTCTATTTGATTTTTCATTTCTCAGAAACACATTCTCTGATGAGAAAGAGTAAAACATCTCAGCAAAGAAGCACTGCAAGGCAGCTGGACCATTTTAAGACCTATGGTTTTCGATAAAAATTATCAATACCTAACCATCTTGATAATCTCCTACCAGACAAGCTCCTACCCAGAGGCACTGGGAGCCTAAAAATACCTCAACTCTTGTTTGAAATGATGAATTATTAAGGAGAATGTAGGCAGCAGTTGTTTAAATATGAACTGCCATAAGAGTTGGTTAACTTTTGCTTAAACTTAGAGTTGCTTGAGGAACCTCAAAGAAAGATTCAGAATGGACTTTTGACACTTATCCAATTACAAAGTCTTTACAGATTTCAACCCAGTCATTTTGAGGATATAAAGGAAAGAATGATAATAAAATGTTGGCTCCTCTTCCATATTCAACAGATCTACCACAAAAACAAAATTAACTAAGCCAGTTAATCATTGATAACGTATCAGCTCCACTTTGGATCAGGAAATTGGTGAGGTAAGAGAAAAGCAGAAAGTCAGATGTGCCTGCTTCTCTACCTGCTGATAAAAGAGAATACACGGGGTGACTGCACAAAAAGCAGCTATAGACAAGGATGGTTTACTGCTTGTGCTGCCTGGAGGAAGGTAGGCCTGCTCTGGGAAGCCAGACCCAAGAGGAAGTCTGAAGAAATTGAACATGAAAAGAGATCAAGGCATGAATTTAAATGAATGGTTCAGCAAGTCTACAGGCATCAGCAATGATTCCAAGACTTTATCACCAGAGTATAAATCAGTGCCTGCAAGCTACCAGCTCAAAACATATCTCAAAGGAATGCTATCAACACAGAATCAGGAGATGTCCAAGAGAAAGCCAAGATCTAACATATAGGTAATGTCCTTGTTGTAGAAGATGGGCTGCTTATGCATACTTTTGTGACCCAGAGCTGTGCAGGGATTTTATTCAGCTGGGAAAAGCTGGGTTTTAACCTTTACTTCCATGCCTTGAAGGCTTCTGGAATTGTGTTCTGCTGAAATGCCTAGGCAATCCTCTTTGCAGTGATAGCCTTAGTTCTAACCAAGGAGTGCTTGGATTTGGGGGCAGATGAATTAAATCCTTCCAACATATAAATTAACTGTTTTCTGCAGGTCAGCAGAGCGTCCAGTCTACCAGAGAGCTGGGTCATAGGCTACTCTCTCCTATACAGACACAACATTTTTCATAAGAGTGAAAAGGAAATGGAATGACAATAACACAGAGCCTCACCTGATAGTCCTCTCTCTAGGTACAAGGAAATAGCTTCCACAGACCTAAGACAAGAAACAAACACAGAAAGCAGTTACCTGCTGAGCCTATTTGAACCAGAATTATACATTTATCTTGAACATTTCTTCAGCATCCTTTATTTTAACTTCCATGCCAAACAGATCTAGGAGCTTTCACTATATGCTGATAGTATTCATTTATTTATGCATTACTTTTTCCTTATTCCAACACATATGACACTGTAATTTGGAGAACTCAAGGGTTTTTGTGTTCTTTCTCTTCCTGTCATATATGAAACTAAAACTAACAGTCCAGAATTCAGTAGCCTATATTGTGGATGCCCCTCTGATTACAACAAGATCTGTAATGACAAAAAGCCAGAATCAGAAGTTCACACAGAATTTTCCATGTATCCAGAATAAATTCCTGTTTTTAAATATATTCTTGTAGCATGAAAGTAAATTACTAAAGAGAAGCATATTGCATTTTTAATAAAATATTATTTAAAACCCTCCTTCCCCTCTCACCACCACAGATACACAAATATATTCTATGATTCTATATTGCATTTGGGCTCACATTTTTGAAAAGTAGTATCAGTCAATGCATTCATATTTTAAAAAATGACATTAACTAGACAGAGGTAGATTGTGAAATGATAATTTTTTTTAAAGTACCAGTTTGCTTTATAAAGTCCCAGTAAACCCTTATTCCTGACATTGTGTACAATCCTCACTGCATTCAATAATTCCATTTAGAACAGATACAGGGAAGGATTTTTAAGATAATCAAGGAAGAAGAGAGTTGATTTTAGTAAATATGACTAAAAGAAGAGTCATTTGTATACCCAGAGAAATGAAGGCTGAAAGGGAGTCTTAAAGCTCAAGCGGTGTGGGTTGGGTGAGTGGACAGTGAGGTGGATTGATAGTTGGCTGAATGACAGAGCCCAGAGGGTGGTGATCAATGGCACAGAATCGAGTCGGAGGCCTGTGGCCAGTGGAGTTCCACGGGGATCAATTCTGAGGCCAGTCTTGTTCAATATCTTCATCAATGACTGAATGAGGCGACAGAGTGTACCCTCAGCAAGTTCCCTGATGACACCAAACTGGGAGCACTGGCTGATTCCCCAGAAGGTTGTGCTGCCATTCAGCGGGATCTCGACCAGCTTTAGAGTTGGGCAGAGAGGAACCTCATGAGGTTCAACCAGGACAAGTGCAGAGTCCTGTATCTGGGAAGGAACAACCCCCTGCACCAGTACAGGCTGGGGATTGACCTGCTGGAGAGCAGCTCTGCAGAGAGAGACCTGGGAGTCCTGGTTGATAATAAATAAACATGAGCCAGCAATGTGCCCTCATGGCCTAGAAGGCCAATGGCACCCTGGGGTGTATCAAGAAGAGTGTGGGCAGCAGGTCAAGGAAGGTTCTCCTCCCCCTCTACTCTGCCCTGATGAAGCTTCATCTGGAGTACTGTGTCCATTTCTGGCCTTCCCAGCTCAAGAGGGACAGAGAGCTTCTGGAGAGAGTCCAGCACAGGGCCACCAAGATGATGAGGGGACTGGAACATCTTCCTTATGCAGAAAGGCTGCAGGAACTGTGGCTGTTTCGTCTAGACAGGAGGAGACTGATATATCTAAATGGATGATGTCAGAAGGTTGAGGCGTCCCTTTTTTGTATTGTATCTAGCAACAGGACAAGGAGTAATGAGATGAAGCTGGAACACAGAAAGTTCCATTTAAAATTTTTAAAAGTTCCAAGAAAAAAAATATTTTACTGTGAGGGTGAGGGAGCCCTGGCACAGGCTGCCCAGGGAGGGTGTGGAGTCCCCTCTGGAGGTCTTCAAAACCTGCCTGGATGCGTTCCTGTGGGACCTTTTCTAGGTAGTCCTGCTTTGGCAAGGAGCCTGAACTAGATGATCTCTAAAGTTCCCTTCCAACCCCTACCATTCTATGATTCTATGTAAGCATTCTTTAATATATCAAAAGGTAAACTGAAGAGAGGGAAAGCAAACTTTGAGCAATGTTGACAACAAAATCAAATGGTTATAAAGTGACCAGAAATAAATTTCAAATGGAGGTGATAGGTTTCTAACCATCAGAGAGCTTTGTAAGGCACCTTCAGTGAGAGCAGAGGGAAAATGCCTTAATTAAGCATAAAATGGAGAGCATTGGATTTGTCCAGTAACAGCAGCAAATTATACTAAATGACACAGTCCCTTCTGTTCTAAATCCTCTTTTTTCCAGATATGCTTGTAGATATTTCAGAATACTTGTACACATTTGCACTTAAAGTATATGAGAATTAAGGTGAGCTTCCAATACATACAACTTTTTGTAATTCCTATGAGAGCAGCAGTTCACATTGCCTTAAAAATAAATCATGGTGGAAACTAAAAATAATTATTATTAGTCCCAGATTAAGCCCCAGATTAATGCAATGAGTGGCATTTCTGAGAGACTGCAGAGTTTTAGCTCTTAGAGTTATTTTTTATACTATCATCTAAAGACATGGCTAGGCTCTTCAAACTCAAAATGATAAATTATTCCTATTCAGTTCAACCTTTCTAAATGAATATGCAGTTAGTCAATATGCATTCTTTCACTGGATTTCCTGTTTTAAATACTTCACTGATGAGGTTGGTTAAAACATCTTCCAATATCTGTGGATCACTGAAAAACCTTAGGTAGCCAGAGGCCTTTTATATATCCAAATAGCCAGATTTAAATAAGACATCTGCCAATCACAAATATTCAGTGGTATGTCCTTAACTTCAGTTTGGAAATTAGCAAAAAGCAAGAAAATAAACTAAATGTATCCCTTCTGAAGGACTTAGAGAAGGGAATCTACTCTGAAAGGATAGCTTTTAGATTTTTCTATCATCATTTGGTAAAGAAAAATGAGAGCTACTGATTTTGCAAATATACACAGACGGGAAAAAAAAATTACTAAATTACCTGTCAGGATTGGAAAGCAAGTCTGTTTGTACTAAGACATGACATAAATTTTCCTTCAGAGACTTCATAAGCAGTGTCTGAAACATCTCACTGGCTTGGTTTAGGCATTTGCTTTGCTTTTAAAGAAACTCAGCTATCAGTTCTTGACATGGTTTCTCTCTCGCTGGCAGCTAAACACAACACAGCTGCTTGCTCACTCCTTCCCTAGTCCTGGTGGGATATAGAAGAGAATCAGGAGGAAAAAAAAAAGTAGAACTTATGTTGAGATAGCAACAATTTAATAATGAAAATAAAATAAAACTTAATCATAACAATCATAATTGTAATGAAGATTAAGATAACAAAAAGAGAGGGAAATAAAACTCAAGAAAAGACAAGTGATGTATAATGGAATTGTCACCACCCACTGACTGATACTCAAGTCTACATTCAGTGGTCAGCCCCTCCTGGCAAGCTCCCTCAATGTATATACTGGCCATGACATATCAAATAGGTATGAAATATCCTTTTGGCTGGTTTGGGTCAGCTGTCTTGGCCATGCCCCCTTGCAGCTTCTTGTGCATCTCCTCACTGGGAAAATGAAAATGCCTTCCCTTAAGACAAGCACTACTTAGCAACAACTAAAACATCAGTGTATTATTCTTACCCTAAATCCAAACCACAGCACTGTACCAGCTACTAGGAAGAAAATTGAATGTATCCCAGTGTGTTGGGTTTGTGTGGAGTTGTTTCTGGTAATGGGGAAGGGGCTGCAATGATGACTCCTTTAAGAAGTTGCTAAAAACTCCCTGGCTCTGAGTCAGACTCACCTCTGCGACTGAGGCACCTCTATAATCTCTGGAGGATGAGGGTTGTTCCTTCTCGGAGATGGTCGAAAGTGTTAAACAAGAGGGAAGAGACCAGGCAGACACCAAAGTCAATGAGGGAAGACAGGAGATGTGCCAGAGCAGAGACCCTTGCATCCTGTGGTGAGTTGACAGCTCTCCCCTGCAGCCCATGGAGGATAACAACAAAGCTGAGATCTGCTGGCAGCTCATGGAGAAGCCCAGGGCAGAGGGGGTAACTGTGGTGTTGGAGCAGAACATGCCTGGAGTTCTGCTGCCACAGAGGAGACCAACGTTGGAGGGGTTTGGGAGGAGCTGCAGCCCTTGGAAAGGACTTACACTGGAGAGGTTCATTAAGGACTGTAAAGAATGTGAGGAGTCCTCTTCCTCCTTTGAGAAGGAAAGAGCAGAGGAGACCATCTGACCACATCTCCCATTTCCTGCCCCACCTGCACCACTGAGGGGGGAGAAGTTAGATATACCAGGAGCAGGGAGCTGAGCCCAGGAAGAATGTACAGGTGAGTAAATGAGATCTTGAAGTGCTGGTTGTATTTTTCTCATCCTGCCTCTGTTTTACTTTCTGTCTGTTCTGTTTCTAGTTCATAGTAGGTTAAACTGGTTTTACTTTCTTCCCTAAGTCAAGTCTGTTTTGCCCAGAACAATAATTGGCAGTGAGCCCTCCCTGCCCTTGTTTCCACCCACAAAGTTCATGGTTATCTTTTCTCCTCCCATCTCACTGAGACTTCCACCATCCTACAGAAGGTGGGAATAGCGGGGAGCAAGAGACTGTGTGATGCTTCATTGCTGGCTGAGATTAAACCAAAATATTTAGTTGAAACCAAAATAGTCCTGTAGTTTTACCTTGATTAAAAGTATAAGTGTGAATAGTGATAATAGTATTACAGTGATACAAGCAAGATGGACATTTATGTAACAGGAATAACGTTAGCTTCTATTGCTGAAAAAAGTTAGATCTCATTATATTTCAAGAACCGTTATGTTTTATCATTTGCAGAGGGAGGTCTTTAGATGGTGAGAGGGAAGAGAGGAAGTTAGAAAGGTCTAGACCCTGGTTGCCTATGAAGTTAATTTTTCTTTGGAAAGGTGGGCAAAAGACATTCCTTTTGGAAAAAGGGAGAGCAAACTTAGTGTTGAAGGCTATGATCGGCTTTATGTGAAATGCTGGAAATTTTACTTTCCAAAGCTTTTTACATCAAAGCATGCTGCAGTGCTGAGCACAGCTTTAATTTGTTGTTTTGACATCTCTCTAAAATATTGAGCATTTTGCTATGAATGCCAAGTTTCCTGCATGAGAAGAGAAAATCATTTAGTGGAGCGAGATGTGCAGAGTAAACATACTGGAAACCTCTTTGGACTAAATTTCTATTCTGAAAGTAGCTTTAATTGAGAGGTCTGTGTTAGTTTCCCTAGAAGTCCCTTGTGAAGTCTCTGTTCCTTATTAACCACTTGTTATCAGTAGCTTGAAGTCAGAAAGCTGACTTCAGTGGTCTTATGCTGATTTACTCCATTTATCCCCAAATAAGAAAAATACTTTGTTAGTAATTATGTCGTTTGGAGGTGTTTTGAGTGGAAATTCCAGTTCCTGATTCTCTCAGGCTTGATGGAAATGAAGAAAAAAAGAAAATAAAAAAGTAAATGGACCTTTATGTCTCAAGTCTTTAAACTTAAAGAGTGCTCTTAGTACCTAACTGCATACTATACAGTACCATACTATACATACTATAGTTTTACTATAATTTATATATTTGTGCTTATTATTGAGAAATTATGAACAGAAATTGAAGAGAAGCCTGGTTTTCAAAAATGTCCATGAATTTTCACTATTATCTGACCATTACCTCTAAGGACTGCTTCCTCAGACCATTCTCCAGCCTGTAAACCATCTCACAATTAGACTGAAAACCTGGTATCCTCCAGTCCCTGCCTTTAAAGCAACATTCTATACCTTTTTTCCATCATACATAATTCCTTCATCTTAAAATTTATTTTCTGCTTCTCATGTGTAGTTGTTTTGTCTGGGCCAGGTTTTGGTAGTGGGGGGGGGGGGCTACAAGGGTGACTTCTTTAAACAAAGAGCTGCCAGCAGCTTCCCCTGTAGCTGACAGGGCTAACGCCAGTGGTGGACCCACAGCTGATCAAGACCTGGCCAATTAATGACTGAGGTAATGCCTCTATGAATAACATATTTCTCTCTCCCTTGTCTAGTTTAGGAGGGAGAGTAAAAGAATGACTTGATAGGCATTTGGCACCCAGCCAAGGATGAGCCACCACATCATGTAATTTTAAATTATTTCTTGTTTTACTGTGAGCACTGAAAAGGCAACAGTTTTGCAATTCTTTGTAATGCTGAGTCTGAACACACTGCCTTTCTGAATCTTCTGATGTCACTACATGTATTATCAATAAAATCAGATCCAGGTGTTTGACCTGCTACACTTCTTGTGAAAGACAATACATAAATAGATTACACAGATAACGTGTTTCCCATCAAGAGTTGATTTACCACATAAATTTTTTCCTTGGTAATGGGATTTTGTCTTCCACTTCCTCTAAAGCTTGGGATTTCCAATTTGCTATCATTAGAATAGTAGTTCTTGTTACTGATAATTTAATGTTCAAAACTCACTGCTGGATTTTTTTGCTGTTTGGATTACAATAATTCATTAAATAACCAAAGTTCAAATTCCTCAAAGATCATGGATTTCTGTATGATTTTCCACAGGTCCTTTCCAGGCTAGCTCCCTTGTTTGTATCCTTGTTGAGCTCCAGTCCTAAAGGTAATGCAGTATACAGCTACATCAATACTAGCAAACCAAGCAGTTAATGTCCCAGAGGACCAAAAGCCTAGAGTGTCACAGCCAATATTACTAAACTTGCGGTTTCCAAAAGTGTAGCAATATTGGAAGCACTGAGTGAGAGTTCTGCCCTGCAACCAGTCTGACCAATGGTGCTCAGCCAGGGCCAAAAGCTGCAGAGATATCTATGATGGTCATCTATCAGCCCAGATCTGTACCCTTTGCAATTTACAAGCCGGGACATTGCCAGTAAATTAAAGGAATGTTACTATGACTGAATAGTGTTTTATTAATTACATCTTAGTCAAATACATTAAATTAGCTCTTTTTAAAGATTCTTAAGCCATTGACCAACCAGACAATGGGGCTGAAACAAGTCAACAACAGTAGTTTTCAACAGGTTAAATAAATATGTATAGGATGCACTTTCACAAGACAGGGAGTCAACACAGGAACTAGGTATAAAAATCCTCTATTGTTATTCCTTTCTATTGGGGATGTATGCTTTTTTTTCTTCATTAATTTCCCCTGTGAGTTTTTAATTCCTTCTACCAAAATATTTCAATGAAAGTTAAATTAAAAAAGGATTTAGGGGAGAGCTATGAAGAATAGGAATTTTCACCATCTCAGGGTAAGGATTTAGTTATATTTTTGTCTCTCTTCTCACTTTTGTTCATTATAGAAATTTTAAATACCCACCCAGTATAGACATGTTACTAGCCACCTGAGTATGGATGTTACTCAATTTCAGTCAATTAACATATGCCAGCCAGCTATCCAAACCAGCAAAACGGATATTTCAACAGATACTTAACAAAGAGGTTAGGAATTTGAGAGCAAGACTATGGTCCAGTGAATAAAGGGGTAAATAAGAAATTATCAAGCCTGGACTCTCCCTTAAGCCTCTAGCTTACTCTAAGATTTCAGACAAGTCCCTTAACCTTTCTACTCTTCAGGAACTTCATCTATACAGCAGAAATAACATGTTCTTTGTAAAGTGTGTGGAAGTGCACAGGTAAAAAGCATGTTGGCACAATCATGATAACAGTTACTGATTTAATATGTTGTCACTAGATAACCATAGTGCTGCAATATTTCCTTTCTTCCATTTATAATATAAATAAAACCAAAGTTCACAAGCCAGTTTGAACAAGAAAATGGAAACAACCCAGTAATTTACATACAGCTGTTTTACAGTAACAGACCTCCAAATTATCAGATGCTTCATGGCCCTAGCACTGTTCTGGAACATGTGTGTCTCAAATTCATATTCCTTCTTCCATTTTCCCTTTTACCTTAGATAGGATTTATCTAATTTGCAATCTTAAATGTAACTATCATCCTCCTGCTGACTGTTGAAAGATCTATCCTAATTCTTATCTTATGCAATTCTTAATATAATCTTGTCTATCTGATCTAATAACTGCTTTTATATCAAGCTTAACAGGGCTATAAAAGATCCATCAATATTTTTCTGCAAACCTTTGTCACCACATTATTCTCTACAGCCACAGGTACTGCCATCCTACTCTGTCTTATATTGGTTATAAATAGTGCATCATCTTCAAAGTGAACCTCTTTAGTCCTGACATTAACTTCACTGCTACATGTTGCAGCTTCTCTGCATAACACACTTCAGCATGGAAAGGAACCCTTTCACCTCCACTCTCCCAATGAAGTCTGAATGCTGCAGATATTTCCCGTCACTTTCATTGTATACCTAGTTCAAAATCACATTTGGTGATCATTTCTCCTGATTCTCACATCTCTCAATCGCCTTCTAAGCTCTGTCATCTACTGCATTGTACATCAGGTACTTACTCTCTTTCTACAGATTGTTCACAACTTAGTTCAATCCTCACAATCATCTCACATTCAGTTTTACAAGTTAGTTCCAATCAGACTGTTGGACAGCTTCCATTTTCAAATATAATTCTTTTTCCAATTATGCTTATTCCTCTTAGGAAGAATTTACTGAATCATCCACAAAAATCCTTCATTATTCTCCTCTGGATTGCTCCTAAAGTCTTTCCTTTGATGTGTCACTAAGTTGATGGTGCACTAAAACCACAATCTATCATGCTGAATAATGCTCATGTGTGGTGATTAATTTTAACTTTACTTGGAATCTCTGTTACTCTGCAAAGCTAATAAGGTTACAAAGATAAGATAGGCTTATATTTACAACAAAAAAATCAATAAATCCACACCCATCTTCATATACTTTTCTATAACTGTAGTGGCAGAACATACAGGAAGCTAATAGGAGGCAGACATAGTCTTTTGCAAAATCACATTCCAAATTTGACAGATTACTATTGATAATTGCACATGCCCACTTGATTGGATTAATTTACCAGCCTTGTAAAGCAATATCAGAAAACATCAGGCTATCGATGTTCAATTATTACCATTTTCTGGGACACTCACAGGATTAAAGTGGTGTCAAAATTAGTTTCATTCTTCTGAACACTGTGCATATTCATGCTGTTGACAACAGAGTATTAGAGCATGCAGCAAATTTTAACTGCCCAATGAAGACAGGTTTATTTTCTGTGTGCTTCTTTTACAACAGAGACCCGTAACAGTGGCCAAAAGCAGCAGCATAATTCAGCCTCAGCCCATGACTAAGGTGAGTTGTCAATTTTATACTGCCTTCCTTTCCTGTGTGCAGTATATATTCCTTATTGTTCCCTTTGAGTCTGTATCAGAGTTAGCCTTCAGCAACAGAGCAAAGGAGTCTTACTATAAAGTAAGAAAAATATAAAACCACAACTACAAAAATTGTTTCCCATTCATCTGAAAACTTCTTGGCAGAAAACTGGCATTGCTTCAGCAAACAGGGCCTCCCAGAGGGTTTGAGATAGCTGGCAAAAAAACTGTGTATAAGAGCTGCCAAAAGAAATGGAATAGTAGACAATAAATTTCAAAGAATAAAACAGATCATAGAGGAATCAACAGAAATTGGAGATTTTATTAAGATTAATCAATCTAACTGAGACCTGAGTAGATCATGATGCTTAACTTCTGTGTGAGAAGAACAAAAAAGGGAAGTTGCTTTGCCAGCTGTGCGCTAATCTTGAGATGCAAAGTTAAAGTAATAATAAACAAAAAAAGTTATTTTTTGGTAATGCAACAAATTACGTTAAAAGGATTATTATAGTACTATTTGGCAAGGCCTACATTATATACACCAAGTTTTATCAATATATGTGATCTGTAAGAGAGATCTATCAACACAATCTGTATCATTTTTCATCAACATTCTACAGAAAGAGAGGAAACTCTCTTTTCATAGTTGTTCATAAAAAAAGACCAACCAACAACAAAACTGGGAAAATAATGACATCTTTCCAAACAGTCAGATGCTGACAACAGAATTAAACAAAATAAAACAAATTAAAAAAAAAAGAAAAATATGAAAACAAAATAGAAAGAAATCAAGACTGTATCAGGAAACTAAACCATATTGCAGAAATTTGCTTTGGGAAAAGCCAGGAAAATTCTACAGTTAAACATGAAAAGGCAGCAAACTTTTGCATTAGAAAATGCAAAGACATATTATTTCTAAATAACATTAATACAGAAATATGCCCTAAAATCTTTACTATTTAATTTTGGGAAATCAATAAAGATTTTAACCTTCTCATACGCACACATTTAACATTAACTGACATCCAAATAATAATAATCATCGTCTTCTTGAACTTGCATGGCCAAGGACAGTTTTGGTGAGAATGAATATCTCAGAGGAGAGGCAAAGTAAGGCAATGTAAATAAATTAGAAACCAAGGAGAAGTGGAATATTGTCACCATAGCAGATTCCTTTACACTCTCCTGAGGTCTGAATGATGAGCTCCTGCTTTTGCGAACAGTAACATGGATTTGTATTTTCTTGAAACATCATCACCTCACATAAAGCCCACAAATTCATTACAATAGGTACTTGTGCCTGTTTGCAGATGGAGGGTGAAAATCTTATTTGGCAGCAACAAAATGACCACCCTGGGTAATTCTCCAGGTAAAACAAATCTCCATAGCCAGAATAATTCAGTTCCACTTTCCTACTCTATAGGTAGCATTAATTTATCCCTGAAGGAGAGGAAAGGGATGATTTCTCCCACCAAGTAACATATAAAATCACCTGCAACAAATCTTTGGATGTCAATTAGCTTTTATCTTCTGAGTCTGTAATGACCTGTGCTGCAGTCCACAAGCACGAGGGTGAAGTTTCCCAGACACAATGCCCCTGGACAACGCAATAGTATCATCCTTTAAATATGGACATCTAAAATTAGGTCTATTATATATCTTCTCTTGAGGACCAATGCAGAGGAAATCCTCCCAACAACAAGTTAGTGACTTGTAACGTCAGATGTGTTACTGAGTCCCACCATGTTTGTTACAACTTTCATAGTCTAGGTGAAGATTCCTAATAGACCAGTCCTAGAGGCAAGGAAAATAACAGCTAAAGACAGGTCCTTACACTTCTAGCTATCTCACGTGTAAGTTTCAGGTGACTTCTGGCACAGAAGCATTTTGATAGCATTGGGAAGAACTTCAACTTGATTTCTTCATCATTGCTGAAAAATATTAAACTATTTTCACCAGGATTTTTTTACCAGAACTAGGGATCATTTACCAGATTTTCATGACTGAAGATTAGCTCATCTATCTGAAACCAATATTATCCCTGGCATTGACATCACGTGGTATAAAAAAGACACTGAAAATGTAATTTCCAATACCATTGTTCAGTTCTGTTAGCATTACTTATGACAGCAGGAAGAAGCATATAACAGCTAAAGAACAGGGAAGCCTTGGAAAAGGCGTTTGAAAGATGTTTGCTTGTTTATCTTGTCACAGAATCACAGAATCTTAAGGGTTGGAAGGGACTTCGAAAGATCATCTAGTCCAACCCCCCTGCAAGAGCAGGATCACCTGGAGTAGGTCACACAGGAACTCATCCAGATGGGGTTTGAATGTCTCCAGGGAAGCTACAGAGCTACCTGTGAATTTTGATGACTGAAGAATTAACTGCCTACGTTCAACTGCCTCTAAAGCATCTGTTCACTTTTTGCATATATTTTGTTCTCCTAGAGAGTAGTCACTATCTTTTAGCTTTCACAGTACCATCCAGCTGAATATAGTTTAGTGCATAGCTCTAAGGTAAAGGTAAGTTGAGGATCAAAGAGAAGAAAGGGAAGGAAACAGAAGAAAAAAAAAATTCAAAAAAGTCCTATGTTTTCTCTCTCATCTCCTGAGCCAAATGTTTCGGGAAGAAATCTGAAAATGGTGAAGGGATTCTATGATCCTGTGGTTCTGTGAAACTGGAGAAAACAGTCAAGAAAATGTAATTTCACTAAGATGTGGCATAGTTAACAACAGCAAGAGAAGTGAAGGTGATGAAATCTATTTTTAATTTCTTAAAAGCATGGTGAAGAGTCTGTCTGTCCTCAGGAGATATTAAAAGATATTTAGATCTGAGGAAACAGAGAACACAAATGTGTTTCTGTGTTTATTACGTTCTAAATAGTCAATCCTATAGGTTTGGCATATTTATATGTAAATGTATTTGACTTTCTAACCTTTGGCTGATGTTTTTTTCTATGGAATAAGGAGTTGGGTGTTCCTCAGTGGGTGTGCATGTGTTTGTCAGTGTTCCTAAAAGACTCACCACATATCTGTGGCTTGACCTTTTGTAGTGGGTCTGGGATGCTGCTTATTGGCCAAAGAAATGATAGAGATTGTGTAGCAAGCTGTACTCCATGTCAGTGAACAACAGATTTTTATTTAATCATTCATTTTGGTGATATAGTTTAAAAAAACAAACTAAACTAGACTCCAGGGTATATTCACGTACATACCATAGTGGCTAGTACTTCTCCTTATCCCAAAGCAGTTTAAGCTAAGGTCTTCCTTTATTATAGGTAGCCATTTTTCTGCCTTGACATCCTTTACCTCTGCAAGAAATGATCTGAGATAATGAATGAGCTGGCCACAATATCCTCCATATTGCCTCTATAATGTGACAAGAGGCACCTTCTAACTTTCACATCTTCTCAATAGGTCTCAGTAAATGGCTATACATAATTCCCCATGGTTGTCTTCATTCACCAGTTAGATTAGGTGTCTTCTTGGAGGAAGCTAATACAAAGAATTTATCAGGATTTATAAGGATTTGTCCCTAAGAGGGACCCTTGAGTGAAAAATATGGCAAAAATATTCTATTAAAGCAAAAGTTCAAGATCTATATGACAAAGTTGGAAAAAAGATAAGCAAAAGATAAGAACTAGTATAGTTCAATTCTTGAGTTGCACCTGACCAGTCATCAGGTAGCCAGATAGTTCCCATGAGGCAATTTAAGATGCCTATCCACCACCTACTCACATTCTGTCTTTTCAAGTGCTACTATACATAGCTGAACTCAATTCATACCCGCTAAAAATGCATATTCAAGATTTCCTTTTTAAAGACTATTCCATTGAGATGTGAAGTAGGCAGAAAAGCTATAGGATAAATAACTGTAACTATATGATATAAGCTTTTATAGTTTACATTATAAAGCCTTAATATGAAATACAAGTTAACAGAAGATCTCTACCTACAATACAGTAGAACCCCTCTGGACTGACATTTTAGACCCAACTAGGAGAAGTTCAGGAATAAGGCTATACTGACTGGATGGTCAGGATAACAAAAGTAACCAACATACTGAAAGAGACTTGTAAGGCTGTGAAGGTAGGAGAAAGTCGTAAAGGGCCTCTATGCCATCTTCCTAAAGAAATTGTTAGCACAAATACATGTTAGAGTTGAAGATATATATTTATAATATTTTTTAAAGTTTAATAGTTCAGACACCCAGGAAATCCCTAATAAGAAGAGTAAGGTGTACTTATTTAACCTGCACTTGAACTCCAGTTCAAAACACAGAAGAGTCCCTTTGACACCTGTAGGATCTGAGTTGGTATCCAGGTTGAAATAAAGAAAAGAAATCCATATAATGCACTTGTGCTTAACCTGAGATTGCTTAACATACTTTCTTAGACTGGTAGAGTTTTCTAGGTCACAGATCTAGGACAGTCATTCTGACTTTCAAAAGTTTATTTGTATTATTCCTAAAGTTAAGAATTGAAGCTTTTTAGGAAGAAAGTGTATCAGTATTAACTGGTAGCATACAGGAAACAGATTCTTATAAGTTCCTAGCTTTATCTTTTGTAGGAATAAAAATAAAGAGGATGAACACTGATAAAATTCTACATTGTAGCCTGTTTGAACAACTAAACCAAGAATAAATCACAGTAGTGAAAGAACACAGTAAAGAGTACTGCTACATGTTATACCAAACAGAAATATGTCAAAGAAGGAAGGCTGAATAGTCACTAAACTGAAAGTATGTAAGACCTAATCTGACCTGCTGGTATTATAAACCAGATATCTTACACCTAGCAGTTTTTACTCCAAGTAAAATGTCAGTTACAGTTTAAACATTTTAGTGCCTAATTTTGACTTTAAGACTGCAGACTAGACAATCCAACACCTCCCAAGATCATATTTCACAGTTTAATCATACTTATTCTTAATGATTTACACTTTATTTTCAGCTGGAACATGTCTAGTTTTGGCTTCCAGCTGTTGTTTCTTGTTATGCAGCTCCCTGCTGGATGAAAGAGCTCTGCAGTACCCAGTAACTTCTTCCCATGAAAACACTTATCCATATAGATCACATTACATGAAAATCATCCTTTAGACAAAACAAAACACATGGCACTCTGTCTTTCATTCTGACATTATCCTCAGCCCTCACATTGCTTCTGTTGATTTCTTCTGTGTTCTGAATCTTTCACCTTGCTTTTTCATCTCATCTCTTTGTAGCTATCTACAAGCTAAGCATATAGTCTAGTCAAGACTGTCAGATCCCTCTGTATCCCTTAGAGGACAGAAGACAACTCCAGAGAGCCATTTATCTTTGTCTCTTAAACAACTCTCTAAGGAACAGGTAATGACAGTTTGGACGTAACTCTGTCTCCACAGACTAGGAATCTAGGCCACCCAGATGGACTGCATACCCTCCTTTCAGAAAACCAAATTTCAGTTAGATGAATTCAAGCTGAAATTCAAACTCTGGTATCAGCTGTTTTCAGCATTTTAGAATTTTAATACCAGAGCTGCATATGCTGGTCAAATCGTCTGAGTATACAGACTTGCACATCTACCCCTCTCTGTTTGATCATAACAGGGAATTTCATTCCATTTCCTCCATAGTCCTCTATATCCTTCTTATGAACCCTCCTTCTGATTACTGTTTCTCCTTTTGTAATCTATATTAGAAGCTAACATCTCCTGGAAAAATAAAGATCATTCTGCAACCTGTATCACAATTTCCATTGTAATTATCATGATCCAAATAGTATCACATCTCAGCTGGACCTATTCAAACTTCCCATTTTGGAGCTTAAATAAAGTAACACTGAGATTTACAGGTAAATGCCATCTTTGATACAAGCTGAGAACTTGCTTTTAAAGATGTAATAGCACATTCCTTCATAACCAAGACTTTAGGTAGTTGTATTGATTTCACCCTTCAAAACAACCATCAATTTTGGAAGCCTTAACTTTGTTTGGTAAAAACACCTTGTTATGATACATCAGCTTGTCTCAGAGGTGAGTTCACAAAGATGTCTCAATCCTGAAATGTATGAGATTATATAGAGAGAAATAACAGTTATTGTAGACACATTTATGCCTAAATCTTTGAATTTTCTCAATCCTAGCATAATTAGGCAGCAAGATGTTATGAAAACTGACTGTTGATGTATAAATCAAGGGAAATCTTACTATAGTAGCGTAGAGATTTTCAAAATGTCGTAACTATGAAGTACAACAGCTGAATAAAACGTTTGAATTAGTGACTTTAAAACAGTCCATCCTGAGCCACTTCCAATACGTTGCAAGCATTCTAAAGCTGCAAATGAGCTTTGATTCAATTGCTTTTACACATTACATAGGACAGCATAAAGAACTGTTCTGAAATCAGGAAAAATATCCAAATATATAAATCCTTTATGAATTAGACATTATGTGAAAAAAAATCTGTATGTTTACTATGTTCAAGAAAGGAACCAAGCAGGCTGACCTACATGCAGAGCCTGAGTAGTGGTCTGCAACGCGAAGTTGCCAAAGAAGCCAAGACTAGAAGCAGTGTCACCTGCAAAGAGAAAGTGGGCAAGGGGAGAGCTGTATATAAATTCTGTTTCTCTCTACTCTTCTTTCTCTAGCTGAATTGCACTTCATATATAGAAAATAGCCATGTTTTTTAGCTTTTGTATCAGATCATACAGAAGTGGGAAAAGCTGAGCTTTACATATGCTAGTCTGTTGGAAAATTTTCACCCTAATAAGTGAGATAAACTTCTGCACTTCAATATCCTGTGTACCTCATGGTCTAGCCACACTGCAGAAGCATAAGTGCAAACCCTAAGTCATTCTTACCTCTGAAACAAGATCTAGACATCGGCCCAAGACTTGCATCTGTCTGCTCTCAGCACTGAGACAGAAGACAACTGGCATATTTTTTTACTTTCTTCCTGCACAATAATTGAGTGCTTGCCAGAATCCATCCCATTTCCCACTCATATCACTCCAAATAACTCTTGGCTTTCATGAGGGAGGCAGTTCTGGTCAGTAATGTGTTCTAGCTGAGGGCCCTCCAAATAACAGCACTAGTACAGGCAAGGAGCAGCACACAGATAGGAATGAGAATCTGAGGAATTAGAGAGAGCCCTTTCTTCCCAAAATCTGGTCAGAGATAATTACATCACTACTATGTCTCAGCAAGAGCACTGATATTCATGTAGCAAAATACAGACATAAAATGGTAAGATATCCAGAAAACATGTGTTTTTCCCCGTGAGGAAAAAAACAAAATCAATACATAAAATTGAAAGAACGGCAAGTTTTAAAAGTTACATTTAGTCTGTGGCCATAAATGCAAATGTCTTCATTATAAGTAGGTTACTGACTCCTCCACCAACTCATCCACACTACTCTAGTGTACCTATGATGAAGTAAGAGCCTGTTAGCCTCTCATGGTCACACCCTGCAGCATTAGAAAAAAATACCTTTATTTTGATTTGTGTTTCCAGCAAAACAATAGTCTAATACTACTCCTCAATGTCCATTTTACAAACTATTCAAATTCAATGAGGAATTTAAAATGTTGTGATTTCTGTCTTCAAATGACAAATTTGAAATTAGTCAACTGACTTACAATTCTTTCAACTCATATGAATGCATGTATTGCTTGCAATATGAAAACATAGTGGCTTCATAATGCAAATGAATTAAGTCATAATTAGTTTTTGCTGTTTTTTTAAAGGAAACTAACAATTTCAAGCTTAAAAACTTAAGTTTGTCTAAAAATAAAATAAAAAATAATGGATACAAATTTAGGTATCTATTTGTTTCTCTCTGGGCCAACAATCATGGGAGTTAGTAACACTGAAGTAACTTTGAGTGATCTAGGAAATGCTTTAATGATCTCAGAAAGAAATCAGTTCATCTCTACATTGGATGTTGGTACAATGTAGACTGCGGAGTTGGAAGAGGATGTGAGTTCTCACTGAGGAGCTATGAAGATGGATGAGATTAATCCTCCAAAGAGACAGAGATTACAGTTTACTGGTTTAATATAAAAGAAAAATGAAATGTGTTTACTATTCTGTGGAAGTGCAGCACCTGTTAAGATGCTTTTTTGAGACAGAGGACCTATAAACTACCTGGTTCAGTAAAAAGAGAACAAGTCTTGCATTTGGCAAAAAAGATTCTCAACCCATTCAGAAAACAGTGTTTCATGTCCCCATTCACAAAGTCTTACTGGAAAGCAAATGAAGAATGCCAGATTTAATGCTGTGTAAAGTCTGTTGTTTGCCACATCAAATTTTATCAAGTTATTAAAACAAAGTCTTCAAAGATGCTGTATTTCTACTAAGAGACACAAAATTAAATCTTCTCCCCCTCCTGTGCAATACAAAAGCATTCATCCAATGAAGTACAACAGTGAAGTTGTACTTAGTAGGTATGCCTGTGCTTATTTTGCAGCATTCTCCCTCTTGCACATAATAATCTTCCTTAAATTAAAATAATGATGTTCCAGCACTATAGAGTACAGAATTTCTAACATTTCTTTTGTCTTTTTTTTTTTTTTTTGTTTCAATCTTTGCTGTCTGCTTTGCATTTCATTGTAGGTTATTATGGCATGAGAGTGAAACTTGTCAGTTGTCAGCCTCACAGTGTCAGCAGCCTGGAAATGCTCATGCTGCTAACTAGCAATTACTCGCACATTGGTGTTAGATCTGAGCAAGCACGACATCTTTACAAAGCCTTAAGAACTTCAGTTTCAGCTCATGATACATGCTATGAATTACAAACTACAAATCAGGGAAAGAAATGTTTTTTTCAAACAGAGGCATTCAGCCTGGGAGATTACCATTCACTTTACTATAGTTCCAATCAAGCAACTTGGGAACACGCTGATTTACATGGGACCCTACTGGCATTGCTGAGATGCCAGATGGTACTTGGACAATCATGAAATCAGAAAGTGATGTTTCAGAGAAATGTGGTACACTGTAGCAGTGCTACATGTTTGCATACGTGATGTTTGTATGCAAACGTATCAGAGATTTCTTTCACTAATGACTAATTGCCAAGTCACTCAACTGTAGTTGAAATTGTCACTTTTTTCTCCCAAGGTGAAGGTTTTATTCCTTCACAAGTGAGATACAGGTTTTTTCCAAGTATATTGACAAAAAGACATACACGCCTATCTTCTGTTGACAGGAAACTTGCAGGAGCTTTGCTGTCAAGTACAATATTTTTACATTTTTCTCACAGACTAGTTCTACATTCTGTAACAAATCTTGTTATATTGATCTCATTTTACATCTTTTTTTCTTTTTTTTTTGCTGTTGAGTGATAGAAACATTGAATGGTAAGAGCACCACTGTTGCTAATTTGAATGAAAATACTGGAGTTATCAAAACAGAAAGCCATTTCCATGTAGTTTTAGCTTATTCTAATAAGTTACTATGGCAGCAGGTAAACTTACACCCAGTCAAATAAACATTCTTTTTAGATGAGCAGAAATTATTTCAATTGTTGCGACTTTTTAAAAGAAGAACATCTGCTTTTGAGTTAAATTATATTATTTCTCCTAAAAGATGACAGTTTTTTCCTCAAAAATCTTTTTCATTCATTATTTCATTATCATTTCAAAAATGTTTTACAGATTATAGTTACCTATCTCTCAGAGAAGCCAATAGAAAAGAGAAATCAGATATGATATAATTTGTAAAGATTTTTTTTCTCCTCCTTGTTCATTTGATTACTGATTATAGAGTCAAGCACGTTACAGTTCATCCTCCATAATCAGATTAGAGTTATTATGAATATCAATTGTCTTCAAGTAGTTGAATATCTATGTTGACCTAATAAATTATACAAGGTTATGTTACTTAGGTTATTTTAAACTGTGTTTTGTCATGACCACTTGAGAATCACACGACAGAAAATAAACCTTGAGATATTTCTTGGCCTAACTTCACATATTGACTGTCATAACTCTCTCCTCTGGAGAAAGAAATGATGGGAGAGGAACAGATGTTTGTACTTTCTTGACTGTTCATAGGAAAAGGCTAGTGGAAAATCCACAACAGTGTCTGAGTAAGATTCAAGTCTGAGGACTCCCAATGTTCAGCCAGGACATAAGGCTCTCCAGAAGCTTATTCCACAATGCTGCACGTGCACTGTTGCAAAAGTCAGCTCCAAGAAGTAAGCTCCATTTGGCAGTGCTGTCTCTTCTTAATGACAATAGCATAAGACTTGGACAGTCATCTGCACATTCTTGGCTAAGAATCCCCTCCCCAACCTTCACAATTTAGGAACATATGGGCTCCCTTGTCAGCTTATACTCATACCCATCTGTTCAGATGGCATGGAGTCTGCCCACAAGTCAGTCAGATGGTTGCTCCAGGGTACACGTGGCACGCAATAAGAAGTTTAGATGAACAGCCTGCACAATAGTGAAAATGCCTTTTCTGCTGCAGGATGCCTCTCATCTGTACCAGCAGTCAAGCATTGTCACCACATGCCACCTCACACTTGACCAAAACTGTTGGAATATATTTGCCAGAAAATAAAAGAAAGCTGTCAGGTGACAGAGCTGTCTGGGTAATGGAAATACAAAAAGAAACACTTTCTCAAGAAGCACAGTCTTGGATAATCATGCATACTTAGCATACAAAGTAGCCCAGAGGAATATACAGCATATACAGAACCAGAACTGAATAATTCAGTGACGATTAAACCACAGAGTGAAACACTGAAAAAATACTTAGAAACACCCTTTCATGTTTGCTTCTGTATTTCAAAATACATGTTTTTTGGGAAAACATGGGGAACAGGTGTGAATGACAGCAAAAATGACCATAGGGACAGTCAATTCCTAGACAATGGTATGTCACTCTCACAGCCCAGTAGCATTCAGAATTCAGGAACTTACATTTCATACAAGTTTGGACTTGGTTTTAGATTTATGGTACTTGCTCCCTAGAAATACTCCTCAGTCACATTAGTAATTGACAGGATTTCACTCTGAGTTTCAGTGGTGCAGGACATGTAGGAAGAAGCTTCACATCATCCAGGCTAACATCTGTGTGGTAGCATTCTACTGAAGAAAAGCTTTATTGCCTCCAATAAGAAGGTAAGCAGATAAGCAAAACAAGTGAAGACACAACCTATTTTCCTATACATGGTAATGCAGCATCTCATCAGACTGTACCAGAAAGAATTTATAGAATCATATACATACATCAGGACTGAATATTTGGAGCAGAAATTGAACACATGTATCTGAAGATTGGTCCTAGCAGAAGCAGGAGAAACTTATCAACCTCTACTATAATTGTTACTCTTTAATTCTGTTCAAACAGGAGAGCTGAACAGGTATACTTTTCTACAAGACAAAAGAATTTTGATAGCTAATGTTTTACACTAGTATTTTCACAAATCAAAAGATCTTTTTTAGGTGGTACTTTTTTTCTCCAAATACATACAAGTTCATGACAAATATTTGTTAATCCCTCAGGCTGACATATTGGAACAAGGGTAGGCATGCAGGAGAAAGTTTGAGGTGCAAATGAAAAACTTTTCTCAAATTATTCCCGTTCTGAAGATTGTTTATGGAAACTGCTTCAGGGAACATCTTCTAGTAATTAATATATTCACAAAAAAACCATGATGAGTTTGCAGAATTCAGTCATCAGAAATGGATTAACCTGGTAGTTATTTGAAATGTCTAATCAGAAATCCTTTAAAATGTTGCCTTTCAGTTCTATTTCAGTGTATATTAAATTAGGAGACAGCTGAAAAACTTAATGAAAGTAAATCCACAAATAAGAACAAAATCAAAGAAAATAATTCTTCAGTAAGCAGTGGTGATTCATACAAGTCTGATACAATTAATACTACTCAAATAACATAAAATATTTCACTCAAATATTTAATTAAATTCTTTAGGTTATTCATACTACAATGTGTATTTCCTTTCTATGACCTCCTGAGTAGCAAAGCTTTATTGCAGAGTCAGTTCTGCAACTATAAACAAAAAACCAGTTCTAAAATCTGCTGGTAAAGTAGTACAAATAAAGAATCATAGAATCATGGAATGGTAGGGGTTGGAAGGGACCTTTCAAGATCTAGTCCAATCCCCCTGTAGAAGCAGGTCCACCTACATCAGGTCACATAAGAATGTGTCCAGATGGTTTTTTTAAGACCTCCAGAGAAGGAGACTCCACAACCTCTCTGGGCAACCTGTGCCAGTGCTCCATTACCTTTAGAATAAAATAGTTTTCTCTTATGTTTAAATGGAACTTTTTGTCTTCCAACTTCATCCCATTACTCCTAGTCCTGCCACTAGATATGACAGAAAAACATGATGCCCCAACCTCCTGACATCAATCATTTAGATATTTGTAAATATTCATGAGTTCCTCCCATAGTCTTCTCCTCTCTAGACTAAACAGCCTCAGTTCCCACAGCCTTTCCTCAGAAGGAAAATGCTCCAGTCCCCTGATCATCTTGGTGGCCCTGTGCTGGACTCTCTCCAGAAGCTCCCTGTCCCTCTTGAGCTGGGGAGCCTAAAACTGGACACAGGACTCCAGATGAGGCCTCACCAGGGCAGAGTAGAGCAGGGGAGAAGAATCTCCCTCAACCTGCTGGCCACACTCTTCTTGATGCATCCCAGGATGCCATTGGCCTTCTTGGCCACAAGGGCACATTGCAGGCTTATGGTTACTTTATTATCATCGAGGACTCACAGATCTCTCTCTGCAGAGCTACTCTCTAGCAGGTCAATCCCCAGCCTATACTGGTGCATGGACTCTGCACTTCCTCCCCAGGTGCAGGACTCTGCACTTGTCCTTGTTGAATCCCATGATGTTCCTCTCTGCCCAACTCTCAAGCCAGTCGAGATCCCGCTGAATGGCAGCACAGCCTTCTCGGGAATCAGCCAGTCCTCCCAGTTTGGTATCATCAGCCAACTTGGTGAGGATACACTCTGTCCCCTCATGCAGATCATTGATGAACATGTTGAACAAGACTGGCCCCAGAACTGATCCCTGTGGAACTCCACTGGCCACAGCCCTCAAATTCTATCCCATGTCATTGATCACCACACTCTTGGTTCTGTCATTCAGTCAGCCCTTCACCATTTATTCATCCAAGCCACACTATCTGAGCTTTCTGATGAGGATATTATGGTAGAAAGTGTCAAAAGCCTTGTTGAAGTCAAGGTAGATGACATCTGCTGCTCTCCCCTCATCTAGCCAGCTGATTATGCACTCATAGAAGGCATCAGGTTGGTCAAACAAGATCTCCCCTTGGTGAATCCATGTTGACTCCCCATGATAACCATCTTTCCCTTCATATATTATAAATACCATTGAGAATGAGTTGTTCTATCACTTTCCAGGGATGGAGGTGAGGCTGACCAGCCTGTAGTTTCCCAGGTTGTCCTTCTTGCCCTTTTTGAAGACTGGAGTGACATTGGCCTTTCTCCAGTCCTCAGGCACCTCGCCTGTCCTCCATGATTGTTCAAAAATTATGGAGACCGACTTAGAAACCACACCAGCCAGCTCCTTCAGAGCTCCCAGATGCATCCCATCAGGACCTATTGACTTATGAGTGTTAAGCCTGGCTAACAAGTCTTTAACCTCTTCCTCGTCCACCAAGGGCAAGTCTTCTGTTGTCCAGACTATCCTACTATCTTTGCTGGACTGGACTTCCTGAAGGCCGGTCTTGGCCATCAAGACCGAAGTAAAGAAGGTATTCAGTAGTTCAGCCTTATCTGCATCCTCAGTCACCAGGGCACCCTCTATGTTCAGCATCGTGCCCACATTTCCCCTATCTTCCTTTTGTTGCTGAGGTACCTGAAAAAAACGATTGCTCCAGCAGTGTTCTTATACTCTTCCCAAGAAACCAGGCCCTTTTTTCACCTCTTATAGATGGCAGCTTTCTCCCTGAGTTTTCCTAGCAGATCTTTGTTGATCCATGGAGACCTCCTGCCTCCTTTTCCCACTTTTCTACTTGTGGGGATACACCGATCTTGGGCTTGGAGGAAGTGGTGCTTAAAGATCAACCATCTCTCTTGGGCACTTCTACCTTCTAGGATCTTATCCCATGAGATTCCTCCAAGTGGGTCTTTGAAGAGGCCAAAGTCAACTCACCTGAAATCCAGCATCGCAATCCTGCTTGGTGTCCTGCTTCTTCCACAGAGGATCTTGAACTCCATCATGTCATAGTCACTGCAGCCAAGGTTGCCTCCAATTTTCACATCCCCAACCAGACCCTCCTTATTTGTCAGTACTAGGTCCAGTAGCACACCCCTCCTCATTAGCTCCTCAACCATCTGTGACAGGAAGTTGTCATCAACAATCTATGGGAACCTCCTGGACTGTGTGTGCTTAGCTGAGTGGTTTTGCCAGCAAAATCAGGGTGGTTGAAGTCTCCCTGTGAGCGCCAGGGATTGTGATCATGAGGTAGCTCTCTTCTCTGACTTGTAGCTCTCTGTATGGGATGTAGGATTGTTCCCTGCCCTTCCTCCCTGCTTGCTCTGCCTGCACCAACTGCCACACAAACTGACATGCCAGGCCCTGTTTGGCTATCCTGGTCACCATGCTCCTGGTTGCTCACACTTCCTGGGGAATATTTAAATCCCCTGCTATTGCTGTAGCTCCACTTCCCATCCAGACCATCTCCTCACGAGAGCTGCTGGCTCCTGGTGGCTCTCCTCCCTTCTCCTCTTTTCCCCACGCTCCAGGAACCCCCAGATTACCTCAATCAGCCACTCAGATACAAAAACTGTTGCATGTCCCATCGATTGAATACCTTCAAGGAAATTTTAAAACTACTGCAGACAAAAGTAATTGTGCATAACACGGTAGTAACTTCTCAGTCTTGATGATTTTCTGAGCTGATATTTCCTCTGTATCCACTGTTTTTTCTTAGCAAATAAGGCAACAAGAGAAATGTCATAGTAAACTCTGATGAGAACTAGAGGTCAACATGATCTTTTCTCAACAGCAAATCTGAAATAAATCCTACTGATTTATGCTGTTTTGTTTCTTGGTTATAGAAAGTTATATCAGATTAAAAGTGTAAGGTGAATTGTTCAGTGAAAAAGTATTAATTTTACCTTGCATATCTTTTCTAGGTCTTAATGTACGCCTCTTCAAGAGCAGGAGAAATCACAGCACTATAAAATTCACGAAAGACATAACTCACTAAATTTGGCCTTGGTTCTTAGGCATCTGTAGAACAATGACAAATGAATTTGCTTATATCTTTTATATCTTGGAAAAAGAAGAAAAACTAAACAAAAGAAACTCCTACTTTTCATGCAAAGACTGTCAGCAGAGGATGTAGGGAGGCAACTAGGAAAGCTAAAGCCTCGTTCAAGTTATACTTGAAAGGGAGGTCAAGGACAAGAAGAAGAGCTTCTTCGAATACATTGCAGATAAAACTAATGCTAGAGGCAATATAGGCCTATTGTTGAATGATGCGGGTGCCCTGGCGATAGAGGATACAGGGAACGCATAAATCCATGGGCTCCGATGGAGTGCACCCGCAGGTGCTGAGTGAGACATGAACACTGGAACAGTAACAAGAAGGATTACTTAAAGTTTGTCCTACCATTGAAGCTGAGGTTTTGAACAAAATCCTAAAATATTTCTGAACCATTAACTTTCCTTAATGGAGTACAAATGAAAGTGATACAATGAAACATCTGTTTACCTGTCAATGTTGAAGCTAGTCTGGAAATAGTATCAAACACAATATCCTGTTATACTTAGGTTTTTGTACTGTGTCTTTTGTTGTAATACCTGAGCATGTGTGATCAGACATTGACTTTTAGAATAGCTGAAAGTTATATCGAAGAAAAGAGTTGCAATAATAGAAAAGCAACATAGCTATTTGCAGTATTCCAGTGATAAATTCTTCCAGAAAAATTAGTCTGATTTTGATGAAAAAGTATCTGTTTATGAATTATTTTGGTGACTTAAAGAATTCCAGTTGAAAAAGAGATTTTCAGTTTCATTTCTGGAAACAAGATTTATCAAATCATCAATCCTACCTCAGGATGTCCCAAACCCCGGGTAGCAGAAGAAAGCACTTCATTTCATGACCTGATCTAGGTGACCCTGCTTCTGCAGGGGGGTTGGACTAGATGATCTCTAAAGATCCCTTCCAATCTCTACTATTCTATGATTCTATTCAATGATTTCCAAATACAGCCTCTTTGGTATATATTTCTTTCACGGGTTCAAGTTTCAATTCCATGCAAAAGGCTAAATACAGAATTTCATGTATGATACAAAACATGAGCAAAGGAAATTCAAATCCAGGTGCTCAGAACATTACGCTCATTACAATAAATTTCCCACTGTGATGGGTTAACTTTTCACACATTCACTTACTGAATTCCTTTAAATCACTAGAACATAATATTAGTCTAACAGGTGGGAGAGAAAATTGTTGAGAAGCAGAAGGAATGTCAAGTTTTAGACTTTCTTAGATTATTAGTTTATTGTAGGTTGAGATTTTTTTCAGTAAGGATCATCTATATGTAATTTGAACATAATATGTATGCTGATTATATATATACATATATATATATATATATATATATATATATACACACACATAAAATATTGTGGATCCCTTAAGCATTTGGTACACAGAGAAAATCCACACAGGTTTCAAAGCCCATGAAAAAATGAACTTCAGTCAAACTTTATGCATAATGTTAACAACATGGAATGATGAACAGGCAATAGGAGATGTATAGTAAATATGTTCGAAATTAATAAAAATATTTTAGCCACTGCTTTGAATCCAAAATTCAGTGTATTTAAACATGTCTGCTCTCCAAGATGTAATATTTGAGAAAAACAAATGAGAAACGAAGACATTATAGTCTATTTTACTGAAGTCAGATCACTAATGCCTACCCAATCTAAAAAGCAGAAAGGACCTACTCCCTCCCGTCTCTACAGAGGAAAAGCAATGCATGAAGAAGTGCTATTTTTAGATAGCACTTGCATTGGAATATATCTGACAGTTCCATCTAAATACAGATTATCCAGGCGGTGCAATGATTAGTATTAGGATGCAGTACAGGGACAGAGAATTTGGGCATGCATGTGTATTTCTTGAAAAGAATTCTGAATAAGCTATGAAACAGTTTTTGAGGGAAAAAAAAGAAAAAAGAAAATTCTATTGTTCAGATCAATTAGGAGTGGACAACAGAGACTGATAGACTTTCGCTAAGGACTGGTTATACATTCATGGGAATAGAAAATGGTAAAAACAATCTTGTAAAACAGCAATACAGTAAACTGCCTTCTAATTAGTATGTATATTCTGTTTGATTGTGTGTGTAATTCCATATACCAATAACTGATGCTTTTATTATAAGGCCACAGTCCTACAGGACTCTTGTCTTTTCTTTGAAACATGAAGCAAAAGAGTAAAAATTTCAAACAACATTACTGGCTGCATAATAATACAGGAAGATTATGATTCCTGAGGAAGTCATCCTGTCAGAGCATTCCACCAAAAATATAAAAACTGTTCTCCAGATCTGTTTGGCTAATGGAGTCTATCCCATCACTAAATAGGAAAATGGAGTGAGGTGACAGGTCTAGGAATATAAACCCACCCAGAGCCCGTGCAGCAGACGTTGAAAAACTGAGAGACTATAATGGAGGGGCAGCCTGGGACTGCCACATAATGGGTCCTGACAGAACAAAAGAAATCTTTCAATTTCCCTACAATTAGGGTTGCTGCAGACTGGAATTGATTATGTAGACCTGATCAGCAAAGTTACTCAGCCTGGAAGCTGTGCAATCCACAGAATAACATCTTGTGAGTGAGGTCTGGTGTCAAGGCTTATGATTAGTATTCTGTTAGGGACTGATTTGATTATTCTAATTACAAGAATTAACTTACACATGGACTTTGAAAAAATGAAACCGTGTGGGAAATCCATTGCTCTGCCACAGTAACTCTCATTCTTAACACATTCACTACATGACACTAAATTATTTGAAACTGGATTATTTACCCTTGTGTACCTAAGTAGAAAAGAGGCATTCTGCCAAAAGAGAGATGATATACCAGGGAACACCTTTCTATCACACTCAAAGTTTAAGATCTTTTGTCTTTGAATGCAATAGGGAATGGTGATGCTTTAAGTTGAATGGAGATGTGTGCAAATGCCCACATCAATAAAAATGGTTTGTACACTGTTAATCACAGTCCTTGGAGGTAAGCTAATTAGTAAACTAGAGAGTTTTAAAGCTCTCAAGTGCAATCTTTGAACTGAAGACAAAAAAAAAAAAAAAAAAAAGATATCTACTAATGAAGTCCCCTGTGGGTTAACAGTCTAGATTTGGCAGCGTACATACTACTATAGCTGAATTTCAACTAGGTTGATATACAGACAGCAATAAGAAAAGTTATGTTTAAGGACAGAAGGAAGGATGAGTACATACATAAAATACCCAATGACCAATATCTGTCTTCACGATTATTAGAGTTTAAGCCATAAGGTGAAGAAAAGCAATCTAAACATCCTATCACTGAAAAAGAAGTGGCAAATGAGATACATATTTATGGATTATTGGTTTCAAGTAATACCTGAGGACTCTCTTACTCATATAAAAATGTAACAATTTATCATTATGAAAGCATACAAGTATACATTTTCAGTGTATTTCACAGAAACAGATATCATCTCTTTTTGAGGCTTATCAGTTTGTGTAAAAAGTTTTTTTCTTGTGCTCATTACAACTAAACTTTAATTAGAACTTTGAATGCTATAAAAAAAATTAAGCAGAGTAAACAATCAATTTGGAGCTCCATATAGATTTTCTGATTGTCTTAGTCTTGACAATGAGAGAAGGATTGTACCTGAAACAGTGTTATTTATTCCTTATTAGAAAAACATGATTTATCACATTGCAACCAAGAAGCTGGTTGTATGAGCTGGATGATTTAATAAACATGATACTTTATATAGTGTTATGATTCCTTCTCTTTCTTTGACTACTAAGCCTGGAAACTGCACCAAAATGGTTTTGGGGAACAATCTAAACAAATCAAGTTCTAAAGTTATCAGCATCCTAAAACTTGTCACAAGTTAGAAACAGAGACACAAGAAACAGAGAACTGGATTGAAAAAGCAGTTGTTTATGTAACATCAGGACTTTTAAAGCTCCCATCAAAAAGCCCAGAGCAGTCAGGAGAAAGAGAAAAGTTGTACAAAAGTCAACACCCAGAAAAGTGACTGATAATAGCAGGATTAGTTTGCCCAGGCATATGTATGAAGAGAGAGTTACATTCCTCCCCTCTTACCTACAAAGATTCTTCCAGGCAGACACTTCACACTACTTTTCCAAGTTCAAGGCTGATACCTCTTTGACCTGTGGCTTTGTAACAGAAGAGGGAAGATGGCACTCCCAGGTTATGTTAGAAAACACCTCAGAGCTGTAAAAGAAAAGTTAATGGACCTTCCACGTTCTGTGAGCACTTTTATTCTTCATTTCATTACTCTTCATTTAAATGAAGCTTGAAATTAATGGTTTTGTTTGGGTTTGGTAGCAATACACATTTTCTTTTTGAACTAAGTTAAACATGCCTTGCTGACATGTCTGTTCTTTTATTTGCCAAAGTAGAGTGGCTTCAAAGGTGCATTTGTGTTTATTCCATCCCCGTCTTTCAGTATTTTTACTGATATTTAGTGAATAATCTGAGGGATGTAGAAAGCACATTTTAAGACATGTAAAAGTCAGCTGGGAAGAGGATAAAGCATCTGATATTAACTTTCCCACAAAACAGAAGGATTTCATAGCAAATTATTCAAAAATGCATACTGCTAATATAAACCAAAAGTAGAGATGCCACAGGGTCACTATAAAGGTCCTCATCCATAGATAAAAGATCAGGTATAAGATAGACAGTTTGGACCTCCTGTTGCTTGGTTAATTAGTATTGCGATGACTTTGGAGGGCATAAGGTTTGTTCGTATCCATCTTTTCTTTGAGTCAATCGTGTTTACACTTCTCAGAGAGCTCCAAATTATTTATTAGCTCTTTACTAGACAGCAGCTCAGAACAGACATGTTTTCTACATAGATTCTGAATTATTTTCTACCTATAGTGCTTTTAACTAATCCCATTATTTTCCTACCAGGAGAGTTGGGGAAAAAAATGCTCTTTTATACCTGCAAAATACAACTGCAAAAGCGTTAGCCTGCATTCTGCTAATGCATAGTTGCATTGGAGAGCTACCTGGGGAATGCTTGTTTGTATTCATGTAATCAAGAAAAAAAAAAAAAAAAGTGGGGAAATTAGTTTTGTATATACAAAAAGAAGCTGAAAAACTTATCTGTGTGCTAGAGAAAAACTCGTCCCCTAAACAGATAAACTGAAAAGACCTCTTTATTCATACTGTCTTCACATAGACTCATTTTAAATTATTTCAGCATTGTTATTTCTGCTGTAGAGCAGTGTAAAGAGACAGCTATAAGGTTACAAATGTCTGGAGGCAGAGGAAGGAGCAGGCAGGCAGGTAGACCTTTTTTTTATGTTCCTCTTCTACATTAAAAAACCTTAAGAATTACTATGTGGCTTGGAAAAAGTCAACTTTATCCACCATCCTGTCTGACAGTGGACAGTAATAAATGTGTCAGAAACAAGAGGGCAATATACATTATAGTCTCAGCTTCCAGAAATCTGTGGCTTAAGGTTTTAGTAAGCCACTGTTTACATCTTTGAGTTTAATAAATTGTGATGGCTTTTTTTGTTCTTATTCCATGAATTTATTCAGTTAATTTTCCTTGTAAGTTACTGTATTCAGTTACTGTTCCTTGTAAGAGTTTTCTTTATTTACTGTAAACTAGCTATCACTTGAGATTCCTTGATACTTTTCAATGAAAAAGAGTGAATATCAGTTCTCAAGAGCCATAGGTGCATCCTTGACCTATTCAGCTCCATATTGATGACTCTTATGTGATCTCCATCCTTTCCCACATATTTCCTGCCATTCCACAGCTGAGCACCAAGGTGGCAGTTGATGGACCTACCCATGGTGATTCCAGGATCTATTTTCTGAGGAGTAATAGCTCATTTTGAAACAATAAAAATTTTTCTAATTTAGTTTGATTTTCTCTCAAGCTTACTAATAGGGATATATGCCATTGCCAATGAACAGTATCACAAGCAAGGAAATATTACAAAAACAATTACTATTGCAAGTCTGTCATTTCTCAGGAAAAGCCACTAAATTTGCTGCTGACTGGCTGGAAATACATACCTAATGTATTTTCATATGTGTGTTTCTTATTGCTCACATCCATGTAGAAGATCAGGTGTTTGAAAAGCAATCCTCGGCTAATGCAGATTTTCACATAACCTGAAGGAAACCTGAGGAGCAGGGTGAGGAAATTGGAGTTGCAAAATTCCTGAGTTAGGAAGGGAGGGACAGGGTTTGAAGGAAGCAGCAGGAAGGCTGACACAGAACAGACAAATTTTCTTCTTGGATTATTTGTTCTTACCTATTCCTCCTTTGATGCTCAACACAAGACCTGGTTGATTCTAGTCATTTGTTTTGTGCTGGAGGATATATCAGAAGGAGAAGGGGATGTGCTGATAATTTAACAGATATTTCATAGGTATTTATTCCTTTTAGGTACAGCTGTTTCTCTGTAGACACTCCAGAGATGTAAACTTAACATCATATTAGAGTGGAAATTTGCAAAATGGATATAAAAGCCTTTCCATATTACTTAGGCGCTCAAGATTTGCAGACCAAATAAACTGATGAAATAATACAGAGAATTCAGGCACAATGACTCCATAATGATTAGCAACAAGCAATACATTTGTACATCCCTTCCCAAATGGATGTTTTTACAGAGTTCAACATCTGCTTTAAAACCCACAAGTGCTTATTTTTTTAATATGTTCCCAGAATAGAAATCTTGAATGTAAACATCTACAAGAATCTCCAGACCTTCTTTTATTCTGAATTTTTGCACAGCACTCATGAGATTACATCCAGACTAAAATGAATTCTAGACTATGCTGTCATGTTTTTCATATCTTGCCAAAGACTTCTTCAATATTCACAGCTCATTTGAACCTTCTGACTACTTAATAAACAATGTTTTGTGTTATCATTAATATCACTGAATTAAAATAGATCTCATTTCAGAGCTTTATTGCATAACATAAAGCTTCTGCTTCAAGTTTGTACAAAAAATGTTATGCAGATTTCAGCTAATTATGCCCCTCAAACCATAGTTCTGCTATAAACTAGCACAAGCCAAACTACATATAAGTAATATCAAAAACACCTCTGTAAAAAAAAATATCTAGAGAAAGATCTTGTATTTTTTAAGCTTAGCTTTACAGAAAACACACTTCAGCCTACATCTTTATACCTATAACAAAACGATAATTCTACTTTTAACTTTACTTCTACTTTCATGAAATCTGAAAGAGTTTCTTGTGCAGCTGGGAGTTGCTTTTGTAATTTGAGACTGCATTACTATTATTTGTTTCAGGAAGAGTATGATATGTTTCACAATGTAAAATCAACCCTAATGAAATATTTTCTAAATTGCAGCACCACAAATTCCATTGGCACAATATAAGTCTTGTACTTTGCAGGCTTATCTATCTGCAATCTGCCTGCACTGTGAGGGCAGAAAAATAATTTTTATGGCATGTTGGACATGCTTATAAATTGCAATGGGTGTGTCAAGAAAGACAACATAACTAAGACAAATTATACCCAGCAGTACCTCTCACACAATATGTAATTGTACACAATTCTGTTGAAGTCTCTGGAGGAAAAAAATACGGAAGGGAGATAGCAGGTCATCAACTAAAGAGTGAAGTGGAAGGTGGGTACCTGTCAATTGTATGAGAAGACAGATACAAAGAGGATGAAAGAAGTAGCAAGTTCTTCTTTGTCAAAGTGAAATCCCAAAACAGCTTTGGAGTAGGGGATGTGGAGAAAGATATGATCACCTAATCTATGCTTGCAGTGCATTCATCTGAACATTGCTGATTTTTACTTTTGTTGTGCCCACTAAGGTTTGAACTGCTTTCATCAATGTCACAAGGATAAATGCACAGCTATGAAATGTTGCAGCAAAACTTTCTTAATGCAGGGGATCTGGTTGGCACAGCATCATGACAATTCAGCTTTCATAGCGACATTGCAGTGACAGGACTGTCCTATGCTGGACTAGAATTGCTGATTGAGATGGTTCTTCACCATAACTTATATAGACCACAACAGTTACACAATGCAAATGTCAAGGGACTAAACCTACAAACAGATGTAGTCACATCAATTCTCTGTAGTAAATGTTTACAAATCCAGGTAGTCCTGCTGCCAGTGGATCTTCCTCTCATCACAATTAGGATGTCCAGGTGCTTCTGGGAGAGAGCCAAACTCTTGAAAATAGGACAGAATCCTTTCATTTTGAAAATGTTGGCAGGATCTCAACACATTCACATCTTAGAGAGAAACACTTTTCTATATAGTGCCTTCAATAAGATGACTAAAATGGTATATTTAATTCAAATGAAAATGAATATAAATAGCTTTTTTAAAAAAGAAAAAAGAAAAAACAATAGCAATAGGAGGCAGAACAGAAATAAGAGAAGTTCATATGCAAAGTTCTACTTGTCCACCATTCTCCTGCAGGGAATTCCTTGTTTTCATGTAAGGTTAGGATTGTCTGAGTTGCAAGCAACCCTGCCGACCCTACCTGATTCCCAGGAAATCCTTTCTACCCTCTCTTGAAAGCCCAGGAGTGCCTTCTGGCCCTTGCTCTCATGAGATTAAGATCCCAGTACCAGCTATGGCTGCTATCAATGTGAAGTCCCTCCTGTCCTCACCTGAGAAAGGTGCCCAGGCAGGAGCAGGCACCCCCCTGCTCCAGACACCACTTCCACCACACTCTCCTGAACGGGACAGATGTGCACAGCAAGAAAACCCAAATGCCGCCCATCACAAAGAGTTACAGAAGAATGTAAGAGAACAAAAAAAGGGCTAGGAAAGGGCAATCATGATTATCCAAAAGATGTCATGAATGAGGAGACATATGATGGATGACTTCAAAGCAGAAAGGCTCAGTGTTTCCTAAATGTTTCCTAAAGTATTACAGGGCAATGAGTAGCAATAGTAAAACATAGATTCAAACCAAATAGAGATAGCTCCTCACATGCATAGTTCAGCTGTTTTGTGGATAAAACAAAGATGACTTGGATTCAAAAAGGAAATAGAAAAAAATCTTGGTTGAAAAAAACTTATTTAGAAGCACTGAATATGAGACACTAACTTATTTTTGAGAATTTCTGACTTGAGATGTACAAAAAACACAGATCAGTGGTTGTTTGGAGAATATTTGGATAAAATATCAGTATATGCTTGTGTGTCTCATGTAATTTTCCCTGCATCTCAGTGACAGGATCATTGGTGACCATAGAGACAGGAAATGAAGTCAGGCTCAGTATAGCTGGCCCCGTGATCTTAAAAAAAGGGCATTTTTTTTACCCAACTTTTTTTTTTTTTAAAAAATATTTTGTATGTGAAGCCCCAGACCCACAGGACACATTAGCCTACCTGTAAACGATGTCATTTATCTTTGCTTAGCGAGAACAAGAATAACTCTCTCTTGAAGGTAAGAATCATCACTACTAAGTTTTTTCTCATTAAAAGACACAAAAAAAAACAAAAAAAAAGTAGAAAGCTAGTCTTTTCTTTTACAGATTACTGTGCTTTGGAATGAGCCTGAATCCATCTTGGATTTTTATTAAATAACCATGGAGTGATGTGGAGGAAATAAAATATCTTGACTCTAAGGTCACTGTCAGAGTGGGACAAGAGATGCATTAAATGGATATCTAATTAATAATACAAAAGGGGAAACAAGGAATCCAAAATAAGCAAATAGGACATTTTTATGGTGTCTGGGTAAATTAAACTCAAGACTCTGTACTATGACAATCACCAAAAAGATAGTGTAAGGGACCAAGAAGAAGAAAGTAAAGGAAAGTAAGACATATTGGTCTTGGCAGTCTTTTTCTCTCTGTTAGGAGATTAGAACTGATTGCATTTTGGACCTTTAGTTATGAGTTTATTCTTCTTTATAAGAGAATGAACAAAGATGCAGAAATCTTTGCATTAGACAAACAAAGACAATACGTGCATACAACTTAATCAATCGTGCCAGTATAGGAGCTTCTCTCTTCACATACAGTGGAATTTATGATCTCAAGAGTAATTTTAATTTTGGCAATGTCTAGAGGTTTTTTCTGATGTATTTGCATTCATATTTGGTAAAATAGGTTCCCTGTTGTGCTTAAACAATTCCTTTCCTCTTTTTCCCTTGGGTTTCTATATTATTAAAAATTATTTTCTTTCTACATCTCACTTTGATTAGACCTTAAAAAGTAAGAAAGGTCTTGCCAAGTAGGTTTGGGTTGTTAAAATTCTATATTCTTTCAATTCCCTCAGGAATTTCATTCCCAGATTGTAGCCTGGTCAATTTACAAGCTCTTTACAGACCAAAAAGGCCATAATTATTTCCCAGAAGATGTATAACATCTGACACCAGTGGTTTCTGACTAGGAATTTGGCGATCAAGACTTAGCACCTGAAATACTGAACTACTTGAATAAATTCTTCTGTAAGTTCACATGTACTGGGGCTGTTTAGTCTGGAGAAGAGGAGATTGAGGGGTGATTTTATTAACATTTATAAATATCTAAAGGGTGAGTGTCAGGAGGTTGGGACATCCCTCTTTTCTATAGTAGCTAGTAACAGGACAAGGGGTAATGGGATGAAGATGGAACACAAAAAGTTCCACTTAAATATAAGAAAAAACTATTTCATGGTGAGAGTGACGGAGCAGTGGCACAGGCTGCCCAGAGGGGTTGTGGAGTCTCCTTCCTTGGAGGTCTTCAAGACTCGTCTGGACATGTTCCTATGAGACCTGATCTAGGTGACCCTGCTTCTGCAGGGAGATTGGACTAGATGATCTCTAAAGGTCCCTTCCAACCCCTACCATTCTATGATTCTATGCAAGACTCATTTTATTCTGAGATCGTATATACCAATTCTCAAGAGAGGGGTTTTTTTGTATTTTTAATTCTGTTTAGCATTGAATCAGTTCCAAATTTCTCAACATTTTACTTGGAAATCTCTTTTTACAGAATTGCTAACAAGGCCATCTATTGGTTTTGCCACGGAGAAGTTTGGAGGCTTTTTCCCTAGTGTATACACTTTATCTCTTTGTAATGTCAGACACCAGACCATCTTTGAACTCTTTGTTCTTTAAACATTTTCCTGTCCATCTTTTTTATCTTTATTTCTTTTTTATTCTTACTCATTTTCTTCACTTCAGTTTGATTTCTGAAGATTTCTGCAGAATATTTATTATAAGTATTTACAAATGTTTAACACTGGAAAATATGCATGATTACTGGATTACAGAAAATCAAACCGTGCACATAAATAAAATCCTCACTATAGTGAGGATAGATAGTTGCTATTATAAAGCAACTAGATGAAGTTTTCAAGCGCTATTCACCACTTCCTCATGTTGACAATTGTTTCACTGGCCCAATTAAAAAACAGACAAATACATTTTATAAGCAATGGCAGCACTATGACAAAACAGACAGCTAAAGTTTAGCTGCCATCACATTTCTCAAGAATGGCAGTGATGTAATAGAGCAACCTGTTGTAACTGCACTATCTCAGAAGAAATAGCCTGTAGTACCTTCCCTCAGCCCATGTAAAATTGCACATTAAAAATTCTTTGGATGTTTCATTATAGGAAACAGTAAATAAAGCTAATTAAAGGAAATATCTTTTTTTTACCCAGCCTTTTAGGAACAACAAGGCCTAAAACTGTCATACTATAATACATCATGAGTTCTACAACTCTTAATTTTAAAATTGTGCATGATGTTCCTGACAAAACACATCCCTCTAAAAACTTAATTACTGTTGTAAACAGAAGAAAAAAAAAAAAAAGAGGAGTTTAACTCATAGAAAGAAACCAAAAGGAAAATCTAAAAATCCTTTTAGCAGTAAATAATGTTAAAAGAAGTGGCATAGAGCACATTTGAACAATCAACCACAAGCTAAATAAGCAGGAAACAAAGCTAAATAAAGCAACACAGTGGATTGATTCACTAGGTTTACATACCAGCAGAGCTTGATTTGCACCCTGTCTTGACAGAAGTAAAAATAAAAGTACCTATCTCAACTTTAGCTCTCATGTAATACCAAAAACACATCAGTTATCTTCTTATATGGAGAAAGCAGCAGCAAAGATCACAGACAATATTCAGATGACAACAGGAAACCAAGGTAGCAAGGTTTTTTTGCTGTGCAAGGGTATCAATGGGAAGTTACAGCAGCAATTCACATAGAAATGTATATACATAGTTTGAAACAACTGGAAAAGATAATCCCTGTTCCTATGACATTGAGACAACACTTCCATCATTTTGTGACACCTCCAGAGGAATCTGTACTTTTCAGTAATCACTGCTGTACTCAGTAGAGCTGAATTGAGAAGATTTGTACATTTTTTTCCTACCATCTGCCTGGCTGTAGCTAAATGTATACAAATAGAGTGATATAACAAATATGTGTCTCTGCTAGGACACAATATTGCCAAGAGTGACTGAAGATACAACTCCAACTCATGCTTGAAAAAGAGTCGCTCCTGGTGTAGAACAGTAGATCCTGTTACTTTCTATCAAAGCTTGCCTGATAAGTGTTTTCTAGATTTCACCTTTCTTTTTTCTATGATAGCATCAAAGGATAGCAAATACAACATATCTGTGATTTTATTTTATTATTGTGTAAATATCTTATTCTGCATTATTTCTCTGCTTTGCTCCAATATTTTTGTTCTTCACAGCACCAAGAGGAGTACACATCATATGATTATTATGTCGGATTTTTTCAGTCTTCTAATCATGTCACAAGTCCTGTTGAATTTTTAATTAATAATTTGATAGTAATTGATAAACATTTCATTATGATAAGTAAGCACTATTGAAAGGCTAAACTCACTGAACCGTATTGGGTAAAACAATTAACACCAATCCACTCAGCACTTAGACATCCATAGCTCCTGGTCAGAACTTGCCTTTTCAGCAGTTTCCCCAATGATTACAAAGTTTTCTCACAGTAGTTTCATGAGAAATTTCAGCTGATACAAATCAAGTCTGATGCAAAAATGAGGAATCTTGTCCTCCTGATACTGACAGGTTCTTGTTCCTCTCCTCCCTAGTCCATAAATCAGCTCCATCACTCAGTCAAATCCATCCTGACTGTTGAGGTAACTTCTTGGATAGTATTTCTGACAGATTCAGTCTAGTCCAGATGAAGTCACTGGTGTAGCTCCCTACATAGTTGTACAAAGGCTTGTACCCATTGTCCAGATAGAGTGAAGGTGGAAAGTGCTGGACTAGCAGTAGATAACTGGAAATAACATGTTGCATGAAAAAGGGGTACAGATTCTTTTGAAGGCAAGACCAGAATATTCTGGTTAAAATTGACTATGAAACAATGGTATAATGCATAATCTATGCATGAGAGAAAGTTTGTGCTTCTCTCCATACTTCCAGAGAATAGCAAGAACTCAAAACTCCTGAAAGGAGCAAAGAGAAACTCAAGGAAAAGGTCTAGGAAAGTGGCCAGTGCCAGTCACTCCTAAGGGTACAGAGCCTACTCTGGCTTTATAAATTGTGTTTGTTAATTTGATCAAGCCCTAGAAATACTGAAAGAAAAGACTGCCTTGCCATGATGACCCAATCATGTACCACTGGAGGCTGACAAGTTGTGTTCATTCATCTTTTGTGAGTCATCTTTTTTTGCCCCAATCAAGGCAACAATGAAGGCTTTTTTTTTTTATTACTGCAGTTAAACATTTTCACATCAAGACTAATAAAAAGAGGAGATGTAACTGAGAACTTTAATCTTGGTGGAGCACTGCAAACCACAATCAACACCAGCTGGGTTTGAATGGGGAGCACTTATCTCCTGGTAGAAAGTGAAAACATGCAAGAAACATCCAATATTGTTTTGGACAGAGGAGGGTTTTATAAGTAAATAAATAATCCCTTTCCTAAAGGAATATTGGAATCTACCTTCATTTCAGTTTCCTTCTCTTTGGAAAGAAAATGTTTGAGAGACCGAGATGGGAACTGAAACAAACATCCTTATATTTAAAAAGCTTGTAACACTGGAAAAGAACATCAGAGCCAAATCCCTGCTGCCTGCAGCAAGAAAAGCCTTCTGGTTCCAGCCAATTAAAATCTGTGTTATTTTTTTTGTAACCCTAATAAAGTCGCTTCCATGGATGTGTTTCAGTGTTTTGCTGCTTCTTGTTCTCCAAGGAAAAGGAAGCTAAACACCTCTCTTCACTAGGTACAGTATTTATCAACTATTACACATCTTTAGAATGTGTCTGAGTCTCTCAAGAGTGTTTTAAAAGTGGAGGGGAAAAAAAATGATAACTGGACAAAATCCCAAGACCATTGTTTTAAAAGTGTATTAAATGCACATAAATAAAATTCTCAAATGCCTCACCTTAGAAAGATACATTAATTCGTGAGTGTTCCTCCAGGAATTTCCCGAGACCTTGTATGAGATGGAACATATGCTCCTTTGGTTTCTTTTTGATGCAGTTTCAGTAATATTGCATACCCATGAGTATCCTTGTCTTTTCCTACATGTACATTATGCTTCTGGGATTCCTTTGCTATTGTGTTTGCATGACCACTCTTTTCATCTAAAAATAAAAAGAAAACAGAAAAAGAGTACATCACAAAAGAGCACAAATTATAAGATATATAAGGTATATCTGGGATATTCATCTGCAGTAATTTTTAAATGTTTTCAGGCATCCTGAAAATTTATGACTCAAGAAAAAAATCATTTAGAAAAAATAACATTTAGATAAAACAGCTAGCCAAGAATAGCCAATTGAACTACAAGGTGACGATATTTCCTGTAAAGTTAACTAAGGAACAGCAATATGAGTTTTTACATCTGTTAGTAATACATTGAATATTTCTAGTTAGAGCTGCAAAATAACCACTTACAAGTACAAACCTAATACATATTAGGAAAAAGAGTATTCAGAACAGAACCTCAAATCCATTCTGCTCTAAATGACTGACAGCAGGACCCTGGGATATGCATAATAATCAATGTTTTATTTAAATTAATCTTTTTTTCTAGAGAGGTTTTGAAATTATCCTGCACATTTCCAAGTACAAATTTCAGTTTTGTTAAGTTTAACTTAAAAGGTGCCAAAACTCTACTTGTAAGTATATTAACAATGTACATTCCCACACAAGCATTATTTATTCAATTATAGCACAAAATTACAATCTGTCCAAGTCTGTTTCTCCTTTACTCCATGTTGGCTGAGCATCACAGATAGCCTTTCAGTATAGTAAAGAAATATGTAATTTTTCACTTACAGATGACTAAAAATTGTTTCATGTATAAAATGAAGTATAAGAACCAAAGCAAACATCTAGGAAATTTAACATTTTAACTGAGACTAAACTCAACTCACAAATTTGCCCCTCACACAACACCTCAAAAAGACTGTCTCCTTCACATCAGTGTTTTCCAGGTTTCTGCTGACATGCAATCAGAATTCTCATTTACTTCTAGCACTTAATTTAAAAATAAAGGTATGCATTCTAGCATTTATTAATTGTCTTCTTCTGATTATGCATAAATCTTTATATTATTCATTATCAGCTTCAGAAGTTAGAACATTTTATGCACAATTGTCTCTCACTTCAATAAAAAAGAATCAATACATTTTTCCATTCTTTCTCCTTTTGCTGCTCCAGTTAGTCTTCGCCTTCATCTGTTATTAAACTTTCTTTCATTTCTGAGATTGAATTCACAAGCTTAGCAAATGATGAGGCTGTGTCTTGTTTCAGTTCCTTAATTTCCCTCCTAAATTAGCTGACAGCCTGCTGGGGTGCTGGAGTGAACCACTGTCTCTTTTCTCTGCTATTGTTAGGTTGTTCATTCTTCCATTTCTCTGAATTAAACAGTAAAGGTTTGCTCACTAATAATTTTGCTTCCTTAATTATATTGTCTCAACTTTTCCCCAATAACTGCCACCTTTAAATTAAAAAAGGGGTTGATTTTTTTTAGGTGTATACACAAGTCAGACAGTTATATGCCTTTGGTGCTTGGAGTTTTGCTGGACATATTCCACACTGCATCAAGTCATATAAGCCTGGACTATCTGTAGAAAAGAATATGATTCTCCCTGCATATGATTCCTGTTTACATCATAGTCATTGAAGGACACATTATTTTGCAACATGAACCCATGTTATCCCAAAGATATATTTGAACTCCAGTACTAAGGCAGACTTTGCTCCAATCCCACTGTGCAATTACCATGCACATGACGTGGAGAACATGTAAGAAACATCACACGTTCAAATACAAAGCTCAGTCATGGATCTCCTACCCTGTCCCTCAGATGCCAGCGGGGAATCATTTCATGGCACTGGAGTGCTTACATGCTCCTCCACTACAGCCAAAAACTTTCTCACCTCTGCTCATGTCTAAGCACCCCCAGAGGACAAAGGCAGAAGACGCCCATAAACACTGTCTTCATGCTTATTCATTCATCCAAGCAGGAAAGTCTGCCTGCTGAATTTGCAGTCATCTCTGCCTATCACCTGCTGCAGTGAAACTTCTTGGAGGAAGAATCCCTTGAATTTCCTAAAAATTAACATATAGACTAGATGACAGTGTAAATAGAGATAACGGGATCCACAAGCTTTCTTAGCTGAGCTGTTTAACAAGAGAGAAAGAGAAGAATGTCAATAGCTCTTACTTTTCAGAAAGTCACAGGCACCTACCAGATTTATTTTTCTATTATCATAGTGGTTGATTATCATTCTTTTTTCTTACTATCCTCTTCAGAGATAAGTCAGAAATGGATTGCACTGTTTTTATGTACCTGTCATTCCTTTCCTTCATTCTTCTGTTTATTAGTTTACTTCCTCAAAGCAAGACAAGAAATCTTGACTTGTACCTAATTATTTGTGGAGCTGCAATCACTTCCTTTAAAGATGCTTCCTGATCTGTGTCCATTTTGCACACTGAAGGATTTTCCTGACCCACGTTTATTTGCAAGGTATGACTGCAGAAAAAGAAAGTGACTTGGAACAGTGTTTCAGAGGTAGCTGAGTGGGTGCTGGGCCTGGATTCCCCAGCCTACATGGTAGCAAGTCCAATCAAAATGGTTTCAGTTTGTTTAGGGCTTTTTTCTAGACAAGTGCAGGAAAATAGAGCTAACATTAAATTTTAACATTACCCAAAAAACTGCTCTAAAAGAAAGCCACAAATTGCTTCCCCAGACTAGAGTTCAGCTGTAATCCAAACTGCAGAAGAGGTAGACAGATTTGTCTCTGTATACAAGCAGGGTCTCCCCATGTACTGTTCACTACAGCACCAAGAGATAGAACCTATAATGTAAGTAAAATGCTTGTAACATAAAGACCTTATTTTCAATTTAAGCTTGCTTTTTCCACTTGCTCAAACTTCAGATCAGGCTGTAGTTTGTATTCTGCTTTTGAAGTGGTATGAACAAATTTTTTGGGTGCCATCATTTTCCCTTACCCACAGCGGGATACCTGGTGTTCTGACACATGCAGTGCTGAATTCTTCCATCTGAGCACAGAGGCTTCTCCTTCCATCCAGTCGTTCTCATCATGCTATTCTCAGACTCCAATCCGCCTTTTCAAGTGCTCAGACAACTGCCACATAAGAGAAGACAAACTAAATCTTTTGACTAACACATACCATGGCAGCATAATTATCTCACAGCGGGAAATCTTATTTAATTATCATCCAAACAAATATTAAGTTACAGGAAAGCAAAACCTTACTAAGAGGAAAACCTGAGATTCTGTCCCCTGCAGAAAGGGTGTGAAGGGCAGGAGAAGGATCATCCGTCCAGAAGTATTTAGCCTTGGGCTATCTCAGTAAGAGAATATTCTTGGTCTTTGGTCATGGACCTATTTAGTCTTCCAGGAGAAATGTCTGATCTTCCTTAAGTTGCCTGTGTCCCTGAAATCAGTTCAGATAACCTACTCTCTTGTTCCTCCCACCTAGGGGAGCCTCCCCGGTAAGCCTAAAATCCTTATATTAGCTAAAGGTAGGGTCCAACCTAGGATCAGAATAGACATGATATAGAAAGTGTATTTAGAGCATCTCTAAGACGCTGCTTAGAGTTCATTCAGATACATTGTCAAAATAAGAGCTTGTTTCAAATCTTTTGTTAAAAACCTATCAAACAAATGAGAGATCTAGTCCCATAGCAGCCCTTTCCAGATGAGAAGGATACTAAAGCAGATTTTGAAACACAGTCATTGAATAGCCAGGAATACAAGATTCACACAATCAGATAACGAATGAATTAAAGGTATTATAAATGTGCCTCTAGGATTTGTGCATTCGAGTAGACAGACCAGGTGTTTTGGATCTCTTCCATAATGTTTCTTCATGTTACACAGTGGATATGTAATTTTAAATGCACAAACTTTCCTAAGAAGACAGATTAAAAGGTGCTAAACATAGAATTGCTCTCATTACTTCTACAGCAATAGATAAAGGAGTAGTAAAAGTAACAATTCTAAATATGCATCCATGTGAATTCAGAATACTTTCTCCTAAGAAGGAACAAACAACAGGCAGTGCATTTATTTTGCTGAGAAAGATTCTTTAATAAAGTTAAACAAGCACAGAAGAGAAAAGATGGTTACTATTGACACAAGCATCCCATTTCAGAAACATTCTGTAATCAAATTTAACAAAAAATCTTTTAAAATGTAAGTAAGAAAAATTTGAAAAATACATTTATTTAGGAGATTTTTAGGAATGCTGTTGAGCATCCACCCTGGAATACACAATTTTGTAATATTTCAAGCTGAAAGCTGAAGAATAAAAGAATGTTAATATCTTTCAAATTCTATGATCTCATTCCTACATCTTCAACTTTATAAATAAATAAATAAACATTTGGTGCATAAGTTATTCTTTATTGGGGAAAAAAGAAAATGTAACTGCCTGCAAAGAGCAATGCACTCCTATTAGTACAGGGATGACTAAAGGCAGTAAATTAAAGGGATGCAATGTGGCCAGCTTGAAACAGCCCTCTGGGGAAGTAAGGAGTCTAGTGAGCATTCACAGACAAAAAGTTAGGAAAACATCAGAGATTAGTCGACATGAGCTTTCAACAGTAATGCCGTGCACCTCTAAGTTATGCTGGATCTCTCAGTTACACTAAATGTTCTTTTCTGTGAGCCAAAAGTCTATTCACATGACTGAAGTTTCTCACAAATAGGACTAAAATAAATACTGTGGTGCACAGATCTAATCGAAGAACGGTTTTGCATCACACTTGGAAAAACAATAAAATACATACTATGTACAAGATAGAAAGGATCTTCGTTATTTCTGTGTGTTGTATTCTGAATGTATGTTTTAAATTTCTAAAGAATATGCATGTTTTGAATCGCTAGGGAATATTTTTGCAGACACTAACATAGTACGCTGGTTAGAAGCCAGGATAATTAATTTACAAGGCATAGAAGTACATTGCTAACAGAGGAAGTAAATAACAGGTCACGAGACCTGAAATAAAAATACATTCTAAATTTTCAAATCTAACAAGTGTGTTAGAAAGGCAAGCGCTTCTTATGTAATATCCAGGTTATATTTAAGATAAATAATGAAATCTGAAACAGGATATTTTTTAAATAATTTACATAGTACTCCCATGACAAATGAAGATCCAGTAGAATAATTAATCATCTATTCTGAGCCAGAAGAGATAGGACCAGCCTCAAAAATATGCAGGAATAATAAAGAACTGAGTCTAGCTGGTTTTATCAGGAAATTCACAGTCTACTTAGAGAAAATGTTGCCTTTAGTCAGATAAATGTATGAATAATAATGAGAACTAAAACACTATAAATAATCACTTTCCTTGGCATAAAGTAAGACAATTATTACTGAATGTTATAGGGGGGCTTAATTAGTACAGGTTTGTTTAGACAGTCTCCCTTCTTCATTAAAGTAGTTGATACACTCAAGGAACCATAGAATAACAGTGTCTAAGGGAGACGGTGGAGGAACACAGCTCATCTGCCCCTGAACCTGTCCTTACACAGCTCCTCATCTCATATCAAGTACGTGCAAGGTTTTCAAGGGACTGAAAAGTTGTCCATGTTTTTTAAAACTGAACACCTGAGAGTATTTTGGAGGGCCTGAGGATAGCTAGGAGTCACAAGCTTAGAGATTTTGAGCCGTGAGGACTACACCTCTGCTGGTGATTCACTGTGGTAGATAATTTTAACCATGATCTTTGTGAATCTCTAAACATCCAATTCACTGATTTTTTGCATGCCCCATTGCAATAGAAAATAATAGAACTTAGGCATCTAAAATCTTTTACTAGATCTTAATACTTTTCAACCATCTACGGTCTGCATGTGGAACTAAATGTCCTGTATGAGAGAGGTGAGAATATCTCAAAAAGCAGCCTAAGAGAGATCCCTTACTTGCTAAAAACATCCTAAGGTCTATTCCTTGTATAACATTGGGGTCTTTCTCAGGAACAGGTGCCAAGTAAACATGAGGCATCTTTTCAGAAAAAATGTACTTAATACATAGCAAAAAATAGAAACAGAGAAGATAATTATCTAAAAAACTTTGATTTTGTATTAAGCCTTCAAGAAATCACATATTCCTCAGAAATAGCTATAAAGTTCATTTTTTCATGAGTCAATATAATGTCCATTCCAAAAACGAATATGAATTAACGTCCTCACAGAGAAATCAAAATAACAACATATGTTTTTTAAACAAATTGTTTTCCTCAATGTTCTGTATTGTGGTGTGAGGTACCTAATCTGCCCTACGTTACTTAAAGCCTTTTCACTATATCAAGACTGTTCTCATATATCTATTCCCTAAAGAAGTTTATACTTATCATCAAATATTGATGCTTACTTGTCCCAGATCTCAGTTACCTTGCCCTTCAGACTCATAAGGAGAGCTCTGATCAATGAAAACAAGATGCAGTAGCTATGGGGACTGCAATCCCTCCAAAGTCATTTCCCTTAGAGGGATAACAATCCATAATTTATACCAGTGGTTCACAATGACCAGGATACAAAATGCTACAGACAAGTTTGGCTTTCTCTTCCAAAGGAGGATCACAAATTATGTCTGGCTATCTTTGAAGAATCTGTGTTGAACAGATAACTCAAAATCGCTCTTTAAACTACTGGCTTAGCCCAGATTTTTTTGAGTGTGATCAGTACCATAACCACAGCTCCTAGTGGAACAATATTTAGATCATACTCCAGATCAACAATCATAATCTCCTGATTTAACAGACTGCTATGGAAATCCGAGAGAGGCACAGTTCTTGTAAAAGGAAATAACCTCTGGAAAATCTACTGGAGTTCTTCCTCTGCATAGAGGGGGTATTGTAGAAAACACAATTCAATACAAAGACCTGAAGAAGAGAAAGAGTTACAAAACTAGATGCTTCTCTTCTGTTCCAGCTTTAACTGAAGCACTCCATCTTCAAGCAAGGGCTGTTCTTCATGTTACAAATGCTATTATCCCATCCTCCTACATAACGACCTACTCACCTCCTCCAGAGTGCCTCAGTTGTTTTGCAGAATCTGGTGGTGTTTTTCTTGGACAGTTTGAGAACAACTTTCACATATTTACTCTAGAGTGCCTCCCTAATTTTGATATTTTCTGATTTGCAGCTTTTATCATAGACATGTAGAGTGATTTCATATGCACGCACGACTAAGTAAAAATTAAGATTAAAAATATCAGGTTGTCTCTATAGAACCAATTTTATCTGAAAAACTGAAGTAAATTGTGATATTCTAAAGAAAGACTCTGGGGGGCTTTTTAGCCATGATTTTCTACCATTATTTTACTTAAATAATTTATTTCTATCCTTTGACACTGAGAGAATTACTATCTTTTATGCTTGGTTTTCAGTGAAATTTGAAGGATAAGAAAAACACTTCAGATGACTTGCTGCAGTGAGCTCTTATCAACATAAATGGCAGATACTTTAACCCACATGTTCCTTGAAACAGCATATCTTCTCTATTTCTAACCAATTTATGAATGGCTACATAGCAAATGTAAAAAAAGACAAAAGTTTCCTTTTCTAAGTCCATACATTACCTTGTGATAGATAAATTATGTTTTAGGTGCTTTTCTTTCAAGGAAATCTGTATAACAGCATAGATATCAATAGATACAAAGTGTGTTAAGCTGCAAAATCATCCAGAAAGAGGATAAGCATTAAGAACTTTCTATTTGTGGTGCTTTAATTGCTGTCTCGTTTAGTTTATTGAATCATTGAATTAGTTTAATTGAAGGTGACAAATATATTACACTCTTCCAAGAATCAATTTGAACTCAGAAACACACTTCAAATGAACCTTCCCCTATAATATCAGTTTCACTTCATGTAATTTTTCAGGAGTTTCATGAGTTTCAATAAGGTCAAGTGCCGGGTCCTGCACTTGGACCACAACAACCCCCAGCAGCACTACAGGCTTGGGGAGGAGTGGTTGGAAAGCCGCCAGGCAGAGAGAGACCTGGGAGTGTTGGTTGACAGCTGCTGAACAGGAGCCAGCAGTGTGCCCAGGTGGCCCAGAAGACCAATGGCATCCTGGCCTGTACCAGGAACAGCATTGTCAGCAGGAGCAGGGAGATGAACATTTCCCTGTACTCAGCTTTGGTGAGGCTGCATCTCGAATCTGTGTCCAGTTTTGGACCCCTCTCTACAAGGACACTGAGGTGCTGGAGAGGATCCAGAGGGAGGCTACCAAGCCAGTAAAGGACTTGGAAAACATCTCATATGAGAAACAGCTGAGGGATCTGGGGCTGTTTAGCCTGGAGAAAAGAAGGCTCAGGAGAGACCTTATTGCTGTCTATGACTACCTGAAAGTAGTTGTAGTGAGGCAGGGGTTGGTTTGTTCTCCCTAATAACAAGTAATAGAACAAGAGGAAATGGCCTCCAGAGGAGGTTCAGGCTGGATATGAGAAGGAATTTATTTACTGAAAGGATTGTCAGGCATTGGAATGGGCTGCCCAGGGAGGTGGTGGAATCACTGTCCCTGGAGGTGTTTAAGAAAAGGTTGGATGTTGAACTTAGGGAAATGATCTAGTGGTTGATAGGACTGGGACAAAGGTTTCAGGGAGGGATCTCATTGCTTTCAAGTTGCCTAATGGGAATATGTAGTCAAGATAGACTCAGGGTCTTCTGGAAGGTGCACAGCACAGAAATAGAGACACAAGCTAAAACAAGAAAATACCAACTAAATAGCAGAATATTTCTATTTTTCGGTACTGACATGGGTCATTGGATCTTGCTGCTCAGAGAAACTATGGAATCTCCATCCTTGGAGATATTCAGAACTAGACACAGTCTTGAGCAATCTGATGTGTCTGGCCCTGGCTCACACAGGGATTTGACTAGACAATCTCTAGAGATCCCTTCCAACTGAGATTACTCTGTGAATCTATGAAGCACAGACATCTACATGTTGCATTTGTATGAAGGAGGACTTGGCCACATTGTCACAGTCATCTAAATGTGTTTAAATGGCTTCTGGATTTATTTTATAATTTGAGTGAAGAGTCCTAGGTGTCCACAAAATGGATAAAGGCAGCAAGTCTACACTTGGCTGCATGGTCAGGGTCTGCAGAGAGCAAAGTATCAATTATACTCTTGATTAAGAGACAAAAGCCATCACTTCTACTCTCAAATACTTTCTGTGATGAAAGAGATATCATCTTCTTGCCAGTCAACTGGTTTTATACCCCTGTAAAGTGTTACCCTGCCTGTCCGTTGTATTTGGCATGGCAGCCGCTTAGTCCCTACCTCTGTCCTTCATATGATACCTGCACACATTTTGCTTTCCCTTTACTGTATCATACTATATGTATGATACTCATACTGTGTATGAGTATCAGACTGATTTCTCCTTCAGAAGATTTTTTTTGAGGGAGTGAGATGAATGTTACCTATAACTTCAGTCACCTGACACAAACTTAAAGTTCCTCCACAGTCATCAGAGAGAAAAAGGCCTCTCCTGAGGGTGATTAATCCCCACTTTTCTTGGGAATAAGGCTGGTAAATTTCTGAACATATGCAAATCCTGATTGATAATATCCTGATTGATAACAAACTAAACAAGAGTCAGCAACGTGCCCTCGTGGCCAAGAAGGCCAAAGGCATCCTGGGATGCATCAAGAGTGTGGCCAGCAGGTCAAGGGAGGTTCTGCTCCCCCTCTACTCTGCCCTGGTGAGGCCTCATCTGGAGTCCTGTGTCCAGTTCTGGGCTCCTCAGCTCAAGAGGGACAGGGAACTTCTGGAGAGAGTCCAGTGCAGGGCCACCAAGATGATCATCGGAATGGAACATCTTTCATATGAGGAAAGACTGCAGGAACTGGGGTTCTTTAGTCTAGAGAAGAGGAGACTGAGAGGAGATCTTATTAACATTTACAAATATCTAAAGGGTGGGTGTCAGGAGGTTAGGACATCCCTTTTTCCTATTGTAGCTAGCAACAGGACAAGGGGTAATGAGATGAAGCTGGAACACACAAAGTTCCATTTAAACATATTAAAAGGCTATGAGGGTGAGGGAGCAGTGGAACAGGGTGCCCAGAGGGGTTGTGGAGTCTCCTTCCTTGGAGGTCTTCAAGACCCGCCTGGACATGTTCCTGTGCGACCTGATCTAGGTGAACCTGCTTCTGTAGGGGGCTTGGACTAGATGATCTTTAAAGATCCCTTCCAACCCCTACCATTCTATGATTTTATGATTCTATGAAATCTCTTTAGACGCTATTTATGTCATTAGCCATCTTCATAGGTAAAGCTTTCAGTGAGGCAATGAACTGAAAAAAACCCAGAGACTATTTGAAAAATCTGGAGCAATTTAGCTAGTGTGACCTGCAGAAGATGGCACAAAGGAAAAAAAAAAAAAAAAAAAAAAAAGCAGCTTTATAGAACTGGTTTCATATATAACATGGGAAGGGAAAACAGACATAAGCATTATTTTGATCTCTGGAGCAAGCTACAGATGACACCCTACATAAGTATGCCCTTACAAAAGGTACACTATTTGTATAATACTCCAATTACAAAGTCTCTTTCAAAGAAATTACATCCAGGAACCTAATTCAGAAAAAAATTCCTTCTCTTTTGCTTCTTTCCCAAAATCTTGCACCAATATCAGCAGTTTTCACAACTGTGACAAGGCTGTTATGTCAGTCCTACAGAGACAAGGCTGTGCAGTGGGACGAAGAGCCTTTTATGATCACGTACCATACTGAACTTCTCCTGGTGAAAGAAACCCACAGAGCTGCTCAGATAAGAGCGAGTTGCAAAAGCTGTAAAAGGAAGCTTGTGTGGCTGCAAGGTGAAGCAACCAAGCTGTAAAAAGAAAAGATCAAACCTCTCCATTTGAAGAATGCCAGCAGACAATTTTACATCATATTTACCTTTGCTAGCTCACAGGTCTTCTGTTCTTCCCTCTGGCATCACATCCAAAGATTCAAGTTGTGTCAATTAATTTCAGATCAAGACCACGAATGTGCCAACAGCCTGCAGCTCCTGCCGAGCCCTTGCTGCATGACGAGGAGCGCACTGATCCAGGAGGTGCTCCAACAGCAGCACTCTGGGCAGCTGACAGGCATCAGCCCGTATGGCAGGCATGCAGGGGTGGGGTGGAAAGAGAAACACTCATATCAATGTCAGTCAAGTCACCGGGGTGCCTGGGCATAACAAAAGAGGCATGTTAGAAACTGTCCTGGCTAGACAAGTGTAAAGAAGTTTCTTTGAGGAATGACAGGAAACAAGCCTCCTTTGGAGATGGAAGATGAAAGGAGAATGTGTCTACTGTCTTCTCCTGTGAGGAAGAGGGAGGATAACTTATTACCTTGCATAATTCTCAACACATCTATAAATACTACCATTAGCAATTTTTACCAGATATTATCTTTATGCCAAAATTGTTTATAGTGTGACGTGGTATCCCCTCCTTCAGATTGCATGCAAGCAAGAAGGAGATGCCTTAGATTTACTGAAGATTAATTATCAGGACTATAAAGGGTGGAATGGGAATGCATGTGCACATCCTAAGAGCGGGGCAGGATGAATACCACCTTCACGATTGTGTATAAAGCTCACTCCACTTTTCCTGCTTATTAGCCTGTCAACAGTTATGCAGCCACTATACCTCATAGAATCATAGAATGTTAGGGGTTGGAAAGGACCTTTAGAGATCATCTATTCCACCCCCCCTGCAGAAGCAGGTTCACCTGGATCAGGTCGCATAGGAACATGTCCAGGCAGGTCTTGAAGACCTCCAAGGAAGGAGACTCCACAACCCCCTGGGGCAGCCTGTTGATGTACAGCCGTGTACATCAACATGAACATTTTTTGTGAAGTTTACCTGTGTGTTATTTGCCCATGATTGCACCAATTTAGGTGCAGAAAGCTTCCTTGTCTGCATGAAGCATATTGACTTGGTAATTATGTTTAGCAGTTAAATAGCATATGAAAAGGAGCATATGAAAAAAAAGTCTTATTGTTTAGTTAAATGAAAGACAGGGTGTGATTAACCAGAATGCAAGCACAAGAAAGGGAAGAGTAAACTAGTGAGAGGCATCAGGATAGAAGTACAGTGCCTGACACCATATTCCTTCCAAACTATGACCACCTCAGAATTCAACTCTGGATCTCTGAAATTACCAGGGCGATGAGCAGCCAAAGCTGTGTCATGGCTGCAGTGAAGCTAATGGACCTATTGCCTTAAAATTACCGAATTTCAGCCCCATCTGACAGTAAACAGGACAATCACATATTTTCCAGTCATTTCTATACAGAGGCCATTAACATATGTGCCACTGACGTCAGGGGGATGTACAACATGGCAGCTACAAGCATTCCCTTGCTTTCCCTTTTAATTGTTGGGGGAGAGAAAAGTGTCTTAAGTAACCCCTGAAAGCTTACACTGGACTGGTGCTATAAGGCAGTGCTATGCTAAAGATGCCATTAGTATCTCAGATACAGAAATTCTGACCATGTGGAGAAGTATTGGAGCCCCATTGTGGTCCACCAGCTCCTACCTCCCATCACAGTCTAACATACAGAATTATCCTACCAGACAAAGCAGTTCTCCTCACAAGAGCAGGAGATGGCTGTGGGTTGTGATACATAAACAACATGGACAATGGAAATAGTCAGACTTAGTTCTTTGCATAAAGAGATATTTAAAACACTGTTGTTTCATATTCATGGCAAACTAAACAGGAGAAAAGAAAAGAAAAACTTGGTGCAAGATTGTCTTTTATGCTGCTTATGTCCCAAAATCAAGGCTATTTTCTTCTTGCATACAGCTGTCAGAGGCTCCCAGTTACTAACTCAATGAGAATGAAATAACCTTCACAAGCCAAGTGAGAAGCAGCTCACTGAGGAGGACAGTTGTTGGATATTTCTTTTGTCAGTGCTGACTTGTTTTTATTTTCCATGCAGCACATTATGAAGTGCATATTATTACTGCCTGGGGTCCCCTGTGCCCTGCTCTGCCCGGCTGCTACTAGAAGCTATGTGTTCTCACTTTCAGTTGCTGTGCAGAAGCAAATATTCGTTCATTTAGGTGGCTGCCAACCTCCATGTACTTCCCCATGGGGAAGGACAGGCTTGTCAGGGATGGCAGCACCTGCCAGGCTAAAAAGCCATTCAAAGGAAGCATTGGAGGGGAAAGAATCAAGCATGAGGAAGGCAATTTGACTCCATGGAACACGTCTCTCAGTAGGTCTCTCCAGCTGCCTGTGTTACCCGCAGGCAAGGTTATCGGCAGGCACAGTGATATCCCACTCTCCTGCATCAACACTTGATGCAATTCAAGCTTCAGTCTATTCCTTGTGGAGCTTAGGGACAATTCTGACAGAGCCAGACTCCATCACAGCTCTAAGTGGTTCTCACTTTCCAAATAACCACCATCAGGCTGCTACAGCATGTCACTCCAAATGACACCATGCCCCAAAAACCAGATTTCAACCTTGTCAAAAGCACAGTAGCCACTATAACTCTTAGTCTTCCCTCTCAGTGGTTTATGTTTGCTGTCCCTCAGGTAGGCTGAAGGACCAGAGTTCTGTAAAATCCAGCAACAAAATATGTTCCTCCATTATAATTCTGGTTTTAATATATTTCTGAGGTGCCTGGCAGGGTTTACAGGACTTCTTCAGCCAGACAGATCTACCTCCCATGTTACTGCCCACAGTCCATCACTCAGCTTTCCACCTCAACTGATTCAGCAGGCAGGGAAAATGACCTAGCCTGGCTCACAACACAGCAGAGCACCAAAGGGCAACAAGAAAAAAATAACACAAATTTCTCTGTGGTGGGCAGATGGAACCCATTCAAAGTTCCAAGATGTGAAATATCCCAGTGATAGGCTGCAGTTTGCCCCTTGAGCTAGTCTGATATGCAGCAGAGTCATCCCTGACTCAAACCAGATGATCAGCTTTAGCAATAGAAAGTCTGCTGGAACATGCCACATTCAATTCGTTTCCTTCACAGGGGTGTCAGGCTGATGCACAAAAGTCCTGGAGCAAAGGAAACCAAGACAGAGCCATTTCCAAGCTGCTTTTGCTAGATGGTCTTCCATTAAATCCTGTGGAAATTTGAAAACTGTTACCTGCCAGTAACAAATTGGCTCTCCTTGCAAGCACCAAATGCATCTTTTCAGGTGGCTCCAGCCCAAGGTGTGGAAACTTGCTGTGTCAGCACATCTGAGTCTGTTTTGGCAGGAATGTGTAGGTTCTAGGGGAAATCAGCAATAATGATGCTCAGCTTTAGACCATTTCAACTGAACACAGACATTCAGCCTAAATTAACAGTATAACCAAGCTCAATATGAACAAAATAATCTTCCCCAAAGTTGTCCCAGCTATCTCAATTTTCTATGCAGTGTATAATACTTCCTGCCTGTCATAAAAACTTACATCTCAGGACTGTTTTCTATCCAGGTATCCTACTAAACCTTCGCCTCTAACAAATCTCTCCAGCTCCCAACTACATCTGAATACCATAATTTTCCACATAATGTATCTAACTTCTATTTTTTCTGTTTAAAAAATGTTTTTCATTTGACATTGCCAAAAATATAACCCATTCTGCCTCAACTATGGCAACAATTTTCTGTTCAATCTTACCTATAGGACTTCACAGTTTGAACTCTACAACCTTATCGCTCCTCTCTTCTCCAGTCCTCCTCATTTTCTGGCACATCGAGCATCACCCAACTACTTTAAACTCTCATAGCCCTGTTTCCTGCCATCACCTTCCATATATAGTGCCTCAGCCAGAACACAGCAAAAACTGCCATCACAAAGTCCCTGCACAGTCTGCCAGCTGCAGACATATACCAGCCCTCCCACTTGGAAGGAGCATAAGGTCTCAGAAAAGGAAAGTACTGAGAACCTGCCTGCCCCTTGCTAAATCCCAATAACCTGTTCCATGCTCAAGGAGCACTTGCAGAACAGCAAAGCACCAGAAGCTCTAGTAGGTAATTCTGGCTCGTGATGCTTCTTTTGCTGAAGCCTTATGCTATTGTAAAGGGATGTGCCAGCCCAAGCTGGCACACCAGCAAAAAAGAGCTGAGCAGCTGGGACTCAACTGAATGAAAAGGCAATGACAATTGCGCAGGGGGTACTCCAGTCCTTTGCCTCCACCAAGGCTCCCTCCAGCACAGTGTTAGCCCTTCTGCCCACCTTGAAGCCCTTCTAGTTCACAGCACAAAACTCATCCAATGTACTGATGAGGTGATTGCTCTGTCTGCTCCAAAAGACGTATTTCAAGCTAACCACTGTCTCATACTTTACTCAGGATATTTCCTACCAATTACATATAACATCTTGAACATGTGAAAGACAGTGACTGCAAGTATCTGTTACTGTGAAACAAAGCTTTCACAAACATGAAACATAAAAATATAGATAAATAAAGCCTGTTAATGAATAGTTTCCTCAAAGAATTATACAGTGATAAAATTACAAAAGTACTGTTAAAGGAAGATCCGGAAACAAATTTAGTTCTCAGAATTGGGATCAGAGCCTCTACATGGAAGGACATTATGCAATTGTTAAATAGACAATTAGAGTTCAAACATTATATCTCAGGGATATTTGTTTTCAAAGCAACAGTAAGTATCACATACTGAACATGAAGCAGACAGCTAACTAAGGCTGCTTATCAAATTAAAAGAAATTGAGGGGGAAGGGAGGAAAAAGGAACGTAATGGTAAATCCTAATGACTTTCCACCCTCTTTTTTTTCACTTTCTCTCTTTTTGATCTTCCAAATTATCTCTTTTTTAAAAATATATTTTAAAACTCTTTACATTTTTCCTGATAGAACAGATGAACTGATCACGCTAAGCATTTCTTTGCAATGACTCTTTATTCATCTGTTTCTCAGTACTTTTATTCAACTCTCTTCATCATCACAGAAGGTAGTTAACGAGTGGCATTACAGTTTATAGCTCACAGACACAACTGAGAGCCATTTTTCTAGATTTTTGCTACTAGTCATTTTAAATAACTCAATTAACTCTCTAGCAATCATCATTCCAGCAAAGTTTTTAGTGGACAGGCAAAAACTGACCTCTTCATGCCAACTCCCTGGGTTATGCTCACGTCCTCAGAAACTGTCCCCTAGCTTTCTGTTTGCATTTCCCCACTTCTGAAAGGCATGTAACTTGTAAGGCATTGAGAAAATAGCAGACATTTTAGAAAAGCTTTGCTCCTCTGTTAGTCTGCAAAGACTGCAGCCAGAATTTTAGTATTCTTCAACAATGATGTGTCCTAATCTAAGGGGGAATATTTTCAGTATTTCAGTATAATACACAGATGGGCTCCATGAACCTAAAGATAGGAGTAAAATTCCTCACCCGACGAGGAAGTAATAGGTATTGCCACACAATTTTATTTTAGTCATTAATCCAGGCCAGCTCCTGAACTGGGGAAAGAGAAGTAGCAGATCTTTTACTAAAATCAGCTTTAATCTCTTTGTCTTTATCTAGCTAGATCAGACTTCAAGCCTTTTCTTTTCTTTGGATAACTAACAGAAATAGAAGGGTTTTACAGGCTAATATAAGTGAAATAAAATTAGAAAGTGCTTTTCACAATCTTATTTAAATATTTACTGATTGTTATCTACTGTTATTTACTGATTCAATATTTACTAGGCAAGCTGGTCACCCACAAATCCATGAGGCCCAACAAGATGCACACGCGAGTGCTGAGGGAGCTGGCTGATGTGGTTGCTAAGCATCTCCCCATCATTTTTGAACAATCATGGAGGACAAATGAGGTGCCTTAGGAACAAAGGAAGGCCAACATCACTCCAGTCTTCAAAAAGAGCAAGAAGAATCCAGGAAACTACAGGCCAGTCAGCCTCACCTCCATCCCCGGAAAATGGAACAGCTCATCCTGGATGTCATTTGTAAACACATCGGGGGGAAAGATGGTTATCAGCATAGTTACCATGAATTCACCAGGGGGAAATCCTGTTTGACATACCTTATAGTCTTCTATGAGACTATAACCAACTGGCTAGACCAGACGAGAGCAGAGGATGTCATCTACCTTGACTCCAGCAAGGCTTTTGACACTGTCTCCCACAACATCCACATTGAAAAGCTCAGGTAGTGTGGCTCGGATGAGTGGACAGTGAGGTAGCTCAAGACTGGCTGAATGACAGAGCTCAGAGGGTGGTAATCAACAGAGTTGAGTTGAGTTGGAGGCCTGTGGTCAGTGGGGTTCCACAGGGATCGGTTCTAGGACCAGTCTTGTTCAACATCTTCATCAACGACCTGGATGAGGGGACAGAGTGTACCCTCAGCAAGTTCCCTGATGGCACCAAACTGGGAGGACTGGCTGACTCCCCAGAAGGCTGTGCTGCCATTTGGCAGGATCTCGACCAGCTTGAGAGTTGGGCAGAGAGGAATCTCATGAGATTCATCAAGGACAAGTGCAGAGTCCTGCATCCGGAAAGGAACAACCCCATGCACCAGTACAGGCTGGGGATTGACCTGCTGGAGAGCAGCTCTGCAGAGAGAGAACTGGGAGTCCTGATTGGTAACAAAATAACCATGAGCCAGCAATGTGCCCTGGTGGCCAAGAAGGCCAATGGCACCCTGGGATATATCAAGAAGAATGTGGCCAGTAGGTTGAGGGAGGTTCTGCTCCCCCTCTACTCTGTCCTGGTGAGACCTCATCTGGAGTCCTATGTCCAGTTAAAGAAGGACAGGGAATTTCTGAGAGAATCCAGCAAAGGGCCACCAATATCGCTAGGGGGCTGTAACATCTCTCTTATAAGGATAGGCTGAGAATGTTTAGCCTGGGGAAGACTGAGGAGGTATCTTATCAACACTTATAAATACCAAAAGGACAGATGTCAAGAGGATAGGGCAAGACAGGAAGTTCTAGTTGAACATGAGGAGAAACTTCTTTCCTTTGAGGGTGAGGGAGCCCTGGCACAGGCTGCCCAGGGAGTGCACGGAGTGTCCTTCTCTGAAAGTTTTCAAAAACCCCTTGCATGAGTTCCGGTGTAACCAGATTGAAGTGAACCTACTTTAGCAGGGGAGTTGGACTAGATGACCTCTAGAGGTTCGTTCTAATCCTTAACCTTTTGTGATTCTGTTATCATTTCAACAAAAAAAAATGTTTAACAAAGCTTAAATTAAGAGCTATCTAATTATACATCCTGATTGAAAATCCAAAACAAAGTTTATATTCCAAGTTCCTGTATTTGATCTTGTATTTCCGACATAGCCAAGCAACAGCACAAAATCAATCGTGTAAATTTTCTGAAACTCTGTTTTTTGGAAGGATAGTTCTTTTCTAGTTACTGGCTAAACCTTCCCAAAAATATAATAAATAACAATTAATAATAATTAATAATAATTTTGGAAAATAATAATAAAAAGGGAATTCGGCTTTTATAGCATAGAACAAAATACAGGTCACCTTAACAAAAGTCTCTGAGCAAGATCAACTGTCCCAATGGATCAGTTAAGTTAGATGGTCAAAGCAGTTCATTATAAATACTCAAATCAGAAATTATTACAAAATAGAAGTTATTTTTAGCAACATCTCATCTAAAATTTTACAAAGCCATTACATACATGCTAATTGTAAATGATGTATGAAATTCAATTCTTCCAGTAGGTGGCAGAATGCATCATTGATAGTGATGAAACCCATCTAACAGATTTTATAACTGTTGGTCATTGGTCTAGGTAGACTGGGGTACCAAATTCCTGTGACAAAGGCCTTATTTCCACACAAATTTTGCAGCGTTGACTTTTGAACTCTTTGGAAAATGTGACTCTGAAATAGCAACTGAAAAGTTATCTTTGAACCTTTAAAAACATATTTTCTTACAAGACTCAGATTTTGCAGTAAACATAATGTATACAACATCTTTACAATAAAAAAAATCATAATATTACTTTTCCATCGGTCTAGATATAAACTGAAAAGAGATACATGGTATGGACAATGTTCAGAACAACTTTTTGTCAATTCTGTCAAACAATTTCTGTCAGTGCTTCAGCTTAACTGATGTGAGTCATAAATCTCCAAGATTATGGACACCTTTGTAAGTCTTTCTATTGCATCTTTGCACTAAGGTTTAAACAGCGCCCTTTTCAAAGCAAACATGACTTTTTTGCTACAGACTCTGTGGCCAAAACAACACAAGTACATCATTAAAAATGTTTTTATATTAATATGGGGCTTAGAATTAAAAAATAAAATTGTAAAATCATAAAACAACATCAAATTGGAAAGGACCTTCAGAGGTCACCTAGTCCAACCTCCTGCCCAGAACAGGTCCAGTTACAACAGACTACTGAGGATCTTATCTCTGGGGTTAGAGATGCCTCAGACTCTGTGGGTCTTTGTTTCACTGTTTGATTAACCTCACATTACAAATTCTTTTCTTGGTATCTAAAATTTCTCTGTGTTGTAACTTGTGCTGCTTGCCACTCACCTTTCCGTCATGCACATACAGGAAGGAGAAAGTCAAGGTTTGCCTTCTGAATGCCTTCCTATCAGAGAACTGTAGGCAGCATTCATCTCTCCTGAGCCTCTTCTTACAGGTGAGCAAACCCAACACTCTTGGCCCAAACTATCTCCAACTGGATTGGCTTCAGTGGGTCAGTCTTCTGTGAAGCCCAATAATGACGAGATCATATCTGGACACTGTCCAAGTGCCAGGGAGGGCAATAAACACTTTCCTGTGCCCATGGCTACACCATTGCTATCGCAGCCCAGCACACAGTTGGTGTTTGCTGTAGAGGCACATTGCTGACTGCTGTTAAACTGACAGTCTATTAGATCCCCGACATCTTTTCCTATAAAGATGCTTTCTTGCAACTGCTAGCCTATCCTGCTGCACAGACTCTATATTTGCCTTTACTGATCTTTATTATGTTCTTCGCCATCAGACTAGGTCATTTTCAGTCCCTTGAAACTGTAATATCCTAATATATAAATTCCCTTCCCTTTTTAAATCCCTCTGCATGGTATCTTTGACCTGCAGTGGTATTGATTGCTCCCTTCATTTTGGTACTGTCTGTAGACTGAGAGCACATGCCACTCCATCGTCCATGTTTATTAATAGAGATACTAAATGTTATTAGCCTCAGTATTAAATTCTGACTAATGTCATTGATAACCAGCTGTCACTTACTGATCTTGTAAAGGAAAAAAATCCTTAAAGCCCTCCTCTTATTACAGTAACTTTGTTGAGACTGATCAGATCTAGAAAGAAAGCTAATTCTCACTTTTTTTTTCAAAGAAAAGATAATAATTAGGTTCATTTATTTTTACATTTGAAGTGCCTCCTCCTCCTAACAAAGCATGAAGCCCTGAGAGAACAGCATATTCGGCCATCTAGAAAATTACCATCACTAGAAAATATATACTCTGAAAAATTGTCAGAGATACTTCATTATCCTACCAGTAAAACTCAGACATAATACAGCAAACACTAATGAAGGGTCTCAAACAGAACCAAGTATCATTAAAAACATCGGTTAACTTTTGCTACAGTATTTGTATGCCAATTTCACAAGCAACAAATGCAGCATGATTTGCCACATACAGGTGGACAGGGCTTGAGATGAAGTTGCTCCCTTCTACCAAAGCAAATAAGACATTTGAATGAAACATTTGCTACTTACTCACCATCTTTGGTATTACAGCACTCTGAAATTTGGCATCTAATGTGCTCCTAAGTTTTTTAAGCTAACAAGGAAGAGCACAGTCACCAAGTAGACACTAAGCGATTTGTTCAAATTGTAAGACAGAAGTCAAAACTCAGGCTTTCTTCAGAAGTCTCGGGAAACTCCATCTAAAGCTCAGTGAAGGCACAAGAAAGTCTGTATACTAAACTTAAAAAACGTACTCCTCAGAGTACAACTCTATCAAGAGTTACACAAACACACTAAGGACATGGATCCTCTCCCATTTACTCAAAATGCAGCAGGAAAAACATTGTTGACTCTTGACTCAACCTTATACTAACTTTAAGTAAATGAAATCAAATAAAAGCAAAGACAGGAGTTCTAAAGATCTTGAGTCTACATTCTTTGCTGGATCTGAGCCAAAAAATGCTTAAACACACAACAAAATAACCTCAGTCTGCAAAGAAAACCGGCCCCATAAATACTCTTGTGGAGTTCACTACAGACAAGTGATTTCTATTATTAAGGCAAGTTTTCTAGAATTAACTTGGAGGACAGAGTGGGGTTTTAGCATCAGGTGATTATCTCTTTGGCCAAGTCATCAGGTATGTCAGAAACAGGTATTATTAAGTATTTCTTTAAAGACATAGTTCCAACATCCACCACTATTCCACTGAATCCAAATCTGAAAAATCCAGGTTGCTGCTACTGGGTAATTGCTGGACTGTGTTTCCTGATGACTTCAGTAGTTTTTCATCATTTAAAGTATTTGTTAATAATTTAAGAACTGCAGTGATTCTTTTTCCATGGTACGATCCAAGTAAAAACTGCATGAGCGCTTTGGAAAGAAAATATGTTAGCAACTAAGGTCTCAAAAATAACAGAGCACTTAGAAATAGCAGGGAGCTGTTGCATTAATATTCTTTCTTAGTCACTGTTAAAGGAAAAAAAATAACAGAATGGACTAATGAGGATGTACTATGCTATAAATTCTAGACATCAGCCCACATTTCACTTGGGGAACAGAACATTTTCCATTGTTTACAATTCTGCCTTCTCGTTTACCTGAAATAGTGTTGGTATCAAATCACCAATTGCAGTTGTTAACAGCTGACAGAAGACTGTTTATGATCAATGCCTCATTTTTTTTCTTATTTTTTTTCCCCCAAGATTCAAAGAACTTCTGTATTAGTTAAAGAATAAAAATCAGTTTATTTCTACGGTTTTCTCTGCTAAGATTTCTTTTCCTGAAATAAGATTGAAAAAATGGCTTGCAGATACTCCATTATTACTTTATTTTCTAATGCATCATATCACACTGGATTATAGGGGTATTACTCAAATTAAATTTACTCCTGAGAGATGTAATAACTTTCAATCAAACCACAGGTACTCAAAAGTGCTTCAGAAACAGGCCTATAACACAGGATGAATGAATGAGGGTGAGCAAAAGCACTATAAGACTAGAGATCCAATCAACCGGAGAAGAACAAATTACCATTGCTGGATGCAAATAGTTACAGCCTTAGAAAAACTGTTTCAATTAGCTGAATTGTAAGTTATGTGTGATCCCAGGAAAAAAACAAAAAAAACCCAAAAACATTTCTGAGGACAGAGTTCTTCAGAAATGGTCCTGTGCTGAAATGATGTCTGCTTTCCAGATCGAAATTCAAATGGCACACGTTCAGAAATGTCTGAGTAGTGGCTTAATGTTATTTTACTAGGCATCAAGAAAAATAAATATTTAGGGAACAATCCTCAGGAAAACATACATAGCTTTCCTGTTAGGTGGTTTCAAAGCTTCTTCTGACTGCCTGCCTCTCACTCACATACACACAGGGAAACCTGGTGATTAGGAAAAGTGGAGAGATGCAAAAAGCCACAGTGCAGAATACACACCACCAGAGAAACTCCTTGTGACTAAGCGTACTTGTACATGTGTTAAAGCTCTTCCCACCAAACACTAAGATCATCTGTATTCATGGTCCTTCCAAGAGCAGGATGCATTTTAGAGCCATTCTTACTGCTGACCCCAAGTTGTTCTTCAATGAAGAAAGAAATCTCTGAATACCAAAAGCTTCTGGTAGTCCTGTCTTAGAGTCTACGCCAAGTAAAGGACCTGCTTAACTCCTAAATTGAAAAGGTATCTCACTTATTAAGTTGTTCATCATTCATGAGTTTGTCTCAGCTGGTCATACATAGAGGACAAAATAAAGCAAATGCAAAAGTTTCTGCTGCAGGAGCCATGGAGAAATAGCACACTTTGAAGTAGCTTTTGTCTAAAATTGAGACGAGATAATTGTGAGGACTTCTGCTTTGAGAAGGTGTTTTCAGAAAACTTTTCATCCCAAGCTAATACTTAATTGCTCATAAACACATGCATAGTGATCCCATATTAGACACTTTACAGTTTATGTTCAGACTCTGGCTTTGGATAGTATCTTAATTGTTTGTGAAAATTGTGAAAACCTCTATGAACTTTCATCTTTGTCCCTATGAGAAGGAAAAAGATCATCATGTCTCATGTCTAAAATATAATTGCTTAAGGAAATAATCACATCTTGATATAAATCACAATGTCTGCAAATATGGAGAATTTCCAGGCAATACATAAAGTGTCCACAATCTACTGGGGCCCATTTTTTTAGTGCTGCTTTGTCATGCAGGAAGGTGCCTGTCATTATTTTAGATAATCCCAATGTTTTTGCCTTGAGACTACTGCTTGATGGGATGCTTCATACTTTGATTATTCTCAGATTGAAAAATTGCTTCCTAAGTTCTTTTTTATATATGTTAATAGTCAATTCACACCATCTATGCTGGGCTGACTGGTATTCTGTACCAATAAATTTGTATTGACTTGTATTATATATTTGACTACTTCTTTTCTAAGCTCAACTAATCTTTTTTAGGTCCTTTTAGCCCTAAAATCAATTTCCTTGCCCTGAAAGATTAAAAAAGCCCTACGCTCCATGTAGCAACAAGTTTCTAGATCTGAATATGGGTCAGCAAAAGATTAAATTAAGAATTATCATTTATTATTTAGACTAGTGTGACCTAATAATTCTACTAAAAATTGGTATGCTTACTCTTTAGGACTATTATCCATATCCCTTGTGCTATAAATATTAGGAACCTTGCAGAAATTTGTATATATGAATAATTCTATATGCAAGAGTATGCCATAGAAATTGTCAGAAATACACGTTCGTGTGTAAAGTTAATAGAGCTACTCAGGAATATAAATTTACCTATATGCATCAATGGTTGCAGGCCAGGAAGATAATGCTACATATTCCAGACCACATAATGAAAACTTGTTCATCTAGCACATACTGTACATTTCAGCACAGTATATCTGGGTTACTTTTGACAAGAGAAATGGGTTTGGATCTTAATTAGTCAGCACAAAATTAACGTTACAAGAAGGCACTTGTTTCTGTTGCTCTGAATTTAATGCTTAATGATCAGGGGACTGTAACATCTTTCATACGAGGTAAGACTGCAGGAACTAGGGCTGTTTAGTCCAGAGTGGAGATCCTATTAACATTTACAAATATCTAAAGGGTGGGTGTCAGGAGGTTGGGACATCCCTTTTTTCTATTGTAGCTAGCAACAGGACAAGGGGTAATGGAATGAAGCTGGAACACACAAAGTTCCATTTAAACATAAGAAAAAACTATTTCACTGTGAGGGTGATGGATCAGTGGCACAGGCTGCCCAGAGGGGTTGTGGAGTCTCCTTCCTTGGAGGTCTTCAAGACCCGCCTGGACATGTTCCTATGCGACCTGATCTAGGTGAACCTGCTTCTGCAGGGGGATTGGACTAGACTATCTCTAAAGGTCCCTTCCAACCCTACCATTCCATGATTCTATGTTTATATCATAAAACAGCTGCTGCCTCAACAGAGAATTAGACTTTTATCAAACTAATTCCTCTAAAACTAACCACTCACTTCCCTACAGTAAATCCTGGAGTATTTGGCAGGATGCACACATAATAAGCTTCTGGAACACAGAAATGGTCTCTTACTATACATCTGAGGACGTACCGGTGCAAAAAAGCTACCTATCAAAGAAGTTTACCATACAAATAATAGGCAATAAAAAGGAGGGGAAAAAATGATAGCTATATAAGATCTTATGAAACAAAACAATTAAAATAAGAACTCTTTCTTCTTGTACATACTGGAATGTAATTTTTCTCTATATCTATATATGTATACAGAAATAGAGATATACAAATGCTAGCTTTAAAATATCATCTTGTATTAAATTATGTGTGTCAAGTCCAAGGCAATTCACTAACTGCAAGGTTAACATTTTATACCTCAATTACACAGAATCATAGAATGGTAGGGGTTGGAAGGGACCTATATAGATCATCCAGTCCAACCCCTCTGCTTAGGAAGGGTCACTCAGAAATGCATCCAGGTGGGTTTTGAAAAGCTCCAGAAAAGGATACTCCACAAACTCCCTGGGCAGCCTGTGCCAGGGCTCCCTCATCCTTACAGTAAAGAAGTTTTTCCTTAAGTTGAACTTTTTGTGTTTCAGCTTTTGCTCATTACTCCTAGTCCTATCACTGGACACTACAGAAGACTGTTACCCCACCCCCTTGGCATGCACCTTTTAACTACTTGTAAGTATTAATGAGATCCCCCTAAGTCTCCACTTCTGCAAACTGTATAATCCCAGATCCTGCAGCCTTTCCTCATAAGGAAGATCTTCCAGTCCCTTGATCATCCTAATGGCCCTGCACTGGATTCTCTCTAGAAGTTCCCTGTCCCTCTTGAGCTGAGGAGCCTCAAACTGGGCACAGGACTCCAGATGAGGTCTCACCAGGGCAGAGTACAGGGAGAGCAGAACCTCCCTCAACCTGCTGGCCACACTCTTCTTGATGCATTCCAGGATGCCATTGGCCTTCTTGGCCACGAGGGCACATTGCTGGCCACACTGCCTGAGCTTTTCTGATTAGGATGTTATGTGAGACAGTGTCAAAAGCCTTGCTGGAGTCAAGGTAGCTGATATCTGCTGCTCTCCCCTCATCTAGCCAGCCAGTTTTGCACTCATAGAAGGCATCAGGTTGGTCAAACAGGATTTCCCCTGGATGAACCCAGGCTGAATCCCATTGATAACTATCTATTCCTTCATATGTTTAGGGATGAGTTTTTCCATCACCTTTCAAGTGATGGAGTTGAGGCTTACCAGCCTGCAGTTTCCTGGGTCCTCCTTCTTGCTCTATTTGACTTGGAGTGACATTGGCCTTCCTCCAGTCCTCAGGCTCCCCACCTGTGTTCTATGATCATTCAAAAATGACTGAGAGTGGCTTAGCAATAACATCAGCGGGCTCCCTCAGTACTCATGGGTGCACCCCATCAGGTCTCATAGATTTATGGGTTTAATCCTCAACTACCAAGGGAAAGTCTGCCATTCTCCAGACTATTCTGTGATTCTCCAGCGACTGGGCTTCTTGAGGGCCAGCCTTTGCAGTAAAGATGGAAGCAAAGAACGCACTTGGTAGTTCCACTTTCTCTGCACCCTCTTTGTTCATCAGTGGGTTCCCATTCTGCCTAATGTGCCCTTCTTGTTTTCCTTTACTTCCTTTGCCAAGTTTAACTCCAAAAGGGCTTTGGACTTCCTAGCCTTATCTCTGCATACTCTGGCAAAGTTCCTATACTCTTCCCAAGCAACCAGGCTTTTTTCCCACCTTACACAGATTTCTATCTTCTGCTTGAGTAGATCCAGTGGTTCTTTTTTCATCCACATAAGCCTCCTGCTTCCTTTTCCCGCTATTCTACATGTGGGAACACACTGATCTTGGGCTTGGAGGAAGTGGTGCTTGAAGATTGACCTGCTCTCTTAGGCACTTCTACCATCTAGAATCCTATCCCATGAGATGCTTCCAAGCAGGTCTTTGATGAGGCCAAAGTCAACTCACCTGAAGTCCGGGGTCACAACCCAGCTCGGTGTCCTGCTTCTTCTACACAGAATATTGATGGTCACTGCAGTCAAGGTTGCCTCCAACTTTCACATCCCCAACCAGACCCTCCTTATTTGTTAGCCCAAATCCAGCAGCACGTCCTTCCTTGTTGGTTTCTCAAGCACCTGTGACAGGAAGTTGTCATCAACATTCTGTAGAAACCTCCTGGACTGCGTGTTCTTGGCTGAGTGGCTTTGCCAGAAAATATCAGGGTGGTTGAAGTTCCCCATGAGGACTAGGGATCGTGATTTTGAGGCAGCTTTCAGTTGTTTGTAGAAGGCCTTATCCACTTTCTCTTCCTGATCAGGTGGCCTGTAGTAAACTCCCACAACATTATTGTCTGCATTACCCTGACCCTTAATTCTCACCCACAAGCATTCAACCCACCCCTCATCCCCACCCAGGCAAAGCTCAATACACACTAATTGCTCCCTCAGGTAGAGAGCAACTACACCTCCCCACCTCGTTTTCTTGTCTTTCCTAAATAGCACATGGCCATTCATGGCAGTCTCAGTGACTGCAATGAAGTCATAGCCCTGCATCTGCACTGACATCTCAAGTTCCTCCTGCTTATTCCCCAGGCTGCATGCATTGGTGTACAGGCCATGTAGGGATTTACGAGAGCAGACAGGTTTCCCTGGACAGGTGCAAGAAGGTCCTCCCTCATTTGACACTCCCTCAGGGTGGTCAGCCTTCTGCGCTCATCATGGTGCAGGGCTCAGGAGCACTCATCACTGCATTTCCTGCTCTGACATGTTTCCCTGTTAGATGGGATGGCCATTCCACCTCCCGCCCCCAGGCCTTTCAGTTTAAAGCCCTCTTAATGAGGTTGCCCAGCCTATTCCCAATGATACCAGTGCCCTTGTGAGACAGATGTATTCTATCCTGCCCTATCAGATTGCAGTCATCCAAGAAGGTCCCTTTGTAAAAAATGAAACCTTGTCAGCACTAACCTCTAAGCCAGGAATCAACTCACATGATTTTTCTATTATTGCCTGTCCCCTTTCCTCTTCTAGGCAGGTTAGATGAGAAGATCACTTGGGCCCCCCTACCCTTCACTTGTTCCCATAAGATTTTATAATCCTTCTTGATCATTCTAATGTTATGACTCTTTACATCGTTCATACTCACAGGGAAGAGGAATAGGGGATAGCAGCCCACGCCCTCTCAGCCACATCTCAGCTCCCGGCAGGCAGCACAACTCTTGCAATTCCTTGTCCAATTAACAGATGGGTCTCTTGGTGCCCATTAGCAGAGTCACCCACAATTAGTACCTGTAAAAAAGAGTACCTTCTTTTTAGAATGCCTGCTGCCTGTTTCTGTTGGAGCAGTTGGTGGTAGATTGGTTGAGGTATCCCCACCTGGACCTTGCTCATCTGTGTCCTCCATTGCTAATCCTTCAAATTTGTTCTTGACTGGAACACTGGAAGGTGGATTGCAAAGGGGAACCCTGCTTTTTTGTGTCACCAGGGTGAAAGGCATTTCATTTGCAGTTGTAGATGGTGCCTGTTTTTGGAACCATCTGTCAGTTTCTAACTCTGCTCTTCTAATATTTTGGACCCTACTAATAATTACTTACAGCACTTTTACCTGATGCTGCAGCTCTTCGACTTGCAGACACCTATCTCACATACTTACCTTAGCAGAAGATGTATGTAAACACCACGTGCAGCCCGTCTACACTGAGACATCCTTGCTACCCAGCTCCATCTAAGTGGACACACTGATCTTCTGCAGGGCATTCTGTTTCTGACCCTGGCATTAGCTCACAGGCAAGTGCTCACCATATTGTCAGCTTGAGACCAGAGCACTTCCCAGGGTTGTGACTGTGTGGGTAGCTGGTTGTTCCTTGCTCGCCCTGCCTGTGCCAATTGACACGTCACACCAGGCCCTCCATTCAAGGTAGCCATCTGATACCATCATGGTACCCATCGCCGCATTCCAATTCATGGTATCCATTCCTGCATTTAATAAGCAAAACTCATGGAGCTAAAAACATCTGTTTTCATTGCTTATTAACTCGATTTAGTTAAAACTAAGCAGCCTCAGTTTCCATTGCAAACAAAGAGTATGGGTATTCAGCACATCCTAGGGGAAAACATAGAGCCTGATTTTTCCTCACTGTATGTATATACACGTGTAATATGTACCGTGTATGTAAAGTATATCTACTAGGGACATCATTAATACTTACAAGTATTTGAAAGGTGTATGTCAAGAGGATGGGGCAGTACTTCTTTCTATACTGTCCAGTGATAGGACTAGGGGTAATGGACAAAAGCTGGAACATTAAAAGTTCCACTTAAACTTAAGGAAAAACTTCTTTACAGTGAGAGTGAGGGAGCCCTGGCACAGGAAGAGTGTGGAGTCGTCTTCTCTGGAGGCTTTCAAAACCTGCCTGGTTGTGTTCCTGAGTGACCTGATCTAGGTGGACCTGCTTTAGCATGGGGGTTGGACTAGATGATCTTTATAGGTCCCTTGTAACCCCTACCATTCTATGATTTTATGATTCTATGATACTGACTTTGAGAAAAGTTGTGAATATTCAGTATGAATAAATCTGATCAAGTTTACACACCATTCAGTCTAAGGAGTCAGCTTTATGTGTGCAAATCTGTTAACTTAAATAGGTTTTGTATATGTCTCTAAGAATGAACCCTTCCATGACTGGTGAGGAGGTGGGCATTATAAGCTGTCTTGCTAGCAGGTGTCTACTACATTATTTATGTCCCAGGAGAATGCTATACCAATTCAGCTGAGTGTTGTTTTAAAGTCAAAGTGATGAGGGAAATCCAGTAGCCTTAGCCTTTATTGTAATCCGCACTTAATTTCAACTGCCTGGGTTAGGTGATAGTGAAGATTAAAAAATGTAGTAATAATCTTATAGACTCTAATGTAACACAGCTTTTGTAATTAAGGTGATATTACTGTGCAGTGATTCAACTTTTACACTCCAGAAGAGCTTATAAGCTTGCAAGACTCTGTTTTTTTGGCAAATGGGCAAAAATATTTCTGCAGTTTGCCAGGTTTATCAGGTGAGACTGAGAAACATCTGCATTGCACTGATAATGTAGCCTTAAGCAAATGTTTGCTGTTGGTAAGATGTGCAACATAGGTCTATTTAAAGACTCATACTTCAGTTTCAGGTTTCTAGAAATGATGTAAACTTTACTCACCAGCCAAATCCCACTTCATGAGTAATAGGTTTACACAGGCAAGCAGCACAAACCTGCCAGAGGCACAAAAAATGAGTCAGCATTTTTGCAGCCAGTCCTTAATGCTGGATTCCAACACTTAGGTTATGCTGCACCATGTTATATTTTCCCTGATTTAAGCCACTGTCATAACATATGCCTGCATGTAATAATTCCAAGACATTTATCACTTAGCCCATCACTTGAAACATTTCTCAATGAACTTTCCTTATTCATATTGCCAGCCCATCCATTGCTGGGCATAAAAAAATTACTAATGCTGACCCATTTCATTCCCACTGGTTTAAGAAACGTCAGAAGCAAACCTAAAACACAGCTGACTGGAAAACAGCTCCTGCAAGAGATGCAAAGCATCTTGGAAACTCCAGACAGCTGTAAAGGATAAAACACGATTTACTCAACTGGATGTCATTTCTGCCAGTTCTGACTGTACTACAGTCAAATATCAACAGATACAATAGTAAAAGTTTTGCTTTAAATAAGTAAATAAATGTACAGATAAATGTGGCAAAAGGTCCTGAAGGTTAATTTTTTCCACTGCATCAGTAGGAGGCAGGAAAACAATGCAGACAGGAACAGGAAAGACAGCACAAATCAGTAATCACACTAGTTGGTGGGAATTCATTTGGAAAATACAAAACCAGGCAGCACACATCAATGATAATTTAAACACTTTTAGTTCAAAGGACTCAAGAAATTGTGGACATCAATACTAACAAGCTCTGTAGATCATGAGCACTGGGAACATCTACTGGCACTGTTGGAAGGAGCTACACACCCAGAGGACACCATTAAAAGTCATTGTGAAGCTCACCAGCACTACTGTGGGGATGCAAGCCAAAGACATATCAGAGATGGGTGTGTTTCTTTCTATAGAGCATTGCACTTTGCTGCATAGACATACCTTGTCCAGCATTTGATAAGTCATCTCTAACCATAGTTCTCCATTCTTTGGGGACTGCAAGACAATAGTATCCCAAAAGTCTCTCAGAAGGATGAAGGCATTAAAGGTAATGCCATAACTCAGACATTAGGAAGCAGAACACACAGAGATATCTTTCATAGCTGTGTGTCTAGGGGATAGGGGTCAGTCTAGATCTTTGCAACCTGTGTTGCACTGTGACCAGTGTCCTCCCCTTTAGGGAGCCTTACACACACCTTAGGAATGGTTAGCAGCAAGACAGACCAGCCGTTCCCCGATGACCACTCTATGGTTGCATATTTCTCAGTAAGAGCCAGTCTGTTCAGATAAGACATCAGTACAATCTCCAGCCAAGAGATGTTGCCAACTTTGCCTGCAAGCCAAACTTAATGGCTGGCAGCACAGTGCGAGTGGGAAGTAAGTCAGAAGGAGATGTAAGTGAATACTCATAAGGCTGCAACACAGCTTCTGCTTAAGAAAATCTTTTCCCATCTGCACTTTGTCTCGGCATCTCAGCTCTGACTCATGTTGCCACAACATGATGTGTGGCTTGCTCAAGACGCTCTTTCCTTTGTATCTTTCAATCAACAGGGTTGGAAATGACTGTAATTATTCACCAGAGACAGGTTCATACATTTAGGGCTGGTCATGAATACTTTGAAATTTCTTGTGAATATGTCATGCTTATTTTCTCTAAGAAAGCCTGCTAACTCTAAACACAGTCTGTAAACATGTATTTTACACACATAGACAAACTACAAAAAGAAAGATAACAGGAGAGAAAACAACCTTTAGGATGGATATCATTTACAGAATTGGGAACTTTAAGCAACAATATCTTAATCCATGTCATTAATCATTAAGAAAATCTGAATACCACCTTAAGCTCCAACTCTATCACCCTGATTATTATGACCACTAGCCCTTCCCATTTCTTGGTTTACAAGGGAGATGCTGGTGACCTAGACACCCTGACACAAGTCCCTCTTGAATGCTTTTTTAAAGTAAAGTGCTAGGACTCCAGCTAGCCTCAGCTCCACATCCCCCAGAGTGCCTCACCAGCACCCATCTATCAGCCACCCAGCAGAGCATGATATTTGTCTACCCATACTAAGCTGGGGAACAGGCAGACTGAAAAGCAAAACACCAGCAGCCTTTCCTCTGTGAAGGTCCCAGTTAGAGTCCCTATGGATAGCCTGCAGTTCCTTAGAGGTATAACATGAACCTTGGATATGGCAAGGGGTCATAGAGGAGTACTCACAAGAGGTGAGTATGAATACTTCTGGGAGAAAGCAAGAAGTCTAAGAATAAAGACTAACCAGTAGAAAACAAAAAGGAGGAGAATATTAAGTAAATTCAAAGAAGGTTCCTGGTGCATCGAGTCACTGTTCAATTATGTCATTGGCATTCATGAAAATAAAACTACTGTTGTCCACACCTACAAAAAAATCTTCAGTATAAAGATGCAGCCATGCAGATAGAGGCCAGTAAATACTAGAAATACACAGGTGAATTATGAACTATTCAGGACAAATAGGTCTGAATGCAGAAGGTGTCCAAAGAGGAGGAACAACTCAGGACGATTTCTTTGACTTGGACTTTTCCCTAGAGGCAGTCACTGAACTGCTTCCTGAACTGTGCTGTAGAAACTCTGTATATTGTAAATCATGTTGAAGAAGTCAGTGGTCTCAAGACACGTGAATGGATGCCTTCACACAATGCATGAGTGTCTGAGTGTCTTCATGTTCTTACTATAGCACAGAAAGAATGAGGATGCATCTCTTCTCTTTGCAGGCAACAAGACTTGTGTGTCACTTGTAGAAAACTAAGGTAGAAAAAGATGAAACCTGTCAGCATATTTAAGCATCTTGCTCAAACTAAAAGGTTGAACAAGGTAGCATGTGCTCACTGGCTCATAGTAGGAAACCACCAGTTCCTTCTGACTTTTTTAGCAGGCTCTAGCAGACAGGACAACCTAGGCTGCAAGTACTAGGAGCACAGTTATGTTCATCACAGAAACTCACCATTCAATCTCATATCTACAAAATTCTCATAGCTTTCTCTTTCTGTATGCCTTGTATCATCTCCTATTAAAGCTCTGCTTTACATAAATGCACTACTATGAGCAATTGAATTTCGAAAGTGACTATAAAACTCCCAAAAGATCTTACTTAAGACAAAATCATTAGGTTACTAAAAATCTTAGAGGTGACTTCTGGCATAAAAAGTAATGTGGTAGTAAAGGAGTTAGTATTTAAAGATACATTCAAATCCAATGTATGATAATAATTTAGAAATTGGCAATCATTTTCCAAACCTCCTGTGCAGAATACAGCTATTATTCCTGTGACTATCTCTTTAAGGAGGTGGGAGAAATAGGAGATCTCTTGAGAGAAGTTATAATAAATCTTTACTGACGTATCTTTTAAGCAGGAAGAAAAATCCAGCTATGAAAAGTCTTCAAGGCAAAATGTTACCCAACTTTAGATTCAAACTTTTTATTTATCAGAAAAGACATAAAGTTGTCTCCGGGTTCTTGTTCTGAGCAGTGGAAGCAGGGATTCTACTCCAGGGGAAACATCTTCCACTCTGGCATTGTTGATCTTAAAATATAATGTAGTATAAATACACAAAGTAATGTCAATCAGAGAGGTACTATTCTAAGATATAAATTACACTTTCATGATAGACATATAGAGTAGTGCTGAGTAGTCACTGAAAAGAGAATCTGATCAGCAATATCTGATTTGCAGTAGATAATTTCAAGTCATTATGACCCCTGTTCGGGAACTGAGGTGTCAGCATCTACATTAAACCTCTGAAAGGGAGCAAGGTTTTTCTGTTTTGGTTTGCTTTATGTTGTTACATCAAGCTCCTTTGTTGTTACAGTAAGCTTTTTTGTTGTTACAGTAAGCTCTTTGGGGTGTTGTTTTATAATAGATTCCTTCAACCTTCAAGAAAAAATACAATTTTTATGCTGAAACACATGATCAACTTACATGGCAAAATAGAAAATCCAAGATTTACTGCATTTGTTTCTAAATCTGTTTTAGTAAATAGTCTGCATGACTTTGATCTCTGACAGGTCTGTTGTTTTTGCTAATAAAAAAGCCAAACTGTGGAAGCAAAATAAACAGCAGCTGAGATTCCAAGAATACACAGACATTTAAAAATATCTGTCATCACTGAAAAAAAGTATAAATAAATAAAAGTTCATACCCCTTTAGGAATAACTAGAATAATTGGCCAGACCAGGACTAGAAATACACATGGAAAATCCCCCCTACAATGGAAATAGGACAAAAGCCGTTTTCTAGACATACATAAACCCCATAGTCAAAATAATAAAACACTTTTCCACTGACCTCATAGAAACTAAGCCTTTTATTAATTTTTCTATAATACCAACAGCCCCCAAGATGGAATTTTCCACTTCATAACATTAGTGTTGAACAAAGAAATGATACAAACTGATCCTAGAAAACCAACCAACACTGCAGCTTTCCAGCAAATAGATGAAAGGCCAGATTCCAGTCCCATGTGGGTAATGCTGGCATGTACAGTAGCAGGTTTCGGAAGCATACGATAGCAACTTCTGGGTAGTGAGAAGTTTTTTGTGTCAACATGGCCAGCAACACCCAAGATCCTAAGTGAACCACCTACCAGGAAAGCTGTACTTACAGCTTTGCCTTGCTAGAAGATATAATTTAAAAGTAAAGGAAACCAGGAACATGGAAAGAGAGCTCTGCTTCATTTAAGGTAAAGACTGATAAATTTAGGCAAGGGACAGCTCTGTGACTTTCTCTGAGATTAAGAAATTTGACTCATATAGCAAATCATGACTTGTTCCATCTCTGACTAATGGCCAGGTGCCTCAGTGTTCTGTACAAGATTTTGGTCTGCATTTAGTTGAACACTTGCCCAAGCCAAATTTTTTTTCCCAATAACAAGTATAAGTCATCCCAAGGAAATTATGACTCTACATTGGTAATTTAATAGACTCATTTCATGTACAACTTAGAATCATTCAAGCCTTTTGCTCAGGTCATCCTGGGCTTTTGAGTTCATACACTTGGGCAGAAAAATAATGGAGGAGTGGGGAACTGTAAATACTTTCAAGTGTTAAGTCATTAAAAGTCATTGAAATAACAACATAAATCATTGGAGTAAAAACATATAAACCATGTAATTGAATAAAGACAAGTTCAAACGGTTACTCTAACCCAGGAACAATCAGGTGCATAATTTTGAAACTGAGAATTGCCAGCTAAACAAAAACACTGTCAAAAAGGGACCACAGAATTAAAAGCTTCAATACTTTTCCAGTCAGAATTTTTTCACTACCTTGTCAGGCCACTTTTTTTTTAAATGGATCTTCTTTTATGCAAGCCTTCCACATACCTCAGAAAGACTACAGCTCAGCCAATACATCATTGTACCAAACCTCAAGAAAAAAACTAACCAGAAAGTGTCCAAAGGGAGCAACAACAACAACAAAGTAAAAAATGAAAGGTAGAGAAAATAGATCCGCAAAGAAAAGTGAGATAAGCTGAATTTCAGTTTAGTGTGTTGAGGATTAAAAAAGACATGGTAACCATTTTAAGATATTTAAAAGACAAACCTTTGTGATCACCGGTGAAAGGAAAATAAGTAATGGATTTAAATTAAGAAAAGAAGATGAAAGGCAAATATGAAGGGGAAAAAGCTCTGCAGTTTGAAAGACAGTGAGACAATAAAATAGATGAACTTTTAGGAATGTGATTGACCCACTTAACCGGAATGCCTTTAAGAACAGAGTATGCAAACATCTATGTGTCTCAATAGAAGAATGCACCATAGGACTTCTCAGGGACTCTTCTAGTCATACTTACCATGATTATATAATTTTCCAGTTTGGATACAAAGCTCTCACGTTTGTAATGTAACAGATATCTTGAAGATAAGCAATTATCATAGACTCATAGGATGATTTGTGTAGGGATAGACCTTACAGATCACCTAGTTCCAACCTCCCAATCATGGACAAAGATACCTTTCACTATACCAATATGCTAATAATATCTATCTATGCTCTTCCAGTTTACAGCCCCTTGTCCTGTAACTGCACGTCCTTGTAAAAAAAAATCCTTCTTTGACTTTCTTGTAGGCTCCCTTTAAATACTGGAAAGCTGCTATAAGGTCTCCCCAGAGCCTTGTCTTCTTCAGGCTGAAACAATCCCAACTCTTTCAGAATGTTTTCATAAGAGAGGTGCTCAAGCCCTCTGATCATCTTTATGATTCTCCTCTGGACTTGCTCCAACAGGTTAATTTCCTGATATTGGGGTCCCCAAAGCTGAGCACAGTACTGCAGGTGAGGTTCCCTCAAGAGCAGAGTAGAGGAGGAGAATCACCTCCCTCAACCTGCTGTCCATGCTTCTTTTAATGCAGCCCAGGATACCATTGACCTTCTACGTTGCAAGCACACATTGTTGTCACATATTCTGTTTTTTCATCAACACACCCTAGTTCTTCTCCATAGGGCTGCTCTCAATTCACTCATCACTTAACCTGTATTTGTATTTGGGATTGCCCTGAACCATGAGCAGGCCCTTGCTCTTGATCATGTTCAACTTCATGAGGTTCGCACAGGCGCACCTCTCAAGCCTGTCAAGGGCTGTCTTGATGACATCGCTTTCCTCCAGTATGTCAGCCACAAAGCACAGCTCAGTGTCATCATTAAATTTGCTGAGAGTGTTCTCAATCCCACTGTCCATGTCATCAACAATTAAACAGCACCAGTCTCAATACTGAGCCCTGAAGAACACCATTCACTACTGGTCCCCACTTGGATATGGAGTTATTGACCACAAGTCTTTGAATACAACCGTTGAGTCAATTCTTTATCCATCAAGTAGTCCATCCATTTAATCCATATTTCTCCAATTTAGAGACAAGTATGTCATGTGGGAATTTTGCTATTGTTGTACCTAGGAATGGATCACATACCCCTATTCTTGGAATGACTAGCTGTTGAGATAAATGTAAGAGACAAATAAATCTCTCCAAGTGAGTGTGATGGTTGCGACTGCCCATAAAGCCAGCTACACATAACACTAGCAAGAAACTGAGCTATGTGTGGGAAGAAACAGACTTATTCACTGTGGACATACTGCAAATTCAGAGATCTGACTGCTGTTTGCGGAACCTATCATTACACAGCCAAAGCTTAAAATGCTAGATGCATAAACATAAAGGAAGACAATGGTTTTGTAAATTATGGTTCTGTCAAGAAATCACCTGACTTTCTTTTCTCCTCTCAAATAAAAGCAATGTTTGAGAGGCCAAATACAGCCAAAGCAGATGAATCAAAAGAAGTTGGATAACAGACATGAAAATGGGCACCTGGCTGCAAAGTTGACATTGGTGCAAAGCTTTCCATTTGTCTTAGAAGCCAAACACATGCTTTTAAGGAAAACAGGAGGTATGTACTTAGCTCCAATTCATCCAGGTTAATAAGTTCATGATTAGTCTAACTGAACAAAACCATACATTTAAAACTAGACCCATACTTATATTTTTTTACTCAGTCATCTTGTAATTGATGAAAATGGGCTTGGAAATGTACTTTAGCCTCACCAAAGTTCCATTTATCTGTCAGCAATCTGGTTTTTTAAGGTCACAGACAATGTAGTAGGTCCATATTTAAATTCATTGCTAAATCAAGACTTAAATAGGCTTTTTCTGTACAATCAAGTTCTATTTGTGTGTTGGCAGTTCACTTCTGAAGGATTAAATCAGTATATAAATCTGAAAAGACTTTGTTGCATTATTGTGAAATGAGAGCTACTGACAGCAGAAGAAAACTGAAGTGCAGGAAGAGAGGATTTGTATAAAGAGTAATCATAGAATCGTTACAGTTGGAAAGGACCTTTAGGATCAAATCCAACAACTAACCTTACACTGCCAAGCCCACTAAACTAGACGAAATGTGTTCACCAATTTTTTGTAATCTCATTTTCTCATATTTGAGATAACTTGAACAAGTGATCTCCTTTCCTATGCTCTAGCTTCTTCTGTTAATCTTCCTTCAAAAATATAATGCTTGCTTGTGGCAGTTCAACTCCCTGTCATACAAATTAACATAAATGTTACAGACTCATCGTTAAAACTACACTGAAGGAACAACAGTAAAAAGGACTATGGAGAGAAGAAAATTACTATTAAAAAAAAAAACCAAAACAAAGCAAAAAAACCCTAAATAAATAAATGGACAAAACCAACTGGACAACTGGAAGTTCTGTGTATCTCCCTTTTCTCTTTATCAAATGAGGATTCAAGTATAACTCATTTATTCTAATGCAATATAGAACCACTTAGTTTCAATCAATATGGCTATTCTCAATTTCCATCAATGTAAGTAAGATCAACATTTCGTTTTTGTATCTCCATTTATTTTTTCTAGGTAGTTGTAACAACCTTTGTTGCACATATTTGGGGAAATCATTCATTCTAGTAAATTAGGAATTTAGGAAGAAACAAAGATTTTGCAGAGGAAAATGCTCTTCTAAAAGTTGAGTCTTGGGCATTCAAAAGGAAGGAGAATTTTTTTTCATTTGTGCAATTTGTGTTTCTGGGGACTGGAACATCTTTCATATGAGGAAAGGCTGCAGGAACCAGGGCTGTTTAGTCTGGAGGAGACTGAGAGGAGATCTTATTAACATTTATAAATATCTAAAGGGTGGGTGTCAGGAGGTTGGGACATCCCTTTTTTCTATAGTAGCAACAGGACAAGGGGTAATGGGATGAAGCTGGAACACAAAAAGTTCCACTTAAATATAAGAAAAAACTATTTCACTGTGAGGGTGAGGGAGCCCTGGCACAGGCTGCCCAGAGCGGTTGTGGAGTCTCCTTCCTTGGAGGTCTTCAAGACCTGCCTGGACATGTTCCTTTGGTCCCTTCCAACCCCTACCATTCTATGATTTTATGATTCTAATTTCTAACGGTGACTTTTACTATTAGGTGGTACACAGTTTTAAACGAAACTTGGAAGGAAAACGCAGTGAGACACGAGTTTCATCAGAAATCCAGTCTTGCAGGTGTCTGGAGGTTAATTATGACAATAGTAAATTATGGAGAGGAAGATGCCAAAACTTAATTTAGGATGGAAAACTAATAAGGAGAAGCTAGATGCATTGCTAGTAGAACCAGGCAGAAAGGAATAATGAGGAAAAATCATAAGTAATTTTGCTCAGGAGACACAAAGGAGTAGGAAAAGGAAGAAGCAGTACCTCAGAGTCAATATTGGTAGAAAGTAAGCCCAGAAGTCCCTGCTGTGGCCTAATACAGTGGGAAACCTAAGAGAAAATGTGTAAGAGAAATTGGGTAATTTTCCAAACAAGAGAGTCCAGCTCTCAGATCCACAAGGTAGCTGACGGGAGATGATGGACGCAACTGAACTATTTGTCTTAAATAAGAGTGAACACACAAAGTTCCATTTAAACCTATTAAAAAGCTATGAGGGTGACAGAGCAGTGACACAGGCTGCCCAGAGGGGTTGTGGAGTCTCCTTCCTTGGAGGTCTTCAAGACCCGCCTGGACCTGTTCCTGTGCTACCTGATCTAGGTGAACCTGCTTCTGCAGAGGGTTGGACTAGATGATCTCTAAAGCTCCCTTTCAACCCTACCATTCTGTGATTCTATGATCTTCTGGAGAATGCAAGAGAAGGAAGCCAGCTGGGCACAAGGCAAAGGAAGGCATTGCAAGAGGACAGCAATTGTAGCAAACCGTAGGAAGAAAAAGAAGGAGCTAGAAAGGAAAGGAACAGGGAGATGCAAGGGGCAGAATAAATGTGAATTGCTACAAACAAACCAAGTGAGACTGCTATAAGAAAAATCTGCTCAGCTCTTCTGCAGGAAAATTGCATATATTCCTCCCCACTCACACATATAGCCCAGCTAGGATAAAATGGAATGTGGCATCATAAGAACAAGATTCTCTTCCCCAGCTAACAAAGTACAAATTCCTGCAGAACAAGTGCTTTGAAAGCAAACCTAGCAGTTCATACCATTCATCTGATCTTGACTTTATTTAGCATTTCCAGAGTAATCATATTCAAATCACAGCACAACACTGCTTACTGTGAAAGAGTGGGAATAAGGCAAGTAAGATCTGCTGTGGATACTGTAGCTCCCAACTTCCCAGCTCAGTTTATGTAGGCCCAAAATCAGCATTTTAAATGCAAGTCCAACTATCTCCTTTTTGATGGACAGATAATCTTTACATTTTGCATAATCGACATGGCCATTTGATTTGGTTTAAGCATCTCTAATGCTGAAAGAACATAAAATCACAGAATGGTCTTGGCTGGAAGAAATCTTTAAGATCATGGAGTCCAACCTTTGTCCTAGCCCTATCAACCACTAGACCATTTCCCACCCGTATCTTGAACACCTCCAGGGACAGTAACTCCACCACTTCCCTGGGCAGACTGTTGCAACACCTGACAACCTTTTCAGTACAGAAATTCCTCCTCACATCCAGCCTGAACCTCCCCTGGAACAACCTGAGGCCATTTCCTCTTGTTCTGTTTCTTGTTACTGGGGAGAATGAACTAGGGAGTCAGCCCTTCTGAAGGCAGAGTGTCTTTGTTCTAAGCTGAGGGCAGCCCAGGGCAGCCATGGCTGCATGCCCATGCCCCTCAAGGCTGTGTCACTGCACACAGGCACATCAGCTGTTTCGGACAACTCCTGTGATCTGACATCTCTTGCTGAAAGCATTTATCATTTCCACTACAACATTTTGTACTCAGAAACAATATCAAGTATTTTTGGCAGTGACAAGAGTCCTCCACTTGTTCCTGTCTCATGCCAGTACCTAACTTTTCTTGTTGGACAAAGTTGTCTTCATAAAGCTAATATCCCACACTATGTCACTCTATTCATTTTAGTGTCCTTTATCTTTTTTATTACATACTGATTTTTCTGCCAAGACCTTTTCATGATTGATCTGTTACAACTTTATTAGAAACTGTTCACTTACAGAAGGCTTGGCGGGGGGGTGGTGAGGGGGGTCACATTTACTGCCAATGTATTTAAACTGACAGCAGTGGCTTTATCCCAAGGAAAATATTGCCTGTGTACATTCACAATAAATAATGAATTCCAAAACTACTCAATTGTTTCCATATCACTTGTTTCTTCTCTAGAGGGTTAAGGTCTATATTGAACCGAACATCTTGGTCTTGTACACATCTTTAGTGTAAGTAGATATCAACAATAATTACATGAGGGTCTGTGAGTTGGTTAGATTTTAAATATTCTGATCATGAATCTAGATTAGATGTGATTTTAACACAGGTAGATTGAATTTCTGGAATACTAGTTATGGAAAAAATGCATCAGCTAAATCCTTCACCTGCATCTCATTCATTACCTATTGTTACAATGGAAACAAAAGTCAGGAGAATCTGAAGTCACTTCTAATTACAGTCTTTCATTTTATACCTACCTTTATAACACATTTCATTCTTCTGTTTCTTTTGTACTTTATGTGCTCTTACCATGTTCCCCTACCTCCAATCCACAAGAATTTGTTTTTCACATCATTTCAAACTTAAGTAACAGGTTTTTCCCCTAACTCACTGTGGAGGTTTAGCCCTGGTTGGGTGTTAGATGCCCACCAAGTCATAAAATCACTCCCCCTCCTAAACTGGGCAAGGGAGAGCGAGAAATATTACATGAGGCTTGTGAGTCAAGATAAGGATAGGGAGATCACTCAGCAATTAACATCATGGGCAGAACAGACTCAACTTGGAGGGAAAGAAGTTTGATTTATTAATAAACTATAAGAACAAGGAGATGAGAAATAAAACCAAATCTTAAAACACCTCCCCCCATGCCTCTCCTCTCCTTCCTTCCATCCTCAGCAGGGCAGGGGATGGGGGTTGTGGTCAGTTCATTACAGATGGACTTTGCTGCTGCTTTTTCTCAGGGCGAGGCCTCCACACACTTCCCACTGCTACACTGTGGGGTCCCTCCCCATGGGAGGTAGTTCTCCATGAACTTCTCCAGCGTGGGTCCTTCCCATGGGCTACAGTTCCTCACGATCTGCTCCAACATGGGGCCTCCCGTGGGGGCAGCTCCTCACACCCTGCCCAAACATGGGTCATCCACCAAGAGAACAGTCTTTCAGGTACTGACTGCTCCAGCCTGAGTCCCTCACAGGATCACAACTCCTGACAGCAAACCTGCTCTGGTGCAGGGTCCTCTCTCCACAGGCTCCCAGGTCCTGCCAGTAACTTGCTCCAGGGTGAGCTTCCCACAGAGTCACAGCCTCCTTCAGGCATCCACCCACTCTGGCGTGGGGTCTTCCACAGGCTGCAAGTGGATCTCTGCTCCCTGGTGGCCTCCATGGACTAGAGGGACACAGCTACCTCACCATGATCTTCACCACAAGTCACAGGGGAGTCTTTCTTTCAGGGCCTAAGCACCCTCCTCCTCCACTGATCTTGATGTCTGCAGAGGTGTTCTCACATTCTCACTCCCTCTTGCTGCTACAGCTTAGCAACTGCCCAGCACTTTCTTCCCTTTCTCAAGTAGTTATTCACAGAGTTGTTAACTCTATCACTGATTGGCCAGGCCTGGGTCAGCTGTGAAGTCCAACTTAGAATTGACTTGCATTAGCCCTATTAACTACAGGGGAAGCTTCTGGCAGCTCTTTGCTTAAAGAAGCCACATCTGCAGTCCCTCTGCTACCAAAAACCCTAGCCCAGGCAAAGCCACTACACTTATGTTGTGTTCACCTCCTCATCTTTTTATCACCTCCTCTCTGCTCTTCACAATAACTGTTCTCTTTTCCTTTCTGGAAACTGGTCATGATTTTGCCCAACTTTGAACCTTCGAACTGGTTTCCACCTGAAAGACTAAACATTGTCAATTCCTCTTCACTGAACTATTTAATACTAGGACTAGCCCCTGGGATTTTCCTGAGACAAATGACTCTCTGACGAAGTTTTTTGAAAATTGTGAGTCATGAGATGACAAATTTGAAGGTACAAGAGGAACTCTTTATCCTTCATAGCACTGAGAACACCCAGGCAGTTGTAAACTCTTCCTGGTTGTCAATATTTAAGAAATATTTTATCCATGTACATACAGATCTCCTAGGTATAAGCCTTTGGAAATAGTATGAATAAATCTTAGGCTATACATCACATTTCACATAGGCATCAGTTATTTAAATAATGAGAAACTTTACTAATGGAAGAACTTAACCAGGAAAATAACCTGAGATGACCAAAATGCAAAAATCGGTGGCATAGAAACAATCAGTGTCATGCTGGATTACAGACCTGCAACACCCAATCTATCATGCTATCAAAATGTTACTTTTTGTGACCATAAATTATTCAGACATTGACAGATGTGTACCATGTAATGGTGAGCAGCAATCAGGAAGCTCTGCTCACTTTGAAGAGATGCTCCTGTAACTTTACTCCTTCAGCTAAAAAGATCTGACGTGATGCCTTCATGATCTCCAAAGGCACTGCAGGGACAATGTAAATATCTTGTGACCTCTGTGAAAACCCAACACAAATATGTCAGCTGTAAGATTAAGAGTATTTTTGGTTTATGCTAGTTTCTGCTTATAAGGTGCCAAGGAAAGTAATTAATGTGGTTATGAAAAATGTCATGTGAAGTGTCCTCTAGAGATTGGAGCTGTGAAAATGCAAAAGGTAAAGCATCCTTTGCAAGATTATTTGCTAAAAGGCAATATAGGATATATACTGATGTAAAACTTGCCTGTTTAGGCAATCTCCGTGAAAACCGGAGGGTGATAGCATCGCACAATCATGAAAGAGCAAAACCATTAAACTCTGAATAAAGTATGACTCACATATAGCAAGCCCAGTTCTCAGGTAAACAGTGGTGGCAAATCACTGCATGCAGACCAGGAATTGAACTTCCTTGCATAAACCCACTGTTCTGAGGAACACCAGTAAAATACAACATCTGTAAGTAATTTTCCTAGGGGGAAAAAAAAAAATGCAGTTCGGGGAATAAATAAGCACTCTAATGCAAATACTGTGCCTAGTTATTTCTTTGCCTCATGATTTGCTTTTGTCACACATGCTGAAAATACTTTGGTTTTAATATCTCTAGCCCCTGAGGAAATATCTCTATCCCCTAGGGAAAGACATATTATTTTCCATTTCCTTCTTTTCCCCTCAATTGTACATGCACATTTAGGGTTTCACTTTTTCACTCTGCTTCATCTTTATCTTCCAGCAGGTTCTCTCACTATTTTTCAATATGAGGAGATGTGAGAGAGAAAATACACCAGAACCCATATTCTGGGGATGCAAGTTCTGTAAACTTGCACAGCAAAAAGTTGACATCTTCAATGCACCCTTCCAACAGCAGGAATGGATCCATCATTTTTATCCCTTAGAAAATAACCTCGCAACATTGCAATCTGCAATCTCTTCTTCCACATTGGGGATCTTTTCTGCTCTGTCTGGATAGGGAGAGATACAATGTACCCATCTGTTTCAACATGGTTCTGATTAATATGCTGTCATCCACCCTGAAAACACTCCGATATTAACTGACTTGAGATAATTAATGAGAAACTTGAGAAAATTAATGAGTGCATGTACATACTCTTGCAAGTGTGTCCATACACATGAGTGGATATGTGTGTGTTCACGCATGTGCCAACGTGGGATCCTCACCTACAGCAAAGCAGAGGAGCCACCAACAAGGAGAGAAGCCAGGAGAGAGTCTCTCAGGTCACGTTCCACCTTTTGTTCCTCCTTTGGAGCCAGCACAGCAGCAGCAATACTTCTCTGTGGTAAGTTTTTAGATTTGTCATGTCTGTACCCATTGGTGTAGAAATTATGAAAGTGGTACCAGGAGCAATGATGGAAGGATAATTAAAAAATAATTAACAAGAATAATTTGCAAGAGGCCAAGGGACAAGAGCTTTTATTTCATCAGCTGGTGTAAGTGATTAAATAGGTACACAACACTGCTGTAAAAGTACCCTTTTCTAAAAAAAAAGAGGACAAAAGGTGTAGAGGGAATAATTACCAATTTCTTTCTTTTGTCAGACAAACTTGCATGACCAAATAGTTTACCCCAAGACAAGCAGGTAACAAATCACCTACCCCCACTCTGAAGAGTAGCTATGACGGCTGATGGTATCTGATAGAGAACACAGCTGCACAGATAAAATTAAAGAGAAGCTGCAGGACAATAGACTCTCTGCATTTTAATGTCCCTGGATGGGGAGCACGATGGGAGAAGGGGGTAAGTCTTACTGCACCTTCCATCAGCTGTCACATTGCTCCTCTCATCTGAAACTGTTTATTACTTCATAGAAAAGAAGAAAAAAAATTAGTTTCCTCATGATATTTTGTGATTTGTTTTGGTTTCTGAAGCTAAGACTACATCCTATGTCTAAGAAACACACACCGTAAGACTTGCTTTCAGCCAAGTCTCGTCTTTCTAGCAGCTGTTTGTCTTCCCCTGGCATAGGCAGTTTCCCATAATATTTAGCAGTATCCTCCTGTTGCTCAAGGTTGCTGTACTGTGTCTAGTACCAGAGAGCTGTCCAGTTCAGAATAAATCCCAAAATAAGATAATAAATCTCATGCATTCCTCTGAAAATAATCCATTTGAGCTCTCATTTGAGCATTTTAGCTCTCATACCTTCTTCCTTGAAAGCCCTGAGACTACCATTGCACTTCTTGCATGTGTTTGGGATCCTTCTGTCAATGTTACCATGGCCAGTACCCACTTCTTCTGGCTTATATTAAGAATCAAGAGAGTAGCTTTTTTCCAGAGCAGTTTCAAGCCCTAAAACTGTCATCTACTGTCATCCCTTCAGGGTACATTGATCTCTGGTCCCCTGTAGCTTTCTGGTTTTGCCATTTTCTTATATTTGACCTCTGCTAGAAATTTGACCAAAATGATACCAAGAGCAAAATGATTCACAGTTATAAGACCTAGACTAAAACATATAACAAGCCTGAGAAGAAGCCTTCCATTATTGAAATACTTCACAATGAAAGAACTGAAATCCCAGGTCAGCATCTGAGCTGCAGATTTCATGCCAGATTTCCAAGCCAGTACAGCATGAACACATTTCTGGGAAGTATCCAGGCCTTTGAATACTTTTCTAGACCTTTCAAGTTCACCAAGCATAAACGACTGTATGAAAAAATGCAAATTAAGTACCGTATGTGAATTCAGAATTAAAGCCTTATAGAGAACAATGTGGAAATATACATTCCAGATGCATTTCTGCTTGGAAGCTAAAAGAAGAGCAGCTGTCAGGATTTTGCCAGGTTTCCCCATTGTAATTCTATCCTCTCTTTTGAAAAACTCTGTATGTAAATGATGACAGGGCAGTTAAGCACAATAATTGTTAAATGCTTCCTACTGTTCAGTGCTGGGTTTATGAGAGGTTTTCCAATTCAGCATCTTTATCTGTACTGCCTTTCACTCAGTGCTAAGTGCCTGCTTCTCACCACTCCTAACAAATATCTCTTCTGTAAGTTTGATCTTCCTCCTGTCACAAGTACTATACAATATAAAAGTCAGGCTTCCAGCATCCAGTCATGTGCCAGATGCCTATTAATTTCTTGTACTCAAGTCTTGTTTGCTTCAGTAGGAGCAAGATACCTAGCACCACATCAAGGGCCAAGGGCTTGCCTACACTAGGTCGGAGAGTCTTATAATCACAGCAAGGTTTCCCCAGCGCCCTTACAACACAGCACATTCCCATGAAACAAATTATCAGCAAGTACTCAGGAGTGATCACATCACTCCTACAGATTGCACTTGACCCAAGCAAGGTTAATTGTCGTGTTAGTCTCTATACACATACACTTTGCAGCAAAACAAGGATTTCCAAAGGAAAACGTGAAGCTCCCGAAGTCTTTATTTTCCACATGGGCTGTGCTGCTTTCAAGATACTGAATTTCTTTTTTTTCTCCTTTTTTTGTTAATAATCACCAAAGTCTTCTCTACACAAAGGAAATTGGCGTACTCTTTCCGTGTCACCTCTGACAACGTATAACTCAAAAGTAGATGGCACAAGCGCTGCCATGCCAGATAACGCTATTAAACTCCACCTTAGATCTGCGCAAAGCAAAATCCATTCCATGTCCTGCTTACAAACATGCAATTCTCTTCACATTCAGATTCTGTCACAATAAATTGCAGTCCAGAGATGCTAGGAAAAAAATGAAACGTTATGAAGTATCAGCAAGCACTACAAAGCCATTTTCTGAAGCAAAGCTCTAAGTCATTCTTGTATTCATATGCATAAGAGTGCAACACTTTGACAGAGGTTTGCACCACACTATCTTCCTTAGCACATGGCACGCTTGCTCTGCTACATTACATTTATCTTCTTTACCTCCTTTCATCTTTCCAGCCATAAAGTCCACATGTGTATCAGAAAGCTACCAAGAGTTGCTTACTCAAAAAAAATTTTCAAGACTTTACATTTCTTATAGTCTTCTGCTCAGTGACATCTACCAAAATGCAGCTCAAATAACCTACAGAGGTGGCTGATGCAGCTGGAATTTCTCATCTGCACAGGTAGCATTTGCAGATAATGGCAGACAATCCATAAATAGTTTGTGAAACACCAGTCAATTAACTTTCAGACTCACTGGCACCACACACCAAAGAGGAAACTTCTAGCTAAGGTAGGTTTCTAAACACCGATGGACATTTAATAGCTTTTACTAAATTAACTAATTACAAATTTGACCTCTCCAGGAAAAAAAAAAAGGAATATCATACCACTTTTGAAATTATTTCTGAAATATTGGAATATTTTGGTTTTATGTTTTCAAAAAGACACAAATTTTTATGTTTCTCAAAAAAAATGAAAGTTTTGCTACAACAGTTTTGACTGAAACAACAACAAAAAAAGCATTTAATTCTGGATCAAATTAAACTTTTAAGGGAAGGAGGAGTATCAAAAAGAAGTTACACAAACTACTTTCTGTGATTTCTGTGATGTCTGAAAAATCTGTATTTCATGTCTATCTTTACTCTTGAGTACAACAGGTTATTTCTGTCCTGTATAAAAACCTCAGAGCTATCATAAGGTGATAAGTGCAAAAGAGTCACACAAGATGAAGGCCAACTCCTAAGAAAAAAATATGCGTTAGCCAGGAATTGTTTAGACTGGAAGTTAGATGAAGGTTTCTCATTCATTAAAGAGCTGAGCTTCAAGAACAACTTTCCAATAACAACACAGAAGAAGAAAACTTAACAACTTTGACATGGATTTTGTCACATATATGAAAGAAATTACAAAATCTGACATTTAACAATGCAATAGACTGGTTTTTATAACACAGAAATCACTATTCTTTCTAAGTCTCCCATGAGAGTCACCATTTACAAGAATCCCTGTGTTCACACACAAAAAGCAGCTGAAGGCGAAGTTATTCACTTCATTGGATGGAGCACAGTCACTCTCAGTAGAGGAACTATCCTTGTAGTGTAATTTCCTGAAGGAAAGGATAGTAAAGTAGTAATATGCTATTGTATAAAAGCATTTAGAAGAATGGCTTATTGATTATATGGTAAATGGCTTAAGATCTGTCATGATAGGGCTTTTCAAGATAGCAGGAATTGTCAGGTATTGTGTAAAAGTCTCTGCTCAAGGATTCTGGGAGATCTGCAGCAAAATAAGAGCAAATGGAATTAAATTTGGGGTAAGAGTTACTGTTGTAACTTTACTGGCAAACCCCCCAAGGCTCTCAGCTGTCCTATTGGCAAAGGGCAATCCTGCCTAAAACATAAACTGCAGCTGTGAACCTAGAATCCAAGGCAAATTTTCTCATAAAAAGAGAGTCTTGGTGAGGAGTGGATAGGATGAAGTGTTGACACCTGCTGATATTTGCACTCCTCACAAGCATGATACATTGGATGCAGCTTTGGGCTAATGTTAACAAATAGAAGTAAATGTCTGACTTTTATCCTGCAAAGTTTTCCTCATAATTTTCCTCTCCTTCGGACTCTCCAGACTTATCAGGCCAGTGCTGTAGCATATTTTTTCTGATATCATCTAGACTGACTCCTTTATTTCCATACAAAGTGCCAAACGAGGTTTCTGAAGTTGGAACACTTTTCTCTGTGGAACATGGCTTTATCTCCCATCTGTTTTCAAAGAGGCAGACAAATATTCATCAGATGACAACCTATCGTGACTATCCAGATGAAACATACTCAGTCCAACAACCCAAAGTGAAACACTCTGCTTTTTATTACTTACTCTCTAGCACATCTGTTCCTCTAACAGAATTACTTGTAACTCTGAATGCCTGACAAAACTGGAAAAGCTGGATATCAAGAGGAGGAAGCCATCATTGGAATGTATTATAGCTGTACCTCTTATTTCTTCAGCAGTTTAGAAGTGTTCTTCACTTTTCTTTGGTTCTTTCATCATGAAAGTTGACAGCAACAATTTTAACAAAATTAATATTTTCTTCAGACCATATTGATACTTGTTTGTCCAGCTCCCCATGCTACTATAAGAATCCCCAACACAGTGCTATTTAGCACCCTCAACAGTGTGAATGCAAGAGAAAAAACATATATATCACTTGAGCAGCTAGTAGAGACCAACCAATACAAACAAGAGAGAAAACCAATGTACTGATGGGTTTTAGATATACAACATAGGAGACAATATGCTAGAGAATCACAGTTAAAAGACTATACAGTTAGATGTTCACAGATATGCAGTGGTCTTTCACTGATAATGCATGAGATCATATATAATAAAAAGGGAAAAACAATTTGAACTTTTATTTAAAATTGCATTTTCCTTTGTACTGACACCCTTGAGAAAGCAGCCTATGGTGATATAAAAACGACCATATTGATCCCTTCTTGCTTTTGGCAGTTGAGCTGGCAATAACTGTCTCTTTTTATTAATACTGTTTTTATCTAGAGCTGTAATGATCATCCTATATAGGTGAAATGAAAGACATTTGTTTTATGCCTAACACCTCACTGGGAAAAAAAAAATAAAAAATCAATGTATTGCACTAATTTGCTGAATAACTTTTTTTACTGTCGAGAGGAAACAGCCCTTAAGGGCTAGCCACCTCACCTGACATGCTCAGAAACTAATTGCAAATCACTGTGCCCAAAAGGTGGGATCTCACCATTGAGCGTGCCGCGGTCTGCAGCTCTCTGCTAATGTGATCAGCAACAATGACATCGATTATGGAGAAGTTCCTTGAGGACAACCCAAGTCTCTCTTACAGCATTAATCAGCATTCTCATAAAAAGTAACAGAAACTATGGAACAGCACTGACAAGCCCAGGCAAGCTGTCAGATATTAGACCTGCCTGGGTGAGCTCATTCTGTTGAGACGTGCACTGAGACATTATTATCCCCAGGCACCAGCAGCAGCAAATTGAACAGAGCTTAAAAACCATTTCCAGTCAGTCCTCCAAAGAGGAAGAGAGAAATGTACTGGATATTTTCAATGGGAGATTCTTATCTAAAACACCTAAAGGAAAAGAAATTTCTCCCCTTAGTTAGAGATCTATGGCAGCAGACATCACTTTCCTATGGGACCCGAGAATACACCTATCCTGTAGTCACCATCCAGTATAAACAGAATATCCTACATCGTTTTATCACATAACTGCCAGCAGCAGAGACATAGCACTGTGTTCCTCAATGCAGGTTATAAAATTTGTCTGGGAAGCTTAGCATATGCTTGAGCAGGTTTAGCAGCCAGTACTAAGTTTTACATTGCTGTATGAAACACTAAAACATTGCCATCAGTAATTGTCAAAGCAATTTTCATTTTTAATTCTTTGTGCCACTTGCATTATACCCTTTCAAAACACGTGTGCTATATACCTAAAGTTGTTTCCATAACTGTATTTCATTTTCAATTAATCATAAGACAGAGAGTCAAGCACCACAGCTCAATAGTCTTATAAAGACATCATAACATTTTAACTCAAGCAGTAACAAATAAGACAGTTAATTCAGGCTTCAAAGTATAAACATGTTGCCTGCAGAAGTTAACAAAAAGAATGGGCACTACACAAATGACTGGACATATTGGATTCACCAATCCTTTCTAGCATCTCCTGTTGAATACCACAAATTCTTGCAATTTTGATCCCTGCTATTTTATCTGTTAAGCATGCTGGTAACTTTCTGCCTTTTTTCATACATCCACTTACAAAACCCATTTCTGTTTAAATATGTAAATTTGATGTGTATGAACATCTTACACTGGAAGTTTATCCTTTTGCTCTTGAAGTATCAGAAAACAGTATTTTTTTTCTAGCTTTATCCAGGATATAAATCCTAAGGAAAAGGGATGTTTTTCTTGAGAGGTGATCTTTCAAATCCATATGCTTAGATATTGTCCTCACTCCTAAATATTTTGGTTTATTTTATCTTTACTTTTTATCAAAGATTCAAATTATATATTTTACCCCCACATGAGTGAATATCAGGATGAATACAAGGGTGAAATATGTAGCTCCTTTATCATCAGAATAGCTTGCAGAATTTGTTCCTTCACCTTTTTATCACAGCAATATCACCTCTACATATTTTGTTATTACACTACTAAATGATAAAGAACTCCAAAAAATATTTTCCAGAACTATTTGTGCCTAACATAACACGTCACTCCTATCATCTTACATAAAAAAAATAAATAGATATGCTTTTATCTGTCCTCGGTCATTCACCCATTTCGGACTTTTCTTACAAGGTAAATTCTTCCAATTACTATGGGCAGCTTCAGAGAATTTGTGGCTGGGATAGAAATACTTTCCAATAAGTTATGTCATTTTTCATCTAGAATTTATAATCTAACATACACAAACAAGGAAACATATAATGAAACTCTTCCAAGATGATTACAAACAAAAATAAACTGAAAATACCTTGAAAGACTTTACGACTAATAATGTGTCCTCATCTGTGTAGAAAACAGTCATTGAAAGTCAAACAATCACATGCAAGAAAGTCACAGTGTTGTGGAATTGTGGAAGACCAAAAATAATTCTTCTTCCAGAAAATACCAGGTCTCAAAATATTTGGCTTTGCAGTCTCTGCTTTGAAACCTACTCAGTGAAACCAGGACTTAAGCTTTACTGACCTGTCTATTAGCCTCACAAGCTGATAAACAGCAAATCTGAAAATATTTCTTTAGCCACCTGTTACACTAGCAACTATGTAGGAAATTCCACTATGGAGTTTTCTTTTTCCACTAAAGTTGAAAAAAAACCCCATCACTTCCCCTGGCTAAGTCAAACTCCATACCTCACTTAAGGCCAGTTTCCAAAGTATGCTGGAGTAATAGGAAAGACTTACTCTAATGAGCTATAGCTCAAACTTTTAGAAAGTAGTAACCAAACTAAAGTCTTATCAGACAAATTTTAACCAGAAATGTTTTAAATACAGTATTATTTAATATTTTAAAGGAATTTTATCATCCTAGTGCTTAAAATGTTACCTTTCTTACTGCTGCACTGGGCATTTCAGTAGGTCTTCACTTGGTTGCAGTGGAGTAGAAAATAAGATTGTTTGGAACTAGATGTGTAGTAGGAACAAAAACAGCAAAGTAACAGTTGGTAACGGTGTTGGAAGGCTTAGCAGGAAAAGTCATTTATTAAAAGCCATAGGGAAATGACAGTACTGGAGGGTGGTGGGGGGAAGTGCCAGTGTGCTGTTCACAAGGACAGCAGCAATACAGGAGATGTCAGATGCTACTGACTAGACACTAGTCCCATCAAGGTGGGACTTGGACATGCGTGCTGGTAAATAACATGGGATAAAAGCTGACATGTCATGAGGAAAATTTGTTAATAAATTCTTCCACTCAGATAGAAGAACTGAAAGAATATTATGAAGTGGCATCAAAATAATTAAATTATAGTAGTTTGGCTCCTCTTCATAGAATCATGGAATCACCGGTAAAGATTGGAAGGGACCTTTAAAAATAAAACTCATTTTCTGATATATATCTGCGCCAACAAATATACCACTACGACAGCATGGAAAATTTACACCAAGATGTTTCTCTTTGTTCTTTAATAGACTCTAAATTTCTGTTTATAAGTCATTTATATGCATGAAAAAGCATCTGTGTAGCTGCACATGAGACAAAATCTCAGATGTCTAGAGAAAGGAACGGGACAACTCAATAAAATTTAGGTACTACTTGGCCTTTTTTCATCTCCACTCACACTAACCATGTAACACACCCTGTAATGATAATATTTCTGTGCTGCATACAGGGTAACATAGCAAAAGGCTAAATGAGCTGCCTGTATCTACAGAGAAAATGCAAGGGATGACTGAATTTAAAGGCAGGACTTTTTTAGCTTCTTGCCTAGTTATTAAAAACCTGGACTGCCTTGCCATCAAAGCACACATTTCCCTGCAAACTGCACAAACTGAAAGCTCATGGGTTTTGCTGCCGTTAGCAAGTTCATCTTCGCAGACCCTCACTTCTGGCCTGAACCCTCTTCATTAAGATTCACAAAGACCAAAGCGGCTGCTGTTTGGGGTCATTGGGCAGCCCCACATCAAACCCTGGTCCTCTGAAGTGGACCTTTGGTCAGGCGATCTGCTCATTAAGGACTCTGGAGGGCTTGTGGTACTGCCACACCACAGGTCACAGCTTTTCACAACCTTTCTCTGCACTGGGACAAGAAAACTTAGGAGGGAAACTGCTTGTAGAATCTGCCATTTGGGAGTGTGTGAGTTTTGTTTCAGACCTGCACACTTATAACCAGCAGGAAGAATTTCTGTACCTGACTCAGTAAACATTCTTAATGGTGTTTCAGCTAGTTACAACCTGGTATTTTTCAGGTACGTACATAGGAAAAATAGGATCTTCCTAATACCAACCTTCTGTGTGCTCACACAGCAGGGAAGGTATGTGACAAAATAAATATTATTATTACACTTGCCATTGTGAAAGAAATTACTCAGAAGTGCGATCAATAGAAATTTGTTACAAATGCATGATGAGATGTTTTTAAAATCAGGATAAGGATTTATAGAGAGCTAAAGTAGTGAACAACAAATATATAAAAAGAAATATTAAGTTATCTTTATTATGTGGGAGGAAGGTTTGATATTAAGAATTTTCTCTAAATATTTGTGAGCCGTATGATGACTAATATTAAAATATCAAAATGACAGCTAAAGTCTTATATTAGCACATCATCAAGCAGAGGCAACATGTAAATATGATTGCTAGGTTGTTTGAGGATGTTTAGAGGCTGACTGAGGTAACAACACAGCTTTAATGAATGTACTCAGTATGACATTCTGGCATGCAAAAATGACACATTTTAAATAATAGCGAAAGTTACGCTCAGAACAATACAAAACAGGCCTTGCTCCCTCCCCTTGAACACTGCATCTTTGAGGCACATCTGGTTGTGAGATGGCTGCACTTTAGCCTCCAACCACTTAGCTGTTTCAAAGATAATATTGTACTTACCTTGCTTATCAAATTATAACGTTCTATTTAGTGACCTTATGTGTCAAGGATTAAGACAAAGTGGATATAGTCTCCCATGGTAATAGCAAAAATCAGCTTCCATTCTCTTTTCTCCCATTCTATGTGTAACCAATAAACAATCTCACAGCATATAATAATTTAGAACAGTATTTTACAGAAATTTAATTAAAATTTCACATATTGGTAGGAGAAGGAATAGGAGAGTAAAATGAATTTTTAGTTGCCAAAGGAAACTGCAATAACCTTGGTGGGCTCTTTAGGAAGTTACTTTCTAAGGCATCCAGGTACTTCTTTTATGTCCAGCACATCCAGCAGCTCTATTTCCTTGGTCACTGACTGACAACTGCCTAGAGAGATCAAGAGCTCCCATCCAGGGCACATACTGAATTTTCTGCCTCAAAAAAAAAAAAAACCAAATGAGAGGAGGCAAAACAAGAAAAGAAGATTGCAAATAAAAGGAACAGAGAGAGGAAACTTGCTAGACAGCATCTCATCTTAATATGAGGTTAAGACATACCTGAGGCTTGTAGCCATACAAGGAACCTGATATTTTTAACCTTGACTACCCTGACATTTTTAACAGCACCAGCAAGAGTCACCTTGACACTGTAGTCATACTCTCTTCTTCTCCTACATCCCAATGACCCTGCACTCCACCACTGATGAGTATTATGTTCTCAGCTTTGTATCCAAATCAATCTCAGGGTATAGAGATGCATGTGGTTCATGTTAACAACATCCATGTTACTCTCAATAGCAGAGTGAAGAAATACAACAAAATCCAAGCAATCTAGGCTGATTTAATCTCAACTGTTCCTCATTGTTTAAGCTAGGCAGACCCTGGCCTGTCTCGGGATCCCTGCAGAGTCAACAGATATTAGGGCAATTAACTTTCTTAATTAAACCACTAATTCATCTTAGCTTTACTGTTTTTAAGTTATCCATCGATCCTTTCTGAATAAGGTTCCTGTTCTTCTGCATATCTGAGCAGAGCAGTGGTGTCATGTCTGTGCTTAGCATCCAGCTGCAAAGATTAGACTAACCTCTCACACATCTTCAACTTGCTCCTTCTTGGAGCCCCAAGCTGAGCAACCAAATCTATTACAGCTCCTGAAGTTATTAACACAGTTTGCTGAATTATCAAAAATATTTTACTATGTCTGGGGCTGTTCATCCTCTGAAAGCAGTGTTGCTGAGAGAGAGTGGACCCTAATGTTGAGGCTCTAGTCTTTCAGAAATGCCACAAGATACATACAGCAGGACAGCTTTGAAGGCTGGACTTTTTGAATGAGAGATCAAACTGCATCTGTAAGCTAATGATCTTAGGAAAGAGACCTGACAGGCCATTTAGGAATGTCAATAGAATGTCCAAGAAAACAAATATTATTTTGGTTGATTTCATTAATCTAGGCCCAAATTTTGCTTCCTAAGAGCCAGTACAATTCAGAATGGCAAGTACTTTATCCATATGACAACATAATAAGAAAATTGCCACTCAGGCTTAGAAAATGAGGCTTTTTCATTTTCTGACTTTCATTTATCCAGAGAAAATCGTGTGATATCTGAAAATATGCAGGCCTTATCTTGAAAATAAATCTTATTGAATCGTACAAGCTGTCAATACAGTTCCAACTTTTGAAAAAACAATTTATTTTCAAAAGGAGTCATATAGCTTTTTGCAAGGATAATTCTTAAAGTGACTTTTAAAAATATTCCAAAGGGTTCTGTTATTACGGTAACTAATGTTCTTTAAAAAGATCTCACCCTTTCCTATAGAAATCCATTATTTTAAAGAATAGCATTTTACCTAAGTGCTACGAGAACAAACAATGAATAATAAAATGTGCAAGTTATCATCTACTTTTAACAAAATAAAACTTGAAAAACTCTTCCTATATGATAGCATAACTCCTTTGAACAGTTCTAGCATTTAGATACTTGGCTTTGTCCTCTTGCCATATATAATATTTTTAACTTTTAATCAAGTTATCTGGAGAAGGAAACAAATACCTAGACAGAAAAGTGAACACAAACCCAGAAAATGCATGTGATGCTTAGACCCACAATATATGCTTAAGATTTCCCCAAATAAAGGTAAGAATGGTCCATCTTGCCTATTCTTCTGCTAATACAGTTTTGCTTCTCATTAATTTTTTGTCCAGTCTTATTCAAGCTATGCAAAGCTACTGCTCTTGGAGCTATCTGTTATCTTCAGAAATTACTGTTGGGAACTACTTGCAGATATTTACTATTCATTTTAATTTGCTCAGTTTTAGCCTATTACTCTTATTTAAGCTTCACCCTCTACTTTCTTAAATTGTGCTTGTAAAGTGTGAATGTAACTACAGCTATGTAGACGGTATTCTTTCACACAGATGTGAGAAGGCAAAAAGTAATTCAAACCAGTGAGAATTTCTTACACACTATAATAATCAGCACAAGTTGCTTCACAATACTAGAGCTGATTGACTTATTCATCATGAATAATATACCTGATGAAGAAAGCCTAGTTTTTGTTCACAAACCTTTTGCAAATTGATCGTGATTACTGTAGATCTATCAGTGAGTTCTTTGACAAATTCAAATACAGATTTCAACCTACTGGTCATTCAGAAAACTATTGACTATTTTTCATTTAAAGTTGTAATTGGTGACCTGTATTACATATCATTTATGCACCGGGAGAAACAACAACATAGGGAGTGCTAGTCGACAATCACAGAAAACATTCCTAAGGTACAAATTTGGAAATTAAAACTTACTCAGGTGAAAATATATAAAATTTATCACAAGTAAAACCACTGGTGACCCAGACACCCAGAGCTAGGGACACACAACCAGTAGCAGATAACACTTCATCAGAGCCTATTGATGAAACATTCTCAAGATCTTCATTTTACTAATGCTGTAGAAATAAAGTTCTCATGTCCTTTATTATAATGTAAAACAATACAAAGCTGTTCTTTATGACTGTGAGGAAAACAATGAAAAGGGTACATTTTAATACATTAAAAAATAACTATCAACAAACAGTGTAGAGTTTATGAAAAAAGTATTTTAATCAAATAGATGCAGTTCATTAAGCCACAAAAAGCAACACTCTGAAATGAGGTTGATCATTTGGAAGGACAAAAGAGTAATGCAAAAAGAATAATTTAAAATATCAATTATATGACTTAGAAATTTTCTTGATAAACTAGAGGGTTTATGCTACAATAAGAGCCATGTTTATACAGCATGTATAATCCATGCTACCTTTAAAATTGAGCTAGCACTGATATTGCAGGAAATTAACTGCTTATGAGCTTGTAGGCACCACAAGGGACTTGCTGTACTTAATGAGGCAGCCACTTTATAGCCCTTCCTGTTCCCTCCCATGTGGGGATACCAGCTTGTGCTATCATTCCAATCCAGCTGCAGGAGTCAATGCATCTGCCTGCATTTTTATGGGGTTTATACCAGTGAAATTTCTTTCCCTCTAGTATTTTTCCCCTATAAAAAAGGTCAAAGCAAAGAGATTAAATCCTTGCTCAGGAAACTGGGGATTATGCAAACTCCAATGCAAATGAGAAAAGATTTCCATAATCTCTGTCAATTTTGATAGTCTGGTCTATTTTTACAAGGGTAAACTTTTAATTTGCAATGATGGTATAGCAGGTTCTTGTTCTAAAGTCTTTTACAGGAAGATTCAGCTGAAGAAATGGAAAGAAGACATTGAGCAGCTACTCAGCTGTCATCACATCAGCTATTCAGAAAATCTGTCCTTTTCCCTCCCCTTCCCTGTTATCTACAAATCTTCCTATACAGACATATTTACCAACCACTACCAAAAATACATCAAGATCTTCAGTGTTTCTAGGCACCAGCTTAAAAAGGAAGCACTCTTCAACATCATGAGTTGTCAATATAAGAAACAGAATATTACAATGTAATTGTCCTCCATGGAGTCTGTATGTATTATGTACCACTGCTGTTATCTTCTTCACCAACTTAAAAGGTATGTATGCTGCAGCAACCCACAGGGTCTGAGACTATAAATTACCATCGCTGCAAAACAAATAATAGTGTGAGGCTCAGAGACAGCATATACCAATCCAGCTGTTCACGTGATTCATTCATACCTACAAGATTCATAAGCATCCAAAAAAACCACCCTACAAGGAAGTAGATAAGATGTTTCAACATAATTTCAAAAACAGGTTTGTGACATTGAGGGCTCTATTCTCAAGTAACATACAAAATAAAGCAGTAAAACAGTTCATGAACTCATCTCAGGAACAAACTGATCTGAAGTTTAGACCTTGAACTACTGATTGTTACCAAACTAAGCATAAGCCACGAGTTATTGATGAATCAATTAAGCCCCAACTGTCTGAGTGTTTTAAACATTTGTAAAGTATATCTGAACAGAAGCTTAGGTCATGGTCTGTCTCCGCACCTTACACAAACGTGTTCAAAGCACTCAGCCAGCAAGTCCTAGGAAATCAGAGTGTTTGAGGAAACAAGGGGTTCACTGTAAGTGAACTGCTTGCCATGAAATTTCCTGATGCTCTCCTTGTCTGTCATCCTGCCTTCCTGTGCTGCTTTCCTGAGGCCTGATTACTCCTCAGATCTGTGGTTCTCTTTTTCTTTTCTCCAAAACGCTTCCCTCTGGATTTTACTCTATCCAAGCTTTTTCCTCTGAGCTTCCCTCCTCACCAAAAATTCTCTTCTTCAGTTCTCTGCCCTACTCTCCATATTTGGATCCTTCTAGGTCAGCCCTGCTGTCTCTGTCCTATGCTTGGCATACGTTTTGTAATTGCTGGCTACTCTGCACACATGCAGCCAGTCACCACAGTTGGTCCTGTACCCTGAAGGAGTTGAGATGCTGCCAAGCCAGGGACAACTGACTTCTTGCTGACTGTTGACTCAGAAGGCACCACATGCTCCCTGATCCATCACCCCTTTGAGTTCAAAAGCATCACAGATGAGTCTAAGAAACATTGATCTCACTCCAGCTGTGGCCAATACCAGATGCTTCAGAGAAACAAAACACCCTGTATGGGTAAATATGCCTGAATTCACTGTGATCAGATGGACAAAACCTACAGCTAAAAGCAAATAAAATTACTCTTCTGAAAATGGGGTCCAACAGTTCACCCTACCATAAAACATATTTCAGCAAGATAAGGTTTGAAAAGAACCCTCCTTGCAGAGGAAATAAGAGGGAAGAGCTTCACAACTCTTTTATTCACAAACCGATCTGAGAAGACAAATATTTTCTTCATTTTGTTCAGTGCTGACTTACAGTGGTGAATTCCCACCTGGATTTTCATTTTGAACTACAAATTTATCTTCCCTGTAACATCAATTACAGGGTATGCTTCTACCATGAGCTTTCTACCACATTGTTTATTTCCTTTCTAAACTAAAAGAGAAGAATATTTCTTACTTGGTTTAGATATCTAAACCACAAGAAGAAAATACAGTCTTCTCTCATAAAGCTTATCGCCTACCTCTTATCACCTCCTTACCTTCTCACATTCCAATTTCTTTATAAAACTGAAGCTACAACAGCCAAACACAGTATGATCAGCAACGAAGTATATTGCATTACTATCATTTGCAATCTCTGTACTACTCTTTACACAAAACCGTATTTTTAAATATTTTTTTGGCCACATCTGATTTGTCCTCAGAGAAACCCAGGACAAACAACTGATGACATTTTGTCACGTTAAAAATCAATCTTAATCTTAATTTGCAATCCACTATGGCACTTCAAGTGAGTAGCTTTTTAACAGCTTTATGAGATACTATGTCAAAGGTCATTGAAAGTCCAAATAAGTCCTTAATATTAACCTCTGGGGCTCAAGAGGAGTTACATCTCCTCAACATTTTCATAATGGAAGGCACTTGTTTATGAATTTGATTTCCATAAGAAAATTTCAGATAATAGGTCAAATAGTATTTTAAAAATACAAAAATTGTTGTCTTTTCAACTCCATTCCAAAATATCAAACTTTTTAAAGTTACTAGGAGGTATCAGTATCAACTGATGCTGACAGACTACTATACTTGTACATTTCTCATTATTGTTTCTAAGATAATTTTGACTCCTTACACACCATTACTGTCAGAGGAATATTCTTTGATTTCTCATCTAAAATAACAGAAGATGACACTCCTATTATTTTCCAGAAAAGAATGCTATGATTTCTGTACAGAATATCAATTATTGACTCTGCCAGGTGGCACAGATCAGGAAGAAGTGGTAGTTCAGGCACAGTAGAACTCTTGTATCACTCATGGCTGCCTGCATCAGTATTGCTAGTTTCAGTTTTCAGCAATATTGTAGATTTTACTGCAAAAATCTTCTTTTTTCCTATCTCAGAAAAATGTACTCTTATAAAATGTTGAACAGAAAAAGTGTCTTCTGTCTTCAATGTCAGCCTTATTTCTTTAGTTGGAACAACTAATAGACTGATGAGATTTGATGTCCTCCTATCTCAACCTCTCTTCCAAATTTCCAGAAAGACACTCGACAAATTTCTGCAGAGTTTTGTTTTTCCCCCTTATTTATGATCCTGTCTCTGAGACAAATGAACAAATAAGTCACAGAAACAAATTTGTTAAATGAAATGAATAGAAAAATGGAAAAGAAAAAACATCCATAAATAAGATTTCAATGATCAACACCAAGACCATTTAAAATTTGGCAGCCCTTCTGAGGTCTATTTCTAGACAGAGGGAAAGACGGAACAAAATAAAGAATTAACTAGTTTCTTTTGGTGGCAGAAAACAGTGAAATTAAATTGCAGGGTGTGTTAGCAACGAAAATCAAATCACACTGACAAAACATCCATATTTTTTAATGATAGTACAGTTATTGTAGTGGCAAGCACTCTTGTAAAAACTTTCTAAATTCGGCATTTAAACTTTCGTTCAATATGGGTCTGCAAGTACTTTCATATCCAGAATCTAAATAAATAAATAATTTAAAAGATTTGAAATCAGGTGATAAAATAACATTCCAGGCTTAATTATCTTGCTTGCACTTGGGGCATTAGATGAAAAAACAAAATTAAAGAGTATCAATAATCTGGTAGTTTTGTCTGCAATTGAGCTGTCAGTAATATTTTTTTTCCTGATATAATACCAGTTCTCAAGAATTGCAATGGTTGCTTCTGACTGTCACTGTTCCTTGCCTTTTGCATTTAACTATCTGCTGTACACTTTCACTTGGATGATTCAGCAGCAGCTACAAGCAACCAAGGCAGACACCTCAGTGCTCCCAACACTAACTGAGACCGCTAAAAATTCAACACAACCCTCCCTCTCACTCTTACTGCTGCTGCTGCAGACTGCATCGCTGTGTCTTCACTCCTACCAGACATGCACTGAGTAACACAGAACAAAGTGACAGCAGACTCGTGAGCCTTTCTTGCTCATCCACTCCTCTGGCTGAGGTCTATACGTGTTATACAATGTCTTTCCAACCAAGGGAAAATCATCATCTTTCAAAGTAATCTTCCCAGTTGAAGTTGTATATTCCCCATCCCTGGAAACACTCAAAGACAGGTTGGATCAGGCATTGAACAAACTTATCTAGTTGAAGATATCCCTCCATATTGCAGGGGGGATGGATACATGAGCTTTAAAGGTCCCTTCCAACCCAAGCAATTCTATGAATCTATGATTCTAGTAACAACACACTGGAATTAATCCCTTAAGTCTTTCACTGAGACCCATTGTTTCAGCAGATAGACTCAGTATTCCCACTGGATGCCAGACTCTTCTGTCTTATCTTGCTTTCCTGTTCTGTCAGCAAATCGTGCTCCCCAGTGCTTCAGAAATCTGAGCTTGCTGGCCAGAAAACCCTGAATTCCCTAATCAGGACAAACACATATATCCTTTTTTTTTTGTAATCCAAATCACTGCTCAGAATCCATTTTTGCTGTTTTACCCATAAAAAGAAGAGTCAGATAATCAATGTTGTCTTGAGGTACAAATGAGGCAATCTACGAATTTATGACAACAGTTAAACTGTGTAAATGTGTATCATCTCAAAACAGATCCATTTTATCGGCTCCTTTGTCTCTCTTTTTGTGCCGTTTACACGGCACTTAGCGCTTAGCACAGTGGGGGTCCCATTCTTGACAGGGGCCTCTGGGCAACAAACATTACAAACATTAAGTAATAATGTTACTCTCTTAATGCTGATGCAGATAATAAGGTTTTTAGAAGAACAGGATATTTCATTACATAACGTGATCAGCCGAAACTGTGTTCTCATTGCTTGCATCCATCGTAGTGTTATGATTTTAATAGTTAGGTTCATTAAATCAAAGGACTAAAATCCTAAATACTGGAACATATCTGTAAGCACACAAATATGTGAGCACAGATCACTCATATTATCACTCTTGTCTTCCTAATGTTTGCTTTCCTTGTAAGCAATCACTATAACTATCACAAAAAAAACTACATTAATCCAAAGAGAGAGGAATGAGCTACATGACTGGGAAGCGAAAGACAAGTAGTCCAAGAGACAATTTCCTTATTAACATCTAATTGCTGCTACAAAGAGCTTTGAAAACTCTTGTGGTACCAGAAATTATTTGGAGGACCGAGAGTCAGGATGAGCATCACCAGCAGCACCCCACTGGCCACTGTGGCTTTTTCCCAGGCTCACACCCCTGCTGACCCAATCATGCCCTGCAGCTGGCAAGTACCTTCCTGCTCTGAGCCATTCCTGTCACACGTGATCATTGTGTCACTCTTCTCTTTGTGGAAGGAGAAAAAGGAGTAACTACAGTAAGGAGGCAGTGCTGCGCATCTGTATGTCATATCGCAGGTCTGCCCATGTACCAGTCACTAGTAAAGCGTGAGGTAACAGCAGAAGCAGGATCTGCACTTACTCCTCTCACCTCCCTCAGCACCCTGGACACTTAGCTGAGACATACTCCCTCTGTTTGCTCTCTCTTGCATCATGGATCTTGCAAACATGGCTGCACAAATCCAGAAACAAATGGCAGCCACATTGGACTTCATTTTGCACTCAAATAGAAGTGAGAGAAACCTCTAACAGCAACTCAGCTTCCGGGGAACTCTCCTATGACCAGCCCACCCCCACTGCTCATAGTGTGCTCCTGGGTAATATCTTTGAACACTGCCAGGCTGAGGAAGAAATTGACCCACATATCCCACTTCCAGGGATAAAAGGTTTTATGTAGAAGAGCACCACTACTCTTTCTTCTTAGCTGCTACATTCAAAAATGAACTATCCACAGGTCCTGTACTTAAACTTGTACTTGCTCCTGTCAGTGACTAGTCCACAGGCACCCAGGTGAGTTAAGGACAATTTTTGAGCAACCCTGTCAAGGCCATCTGAACAGTACAGACCACATATTAACTGTGCTCATGAATCCTGAAATGCTTACACATGAGATTGCTATGGCAGGGGTAGTTTTAATCATGTGCATGTCCTTCAACAGTGTCCCAGCTCCTAGCTGACACTCACTCTCTTTCTACCATTGATTTGATATCAGTATAGAGGACAGATAATGCAAAACCAAATCACGAGAAAGTATGAGTTACTATAGAAAAACTGAATGCATATTTCAGGATTTGGGTGGTTTTAAGTAACCGTTGAAGTAGCTTAGTTGTTTTCCTCTGCTTCCTTTGAAAGTGCACAGACATGGGTTTTGACGTTAGCTAGGGACATTATTAAGACTTTTAAGACTAATATTTATAAAGCTTAATCGAGAACATCGGCATCTGCTGCCACTGAGGCTGTACTGGAGCTATGCTTTGTTTTGCACAGCTAAGCTCTACACAAAAACTGAACTGCACACAGGCAACTCTATGCTTATCTTCCTCAAACAATGAAAACAAAAGACTTTCCAAAGATCACAGACACTCCATTTACTCATGCTTTATATAGTCCAGCTACAGATAATCAAGTTTGCTGAGGTATTACAGTCTAAGAGGGGCATCTTTCCACTGCATTTGTTACAGTTAGCAGCTCTTACTAATACAGACAGGAATGTTTTAATTGCTGAGTTGTAAATACCAGCCAACCCCTTCCCTAAAATTAAAGCTGTGAGAAATAGCCATGATTATCAGTAAAGTTTCTTTGCCTGTTTCCCGCTCAGTTACCTAACTTTTATTGTTCCATAAAAAATACTTGATTTCACCACACATGCTTAAATGGAGTTCCTTTTTGCCTCAGGCATGGTAAGTTTAGCTGAATTATTCTCAAGAAAGCTGAATTATTCTCAGGAAAGCTGTGGAAAAGATTACCCATATGAAGGAAAAAAAAAAAAGAGGCAGGGAGAGAAGCACGCAACAAATGAGCCTAACCTTGCATTATCCATCTGCAGAGTTGCTCAGCTGACTGCTGTGAACTGTGTCCTTAGAGCAAACTTTCAGTGCTGCTATTAGAAATGCCTCTCTCATTCGCTCAACACTGGTGGGCATTGCAATCATTGTAAAAGTGATTGTTCTATCATCTTTGTTTTAAGCATCAGCCTTCCAACCTTTTAGTATTTCCATGGCAGAGCTTTTCCAATTTGAGGTGAGATGAAATGCTGCTGCTTCTAAGACAATCTGACAGAAACATTCAAAGGATACTAAATATCTGATTTACATCTGGAGAAGATATTGAAATACACTAACTCCACAAATAGACTATACTTGCTGACATAGAAAAAAAAATTAATTCAATATTGTATTTTTAATAAAAATTTGTTAGCTTAGAACGAGTAAACACAACAAAGATCAAGATCTTTGAAAGTCTGTATTAAAAATGCTTCTTTTCATTTCTCTTACACATGACCAAGAACTAGTATCAAAACCTTTCCAGGAGAAGAAGAGGTAAATTGCTCAGTGAAATGACAGAAGTCAATCATAAAAAATTAAGACCCATGATGCATACAAAAGAATTGTGAGGCTTGGCTTCAAAATTGCTCATAAGTCACAAAACCTCAAGGGAATCTCACAGGTCACCCTAGGTTTCAATTAGACTGCAAAACCCCAAAACACCAATAACTTTCGCAAGTCTTCACCTGTAATGGTGCATTTCCTTAGTGCCACAAGTCCAACAGGACTCAGAAGAAAATAAAATTGTAACTCCTAAAATATAACCTAACTCAAGCCAAATACCATTTAGTTCTGAAAGTAATTCCTGCTGGGAATCTCACCTGCTTAATGATCTTCCATCCCAGATAAATTTAGATGACTTGGCAAAAGTGGGTTTATATCACTCTTAAAATTGTCCTTTCATGTAACAAGGGCTACTGTATATTTTAAGCAGTTTTCTTGCAGTTAATTTTGTTATTGGGATTCAGGATTTCTGGTTCATGGCCAAAGATCCTAACCATAGCATTGTTAATGGTATTGTCTTACCACAGGTGCTGGAAGCTGCTCAGGGAATGTGCTGATAAACCTGGTAGGGAAGTGTTTGTGGGCACAAAGAACAAGTTGAATGCAGAAAGATAATTAAGTACATAAACATCACTGTCCTATTTTTGTACTGTATGTATGGCCAAATGCCACTGAAAGAGTAAGATCCTCAGACCACTGACTAGAACTCGGGCACTCCAAGAAGGAATCATTACCAATAATGAATGCAAGAACATAATAGGATGCTCCAGACAGAAAAAGAATAACCTGTGTCTATGTCTGGAATAGGTTTGTGCAGAAAAGACAATCAGAGAAAGCCAGAAACCTTTTCCAAGAGACATAAGCTTCCTCCTCCAACAGACGGCTGGGGCTTACCAAGTGCACCCCATGAAGTGCACCTCATGAGTTAGTGTACCAGGAAGAAATCCTGACCTGCATGGCCACCAAAGATGAGAAAAATCTGTCTCTGTTGACTCACACAAACTTTACATGGGATAGTGTTTCATCACTTAGTCTCATTGCTGCAGACTTTGCACATGTACAACCTATGTCCCTTTACATATATATTTATGTTTAAAAAAATCCCTCCTACTAGATATTATTCTCACATGCTTAATCATTGTAGTCAGGCTGGAAGCTGTTGATAACGTTCATACAGAAAATATTTATTACTAAATTCTAACACTTAATTTCATAAGAAATTACTTGGACAGATGAAGAGCTGTAATAAAAAACACAACATTTTTCTGTAATTATATTACTTACTGACTAGTGTTATAGTAAAACTGTTATATTTCACAATACAGAATATTTAAAGTCCATCACTCTGATATTATTTTTCAATCACGCAGTGGAATTAATGCTAAAGGACCATTGTTGACCTGAAGTTTGATCATTCCTACACATAAAACTGGGAATTAAACTAAATTTCAGGTACTGCTCATAGCTTATATTTCATCTTGCCATTTTCTGCAAGTTTTATGACCATAATTTTCAATTATTTTCTTTTTCACTGGTCACTGTGGAGAAAGACAAGAGAGGAAACTGATTAAGGCTCTGTCAAGCCCTGTCACATTTAATAACTTTGGGTTCAGGCATCACCTCCTAAATCAAACAGAACTCAGGAGTTAAGAGTCCTAGACTTCCCAGACTTCAAACAGACATTTACACAGAGCAACAGCCAGGACTGCAGTGAGTCCAGTAGAGACTTGGGATATAAACGACCATAACAACAAGCATGATGAAGGCAATGGAAATATGAAATAAAGAACAAAACAAAAAGAAAGGCTGCTGGAAAATGGGGAAGAATCCCTCTGTCATCATCGCTCTGTCGCGCTCTTCAGTGTTGTATGTAACAACACGAAGCACAAAATAATGTAAAGAGAAGAAAGATATTTAGGTTAGTGGTCACTTTTTGTCATCGCTATCAAAATAAGTACTTGCACATTATAAAAAGTAATTTTTTCAAAAGGTTGTTGCTACACAGGGTGTAAAAGCAAGACGTCAAAGTTAGATTTTGAGATTAAGTACTAGGATCTGTATTAGTTTATGTTTCCTGTAATTCCTAACATTTCCACTGAGGGCAGGTTACACCTTAAGATAACAATTTTAACTGCACTGGTTTTTCTTTTAGGTAATTTGAAATCCTGGTTTAAAATTAGAGTCTTGAAACAATTTTAGCCTCAAGGTAAAAAAGATCTAGTCAATATGCCTACTAGGTGTTTCAGGAAGTATACAGGCTCTGCATATGAGATTCCTCTCATCTCACATTTGTAATCTGAAATGTAGGCACACAGTTGACACTAATCATCCCTTTATAATTTAGAAAGGGGAAAGCTGGTGTGTTCCCAAGGGTGATTCATTTAATCAGAAAATGAGTAGGGTAGCCTTTCGTCTGGAAGTGCTCAGTCTTTCTCCACTGCCTACAAAAAAAAAACCCTCTCAAGACAACCTCTGCGCAGTTAATGTTAAAAACAATCACTCATCTCCAAACATTTAAATTACTAAAAACAGACGAGAAAAAAATCCTTCCTTTTCTGTGGGCCCACATTAGAGATTATTACTTTAACTTTGAAATATAATGCTTTAAGATTAAAAGGTTTGCTAGCAGCCAAAGTTTCTAATAGTTTTCTTCTTTTGGTAGGTTTTTTCATAAACCATAAGAACTAAGAGGCGAGTGTAGGCCAAACAGTTATAGCAGTATGACATTTTCTAGACATTTTTTAAAAAATAAAACCAAATTATTTTGTTCACAACTTATAAGACTTGGAAAGAGGTTTAAATGAAACCAAAAAAAAAGAAGAAACTCTATAAGAGAAGCATGGACATCCACACAAGAAATCAAAAGATATTGTCCTAACTGTTTGGAAAAAAATAGATTTAAAGAAAAGATGAGAGAAATTGCAGAGTAACTCTGGAGATGAATGGCAGTTTATCACATTTGCACTTTTTTTCTAAGATAACTTTAAGCTCTCAAAGACTAAAACTCCTAGTATATGTCTCAAGAGGCTTCTTCATTATGGGTAATCTATGCCCTCAAGGAATGCAGTTTTATGCAGTCTTATACAGCACTTTGACTAAAGGATATAGATGGTGTCTCCACAATGTTATTTCTGGGCAAGAAAATAGACCTGCATGTCTTCATTTTCCCAGTTTCAAGTGAAATGTGAATTAATTTTTTCACACTTTCAGAGTTTAAAAATGCAAAAGGAGTCTGATGTCCCACTTAACACAGGCTGCAGCATTTCACTCAGAAATATCTTCCATACCTGCTTGTGCCTTCTTTTCCACACAAAGAACTGGTAATGAGACAGTGAAAAACTTCTACTCACTACAACTAAAGCTGAAATAGATCATGATCCAGTGTTACACTTTCCAGTAACTTACTACACAGTCTTTGGATTTTGATAGAGAAAGTTTGTATTTTTTCTCCTTCAATTTTCATCTAAAAAGAACATAAATCCATACAACCATTTATTAGAAGAGCTATTTCTAAAAGAATATTTGTAAATCTGTAGCTTCTAGATATACATGCAGCGAAGAGTATGCATTCCTTGCACATGAGGACACAAAAATATTCTTTGTGCAACATCATCATGATGAATAGTTGTCCTCTTAAGAGTTCACATAAAAAATACATCAGAATAAATCAGTAGTTTAAATAGACTATCACTTCCAGTATTGGCCATTACTGAGTGTTTCCAAGGGAAAAAAAAATGACTCAAAGTGCAACCAATGACTAATCAATATGTCACTGAATGGTATTCGTCTCCCCAACTGGTTAGTCCGTGCCTTGAAACACAAAGAAGATGGTCTCTATGATTTCTTTCTAACATGAAAACAAGTTATTAACTTAATTATTGTAGTTATTTACTCACAGGAGCAATTAAACTTCTCGGATTCCAATAACTATTTCAATATTCAGTATTCCATTACAAACAGATGCTCAGATTGGGACACATTTTGGGTGTGAAATGTATTTTCTTTCTGAAAAGCTCACAGGGAACTGGACTGTCATTCAGCATGCTAGGATCCATAACTTTGGTCATTAAATATTCCTTATGAAAAAAAGCAAGATAAGAAACACTTTGCAGAACTACTCTTAAAAATATTTTGTTGAATAAGAACTCTCTTGTTTAGTCAAGGTCTCTAGGCAAGCAGGAGACTAAACCATCTAGAAATATAAGTGGCAGCATAAACTAGTTCTTACACTGTTAACCGATAACACAGTCATTTTATTTATAGGTTAAAGGTGAATTAAAAAACACAGAGAAGAAATAAAATGTTATGGAGAAACAAAGTATATTTATATCTGTGGAGCAGCGCCAAGACCACTAGAGCCATATATAAATGACCCCACACAAGAAGGGGATTTCTTTTCCCCAGCGTGCCTCTGAAACTGTCACTTCCAAATATTTGATTAGATAAACTGCCTGCAATTTTTCTCTTTTGGATGATCTTTTACATCTAATTGTAATCCTAACAGGCCTATGTCACCATAGCCTTTGCCACTATAAATCTTACTAATGACAGCATCTCTACAGCTTATTTGTTTCATACCCCAAGCACAGCAAAATTGTCAGATCAGTTCATGAAGAAGTGACAGGCTATTGTTCTTCCTTGCATTCATGAACACCTCATTAATACAAATTTAATGCCCATAACATTTTAGTGGCTTTGTTTAGGTACAGAAATCTTACCACACTATGTAAGGGGAAAAAAATGTACCGTCACTTTACAGAACATAAGTGAATGTTCACAAAAATTTAATCATTATTTCTTAAAATAGAAACAAGACAAGAACCTAGCAACTTCATTAAAAACAATCCTTTCTGGCCATCTTTAAGGATAAATATTTTTGTTTTGAAGCAGAATAAAAAAAATTCTTTATGTCAGTCAAAACAGAGCAGTAACTTAATCCAGGTTCTGTAGTCTCTGCTCAGATTCAACTGACTGTAGGCTATAAAGATTCCCAAGGGAAGTTAGTTTCATTTGTCTTAGCACACATATTTAGTGTATAATAATTCACAATACAGAAGGATCTCATGCTGGGATCGAAAGAATACCTTTTAATAAAAGAGATCTGGATTGTAATGAAGCCATGAGAATTTCTAGTCAATGGTGTATGAAATACAATTTAAAAGTTGGTTATTCCATAACTTATGTTTCAATATCAGTTCAGGGAAAAAAGTAGACTTCACTTTCTTGCAGTGTGTGTCAACTGTGAGGAGTAAGAAACAGGCTACTGGAGCAAGTCTGTTCTATAGAGCCATAAGCAGGTAGACACTCAGTGCACTTCTAGTTTAAAGCAGATTAAAACCATAGTTTAAGCAGGAATTTACAGTTACATTTTTGGTAAAGTGTTTCCTCAAGTCCCTAGTCAGTCAGTAGCGCTAATATTTTTTCATTATTCACTTCATCTTTAAGGCCTACTGCTTTCTCCTATTCAGAAAATTACTGAGACAGAGTACCACAACCATAATTCTTGGTATGGAGCTGTTTCAGGGAGTGTAGGGAAGCTAAAATCTACAGCAAGTGACAGGATTGTAGTGTTGCTATTGGCACCAAAAAAATCAAACAAACAAACAAAAACCACAAAAAAAACTGTCAGAGAAAAGAAGACTTTTTCTGATAAAGGACTTTGAGATTTAGTATTGGAATTTATTAAAGTGAATTACAGATTAATAAATATACAAGAATTCAGTATGATGAGCTTGTAGCACATCGACCTCATATGCCTTCAACATACTGCCTTTGTTACATGCTTCAGTTTATAAACCATGTGGGCTTCCTCATAAGCATCCCAAGATGAGAAGGCACACAGCACTGTTCCATAGACTGCTTTTGTGACTGTAACATTGAACATATTTCAAGGTCCTGAAAGGATACTCCAATAAATGTAGACACTGCTTAGTGACCACATAGATTTCCCGTGCCTTCAACAGAGTTCCTACAAGTGGCTGTAGGAATATCTCTTCATGCAGAGAAACATCAAGGCAGCTTCTTAGTATTACCTTGCAAATCAAATCTAAAATGAGAGCCTGCAAGGTGTCCAAGGCACAACTGAAACCTCCTCTCCAAGAGGCTCTGGAGGAGACAGCATTTACAGCATCTTGTTTGCATGAATAATGTAAACCATGAGGATGATGTTTGTGCAGGGTGAAAAGTAACTGAATCATACTACCATGTATTCAATGTGTCCAGAGGGCTTTCTGATAAGATTTTTTTCAGTTTACAAGCACAAAAAGATTTTTTCCCATCTACTGGCTCTGAAAACTTCAACTGAAAGTTGATCTGAAAGTCAGGCAACCCTCCCATTTATTGCACATTGTAAAGACTTAGAGAACTAAACTGCACTCTAAATTACAGGTATGGAACTGCATTTGTCCTCAAAGTCTTCATTTCTGCCTTGGCAATTTGTCCCTGTAACTGAGGTTCCATTAACAACTGTTGATAATGTATGAGCCAGATGGAATCCATTTTGCCTTCCTATAACTACAGGTTCTGTGATTTGAGCAGAAGTAAAGCCGTAATAAAACCCTTTCATTCACAAGAATGATAACCGCTGCCACTGAGTCAGAAAAAGTAATTTTTATTCTTATTTCTCAGACACAACTTCTGGAACTACCATAGATTAATTGCATTAATGAAGGTGGTCTTCCCAAAGAATTTCAAATAAACTTTTGAAAATACAGTGAAATGGTCAAATCAGGAAAATACTGCCTTTCATATATGGCCTCCGGTATTGATTTCATACTAAAAAATAAGCAGAAAAATTCTGGCGTTGACTTCAGTGTGATCATTTGGAGAGACATCCCACACCTGTCAGCTGTGTGCTAACACACACTTCTAGTAGGCAGAGAAGCATGGGGAAGCTGCTCTGAGTTCACAACAAAATCACAGCTTTGCCAGCCCATTTGAAGTCACTGCTAAGGAGACTCAGGTGTTTCATATAGCAGGATCTTGGAGGCTGCTGTAAATCTATACGCCTCATGAAAATCTGTTGTTACTTTGGGCAAATCCCTAGCACTCTTTAGTCTACGTGACCCTTCTAATACAGAGACACGTAAAGTGATAGCCAGATTATTTCGATTTCTTCTCCATCAGTGACTACAATATTCCTTTGGAGTTACACTCTATTAGGCAGCACAAGCTGAGATCAATACTTGGATCTTTATCTGTTTTAACTTTATTTGCTTATTCCCCACTGTGCTTTCTGGGGGGGAATGATATCTAGTACTTTCTGGTTTACAGGATTTTGAACAGCACCAACGTAATATATCTCAGAACTATCCACCTGAATGCTAAACTCATATGTGTAGGGAAGAAATTAAGATAAATCTTTGTTTTATTCTTAGAGAAAGAAAGCATATTCTGAGTCTTTTCCTCAGTTTTAATCTTATCACATTGTTTTCTGCTTGGTTTATATGAGGTAAGAAATATCATGTCTTGCTGTAAAGCCTACTTTACAGTAGCCTTTGAGTTTGCAGACAATAGACCACAGACGTGGGGAAGCAGCCTACAGACCACTCCTGACAGACAGTCCCATCCCAAATTATTGTGCCAACTATGGTCACAATTGCCTTTCCCTCCTCTCCAGCCTCTGGACTACTGTCCCTCCATCAGAGCTTATTGCTGCTTAATGGTTTCCAGAAGAAGGGATAATGCAGTAGCTTTGGGCGAAGTCAGGAAGTTAACAGCTAGAGATAAGCGTCCTCCTCTGTGAGCAGCCTTATGAAAGCGGGGCCCCTCTTCAACTGGATGACGATGGCAAACAAGAGGCAGCAGCATCTCCCCTCAGCTCCTTACCAGCTGAGCACAGACGGGACAGGGCTAGGTCTAGGCATTTAGGTATTTCTTTAATGCTTCAGGTCTCCACAGAAAGGTGGGGAGAGCCCAGAGCTCTGCCGCCTATGACCAAAATCAGGAGTCCTTGATAGTAGAATCATGGAATCATTTAGGTTGGAAAAGACCTTCAAGACCATTGAGTTCAGCCACTAACCTAACACTGCCATGTCTACCACTAAACCATGTCCCTATACATCTTGTCCACACATCTTTTAAACATCTTCAGGGATGATGATTCAACCACTTCCGTGGACTGCCTATTCTAATACTTGATAAGCTGTTCAGTGAAGAAATTTTTAATAATATCTATCTTAACCTTTCCTGGCACAACTTGAGGCTGTTTCCTCTTGCCCTATGGTTTGTTACTCAGGAGAAGACACCAACACCCACCTCACCACAACCTCACTGCAGGTAGTTATAAAGAAGGTCTCCTGTGAGTCTCTTTTTTTCCAGGCTAAACAACCTCAGTTCCCTCAGTCACTCCTCATAAGGCTTGTACTCCAGACTCTTCACCAGCTTTGTGGCCCTTCTCTGAATGCACTCCAGCATCTGTGTCTTTCTTGTACTGAGGTGCCCAAAACTGAACACAGTACTTGATGTGTGGCCACACCAGTGCCAAGTAAAGAGGGGACAACCCCTTCCCTAGTCTTGCTGGCCACACTATTTCTGATAACAGCCAGGATGCCATTGACATTCTTGGGCACCTGGGCACACTGCTGGCTCATATTCAGCCGGCTGTCAATTAACAACCCCAGGTCCTTTTTTGCAGGACAGCTTTCCAATCCCTCTGCCCCAGGCCTGTAGCATTACATGGGGTTGCTGTGGCCCAAGTGCAGGACCTGGCACTTCACCTTATTAAATCTCATACAATTGGCGTCAGCCCATTGATCCAGCCTGTCCAGGTCTCTCTGGAGAGACTTCCTGCCCTCAAGCAGATCAACACTCCCTCCCAGCTTGATTATGTAGTACATGCCTGAGCTCATGGGCTATAGAGGACATAAGAATATAGGTATGGTGCTGTGCTAATGCAGCTCTAATCTTGGCCCCCTTTGCACATGTCTGTAATTACAACCCAAACACTTTCAAATTGCAATTTGACTTTTCACGGGAGCAGAAATTTGTTTTTGTGGCAAAGGTACCAGAATGCAAATAAATGACTGACAATATTCCTAGTGCTTCCATACCTTCCTGTTTGTGCTGGAACATTACAATAGAGCTCCTTGCCTTGTTTGTCAGTCTTCCCATGTGCAAGAAGTGCTCTACCCTCCTCAGGGTTGTTACAAGCCTTAGTTCATTTGAATACTTAGAGAATCTCTATTGGAGTACCTACACTAGGATTCATTCTTCCAATATACCCACACAATTGTGTAGGACTTTGTACTGCACCCACACACTGAGGAGGGGCATTCGTGCTTTAGCAACAAGCAAACATTCAAAACCTTTGCTGGATCAAGACCAGGGTATTCACCACCAGATGGCACCCACAGGTGGCCAGTTTTTATTCTCTTTAATTGCATACTTTTATGATTTTTCTTGTGCACTAGTGACTCGACATGAGGGTGTTAAAGACCATCCTGACAGCTGTGATTGTTTCTCTTTTGTCAGTTTAAGGAGGTCTAACATTTTAAAACCAAATTATTTATCATTTTTATCCAGATAGTCATGTGAAAATAGGCACATCAGCAGCACTACACAGCCAGATATGTGCTCCAACACCATATTCCCCTTTTGTTCAAATTTGCTACTCTACTGCATGTTCTTGTGCTTAAAGACCCACCACAGCAATGCGCATTTCATTTCATCCACATGCACTCCCAGATCACAGGACTGTGGACTGAGACTGAAAGACTGCACAGTATCAGAGGCTGCAAGATGAGATGTTGTAACTGCTTACCATGCATCATATCAATGACAGACACAGGTTAATAAGTAGGTCTGAGCACAACATCTGCAGCATCTCCTTCTGAGAACTTAGCAACAAATCACGCTAGTTTCTACAGTGTCAATCTGTTACCATGTCAGTAATACAATTTTCATTTTATTGTGCACGTTTCCAAGGCCAAATGCCACTCTGTTATGATCAGTGATATTCTCAGGCATCCAGGAAAGCTGAGCTAGATAGACACACTTTTTAACATCTTAATGTTTACAGGAACTATTGTTCAACAAAATGAGAAGCCACCAGGTGTGCATACTCCCAGAGAGTTTACTTGGCTTAAGCAGCAGAGCCCAAAAACTTGCCTCGGTGCATTTGGGTGTGCTTGTCACAGAGCAATAACCCCCATCAATGGGTGATGAGACACCCTCATGTCTATACTGAGTCACAGAATGAAGGAGTATAAACAGATTCAATTTAATAAGAGGAAAAAAAACCCACAACAAAAAACAGTGCTATGTTTTCTTCTGATATGTTACATCCAAATATCTTCAGAAAACTGCATGGCCATGTACTCCATACTCCTATGGCAACTCCATATTCCTAGCATCACAACTCTCCTATAATGTCTTTTGTACCTATGTTCTTTTTCACAGTTTCTCCCACCTTAACCCCCATGGAAGCCACTGTTATTATTAACTTAGAACAATTAATCTAAGTGCTCTCCAGTTTTCAGATATATTTATTCAATCTGATATTAAGCAGGTTCCACTATGAAAGACAGATTATGATATGAAAAGGCACGCGTACACATGCAGGTTTAATAGTAAACAGCTGTTCCTGCTATTTTAATACAAATTTTAGTAAACACTGACAATGAACTTCATTAGATAAATGTAGACTGCTTTTCTTTACTTGCACCCAGTGTGAGAGTGTGAGCTGGAATATGTTAAAGTATAACCTAGGGGACTATCACATTGTGCTTGCTTTTCTCTCACACACTCATCTGCACCTCGATACTCAAGGTGATTCTTACATTCTTTTCCATTTTTTAAAGGGTTAAAGAAAGCTGTTTCTTGGTTTGTTACCTGTGTAGTAAAATCAGGTGGTTTTAAATAGAAATATTCGTTTTCAGGATGCTCAAAAATCTATACATAACAAGTTTCTGCTTAATGTAAGAATGTCAAGAAACAAAATGGATTAAACAGGTTACAACTGTTTATGGGGAAGCACTGGTCAGCACACTTTGCACACAGGCTAACACCTCATCTTGCAGATTTTCCAAACAGAATGTAGACAAGGAAGACGGTCCATATAGAGCAGAATAATGGCAATACCCTGTGACTTCCCAGGATGCTTTTGTTATGTGTCCCCAACTGCAGAAATAACTAGACTGAACTCTCATGGAAGAAAGGAGAACAAAAATGAGGAGAGTTAAAAGGTTAAACAAAAAGAATAACCAAGGCACCCCAAGACAGTTAACAAAGAGCTCAGGGAAAAATCAGAAGAAATTGTTATCAACAGGGCTGAGTCAAGGAAATGTAACTGATAAAGGAAACACAGCTTTTGTTTGTCAAGATGAGAAAAAAACTAAAAGAGAACTGGTTTTTCCAAAAATACCTGAAAAAACCTCACAGCTAAACAGGTGCAAATTAAAACGTGTGCCTGGAGGCCCCTCAGTTCAATAGCTCTCAAGAAACTGCACTGGCCTATCTAATTTATTAGGCTATTAACCTCAAGAAACTAGCTTTTATGAAGCCCTAGCAACCAGCAACCACTAAGAGAGGGTCTTTGCTTACATACCACTTTTACATCCAGGGCCTTCGAGATTCTTAAGGCAGGTTTATATCAGACACACTAAGAACAATAAACTGCCTTCCCCTCACCAAACACCAGCAACAAAAAATAGAGAAGAGCCCTCCATACAACAGAGAGGATTTTACCTGAAAGAAACACTCCTGGAGACAGATGAGAGAAGCAAACTGTGACTGCTGCTTGATAAACAGACATCACCCTAAATCACAGTAATTAGTGTAATTTAGAGTCTCACAGAATGCTACAGTGGCAGGAATGAGGTATTGCAGGGCACAGTAAATTGGGAAATCGCAGATAGCTGCTAAAGGGTATTTTTTCATTCCTGTTTGGCATAGATCTGAGTGGATGAAAAGCGCTGATATTTCCCTGACTGTAACTGAGTACTGTCATGGTTTAAACCCAGCTGACAATAACCAAACCACAGTCACCCACTCCTCCCTACTTCAGCACGATGGGGAGGAGAACCAAGAGGAAACTGCGGGGCTTTGTGGGTGGAGATAAAGACAATTGAATAGACCAACACAGAAAATAAGCAGCTCTAATAGCAGCCAGGGAATACAGAAAGCGAATGCTACTCAGTGTCACTGCTCACTGCCTGGAGCAGCCACCATTCCCATGGGCCCAGCAGCTGCCCCCATCCCCTGAGCCTGATGCTTCCCAGAGGCTGACCATGCCTCCTCACAGCCTCTGGGGAGGGTTAACCCCACCCCTGACAAACCCAGGGCATGTACCAAGGCTAATACCTAACAAACCAAGAGTATGGCACAGGAAGGAGCGTGAGTAGGGAGAATGTCAACTGTAGGAATGAGGAAAATGCTCGACTGGCTCAAACCAAGAGGACTTAGACCCTGTAGCCCATGACAAGTCTGGAAACTGACCACAAGTTAGTGTAAAAGGGAGATTCTGATAGGTTTGCAAGTTTGCAAGTTTTATTCATTTATTATTATCATGTATTTATTATTATCATTCATTTATTTATTGTTTATCTATCATCCATTTATTTATTCTCTATTTATTATTTTATTTATCTATTATTATTGTTTATTTATTATTATCATTTATTTATTCATTATTCTTATTTATTTATTTATTTGTTCATTTGTTCATTTAGTTTGCAAGTTTTATTCATTGTTTTGGTCAAAGCTGTATTTCATATGGAGCCTTCTAAATTCGTAAGAACAGGAGTTCAACAGAACTTGAATGGTGGATTTTCTTTGTCCAATCATTTGTTTGAACAAGCTGAAAGATTGTCAAGACTGGACATTAGAGTGAAGTGAGTCTGGGTTTGAATTACAGGCACAACAGCTTCTCTAGGCTATTTCTGGGCTTTTCCTATACAGACTGTTGAGGGAGTGACAGTTTAGAGTGCTCAAAAACCACACAAATGGGCTCTCAGTGTGGGATGAAGTATCCCTTTGGAGAGCTAATTGAAAGAATCGGTTCCACAATACTTGTTCAAGGCCAGATCTCTATTGGAGATAGTTTGGCCAAAACAATTGTTGACAAAGCAGACAATATATGAATCAGCTGCATGAGCCAATCTCTGGCATACCCTTCTCCCTGCCTTGCTTGGGCTCGAATATAGAAATCCCAGACCTCTGTGTGATGCTGTGGTTCCCTGTGCAGCATCCCTACATTCTGGGCACACAAATCAGCCGATTCTGGAAATGTACTATGCTATGGGTTGTTTTCAGTGTATTGGAAAGGCCTAGAGTGAATCTCAAATGCACAATTCTTATATATAGGTTGACTTTGGAATGATTTGAGAAACACTATTAGGTGAAACTGCATAGCTGGAAGATGTTTAAAATGGAGGAACAAATCTATACATGTTTAAAGACTTAGTTGCTCAGCTGGATGTTTTCAAAGTCTGCAAATTGGGTGTTATTTGTAGTAATTTAAACTTCTTTTATCACATTAGAACTAGCTCTCTGTGGGAGAATGAGTGTCCTCCTCCTTTCAACACAGCCAGCACAGTTAACTAAGTCAAAGCAAAATGGTCAGGATGTTTTGTCTGCAAAATTCTATATTAAAGGATGAGCAAAAAATAATACGGTGGGAAAAGGAAGAACAATACTCTATATATGAATTTTTTTTCCAGGCTCAGATTCAGGTCCTTCAATTTACTGTGATGGTTAATGTCATGCCCATCTAAAAATAAATAATACAAACCTACATCAGATTAAGTGGTCTTTAAATTTTCTGTGCAAATTGAATCAGATTTGATCTGGAATTCACTGACACAAGCAGTGAACTCTAAAATGCTCTTTTCATCCAAACATTGTTCAGAGAAGAACTGCAGTCAAATTATTTTCACTGTTTGAGCCAACATAAATGTCAAAAGAAGGAAGATGCAAAGGAGCACATGAGGTCATACAATTTTCTTCATTCTTATAATTGAAGACACTAATGATATAGGTAGTGGCTGTTTTCAGGATGGAATACAGACATTTCCATCTATGTATTTTTCTTTTACTTTTTGACTTTTTTTCATGGCACCTGACAGTCACTGCAGTGCTCTCCACAAACTATAAACATAATTAATTTATTGTGGACCGTATTAAACTACTCCAGTAGGGGACATCACATGTACAGCTGTCAGCTGCAAAACTCAGTTTGGTCCCTCAGAGCTTTGTCTTCCACATTTACATTATGCTGCACCTGGAAGACATTTTTCACAATTAACAGACACATATAAACAGTAGCTTGAAAGCATAAATAAACATACAGAGGGGCTACTCATTAAGACTCAAGTGTTGATTACAGGCAGTTCTCAGCACCAGACAGCACTAGACATACAGCAAATGATGACCTTCTCTTCCCTTGTATTAATTTGTAAGTATCAATCATCTAAGTCTCAAATTTTTGCTTCTATAAGTCATTCACTTACAACCGTTACTTACTAGGAAATTGGACCTATTCCTCATGAGAAAGTGATGATCATTTAATATATCACATACAAATACTTTGCTCTGTATTCTGCCCAGTGGACTACACCAACACTATTTGCATATGTAAGTTAGCACTGTGAAACATCAATGTTTTCTAATTTGTTCAGCAGCTGAAAAGGTGTGGCAGTACCTCAGTCAGATTCTGTCTGCTGTCAGAAATAGATGACAATGAATGAATGGATGACACTGGATGACACTGATTTCTTTGTCTTTGTCGTGGTTTGGCCCAGCTAGCACAGCAGCACCACGACAGTCTCTCTCTTGGTGCCCCCATTCACCCCCACCCTCGTTAGGATGGCGGAGGCCCCAGCGAAATGGGAGTAAAAAGATAAGCAAGGTTGTTGTGGATTGAGACAAGGGCAGGGAGGGCTCGCTGCCAGTTACGGTTCTGGGCAAAACAGACTCTAGTACTCGACTTAGAGAGGAAAGTAGGAAAGTTTATTCTACAAGAAACAGAACGGAATAAAAGCAAAAAAAAAAAGGGAGTAGGATGATGAGAAAATTACAACCAGCACTTTAAGATCTCCCTCCCCCATCCCTCCTTTCTTCCTGGGCCCAGCTCACTGCTCCCGATATCTCTACCTCCTCCCCCCTCAATGGCTCAGGGAGGCAGGGAGTGGGGGATGTGGTCAGTCTCTCACAGATGGGCTCTGCCGCTTCTGTCTTCTCAGATGAGGACGACTCCTGGCATTCTTCCCCTGCTCCAACACGGGGTTCCTCCCCTGGGATACAGTCCTTAACAAACTTCTCTGGTGTGGGTTGTTCCCAACAGCTGCAGCTTCTGCCCACACAGGGTCCCTCACACGAGACACAGTCCTTGGTGAATATCTCTGGCGTGGATTCTTCACCGCGGTTGCAGTTTCTGCATTTGCAGGGTCCCTCTCTCGGGACAAGGCCTGCTCCGGCCATAGTGATAAAGGGCCCCTCCTTCGGAACACGGCCTCCTCCAGCCATAGTCACTGTCCCTGGCTCGGGGCCTTTAATGAAGTGAATCGCTGCCCCTGGTCCGGGCTCATTATCAAAATGAGTCTCTACCGCTGATGCGGGGTCTTTAAAGAAATGAAAATAAATCTCAGCTTCACCAGTTCTCTCCATAGAATGCAGGGGAGTCTCTGTCCCAGCACACCTCGTCCTCTCTTTCATCACTGACCTTGGAGTCCCCATGGTTGTTTCTCTCACCGTTCCTATTCCTTGCACCACCACCAGTCAGAAGAAAGAAGAAGGGGCAGAAGAAAGAAAGAAGATGGAGGAAGAAACCTCCCCTTCCGGCTTCTTCTTAAAAAGTGATCGTGGAGGCGTCTAATTGGCTCAGCCCCAGAAGTGGGTCTGGCTCTGAGCTGGGGAGAGTTGCGAGCAACTTCTCACAGGAGCCATCTTTACAGCCCCTTCCCCCTTCCCAGAAAAGGCTGTCATGTCAAACAATGACAGTCTTACATACTGATGATCACCAAGGAAACAAAATCCCAAGTTTTGGTTAATCTGAGGCTTTTAAAAGTCTACTGAAACTTGCTTTAAAGGAGTGTTCAAGAGACAAGAAGTAACCAGCTGTCTGTGGACCCAGTTGACTATTAAAATGGAACCAAAACTGATGATAAGTAAGCAAGAAAAAAAATATTTTAATCAAATAATATTTTTCAAAAATCTTAGAAAAGTGTAGAACTCTCAATTGGAGCTTTATTCTGCCCCGTTTAGTTAGTCCATTTTGACACTGATTTATAGCCCAATCTCCTCAGTTGGCACTAATATTTAAACTAAGATAATTCATTAAACTGTGGATAAAAGCTGAGGAATGCTCATTATTTGGACCAGAAAGCTGTTCAGATATTTTTCATGAAGAGATTGTTTTATCCTCTGATATAACCTGCTTTGAATGTGAACAGTTTTTTCGTCAGTTTTAATCTAAATTTACAGTGCTTTCCTCTCTTTAGTTCATCATTGTAGTTGTTCCATAACTGTGTTATTTGTAAGAAAAATAATTTTCTTTTGAAATAGTTTTTATTTTTAAAATAGGAATATTCTTTAAAAGTGGTTATATTTCATTTTTTCATATCTTATAGATAGTACAACATGTTCAGAAGGTGCAGTGTCATAAGTGGTTAAGCCAAAGTAAATTCATGCTACCCAGGAATGGAGCTCTCCTTCATTTCCTTTTTTCACTCCAGGTTGTATATTCCTGGACTCATAGTGTCACAGAGAAGCAGATCACAAACTCTTCTGGCTGAAAATTAGCCAAGAAAATACCTAAGAGGAAAAACAAAAAAAAAAAGAGAGAGAGAGAGAGGAAGGAGAGGAAGTATCTTTTTAGAGTATGTTACTGCTTCATACAATGAAATCTCTAAGAGATACAGATTCCCCAAGGGCTGACAGTGTACAAACCAGATCTCATGACGTACACCTCATGTACATGGCTGCTGTGCCTGGGCTTGTATATCAGCTGTACCATGCAAACATTACCACAGCATAAATATTTAATAATGGAACGAGACAATGTGATTGATATAACTAGAAAGCAAATCCAGTCATGTATTGACTGCACTATTCTACTTCCCCTGCAGCCTAACTCTTGGACTTAATGAAACAAAAGGAGTACATTAAATTCATGCTGACAACAACAACAAAAAAAACAAAGCAGGGAGCTTTTAGCTGTTCTAGGAGCCATCTGTAAAGGTTGGTTGACTTAAAGCAGCAGTTCGCCAAAATATTTATGGGGAAAATATGTGATGATGTAATGTGGTCATCCCAAATGTGTAGTTATAAACATTTTATAGCACACCACACATTGCAAGACACTATAAAGATTTTATGGCTATGCATTTGGGATGAGTGCTTTGCTTATGAGTGATGGAGACACCAGTGAGTTATGCAAGTTTTTTCCAGAGGAGTGACATGGAACATAAACATTTTTATAGCACTCCACATCATCTCATGTAGGAATTTTTGGATGGATCCTTTCAGTTTCCCTTTTACTCTTTCATTTTCTCTGTTATTTTACTGGAATAACAGTGATTAGAAACAATGTTGTATGAGAAGTGGCAGAACCCGTTTCCATCACCAAAGTGCTTCAGCAGCCATTTATATAATTAAGTTCTGTCCATTCTGTTGGTACAGTTGTGACTTACAGATACCTGTGTTATTGTCCATCATCAGTCCTTTTTGCACAGTCCCTACAATAACATTGCCCCTGTAGAAATCTGGGCCCCATAGCTACACAGTGACCTTAACAGAAGGCAGAATGCATGGATGACTTTGCCCACTGTAAGGTGAGGAAGCAGACAGAATAATAGGATAAACAAGATCAAGTAGTTCATACTGAGAAGGAACAACATGCAAAATATGAAAAATAGCAAAGCAAATTAGTAATGATGTTGTTATACGGGAAGTACTCTTTTTCTGCAGAGTAGAATTTTGATCTGAAAAATGCTACACAAAAAATTACATTTTGCCCAGCAGACTTGCACCCTAAACATTCCGTTTTACACAGAATCACAGAATGGTAGGGGCTGGAAGGAACCTCTAGAAATCTAGTCCAATGTCCCTGCTAAAACAGGTTACCTAGATCAGGTTAGAGAGAGAAAATTAAAAAATTCTGCTTTCCACCTCTGTTCACATACTCAAAGCAGCAAAGACACAGGGAGCCAATTTATATTTCCTGTTGTCGTGTATCAATAGGGCTGTTTAATAGGTTCCAGTCATCTGAGCAAAATTGGAGGACTTTACAGGTGGCAGTGAGGTGCAGTTCAAGGACAGCAGACTTGATATGGTATAAGTGAAGGCTTAATTTTGCTCTCCAAGCACTCCATTACTGGCAATTACACAGAAGAGAAGAAAAGAATCCACTGTGAACTTCAAGTCCAGGTTATGTTCACAGGGGCTGACAGGCAGGAACAAAATTAAGTGTCTTTTTCCTTGTTCACAGAAGACATTTGATATGGAAATCATTTACAGATGATAGGCACAGAATCCCGCAGTGCCATTTTTAGAATCATTTTTCAGCACAGAGCTGCACTTTACTAAGACATAATCAAAGGATTTGGGAACATCAGATGATACTACTACTACCTAATGCTATTACCCTTCTGCCAGAGACCATCAGTTTATGCCATTGAAGAGTAGGAGAAGCAAACAAACAAAAGAAGACAGATGAAAAAAATGAACCAATTGCTCTCTCTTTTCACCCAATGGCATGATCTAAGGGAGACCCTCAGCCTCTGCCTTGGCAAGATAAAGTTAGTGGTGTTCAGAGCCACCCACACTGGCAATGTGTGGCTCATCAAATACTCTGGGAGGCAATCCTCAAAACTGTACATGCTTCTCATACAACACTGAAACAGTGCTTTGTGCCTCACCTTGGACACTTTCCTGAATGTCTAACCTTCTTCCATAAGAACCTGAAAGCTTCAGCAGTGGGAGACAACTCAATCAGAGATGAAGAAGAAATGTTGGGGGAAGACATCCATTGATCTCTAGCCATATAGCTTTCAGAGCTGCATATGGGTTATGCATAGGTCTTATTAACAGAGCCTAGTGTAAAAAAGGCAGTCTCTCTCTACAGTTCATTGTATAAAATCTGGATCTGTGCCAGGTCCAGATTTTAGATGTGACTGGTTTGGGATCCATTGTCTCCTTTTTGGAAGGCATGGTGCAGAAAGAGTTATGGAGACTAATACAAGGGTAAATAAGAAAATATAGCTAATATTTTTTAAAAGACCAAATGAAATTTACTCCTAACAACAGAAAATGCTCCAAATGGAAGGGGTGGAAGCCCTTTTATTAGAGCCAGTTAATCTATTCGAGACTGATGTTCAAGAGCTATAATCTTGAACTGACAGAGCAATGGGCTACGTGACCTAAAGCTTTTCTGTTTGCTATGGGCCAGGTGGTTTTTTTCCTCCACTTGCTAGTATAAACATCCCGACATTTTGGATTGACAATTTAGTGAGGAAAAGAAGGCCCTGTAATCTGATTATCTGAAATTCTCCTAGACAAGAGTCATGCCTTGAGCTCACATCAGCTTACCACAGCTCTCCCTCCACTGTGGAACGAATTGGACCAAAGTATCACCTCCTAATCACATCCCCAACAGTTTCTGGCAACAGGAACAAACTCCTTCAGTGCCTCCAGGCAGATGGTCCAGAGCTTTCCCAAGGCTGCTGGGATTGACATGGGTCTCTAAATATCCACACAATATTACATAAAACAACCCAAATTTTCAGTGGAATACCAAAGGTGAATTTAAATTTGCCTGCCATAAACAATCAAACCTTCTCCTTGGTCCTGCGATGCCTCAGAGATACAGATACAGGTATGTCTTCCAGTTTTTCAACAGTATCTCTTTATGAGAGAAAAACTCTCATAACATTAGTGGGCATTGTGCATTAAGAACAGATCTTTCCTGAGATCATTCAGAAAAATGGTTACATTCATTTTGGAATTAAATATCCTACAAGAACAACAAACAGTGAGCACAGCAGTGAACAAAAGATAATAAAAAATTTTTGGCCTGATATCCTTCTAATACAGCTAATCACCCTGAAATGCAGAGAGGCAAACAGTAACAGCACTATGGTTAAAGTATTTGGCATTCCACATGCTACCAACCGAGACAGAAAAACATAACCTAGGACATGTGGGTTCTTCATGTAGACACGTTTTTCTCTTGAAAAGTATCATGAGATCTTGAGCTTCTATCCAGTTGCAAGCCGTAAACAAACAGATAAAGTGATTCATCTTGCTGTCTTATCCAAAGGAAAACATTTCCTAACAAATTACAGAGTCAAAGATGAAAGCCCTGAGGATGTATCTATAACTATACTAGTAAAGGAAACATGCCAGGGCCTGTTTTCTGGCTCTGAGATCAGCTGGCACAATACAACCATGTCCTTTGACTAAGTTCTCTTAGCCTCCAATGCAGGGTCATCCAAACTGCCATAGCAGGCATGGTCCCTGGCATGTGCTAAGCCTCATGTTATGCTGGGAATCTGAGAAAATGATAGTCATTTTGGGTGAAACGAGTGCCAGGGACTATTCCAGACAGTGCCTGGAATGTTGTGATGTTTAATTCAGCAGCATAGGTACAACCTAAGTCTTAATTATCAGAGACAGATTTAAATCTGTTGAAATCACATCGAGGCAGGGAGTTAGACCCGGGACTTTTATATATGGGAGTATCTTTAAACTGAGTGTCTGACTCATCATGAAAAGGAGACTCACTGTGAAAGTCACAGTAGGATTAAACATCCTGACGTTTGAAAGATGTTCAGATCTAGTTTATCTGGACCTGAGATTCTCCTTAAAGTACATCTGTTCCTGAAACACTCTGCTAACATCAGTCCTGAGTAGTGAATATAAGGTACTTCCCCTGTGTAACCACAGTTGTAAATATTAATGCTAAGAGATTATTTTCACAGTGTTTCTTTGGTACAATGAACAGATATAGAATTTATTATACCTGGAGACCTGCCTCTGAAAATCTTAAAAGAAGCATGAAACCAACCTTAAATAGCTTCTTGCTTACTAATGACACCACCAAGTCTTTATATCCTGGTCTGCAAGATTACAGAGGCAAACTGAAGCACATAGCACCAGCACAGATTTGTTGCAAACAGTCTCTGATTAGGTAGTCCAGTCTACACCTAAACATTTAATCAAATGCTGAGCAAAAGATCAAAGGGAATTAGAGATGTATAGCTCTGAAAGGAAGACCATATTTCTTTCCTCTTTGCCTCCTGTGATCCCCAATTCCTTTTAAACCAGTAGGAATTCCAGAAGACTCTTGTCAGCAACAACAGTGGATCCTGTCTGTGTTCCTGAGCTTCAAAAAGAAGCCACTCTTTAAGTAAAAAATCTACAGAAATCCATATATTCACTATGTTCTTAAAGTTAAACCTACTCAATGAGCAAAGCACTTTGCACAGTTACTCAAGAGAAAAGCAAATCACGTGGAGTAAATAACCAGGAGCAAAGCAAAAGGTGGAGCCCAGCAGATGCTAAGCATAGTCCCAGTGAGGTTATTTTTGTCTTTCCCAAGCTCTGTGGCTCCCCTCAACTCCAGAGATACAGCTACAGCTCATATTGCTCCCACAGCTGTTGCAGTCATGGAAATTGTCCCTGCAACTCCTTCTACTTCTGCAAAAGCTTATACGTGAGCAAAAGGCTGTAAGGCCATCTGTTTTACCTTTGAGAAGAGAGCAATCTCACTTCTGCTTAATGCAATAGCGTTAGCCTAATCTTTTAGAGAGGACTACCTATAAAGACAGGGGCAAGCATCCTGCCAAAGCCAGTCCTATGCAAGGTAAAAGTATTTTTTAAATGAAAAAAAGCCTAGGGGCAGAATGTCAGCTGATGGACCAACTAACATCTCAAGAGCACCGCAGCTGGAAAGCTTAGGAGAAGTCTCATAAAAGTTCTTCTCATTCACTGAGATATCTGAATTAGGGACACATTGCCTCACTTGTTTTTCCTCTCTGCCTATTTGCACTATAAATCCAAGGTCTGAAATTTAAACGGCTACTTGACATGTCTGTTTTAAGCAATTTCACATCAATGGACTTGCTTTGGCTTTGGTTGTTTACCAAAGCTATGACCCTTGAACTTTATTTCTTTACTAATCTTGTCTTTTACAGGACCCTAGAAGGCTGACATATGGATCAGTGTCACCAGAGTGATTGAACAAGGTAAACTCAATAATCCAGTCTATGTTTTTACATATTTACATAGAGGGAACAAACACAGGAGAGCTTGATCTTAAAGCAGAGGAGAATATGTTGTCCTGGTTTTGCTATATGCAGTCCTTCTACTTTCTCTGATGGTCTCCTTATTGCAAGATCCTAGAAGTGATGTAATAAACGTTACCTGAAAAATAAATGAATAGTTCATTTGAAGGCAACAACTGTATCCTGGGCTAACTATAAATTCTGTAACAAAAGAATTAAAAGTTATTTACTCAAATAAAATTTACTGTCAGGTTAAAGTAAGTATATTTAAGCTTCTTTATTTTGAAATATTTCAGCCTCTAAATATGCCTCCTCTGCTTCTACTTCAACAATATTGAAATAATCTTGTTTCTGCTCCTGATCACTGTTGATATAAACAGCAGAAAGAGCGAAAATGTTAGGACTGGTAGTACAGAGTAACAAGGCAACATTATGCTTCCTTCCTATCCCTGTTCCTATAGACCTAACTTCTGTGCTCTTTCTGTTTACTGAAGGTTAAAATAAGAAAAGTCAACACCCATCACCAAAAATAAAGAGTCAATAGAACAGCCTCTACATTCGTAAGAAATTCAGATTAAGAATTCAAGGTGGGAGGGCAAGGAGGTACTTTCCTCTAAGGCAAAAACTTAAATGTCAGTATAGATTATCAGTTAAAACCATGTTATTTTGTGCTTGTTTCTATGCCAAAAAATCCAAGCACAAGCTTAACTATAGTAATGAAAACATAGATAGGTTGCCGGTGTTATTTTCTTCAGGGAATTAGTATAAGCAGTATAAGCAATCTCTCTTCACTAATAAATCTGCACCTACATTAGAACATTTTGTCAGTATAGTTATAACACCAAACCTTTCCCAGTGTTGGGTAAAACCTAGTTTGGAAATCAGACAGAGAAATCCTTATTTATTTGCCAAAGAAAGGCCAGAGAAAATATTTACCTTCATTCCTACTTTTAAGAAATATTCAACCCCTATGCCATGTACATGAGATCTAACTGCAATCACTGTTTATATGCGTTAACACACAGCCTCTGCTTTTTTTCCTGTAGCCGTATTCTCTACATTCAAGGCTAGTCCCGTCACTAGGCAGACACCAAGCTCCAGGTGGCATAACTCAGACTTTTATGTGTTATGCTATAGGCTTATGCTGGATATGAATCTAGTAATTTTATAGATTATCCTAATTTGCAAAGACAAAAGCAAGGCTAAAACTTACTAACCAGTCATAGAGTCATAGAATCGTAGAATCATTTTGGTTGGAAAATACCTTTAGGATCATCATGTCCAACCACTAACCTCACACTGCCAAACCCTGCACTAAACCATGTCCCTCAGCACCAGTTGTGCAATAACAAGGCAACTGAGCTGGTCTTGTTGGTGTCCATCTCAGGGCAGGATGCTATAGGTACAAGGAACTGCTGTGAAGCACTGTTTATGTCACAAAATCACAGACAATATGTCCTTGTGCTTCATATTCACCAAGTCCTCTAAACATTTCCTGAACTGAGCATCATTAAAGGACTTGATAACATGTTTAAATCACAACTGGGTGCTTGTTTTTTGAATCGTATCATTCCCTCTACTCTCACTATTATCAAAATATTACCAAAACAGAATTAAAAGACTTGCATAATCACTATCTGATTGTTTCCAAATAAGCATATAATCTCTGTGCAAATCACTACCATACATTGGTTTCTATCACTTCTTTCCCAGATAATTTCCCCATTTTCACTAATATAGCTTTCTAATTGCTACCAGAAACAGCATTTCCACTGTAAACCTACTCAGTTCTTATCCACTTTTCTCATCATGTGAGAAAATGTCTCCCAGCCCCAGAAATCACGAGCTTCTTCCTTGTTAATCTTCCCTAATTTCACAATGAGAGCAATACAGTTTGACAGCATTGGAAAAGGGAGCTAGAAACTGAGAGCATGTGAAATTTCAAGCTTAAGTCTCCATCCAAAACTAAAATAGAGCTTTGGTTTTCAGTTCTATTGGTCAAGTAACTCCTACCTTCAGCTTCCATTTGATTTCCAGTATTTTCTGATGTTGGAAAAATACACAGGATCAGAGCCAAAATAAAGCAAGAGCTGGTTGTAATAGTATACTTAGCATTTTTGGAAATAAGAGGTCCCAAGAATTTGGGTTTGCAGTTAGTTTAGGTGGCTGGAAAATATATTTGTGTTCTTTAGGTGTTTTTCCAAACTGAGCTTTCAATGCTTTTGACATGTAAGTTTTGCCAAAATAGGTACCTTCACATTTAACTGGAACCCTAATCATCTCATATGCAGCTTTTTTCATCATTGCACAGAACTGTGGTATTCGCGTTGCTTTTGCTTTTAAAGGCACACAGTCCTACTATATTTCCATAACAGAGACTAATGTAAGTATAAAAGTAAATGCCCAGTTCTAACAATTTAACATATATCCCATACATTAAACCGTTGGGCTTCAATCCCACAATCTTACACAGATCTAAGAAGTTCAGTTTCCTTGAATTATATGGAAGAAATGAGGTACTTAAAAATTTTTCCTGGCATATTTTCAGAACCAGGTTATTATCCACACCAACATATGATCTTTGAAGTCTTTATAGGAAAGGAGATGGCCATTTATCACTGACTTGTGCAGTGACAAGATGTCACTCATCATTTCATATGCAGTAATATCTCCTTTCATGGTCTGCTCTCCTCAGGGTGTCTTGTTTTGAATCTGTCATCAATTTGAAACTAAAGCTCACGTGTTTTAAGCAAAAGAACAACTTCCACTGTGCTTCTTGATCCTCCTCAGCAAGTCCCTGTTCAGAGTGGGTCATGAAGGAGCCCAACACCTTTGTTCTTGGCTGCAGCTGAACCTGACATGTGAGTAGAAACTTATCCCTCCCGGGATGGTAAATACAATAGCCAGGTGCCATCACATATCCATCCCAGTGCTTGGTCAGTGCTGAGAGCAGCATGTGGAGACAGTTAGACCTCTAGTCAGACAGAGTGACTGCTTTTACCTACATTTTGTGCTCCCATGCCTCAGACAGGCAAGGAATAGCTCACAGAGGAGTGGAGTGCTTGGTGACAGTGATGTCTTAAACCACTGCAATTAGAGCTGCCCAGCCAATCCGTCACGGCACTGAGCCCCCTGTTTGACAGGGTGTCGGGAGTAAAATAAATGAAAGCTACACAAACCAAGCTATTAGAGCTAAAAGTTTTCAGATCTGTGTGAATCTCAAAGCAACATCTATCAGGGATTATTAGTGCCACCGTGAAGAATTAAAAACCTTACTGCTAAGATTTCTGTCACTGCTGTCCTACTTCCTTCTATCTGTCACTCTATCCTAATATTTTAGTTTTGCAATTACAAAATCTTGCCTCATTAACCACATCCCACCTATCAAATCCTTTTACCATCCTAGTATTTCAATATTTCATCATCCTAATTCCATTGTCCTGTTATATTGCTTACCATCTTTTATCAGAATAGATGGGTTTTACCTTAAGTTCTTTGACTTTCATTTTTATTGCATCACACTGTTTATGCACTGTGCATGTATTTGCATTGTCCTCTATAGACTATCTTGCATACACAGAATATTTAAATGGGAAAAGATTCAAGGACAAGTAGCGTGCACACAAAGTTACTCTACAGATTTCAGTCATTTTTGCTGAGCTAACTGAACAGCTGTTAATAGTTTACACCATCAATACAATTCCTGTACAAAACACAGAGAAAAACTTATTCTGTGCTCTGCAAAACTTTCTTTTAAATTATTGAAAATGTACTAAGGATATGTTATAATGACACATAGTAAAAAAAATTGCACTTAATTCAGGTGGTTTCTTAGAAACCTCTTACCCAATTGTGCCATATTTCATTCTTCTTTTTTTTCTTCCAATTTCTCTTTATTATTGAAGTGAATGATTCTTTCTGGAAACATCTAAAAGTTTTCCATACCACAATGCAATTACTGGTTTTAAACTACTATCTAAAATAAGTTATTGATATTGTGGTATAGACGACCTGACCATGAAGAAGTAGCAGAGGAGATCTTATTCTGGCTACTGGCAGAAGCCTCACATTCACAGGCCCTTCTCCTCATGAGCCTTGAATCATCCCAACATCTGCTGGAGAGACAGTACAGCAGGAAAGAAGCAATCCAGGAGGTTTCTGGAGTGTATCGAAACTTCTTCCTGACACAGAAGAGGAGCTTTGCTGGACCTGGTGCACCAGTTCTGGACCATTGGCTACAAGAAAGACATTGAGGTGCTGGAGCATGTCCAGAGAAGGGTAACAAACCTGGTGAAGGGTCTGGAGAACAAGTCTATGAGAAGCAGCTGAGGGAGCTGGGGATGTTTAGCCTACAGAAGAGGAGGCTGAGAGGAGATAGGATCACTCTCTAGAACTACCTTAATGGGAGTTGTAGTGAGGTGGGTTTCGATCTCTTCTCTCCAGTAATGAATCATAAGACAAGAGGAAATGGCCTCCAAGTTGTGCCAGGGGAGGTTTAGATTAGACATTAGGAAGAACTTTTTTACCAAAAAGCTTGTTAAGCACTGGAACTGTCTGTCAATGGAATCACCAACCCTAGAAATACTCAAAAGATACATAGATGAGGTGCTGCAGGATATAGTTTAGTTTAGTGATGGGCTTGGGAGTGTGAGGTTACTGGTTGGACTTGATGATCTTTTCCAACTGTAATGATTCTGTGATTCAAATTTGAACAAGAGCTAGTAAAGTGCTCTTACAAGAAAATCAGCATCCCCTTGGGATGTATGAAGAAAATCATCACCAGCTTGTTGAGGGAGGTGTCCTTACGCTCTACTCAGCACTTATGAGACACACTTGGGATGCTAGGTCCAGTTCTGGGCTCCCCAGTACAAGAGAGATATGGACATGCTGGATAGAGTCCAGTGAAGGGCAACAAAGATGAGTAAATTACTAGAGTATGTCATACAAGGAGAGGCTGAGAGAGCTGGGACAGCATATCTTGGAGAAGGGAAGGTTCTGGGGGATCTCATGAATGATGGGTATAAATACCTGATGGGGAGAAGTAAAGAAAACAGAGACAGACTCTTCTTAGTGGTGCTCAGTAAAAAAGCACATGAGTCAACAGGCACACACTGAAACACAAGAAAGCGTATTTAAAAATAAGAAAAAACATCTTAATTGTGAGACTGATTAAACACCAGACGGATAACCCAGAGAGGTTGTAGAGTCATCATCCCTGGGAGATATTAAAAACCTAACTGGACACTGATCTGACCTTCTCCAGGTGACTCTGACCTAAGCAGCAATTTTGGACTAAGCAATCTCCAGAGGTGCCTTCCAAACTCAGCCTTTCTCTGTGTCTCTGAACTATCTTTATTTGAATGCTCAATGAGTAAGCTTCAATCACCTAGCCTTAGGCACCCAGCTTGCACTTCCTTCAGTGCTCCAGATGTAAAGGTCAAAGTTCCTTCTCCAATCAATGGAAAGAGGGTAATGTCTGCAGTGGTAAATTTTATCTGCCTAAACATGAGGGACTTCTAAGTTAAAGTACAAGGTTGTTGTCTGAACTACATGGACTAGAATTATCCATTGATTTTTCTGCTGACCGAAGGCTATAACTCCAAATAATGTACTGAACAAGGGAATTTGACCAAAGTTCAAGTATTGCATTTATCAGAGAATTATTATTCAAATAACTGGAGCTGGTACAAAGGTCTCATCCATGGCTGAGTTTATTGTACCTTACTGTTATTTAGCTGATGTACTGTAATGTCTTATCCTTAAGTAAATTGTACATGTGCCTGTGTCAGTTTTGAGTTTGGGGTTACATGATGCAGATGAGCCCCTTTAATATTTGCTGTGATCAGAAAGAAATTCCAAGTCTCCATACAAACATACATTCCTGCTTATATCATCTTCCCTGCCCCCACCATGCTACTTCTACATCATATCTGAACAAGCAGTAACCAACTCAATAACACAAAAGAAAAAAAATGCTTTTTTCCACTAGATTGATTTTCTACTAGTTGAGCAAGTTTTGGCTTGGAGCAAGATCAGAGGAAGCACAGAGCTGGCTCAATAGAGAGGTCAGGATTGCAAGGCGAAAAACTGGAGGTAAAAGGGAGGAAAACGGGACAGAGAGTGAGTGGGTCAAACTGCCCTGGAGGCATAACTGAATCTCCAGACTGGCTCAAGCCCTGTCATATAACTTTACCCTTAGCAATCAGCAATCGTAATTCATAACACCCCCAGGCACAAATAAAAAATTTGATTCTTAGTCATGGAGAAGGGAGAACATGGCATTATAAAAAAGAAACCATAACGTGAATTTTCTTCTTTAAGCACAAGGACGGTGCAGCACAATGTACACAGGTATTGACATCCACAGGAACACAGAAGAGCAGACAATCAGGGCTAGTACCACTGACAGAAAAATACAGGGCCCTAGGTCATGTTGACAGGAGAGAAAGGCAGAGAAGGACCCAACAGTAGAGAACTTTTTAGATCTATGCAAAGCAGTTGGTTTGATATACCACAAGAGAAAGAATCAATGCAGGGGAAGAAGTTGTTCTAATAGCTGGTGTTTCATTTCAGGCTTGCACTCTTTTCCACCAATATGTTAAATGTTATAGTCCTGCATAATCAAAAAAACTGCTGAAAGCAGAATACTGTAACAAGTAATACGTAGCTCTGGTCTACATCTCCCAGGCCCTCCAGCAACACAAAATTGTCCTTGTCAGCAGTATCATGGCAAACTCATAAATTTTTTCAAGTTAAAAATATGAAATATTAAATAAATGAAATATAAATAAATTCAGCAAAATACCATGTCTGTTCATTTAATTCTACACATAAACTGTTTTACTTAATCGCAAATCTGAGGTGACTTGTTCAGGTTAGATAGAAATGCAAAATCTAATATGCCATTTTTGTTTCATTGCCCTGCATAAACAGAATAGCATATTTTTTAGTGTTTTGTCTCTTGTCATTTAAAATGCAGCCTGGACAGAAGCTGACAGCTCTCTCCATTTTTCTCTTGATATTCAGCTGTTGTTCTAAACATAAATTGTTCTTTGAACACTTATTTGTCCACTGTGGTGAAATACGTAGCTGTTACTATTGAATTTTATTTTAAAAGTAGCAACTTGTCATAAATTTTTCTATTCTTCCAGGAAAATGATTGTCTTCCCATTGTGTTAGGTAAAACTTTTGGAAAACCAGAGCTTTAAAAGTTATTTAAAACTAAGTTTTCATTTATTAACCATGAAAGAAGCTTTCTGTTTTAACAAGAGTGTCACTGAGTAACTATCATCTTGATGAGACAGATTTTCTTGGATTTGTATATGCAAAAAACAATGGGTATAGAAGTAGTTTCCTAGCCCATAGGTCTATTTAGTTTAACTGTTTGAGTGCCCATGGTTTTATCTCATGCCAGTCAGTATTCTCCTAGGTAATACACAGGCACAGTCTGGAGGATGCTACACGATTGGGACTAGTCCACATAGATACTTTGAACAGAACAAACTCATCTTGGGGAAGAAATGAAGTTAAATGTGTCAAGAAGAACCAGACTGCGAGGGACAGAACAGTCCTTCACCTCTTTCATTAAATATAGTAGAAATGGCTATAGAAATGGCCCTAGAAAGCATTTTGAAAAACTACCAGCCTGCGCAATGATAGTTCTTTGAAACCTAAACAAATCAAATAACTTCACTGTAGCAGCCCTTGCACATCAGGCAGTGACTGTGTCTGTGGCAAACAGTGCAGACATATAAAACATAAAAACAATCTCTAGCTAAAAATCATGAGGTATTTTGTCTTAGTCTTCCTGGTGTTATAATTTATTTGTTTTAAGCATCTAGTCTAGTATCTGTTGGGGAGAGAGGGTTCCAGCTAAAGTTCACTTTCCTGAACATATGATTAACAAGAAAACAATCAAGGAAAAGACAGGTAAGACAACTGCGAGTAAGAAAACACCAGATAGCTATATTTGTTTGCTTGTTTAGATTGCAAATAGGTGTTTTTCTCTCACCCAGTAATTCTATTAGGTGAATGAATCAATGAAAATTAATAAATTATTATACAGTAGAAAAGCATTGTCTACATCATGAGCAGGAGGGATGAAATTAACTTATTTAGGCAGATGACATTAAACAGGGGCTAACAAAACTTTTAAAACCTTTCCTGCTTCTTTAACTATTAGCAATTACGTGCTGCTAGGCAGCAGAATCTCAAGATTTTTTAAAGTGTTTATGATTTTTAGGATCCTTTGGCAACTTACATTTTAAGTTTCTATGTTTATAAACCAGAGAGCCACTGAGATCTATGAGTTCAATGCAGTTCTTGCGAGCATAGCAGGTTTCCTAGAGCCTTGGTCACATCATTTCATGGAAATCTCATCTTGCATTAGGAAAAAGACACTAGGATTCACAGCTCTGAAGAGCACAGTAACACTGTGCCATTCTCCTTTCCAAAAAAAAAAAAAAAAACAGGAAACAAAAAGAAAGGACTTCACATCTGCAACATTAATGAACAAGTGCTTCATAAGGTTCACAAGGGGAAGGGCTTATGATTTACAGAATAGGTTTATTCGTAATGAAGCTATGAGGAATGAATTTTGAAGTAATACAAGTAACATAGTCAATAAATAGGAGAAGGAAGTCTTAAAGTGATTACAGTTCTGATGTAATTGCTGCAAAATATCTAGTGAACTAGTTCACTTGGCTAGAACATGAGCATGAACAAGTGACTGAGAGCAGCCCTTCAGAGGACTTGAGGGTATTGCTGAATGAAAACCTGGACATGAGGCAGCAATGTTCACTTGCCGATTAGAAAACCAACCATATCCTGAACTGCATCAAGAGTGGCCAGCAGGTTGAGGAAGGGTATTCTTCCCCTCTGCTCTGCTCTGGTGAGGCCCCACCTGAGTGGAGTCCTCAACACAGTGAAGACATGGACCTGTTGGAGCAGGTTCAGAGGAGGCCAAAAAATGATCAGAGGGCTTGAGTACCTCTCCTATGAAGAAAGGCTGAGAGAGTTGGGATTGTTCAGCCTGGAGAAGAAGAGGCTTCAGGGAGACCTTATTGTGTTCCTTCAATACTTAAGTGTGGCTTGTAAGATGGGGGCAAGCTTTTTAGTAGAGCCTATAGCAATAGAACAAAGAATAATGGTTTTAAACAAAAAGAGGTTTCAGACTAGATACAAGGTCTAAGATGCCCCATGTCTAGAAACACTCAAGGTCAAGTTGGATGGGTGTCTGAGCAACCAGATCTAACTGAAGATGACCCTGATTATTGCAGGAAGTTGTTGAACCAGATGACATTTAAGTGTTGTTTCCAAACCAAACAATTCTATGATTCTGTGATTCTAAATACAACTTCTACAGAAGTGAGAAGGGAAAAAGAGCAGCAGATGTTATCTTGCATTTGAAATGCAAGGCAGGTGACAGCATATATAAAAAAATAGATAAGCAGAACTGTCCAGCTAATTAACAATAGATATGAAAAAGGCAACTTTTAAGAAATTTTGACAACTGATAGCTAAGATCTAAAAAATACAAAGTGCCTTAAAGAAAAGTAAATTATTTCAGGAAATTATCTCAGTGCAGATAAACAGAATAAATAGGACAACAGTAGGATGTTAAATGATGTTCTCCAGTGATCTTAAAATCAAATTACATGGAAACCAATGAAGAGTAGTTTGAAACAGCATACGCAGATAAGAGGAAACAAGTGAAACAACCAAGGTCCAAAACGAGGTCTCACAAGCAAAAGAAAACAAAGGTATTGAAATGGAAGCCCAGGGAATGGAAGCCAAGAGAGAAAAAAATGCCTTTATGTCAAGCAGTTAGTATAACTATCATCAGCAAGAAAGCAGTAAGAACTCAGATGCAGCATGGAAAAAACAGACTAGAAAATACATTGATCAATTATCTGTTTCCACATCAGTTGGGCCTAATGACTTTAACTCTGATGTGTGAAAAAGAAGTACCTGAACAACCTGGGAAGCATTAGCAGCTGTCACTAAGAGCTCATGGAGGACAAAGAGTTATACCAGGAATTAAGGCAAATGCAAGGCTGACATTCTTCTTTCTTAGGAAAAAAAAAAAAAAAGAAGAAGAAAATAAAGGAAATAATTGGCTTGTAAACCCCTGGAAAATAACAATGAGATAAACAGATGTCAAGAACAAACCAAGTCAAGATAATCTTTCTTCCTGTGACAGGGTAGTGGTTCTCAGAAACAGGAGAAAAGCACTACCTTTGACACCCTTTGATTGCAGTAAGGCTTTTGACATTGTCTCACAATGTGACTCTCACAAGCAAGTGTTGATTAGAAGGTGCACTGCCATACCGAAGAGGTGCATCTAATAGATGGATCTCCCCTAGGTCTTACATTTGCACAACTTAATGCTTGGATAAAGGAATATATACTATTGCTGCAGGAAGGCTTGCAAAAAAATCAGAGGACAGGATTAGAGTTCCAATCTAAAGCCTCTTACCAAATACAAAAAATGGTCAGGAGGAAAAAAGACACACTGCAGTCAGTACAAACAAATAAAGGTCTATGCTTAAGTAAGAATAATCCATTACATAAATACAGAGTGTGCAATAGCCACTTCAGCAGTCACCATGGAATAGGATTTGGCATTATGAATTATCTTCTGAACTTGAGTCAACAATGTCACAAAGTCACAAAAAAAAGGTAAATAACATATTTAAACTAAAGGCAAACAAGATCTGTAAGCATGAGTATCAGGTATCAGCATAGATGAATGCTTCCATTAAGCCATGAAGGTACAGTAAAGCACAAGCACAGCATAGAGGAGGATATTATCATATCTTCCCATTGGAATCTTTAAGCATAAGTTGGACAAGCACTTGCTGAGAACTGTAGAACTATATCCTGCCTTTGGACAGGCGATTGGATTCCATGGCCCTCTAGATCCTCTCAGCCTTACCACTTACATATTCTGTCATCAGCAAAACTGTCCAGAACAGCTTAACATTGCAATGGCAGCACTGCCTTCAACAATACTTCCCTGACATTTAGAAAGAAAGCAGTGAGGGGTGAGTGCAATCCTCTAAATGGAACATACAGTGAAAACATCCTTCTTCTCCTATCTCTATGAGTTCTGGTTTTATAAGGAAACTCTCCACAAATACTGAACCTATGGTAGAGTGCTTTGATGCTTTGAAACTGAGACAGGCGTATATATCCTGATTTCCGTAAAAAAAAACATTTTTCTTGCATTTTGTCTCAGGATTTGGACCAAAGAAGGACCAAAGCAGAGCAGTCTGGCAACCAGAGACTTCAATAAAATACCTGTACAAATGAAGTGACCGAAGCAAACAGAGTAACATCAGGATTTGTAGGATATGTGGACAAATTTGACTCCCATCCTCCAAAGAAAATGGCAAAATAAAATCAAAATTAAATTCATCAATAGTGGTAGAATAGGTGGATAAAAGGTTTTAGAGACCTTGGACAAAAGACATCACAAAGAGCTGTGGGAAGTCCCAGTGGGCTGAAGATGAAGGCTTTTCTCTTTCTGTCACTGCCTCCCCCACTTCCCACTTTATCCCAGCAGATCCCCTCTCTTCCTTTCCCAGGAGGGACTGAACCCCAGCCTCACCTACATTTCACCCAGCCTCTATAATTCAGTCACACACAAAAGACTCCATCTTCCTTCTCCCCCAAGAGCTTCTCCTGCTTCCACTATACAGCCCCTCTACCTCTAACCCCAGCTTTTCATGTAGTTCCTTGCTGCACCTCTCTGGGCTACTGGGCAGGGCAGGACAGGAGCAGGAGGCAGAGAATGAAGCAGGGCACCAGAAGACCAGTGGAGGTCCTTTCGGGCAAGGAAAGAAATGAGAAAAGAAGTTGCTAACTTCAGCACTCTGCTACTGCAGGAAGCTGCCTATGTTGAGTTTATAGCAAGACTAAATAATCTAGCAGCTTTGAATCTTCTTTGTTCTTGGGGAGCAGCTCAACCTTCTTGTCACCATACTTCTTGGTTTGGATTAGTTTGGGTTTTTTTCCATAAAATAGTTTCAGTCTGCATAATGGATGTTCTGATGCTGTAGACATCTTCATCAGTGAAAGCAAAACAAACAGAAATAATTTGGACAAAATCATCAAGAAGAATATGATGCCTCTTTGAGATTATTACTGAAGAAAATTTCAAGGAAAATAAATTCTTACTTAATGAAATTGCATAAATAGCACCTGAAGCTACAGGTAGTGAAACAGAGCTGCTACAGCTAGAATAAACAGCTTACATGCACTTTATACATAGAAATTAGAATTCTTTCCATCGTAGCATTCTTGAGCCTTACACACTAATTTAGCTACAATGCAGCAGAGCTTGCGCTGCAGTAATGGAATATTGATTGTACAATGTTCAGAGACAAAGAACTCATGTTGCTGAACTTTATACACATGCATGTGGTTGCAGCAAGAAATGCACGTCAATATTCCTTGCCAAATATATCCAACCACCACTGTGTCTGCTGGTGATCTCATTACAAAATAGAGAATTTTTGGTGGGACACGGTCAATTTTACATTAAACTAAAATGCCAGTAATAGAAATAACCTTGAGAAAAGAAAAAAATTCAGTGTTCAAACCCTGGAAAGTGTGATGTTCATTTAATTCTACTTCTTTGCTAGGTTTTTAGTGTATAGGAATATACTACAGAGTTGCCAGGAACTTTATAAAAACAAGTAATATCCCTGTAGTGCAGATTTCACATTCAAAACAGCTTGCATTTCTGTAGGTCTTCATTGGTTTGAAACTCACTGTTAAATGAGGGATAATGAATTAGTGGTCACTGTGCATGCATTTCTCCCCAGAACAGCTTCCCAATATGCTTCTTCAAAACAAATCAATCATAATACAGAAGTAATTTGAGTTATTAAGACTGCTTGCCTTACACTCCTTGCTCTTGCCTTTCCTACAGGCCACAGATCATACTCCACAGCTGAGGGGCATCCACTACTGCTCAGCTTCTTGCTGCATTTTCACCACTGAATCTAATCATCCAACAGGTTCTCTCTTAACTCCCCTGTGAGATTTCCTAACAGTGCCACGAATATAACACCATTATTACGTGCATTTTAAGGCAATTTCTATATAATGATAGTTATAAAAAGTTGCATGCATATGTATGTACCTATGTGTGCATAGCTTTTGAGGTTTTATTTCATTGGTGGTGGTGCAAACAGTATTTAATCAGCTAGCACTGACAGCCCATAGACAAAAGACTGGAGTGATGGTCTGATCCCCTAAAGACAATTTCCATATTTCTGTTTTCTCATTTGGAAGAGAATAATATTATTCTGTATTATTCACTGAGCAATATGCTACCAATGATGTGTTACAAACATACATATCCATTGAGCATACTCTCAGATTGCAAGTTACCTTTAAAACTCTTTACTCTGTTAAAAATACTGGAAGTAACTTCAGGACACTCAGAATATTTGCAGTGATTTTTAAATTGTGCAATGCACAGAACTTTATAAGTAAATAGCTTGTATATTCCCATATTTTTTACTCCAGATATATTTCAGTGCCCCAAAGCATAGTGTCTACTGGTAAAATAATAGCATAGAAATAGAATGAGAATCTGCCTCCATCTCATCTCCCATTATGCTTTTAGCACCCTTTCATCTTGCAGAAACAAATGTTGACTTCAAGGTCATATGTACTGCTCCCCACCAATTAACATTTCCCACTACAATATACAGTAGAGGAGCGAAAAATGTTAGAACCTATGTATTTATAGTCTCCTCTGTGTTCCCATTAACTGTTAACTACAAGATGTGACATGATTACTTTTAATCTTTTAGAAGAGGAGAGCTCAGTACCATTAGCTGTTCAGCTTCAACCTTCCACCAATAAAAACTTTAAAATGCTTATAGTTATTTAGAACCTAAACATGTCTTAATCTTACCTAAGAGGAAAAATACAGTATCTGTCTTTTTGATTGGTATTCATTATGGTCTACTATGTAATTACCTTAAAAATGTTTACAGAAGATACTGCTTGCAACCAGCTTTGTATCTCTTTGTATTGTCCCTTCAAGGCATTAGTTACATGTACTATAAAGTACAAGAAAGATGCCTTTACTACCACAATTCATTAGAATGTGCTAAACAGTGCCAAATGAAGGAGCATTTTTTCACAGACAATTATTGTTATTACCTAGTGCAATTTACATTTTGCTGAATAGAAAAAAAGGCCAAAGTCATCTTTTAAAATTAAGCTTTTGTGAAAAATAAGTTTGATTCTAAAGCACAGAGCAGAAAATGCCTGAAGGCTCTTTAAATTTGCTGTTTTGTATTTGAAATCCATTAACCTGCCACAATGACCAGCTTAACTAATCTTCAACATTTTTACAAAAAACGTGTGCCAGCCTTATCTACCATCTAAGACATCTGCATACAAAAATAAAGGTACTTCTGCTGGAGTAACTAATTGGAAAAAAAACCACTAATCTTCCTGCAATTGGAAATATTTTTTTAGTGGATGGACAAGGGACACTATTACAGTTTTCATTTTGCATCCAACACTTTCATAATTGTGAGGATTCAAAAGACAAACTCCAGCCTAAGTTGTTATTGAGCTATTTCTGAGAGCAGAAAATGACGTAGAAGGGCCTATCTGGAGTAGCCTCCTTCAGATTTTGACTAGGGGAAGTTCAGCTACAATACAGACATCAAAGGAAGCTTCACGTGGAATGGTGTTCTTAAGCCCACTGAGGGAGTGAGGGGGTAGCTCCTTTTACTTGTCCGAATCCTTGTACCTGATAAAGAGCAGGCTACATCTTTTCATACTTCCCTGGAGAGACTACAGAAGGAAGAAGTTGTAAGACAAGAGATTTAGTCTCAATTACCCAACATGGCCAGATTTAGAGCCGTTTCTCCAATGTGCACACAGCCCGCTGAGCCCAGCATTTGTTGCCAAGCCTCTTTTCCATCACAGACAAGAGGTCTGCCTGAAAGACTCTGCACTTGAATACACAGAATTCAGAGTTGAGATATGAGCATAGTAAGATTTCAGTAAAAGGAATAATGAAAAGTCACACTCCTTGCATATTGCATGTAAAAACCCATAAACTTCTTCAGAATAAAAATGACAAAAGCTGGAGAAGGCTTTGGGGAAGTCTCTGAGTCAAGGAGTTCTGTAAAAATATAAATTATTAAAACTGCTTTATGTGTAAACAGAAAGCATCATCAGAAAAGATGGCTGCAGTACAGATGATGGAAGAGTCAGAGAGATCAAATTTCAGAACTCTTTAGTTCAGTGAACTACAGTAATTCACAAACAAAAACAGCACTTATGCAAGGCACTGAGATGCTGTGACATGATGCATCTTGAAGATTTCTAAAGCAAAGAGATGTTATACTGAGAAACAATGTGTTGCTTTTAGCTACATCTCAAACAAAATAGAACTATGAAAATGCATTGTTAAATATCAACAGTCAGCTATGATGGCATCATCAGAACTGAAAGTCCAGTGAACTGCAGTACTTACAATATTCTTCAATATATGCTTACTTGTAAGGATCTTTTATGGAAAGTCTAACATCAAAACCAATGGAGTGTGGAAATCATGGTCAGAGAGCTCTGGCTCTCTTACAGACACTCTTCCTTCACTAAGGTGAGGAAGTTGTTTTCATTTTTCAGTGTGTTTCCTCAAGAGCCACATTTATCCTTTGTGTATCAGATGGACATCTGTATCATCTCCAGAAGGTCAGAGAAAAAATAAACTCTGACATTAGAGTAGACTGCAATTTATGTGAAGGAAGATAGAAAAAGAAAACCGAAGAAACGTGTTTAGACATAGCTGTGCCTGGCAAGGTATTACTCTCTTTTCAGTGATAAACCGAGTCTTCTGCAGTTAGTCCATGAGCAGAAGAAAGGAACTAATTGAGACAAATCTAAGAGAAGAGATGGCTGGATTTAGACTCAGAAGATGATATGTCAATCACAATTTTTCTCTAAGTATACAGGAGAGAATGTCCAATAGTAGAAAATACATGCCACAAATTTCAAAGATTTTAAGAAAAACATTTGGCAGCCTGTGATGCGATTGACTCTAGACCAAGTTAAAGTAAAATAGCATGCCCATAAAAACAGTTACCACCATCTGGGTTGTATGGTAAGATGCATCTTGCATAGTCAAAGGAAATGCAGATTTGATCATTTTTACACTGGTGTCAAATGAGGGTACATTTCTGTTTAGAAGTGATGCTAGCAGCACTGTTAGAATAAACACGTAGCAAGGGTAGGCAGACACAACACTGGCACTGCCTATCTTGACTGCACATTAGAAGAATTAAGTTTCAAATAAATATATTACTTTTCCCAGTAACAGAGGAGCCAGTTCTCAAGCTGTGGCCAAAACAACAACAAAAGCTAAATCTATGACAAATTTAATTTAAAAGGCCCACAAAGTTTCATGAGAACATATTTTCCCCTCTCCTCCTTCCCTGAGTGGACATTTTGCCAGGCTGCTAATAGTTTAACCCACATCAGCCTCCTCTCTTCTGGCATCCCAGAAAAGGGCAGCTCCCTCACTCTCAGAAGTCATCTCACATGAAAAATAGGCCATAGCCCTTGCCCAGCTCAACCACTCCAACATCCTCTCCTAATATGAGGTGTTCCAGTAAGACAAATCCTATATAACAAGAAAAAATCAGATTACATACTTTGAAAGTGACAGGATTTTTTTTTTTCCAAAAGGGCAAAACGTTTCTAATTGGTAAGGGCAAACTACAGGCCCTCAATCCCACTTCCAGTTGAACACACTGATGTGAAGTCTGGAAATCTACCCATGCACAAGAAAGCATCAAAATGCCTTCAGAAGCACATAAATCAGAAAAATAGCAGGCAAGTAGGAAATTAATTTTTAATGAATGTTATAACTGGTCACAGAGTTCAACAGCACTCTATTTCCAAAGGTAACTAGAAGAAAAACATCTGGGACATGTTAAAAACGAATGCAGAGTCTGTCAATGACAGTGCATCATTGAGCAGATAAAGGGACATTGAGGAGGATGATGGACAGTCATCTATTAAACAGCACATTGAGGGAAAATACAACTCAACAACAGAGAGCAGCAAAAAGATACAAAAGAGGGATTCTGCCTAAGACACACAGGCAGAGCTCTGCCTGTGCTTAAAGGAATATTTACCCATGCAGGAAAGACTCAGAGTGGTCTATTGACACTTACAATAAATGAAGATTTAATTCATCACATTGCAGTAATTGATGCAGTACACTGACTTGTAGTCAATTCTAGGAAGCTTCTGGGTATAGTTTGTAATGAAACCACTGAAAAATGGAATTCAGTAGTCAAAGGGAGAAAACTTGAGTAGACAATCTACTCTTGTGTCTGAGGAGATCGGAGCAAACAAATTCCAGCCTCATGAGGTGTAATAAAAATTCCATTAATTTCAAAAGCATCCAATTGTCTTAGAGTTGCAAAGAGGTCCCTCAGCGACAGAAACAGAAATAGGGCTCTGAACAAACAACTCAAGATCACTTTCCCTTTTGTTTTTTTTTTATTTTATTTTAATCACCAACTCCTTTAATCATGCAAAAATACCATTTGTACAATTCCTTACTAAGGAAAGCAGTCCTCCCTCTTTAAAAATTTACAAAATGTAGCATTCTAAAACAATCAAGATTCATTTTTTAAGTAAATCTCTTTATATTATTTGCTAACATTAAATTGATGATATTGCAGTTCTTAATTATTTGGAACCATTTTAGAAAAATGTCTTTTCTGTGCATTGCTAAACTTCGTACTTTTGTGTGGCTTTTCCTATCGGTCTGAATAAAAAAAGACTGTAAATACAATACTGAAGCAACATCAGTTTTTTACCGAACAATTCTTTTCATATGTTCTTGCAGAAGTTGTAGATGTATATTTTTCTTATGGATTTCAGTAGAGTTTGATCTCTTTTTTACTAGCAACTTATATAAATGGCACATTCATTAAAAAAAAAAACATTTTTTTCTGGTTTTGCAGATTGTGTAAGTTTAAAGATAATGTATTCTGTACCGGCTTTCCAATAAGATAAAACATATAAAGACATTATACAGTAATTTGGGTATTTTACTGACTTTATATTCTGGCAGTATGTTTCATGCCTCATTTGGTAGAAAACTCATTAGACTATTGCAAACCATGTTTTAATGTTGAGAATTCTTTCCCACCTAACTTGGGAAAAACTAACTAACTGCCTATTTCCTTTACTTTCATGTTTGAGTTAATAAGTTGCAAACTTTTAACTCTTTGGTTTGCTCTGGTCTCCTTTGCATATCAGGTACTGGCAGCTCTAAATTTTGAGGGAGAAGTGAGAGATAAATAAATTTTGGAATTTTTGGAAAAATCATGGAATAAATTTCACTCTCATATATTCTATATTCTTATGGAGCATTATATTTTATCGAGTTGTCAATTTGTACCAAGAGCATTCACTAAAAGACAGATATATCAAAAGGGAAGAACATCGAAGAAAAAACAGCTGAGAAGTTTCAAACTCAAACAAAGTTTTAGCCCTGATTTTGGACTTGGTATCTGAAATCAGTTGGAAGATCTATCTGCTCCTAGATTCTAGTGTATTCTAACATCAGACATAACTAGATTGCTACAGTGCTTACAAAGTGTAAAATAACATTAGAACTGATTGTGTGGTATGTATGCATGCATATAGGCATGCATGTGCAGTATACACAGTGATGAACAGTCCTACACTAGTTTTCCCTATCAACTGAGTGACTATCCAACTAGTAGGAACTCAGGAGTGAGTCCTTCAGTAACTCTGTGTTGCAAGCTCCAAGACACCTAAGATACAAGTGAGCTGCAGCCCTGGCTTTAATATTCAGAGAACTTATTAAGTCTAGATCTGAAAGTACATACAGTATCTTGTTTAGGTCATTCAATAAGAGTGCAGTCAGTAACATGTTATTTGTGATTACAGAGCAAGAGCTGACAGGACTGTGGTTGTATCATACATAATAAGGGGTGGAAAACACCAATTCCAGTCTTGCAATGTAGCTATTTGGGAGCAAAATTTGAAATTTTTGGAAGAGGATAAACTTACAGTCTTGAGGACCTGTGTTAGAGGATCTACAACACAGAGAATAAAAGCCTCTCAAATATTACATTTTTTCCTAAAATTATACTCTTAGGTAAGATTATAGGATCAAAGAATCACAGAAAGTTGAGACTGGAAGGGCCTTCTTGAGGTCTTATAGTCCCAACCCCCTGTTAAAGCAGAATTGCCTAGATCAGGCTGCCCAGATCTATGGCCAGATAACTTTTGAATATCTCCACGGATAGAAGCTCCACAACCTCTGGGCAATCTGTGGCAGAGCTCAGGCAATTGTCACAGGATAACTTGGGCTAAATGAGCGTGTTGCCCCACTGGTCTAATGGGGAAAAGCCTTTTCCTTATATCCTATCTGAAGCTTTCTGTCTTGTTTCAGCCAGTGTTCCTTGCTTCTCTAGTTTCCTCTTCTCAATGACCTCCTCATAGGTACTGAGGGATTGCTGTTAGTCCTCTCAAAGCTACCTCTTGCCAGGTGCAGTCCGTCAGCTTTTCCTCACAGGGCGACCCATTCCCAGGGGTTGTTGACTATGCATTTGAGATTAGAGTGCAGTCCATCCTCACCAGATCACTGATTAAGATATTACATGGAACAGGTCCCAGGACAGACCCCTGCAGTACCCCACTTGTTACCAGCCTGCAGGTTAAATCCAATCCTCCAGTTGTGCAAATTGTCCCACCCCATCTCAGCTATTCCAACAACATTGAAGGTTTGTGATAGCACATGATGCTCAAGATCCTCCTGCTTGTTTCTCTATGTGGATTTGAATGACTACAGTTAAGGGAGTGTCCCTCACCATAAATTCTGAAACAGGCATTGAGCCCTCATAGCCACTGGCACCTCTCTTATTGCAATTCTTCAGCAAGAGTGGAGCAAGTAATCCACATGTTAGTCCAAAAGAAGTATTGAGAAAGCTTTATGAGGAAAAGTGTATTTATTTATCTCCGCAGATTTTACCAGGACTTGGTATGTCATCAATTCTGATACAAGTCATATTTTGCCTGAGGTTCACATGTACACAGTACACATTACTGTCAGCTATTAGGGAGATTATTGCAATCAAAAGGTGCTGTCACAGTAACACAACTAAAGAAACAAAATTATAGGAGTAATTTATAGGTCAATAAATATCACAGCTGAAGAAAAAGAAAATGAGTTCGTAGTTACTAGGGACTGTCTACAAAAATTAGAGTTCAAACAATAGTATAAGCATACATAGACGTGACAGCCAATAAATAATTTTGCTTTGTGCCTGTGATATCACTTGCACTCTTTTTGTTAATTATTTCAAAACAAAAGCACTGAGTGTGTTACAACAACTACATTAATAAATAATTTTGACATGATCTGACTATTAAATATTTCCCTTGTCTTCCTCAAAGAATATGTGTCTCCCAGGACAGAATGATTCAGCACTGGATCAGTGTCCTGGTTTCAGCCAAGTTAATTTTCTTCCTAGTAGTTGCTACAGGGGTGTGTTTTGAGTTTACACTGAAAAGAATGTTGATAACACAGAGATGTTTTGGGTATTGCTGATCAGCACTTGCACAGCATCAAGACCTTCCCTGTTTCTCACTGTGCCTAGCCAGAGAGTGGGCTGAAGGGGCACAGGAAGCTGGGAGGGAGCATGGCCAGGACAGCTGACTCTAATTAGCCACAGGACTATTGAATACTATAGGATGTCACACCTAGTAGAGAAATTTGTGGAGTTGGCAGAGAGGTGCAGATCACTGCTTGGTTATCAGTCTGTGGGTGGTGAGCAACTACATTGTGCAGCACTTGTCTTTTCTTCAGTTTTGATTCTCTCTCTCTGTTGTTGTTATTTTTGTTGTTGTTTATTGTCATTATTGTAATATTTTCATTATTATGTTGTTCTTATCTCAAACTACAAGTTTTGTTTTCTTTTCTTAGCTACTGGCTGGGATTAAACCAAGACAGTCCTCCCACAGGGGTCCCTCCCACAGGATATAGTCCTTCACAAACCTCTCTGACATGAGTCCTTTCCAAGGGCTTCAGCTTCTCAAATTCCTTCAATGTGAGTCTCCTCTTCTCCAACACTACCTGCTCACAGAGTCACAGCCACTTTGGGCATAGCCACACCCTCTGCCATGGGCTCCTCCATGAGCTGACAGCAGATGTCAGCTTGACTATTGCTATCCATGGGTTGCAAAAGGACAGTCACCATCTCACCAGAGGATGCAAGGAGCGCACCTCCTCCTCTGTTCCCTCACTTACCTTGTGTTCCACGTGGTTGCATTTCTCCCACCCCACTATTTCCAACCTCTTCTCTTACAACTCCACCTCCTTAAAAAGTGATTCCCTATTGGCCCAGCCCCAGATACGAGCCCAGCTTAGAGCTGTGAAAAGTTTTGAGCAACTTCTTACAGTAAGAAAGACACAAACCCACACAATGAATTACATATGAGAGGCACAGATAACTAATTCTCAAAAAATCTAGTGGTTTTGCTAGGCATCAGCTTTCCACCTCACTGCCAGTGAATTCTTCTGGCTCCTTTGGCTTTGATTCCAACATTCTGGTTCTCCTACATAGAATTATAAAATCATTATGGTTGAAAAGAACTTTAAGATCACCAAGTCCAACCACTAACCACACACTGCCAAGCCCATCACTAAACTAAACCATGTCCCTCAGCACCTCATGCATACTATTTGTTTGAATCTACATCATTGCTTGTGTGGATCTAAAAATAATTTCATGTTGCATCTGGAGATAGAAATAAAATACTCACCTTTATGTTCCAGTAGAATCAAAAAGTCTCAATAATGAATAGAAACAAGTTTTCTTTCACATAACAAAAGACAGTCTCTACATAAGGTTTATTTGGTACTTTGGATGGTACTTTGCTAGGTACTTTGGTACTTTAGGATTAATTGGATGACCAATTATCATAGTTTAGGCTCTTGATTATCTTGAGTAATGCAGGCATCCTCTACTTATGCTGATAAATTCTTTATACTACACCACAATGTCTTCCCTCTACAAAATACATCATACAGGGTTTGGGGTTTTTTTGTCATGTGTTTTACACACAGTCCCATGCACTTCTGTTTTCCTGAGGGATATGGATTGAAGAAAATACATGAACAGAAAAAAGTGTTGGCACAACATAGCACTTACTTATGCAGGCACCCACAGCATCTGTTCTCTTTAACTTAAGTTGCACAACAATAGAATAATTCTGGCACAGCACATCTGGTTTAAAACACTGGAACCACTTAAAAAGTTATATATAAAGCAGGAGAGGGAGAAATAAAAACAAAATTTACTCCAGGATCTTCAAACACTGCACTAGTATTTTTTCTTTTTCGAGGAAAATGTATTCTGCCGACTTGATTCCACTTAATTTACTTATTCATGTTCAAAAGTTAACAGGTGAAGGTCATACATGTAACATCCGATCAGGATTTTGGAGTGAAAAATTGTTAAAGAGAAACTGTCTCCCCAGAATATGACAATGCAAAGAGCCAAGTTTATTTGCTTTTCTCCATGTGCCTCCTGTATACTAACTCTGCTTCCCTATCAAGGATAACATTTTTCAAAAGCCTTTAAGGTACTGTGACCAAGCTGCAGTATTCTGAAACTAATTAATCTGTGGCACATTTGTAAGAAGCAACTGCATCTCATTATAGATATATACTGCTGTAGTGAAAGAGCAGCTTAATCTTTCTAATATCTAGTCTTACAGGGTTTATTACACAGCTTCTGGCATGCTAATTTTTCACTTTTTTTACTGTTTCTCTAGTGACTGATAAACATTCTTACAAAGATGCTCAGGTGAGCTCATTACTCAGTTTTAAAGTATTTAAATTGTGATTACTAACACCTGTGAAGTGTAACTAAGATTAATATGCAGGTATGAGGCCTGGGTCAGAATCAGAGGTATTATGTGGTGTCCTGCTACAGGGTTCAGCAGTTGTGCTGAAACATTGCTTCTAAGCACACTAAAGGAAAAAAAGAAAGGGAGAGATAAGACTGTGGCAATGAATGTTATGTGACTGCAATAATTATTAAAACAGCATCACAAATTACTCTGATTTAAGGTAAGACAACCAACTATTTGTGACTGTTGCATAGATCAGGTGGTAAAATCTGGGGTTACAGAACAGTAAAACAGTACTGAGTTGTACTCCATTAATCTCATTGAAGATAAATTCTTCCCATAGCCTCTCTTCCATGTACTAGTATTTTTCCAGCAGTACACAGTAGCTGCAGAATGGAGTTCTTTGCAGATGAAGTGGAAAGCTTAATTTGAAAACAAAATGTGAGTCTACAGTTTTGTTCTGAAATTGCTTTTCTGTTTTAAATGTTGACCTTTCAATGTTGGTGTAAAAGCTGAAAGTTCTAATTCTTCAATTCACACACCACCTGGATAACTCAAATTTTGTATTTGTTGTCATCTCCTCATAATTTAAATGTTTCTTATAAGTGACTCATACTACTCATGATACCATTTTCACTAAAAAAAAAAATCTTGAAAATAACTCTCAGTAGAATTGAATGTTTGGAAAGTGGTTTCTTTACATACAAATACCTACTGCAGGCTGTATGCATGACTGTCAGTGTGTGAACAATATTTGGTTTTCTCTTCTCTTAATATTGTTGTTTGGGGTTTTTTTATGGAGGTTTTTTTCCTCTACTTACTTTGTTTCTGTTACCCTATTAAAAGCCAGATCCAATACTGTATGATAGAAATTTTTCCACACCATAAATATTCATTACGAGAAATTGTGAACAACCATTGCACCTAACAACTACTCAACAAATGTGGCAACTAATTATAACTATCAAATACTTGCACAGAACTGAATGCAAAAATCATACACAGAAAAGGAGACCAGTTTTAGCGATAACATATTTGCAAGTACAATACCCAGCTGCAATCCTTAAACAAATATTTGCCCCAAATATAGTTCCCCTAAGATAGTTCTTTCTTTTTTATCCTATTTTGCTTTTGCTATCAGAAATAGCAGTATTCACAGCAAATAGCTAATTTAGGAGAGTGAATCACCAAACTGTTTTAAAGCCTGTCAATATAATATTAATACTTATAATTGCTATTGTTTATGTCATTAACAACTCATTCAAATAAAGCTGCTTAGACAAGATATGTTATCAATCAGGTGTGGTATGTTGCTATGACATTCATTCTAGATTCCAGGAGGGATGCAGAGGGAAATCTCTCCTTACTTATCAAACAGAGCTTATTGAAACCTTGACGCTTCCAGTTTGAAGTGATCTCTGCAAACCTTTCCCTTGGCACAGATTCAAGCATCCTGAATTTCACTGTAAGCTTTAGGTTTGAATTATTCCAAACCCCACAGTAACACTCATCCAAAACTGTTAATTTCTGCCAAATTCACAGGGCTTTGAATGGTTTCCATTTCTTGTTAAATCAATGCTGTACAGCTGGCTTAAAAATTGGTTCAGGTTTGGCAGTAAACTTGCAAATTAAATCTGACTCAGTTTTGTACCCACTCTAAATCAAGCCTAGTAAGTGCAAACCCACATGGAGAGGGGAAAGCAGAGTTCCCGCTGTAGGGAACCTCTCAGAAGTCCAGGGGCAAGTATGGTGAGCATGGACCCCTTTCCTCTGCAGCAAGTGTCCCTTTCCATATTGCTCTGTACTGAAACAATTTACTGCATGCTACTAAGAGGCATTTGTCAGGGTAAGCACACCATACCTTCTGCCACAGAGATTCCTCCTCCCCAAGCACTTTCATATTTTCATTTCTTAGATTTTGTGTAGCTGTTCTGTCCTCATTATGATAGCAATCAATATATCTCTATCATCTAGCACTGACTACATTTCAAGGACAATTCTTCAATTCTATGACAAAAACCTCAACATACCATTTTTCATCTGGATTAGATCTGCCTGAAACAGATCCATAGCTGTGCCAGCTACCGGGGACTCAGGGCTCTGATCAACAACTCAGGACTGTCTATCTTGGGACAGGGGATCATGCTTCCCAGTTCCAGGCTACAAACGATGGGAACCAATCAAACAGCTGAGCCATCCAACAGGAGGGTTGAGAAGCTCTAAAAAAAGAGTGAGCTGAGCCAGAAGCGATTGTGGCTTCCCCCTGTTGTAAATCTGCATAGTTTCTGAAGGCAACAAGTGTCAGGAACATTAAATCACCTCTGCTGGACCTGATTTTTTTTTTTCCACAAAATTTAAGATGAGATTTTCAAAAACTCAAACAGAGTTTTGAAAACTGACAGTTTTCACATTTTCCAATAATATTCTCCAATAAGCTACAAATTTACTGAGGTAACTTAACAAGTTTAGTTTTCTGATCCCAAATAAAGCCTTTGTCTTGCCCTCAGTAGGCTGTGATTGATATATATGCTTCACTACCATGAAGAAAAAAGACGTATTCAAATCTTTACTTGTCAAGCTAAGAGTGGGTAAGCATTGCAAAAGCAGCCTAGCTAAAATTTTCTATTTATATTTTATCACAAAAAGAATATTGTAATAAATACATATCCTATTCTACCCAAACTAATTTGTAAGATTTTAGCTAATTTGGCAACACTGACAATGCCTTAAAAAAAAATATATTTAACTGTGCCATAAAGTTCTCTGTTTCAGCAGATTTTATTAAATCTAGTGTCAGTGGTAACCAACTTGAAGACCTTGTGCACCCAAATCTAACCTATAAAATCATTTACCTTAAAACTGCACCAAAAGTAATACAAAAGAAAATAAGCATTAAAAAACTTTTCATCCTTGAGTTTCCTTTATGGGATTGTCTAGGTAAAGCACACAGCCCCTGTTTCCAGATATGCTTACAGTAAGAATTGCACCTGCTCTTTGTTTCGGATCCATGCATTGCAGATGAACATCAGCAACTGGTCTGAAAAAGTCTTCATTTATTTTTTATTACTTTTTTAAAAATCTAAATCTCTTCCTTGTAGTGTACGCTTTTGGTTAGAAGCTCCATGGGGAAATCAGTGAGGAAAGAGCCCTGGAAGGAGACCTGACCCCTACCCCAGGAGGGATGTGCTTTGCCTCACAGTGGAGATGCCCAGAGAAGGGCTGGCAGGGGCACCAGCTGGACCACTCCAGGGACACCACTCCTGTGGGCTAAATGGTAGTAGTTTCCAAGCGGCTGGTTGAGTACCTGTGTCACTTACAGGATAATGCTCTAAAAGGGTCACACTCGGAGAGCTGAGTTAGCTTGGCAAAAAGACAGACACCTGGTGTTTTCATTTACTCATGTCACATTAGTTGTCTTTCTGCTTTCCTCATTCTCCTCCGATCACTCACTCCTCAGCAGCCTTTCTGCTTCAGGCAGGTGTCAGAGGACAACTTTTGCTGCAGGAGACCTCAATCTGTGTGTGGTTGCTACGTGTCACCTTAGTCAAAAGAAGTACTGCTGATAATACTAATAGTGTTGAGGGGAATGACAGATTTTGTAATTGAAAAAGTAGACTACGTTTAGGAAATGGGCAGGAAGGGAAGCAAAGCCACATGGCAGGGAGCTGATGAAAGATGAGGGATCTCCTCACAGTGGGGACTTTTGGCAGGAAATGGGGACCAGTGAAGACCCTGTATTCCCCAACTCCCTTGCTTTATGCTTATCCTCCTTGCTTTCCCATTTCTGTCTAATCAGTCCTCTCCTTTTCCTTTCTCTCACACTCTGCTCTGGTATTTCATATTTGAACCTCACTTCTCTATCTACTTGGTTCCTTTTTTCCTTCCCACTTTCCTCATCTTGGAAACCTAAGATTCTTTTCAGTGGAAAAGCCTGTCTTCCTCTCCAAGCTAAGTACAGATGAAATTTCCTCACCTGAGCTGCCCCATTGTTCACATAAATCTGCCTCCATAGTTCCAGAGGGACCAACTCCCAGCACAAGAGTACCCTGCTTCATCACAAAGGCTCCCCAAGAGACTCCTCCACAGGCACTGGCAGAAGATGCCTGGCTTGTTGGGGTGCAATGGGCTGTCTGGAGGCTGTGCTCACAGTCAGCCAGCATGCAGGCCATTGCACTGGAGGGGTGGGTAGCGGTCCCCAAGGAGCCCCAGCTTCTCATATTTGCAGTTGTTAGAGCAAAACACTGACTTGTGTTGCTGCAATGAAAGCTGATGGAGGTGCAGCAGTGGGTCCTGAAAGCACTGCACATTCCCAGTTACTAGAGATACCTGTTCCCCTTACTGGTGTTTCCATATGCATTCCTTCAGTGATGGTATCAAAGATATTCTACAAAGAGAGCCCAACAGTGCAGTATGGATTACATAGGAATGAGCACCAAGGAGGAAAAATATGATGGTTTCTAAAGGGACATTGTGTGCCTCAGTCTGCCTGACTTTTGCTGCTTACAAGAAAATATTCCTTAATCAAATGCTTGTATCAAATGAATCTAAACCATCCTAATAGAAAAGTAGTGCATTTATTATGTTCTTGGTATGCTAGGACAGTTTCCATTAATCCTTCACATAGTGTTAAGATTTCAGCCAACAGTTATTCATTGTATTAACACATCCTGGATTTTCTAGTCATTACTTTATCTCCTGCTGTTTAACATGCCACCAAGCATTTTCCAGTTCTGCTCTAGGATCTATTTCCCACTTTACACTTAAACCTCCTTCACATTCATTTTATAAATTCTTACTTCTTTTACAGAATTATTATGCTAATTCCAAGTCAATTTATGATCATTTAAGGATGTAGATGTGATAGTATAACAAAGTGTTATTGTTTTCAATGAGTTGTAGCATTTACAATACAGCTATTTTTATGAGGGATTAAACACCTCCCAATTTATGAAGGCTAATATAAATGACAAAATTAAATTATAGTGAGAAGACATAGAAATCGATATGCTCAGACCAGGAGAAGAAAAAATCTGAAATAATTGAGATGATCCTTTTGACAGACAAAAACAGGGAACTCATTTTTTACGGTGTTGCACTAGTTTTACATCAGGATAAGTAATGTGTGTCATCCAACAGAGATGTTTCTGGCTTTTCCTGTCATTAAACTGGACACGAATTGATGAGAATCTGGCCAAGAATTTTCTTGAAGAGTCGAGGAAATAGTGCATAGCTTTGGAAAAGAGACAATTTTTTTCTCTAATACTCTCTGGAAGACTCTTCATGTAGGAAGTTATTCCAGCAAACATGTTGGTCAGTTTGTACATGTTGACAGTCCCTTACAAACAGGGAAAAAAAAAGGTAGGAAGGAAAAAGAAAAGAGTACAAAGAGAAGAGATATGTAAATCTGCGAGACTGCGAGATTTTGTAGTAAAAAGAGCAAATTTTATCACATGAATGATGAGCGGATGATGACCATCTTTGCATATGTGCAAAGGGATGTACTATTCCATGTATGTCAGAGTGAAAACTTATGGAAAAAGAGAGACTGTAGTGTCCTCTAGCAATTTGTAGAAGAAATTAACTATTGCATTGCTCTTCACACAGTCAGTAACACCAGTATGATCCCAACAGGAAAGAGAAAAGGGAGCACTTGAGCTGGATTACAAGCAAAAATGAAAAACTCTAACTCAAAAACTCAACAGGAGCAGCAAGACTCTGCCATTCACAAGGGTGGTGCCTTGCTTTGAGAAGTGGCAAAGTGGCAGCTTCTGAGATCTCAGTGTGGCCAAGGCCGAGGACTGTAAGCACAGACGCTGTGCCAGGAAGTGATATCCCCTGGGATGTCCTGCTACAAGATGCAAGGTTTCATGCCTCGAAAATAGAAGACCACGGAGGATATACTGCCGACAGAGATCTCTTGGAGGCAGTCAATGGGGAGTTTTCTTCCAAATGGAGATGTGAGGCCATCCTATAGAAACCAGAGGATTTATTGATTTTTCATACTTCAGCAAGAAATAGTGTGTATTGTTTTCCCTCCAGCATTAGGTATATGAGCTGTCTGAACAGAAATGCCCTTGCATCTCTTTTTTTTTTTTTCCTGCTGCTTTTCTTACTCTGATCACACAAAGGTAAATTAGTATGCAGGTGGAAGGCAGAGGGGAATGAGGCAGTCATAGCAGATTTATAAAAGGAGACTTTGGCACCTGGGATAACGTGATGCAAGCACGAATTCTGAAGCACAGAAAGAAACTAGAGATGTACCCTGCCTAAAAAAAGCACAAAGATAACAAGTCAAAGGGGAAAATTATTTTCCTCAACAGCAACCAAGGGCAGAGATGTGGACAAAAAGACTTCTACATCTTCTTACAGATGGTACTATGAGTGTACAGTGGAGAATCATCATCATTAAACCATAAGATATGAAGGTCACTTATCTAAACTTCCATCCAGCCCTAAGCAATGTAGATTTTAATATACACTCATCACTTTGAAAGCTCAGATGACTCATAAAATGGGAGCTAAAACCTTCCATTTCCCAGCATTATTGTAGCTTTTTATTAGTTAAGACTGTAATACAGAGCAAATTCTCCCCATCATCCACATAACTTTTTTCCACACTATTTAAGAAACAAGGAATTAGCAACAAAAACTATATTTCACTATTGTTAATTTTTTTTAATTATGTGCCATGTGTTTAAGCTGCCCCATCACCCTCCCTCTCAATTTCTATCAGTTTGTTAACAAAGAATCATGCAACTACAGCTGCTTTCTAAAATATCACATTTATCACTTTGAGTTTGTTAGTAATACCAAAAAACAAGCTTTGATTACTTTGCCTCAGAGTTGAAGGGGCAGGACTAACCTGACCTCCTACAACAAGGTGATCTGCTTAGTGGATGAAGGAAAGGCTGTGGCTGTGGTCTACATGAGCCTTTGACACAATCTACCACAGTATCTTCCTGGAAAAACCGGCTGCCCATGGCTTGGATGGACCTACTCTGAGGTGGACGGAAAAGTGGCTGGATGGCTGGGCCCAGAGAGTCGCAGTGAATGGATTAAAATCCAGTTGATGGCCAGTCACCAGTGGTGTTCCCCAGGGCTCAGTGTTGGGATCTGTTCTGTTTGATATCTTTATGCAGTCTCAGCAAGTTTTTCAGATAATATGAAGCTGGGTGGCTGTGTAGACCTGCTTGAAGACAGGACTGAAGACAAGCTCTTCAGAGGGACCTGGGCAGGCTGGAATTGTGGGTTAAGGCCAATTGTATGAGGTTGGCAGGTGCACTGCCAACAACCTCCCCCATGTCAGGAACCACAGCTTGGGGCAGGGGCTGAAGAAGGGGAACAAAACACTTTACAGATATGGATGGACCACACTAGCTTTGCAAATAAACAAGGCAGAGAAAAGCAGATCAGAAGGAGAAAAAGCAAAAAGATGTTCTAATATAAGGTATTAACACTTACTAGGCAGGCTAAGTAGATGTTTCAGAAACAGTAAGAGTGCTTATAGGCAGCATAGCTGGCAAATCAATCAGTCACCCTGCAAATAGTCAAGCTCAGCACAACCTGAAGTGCCAGGTTTTGCACTTGGGCCACGACAACCACAGGCAATGCTACAGGCTTGGGGCAGAGTGACTGGAAAGCTGTCCTGAAGAAAAGGACCTGGGGGTGTTGGTCAACCAAAATGTGCCCAGATGGCCAAGAAGGCCTATGGCATTCTGGCTGTTATCAGAAACAGTGTGACTAGCAAGACTAGGGAAGTAATTCTCTCCCTGTACTGGGCACTTGTGAGGATGCAGCTCTGTGTTCAGTTTGGGGCCCTTCACTATAAGAGAGACATTGAAGTGCTGGAGCATGTACGGAGACAGGAAACAAAGCTGATGAAGGGTCTGAAGCACAATTCTAATGAGGATCAGCTGAGAGAACTGGGGTTGTTCAGCCTAGAGAAAAAAGAGGCTAAGAGAAGATCTTATCACTTCCTATAACTACTTGAAAGGAGGTTGCGTCAAGGTGGGTATGTTGGTCCCTTCTCCCAAGTAACAAGCCATAAGACAAGAGCAAATGGCCTCAAGTTGCACCAAGGGAAGTTTATGTTGGCTATCAGGAAAAAATTTTTCACCAAAATGGTTGTCAAACATTGGAACAGGCTGTCCAGCGAAGTGATTGAGTCATCAGTCCTGGAGGTATTTAAAAGGCATGGAGATGTGATGCTTAGGGACATGGTCTAGTGGTAGACTTGGTAGTGTTAGGTTAATGGTTAAATGTCCTTTCCAATCTAAACAATTTTATGATTCTATGACTTGTCTCCATGTTAGGACATCTAAATGAAGGTATTTTATCCAGCAAATTCACACATTGATATCTTCAGCTAGATATCTTTCTCTGGAGATGAAACCCACTCTAAACTGTAGCAGGATTACATAGGACTCTGTTTCAACAGTATGCATGGCAATTCCACAGTTCTTTTTTTTTTTTCCTAGAAGGCAATTGTACACAAGTGCATGTGATGGTCCACACATTGATTGTACACAAGAATATGTGCACCTAAGAGGCTACCAGTTCTTTTCTCTGCAATGACAAAATTAATTTGTTCTGTACAGGTGCTTTTCTTATTTCTACCCATGAGGGCAAATTAGTAGTAGATAACCTTTGTTATGGCCTTGTCACTTTTTTTCTTCAGTTGATATATTCTGTTTGTGCTATTTTATCCTTGTCATGTATGTCTATTGCCATCTCTCTTGTAAAAAGCCACTAGCACCACCAGAAGCAAGGTTGTAACAGTTGACTCATCACTGTCAGAGGTATTTTATTTCATTCTAACTAAAATTACTGTTATTATTAAAGTATTTTTCTGATTATGCACTATTTACATGTTCACTATTTGATACTAAGGAAATCATTTGTGGTTTTGCAAGAGAAAATTACCAGGGTCATGTAACTTTTCCACATCTTATTTTGTATTGTTAGGTGGAAATACACCACTCTTTCTCCATACAGAGTAATTGCCACCTGTAAAAGAGAACATTTGCTGCTCCCACAACAAAGGCCATGGTTTTCATATTGATTTATCATTTTACTGTGGGCCAGTTACCTCGGCGATTTCTAAGTCCTATGATTCTTATAATGTGATCCAACAAAGCAGGTAACCTTTCCACTCCAGATGCCCCTTGACTGAAAATCCACCAATGCACCTTGATTTTCTGACACTGAGAATTTGATCCTCACACAGGAGATGGCTGTCAAATCACTCTGGGTTGCACTGACAGCTTCCTCTCCAGCTTTTATTATCTCAGGGGATTCCTATATTCTCATAGGAAATATACAAACAAACCAAACAATGTCACAAAACCTTACCTGCACAGAGATCTTCACAGAACTCCCTTAAAATCTCACTTGACCATCAAATATATGAAGTAGGAATATATGAAGTATACCAGAGTTCTCCATGGAGATTCGTTTAAACATAAAATCAAACTAAATATTTCAGCAACACTGTGAGATCACAGCTTATGTGATCCAATGCAATTAATGTCCAAATGATGTTCACCTGGCCTTGAAGGCAAAGTCCTTTGAATGGAGAGGGTCTTTATGAATGTTAGATTATGCCTTGACAACAAAGGGAAAAAGAAATTTCTTATGTACTAGCAAGATTACAACTGCTTAAACAAAATGCCTAACCCTCTTGGTGAGCAAACTAACAGACCTTATTCCCTAGGGCTTTCCAGCAAACTGACTCGCTCTTGATGTGCTAGGGGAAAGGTTCCCTCAATCCCTTCCGTTCCTAGACACACTGTTCAAGCTGGAAGTGATGGAAGCAACATCACAACCAGAGCAAATGGAGGTAGCCAAAGATCGCAGCCCCCTCCCAACTGAATTATTTTGCCTCAGACTACAGTTGCCTTCAGACTACAGTGCTGCATTGGTGATGTTCTGGTTTTTTTGGTCTGATTTAACCCTTGCCCTCAAAGGTACTCATCTGCCATTATATAACCTTGTACCTGCTGAAAACACAACAACATTTAAAGCTATCTCAGTACTGTCATTAAACTGTCATCATCTGTAACCAAATCTGGGGATACACTCTTTGCATCAGCTTATCTGTGCCAAGCAGAGGCTCCTCATAACACATTATTCTTCATGCCATGCCTCAGGTGACAATCTTCCTGCTCTCTTCTTCCAACCTGGGCACTCACCACAAACACATCCTTAACAACTTATGTCAGAACCGAGGTTCACGGATTTCCTATCAATTTTTTTTTCTTGTTAAACAAAGCCCATCACAAGCAATTCATAATATAAGACAGTGTAAGCAATGTAAGAATTCCGATGGGATAGATGTGCAAACCAAAGTATTTCTTTAGGCCATATCTGTCTACGCTGGCAGATGACAGCAACATTGTATTTACTTGGCACACAAGAACAGTGAGTGAATCAGTCTCACAGTGCAGAAGTAGCCTCTCGAGTCCAGAACCTGTGGAGCAATATTTACACCAGAAAAAATAAATAGCCTTAAGGTGATGAGTAATGGGGGGAAAAAAAAAAAAAACAAACAAAAAACCCACCAAAAAACAAAACAAAAAAACAACCAAAAAAAAAAAAAAAGAAAAGAAAAAACCTGTGCTCTCCATTCCTTGATGTCTTCTGGAAGTCAAAGATCTGAGCCTGGCTAGAGAACTGGAAGAAACTCATGCCTTTCATCAGAGGCGAAACTAAATGACCTATTGGCCCACTTTTGGCCTTAAAATCTAAGATTGTCTGCATCTAAAGGCTTGTACAAGATTGAATTCATAATGAGGGCTTTTTGTACATGAAAAAAATAAGCAAGCTCCTTAACTTGCCCTTGTGCTCTGAAAGAACAGCAGAGTCCAGTCAGATGCCTCCCAGTAACTCATTGGCTTAGTCCACAAGTAAACAGAGCAGATGGGTTTCCTGCCTGCCAGACCAGCAAAATTTTGTCCTTTCCATCACACACAGTAGTAGTAATGCAGAGATTAGCAGGCCAAAGTGTGCACATGCAGGTAAAAACAAGATCTGATCCTTTTGCCAGGTGTCCTGTCACAGCAGGGGGAACAGATGGCAAAATCAGCAAAATTTGGATGCATAAAAGACCTGCTTCATCGGGCGACATGCTACCTGTTTGAAAATATCACCTTCCAGAACAACACTTCCCACTGTAATCACTAGCTTAATATTGCTTTACATCAGAAGTAAATGGCAATAAAAAAATTTTAGGTAAGCAACCAGTCTGATACTTCTGGGTTTGCTCTTGAAAAGGTAAATTTATAGCTGAATCAGTCATTAGAAAGCCAATTTGCAGCTATGACAAACCAGGGAAGAGCTATTCAAGTCACGGTATCACCAATAGTATTAATGATCTTGGTAATGAAAAGCTGATGAGTTTTAACAAGTCTTATCTGACACACAAGATAAATATGATTAAATATGAAAAGTCTCTTTAATTACATAAGGAATTTGGAGACTTGTAAAAACCAAGCAAATTGGTATGCTGCTGTCTCTTTCACCTGTCACTGGGCAGAATAAAGACATCTTAAGTACTACCAGCACCATGGAGCTTCCCTGAGCCCTGGCTTCCCACGAGACATAGAGGCATGGGCTTCTGTTCCAGATCTTTCCATTGGGAAACTGTAGGTTAAAGGCAATTGCAAAGCCAGTGCTGAGAAGTTTCATACAAGTGGGTAGTAGAGGTGTTGCAGGTTCCCAACTAACAAAAACGTTATCACATTTAAACGGTTTTAACTGCATATATTTGTTTTTCTGGTGCAAGAACATTACAGAGCTGTCTGTGTCATTTTTTCCTCTGAGACACTGTATCACTTGAAGGAGAGTTAAAAAAGCATAGTCTGACAATTTCTGACCAGATTTGTAATTTAGAAGGGTTTTAACAGGCTTCTATTTCAGTGCTCATGATAAACACTCTGCTTCAATGCTTTTAAATACTCATCCTACTTTTCTCTAAGATGGGAAATGTTTGTTTAAGAAAAAAAGCATCCTTGCCAACCATCACATTTCTTTACACTTGTATTTGTATATCAAACTTTAAAAAGAGATAAATAAAATAAATAGATACTATGCCTTCTTAATATTTCCAGTGATTCTATTAAATTCTTTTTGGTGAATGAAGTTTAATGTACCCTTGTGAATAACAGAGTAATTTCCTACTACTTGTACTTTATAGCAGAAACACAAGAGATAACAGAGAAATAAAAGCACTCCTGAGGTGAGGCACTCTGAACACCTGCTATCCAGTCTACTTTTCCTGTTTTTGGAGAAAGTAGAAATGAGCTCCTAGCAGTTATGTATACAAGACATATAAAAATATTTGGGGTGAATTGGTATGTACATCTTCTCAAACTTCCTGGATACACTCAGATAGGAAATAAGAATATTTCCTATTTGATATTTTAACTTTAGGGAAAAAAAAACCAGAAACAACAACAACAACAACAAAAAGAGTCTGTACTTAATTGAAAACAAACTGTAGCTATGTCTAAAAGGAAGAGATAGGAGGGAAGGAGGTAGGAAAAAAAACTCATGAAGTAGCTTCATTTCACTTACCAGTTGTTTGAAAACAGAAGTAAAAGCCACTTTTCTTTCCTGGCTTCTTGAACAGCACTTCAGTTGTATTTCCTGTCCTGCTCATTTTCACTCCTCTACCACCAGCATTGGAATGCTTTTGTAGGGATCATTTAACAGTGCTTTGAGTAGCAATTTGGGTGTCATATGGGTAAGCATCTAAACTGACAAGCATCAAACATGCAAGCTCCAGTAAGTACCGAGACTCTGTTGTACCTCACAGGATTGATGTTTCATATTTGGTGCTGCCACTTGCTGTGAAGTCACATCTGGTTGCTTTTAATAGGATTATGCAGTATTATACAACAGACTCCACTCTTAACTGGCAAAAGTTGGAAGCCCTGACCCTGCAAAATGCAGTGTTTTTCCTTTGAGGTGTTTCTATTGCTGCCAGGAGCTGAGGACCCTCAGTCTTTCCAGGAGCTGCTTAGTTCACTGCATCATCCAGTCTGTTTGAGCTTGTTACAGTTTCCTGTATATTAATTATCATTGCCATAGAAACAGACATAAAGTGCATTTGACTTAAGGAGGAAGCACGATTAATATTTTGTAGTTCCAATTTAAAATGTTATTAACCTCTCATAATCGGAACCAGATACTCTCAAATTTTGGAATGATACAGTATTTTATTAAGTTTTTAAGCTGCTTCCATTAAAATCACTGGAGGTGTTAAAGACATGCCTTTGACTTTTAATGGAACAAGGTAAACTCTAAGTACCTGAACTAACCACAGGAATTTCATGAATTATGGAGTATGATGTATGATGTCCCCACGAGAATGTGGAAAGAGTTTCACATCTTTAAAATGCTACAGAGTTTGCCATATTCATTACTCACTTTCTCTTGGCCTAAGAATTTGAGAGCCCAAGAGGGATGCTGGAAGAAGGTGGGCCAGCAATAAAACACAGTATGAAAAGGGCGTGGGGATTGTCAGACTATCAAAAGGAGATCAAAAGTTTAACATGTTTAATTATGGAATTTTAAAGGAATTTGTAATCCAAATCGTTGCCTATCTTTGTTTTACCAAGGAGAACTGAAAGCTGTAACTCATTATACCTCTGGGACCAACCACACTGCAGCAGCTTGTTAAAAACATAGCATATAACAGCATGTCCAAACTGACCAATTGTATGGTCAAACCTGTCTGCCAATACCATCTGGGTCTACCAGAAGAAGCAATGCATTGCTTCTTCTCAAAGCTTCTGGGTGGGATGGGAACAAGGAATAAAGCTTTTCATGAACACACAGCTCAGCAGCGTTGTGGGAGGAAGGCAAGCCACCAAATAGTACAATGAGTAGCTACAGCGGCTCTAGCATCTCATTCTCAGCTTATTGTCTTCATTGGGGAAAATCACAGCATGAAAGCAACATGCTCTGTGGTATGTTACTGTGCACCAGATCTTTGGGTGCCTTCATCTGTTTGCCAGCTTAAATCACCAACATAAACATACGTGCACATATGAGATGCATGACGTGTGAGTTGTCCTGAAACCTCTGCAGCACACGCAATAAATAAAGCCAGGCAAAACATGATCATATCCCAGTATTTCAGTTCCCTTCACCTGTTATGAAGCTACACCCTATGAGTTTTGGAGGCTCTTGCTTTGCCCAGAATGCAGAGGACCAGTGGAGCACAGGCTGTGCTTACTGCCATCTCCATGACATTTGAGTTCCATGATACAGTGTCAGAGGGAAGGTGCTCCCCCAACATCATCTGAGGATCTGGCCATCCTTATTACCACATAATGCACAGACTCTTGAAACAAAAACATTTTCTCTCTCAGGAAATGCAGCTGTAAAAACGGTCTTAATGGTTCATCTGGTTAAAGCTACACAATGTGTTTGATCACACAGTACTCAGAAAATGCAAAGTACAACACAAAGCCTCCAAATGCAACAAAACCTCGTGAACAGAGAAAAACCTCATACATGGATGCATTATAATTGTGGTGGTTTAACCCTGGCTGGATGCCAGATGCCCACCAAAAGCACTCTATTACTCCTAATCTAGACAGGGGAGAGATAATGAAATGCTCATGGGTCAAGATAAGCACAAGGAGATCACTCAGCAGTCACCATCATGGGCAGAACAGATTCAACTTGGGGAAAAATTAGTTTCATTTATTACCAATTAGAACAGTGAAGGCTAATCAGAAATTAAAACTTCAGGTTTTTTTATACCTTTTATGACTTTAAGTCTTAAAAACACTGTTGCTCTACCTCTCCCTTCTTCCCTGGTCTCCACTCCTTTCCCCTCAGTGGTGGAGAGGGACCGGCAATGGGGGTTACAGTCAGTTCATCACAGATTGTCTCTGACAAGAGGACTCCTCACACTCTTCCCCTGCTCCAGCATGGAGTCCCTCCAATGGGAGGCAGTCCTCCATGAACCACTTCAATGTGGGTTCTTCCCACGGGCTTCAGTTCTCCAGGAACTGCTTCAGTGTGGGTCTGCCATGGGGTAGACTTGACAGAAAACCTGATGTGATATGGGCTACTCTCTGTCTATGGATACACAGGTCACGCAAGGAGTATGCTTCAGCAAGAGCTTCCCATGGATCACAGCCTCCTTTAAGCATCCACCTGCACTGGCATGGGATCCTCCCTGGGCTCCAGGTGGACCTGTACTCCAGCACCTGGAGCACCACCTCCTCCTCTTGTATACTGACCTTGGCATCTGTAGAGTCACTATTACTCTCACATATTCTCTCAGTCATCTCTTCTGCCACAGTTTGCACCTGCATAGCACCATTTTCCCTCTTTCCTAATATGTTCTCACAGAGGAACTACCACCATTGTTGATGGGCTCAGCCTTGGCCAGCAGCAAGTCTGTCTTAGAGCTGTGTGGCATTGCCTCTATCAGATACAGGGGAAGATTCTCAGAGCTTCTTACAAAAGCCACCCCTATAGTTCCCCTACTATCAAAACCTGGCCACACAAACCCAACACAGTAATTCACACTGATTTTGTTATGGCTTATTGTACAACCCTGCCTTGAAAATCACACCTTAAAGTTACATGTAGATTTGTTACTCTGAGCAAATGACATAAATATCTGTAAGCTGTATTGCAAACATAGTGAGAAAGATCAACCAAAACTTAAGATCTGGAGTTTAAAAGTGTAGGAATATTAAGACCTTATGTGGTAACAGCTTCATAGTATATCATCCAGGAAATAAACACAAATGATGGTGTTTCTTTTTCCTGTTGCTTTTGGGTTTTTTTCTGGTGCAAACAACGACCGCTCAAACAACCTTGCAAGGAACCATCCAAAATTTAACATACAAAAATTTAAGAAACATTTATGTGAATCTATCTATCTATCTATCTATCTATTTCTATCTACCTGTATGATATACAGTGTAGTTTTACTTTACTATAGAAAGCAAAGTCATGAAAAGCTATAAATACATGCTTGTTTAAAATGGAATTAAATTCAGCCCAGAACCTCTTGCAATACTTATAGCTCTACTCTCTATTCAAGAAATATTTAGCATTTTTCCACTTATTTACATGTTTACAACAAAATGTAGCTATTATAATCATTGAAAAGCATCCCAGGGAAAGTGAGGATGTCTTACCGCTGTTTTATAGGCAGTTGAGCAGCAGAAATAGAAAAGTATCAACCAGCAGTCCATAGGCACAGGATAAACTAGTATTAGAGGCAGAAGCCAAATTCAGAGACCTGATGGGTGGGGGGGGGGGGGGGGGGGGGGTGAAGAATAAAGCATGAAATTGTGATTAATTAAAACTGCATAATTGTTGTAGAACATGTCAGGAAAGGTCTCCCAGTATCTCGCTGTTAGGGCCCTCAATGATGCAGTCAAGCACAGCCACCTGAAGATACTAGGAAAATCATTAAATATTTCCTGCAGCAGCAAATGCCAGTGTTTAGCTTGCTACAGAGATTGAGGAGAAATGGGAGGGAAGGCTCAAATAGAAGAAAAACACAAGGAAAGCTTCTGTGTTTAATGTATTGAATAACGGAGAGATTAAATTAAAAGATGTCTAAATAAAAACATAAATCTGGGTTCATATGTCTTTTCTGAGAGATATGTGCAGAATAATCAGGAATTTATAGATTTTTGTTTTGCCTTGATTCAGGTCCACATTAATATTTCTGGTCTTGGAACTCTTCTTTCTCATTGAGAATGAGGTATTCTTGACAGAGGGAGTTTCACATTTTAGAAGTGTTTAGCCTAAGGGACTGAGCTGAAGTGAGTATGAGTCAATAATGCGAAGTGAAACAAAGTAAATAATGGAACCAATGGAAAAACTTCCATCAAGTCTAACTCCTGATGGCATACGGATGAGACCATAAGGCAGTAGGAATACATCCAGTGGAGCAGAAATTCTGAGAGGAAAAGGTATTTAGGAAAAAAAACTTCTCTACGTTTCTTAATGGGAATCAGAGCTACTGAAGAGATTAAACTATTTGGCATTATGATGCCTCTTAAGACAATGCAATGACCTACCTCACTGCCAAGCTAGTAGTGATATGTGACATTAGTGCAAAAGAGTATATTGTTACTGAAGAGAGAAGCTATATTCCTTGATTGTTGTGCAAATTGGCAATAAACCCATATTTTCTGTCAATGAAGACTTTTAAATTTAGTTTTCAAGGTAAAAGGATAAGAGAATGTGTTCAACGGGAGAAATACACTGGGAGGAATGAACAGATAGTACTGTAAATAGGAAGAGGTCAGACCTTTTCTTCTACTTGCTGATTTCTCTCAGAGGTTTCATTAGAACAGTGTCTAGAAAAGCTGAACAATTTGTAAAGACTGATTACAAAGCAATACGAGAGTCATTTGAGAAAGGCTGGGTTATATGCAACTACAGAAAAGGAAATGGAACATAATAGGAGTGTAAAAATGTTTCTACCTGTCATTTAAAAAACATATCTCATTACCTTCATTTTCATTATTTGTCTTTTCCTGTTTTCCATTTTAATAGAGTTAAAAGAGATTAGCAGGTCCCTTCAGCTCCATTATTTTCTGTTTGAGGATCCAAAATTGCCAGGTATTTTTCTGGACAAGAACTATGCACCAGGTGCTGCTTACCATTCAGGTTTCTTAAACAAATTAAAGCAGAGGCTGATTAAATGACTTGCACAAGGCAATATGCAAAAACAGGAGCAAAACAGAGAAAGAAACCCATGCCTCCCCATGATGGATTCAGCATGGTAATGCTTACACCACACTTTTGTCATCATTTCAGTGTTATCACAAAATCAGGATAGGGATTAAATTCTGACAAATAATCAATTATGTCAGTAAGGCAACCTGTCCTGGTTAAGGTATGTTTTAATCACCAGTTGCCCTCAGTCTTCAGACAAAGGCCTGATGCCTATGGTATTGCAGATCTGGAGTTCAGATCTTGCAGAATGCAGAGAAAGATACAAGTTCTTTGGTGTTACAACTTACCTGCACTTCAGTGAGGGTAAAAAAAAATTCAATAATCATCCTCTGCGTAACTGAAGGGCTCATGGGAAATTCAGCAGGTGATTTCTGATTTTTAACTGCTTGCTGCTTCCCAGTTCCTGGTATCCTGTTAAGGACAGGTGAAACACTGCTGGTTGGTCACTATTTTGAAATGATAATGAAAAAGATTATTCTTCTGGAACTAATCAGATGCTACACATCATCCTACAATTATTCTATTGAACAAAGGTCTAAAGCAAAATCAGTCTAACACTTCTAAATGATGCAGTCACATGTATTTTCAGTTGTCACAAACGAGATCTAGTCACCCTCTTAGCATCAATTTTTGACATGTAGTCTTGCGGAAGTAGTTCTCTTCAAAACTCATAAGATCTTTGGGTTCATTTAATTTCACCCATTCTGAAGAAAGATATTAATACTTTGGCAAAGATACAGAGGTTTTTTGTTTGTAATGAGGACAGCCCAATAGCTGGATGAGTTCAAAGGATCCCTGCCTTTTTAAATTCAAGACTGAATAGCATTATATCTTCTTTTGAATGCTAGGCTATAAAACCACCTGACCATACAGTTGTTCTAGATTTCTCATTATTTTAGACTGCATACTGTGTGTTTGTTATTTTAAATTACAGTCCTGTAACTCACACCCACTGGCATGAGAGATAGAAACTGAAAAATCTTAGTGCCTACTAAAGGCTGATGTGTTCAAGTGAGAGCAAGAAGCATAAACAAGTTGGCATTAATGCCCTTGTCAGTGATTTTTTTACAGCAGGTGGGTTGAAACTTGTGCTTGCTGCTGATAGATATACTAAATCATCATGTCTGAAAGCCTTGACTCAACAACTCCCAGTTGTAAGGCTCTGCTGGCCCATCTTGCAGCTCTAACACAGTGTGCAGAGTAGTTGCACTGCAATGCATCTAAAGGTAAAGGAGCTGCTACCAGGCACTCTCCTGCTGATGAATACCAGCATAGGTGCTTTGTGAATCAAGCCCTCAAAATTTTCCAGAATGACTAGAATAATTCAATAACTGATATACATACAAAAAAAGCTGACATCCTGTGATGTTCCTGTTAATATCTCTGTAAGAAAGTCCCACCATATTCATGGACTAGTGTGAAATGGCCTAGGAAGGAAAGGAAACACATATTAAAAGACAAACTCCTTGCTGGCAATCCCAGACATCCAGACTTGGTATAATGATTGCCTCTCAGACTTTCAGCACAGGTGAAGAGCCACTGCCTTTTCTTTCTCACCTCCATCCTACCAAGACCCACAAAAACATTGTCTAGAACATTGATACATGTGGCTAAGAATTGTCAATAAATCTAGTGGATTAAGATATCCTGCAGAGAAACTTGATGGCCTGTTCCAAGTTTCTAGTGCCCATTCCTACAAATAGGGTTGAATATCCACACAGGACACATAGCTAAAAATGCAATAGCTATTACATTTTTTAAGGTACAGCTTCAATTGTTCCATATGCATTTCCTTGTGGGCAAGCCTCTAATTCAAGAATGTTTACACAGCCTCCTTAAATAACTGTCTCCCTAAATATCTTTAAAATTACATTTCTGTCAACTGATTAATAAGCCACAAGGGTTAGAATAAACTTTTTCCTAACAAGAATAAACTAAGAGTGACAGAAATATGGGAACTGGTTTAATTAAATCATAGAATACAAGTTTTATTTAAACAAAATTCATGCTGTCTGTGAAAAGTTTTCTATGCTTAAAAGCTGGAAAGATTGGTGAGGAGTTCAGCAAACTACTTGTTGCTTCCATTACTGGACTCTCAAGGGAGAAACGTTGAAAGAAAAAATTCCACATCTATGCAACACACCGCTACACTCAATCAACAGTACACTCTAAAAATGATATTGAGTGTCTGTGTTCTCCTGCATTGACCACAGCAACATATTTGTCTTAGTGCTCTGACAGTTGAACAAGCAGGCACGCATGAATGATGCTCAGGGGTGGCACTTGTATGTGTAATGTTTCCCAAAATCTGCTCAAGGACACTTCATCCTTGGAACACACAATTCCTAATTCTGTCAAGTTTGGTGTTTCCACAGGTTATCTGCCAAGTAATTGTCAGTTATTTAACCTAAAAGTGTCTGGGAACCACTACAGAGATCAATGGGAACACAGAGATATTTTGGCTTTCTCCTCTCTGCACACTCACCTCTCTTCAGCTACAGCTTTTCGTCAGGTCACACCCTGCTTTGATACACCTACAGCCTCACCAAACAGTGATCCAGCCATAAACAGACTAGTATAGGGCAGAACTGAGCAAGCTTACACTGAGCACTGCACAGTCATGGTGACTGAGGTGCAAGGCCTCTTACAAGCCAAAGCTTGTGAGCACCCCTGGCCCTCAAACTACTTGCCTCCAAAGTCTTGCCTCTACGTCATCGCATTTCCACTACAGCATGCTCTCACTTCTGACTGCAAATAATCTGCCTGCACACAGACCTGCTCAATCTCCTCCACGCCACATTGCTTGACGGGTTTCTGGCTTCACCCCTATGCTGCGCTCAATGCTGCACTGCAGCTCCCAGTAGCCCATCCTGCAGCCACCTGGTCCAGGGCTCAGATTTAGTTCTCACTACAGCGTGCAAAGAGGTACACAAAAAGCACCAATTGCATCCTCAGAGTACAGCAACACACCTCAAAAACTACTGCCTGATCAGAGGACTGGACAGACCAGGAAACACAAAGTATGAACATTAAGGGGATGGAAGGCCAATGGCAAAAGCTGGGGAACCAAAGCTTCTTTGACATCTTTAAAATGTTTCAGCTTCTGAGCAATGCCTCAGGCATGGTGTGCACAATACTCTTTGGCAGGGTCAGGAGCAGACATACAGATCTCAGGGCTGAGCAGATGTGTTCCATCCTCTTTTCTGTCCAGAAAGAAATAACACTTATCTCAGAGGGACCCATAACCCCGAGTCCTTACCTCTTCTCCTTGGACTGACTGACTCAATAAAGCAGGGGGAAGGTGATCTGCATGGGGGACAAAGAGAGAGCAAAGCCTATCAGCAGGGCAAGGTATTACTATGAAAGATTTGGACAAGGTTTTACCCTCTCATCTCAGCTTTGACTTCCTAAGTTCACAAATAGTACACTGTCAGCTCCCTCTGCTTATCTGCTTCCCGCACTTCTCCCCTGTTTTGAAAATGCAGATGAATAGAGGTAAAAATGCCATGTCACAACTATAGGCTCACATGTTTGAAACAGAATAGCATTTTTTTTGTAGTAGAGAAGCAAAAATAACAAGTCTTATGCTTGTGGTAAAAAATAATATGCCATAAAATCTTATTAAATGCAACTCCACACAAATACCATTTCATCTAAGTCTCTCCCTCCTAAAAGAAACTGAAATTAGTTTGATCCATTACTGCAAAGTGATAAAATAACATGTGTTTGTTCAGTTAAAGTTATAGGTGATCTCAGAAAACTCTTTCTAAGACTAGTCTCCCTGTACTGTCCTTGTAATTTGTCATTTTTACTCTGTCACTAACACAGCTTTCTGCTACAGATGTAGAAAAATCCCCTCTAAACAGACAAAAAAGATCTTCTCTTCACAGCCCCAGTCCTCTTCACTGTCGAGGTGCACAAAGAAGGGGAACGGCACCCTGGTAGTGGTCTGTAGACAATTTCTGCACTAGCCTTTCAATGAAGAGGCTGCTGCAGGAACAAAAGACTTATGGCTCTGGACACTTAGGCAAAGAGGAGCTGCTCACACATTGCCACTTCTTGCAGCCTGCAAGCACACAGACTAACCCACAGCACTGCCTGCAGGCACTGAGATGCCATAGGGAGAGCCATGGGATGCTCTGTAGTACCTATCCCACAATCAGGTATGTGATACAAGTAGGGAAATAGAGAGGAAGTAGCCTACCAACACAATGAGGTAGCTATGCCATACTGCATGGAGAAATTCACTAACATTTTGTTACTGACCTGTGGGCATACAGGAATTAAGATGTGGCCCTCTGCCTTATTTTCTAATCTGTAGCTATAAGAAAAAAAATCATTCTAACAGTTTACAAAAAAGCATTCTGTTCTTCTTACTGGTGCTGCTGGAAATAAGGCATTTCTTGGAAAGCAGAGTAATGTCACATACCTAAAAGCACGTTTGTTTGTTTACAGCAAAAAGGCATAGTGCTCCCTCAGCCTGCAAAAATAAAACACATCTGCTTAACATAATCATCTCAATTATTAAGATCTACTTATATCAAAACCTTGAGACTCAGGAGTAAGGAACAGGGCTATGCTGTGTACAGAATGTGCTCATACTGGACACGAGTGTTGCATCTGCATGGTCCTCCAGATCATGTCACTTTATGCACTGGAGTCAATCTAACATGAAGGAAAGCTGCTCAAATTGAAAATCTCCCTTACATTTTTCTGAAGTTTGGGTTAAAATGGAGATTGAAAATATGGAGGTCATTATATAATATCACTCAAGTTTGTTAATAAATGCTACATATTCCAATTTCTGTCTCCTTCCAAAAAAGACATAAAATTATTCTGCAATCTCCCATTGTTCTCTGTGGCTCTTACCTTTATGGCAGATTGGAAAGGTTAAAAAATTAATCTGGCAAGAGATGTTACTTTCATAAAAAAAAAAAAAAATGCATTCAAGACAACTTGAGAAAACAGGGTTTTTTTTAAATAAATGATTTTTTTTCCTGATGTAACTGTTCTCCTACTTAGGGGTGTTTACACAGTGGCAACAGAGTGAACGAAATCCATTAAACATAGGCAAAAAATTCTGTGGCTGAGACTGAAATCATGGTCTCAGATAAAAGATCTTGACTAACAAAAATATGTACTCTCATAAGACATTCAGAGAAACACTTTTGCATATTCTTTTTCTAGAAATACATCAATGTAGACCTTTATTTCTGTGTGAAAGGCAGAAAAAAACCCCTAATCTACTGCTTCTAGATCAGGAAGTGGTTTCTCATTTCACTTCTGGTGCCATCTTCTTTCACTTGCGCTCTGCTTCTTTGAAGTAACTCTTTTTGAGACGTCTCGTCAAACGTTTTTTTCTGGTAAGGAACCCATGTGAAAAAAAAAATGAATGCCTGTTGATTTTAAACTGTGCAAATGATGCACCCATCACTTTCTTTTCTGTCTATTCTATATACGCTGACACAAGGTCAGTTTTTGTAGAATATAAGTTATTCATATACATAGAGATATAGATAATAACTCTAGTAGTGGTGCCACTTCTTGACTGGTGTGCCATCAAAGATACAGTTCACAGAATCACAAAATCATTACAGTTTGAAAAGACCTTTAAGATTGAGTGTGACCACTAACCTCACATGGCCAGGCCCACAAATTAACTAAACCTCAGCACCTGGTCTATGTGCTTTTTGAATATCTCTAGGGATGGTGGCTCCACCACCTTCCTGGGCAGCCCGTTACCAATGCTTAATAACCCTCTCATCTAAACCTCCCCTGGCACAACTTGAGGCCATTTCCACGTGTCCTATCATTCATTACTAGAGAGAAGAGATCAACCCCCACTTCACTACATCTCCCCTTCAGGTAGTTGTAGAGAGTGATCATGTCTCCTCTCAGCCTCCTCTTCTCCGGGCTAAACATCCCCAGCTTCCTCAGCCATTCCTCATAATACTTGTTCTCTAGACCCTTCACCAGCTTCATTGCTCATCTCTGGACATGCTGCAGCACCTCAACATCCTTATAGTGAGGGGCCCAGAACTGGACACAGCAGTCGAGGAGTGACCTCACCAGTGTATAGGGGGACAATAGCTTCCTTGACCCTGCTGGTCATGAGCTTTCTCTTTCCACATGTTTCACAGTTATTTAGGATATCAAGGAAAAATAAACAATAATTTATTAGGTAAAGCTTTTTTTAACCTCTGTGACACTGTGATATTGGTCAGGCTACATTAAGCCTGATAGTGAAAAATATGTTTCCTGTAACTGCAGATATGTAAACTGTAAAAGATCTAACTTAAATAGTTTTCTTCAGCTGAAAGCTATGACCTAAGTCTTAATAGAATACTTTGATAACTAGAAGCTTCCTTAAAATTCATTCAGAACTGTAGTGGAATCTTAAACACCCACTGAAAGCCTTTATTTAAAAAGTCTATTTTCTTTCCACAAATCTATAATGCAAGTGAAAAACTGATTGGCCAATTAGTTATAAGTTTTACAACTGACATTGAAATTGCCCTTTTTTTTTTTTTTCCCCAGTGCACCACTTGATCTGTAGAACCAGCTCTGAAAAGCTGTCTTCCAGTTAGAAGAATGAAATCAAGTTACTTTTCATGATATTATATTCTATTTCTAAATAATTTCTCAGTTTTAAAAGCCTTATTTTTAAATCATACTTCTAAATACATTGCTTCACAAACATTGCATGCATTATAACATACAAAAAAAATACACTACAAAATAAAGATTTTGTTACAAGAGTGCAATTTTTGGCAATTTTTGTCAGTGAAACATTTACATGGGATTACAATTCAGTCACTGTTGATATATAAAAGAAACTGCATATTTGTAGGAATCTACCTTTAACTTCTAAATAGTATTTTATAATTTTTTTAGACCTCTGACATTCAGATGCCTGAGTTTACTTATTATACTATAGGTGGAGTTTTCTACTTTTAAACCAAATTATCAGCCAAATCTTCTTCAGTTGCTCACTGGTTTCCATTGAAATAGTATCAGATATTCTCACAAGTAACAGTTTCCTGCAGCTTGAATATCTCACATGCTAGAAAAAGTAATTTCTTCAACTGAAAATTGTGCTTTGTGTTTGATATAAAAGTGTTAGGATTGGTAAAGACATATTTTACTAATATCTATACTACCTTTTCACACCCAATGCAAAATCAGCATATAGCACTTTACCCAAGGGAAATACCAGGAGGCAGAACTTAGACTGACAAATTCCTGCCTCAACATAGCCTTTAGGAACATATTTAACTCCACGTTTAAAAAGAAGAACGTGACCAAAGGTTTGCAGTAATCAGGACTTTGTTTGTCACAGCAAAGTGACAAACAAGCATACTAAATTTGCTCAGCAATAACAGTAGCTTTCAAATCACAAAAGGTATGTGAAAATCACCTTTGTGAAATGAAGGAAAATATCTAAGCCCAGGCACTAAATAATAAATCTATCAGGAATTCAAATGACTCCATTAATTAGTAACAGAGTCTGAAATGTTAACCTATAGGTCACTTATTCAAATCCAGCTAAATTTAGTAATAAAAGGTTGCTGCTGCTTAATGACAGCTTCCTGAATAAGCAAAAAGAGTGTGTTTAAAGCTAGTTTTAAAGCAAGCCCAAGGACAGAGGCAGTCCTTTGATTGTGAACCCCCTGATTTGACAGAAAAGACACTTGCATTAATGCCAGCCACCACAGAGCATTATCTTTCCCCATACTAATGGGAAAACTGAAACAATATTGTATTTGAGTAAGCTGGGAATTGTCTCAATTCTTCACATAAGGAAGGACCTTCCATACGTATAATGTTTCTCTTTGTTCGAGTCATTGCACAAGAGGCTTTATGTGGAGATGGCTTTTATAAAAGAGAAATTATTTTGTGAGGGTAATGTAACAAGCAGGGGCTTGAGGAGAAAGGAAAAGACCCAAGGTATTAGGGGGGTGACTATTATTTTTTACACCAGTTTTACAAACGCTTAAGTGCACAAGCTTTCAGTACCTACCATCAACATTTCAGCATGCACGGGCACTGCCAGATTGAACTAGGGATACTCTATTACCCCTTCAAAGGGTAAAAAATCCTTGCAAAGGACAGTCAGGACTATAGGACCCATCTGCAAGAAGGGATAGATAGATAGCATCACAATCAAGAACACTGATAATGAACTGCAGTTTAGTGCATCTCACTAAAGGCTTTGAACCAGTTCTGTGATGGGGATCTGTCAGAGTACAATTCAGTTCTTTTTCATTAATGCAGTGACTGGAAACTGCATACAAGTCCTAATGTTTTACTCAGTGCTTGTAAGAGGATTGTAAGAGAGAAAAGCCTGTTTACACTAATAGCTCATGCTTTATGAACAAGGATATAGCTACTA